>NC_080781.1:75140527-76390527 GCF_020826845.1 Diceros bicornis minor | reverse complement strand
TGAATTTACCATATTTCCTGTCACTCCCTATTTCGTAAATATCTATACCTCATCCTATATCCTCATGTCCAGCCCCTAAAGGTATAAATCTGTTACTATCAACCTTTAATTAGCGTCACAGCCTATTCTAATACCTGTTGTGGTAACATGTACACAAGAAGAGCAGCCACAGAAATGTCTCCCACCTTGAGAATGTTTCAGAATGATAATGTTTATAATTTGAATCGTTGTCTTTTATTGAATTTATGTTATGCATTACACATATTTCATTTAATTCTCATAGTATACTTTTGTGGAATGAAGGATAGATATTATCTGCAAATGAGGAATTGTTACCTAGCTAGTTAGTATAAGTGTATTGAATGTCTGAGTAATCCTCAGTGCTGTCATTAACCGAGGAAGGGGTCATAGGAGGAGGATGTTTCGTTTGGTTTTAGGTGATTAGAGATTAAGAGCTCCATTTGAACATATTAAATTTGACATGCCTATTAGGCATCCAAGAAGAGTTGCTTAGTAACCATTTGGATATAATTTATGGACTGATGCTCCATGGAATACGTGTTAGGAAATTTAAAAGTCATGCTCTGTTCTAGTGCAGTAGATAGACTTTTCCTGTAGTTTGTAGGTTATATAGCAATGAAAGTATTACTCCTCTATAATCCCATTTTAAAAAAAATCTGTTCAATCGCCTGTTAGTTTGGGGTGCTATAGAGATAAACCTGAATGCAAAGGGCATTGAATAGGCTTTTCCAGAACTGAAATATAACCTAAGCACAGTGTCTGATATCAAGAAACTTTTGTAGTCCATATTGTTGAAAGATGTCCTTGGTGAACATAGTGATAGGTTGGTGTGAAAAATGAACCAATAAATTGGAATCATGTGTATTGCACCCACCACCACCAGGAAGAAACCATGACTATGGGAAGGGACCATGTTCATAATTAGATCTGGAGTGAAGGTGTCCAAAAGAGTTTGGGGCTCAGGATTCAGTGATGTATTCCTTTAGGCATTCTGAGGCTGCTCTTGGGCAAGGCACACTTGGTTACAAGGACCTATGATGGGGATGACATTGAGTTACACTTTTCAGTGGTGCTGTTTGACATGCCATGTTATGGTAGAACTGAGATATCCAGCCATTGCCTCTGCTGAGATATATGTTAGACTTTGTTATAGAAAGAACACTGCACTTCCTTAACATACTGAAATATATCTCTCTTGTATTAGTGGGTAAAATGTAATCCCCCTCCCACGAACTGTCTTGTTATCAGCAAAGGGAGAGGGATACAGTGACACTCTAGTAGAGGAGAGGAGACATTGTGATACTCAGCAGGAGAGGAGAGAACATGCAAGATGGCCCAATAAAACACCCCTCACTCTTATCCCCCCCAACAACAATAATTTGGCATCCATGCATGGACAAAAGTGCCTTTGTGGGAACTTTCAGATCCAGATAGGAGATTGTGAAACCTTGATGCAGTCCATGACTGAGCAGAGCCATTTTGAGAAAGTAGGCTCACAGCCAGGTGGCTAACTTGCCAACCATATTTCTGGCAATGGACCTGGAAACAGCTCTGTACCCATGAAGACTCAGCTGCAGCCCAATTTGGCTTTGTATCTGTCACCAGTACCATACACCAAAGTACCTGGGAAGAATCATGCCCACTCATGCATTGGGTAATCTGCATACAGGCATTAGTACCAGATTTGGACCCTAAAGTGGCCTATGAACCAGCTCCAGCCCCTCTTGACTGTGGTCTGGGAGCCCCTGGAGGTAAGAACTATCAAATTCAGTCAGACTATAGATTCTAAAAGGGCCCAGTCCTTCCAAGCTGCAATCTATGAACAGTCTTGCTGGCACAAGGAACCTTCAGGAGACAATCCTGTTTATACTCCCAAAGATCTTGAAGGGGCCCTGTGCTTGACTCCAGGCTACTACCTGCCATAGTCCAGGGACTAGCACAGGAGTCAGGTAGGAGAAACTCCTGTCTGCACTCCTGGAGATCCTAAAAGGGCCTTATACTCAGCTCAAGCCCCTCCCAGTCACAGTCTGGGAGCAGTACTTCTGACTGAGGGAACCAGTGGCTGATACTCCCATATGCACCCCCAGGAGATGCTGAAAGGCCCTATAATTAGTTCCAGCCTCTCCCAGACACAGTCTGTAAGCAATCCTGCTGGCACAGGAACCAGGCAGAAGACACCCACATATGCACCTCAGGAGATGCTGAATGGGCCCTATACTAGACTTCAACCCCTCTAGGCATGGTCAAAGACCAGTCCAGCCCTCCCCTCTCAGGACCCTGGTGGGAGATATACCCCTCCATGCCTCCAGAGCCAGGCCTACAGATCTCAATCTTGGCTGTGGAACCTGAAACATCCCTGAGGCTTGGTTGCAGCCCCTCTCAACCATGGCCCAGGGCCAGTCCAACCCAACCAGGGACCCACCCAGTGACCAGGCAGCAGCTGTCCCAGGGGCCTGGCAGGAGCCACACCTGTCCATGCACCTGGTAATAGGCTCACTGTCTGAGGGCCCAACAGTGGACCCTGAGGTGGACCATTGTTACAGTGCCACCATACTGAACAAGGTACTGGAGGAGGTCCCATTCACTCAGAGACCAGATAGGATTCATGTCTATCCAAGCCCCTGGTAACAAACCTGCCAACCACAGACTCCACTGCAAACTCAGTGACAGCCTTGTAACCAGCTCCAGCCCAGCACAACTGTGATTCTGTAAGTAATCCCAATAGCCTAGGGAACAGACAGAAGAAAGTCTTTATCTGCCGAAACTACTCAGTAAAGACTGGAAGAGGTGTTTGCTCCTTCAAATGCACAGACATCAACATGATGCTACATTGATCACAAAAAATCAAGCAAATGTAACCTCACCAAAGGAAACTAATAAAGCTCCAGTAACAATCCCCAAAGAAATGGAGATCAGTGATTTTCCTGACATAAAATGAAAAATAATTATCTTAAAGAAACAGTGAAATATAAGAGAACACAAACAACAAAGCAAAATCAGGAAAGCAATGCATGAATGAAATTAAAATTTAATAAAGAAGTAGAAACCATAAAAAATAACCAAACAGAGTTCCTGGAGCTGAAGACTACAGTGACAGAACCAAAAAATTCAATAGAGAGCTTCAATAACAGACTTGATCTTGCAGAAGAAAGAATCAGGAAACTCAAAGACAGATCATTTAAAATTAGTTAGAGGAACAGAAAGAAAAAAGAATGAAAAAGAGTGAAAAAGCCTACATAAATGATGGGATACCATCAAATGAATGAGCACTCACATCATGGAAGTCTTAGAAGGAGAAAAGAGAGAGAAAGGGATGGAAAACTTACTTATTTAAATAAATAGTAGCTGAAAACATCCCAAATCTTGGGATAGAGATAGACATGTAGGTACAGGAAGCTCAAAGGGCCCCAAGCAAGACCAACCCAAAGAAGAGTATCCCAGACACGCCATAATAAAAATATCAAAAGTCAAAGACAAAGACAGAATTTAGAAAGCAGCAAGAGAAAAATGACTTATCACTTACAAGGGAACTCGTACAAGGCTATCAGGGGATTACTCTGCAGAAAGCTTTCAGGTCAGGAGAGAGCAGTGTTATATAATAAAGGTACTGAAAGAAAAAAAATGCCCATCAAGAATACTATACTCAGTAAAACTGTCCACCAGAAATGAAGGAGAGATAAAGACATTCCCAAACAAAAACTAAAGGAGTTCATCATGACTAAGTCTGCTTTACAAGAATTGCTAAAGTCAATTCTTCAAGGTGAAATGAAAGGACACTAAGTAACAATATGAAAACATAAAAGTATAAAACTGACTGGTAAAAGTAAATATATAGTCAAATTCAGTATATCTTCATACTGTAAGTGTGGAGCGTAAATCAATTTTATCTCTAGTATAAAAGTTAAAAACAAAAATATTAAAAGAATAACTATAGCTAAAATAATTTGTTAATAGATGCACAATATAAAAAGATGTAAAGTGCGACATCAATTGCATAAAATGTGAGGGAAGAAAAAATAAAAATGTAGAGTTTTTATATGAAATTGAAGGTAAGTTGTTATCAGATTAAAATAGATTGTTATATCTATAAGGTGTTTTATGTAAGCCTCATGGCAACCAAAAAGAAAAAAACCCTATAGTAGATACACAAGAGAAAGAAAGGAATTAAAACATACCATTACAAAATATAAATCAAAGAGAAATACAGCAGAGAGGAAGAAAGGAACAAACAAACAAAAGTGAGAAAACAATTACTAAAACGACAATAGTAAGTCCTTACCTATCAATAATTACGTAAATGAAAATGGACTAAATTCTCCAATCAAAAGACATAAAATGATTGAATCATAAAGAAACAAGATCCAATAATATGCTGCCTATAAGAGACTCACTTTAGCTTTAAGGACACATATTGAAAGTGAAAGGATGGTAAAAGATATTTCATGCAAATGGTAACAACAACAACAAAAAAGTGCAGGAGTAGCTATATTTAAATTAGATAAAATCGACTTTTAGTCAAAATTGGTCAGAAGAGACCAAGAAGTTCACTATATAGTGATAAAGGGATCAATTTATCAAGACAATGTAACAGTTATTAATATACATGGACTCAACATTAGAGCACCTAAGTATTTAAAGTAGATCTTAACAGAGTGAAGTGAGAAATAAACAGAAATACAATAAAAGCAGAGAACTTCAGTATTCCACCTTCAACATTGGATAGACCACACAGACAGAAAATTAACAAGAAAACAGCAGAAATGAATAACACTATAGACAAAATGAACCTAATAGACATAAGAACACTCCATCCAAGAGCACCAAAATACACATTATTCTCAAGCACACATGGAACATTCTCTGGGATAGACCATATGTTGGGACACAAAGTAAGCCTTAACAAATTTAAGAATATGGAAATCATATTTACTATCTTTTAAGACCACGATAGTACAAAACTAAAAATCAACAACAGGAGGAAAACTAAAAAAGCCACAAAATAAGTGGAAATTAAACAACACACTCCTGAACAATGAGTCAAAGAAGAAATCAAAAGAGACATCAGAAAGTACGTAGAGACAAATGAAAATAAAAACACAACATATTAAAACTTATGGGATTCAGCAAAAGCAGTTCTAAGAAGGAAGTTTAAAGTGAGAAATGCCTACATGAAGAAAAAGAAAGACCTCAGATAAACAAGCTAACTTTACACTTCAAGGAATTTAAAAAGAACAAATCCCAAAGTTAGCGGAAGAAAGGAAATAATAAAGATTAGCACAGAAATAAATGAAATAAGGTCAAGAAAGACAATAGAAAAAATCACTGAAACTAAAACTTGTTTTTTTTGTGAAGATAAACCAAACTGACAAATCGTGAGCCAGACTAACCAAGAAAAAAACAGAGTGGACTCCAACAAAAGTATAAATGAAAGTGGGGACATTATAACTGACACCACAGAAATACAAAGGATCATAAGAGGCTACCATCAATAATTATGCACCAAAAAATTGGATGACCTAGAAGAAATGGATAAATTCTTAGACTGAAACACAAACAAATATGAAGTCTGAAGAGACCAGTAAAAACTAAGGATATTGAAGCAGCAATCAAAACTCTCCCAAAAAGAAAAGTCCCGGACCAGATGGTTTCACTGGTGAATTCTACCAAATACTTAAAGAAGAATTAATGGCTATCCTCAAATTCTTCCACAAAATTGAACAGGAAGGAACACTCCCAAACTCATTTTACAAGGCCAGTATTACCCTGATACCAAAGCCAGATAAGGATACTACGAAAAAAGAAAAATACAGGGCAATAAATCTGATGAATATAGATACAAATTTTTTCAACAAAATTCTGACAAACTGAATTTAACAGAACATTAAATGGATCATACACCATGAAGATATGAGATTTATTCCAGAGATGCCAGAATAGTTCAACATATGCAAATCAATAAACATGATACACCACATTAATAGAATGAAAGATAAAAATTATATGATCCCCTCAACAGACGCAGAAAAAGCATTTGATAAAATTCAACATCCTTTCATGATACAAGCTCTCAACAACATGGGTATAGAAGGAACATACTTCAGCATAATAAAGGCCATATACGACAAACCCACAGCTAACATCATACTCAATGGTGAAAAGCTTAAATCTTTTCTTCTAAAATTAGGAATAAGAAAATGGGCCCACTCTCACCACTTCTATTCAGCATAGTACTGGAAGTCCTAGCCAGAGCAATTAGGTAAGAAAAAGAAATTAAATTCACCCAAATCAGAAAGGAAGAAGTAAAATTGTCTCTGTTTGCACACGGCATGATCTTACATATAGAAATCCTCAAAGATGCCACCAAAAACTGTTAGAACTAATCAATGAATTCAGTAATGTTGCTGGATACAAAATTAGCATGGAAAAATCAGTTGCATTTCTATACACTCACAAGGAAATATCTGAAATAGAAATAAAGAAAATAACTCCATTTACAAGAGCATCAAAAACAATAAAATACTTAGGAATAAATTTAACCAAGGGGGTGAAGGATCTGTTCACTGAAAACTATAAGACATTGATGAAATAAATTGAAGAAGATACAAATAAATGGAATTATATCCATGTTCATGGATTGGAAGAATTAATATAGTTAAAATGTCCATACTACCCAAAGCCATCTATAGATTCGATGCAATCCCTGTCAAAATTCCAATGGCATTTTGCACGTAAATAGAAAAAAAAAATCCTAAAATTTGTATGGAATCACAAAATATCCCAAATAGCCAAAGCAGTCTTGAGAAAGAAGAACTAAGCTGGAGACATTACACTTCCTGATTTCAAACTATATTACAAAGCTATAGTAATAAAAACAGTATGGTACTGGCATAAAAACAGAAACAGAGACCAATGGAATAGAATAGAGTCCAGAAATAAACCAATGCATCTACAGTCAACTAATATTTGACAAGGAAGCCAAGAATACTCAATAGGGAAACGATAACATCAATAAATGATGGGAAAATTGCATATTCACAGGCAAAAGAATGAAACTGGACCACTATTGTACAACACTCACAAAAATTAACTTGGAATGGATTAAAGACTTATATGTAAGCCTTGAAACCATAAAATTCCTAGAAGAAAACATAGAGAAAGAGCTTTTGACATTGGTCTTGGCAAAGATTTTTTGGATTTGACACCAAAAGCAAAGGCAACAAAAGCAAAAATCAACAAACGTGACTACATCACACTAAAAAGTTTCTGTACAGCAAAAGTAACAATCAATAAAATGAAAAACAATCTATGGAATGGGAGAAAAATATTTGCAAATAAAATATTTGTTATGGGGCTAATATTCAAAATATATGAGAAACTCCTACAAATCCATAGCAAAAAACCCACATAATCCAATTAAAAAGTAGGCAGAAGTTTTGAACGTTTTTCCAAAGAAAACATACAAATGGCTAACAGGTACATGAAAAGATGCTCATCATCACAATCATCAGGGAAATGCAAATCAAAACCTAATGAGATATGACCTCAAACCTGTTAGAATGGCTATCGCTGTTCTCAAAAAGACAAGAGATAACAAGTGTTGGTGAATATATGGAGAAAAGACAGCCCTAGTGCACTTTTGATGAGAATGTAAATTGGTACAACCACTATGGAAAACAGTATGAAGATTCCTCAAAAAATTAAAAATAGAGCTATCATATCATCCAGCAATCCCACTTCTGAGCAAATATCCAAAGGAAATGAAATCATTTCAAAGTGTTACTTACACCCCATGTTCATTGCAGCATTATTCACAGCAACCAAGATGTGGAAACAACTTAAATATCCATTGAGGGATGAATTAATAAAGAAAATGTGACATATATATATATATGTATATATGTATCTATCTAGATAGATAGATACATATATGTATATGCTATGGAATATTATTCAGCCATAAAAAGTAAGAAATCCTGCCATTTATGATAACATGGATGGACCTTGAGGGCATTTTGTTGTTATTAGTGCTGTGAAGTAAATTCCGACTTCTAACGACCCTGTGTACGGTAGAGCAGAACCCTGCCTGGTCTTTTTGTGCCATCCTCTCAGCTTCTGGCGCTATAGCAGACAATGCTCCACTGCTATTCATAGGGTTTTCATGGTCATTTTTTTCTGAAGTGGATGGCAGGTCCTTCTTCCTAGTCTGTCTTAGTCTGGAAGCTCTGCTGAAATCTGTCCACCATGAGTGACACTGCTGGTATTTAAAATACTGGTGGCATAGCTTTCAGCATCACAGCAACATTCAGCCACCACAGTATGACAACTGACAGATAAGTGGTGTGGTTTTCTTACCGGGAAACAAACCCAGGCCACAGCAGTGAGAGCACCAAATCTTAACCACTAGACCACCAGGATTGGCCTTGAGGGCATTATGTTACGTGAAATAAGTTAGACAGTGAAAGACAAATACTGTATGATCTCACTGTTATGTGCAATCTAAAAAAACCCACCCAAACTCATAGAAACCGAGTAGAATGATGGTTTTCAGGGGCTGGGGGTTATGGGAAATGTAGAGGTGTTGGCCAAATACTACAAACTTCTAGTTAAAAGATGAATATTTTCTGGGAATCTAATGTTCAGCATGGTGACTGTCATTAACAATACTGCATTATATACTTGAAAGTTGCTAAGAGACTAGATCTTAAATGTAAAAAAAATGTAATTATGTGAGGTGATGGAAGTACTAACGTTATTGTAGTAATCATTTCACAATATATATGTGTATCTTAAATTATCATGTTGTACACCTTAAACTTACACACTGTTATATGTCAATTATATCTCAACAAACCTGGGTGGGGAGGGGAGAGGCCAGACCCTGTAGCAAGCTTTAATGTGACTTTTTAAAAGGGGTGCTAATAAAGTACACTTGCAGAGGGGCACAACAATAGAATAATAACACATCGAGTTTCTACCGTTTTATTGCTACTAACTTTCTTTAACTACTCATATGTAGTGCTGTTATATTAGGGACATGTTGATTTCATCGTTAGCATTCCAGCTTGAAGTTTCATAAAAACCAAGTTAAAGAGACAATAATTAGGGAATGGGAAAATATTCATACAGAAAACAACGAAGAGAAGAAGAGATGTTAAAATGTTTATAAAATTAATGACACAATGAAACAGAGGGTATTTGGTTTGTGGACTACATGGAAATGTTTTCATTATATAAAATATGCTTAATATTTCAATATATAATATGAGAGTGTGAAGCAGCTACTGAAATGAACTGAAAAGAGGTTGTCATTTTAATAATCATTTAGGCCTTTTTTGAAATGGAGTAGGGTACAAATAAGATGTATACTCTAGACAGATTGGGGGTTTCAGGGCCAAGAACAGTGTATGCAGTTTTAGAAATAAAGTGAGCTTCCTCTCTGTACATACGTGAATGGTGACTGCTTAATCGAACATGTCAAATTTTGATCATCTTGTCAGAGATTCCCAAAAATCATTGCACAGCTTAAAACTGTACACAGGCTAGTCAATATATTTGTATACAAAAATGGAATTACTACGTTGAAATCACAGCAGCATAAAAAATTTAGGGCTGTTATGACCCCTAGTGGACATAGAGAAGAATGCCACCAAATCTCCCAAACAAAGGAATTGAACTCTGAGCCATATTTTAAAAAGTACAGAATGCTGGAAAGAGACCTCACAGATGTGTTATTGTGTTTTGCAAGAGCTAGTGCAAGCTTTATTTCAGAGATGGTCCACTGCTGAGAGCAAAATCTTTTAGGCATCCCAACAGAAGTGTTTGTTAAGAGGAGACATTCCAAAGATTGGGGCCCCCAATAGACTCACTCATAATATTTAAGGGCGTCTCAATGAAGGAGCAACTGGGATCTTATTCCTTGGTGAATGTCTGAGAACTCTAGTACAAGTAGACCAAGTTTTGAGAAATGACATTAGGGCAAAGTGACATCGTTAATTGAAAGAAGGCAAAAATTTCACCCCCATAGTTTCCTGTGGGTAGGAGTTAGGCATAAGAGACATTACTCAGTTTTCCATGAGTCTAAGCCAGGTTGCAGGAAGAGGGCCAGGTAGAATCAACTTGGCTTAACAGGTGGAGCTATGCACTGGCAACTGGGAGACATGTGGAAAGAGACCACCAGAAATAAGCCCTGAAAGTGGCACTTTCCTTTGAAGGATCATAAATGTAAAAACGCTGTGGAGATTAGACAAGTAGACTAACAAAGCAGAATAGATCAAAAGAAGACTTATTCACATATGAACACTTGTGGCAGAGGTGACACCTACATTGCAAGGGAAAAACGTTCTTTGTTAATTAATGATGTTTGATCAGTTGGATATCCATGTAGTAAAAAAAAATTGAATCTTGACTTCTACTTTGCACATACATCAAAGTCCTTCCCAAGCGGGTTAACCTGAGAGAGTATATTTATGACCTTGTGGGTAGGCAATGAACTTTTACCAATAGCTGTTTTAATATCCTTGTCTACTATTTTTATTATCTGTATAAATTTGGGGACTGTTTCTATTGATTGAATTTTCTCCTCATTGAGTTATATTTTCCTCCTTCTTTGCATGCCTGGTACTTTTTGATTGGATGCCAGACATCGTGAATTTTACATTGTGGGGTGCTTGATTTTTTTTTTATTCCTTTTTTATTAAGCTCTGTTCTCAAACACAGTTAAGATACTTGGAAACAGTTTGATCATTTTGAGGTTTGCTTTTAACAGTTTTTAGGTGACACTAGAAGCTACCAAGATATTTTGGTCTAGGGATAATTTGTCCTCTCCACTGAGGTAATAGCTTTCTGAGTACTTTATCTGATGTCTCACTCAGGTTTCTTGATTTTGGTTTTTGGGTTGTGAACTATTTACAACCTTGTTTAAGCACCAAGAATTGTTCTGCCTGCTCTTTTCTGATGGTCTGAGAGCAGTTTCCTCATATACATGATCAGAACTTAGTAGAAGACTGGAGGGGGAAGCCTCTTCATGTCTCCAGAGCTCTAACTCTGTGCAAACTTCTCCTCTCTAGTACTTTGCCATGTACATTCTTACACTGCCTCCTCAAATCCTCCACTCTGTCTCCTCAACTTAGTGA
The DNA here is from genome assembly GCF_020826845.1 of Diceros bicornis minor. Taxonomy (NCBI): domain Eukaryota; kingdom Metazoa; phylum Chordata; class Mammalia; order Perissodactyla; family Rhinocerotidae; genus Diceros; species Diceros bicornis. The sequence continues at coordinate 76,379,374 of NC_080781.1, read as the reverse complement.
GAATACCAGACTCTTTTTGGATTGTCTCTTGCATTATGTCCTGCAAACTCTTTCCTGGCAGTAAGCTAGGGCAATTGTAGGGCTCACCTTATTTATTTCCCTTCTCTCAGGGATCCTGTGAGGCCTTGTTGTCCAATGTTTAAAAATCATTGTTTCATATATTTTGTCTGTTTTTTTTTTTAAAGTTGTTTAAGATGGGAGGGAAAATCCAGTCCTTGTTACTTTATCATGGCTGGAACTGAAAGTCCACATTTAATTTTTGACCCAGCAATCCCAGTTCTAAAAATATATTTAAAAAGATACACAGCAAAAATATGAAAATACTTTCATACAAAAGGCTGTTTGTTGTAAGATTATTTGTTATAAAAAGACTGGAAATACAAGGGGACTGTAGAAGAAATTATGGAACATTCACATAATGGAGTACCAAATGGGTGTAAAAGAAATCAGGAAGACCTCTATATATAGTGATGGAAAGATCTTCAGGATATATTAAGTGAAAAATGTAAGATGTAGAATTCTGTATTTTTATGCTGCCTTTTGTAATCACACAGGGGATATAAATATAACTATATATTTTTAGATATTTTTAAAATGAAACAATTAAAGGATAACCAAAAACTAATACAAATGTTTATCTATAGGAGAGGGATGCAATAGGGATAGAAGTAAGATTTTGTGAATATACTTTGTTACATGGATTTGACTTTGGAACCATGTAAATATTTTTACATAATTAAAAATAAAATTTAGAAAGTAATCCCTAAAAATTAAGTCAAATGTGACAAATAATCTAAGCTGTATATTAGATTTGTGACTACTACACATAGCAATCTATGCTCGCTTCCCCATCATCCTAGTTGCACCCTACACAGCAGCCATGTCCCTTATCCATAATAGCATCTCCAAATATAAAAATAAACAAAAAACCTGTATATTAACTATGGCGTAACCACATAGAGAAAACAATTATTTCAATTGACTTTCTTTTTTTAGTTTAAAAATTTTAGTGAAGAGAGAAATAAATATGTATCTAGTGATGGTGCTCAGGGCAAGCTGCCCCAGGAAGCACCACTCTGGTATGCGGATTATTTCCAGCTGAAGACAATAAGGACTCAGAGAGCTCAGGAAAATATTTGAGTTTCCCCTCCCAAACTGCCTAAAGAATTTAAAACCAAAAAATCTGTTTTAGGAAGGGGTTATTATCATGACTGCTATAAAAGATAATTTAGGATAGAGGTTACAATAGAAAAGGCACCAACAAGCCCATCTTATCGGGAGTCCTGTCTCTCTGGCCACATTCTTTGGATGGCCCTGCGAGGAGTTGTCAGACAATCATTTACAAGGGAAGTCTCCATTTGTAAAGGTATCTCCCTCTCTGTATTGAGAAAAAGGGGGGCGTGAGCTCATTTCTAGTAACTTATCAATGTGGAAGATGAGGCCTTGGGGCTGTATAATAAACCTTACTCTTGTTTACTGTGCTTTAGTGGTAATCTCCTGTAACTGACTCCCCCACCCCCAAAATCCTCCTTTGTCATTGGCTGAAAATGATATTTAAGACGAGAATTTCTGCTATTGTGTTGAGAAACGCAGTGTCCCTGCTTTCTCCCATGTATACATGTTATTAAACTTGGTATTATTTTCTCCTGCTAACCTGTCTTGTTGATTATTTGGCCAGCCATAAGAACCTTAAGGAAAAGGGCAGAGGGAGATTCTCCCTCTTCCCCCGACAGTTTTGGCGAGCCAGCCAGGAGAAGCACTGGCTGGTAAGTTGCCTTCTCTGGCTGGAAGACCTGCCTTCTCCCTGGACTACTGCAGATGATGAGATACGGGAACGCCTGACGAAAGCCGGCAAAAGGTAAGACTTCTTACCACGTCAGCCTCCCGGAATCTCTATCTGCGGAGTCCGGCGGAAGGAAGTGGTGAGAATTTTTTCTCTTTCTAAATTTAGATTGGCAGGAGAAAATATTTGGGAAACCAGTTTCTTGGGATTTTAGTGACTCTTGGTTTAAATTTGGTAGAGTACTCTTGGTTTTTGATCTTGATCCCTTTTCCTCCCAGAGATAGTCTCTGTTTTTCTCTTTTGTCTGTGTCTTTTGTCATAAGAAGGAAATACCATAGGGTAGGACGCAGGCATAGGCCCTACAAGCCTGCTGTCCGGGCCGGCCCCACAGACTGGTGAGTTTGCGAGTCTCACCAGACTGGCGTCTACAAACTTTGCTGTGGGTTATTATGCACATGAAGTGAAGGTCATTGCCAAGGGCATCTTGGAAGCCAAAAAGGCCACAAATTTAAGTGGGCGCGGGTCGAGCAGTTAAGAGCCATTAGGGCGCTCGCCACTTTCAGAAGACTCCCGTGACAGGATAAGTTGGATCACGGAACGGGGTAGATGACACAGGTCCCCCGCCAACTGCAAGAAAATGTCCGTGCAACGACGAGGTACTCTGTAAAAGCACACAGTCCCCAACCCTGCGGCACCTCCCCCCCAGGTATTATTCTGGCTCCAAGAGACCTAAGGTGTGACTAAAGCTGTCATTGTGCACAGAAAAAAAAAAAAAAAAAAACCGGATGAGGTTTTTCCTTCTGTCTTGTTCTGTGTCCTGAGAAAACTTGGCTTTGTGACCAGTGAGACTATTCTCCTTGGTCTCCACCATACGGAAGGTGCATTTACCGGGGTGCACCTTGGTGGCCAGTCGAGTAGACTGGAGTTCCGAACTGTCTCTTTGTCCGGCTGTGCCAAGTTCTCAGGGGAGTTTGTCATAAAAGGCCCAGTCCATAAGGGCTTTTGTCGTCTTTACCTTCGTTGCTTGTTAGTGCTGGAAAAATCCCATTCCAGTATCGCCCGCCCGGTGTCACAGATTAGCGGGTCTGTGACTGGAGGCGTCCCACACTATTGTGGGAGACCGGAGACACCCTTTTATCCTTACCGCCTGTGCAACGAAGGTCTTTACTTTCTCTGAATATCTTTGGGAGTGAATTCTGTGGATCATGGGGGCTACATCATCTGCGCCCTCACCAGGGACGCCTCTTGCGTCCATGGTGAAGATTTATTCTAAGCGTGGAAAGTTACCTCCGGGTCTTTCCTTAAAAAGGCTTATTGGTTCGAGTCACTATTGGAATAAATATACAAGTGAAGATCCTACTCGTCAATGGCCAGACGACGGATCCTTTGAAGTGGAAAAACTTCTAAATTGGGGAAAAAAAATTTTTTGAGAGCTCTCACATAATTGCTTAATTGGTACCTAAGAATTAAGGCCAGAAAAAGGAAGGGAAAAATTTGACTAGTCTTAAGACCTTGACTCAGGTTACAATTGAATTGAGAACATGTAAAAGTGTAAGTGTTGATAAGATTATAAAGGTTGGAATGTTTGAGCTAATTTTATACAAAGAGGTTACATCAACTTTGCCTGAGTATGTTTTAAAATGTCTGACTGGAAATGCTTCTCTTGTCCAAAATTAGAAGATCAAGACCTATTGATAAAAATCTTAATGATAATTATGTTTAAAGGTATAAGAGGTGACGAAATTTACATGAAATTTTGTAAGAAAAAAACTGATGTTATTTCTGTTACAGAACTGGTTAACAAAAATAGTAATTTAAATGATGGCTAATTTTATCTAATGTCTTATGAAGTCTTATAGGTAATCTAAATAGTTATTGGGAATAAGTAACTAAATAGTTGTGAAAAAGATGAATGTTGGATGAACTTTAAACAATAATTATGTGTTATGGTGGTTACAGCTTCCAAACTCTTTTTGGTGACTTAAAACTTGAGAGTTTTGCTAAGTTTTATGACAAAAATTCTCTGAGTATCATCGTTTCCAAATAAGATAAGATATTAGACATTGATTGCTAAATGTACATTTGTCTACTTTTGGCTTTTCATTACAGGAAAACTAAAAGGTGTTTTGGGTCTATTGGTAAACATGTGTTTTATTAAAAGATTGTACTATAAAGTAACATATTTCTAGAAGTTATGAAGTGTTTATAAATTTTCCAAGCCACAAGATACTAATGTAAAAAAAAGTTTACAATTGTTTACTTAGTTTTTACTTACAAATTAAGGTTTCTAAGGGGTAAAATTCCTAATTAGTATACGTGATTGAAGCTACTAAAAATTAAGAAAAATATGTCTGTGTACAAGGAAAGTAAGATGTATAAAGGTACAAAGAATGGAAATATTTTGGTTAAGAAAGATAAATTTGTCCTCAAGTACTAGGAGGGAAAAGAAAGACATGGGACAAATTCTGAATGTAAAAGGAAAGTTATAGAAGGTTTGTGGAAGAGGAATTCTGGAAAAGGAGTTTTATGCATGGTCAAGTTGGCTAAGATTGAAATGAATTTAATTAAGTAAATGAGTTTTAATAGCAGAAATAAGCTGGTGCAAAATTAAAATTTGGTCTTCTGTCTCTTAAAATGATAATTTGCTTAAACTTGATAAAGAGGTTACAAAAGATTTTTCTTTACCTTTGAGTAAGTCTACCTAAAAGACAGAAAAAAAAAAAACTGTTAAAATAATTTCCTACGTTCAAAAGACTGAGGTCTCTCTATTAAGACTTTTGGACTGTTAATGCTCTGTTTGCTTTGATTGTTTATATTTTTGACAAGCTCCCCCAAAATTCATATCTTAAAGTCTTTTTTTTAACTTTTATTTCTTTGGGAATTTTCAAAGGGCCCTGGAACTTCTCAAAGAAATTTGCTCTCTTCCTATAAGGGGAAAGATATTAAACTTATTAGGCTTATTCGATATGTTCAATTACATGAAAAACATTGTCAGAACAGTGATGATAAGCCTGTTTAGGTGCTATTATGTGGGCAAATGTTATTGACATAGGTGTTTTAAAATTGTATAACATTACTGAAATTCTGATCTATCCTGGTTATCAGTCATAATTCTGGTTATTATTATTTTAAAGTGTTGTATGTCACAAAATTAACCAAATTTCCTTGTCAATTGCCATTTTGAGGTCTTGTTGTTTACAGACTTATTTCTTTGCTCTAATGCTTTTGCAAAATGTTTCGACTTCAGAAAAATTCATGGAAAGGACTCTGACATTTACACTGGAGTACAGGTTTCTGACAAACTTTCTGATCATAAAACTGAACTTGGTAAAAAAATTACAGAAATCCGATGGAGAAACTGATGACTTCATAAAGCCACTAACAAAAAGAGTGGGATCAAAAATGGATTACACAAGACTGAATAAACTGATAAGGATGCTTATAATTTTTATGATTTTTCATTTGAAGTATTGCTGAATTTTTAATGTTTTGTTTTTTCAGATTTAAGGAAAACTTTTTCTCTTTTCTCCCGAGATAGCTATGACTTATAGCAATTTGGTAAATGATACTTTTGTAAGTAAAATAGAAATATTTATCTTTTTCTCTCTACCTGATCCCTCCAGGATTTGGAAACTCTTAATAAGTGAGTATTGTTGTTTTCATGGCAATATAATTATTTGCATAAGTTCGGTAAAAATCTGTTCTCCTTATAACAGGACACAATTGAAAACACTGGTTATATTACCAAGGTTGTGACTGGAACATCATATTTGCCATATAACCATACAGCTTTTGAAAAATGAAGATTGGACTTTATGGAATAAAGCCACGTGGAAATATTGGCCTGGTACCTTATGTTCCAAGCAGCACTTACCAGGATAAGTAAAAAATGTCACTTATCTGGCAGGTACAAAGAACCTCGAAATATTTGGGGGGAACCTCGGAAGAGAGGGATTCACCCAAATCTGTAGGTATTACAGGCAAAGTCTGATGACAAAATCCTTGGCTTGGCTTTCCTGGCCTCGAGAGACCTTTAAAGTTCAATCTGAGATTCCTTATAAAAAGTTCCAGCAAAGCAGATTTAAAAGAGCCTATGTGATCAACTGCTATTCTTGCTGTACCTATGTAAATAATTGGGCCAACTCTATTGGAACTAGACTTATTTTACAAACTAGTTAGTTTTAATTTGGCTATCTTTGATAAAAATGAGAGTGATTTTAGAGAAAAAAAATTATATTTCAGTAAAAACTATTTCAGTATAAATTTGCGGATATTAGATCCTAGTTTTGTTGTCTTTTGAGGTTTTTGTTTTATATCTGTTGTCTGAACTGGATCCTGATTTCTTCTAGTCTCCTGAAATATCTGGCTACAGATGTCCAAACTAACGTTTTTGATTTTTTTCCATCATTTTCATTTAAAATCACTGAGAACTGAACCTGCCCTTTTTCCTGAAGCCTTACAAACTGAAGCTGATGAACTTGATATAAACTTAAGAGATGACCTGACGACACCATCAGAGACATTTTAAACTGCAAAAGATACTTTGACGCTGACATCTAAAATTCTTCTTCACTGGCTGTCCTCTGAACTCAAAAACTGGTTTACAATTTGCTCTAACCATTAATCTTGTTTTTCTTTCGTTTACACAAATATGCTTCTGGAGTCTGCCATGCTGTTGGCACAATTTAGAAATCCCGTGGATTCTTAACTTCTGCAGGAACTCCTATTGCTAATGGACACTTAATTGCAGCCTTATTACAAGCTATTCACCTTCCTTCAAAAACTGCCATTGTTCATTGTTCAGCCCATACTAAGGAGACTGATATCATATCTTTAGGGAATGACAGGGCTGACAGAGCTGCTAAATATGCAGCTCACTATGGACCCCCTTATCCGTTTTCCACCCAATTCTTAAACCTGCCTTTATCCCTGACTGATGTTATTAACTATCAGGCAAATGCCCCACAATCTGAAAAAGACAATTGGATACAAAAGGGTGCCAAACAATTATCAGATAGATTATACATTGGACCAAATGGACTTCCAGTAGCTCCTTTTCTTTTGACTTTTTGGCTTGCACTTATCTCCCACCAAATGGGACATATGTGCAAACGGGGGATAGTTAAGGAACTAAAAGACAATTGGTTTTGCCCTGGCATCCATAAAATTTCTGACCAAATCCCCTCCCAGTGCACAACTTGCAAATCTTACCAAGTCTCTGGGAGAAATCAGTGTGATCCAGGAAGTCCTCCCAGGCCCACGCTGCCTTTTGCGGCACTCCAAATGGATTTTATAGACATGCCTTCAGCTTTAGGTTACTCTCACTGTTTGGTTATTGTCTGCATGTTTAGTGGATGGACTAAATGCTATCCGACCAGACATGCAGATGCCACAACAGTGGTAAAGAAATTAATAACTAAAGTTATTCCTCGCTTTGGCATTCCTTTATGGATTGAATCAGACCAAGGAACTCATTTTACAGCAGAGATAAACCACTTGCTTGCAAAAACTCTGGGGTATTCATTAAAATTTCATACCCCATATCACCCTCAGTCATCAGGGCAAGTGGAACGTAAAAATCTAGATATAAAAAGAACTCTAGGAAAAGTCTGTCAAGAAACTGGACTTAAATGGCCAGAGGCTCTGCCCTTGGCCCTTATGAAGATTCAAAATACTCCAAATAGAAGGCATGGACTGACTCCTTTTGAAATAGTTTTTGGACGTCCGATGCCTACTGGCGTCTCTAAACCTTCAATTCCTGGATTAAATGAATATTATGGGAACTTAAGTGAACAATTTGATGCTATGACTTGTTATATACAAAAATTAACTAGTATACTTGAAGCATATCGTCAACAGGTAAAAGAGGCATGGCCACCACCTTCTGACAAGCCTTGCCATCCCTTTCGACCAGGAGACTGGGTGTACATCAAGGTCTTTAGAAGAAAACACGCACTGTCACCTCACTGGGAAGGACCTTATGAAGTCTTACTGACGACCTGCACTGCCATCAAAATAAAGGAAAAATCTTCCTGGATCCATGCGAGCCACGCCAAAATAGACCCAGAACATCGCTCTCAAGACAACTGGGAGATAATCCCCACAGGAGACCTTAAACTAAGGATTTCGAGGGCCAAAACCCAGGCCCCAGAAGCAGCCGACATCACGAAGTAGACAGCTTTTCCCAAGATCACGGATCGAGAAAACCTACTTTGACCCATTTCCTCCCCCTTGCTTCAAAACTCCCTATATATATACACACTCACACACACAAACTATTAGTGGATATATATATATATTTTTTTTTAATCATTTAATAGAAAGCTGACTGGAGAGTGCTGGTCTCTATCTGTCCCTCTTCCCCTCTCTAAGTTTCCGCTATGGGCTCTTTTCCGATCTGTGTCTTGCTTTTACTAACTCTCTCCTTTTCAACAGGTCGGGCACAGACCAAACACCCCCTCGTGCCAGTTTACCAAGCCTTAGCCACGTTAACTAATCAATCTGACTGTTGGTTATGTCAACAGCTAGATAGTGCAAAAGAACCTGAACTCGTCTTTGTTCCTGCTGATGTGAACACCTGGTGGACTAAGTACGGAAAATGGACGAGTAACAGAGTATGATATCCGCAACAAGGGAAACTTCACTCTGCTTCTTCTCCTGGTGAGTCACTTGGGCCCCAGAAAGATTACTTAAAAGGTCAAGGACTGTCCCTTGCCTAAGCACAAACAATAAGTGAAAGTTTTTCCCTCTGCATTAAAAGTAAACATGGCACTGGACCTTTCCTGGGTGATATACCGAGACAATATTGCCATCAAACTCTGTGGTTTGATTCCGCAGGTGGCATCTTCAGAACTCTCAAGGGAATTGTAAGTGACTCTATCACTACTCCCTCTGGCACAAACATTTGCCAAATCACCAAGTGCTCTGGATGGCTTACAAGCCACCCGTGTGCAACTTGGGGTATAGCAGCTATCCGCATGGTTAAGCTGCCCAATGCCACAGACTATATATGGGTGGATCAAAAATCTGGACTCACCTGGTCAGGTGACAAGACCAGGCTTTATAGCTGTCAGAATCAGACTGCAGGCCTCCTGTACCAGCTATTCCGCAATCTGTTCTGTTCTCGCAGACTGACAGGAGTTCATGGGAAATGGAGATGTTTAGGTAGTAACAGTGCAAGTGGTACAGATCATGAAATAGTCCAGATCCTGGGAACTACAGACTCAATTCTAACCTTGTCTTTAAACTACACTGGTCTTTTCATTTTATGCGGCAACAAAGTGTATAAAGGATTCCCACCTAATTGGTCAGGACGATGCGGACTTGGATACCTGGCTCCTTCTGTCACCAAACACTCCACCTTAAATGCTAGCCAAATTACAAACTTGGGTTTGTTTGTTCATAAGATTGTGCCACATAAACGTGCCAGTCGAGAAATCGTGGAAAATCCACTTGTATATCACAACTCCAAGTTCTTTTCAGCCTTGAGAGTCCTATTCCCCGGCTTTGGAGATTATGAGTTAGAAAAAGCAATATTAAATCTCTCTATGGTAATGGAACAAGAGTTCAACACCACCATGCAAACCTTAAACATACTCCAGTCAGAGATTAACAGCCTAGCATCTGTGGTGCTCCAAAATCGACGTGCTCTGGACGTACTCACTGCCCAGCAAAGAGGAACATGCGTGATCATTGGAGAAAAATGTTGCTTTTATGTGAATCAAACAGGTCAAGTAATATCTAACTTAAATCTATTAAAAGAGAAGATTGACATTTTTCATCAGATAAACGAAGCTCACGCATTTTATTGGACTGACTTTTTTCCAGGATTGGGGGACTGGTTTAATGGAGTGTGGGGAAATGTGCTCCGATTTGTTCTTTTCTGCTTGTTCATCCTCATTCTAATCTATGTTCTTTTATCTCTTTGCAGACTTCTTATCACCCGGGTACTAACCCGATTTCTCTCTCCACAGTCACCAGCTCAACTTTTAATATGTGAAACTTCTAGAGAAGTTTCAGAGGAGGGAACTGATGGTGCTCAGGGCAAGCTGCCCCAGGAAGCACCACTCTGGTATGCGGATTATTTCGAGCTGAAGACAATAAGGACTCAGAGAGCTCAGGAAAATATTTGAGTTTCCCCTCCCAAACTGCCTAAAGAATTTAAAACCAAAAAATCTGTTTTAGGAAGGGGTTATTATCATGACTGCTATAAAAGAAAATTTAGGATAGAGGTTACAATAGAAAAGGCACCAACAAGCCCATCTTATCGGGAGTCCTGTCTCTCTGGCCACATTCTTTGGATGGCCCTGCGAGGAGTTGTCAGACAATCATTTACAAGGGAAGTCTCCATTTGTAAAGGTATCTCCCTCTCTGTATTGAGAAAAAGGGGGGGTGAGCTCATTTCTAGTAACTTATCAATGTGGAAGATGAGGCCTTGGGGCTGTATAATAAACCTTACTCTTGTTTACTGTGCTTTAGTGGTAATCTCCTGTAACTGACTCCCCCACCCCCAAAATCCTCCTTTGTCATTGGCTGAAAATGATATTTAAGACGAGAATTTCTGCTATTGTGTTGAGAAATGCAGTGTCCCTGCTTTCTCCCATGTATACATGTTATTAAACTTGGTATTATTTTCTCCTGCTAACCTGTCTTGTTGATTATTTGGCCAGCCAGAAGAACCTTAAGGGAAAGGGCAGAGGGAGATTCTCCCTCTTCCCCCGACACTAGCAACAAGATCAAGAAACAAAACTTTATTGGAATGCTTTTAATTATATTTCCCTGATGGTTATTGAGTTTGAGCATCTTTCATTTTGTTTATTGGAGATTTGAATATCCTCTATTGTGAGGTGCATATTCAAGCATTTTGCCAATTTTAGTTGTTGGGTTCCAATCATTTTCTTATAGATTTGTAGGAGTTCTTTATATATTCTAGACTCAATCCTTTTTAGCTACTTGAAAAGGAAATGTCTTCTCTCAGTCTGTGGCTTACTTTTCCATTCTCTTTATGGAGTCTATTGCTGGAAGAAATTATTAGTCTTAATTTAGTCCAATTTGCCAAACTTTTAAACTTATGGCCAGCAGTAATTTTTACTGTTTAAGAAATCTTTGCCTACTCAATGTCATGAAATACATTCTTCCATATTTTCTCCTAAACGTGATTGTTTTACCTTTCATATATAGGTCTGCAGTCCATATGAAATTTATTTTGTCTATTGTGTAAGTATGGCATCAGGATATACTTTTTTATATGGATATCCAATTAAAGCAACAACATTTATTGATCACACCAGCTGTGGTAGATCGAATTATTTACCTCAATTCTTCATTTCTCCTTGCATCCGTTTCCTCTGTCATGTAACTTTTCAGTTCCGTTTACAATGGAGATATTTATTTCCCCACCCTTGATTTTGGCTTGCTTTGGCCAATGGGATGTTAGCAGATGTGATGCAAGATAAGACTTAAAATATGCTTGTCTAGTGCACCTTGATTTTCTTGTACTCTGCTATTGCCATGAGAAGAATATGATTTGTCTAACACACAGGAAGAGGAAGAGAATCATGTAGTTGAGCCACTCCCAGATGACCTACAGAGTTTTTCCAATTGCTAAAGCCTGAAACAGAGCTCCACTAGCTGGCCATGAAACTTACAGGTGAGAAACAAATGCCTATTTTTGCATGTTGCTGCGATTTTAAGACTGTTTGCTTTCCTCAAGAACATGGCATATGCATTGAATCTGCAGCTGTTATATGGTGTTGGCTCTCAATAGTTAGAATATATGAGTTCAGTAATCAAGGAGTATAGGTAAAAATACTCCCTCTCACCATTATTACCAACGACCCAGTGAAGAATTTCTGCTTTCTATTTCTGAAACTTTAGGTCTTACTTCATAAGAAGTCCTGATTCCTGAAGGGGAAGGGAGGATGCTTCCACCAGGGAACCTGGTAAGGTTTCTATTGAATCTGAGGCAACAATTGCTGCCTGGGCTCTTTGAGTTGTTTCATGTTAGTGTACCAGCAGGCGAATAAAAGAGTTACCACTGATACTGAAGCTCTTAATCTGAAGTTCATGTGCCTGATGCACAGTAAGCCAATCACTGAGACATTGGTACTTGGAGATGGAGAAAGGTTTATTTGAATTGGCCAAAATGGGAAGGTGGGAGGATAGGTTCTCTCAAATCTGCCTTAACAAGAGTAGAAAGCAGGGGGGTTTATAGATCTAAAGGGCTTAGCAGGAGGAGTTTCAGAGAAACAAATAGGTAATCCGTGAAGTTATTTTAAGTTTTCTTTCACTCCAGATAAGCCCTTGGGCAATCTGACATCTGGGCTCAACAGCAGCTGGGGGCTGGTTATCTGGTGATCATAACTTCCTTGAAGGTATTCTTTTTCTTCTGTAAAATAAAGCTCATAAATCTTTCTGACCCTTGAGTCACCCCTCAGGTTAAAGAAGAAAACAGCAAATTGACAAGATTAACTCCTTTTCATAACAAGGTTGAAAGGTAATCTTATTGTATATTTACAGTAACCCTCAAGTACCCGGCTTTACTATGCTGGTGGGGTCAATTGGCCCTAAATACCATGATGAGCCAGGGTTGTTGGTACATAATGAAGGTAAAGAAGGAACTTTTAAGTGATTCATTTTGATATCTTTTCATGCTTCCATGCCTGTTTGTAGTTAGTGAATGGATAATTGCAGCAACGATGGCCTGACAAGGACGAGATAACCAAGAAGCAGATCCCTCAAGGGAACTAACTGAAGTGCTGGAATATGGTGAGGGAAATCTAGAATATGTAGTGGACTTCTATTTTCCATTCTGATATGTAAAGGGCTTAGAAGTCATCATTCCCATCTTTGCAGCAATAAAAAAGCTGAAAAACTGAAAATTAATAACTCTTCTTAGATCATCCAGAGAATTGAGGTCACAGGAAGAATGACTGCCCTGAAAACTGGAGAAACAGGTGAATGCAGAGAATCGTAGCTTACATGGAACAAAGCCACAGCTGGAGCTAGCAACTGATAAGAACACTTAAATGATAATTGATGAATCATTGGAGGCTGAACGTGAGAGTTAAAAACTCCTGGGGGTCCAGTCTTAGGGCCGAGTTTCAAGAGTTTTACCATCAGGAGTCCAATCAGGTTCTCACAATGAATATTGTAGAAAAATTGCCTGTGTTTGAGAGGAGAAGGGGGAAAGCAACCATTTTGAAATATGCTCAGAGGAAAAGTATTCACTTTGAAATATTCCCAGAGTGTCGTGTTCTCCCCTGCAGAGGCCTGCCCTTAGGGGAAACTACTTTACCAGAGCCTTGTCTGATCTAGGAAAAAGGCAATTGGATGGTGTGATGGTTAATTTGTTTTGTCAACTTAGCTAGGCCTTAGTACCCAGATATTTGTTCAAACACTATTCTAGATATTTTTGTGAAGGTATTTTTTAGATAAGATTAACATTTAAATCAGTAGACATTGAGTAAAGCAGATTACCTTACTTGGTGTGGGTGGGCATCATCCAATCAGTTGAAACCCTTAAGAGAAAAAAGACTGACCTTCCCCGAGGAAGAGGGAGTTCTGCCAGCAGACTGCCTTAGGATTTAAATTGCAACATCAACTCTTCCCTGGATCTCCAGCCTGCCAGCCTACCTTTCAGATTTTGAACTTGTCACCCTCCACAATTGCATAAGACAATTCCTTAAAATCTCTCTGCCTCTCTCTTTGTTTCTCTCTCTTTCTCTGTATATGTATATATATGTATGTATATATGAAAAGTATATATATTGGGAGGTTAGGTATATATATTGGTTCCTATTGATTCTCCTACTGATTCTCTAAAGAGAATCCTACTGGTTCTCTTTCTCTAGAGAACCCTGACAAACACAAATTTTGCTGCCAAGAGTGGTACAGACTTTTAAGGAATATAATTTTAAGGATAAGTTTTCTGAATTGGTTCTGGGGTTTCTAGAATTGGTTTGTTAATCTGATTAGATATAAAGGCACTAATGACTATTTCTGGTAGTAAAGAGAGCACTGATAGTCCATGGTGTGATGTAGCAATAAAGATATGCAAAATATCACCATTGGATACTCCTAATTAAATACTTATAAGACGCAAGGTTCAGGGTGACCATGTGTATGATACTTTCAAATATTTTTGTCAAACTAATGAGTATAATGAGATTGGTTGGTTGCTCTTAATTTCACTGGACAAATTGGAGAAAGAAAAGGATAAGGTTAGAGATTCAAATTCCCAGCTCAAGCACCACATAAATGACTTGAAAGCTTCTATGTCTGCCCTGAAAGATATTCTCATCTCCTGTAGCCACAGATCTGAGATTGCTGGTGACCAAACACAGAATCTTATTTTGCTAATGGCTGAGTTACATTGCAAATTGCATTTCCAACTTCATAAGGTGTCTACTGTTAAAGTGAGGACATTTATTGGGAAGAAATGGGACCCTGAAAATTAGAATGGGGACATATGGAAAGACCCTGTGAAGCTGGGGACATTGAACATCTAAATTCTAATGTCTTCTTTGCTAATAGAAATAGCTGCTCTACCTCCATCTGAGGAGATCAACCCTCTTTGCCTGAGGAAACTATAATGGCCTCACCTGAGGTAGTTGCCTTGCAAGACACTGCTGGTTCTCCTCAGGACTCACTTTAAACACCCCTTTTTTTATAGGTTTCTAGACCTATAACTAGACTCAAGAACCAGCAAGCTTCTAAATCTGAGGTACACAGTGTGACCCATGAGGAAGTGTGCTACATTCCAAAAGAACTACATGATTTTTTCAATTTATATGAACAGAAATCTGAGGAGTAGGTGTGGGAATAGATATTAAATGTGTGGGAAAATGGCAGAAGGAATGTAAAGTTGGATCAGGCTGAGTTTATTGATATGGGCCCACTAAATACTTATTCTGGATTTAATGTTGCAACTTGGGAGGTTAGAAAAAACTCTAGCAGTTTAATTGGTTGGCTGAAGCGTGGACTAAAAGGTGGCCCACAGTAAATAAGGTTGAAATACCCGACTTGCCTTGGTATACTCTAGATGAAGGGATTCAAAAGCTTAAGTGATTGGAATGCTGGAGTGGATTTGTCACTTAAGACATGCTCACTCACCATGGGAAGGTCAAGAAGAAAAACCTTTCACCATGATTGTGAGAAATCAATTTGTAAGGGGAGCCCCAGCATCCTTGAACAGCTCTGTGATTACTCTTCTCTGTAAGTCAGACATTACAGTGGGAACTGTTGCCACTGAATTGGGAAACTGAAAAACAATGGGGGTAATTGGATCCCAGGTGGCACTCAATCGCTAAAGTCAAGATGGATGTGGTTACCGTAATGGACAGCAGCGTCAAAGCAGCAGTGGAATAGTCTGACTCACAGAGATCTATGGCATTGGCTAGTCAGTCATGGGGTTCCTAGAAGTGAAATAGATGGGAAGCCTACTAAATTCTTACTTGATCTGTACAAGCAGAAGAATTCTAGGTTAAATGAACAAATTCTAACTTGAATCATAAAAACAGAGACATGGCCCCTCAATCAATTCCCAGACTTAAGCCAATTTACAGACCCAGAAACTCTTGAATCAAGAGGAGGCCAGGTCCCCTTGAGGAAGGCCCCACTACACTGGCAATATTTATACTGTTAATCTTTCTCCCAACCTTCCCCAAATAGACTCATGACTTTTAATCAGGGTGACTGTTCATTGGGAAAAAAGAAATAATTAGACCTTTTGGAGATTACTGGACACTGGCTCTCAGCTGACACTAATCCCAGTAAACCCAAAACATCACTGTGGTCCACCAATCAGAGTAGGGGCTTATAGTGGTCAGGTGACTAATGGAGTTTTAGCTCAGGTCCATCTCACAGGGGATCCAGTGGGTCTCCAAACCCATCTGTGGTTACTTCTCCAGTGCCAGAATGCATCTTGGAATTGACATACTCAGCAACTGGCAGAATCCCCACAATGGCTCATTGACCTGGGGAGTAAGGGCTATATGGTGGGATTGGCCAAGTGGAAGCCACTAGAACTTCCTCTACCTAGGAAAATAGTAAACCAAAAGAAATATTGCATTTGTGGATGTATTTCAAAGATAAGAGCCACCATCAAGGACTTGAAGGATGCAGAGGTGGTCATTCCTACCACATTTCCATTCAACTAACCTATTTGGCCTGTGCAGAAGATTTAGGTATATGGATCTTGGAGAATGACGGTGGATTATTCTAAGTTTATTGTAACTAGGTGGTGATTTCAACTGCAGCTACTATACCAGATGTGATTTCATTGCTTGTTATCTGGTATGCAGCTATTGAGCTGGCAAATGTTTTTCGCTCCGTGTCTGTTAGTAAAGACCCCCTGAAGCAGTTCACCTTCAGCAATACACCTTCATTGTCCTACCTCAGTTATATATCAACTCTCTAGCCCTATTTCATAATTCAGTTCTCAGAGTTCTTCATGTTTTCCTTTCACAAGACATCACACTGGTCCATTGAATTGATGACATTATGCTGATTAGACTTATTGAGCAAGAAGCATCAACTACTCTAGAGTTATTGGTAATACATTGGCATGTCAGAGGGTGGAAAATTAATCTGACAAAAATTAAGGGGCCTTCTATCTTGGTGAAATTTCTAGGAGTCAAATGTTGTGGGGTTTGTGGATATATCCCTTCTAAGGTGAAGGATAATTTATTGCATCTGGCCCTTCCTACAACCAAAAGGAGGCTTAATGGCTAGTGGCCTCTTTTGGATTTTGGAGGCAGCATATTTCTCATTTGGGTCTGTTACTCTGGCCCATTTACTGAGTAACCCAAAAAGCTTCTAGTTTTGAGTGGGGCCCAGAACAAGAGATGGCTATGCAAGAGGTATAGGTTGTGGTAGAGATTACTTTGCCACTTGGGCCATATGATCCAGCAGATACAGTAGTGCTTGAAGTGTCCGTGGCAGATAGGAATGCTGTTTGGAACCTTTGGAAGGCTCTTATAGTTAAATAATAACTCAAGTCCTTAGGATTTTTTGAGCAAACCCCAGCCATCCTCTGTAGATAACTACTTCCCTTTAAGAAACAGCTCTGGGCCTACTACTGGGCCCTAGTAGGGACTAAATGCTTAGTAATGGGCCATCAAATTACCATGAGACCTGAGCTGTTCATGATGAACTTAGTGTTGTCTGACTCATCAAGCCATAAAGTTGGGCCTGCACAGCAGCACTCCACCATCAAATGGAAGTAGTATATATGAGAATGGACTTGAGCAGACCCTGAAGATTCGAGTAAGTTACATGAAAAATTGACCCAAATGCCTGTGGTCTCCACTCCTGTTACACTATCTTCTCTCTCCCAGCCTGCACCTAAGGCCTCATGGGGAGTTCCCTATGATTAGTTGACAGATAAAGAGAAAACTCAGGCCAAGTTTACAGATGGGTTCTGTGCAATATATAGGCACCACTCAAAAGTGGAGAGCTGTAGCACTATAGCTCCTTTCAGAGCTATCACTGAAAGACAGTGGTGATGGGAAATGTTCTCAGTGGGCAGACCTTTGAGCAGTTCACCTGACTGTTCAATTTTCTAGGAAGGAGAAATGCCCAGATATGCAATTATATACTGATTCAGGGGCTGTGGCCAATGGTTTGGCTGGATGCTCAGAGACTTAGAAGGAACATGATTGGAAAATTGGTGATATGGAGGTCTGGGGAATAGAGATGTGGGTAGACCTCTCTGAATGGGTGAAAAATGTGAAGATACTTGTGTCCCATGTGAATGATGAATTAAGAGTGACTTCAACTGAGGATCATGTTAATAATCAACTGAATAGAATGACCTGTTTTGTGGGTACCAGCCTCTTTCCCCATGACCCTGTTATTGTCTAATGGGCTCATGAACAACATGATCATGGTGGCAGAGATAGAGGTTATGCATGGGCTCGGCAATATGAACTTCCAGTCACTAAGGTCAAGCTGGCTACAGCCACTGCTGAGTGCCCAACATGCAGGCAGCAGAGAACAACACTGAGTCTCTGATATGGTACTATTCACCAGGGTGATCAGCCAGCTAGCTGCCCAGGGGCAGGTTGATTACATTGAACCCCTTCCTTCACAGAAGGATCAACTTTTTGTTCCTACTGGAATAGACACTTTGCATACAGATTTGCCTTCCCTGCATGCAAAGCTTCTGCACAAATTACTATCCATAAACTTGCAGAATGCCTTATCCACCATCATGGTACTCCACACAGCACTGCTTTTGGTCAAGGAACTCAGTGAAGGGTGGCAATGGGCCCATGCTCATGGACTTCATTGCATTTACTATGTTCCCTACCATCCTGAAGTAGCTGGCTTGAGAGAATGGTGGAATGTCCTTTGGAAGACTCGGTTACAGTGCCAGGTGGGTGGCAATACTTTGCAGGGCTGGGGCAAGGTTTCCAGGGTATGCTCTGAATCAGCATCCAATATATGGTGCTAATTCTTCCATAGCTAGGATTCATGGGTCCAGTAATCAAGGACTGGAAATGAGAGTGGCACTATTCACTATTACCTGTAGTGACCCACTAGAAAGTTTTTGCTTCCTGTCTCCATGATCTTGGACTCTGCTAGCCTAGAGATCTTAGTTCCAAAGTGAAGAATTTTTCTACCGGGAGACACAACAATGATTCTATTGAACTGGAAGTTAAGGCTGACACCTCTCCACCTTTGGGTCAACATGATTCTAAAGGAAGGAAGGCAAGGAAAGTAGTTATTTTGCTGGCTGGGTAATTATTCCTGATTACCAAGGGGAAATTGGACTGCACTCTATAATAGAGATAAGGAAGGATATGTCTAGAATACAGGAGATATCTTAGGGTATCTCTTAGTATTCCCATGCCCTGTGATTAAAGTCAATGGAAAACTACAACCCAATTCAAGCAGGACTACTAATGGCTCAGATCTTTTATGAATGAAGGTTTGGGTTATCCCATCAGGTAAAGAGATATGACCAGCTGAGGTACTTGCTGAGAACAAAGGGAATATGGAATGTGTAGTAGAAGAAGGTAGTTATAAATACCAGCCACGACCACATAATGACTTACAGAACTGACAACTATAATTGTCATAAGTATTTCTTCCTTAGTTTGTTATGAATATTTATGTGTGAGTGTGTGTGTGTATATTACATACAAACATGTCAAACATTCTTTTGGTCTTGTTCCTCTGGAGAACCATGACTACTACAACTTGCTACAAAGCTATAGTAAACAAAGTAGTGTGGTACTGGCATAAAGATAGACACATAGAACAATGGAATAGAATAGAAAACCCAGAAATAAACTCTTACATATATGATCAAATCATTTTTGAAAAGGATTCCAAGACCTTTCAATGAGGGAAGGCAGTCTATTCAGCAAATGGTGCTGGAAAAACTGGATATCCACATGCAAAAAATAAAGCTGCACCCTTACCTAACACCATGTACAAAAATTAAATCAAAATTGATCAAATGCCTAGAGGTAAAAGCTAAAACTAGAGAACTGCTGGAAGAAAACATAGTGGAAAGCTTAATGACATTGGATTTGGCAATACTTTCTTGTCTGTGACATCAAAAGCACATGCAACAAAGAAAAAAATAAATTTGACTACATCAAAATTAAAAACTTTTGTATATCAAAGGACACTATCAACAGAGTGAAAATGCCTCTCTTTATAAACTTTAGAATCAGTTTGTCGATATCCACAAAATAACTTGCTGGGATTTTGATTAGGATTGCGTTGAATCTACAGATCAATTTGACATCTTGACAATATTGAGTCTCCCTATCTGTGAAAATGGAATATCTCTATTTATTTAGTTCTTTAATTTTGTTTATCAAAGTTTTGTAGTTTTTCTCATATAGAGCTTGCACATATTTTGCTAGATTTAAACTTAAGTATTTCTTTTTCTGCAAATGGCATATTTTTAATTTCAATCTCCACTTGTTCATTGGTGGTACATAGGAAAGGGATTGACTTTTGTATATTAACTTTGTATCCTGCAACCTTGCTATAATCACTCATTAGTTTCAGGAGGTTTTTTTTTTGTTGTTGATTCTTTTGGATTTTCTGCATAGATGATCATGTCATCTGTGAGCAAAGACAGTTTTATTCCTTCCATCTCAATCTATATACCTTTTATTTCTTTTTCTTGACTTGTATTAGCAAGGACCTCAGTAAAATGTTGAGAAGAAGTGGTGAGAGACAACATCCTTGCCTTGTACCTGAACTTAGTGGGGAAGCTTTAAGTTTCTCAGTATTAAGTATAACATTAGCTGTAAGATTTTTGTAGATATTTTTATCAAGTTGAGAAAGTTTCCCTCTATTTCTAGTTTACTGAGAGTTTTTATCATGAAAGGCTGTTGGATTTTGCCAAATGCTTTTTCTGCATCTATTGATATGATCATGTGATTTTTCTTATTTAGTCTGTTGATGTGATGGATTACGTTAATTTATTTTCAAATGTGGAACCAGCCTTGCATACCTGGGATAAACCCACTTGCTCATGGTGCATAATTTATTTTATATGGTGTTGGATTCAACTCGCTAATATTTTGTTGAGGATTTCTTCATCTATATTCATGAGAGATATGCTCTGTAGTCTTTTTTTCCTGTAATGTGTTTTTCTGGTTTTGGTATTAGGATAATGCTGGCTTCATAGGATGAGTTAGTAAACATACATAATCAAATACATTGTTGGTATTATTAGTTTTAACAAACTGTTATCTGTTAGATCAAATGAGAATAAGAAAAATAAAAGACTATTTTACCTGTGTTTAATCCTCCTTTGATGGTCTTCCTTTTTTGTGTAGACCTGAGTTTCTGACCTGTATTATTTTCCTTCTCTCTAAGGACATTTTAGCATTTCTTGCTAGGCAGGTCTACTGGTAACACATTCCCTTAATTTTTTCCTGAGAGAGTCTTAATTTCTCCTTCACTTCTGAAAGACAATTTTGCATGGTCCATAATTCCAGGTAGATTTTTTTCTCTCAACACTTTATTTCACTCCCCTCTCTTCTTGTTTGTATGGTTTCTGAAGAGAAGTTGGATGTAACTCTTATCTTTGGTCTTCTATAGGTAAGGTTTTTTTCCTCTGGCTTCTTTTGAGATTTTTTCTTTATCTTTGGTTTTCTATAATTTGAAAATGATACTCATAGGTGTAGTTTTTTTGACATTTATTCTGCTCAGTATTCTTTGATCTTCCTGGATTTGTGGTTTGGTGTCTGACATTAATTGGGGGAAATTCTTAGTCATTTTTTTTAAAATAGTTCTTCTGTTCATTTCTCTCTTTTTTCCCCTTTCATGTATGTTACACCTTTTTCAGTTGTCACACAGTCCTTGAAGACTCCGTTCTGTTTTTTTCCATCTTTATTTTCTTTGCTTTTCATATTCTATTGATATATCCTGTAGCTCAGAGATTTTTTCCTTAGCCATGTCCAGTCTACTAATAAGACCATCAAAGGCATTTTTAATTTCTGTTACAGTGTTTTTTATCTCTAACGTTTCCTTTTGGTTCTTTATTAAGATTTTCATCTCTATGCTTGTATTGTCAATCTGTTCATGCATGAAGTCTATTGTATCATTAGAATCCTGTAATGTAAGTCTTGACAGTTTTTCTTTTTTTGTAATGCAAGTGCCTGACTTAAGCTTTGATTCCTGAGGCATCCACTTCAAAGAGGCATTCACTTCAAAGATGGCTATCTGAATAAAAACATTGCCTGCCACATGACTATATAAAGAACCAGGCTGCTCCCGCCCTCTCCCTGAAGCTACTCTGTTTTAGAGATCTTGGTTGATTTTGATAACTGACTATTTGAGCCACTTGTTTTTTTCTCTTCCTACACTTTGAATTCTTGATCTTATGTTTTAACTTCACCAATAAAGAGTGAGCTCATGAAACCCTACCTCCACCCTTGACCCCAGTAAAAGCAGAACCCAGGCCCATGTTATCTCTTTCCCCAACATCATAGTGTGGCCCCAGATGTGCTGTGTAATTTCCAAGACTTGTAAGTAATAAACCTTGTCTCTTTCAAAGTTTCCTGATGCTTATTGCAGAGGGCATCTTTCAATCATAATAATAACTACAGTGGCCAGCCCAGCCACAACATTGGTTATTGATAGACTGAGACTGGCACAAAACAATTGGCATAGCTGGCAGGATTGTATGATTGTCCTTGCAGTTAAACAAGGGGAACGCCCTTTAGCTGAAATTTGCTTGCTAACCACCTAACTCAGTTGGATAACACCATCCAGGAAAGAAACACCACTTGCTGGGGGTCTGTCACACTGTCATGTGCTTTTACATATTGCCCCTGCCATGTGTTGGCTGTGATATGCAACCCAAAAGGTCACAACTTCCATAATAACCCAACAATCTCCCCAGAGCTTGTGATCAAGGCCATATGGTCTAATGAGATAATTAGACCACTAACTGTAAAGGCCTTAGTTGACTATTAATGTTTGTGACTGTCCCCCATGCCTCAAGGCCAAGGAGAGCTAAATAGGATGCACTGGATCACAAGGCTATAGTCACCACCCAAGGGGAGGCTCTGGGCTAAAGGTGTGAAGAAAGGATATTCCCATAGTTAAGGAGGATGACAGACTTCTGCCTACAGCTACTGAGTTGGTGGGTCATGCCTGGACTACATGTCCTAACTCAGAAGAGTGAAATAGCCTTGAAACTAGAAACCAATGGCACAACCAGAAGGAAAATACAACAGAGGCCTGCAGTCTCTATGTCACTACTTAACTCACTACTGTTGCTCTTCATCCCCTGACTTGATGGGATATCGTGGGTCCAATCCCTGGCATGATATTGCTAAAAAAATTAATGGACAAATATAAATTTCCTTAACATCTGGTGCCATCACCTCCTAAGAAGCCTGTGGAGGTGCACCAGCTCCTTGATAAATGCAAAGCCCCAGGGAAGCTTCCTGGGTATTGCTCAGTGCCATGCATATCAAACTGCCAAGGCTTTGTTATTATGCTCCAGAGGCCTGAGGGTTTTCCTTAAGACCTTATGTATATCACACTGGTGGAGGGAAACCCCAATGCCAAAGAGGTCAATTGGGATACTCGGAAAGGAAAGTGGCCACCTACACAGAGCTTACAGTGACATCATCCAAAATTTTCTGATAACAACATGTAAGATTAAGGAAACAGGAGGAAATCAAAAAATAAAAACTGAGTTTAGAAACTATACCTTAAATGAACTTCAAACCTTTCTAAAGATTTTATGCAGCAGGAAGGAGAGAGGGGAGCTAATTAGCTATTGCAGGTTTTATTTTTTTTGGAATGGCCTCTAAATTGTTACTCATGGCTAATGAAGTGTGTCAACTGGCTGGTATCTCTAAATACTCTAAAATCCATAATTTTCTTAAAGATTCATCCAGGCTATGTGCTCACTTCCTCTGAGATACTACAGATCCTGAGCCCCCTCAGCTTTCCTCTGAATGGGGCAGAACTAAGAAACATGCTTCAAAAGGCATCCCTGCCACTTAGGGAAAAGCTGACAAGGTTTTTGAGGCCTCTAGTGAGGAGGAAGAGGGAAAAGGGAAGGCAAAGGCCCTAGAGCCACCAATATGCATACCAGGGCCCTCCCTCTCCTCAATTGGATATTTATTGCCCGGAGCCATGCCTATCCTTCCATCACAGTGATCACTGCTAAGGCTCACAGTGAATGGAAAATATTAAATAAGGCCCATTTCCTGCTATGCAAAATTGGCATGGTTCAATGGATTTACAATTTCCTTGACCATAGTGACCCAAATGACCCCTTCTTTATTGCCAACCCTAAAGAGGCCCCATTTAACCCTGAGTCCAGAGAATTCTTTTTACAGGGCACTCCCCCTAGTTACAGGGTGGTGTTACTGCATTTTATTGGGACTGCTGAAACCATTCAAAAAACAATAAAACTCCTAGGAAGAAAGCTTACATTTTCTTTTTCTGTCCCTTGGAGATGTAAATCTTACCATGTCTTTGAAATGTAAACACCCCAGGAGGTAACTAAAACACTACCCACAATTGCCTGAGACTAAAGGAAAAAAAATGGTGAAAGAGGCCTTTTAAAATACAAACTGCTATGATAGCTCTCTTGTCCAAAATCTAGCCCACAGCCTCCTTAAGATTACTTGTCGAGAACAAATACAAATCTTAAAAGTCTTCTCCACAAATATTAGTATAAAGCTTTAGCCATTGGAGCAGGTAACCTTAACTTGTTTCATCTGCCAGAGATGCAATTTGGATTTAACCGTTTATAAATATAAACTAGTGAGTTTTGCGTTGTTGTATCTGATTCAAAGCTACAATTTTGAAACAAAAGATATAGGGTGTCTGTGTCTGTGTGTTTACGTATGTCTACGAATGTATGTTATGTATATGTAATATTTTTCTCTACCTTTGGATAGTATTGTCAAAATTAACTTGCAAAAATGCTCTATTAATTGACTTAAAAAATAAGTCCTTATCAAATTAAATATTTCTAAACTCTCAGAAATATAGTAGAAACTAACTCAATGCTTTTCAACTTCATATGGTCTGGGATAATCTTTGGTAAATAAAAGATAGTTAAAATTCTTTGGTTTATTAAAATGTCTTCAGAGTTATCAGCATTAAATATAATGCAGACACACAATTTATATTCTACCCGGGTTTTCATCAAATAATCTTGATTTATCTCTGTTATAAAATTTGTCATGGTGGTTAGCTATTTTAATGTCTCATAAAATTTTCATGTGTAATCTAAATATGATTGTTAAGAACCAGTAAATTAAATAAATGTAAATGGGATAAAAGTTTTGAGGTGAACATGTCAACAACAATTATGTTTTATGATATGTCCACTTAAATAGTTTTCAAAATCTCTTTGGTACCTTACACCCTTAGAGTTTTGCTAAGTTAAGTTAAATGATGGAAATTCATTGAATATCTAGATCATTTCTAAATAAGATAAAATACTAAAACATTAATTACTGAACACAGGTTTATCTAATTTCCGCTTATTACAGAGAAACTAAAGATATTTGGATGTGTTAGTAAACATATCCAGTGCTACATTACAAATTGTACTAAAAAAAGACATGCTTCTAGAAATTATGAAATGTATTCAAAAATTTGCCAATCTTCAAGATGCTGTAACAGACAGATCACAGTTGCTTCTTAGTTTTTGCTAGATATTAAGGTTGCTAAGAGTTAGGACTTCTAATATATGCAATTAAAACTACTAGAAATAATATGGGAAACAACTTTGCATGCAAAGAAAGCAGGATATATTTTTGGATAGCAAAGGTATGAGGTATGGAGATATTTTTGTCAAGGGAGGGAAATGAAAAAACTTTTGTCCAAAGTAAAGCTGGTTATTTCAGAATGAGAAAGAGGAGAATAAATGGCAAACTAAATGGACATAGAAAGTTGAGGAGAGGTCAATATAGAGAAAAAATTTTACCTTGTGCAGTCAAACTACCTAAAATTGAATGAGTTTATTATAAGTTTTAAAAATAAGCTTTAATATCAATAGCATACTTACATAAAACTAAAATTTAATTTTCTTTCATCTGCTAAAAAGACAAAATTTTCTTAGACTATTGGTCTGCTCTTCATAAGATTGTGAAAGATTTTTCTATAACTTTTAAGTAATCTGCCTAGAAAACAAAAATTTTGTGTTTTTTTTCAAAATAATTTCCTGTGCCTCATGTTGTCTTTATCATGTCTTTGATTACTTAATAAAAAGAGTCTTCTCTATTAAAAGAGCTAGACTTTTTTTTTTACAGCTATGTAACTTTCTGTATTTGGGTGAAAAGTCTTTAATTGTCACCTTGGTTAATGGATAACTAAGTACTGTTTTACAGTGATCTATTTTCCTATTTAATCAAGTATTTTAAAACCTTTGGATATTTTTGATAAACATCCCAAAAATCAAATTCTAAGTGAAGTCTTTTTAACCTCAAACTAACTTTGGGATTTTCCATACGGCCCCTGGAGCATCTCAAATGGTATGTTCTCTCTCCTTATAAAAAGAGATGATAAACTATTTAGACTTAGTTGATATGTTTAATTACTTGGGAAGCATTATTAAATAAGAAGTGATGATAAACCTTATTTAGGTTGTATTTGTGTGAGTATATGTTATAAATATACATGTTCCAGAAATTGTGTAAAAATTCTAAAATTCTGATATGTAATATAATCAGTCATACTTCCAGGTATCATCTTAAAATGTTGTGTGTTACAGAAATAGCTAAATTTCCTTTTCAATTGCATTATAATGAACTCTAATCAGATCTTTAACCACGGCCATTTTTAAGTCTTTTGTTATTTACAGACAGTTACTATTTTACTCTGATGCTTTTGGAAAAGTGCTTATCTGCAAGGAGACTCATGGAAAGGACTCTAACAAGTATAGGTTTATGATGACTTTCAGATCATACCACTGAACTAGGTAAGAATTTATAGGACACTAATGGAGAAAAGTATGGCTTCATAAAACTGCTAACACAAGATCAAGATCAACAAGAATTAATTAGATGGGATTGAATGAACTGATGTGGATGATTATAATTTTTATGACTTTTTGTTTGAAACATTATTGGTTCTTTAATGTTTTGTTTTTTCCAGATTTAAGGAAACCTCTTTTATTAAGCTATCTAAGACTTACAGCAATTTGGTAAAGTATATCTTTGCAAACAAAGATGAAACAATTACTTTTTCTCACTACCTGATCTCTCCAGAATTTGGAGACTCTAAGTGAGCATTCTTATTTTCATGGCAATATAGTTATTTGCAAAAGTTCAATGAGAATCTGTTCTCCTCATAACAGGACACAATTGGAAACATTGGTTACATTACCAAGGCTTTGACTGGAATGTCATATTTGAGAGAGATATGCAAAGACTCAGATATGACCAGACAACTTGAAGGAACTAAGGTTGACTTAATGGAGCCAATAAAGCCCCTTGGAAAAATCAGCCTGGAACCTTGCTTATAGGGTTCCTAGCAGCCTTACCAGGTGTGTAAGAAAGATCTCTTCCTGGCAGGCCCAAGAACCTCAGGATTTTTAGGGACCTTGAGAAAAAGAGGAATTTACCCATATCCATAGGTATTGCAGGCAAAGTCTGATGGTGAGTCTTTGGCTTGGCTTCCTAGCCTCAAGAGGCTTTTAAGAGGCCCATCTGAGCTTTCTTATGAAAAGGTCCAGCAATGTAGACTTAAAAAAGCCTATGTGATCAATTACCATTCTTGCTGCACTTATGTATATAATCAGGCCAAGTTTAATGAGACTAAACTTGTTTTGTGAACAAATAAGTCTTACTTTGATTATCTCTGATATAAATGGGGGTGATTGTAGAGAGAAAAATTATGTTTCAAGCGAAAACTTACAGTACACTCTTGTGGATATCAGATTCTAGTTCTCTTAATTGTCTTTAAGGTTTTGTTTCCTGCCTGTAAACTGGACTGGATCCTGAATTCTAGTTTCTTCCAATATCCAGTCACAAATCTCCAAACTAACAATTCCAATTTTTCTCCCACCCTTCTGACTTGGAAGCATTGAGAAATAAAACCATCCTTTACCTTAAGCTATGCAGGCTAAATTTGAGCAACTTGATATACACTTCAGAGATATCACTATAACAGCTCATGTATGGACAATCTTCATGCATGTTACTATGTACCACTTAGAAAGAATACCAGAGATATTCAAATTCAAATATTCTTGTAAACCAGAAAAATCTGTCAGATTGCCACTGCCTGCCCTCATTCCATCTGAAGATGCTTTGAATCTGACATCTAGAAATCTCAACTGGCCATCCTCAAGACTCAGACTGGATTTATAGTCTGCTCCAACCATTAGTCATTATTTTCCTTTTGTTTCCATAGAAATGTTTCCTATTAAATACCTGATGTGCGGGGCCGGCCCCGTGGCTCAGCGGTTAAGTGCGCACGCTCCACTGCTGGCGGCCCAGGTTCGGATCCTGGGTGTGCACCAACACACTGCTTCTCCGGTCATGCTGAGGCTGCGTCCCACATACAGCAACTAGAAGGATGTGCAGCTATGACATACAACTATCTACTGGGGCTTTGGGGGAAAAAATAAATAAATAAATAAAATTATAAAAAAAAAATAAATAAATACCTGATGTGAGTACTTGTATCATATAGGCCTAACTTTGGGAGCCCACCTGCATCACTGCCTCCTGATATGAGACACAACTGTTTAACTGACCTGACCTATTCTCAGGACTAAGAGACTGGTTCAATGAAATATGGAACAATCCACCAACTCAGGACAGGTTCAAACCTGCTTACACCAGATGGCCCAAGATGGTAAATATTCCATAATCTTACCCAAATCTTTGAACAGATTCCTAAAGTCTCTGAGATCATTGACCTCTTTTCATGGCTGGAAACTTCAAGTTTAGGACAATGACTATGGACTGGATTTCAAACTATTGCCTGTATAATTATCATAGTATTTGCTACTATAATCCTATTTAGAAGTGTACTTTCTTGGTTACAGTATGTTCTACCCCTGACTTTTAGCATATCTGCTACCCAGGCGATTAAAAGTCTTACCATTAAGTCTGATATCTTGGCATCACAGGATGGATTGTAGTGTAAATCCTGACAGTTGGTTTTTCTTTTTTGCAACGCAAGTGCCTCACTTAAGCTTTGATTGCTGAGGCATCCACTTTAAAGATGCTATCTGAATAAACACATCACCAGCTACAAAACTAGATAAAGAGCCAGGCCACCCCCCAGGAACCTTTGTTTTAGAGACCTTGGTTGATTTCAATAATTGACCACTTGGGCCACTTGCTTTTTTTCTTTTCCTGTGCTTTAAATTCTCACTCTTATATTTTGTTTTATTTTATTTTAGTTTTTGGATAATGAATGCATGTTTTATTTTTATATAAGGTTTTTTTATTTGAAATATAATTGACATACAATATCCTATTAGTTTCAGGTCTACATCATAGTGATTTGATATTTATATACATTACAAAATGATCACCATGATAAGTCTAGTTTTTATCTGTCATCAACCAAAGTTATTACAATATAATTGACTATATTCCCCATGCTGTACATTACATCCCCATGACTTATTTTATTAAAGGAAATTTGTGTCTCTTAATCTCCTTCACCTACTTTGCCTGCCTCCCAACATTTCCCCCCTCTGGTAACCACCAGTTTGTTTCCTGTATCCATGAGTCTGTTTTTGTTTTTTTTAGTTTGTTCTTGTTTTTTGGTTTTTAGATTTCACATAAAAGTGAAATAATATGGTATTTGTCTTTCTCTGACTGACGTATTTCACTTAGCGTAATACCCTCTAGGTCCATCCATGTTGTTGCAAATGGCAAGATTTTATTCTTTCTTTATGGCTGGGTAATAATTCATTGTATATATATGCCACATCTTCTCTATACATTCATGTATCAGTGCACACTTAGTTTGTTTCCATAGCTTGGCTATTGTAAATAATGCAGCAATGAACATAGGAGTGCATATATCTCTTCAAATTAGTGTTTTTATTTTCTTTGGATAAATACCAAGAAGTGGAATTGCTGGATTGTATGGTAGTTTTATTTTAAATTTTTTGAGGAACCTCAATACTATTTTCCATAGTGGCTGCACCAATTTACATTCCACCAACAGCATTCCCTTTTTTCTACATCCTCGCCAATGCTTGTTATTTTTGTCTTTCTAATAGCCATTCTGACAAGTGTGAGGTGGTATCTTATCGTGATTTTTATTTGCATTTCTCTGATGATTAGTGATGTTGAGCACCTTTTCATGTGGCTGTTGTCCATCTATATGTCTTCTTTGGAAAAATATCTATTTAACTCCTCTGCTTATTTTTTAATTGGGTTGTTTGTTTTTTTGATATTAAGTTGTATGTTACTTATATATTGGAGATATTAACCCTTTATAAGATGTGTGATTTGCAAATATCTTCTCCCATTCGCTAGGTTGCCTTTTCATTTTGTTGATGATTTCCTTCACTGTGCAAAATCTTTTTAGTCCGATGTAATCCCATTTGTTTACTTTTGCTTCCATTGTCTTTGCCTGAGGAGACTAGACCAAAAAAAATATTTCTAAGCTCCTTGGTCAAAGATTAGCTGTCAATAAATGTGTGGTTTTATTTCTTGGCTTTCAATTCTGTTGCATTGATCTGTGTGTCTGTTTTTCTGCAAGTACCATGCTGTTTTGATTATTATAGCTGTTTAGTATATTTTGAAGTCAGGGAGTGTGATATCTCCAACTTGGTTCTTTTCACTCAGGATTGCTTTGGCTATTCAGGATCTTTTGTTGTTCCATATAAATTTCAGGATTCTTTATTCTATTTCCATGAAGAATGTTAATTGGGATTCTGATTGGGATTGCATTGAATCCATAGATTGCTTTATGCAATATGGACATTTTAACTATGTTTGTTCTTCCAATCCACAGCCATGGAATATCTTGCCATTTCTTTATACCTTCTTCAATTTCTTTCAATAATGTCATATAGTTTTCAATGTCTAGGTCTTTGACCTCCTTGGTTAAATTTACTCTTAGGCATTTTATTCTTTTTGTTGCAATTGTAAATGGGATTGTATTCTTGATTTCTAAAAAGATTCTGCACAGCAAAGGAAAGCATCAGCAAAATGAAAAGACAATGCACCAACTGGGAGAAAATAATTGCAAATCTTATATCTGATAAGGGGTTAATTTCTAAAATACATAAATAACACATACACCTCAACAACAAAAAAACAAACAACCTGATCATAAAATGGGCAGAGGATATGAATAGACATTTTTCCAAAGAAGATATACAGATGGCCAACAGGTACACGAAAAGATGTTCAACATCATGAATTATTAGGGAAATGCAAATAAAAACTGCAATAAGATGTCACCTCACACCAGTCAGAATATCTATAATTAAGAAATAATAAGCGTTGGAGAGGATGTGGAGAAAAGCGAACCCTCATACACTCTGGTGGGAATGCAGACTGGTGCAGCCACTATGGAAAATAGTTTGCAGATTTCTTAAAAACTTAAAAATAGTAATACCATATGATCCATCTATTCCACTACTGAGTATTTATCCAAAGAACATGAAATCAATAATTCAAAAAGATATATGCAAGCCTATGTTCATCACAGCATTATTCATGATAGTCAAGACGTGGAAGCAACCCAAGTGCCCATCAACACATGAATGGATAAAGAAGAGGTGGTATATATATACAATGGAATACTAATCAGCTATTAAAAAAATACAAAATGGTGCCATTTGTGACATTTGTGATAGACCTTGAGGGTATTATACTGAGCAAAGTAAGTCAGACTGAGAAAGACAAATACTGCATGATTTCACTCATATGTGGAAGATAAACACAGAAACACCTAGATTAGGAGAATAGATTAGTGGTTACCAGAGGAGAAGGCAGTGGGGGGAAGGCAAAAGGGGTAAAGGGACACATATGTATGGTGATGGATAAAAACTGGACTGTTGATGGTGAACACAATGCAGTCTATACAGAAACTGAAACATAGTGATGTACACCTGAAATGTACACAATGTTGTAAGCCAATATGACATCAATAAAATCATTAAAAAAATTTATAAGACCAATGTAAATGAGCTGACTCCCTATGTTTTCTTCCGTGAGTTTTATGGTTTCAGGTCATACATTCAAGTCTTTAATCCATTATGAATTTGCTTTTGTATATGGTATAAGACAGTGGTCCAGTTTCATTCTTTTGCATGGAGCTGTCAAGTTTTCCCAGCATCTTTTTTTAAGGAGACTGTCTTTTCCCCATTGTATATTCCTGTCTCTTTGGTTATATATTAATTGACCATATAAGCATGGGTTTATTTCAGGGCTCTCTACTCTATTATATTGATCTATGTGTTTATTTTTGTGCCAGAACCATATTGTTTTGATTACTGTAGTTCTGTAGTACAGTTTGAAATCAGAGTACGTGATTCCTCCAACTTAGTTTTTTCTCAAGATTGCTTTGGCTATTTGGGGTCTTTCATGGTTCCATATAAATTTTAGGATTATTTGTTATAGTTCTATGAAAAATGCCATTCATATTATAAAGGGGATTGCATGAATCTACAGATTGCTTTGGGTAGTATGAACTTCTAACAATAATAATTTTTCTAATCCATGAGCATGCTGTATCTTTCCATTTATTTCTGTTGCCTTCAGTTTCTTTCATCAATGTCTAATAGTTTTTGGAGTACAGGTCTTTCACCTCCTTGGCTAAATTTATTCCTAGATATTTTATTCTTTTCGATGCACTTGTAAATGATACTGTTTTCTTTCTTTTTTTTTTGTGAGGAAGATCGGCCCAGAGCTAACATCTGCCAATCCTCCTCTTTTTGCTGAGGAAGACTGGCTGTGGGCTAACATCCATGCCCATCTTCCTCCACTTTATATGGGACGCTGCCACAGCATGGCTTGCCAAGCGGTGCGTCAGTGCGTGCCCAGGGATCCGAACTGGTGAACCCTGGGCCACGGCAGTGGAGCGCGCACACTTAACTGCTTGCGCCACCGGGCCGCCCCGAGACTGTTTTCTTAATTTCTTTTTCAGATAGCTCATTATTATCGTGTAGAAATGCAACTGATTTCTGTATATTAATTTTGTATTCTTCCACTTTACTGAATTCATTTATAAGTTCTAATAGTTTTTTGATGGAGTCTTTATAGTTTTCTTTGTATCTATATACAAATATATCTATCCAAATATTCCAATTTGGATTTCTTTTATTTCTTTTTCTTACCTACTTGCTGTGGCTTGGACTTCCAATGCTATGTTGAATAAAAGTCGCAAGAGTGGGAATCCCTGTCTTGTCCCTGATCTTAGAGAAAATGCTTTTAGATTTTCACTGTTGAGTATGATGTTAGTTGTGGGTTTGTCATATATGGCCTTTGATATTGAGGTATGTTCCTTCTATACCCAATTTGTTGAGAGTTATCGTGAATGAAAGGCAAATATTGTCAAATGCTTTTTCTGCATTTATTGAGATGATCATATATTTCTACCCTTCATTTTGTTAATGTAGTGTATCCTGTTGATTGATTTGCAGATGTGGAACCATTGTGGCATCCCTGGGATAAATCCCACTTGATCGTGGTGTATGATCTCTTTAATTCATTGTTGAATTTGGTTTGCTAATATTCTGTTGATTTTTGCATCTATGTTCATCAAAGATATTGGCTTGTAATTTTCTTTTTTTATAGATAGTGTCTAGGTAGTGTCTTTGTCTGATTTAGTATCAAGGTAATTCTTGCCTTGTAAAATGAGTTTTGAATCATTCCTTCCTCTAATTTTTTGGAATAACTTGAGAAGGATAGGTATTAACTTTCCTTTAAATGTTTGGTAGAATTAACATGTGAAGCCATCCGATCCTGGACTTTTATCTTTTGGCAGTTTTTAAGTTACTGACGCAATTTCTTTACGTTCAGTCACTCTACTCAGATTTTCTATTTCTTCATGACTCAGTCTTGAAAGGTTATGTGTTTCTAGAAATTTATTCATTTTTTCTAGGTTTTCCAATTTGTTGGCATATAATTATTTTTAGTAGTCTCCTATGATCCTTTGTATTTCTGTGGTGTCAGTTGTAAATCTTTTATTTCTGATTTTATTTGGGCCCTCTTTCTTTTCTTCTTGATGAGTCTGGCTAAAGGTTTGTTGATTTTGTTTATCTTTTTAAAGAACCAGCTTTTAGTTTCATTTATCATTGCTATTGTTTTTTCAAATCTGTATTTCAGGGAAAATCCTCATCCAGGGCGGCAGTGGTGGCAGTTGCCGTGATGCCTGCGGGTCTGGGTGGCTGACCGCGAGGTAGGAGCGGGTTCCGTGCCCAGAATCTCGGCGGCTGCTGCTAGAGTGCGGCCTGCGCCATGGCCACCTCGCCGCCTCCTCTGAGCATTTCGAGAAACTGTACGAGATCTTCCGCGGCCTCCATGAAGACCTATGAGGGGTGCCGGAGTGGCACCTGGGGACTGCCAGGACAGCAGAGAAGAAGTTGATCAGAGATTTTGATGAAAAACAACAGGAAGCAAATGAAACGCTGGCAGAGATGGAAGAGGAACTACGTTATGCGCCCCTATCTTTCCGTAACCCTATGATGTCTAAGCTTCGAACCTACCCAAAGAACCTTGCCAGACTCCCCTGGGAAGTGAGAAGCACACCTTTAACAGCCACACCTGGGGGCCGAGGAGTCATGAAATATGGCACATATGCTGTAGAGAATGAGCACATGAATCGACTACAGTCTCAAAGGGCATTGCTTCTGCAAGGCACTGACAGCCTGAACCGGGCCACCCAGAGTATTGAGCACTCTCATCAGATTGCCACAGAGACTGACCAGATTGGCTCAGAAATCATAGAAGAGCTGGGGGAGCAATGTGACCAGCTGGAATGTACCAAGAGTAGACTTGTACACACAAGTGAGAACTTGAGCAAAAGTTGAAAGATTCTCTGTTCAATGTCCAGAAAAGTGACAACCAACAAGTTGCTGCTTTCCATTGTCATCTTACTGGAGCTAGCCATCCTGGGAGGACTGGTTTATTAAAAATTCTTTTGCAAGCATTGAACTTCCTGCAGGGAAGGGTTTTTGGACCAGAACTTCGACCCTGTGAATGAATGGTGTTAAACATGTGGAATAAGTGTGTTGCTACTGTGAGCTAGTGGTTCAAGGATGCACTGTGTAGCCAGACTGTGGGAGGAGAGAGGGAAGACCGAAAACCACTTAAATGTGAAGGAACAGCAGCAAGACCAGTATGCTATACCAAGGTAATAAATGCTGTTTATGACTTTAAAAATAAAATAAAATAAAATAAATCTGTATTTCATTTATTTCTACTTTGATCTTTATTTTCTTTATTCTACTAACTTTGGGCTTTATTTGTTCTTCTTATTCTAGTCCCTTTAGGTTACAGTTAGATTGTTTGTTGAGATTTTTCTTTTTTTTTTGAGGTAGGCATATATCAGTATGAACTTCCTTCTTAGAACTGCATTTGCAGCATCCTATAGATTTTGGAAAGTTGTGTTTCCATTTCCATTTGTCTCAAGGTAATTTTTTTTCCTCCCCAAAGCCCTAGTACATAGTTATATATCATAGTTGTAGAATTGTAGCTCTTCTATGTGGGACACTGCCTCAGCATGGCTTGATGAACGGTGGGGAGGTCCACACCAAGGATCTGAACCAGCAAACCCCAGGCTGCAAAAGCAGAAAGCACGAACTTAACAGCTACGCCTCTTGGCCGGCCCCTTAAGGTATTTTTTTATTTCCTCTTTGATTACTTTATTGACCCATTAGTTGTTTAATAGCATGTTGTTTAGTCTCCATGTGTTTGTTTTTTTCCAGATTTCTTCTTGTAATTGATTTCTAGTTTTATAGTGTTGTGGTTAGAAAAGATGCTCAATATAATTTCAATCTTCTTAAATTTATTAAGACTCTTTGTGGTCTAACATGTGATCTATCCTGGGGAATTTTCCATTTACACTTCAAAGCAACACGTATTCTACAGTTTTTGGATGGAATGTTCTGTATATATCTATTAAGTTCATGTCATTTAAGCCCAATGTTTCCTTGTTGATTTTCTGTCTGGATGATCTGTCCACTGATGTAAGTGGGTTATTAAAGTCCACTACTATTATTGTACTACTGTCTGTTTCTCCCTGTATGTCTGTTATTATTTGCTTTATGTATTTAGCTGCGACTATGAAGGGTGCATAAATATTTAGGAATGTTATATCCTCTTCCTGGATTGACTCCTTTGTCACTGTGTAATGCCCTTCTTTGTCTTTTGTTACAGTCTTTGTTTTAAAGTTTATTTTGTCCGATATGAGTATTGGTAACCCAGTTTTCTTTTCATTTCCATTCACATAGAGTATCTTTTTCTCTCCCTTCATTTTCATTCTGTGTGTTTCTTTAGATCTGAGATGAGATTCTTGTAGACAGCATATGTATTGGTCTTGTTTTTTCATCCATTCAGCCATCCTACATCTTTTGATTGGAGAATTTAGTCCATTTACATTTAAATTAATTATTGATAGGTATGTATTTACTGCCATTTTTTTAGTTGTTTTCTGTTGTTTTTATAGTTTTTCTGTGTTCTTTCTTCTTTTCTTGGTCTCTTCCCTTGTGGTTTGATGGTTTTCTTTAGTGTTATGTTTACCTTCCTTGCTCTTTAATTTTTGAGAATCTATTGTAGATTTTTGGTTTGTGGTTACCATGAGGTTCATATACATTGATCTACATATACAGCAGTCTATTTTAAGGCGATAATCACTTAAGTTCGAATGTATTCTAAAAGCACTACATTTTTACCCCCCCCCACATTTTATGTTTTTTGACATCATATTTTACATCTTTTTATTTTATTTACCCCTTAACTACCTATTGTAGTTATAGTTGGTTTTACTACTGTTTTTGTTTTTTGAGATCATAATTGTTTATAACATTGTGTAATTTCAGTTGTACATTATTATTTATCAATTTCTGTATAGACTTCATCATACTCACCACCAGTAGTCTAATTTTTATCTGTCACCATAAATATGTGCCCCTTCACCCCTTGTGCCCACCCCCTAGCCCCCTTCACCTCTGGAAACCACTAATCTGTTCTCTTTAGCCATGTGTTTGTTTACTTCCACATATGAGTGAAATAATGTAGCATTTGTCTTTCTCTGTCTAGATTATTTTGCTTAACATCATACCCTCAGGTCCTTCCATGTTGTTGCAAATGGGACGATTTTGTCTTCTTTATAGCTGAATAGTATTCCATTGTATATATATACCACACCTTCTTTATCCATTCACCCAGGGGTGCATAAATCTCTTTGGGTTGTTGATTTCAAGTTCTTTGGGTAAACACCCAGTAGCAGGATAGCTGGATTGTATGGTATTTCTATTTTTAATTGTTTGAGGAATCTTCATACTGTTTTCCATAGTGGCTGCACCAGTTTGCATTCCCACCAGCAGTATATGAGAGTTCCCTTTTCTCCATATCCTCTGCAACATTTGCTACTTTTTGTCTTGGTGATTATAGCCATTCTAACGGTGTAAGGTGATATCTATTTGTAGTTTTGATTTGCATTTACCTAATAACTTGTGATGTTGAACATCTTTTCATGTGCCTGTTAGCCATCTGTATATCTTCTTTGGAAAAATATCTGTTCATATCCTCTGCCCACTTTCTGATTGGGTTATTTGTTTTTCTGTTGTTGAGTTGTATGAGTTCTTTACATATTTAGGAAATTAACCCCTTATTCAGATATATGATTTGCAAATATTTTCTCCAAGTTGGTGGGCTGTCTTTTCATTTTGTCCCTTGTTTGCTTTGCTGTGCAGAAGGTCCTTAGTCTCATGTAGTCCCATTTGTTTATTTTTTTCTTTGTTTCCCTTGTCCGAGGAGACATGGTATTCAAAAATGTGCTGCTAAGACCAATGTCACAGAGTGTGCTGCCTATGTTTTCGTCTAGGAGTTTTGTGGTTTCAGGTCTTATATTCAAGTCTTTAATCCATTTGGAGTTAATTTTTGTGTATGGTGTAAGATAATGGTCTACTTTCATTCTTTTGCATGCATGTGGCTGTCCAGATTTCCCAACACCATTCATTGAAGAGACTTTCCCTTTCCATTGTGTCTTCTTTGCTTCTTTGTCAACGATTAGTTGTCCATAGATGTGTGGTTTTATTTTGGGGCTTTCAGTTCTGTTCCATTGATCTGTGTGTCTCTTTTTGTGCTAGTATCATGCTGTTTCGATTACCATAGAGGTGTAGTATATTTTGAAATCAGGGATTGTGATGCCTCCAGCTTTGTTCTTTTTTCTCAGAAATGCTTTGGCTATTCAAAGTCTTTTGATGTTTCATATAAATTTTAGGATTCTTTGTTCTATTTCTGTGAAGAATGTCATTGGGATTCTGATTGGAATTGCATTGAATCTGTAGATTGCTTTAGGTAATATGGACATTTTAACTACGTTTATTCTTCCAATCCATGAGCATGGAATATCTTGCCATTTCTTTATGTTTTCTTCAATTTCTTTCAATAATGTCTTATAGTTTTCAGTGTAAAGTGTTTCATCTCTTTGGTTAAATTTATTCCTAGATATCTTATTCTTTTTTCCGCAATTGTAAATGGGATTGTATTCTTTTTTTTTTTATATTTTTTTATTGATGTTTTAATGGTTTTTAACATTGTGAAATTTTGGGTTGTGCATTTTTGTTTGTCCATCACCATATATATAACTCCCTTCACCCCTTGTGCCCACCCCATCCCCACTGCCCCTTGTAACCACAGTACAGTTTTCTCTGTCCATGTGTTGGTATGTATTCCACACATGAGTGAGATCATACAGTGTTTGTCTTTCTCTTCCTGGCTTATTTCACTTAACATAATACGCTCCAGGACCATCCACGTTGTTGCAAATGGGACGATTTTGTCTTTTTTTATGGCTGAGTAGTGTTCCATTGTATATATATACCACATTTTCTTAATCCAATCGTCAGTCGAGGGACACTTAGGTTGCTTCCACTTCTTGGTTATGGTGAATAATGCTGCAATGAACATAGGGGCGCATAAGCCTCTTTGGATTGTTGATTTCAGGTTCGTTGGATAGATTCCCAATAGTGGGATGGCTGGGTCATAGGGCATCTCTATTTTTAATTCTTTGAGGAATCTCCATACCGTTTTCCATAGAGGCTGCACCAGTTTGCATACCCACCAGCTGTGTATGAGGGTTCCTGTTTCTCCACACTTGTTGTTTTTTGTCTTGGTGATTATAGCCATTCTAACAGGCGTGAGGTGGTATCTTAGTGTTGTTTTGATTTGCATTTCCCTGATGATTAGTGATGTTGAACATCTTTTCATGTGCCTATTGGCCATCTGTATATCTTCTTTGGAGAAGTGTCTGTTCATTTCCTCTGCCCATTTTTTTTTTTTTTGTGTGTGTGAGGAGATCAGCCCTGAGCTAACATCCGCCAATCCTCCTCCTTTTTTTGCTGAGGAAGACGGCCCTGGGCTAACATCGGTGCCTATCTTCCTCCACTTTATATGGGATGCCGCCACAGCATGACTTACCAAGCAGTGCGTCGGTGCGTGCCCGGGATCCGAACCAGCGAACCCTGGGCCGCTGCAGTGGAGCACGCGCACTTAACCGCTTGCACCACCGGGCCGGCCCCTCCTCTGCCCATTTTTTGATCGGGCTGTTTGTTTATTTGTTGTTCAGTTGTGTGAGTTCTTTATATATTACGGAGATCAACCCCTTGTCAGATGTATGTTTTGCAAATATTCTCTCCCAGCTGGTTGGTTGTCTGTTAATCTTGATTCTGGTTTCATTTGTCTTATAAAAGCTCTTTAATCTGATAAAGTCCCACTTGTTTATTTTTTCTTTAGTTTCCCTAGTCTGGGTAGGCATGTCATCCGAAAAGATTCCTTTATGACCAATGTCAAATAGTGTGTTGCCTATATTTTCTTCTATGAGTTTTATAGTTTCAGGTCTCACCTTCAGGTCTTTGATCCATTTTGAGTTAATTTTTGTGAATGGTGATAGCACATGGTCAACTTTCATTCTTTTGCATGTGGCTGTCCAGTTTTCCCAACACCATTTATTGAAGAGACTTTCCTTTCTCCATTGTATGTTCTTAGCACCTTTGTCGAAAATTAGCTGTCCATGTATGTGTGGTTTTATTTCTGGGCTTTCAATTCTGTTCCATTGATCTGTGTGTCTGTTTTTGTACCAGTACCATGCTCTTTTGATTACTATTGCTTTGTAGTATGTTTTGAAGTCAGGGATTGTCATGCCTCCTGCTTTGTTCCTTTTTCTTAGGATTTCTTTAGCTATTCGGGGTCTTTTGTGGCCCCATATAAATTTTAGTATTCTTTTTTCTACTGCTGTGAAGAATGTCATTGGGATTCTGATTGGGATTGCATTGAATCTGTAGATTGCTTTAGGTAATATAGACATTTTAACTATGTTTATTCTTCCAATCCACGTGCATGGGATATCTTTCCATTTCTTTATGTCATCATGGAATTCTTTCAATAATGTCTTGTAGTTCTCATTGTATAGGTCCTTCACCTCCTTGGTAAGATTTATTCCTGGGTATTTTATTCTTTTTGATGCAATTGTAAATGGTATTATCCTTTTGAGCTCTCTTTCTGTTAGTTCATTATTAGCATTCAGAAATGCAACTGATTTTTGTAGATTGATTTTGTACCCTGCAACTTTGCTGTAGTTGTTGATTGTTTCTAATAGTTTTCCAACAGATTCTTTATGGTTTTCTATATATACAATCATGTCATCTGCAAATAGTGAGAGTTTCACTTCTTCGTTACCTATTTGGATTCCTTTTATTCCTTTTTCTTGCCTAATTGCTCTGGCCAAAACCTCCAGTACTATGTTGAACAGGAGTGGTGAGAGTGGGCAGCCCTGCCTCGTTCCTGTTCTCAGAGGAATGGTTTTCAGTCTTTCCCCATTGAGTATGATGTTGGCTGTGGGTTTGTCATAAATAGCCTTTATTATGTGTAGGTACTTTCCTTCTATTCCCATTTTGTTGAGAGTTTTTATCACAAATGTATGTTGTATCTTGTCAAATGCCTTCTCTGCGTCTATTGAGATGATCATGTGGTTTTTATTCTTTGTTTTGTTGATGTGATGTATCACGTTGATTGATTTGCAGATGTTGAACCATCCCTGCATCCCTGGTATAAATCCCACTTGATCATGGTGTATGATCTTTTTAATGTATTGTTGTATTCGGTTTGCCAATATTTTGTTGAGGATTTTTGCATCAATGTTCATCAGCAATATTGGCCTGTAATTTTCTTTCTTTGTATTGTCTTTGTCTGGTTTTGGTATCAGGGTGATGTTGGACTCGTAGAATGATTTAGGAAGTGTTCCATCTTCCTCTATTTTTTGGAATAGTTTGAGAAGGATGGGTATTAAATCTACTTTGAATGTTTGGTAAAATTCACCGGAGAAGCCATCTGGTCCTGGACTTTTATTTTTTGGGAGGTTTTTGATTACTATTTCAATCTCTTTACTTGTTATTGGTCTATTCAGATTCTCCATTTCTTCTTGGTTCAGTTTTGGGAGGTTGTATAAGTCTAAGAATTTATCCATTTCTTCTAGATTGTCCAATTTGTTGACATATAATTTCTCATAGTATTCTCTTATAATCCTCTGTATTTCCATGGTATCTGTTGTAATTTCTCCTCTTTCATTTCTAATTTTATTTACATGAGCCTTTTCTCTTTTTTTCTTAGTAAGCCTGGCTAGGGGTTTGTCGATTTTGTTTATCTTCTCGAAGAACCAACTCTTTGTTTCATTAATCCTTTCTACTGTTTGTTTGGTCTCAATTTCATTTATTTCTGCTCTGATTTTTATTATTTCTCTCCTTCTGCTGGCTTTGGGCTTTGTTTGTTCTTCTTTTTCTAGTTCTGTTAGGTGTAATTTAAGGTTGCCTATTTGGGCTTTTTCTTGTTTGTTAAGGTGAGCTTGTATCACTATGAGTTTCCCTCTCAGGACCACTTTTGCTGCATCCCATATGGTTTGATATGGCATATTATCATTTTCGTTTGTTTCCAGATAGTTTTTGATTTCTCCTTTAATTTCATCAATGATCCATTGGTTGTTCAGTAGCACGTTGTTTAATCTCCACATTTTTGTCACTTTCCCAGTTTCTTTTTCATGGTTCATTTCCAGTTTCATAGCCTTATGGTCTGAAAAAGTGCTTGTTATGGTTTCAATCTTCTTAAATTTATTGAGGCTTGCTTTGTTTCCCAACATATGGTCTATCCTAGAGAATGTTCCATGCGCGCTTGAGAAGAATGTGTAGTCAGCTGTTTTTGGATGGAGTGCTCTGTATATGTCTACTAGGTCCATCTCATCCAATTTTTCATTTAAGTCTGCTATTTCTTTATTGACTTTTTGTCTGGATGATCTATCCATTGCTGTAAGTGGGGTGTTAAGATCCCCTACTATTATTGTGTTGTTGTTGATGTCTCCTTTTAGGTTTGTTAATAGTTGCTTTATGTACATTGGTGCTCCTATGTTGGGTGCATATATATTTATAAGTGATATGCCTTCTTGGTGGAGTGTCCCTTTTATCATTATATATTTCCCTTCTTTGTCTTTCTTAACCTGTTTTATCTTGAAGTCTACTTTGTCTGATATGAGTATGGCAACACCTGCTTTCTTTTGTTTGCCATTAGCTTGGAGTATTGTCTTCCATCCTTTCACTCTGAGCCTGTGCTTGTCTTTAGTGCTAAGATGTGTTTCCTGAAGGCAGCATATTGTTGGGTCTTGCTTTTTAATCCATCCTGCCACTCTG
The DNA here is from genome assembly GCF_020826845.1 of Diceros bicornis minor. NCBI lineage: Eukaryota > Metazoa > Chordata > Mammalia > Perissodactyla > Rhinocerotidae > Diceros > Diceros bicornis. The sequence continues at coordinate 76,337,252 of NC_080781.1, read as the reverse complement.
TACCTTTTGATTGGAGAGTTCAATCCATTTACATTTAGGGTAATTATTGATATATGAGGGCTTAATGTTGCTGTTTTGTCACTTATTTTCTGGTTCTTTTGCATTTCTTTTGTTTCTTGTCACATTTGTTTCGGACTGTCAATTCAGTTTGGTTGTTCTGTCTTATGACTCTTCTAGTTTTCTCTTTGTTTATCATATGTGGTTTTGTTTTGATTATTTGTTTAGTGGTTACATTGAGGTTTGGGTAAAAAATCTTGTGTATGAGATAGTCCATTATCTGATGGCCTCCTATTTCCTTATACTAAGCCAATTCAATCACTTTCATCTTCCCCTTCTAAGTTGTTCTTGTTATACCTTATTCTATCTTGTGTTGTGGCTGTGTGTTTACAGTGATGAGGTTAAATTTATTTTTGATGAGTTTCATCCTTTGATCTTTGAATTTAGTGTTTAAGCGGTTGCTAACCTATTCCGGTAAAGATCTACTATTTTTCTGAGTTTATCTACCTATTTTTCTCCTTACTCCAAGCTTTGTATTCCCTTTATCTTCTGTTTTTCAGGCCTGAGGGCCTTCTTGAGTATTTCTTGTAGTGGGGGTCTCGTGGCCATGAACTCCCTTAGCTTTTGTTTATCTGGGAGAGTTACTATTTCTCCATCATATTTGAAGGATATTTTTGCTGGATAGAGTATTCTTGGCTGAAAGTTTTTGTCTTTCAGTATTTTGAATATATCATTCCAGTCTCTCCTAGCCTGTAAAGTTTCTGTTGAGAAATCCGTTGACAGCCTGATGGGAGTTCCTTTGTACATTATTTTTTGTTTTTGTCTAGCTGCCCTTAGTATTGTTTCTTTGTCATTGACCCTGGCTAGCCTTACCACTAGGTGTCGTGGAGAGGGCCTTTGTCAGTTAATATATTTAGGTGACCTGTTGGCTTCGCTTACTGGTATTTCCTGCTCCTTCCCCAGATTTGGGAAATTCTCAGCTATTATTTCCTTGAATAGGCTCTCTGTTCCTCTTTCCCTCTCCTCTCCCTCAGGAATACCTATAATTCTTATGTTACATTTCCTAATAGAGTCAGATATTTCTCGGAGTCTTTCTTCATTTCTTTTTAGTCTTAGTTCTCTCTCCTCTTCCATCTGGAGCATATCTGTATTCCTATCCTCTAAAGTGCTAATTCTTTCCTCCATATTGTCAGCTTTGTTCTTTAAAGATTCCAGATTCTCCTTTATCTCCTCCTTTGTGTTCTTCATCTCCATCAGCACTGATTGGTTTTTCTTTATGATTTCAATCTCTTTTGTGAAGAAACTCCTAATCTCATTGAATTGTTTGTCTGTGTTGTCTCGTATTTCATTGAGTGTTTTTATGATAGCTATTTTGAAATCTCTGTCATTTAGATTATGGATTTCTGTGTCTTCGGGGTTGATTTCTGGGTGCTTGTCATTTTCCTTCTGGTCTGGTGATTTCATATATCTTTGCATTGTGGTTCCTGTGTTGGTTTTGTTTTTCCTCATCCTGGAAATCTCTGGTTGCAATTTCCACCCACTGCCACTGTGTGGTGGTAAAGGGCTGTGTAGTCTTAGTACCCTGTACTCTGCCCCGGTTTTTCTGCTGTGATCTGCAGTCCCCCCCACCACTGCGATCCACCAGGTCGGGTCGTTTGATCTGGTCTGCCACGGATAACTTGGTCTGGTCTGGTCGGTTGAGCTGCAGGGTCTGGTTTGCGGGGAGGGGGGAGCTCTCTCTTTTGCCCTCTGTGTCCCTTACTTGGGGGGCTTCTCGTTTGCCCCTCTTTATCCACTCTCTGAGGTGCTGAGATGTTGATGGTAGCCCTGTGGCTCTTCTGAGTCCTCTGTGCGGGAGTTTCCCACTGGCTGAGAGAGCCTGAAGAGCTACGGTTTCCCCGCCGAGGGCTGCCTCTCCCCCCTCTCTGGGAGCCTTGGGGACCGGGATCGCTGATCTGATGGGGAGGGAGAGGAGTTCTCCTTACCTCTCCCCACTTCCTCCGGGGCCGAGCACGTTCCACTCTCACATGTGCGACAGTGTGGATCTTTCCGATCTAGCTTTTCACTGTCTGGGATTCCATTGTTGGTCTGTGACTGTTCATTTTTTTGTATCTTTTTGGGGGAAGAGTTCACGGGAAAGCTCACTCCACCATGACGTTGACGTCACTCCTAAAATTGGGATTGTATTTTTGATTTCTCTTTCTGCTAGTTCGTTATTAGTGTATAGAAATGCAACTGATTTTTTAAAGTTGATTTTGTATCCTACAACTTTACTGTAGTCGTTGATTATTTCTAACAGTTTTCTGATGTGTCCTTTATGGTTTTCTATACACAGAATCATGTCTTCTACAAACAGTGAGAGTTTTACTTCTTCCTTTCCAATTTGGATTGCTTTTATTTCTTTTTCTTGCCTTATTGCTCTGGCAAAAAGTCCAGTACTATGTTGAATAGGAGTGGCAAGAGTGGGCATCCTTGTCTTGTTCCTGTTCTCAGAGGGATGTCTTTTAGTTTTTCACCATTAAATATGATGTTGGCCATGGGTTTGTCACACATGACCTTGATTATGTTGATGTACTTTCCTTCTATACCCTTTTTATTGAGAGTTTTTGTCATAAATGGATATTAGATCTTGTCAAATGCTTTCTCTGCATCTATTGAGACATTCTTGTGATTTTTGTTCCTCGTTTTGTTAATGTGGTGTATTACATTGATTGAGCTGCAAATGTTGAACCAACCCTGCATCCCTGGTACAAATGCCACTTGATCATTGTGTGTGATCCTTTTAATGTATTGCTGTATTCGGTTTGCCAATATTTTGTTGAGGATTTCTGCAACTACCTTCACCAGTTATTTTGGCCTGTAATTTTTCTTCTTTGTGCTGTCCTTGTCGGGTTTTGGTATCAGGGTAATTTGGGCCTCATAGAATGAATTAGGAAGTGTTCCATCTTATTCAATTTTTTGCAATAGTTTGAGAAGGATAGGTATTAAATCTTTGAATGTTTGGTAGAATTCTTCAGAGAAGCCATCAGGTCGTGGAATTCTGTATTTTAGGGGAAGTTTTCGATTACTGTTTTGGTCTCTTTACTTGTGATTGGTCTATTCAGATTCTCTATTCCTTCTTGATTCATTTTCAGGAGTTTGTATGAGTCTAAAAGTTTATCCGTTTCTTCCAGGTTATCCAATTTGTAGGCATATAGATTTTCATAGTATTCCCTTATTATTCTTTGTTTTTCTGTGGTATCTGTTGTAATTTCTCTGCTTTCATTTTTAATGTTTTTTTATTTGAGTCTTCTCTCTTTTTTTCTTAGTGATTCTGGCTAAGGGTTTGTCAATTTTGTTTATCTTCTCAAAGATCCAGCTCTTAGTTTCATTGATCCTTTCTGATGTTATTTTTAGTCTCTATTTCATTTATTTCTGCTCTAATTTTTATTATTTCCCTCCTTCTGCTGACCCTTGGCTTCATTTGTTCTTTTTATAGTTCTGTTAGGTGTAGTTTAAGATTACTTATTTGAGATTTTTCTTGTTTATTGAGGTGGGCCTGTATTGATATGAATTTCCCTCTTATAACCACTTTTGCTGCATCCCATAAGAGTTGGTACATTGTATTTTCATTTTCATTTATCTCAAGGTATTTTTGAATTTCTCCTTTGATTTCATCATTGATCCAATGATTGTTCAGTAGCATGTTGTTTAGTCACCACATATTTGTTACTTTCCCAGCTTTTTTCTTGTAGTTGATTTCCAGTTTCATAGCATTGTGGTTGTAAAAGATGCTTGATATGATTTCAATCTTCTTAAATTTATTGAGGCTTGCCTTGTTTCCCAACATATAGTCTATCTTTGAAAATGTTCCACGTGCACTAGAGAAGAATGTGTATTCTACTGTTTTTGGATAGAATGCTCTCTATGTACCTATTAAGTCCATCAGATCAAAAGTTTCACGTAATACACAATTTCCTTGTTGACCTTCTGTCTGGATGATCTATCCATTGACGTAAGCGAGGTGTTGAGTTCCCCTACAATTATTGTATTGTTGTTAATTTCTCCCTTTAGGTCAGTTAATAGTCGCTTTATATGCTTTGGTGCTTCTGTGTTAGGCTCATTTATTTTCATAAGTGTTATGTCCTCTTAGTGGAATGTCCCTTTTATCATTTATATACTGCCCCTCTTTGTCTCTTATTGTCTTTTTTATCTTGAGGCCTCCTTTGTCTAAGTATGGCAACACTTGCTTTCTTTTGTTTGCCACTTGCTTGGAGTATCATCTTTCATCCCTTCACTCTGAGCCTATGTTTGCCTTTAGAGCTGAGGTGTGTTTCCTGGAGGCAGCATATTGTTGGGTCTTGTTTTGTAATCCATCCAGCTACTCTGTGTCTTTTGATTGTAGAATTCAATCCATTTACATTTGAGGTGATTAATGATATGTGAAAGCTTATGCTGCCATTTTATCTCTTGTTTTCTGATTGTTCTATATTTCCATTGTTTCTCTTCCTTTTTATTTCTGACTGCCATTTCAGTTTAATGGTTTTCTGTCGTGGTTTTCTTTTTTTTTTATGAATTGTGGCTCTTCTCTGATTTTTTTTTTTAGTGGTTAACTTGAGGTTTGTATAAAAGATCTTGTAGATGAGGTAGTCCATTTTCTGATAAAATTTCATCTCCATTAGCCTAAGCAGGTTCTATCCCTTTCCTCTTCCCCCTCTGAGTTATTGTTACAAATTATTCCGTTTTGTGTTGTAAGTTTGTGACTAAGTTGAAGTTTTTCTAGTTACTTTTGATGCTTTCCTTCCCTTTATCTTTCAAGTTATAATTAAGTATTTGCTACCCTGTTCTGAAAGAGAGCTGCAGTTTTCTGATTTTTGTCTGTCTACTTATCCCTTTGCTCAAAGATTTGTAGACCTTTGCCTTTTTTTCAGGTATAAGAGCATCCTTTATCGCTTATTGTAGGCAAGTTTTAATGGCCATGAAATCCCTCAGCTTTTGTTTACCTGGCAAAGCTTTTATTTCTCCATCATATCTGAAAGATAGTTTCACTGGATAAAGTATTCTTGGCTGAAGGTTTTTGTCTTTCAGTCTTTTTAATGTATTATTCCATTTTCTTCTGCTGAGAAATCCACTGAAAGCCTGATAGAGATTCCTCTGTTGGTTATTTTCTTCTGCCTTGCTGCCCTTAATATTTTTTCTTTGTCATTGACCTTTTCCATTTTTACTATTATATGCCTTGGAGAAGGTCTTTCAGCATTGATGTAATTATGGTTTCTGTTGGCTTCTTGTATTTGTAAGTCCAGTTCTTTCCCCAGGTTTGGGAAGTTCTCAGCTATTATTTATTTGAACAAGCTCTCTCCTCCTTTCTCCAGCTCTGCTCCTTCTGGAATACCTATAATCCTTATGTTAGTTTTCCTAATTGAGTTGGATATTTCTTGAAAAATTTATTAATTAAAAAAAAAAATCTTTGTTCTCTCTCCTCCTCCACCTGAAGCATTTGTATATTTCTTTCCTTTAAATAACTAATTCTTTCCTCCATAATGTCAGCTCTTTTTTTTTTTTTAAGGATTCTAGATTATGTTTTATCTCATTAATTGTGATCTTCATATCTGTAATTTCTGCTTATTTTTTTTATGGTTTCAATCTCTTTGTTCTTTGTTCTCATTAATTTTATTCTTGACCTCATTGAACTGTCTTTCTGAATTTTCTTGTAACCTGTTGAGTTTCTTTATGACAGGTATTTTGAATCCTCTGTCATTTAGATTGTAAATTTCTGTGACTTCAGAGTTGGTTTTTGGAGACTTGTCGTTTCCTTCTGCTCTGAATTGTTGCTGTAGTTTCTCATGGTGTTTGATGAACTGATCCTTTGCTGGTGCATTTGTGGTAGTATCAGATCACAGATTCCACTTGCTACCACTGGTGGGAAGCAGGAGCTGTGTTTCTGTTCCAACCTCATCTGCTGGAAGTTATGGGGCTATGGTGGGTGCTCCCATTGGCCAGGAAAGCATTTACACGTCAGCTCAGGGCTGCTGCCACCTCCACTTACAGTCACACTGAGGCATGTTCACACTTGTGGGGCCGCAGCAGTATGGCCACTCTCGCCAGCTAGGAAATGATTCACGCATGCATGTAGATCTGCTGCTGCCTCTTCTTATGGTTGCGTCCACCACTGTGCTTGGTGGGAAGGGCTTCTTCAGGGGGTCCAGGCCTGAGCCACTTGTTGAGACTGCAGTGGCTTGGTGGGCTCTCCTGCCAGCTGTGACAGTGTTGATGCATGTGCACAGGTCTGCCGGGGTAGGGTAGGGGAGTGCTCACCTATTTCCACTACTTCTCTAGGGGCCCAGTCCATCCACCTTCAGATGTATATCTGCGTGGGTCTCTCAGGCATCCTGTTGTGCTGTGTGGGTATGCTCCATTGGTCAAGGAATGTCCATTTAGTTGTAGTTCAAAGGGGGAGAGGTAAAAGGAACAGCTCACTATGCCATGTTGCTGATGTCATTCCACTAATTTTGTTTCTTAAGGTTCATACTAGCTTTTAAGTGGCTGACCCACTATTTTTACTAAATATTTGCTTGTACCAAAGAGATTTTTTCTTTCATATATTTTCTTATTTCTAGTTATGTTTTTCACTTTTTCACTTAAAGAAGGGCCTTTAACATTTCTTGTAAGGCTGGTTTAGTGGTGATGAACTTATTTAGTTTTTGGTTTTCTGGGAAACTACCTCATTCAATTCTGAATCACAACTTTGATAGGTAGAGTATTCTTGGTTGTGAAGTTTTTCTTTTAGCACTTTTAAGTATATCATGCCACTCCCTTCTGGCCTGTAAAGTTTCTGCTGAAAAATCAGCTGATAGTCTTATGGGGATGCTCTTGTATGTGACTTTATTTTCTTATGCTACCTTTAAGATTTTCTCTTCATCTTTAATTTATGCCATTTAAATTATAATATGTCTTGGTGTGGGTCTCTTTTGGTTCATCTTGTTTGGAACTCTCTGTGCTTCCTGGACCTGAATGTCTGTTTCTTTCCCCAGGTTAGGAAAGTTTTCAGCTGTTATTTCTTCAAGTAAGTTTTCTGCCCCTTTCTCTCTCTCTTCTCCTTCTGAGACATCTATAATGCAAATGTTAGTATGCTGATGTTGTTCCAGAAGTCCCTTAAACTATACTCATTTTTTTTTAAATTCTTTTTTTTTTTTTTGCTGTTCTCATTGAGTAATTTCTACTGTTTTGTCTTCCAGGTCATTAATCCACTCTTCTGTATCGTCTAATCTGCTGTTGAGTCCCTCTAGTGTATTTTTCATTTTAGCATTTTATTCTATAGCTCTTATTTGTTCTTTCTTATACATTTTAACTCTTTGTTGAAGTTCTCCCTGTGTTCCTCCATTCTTCTCTCAAGTTTGGTGAACATCTTTATTACCATCACTTTGAACTCTTTATCAGTTAAATTATCTATCCTCATATCATTACAGTTTTTTTTTTCTGGGGTTTTATCTTATTCTTTCATTTGGAACATACTCCTCTGTCTCCTCATTTTGTGTGACTTTCTGTGTTTGTTTTAATGAATTAGGTGAAACAGCTACCTCTCCTGGTCTTTAAGGAGTGGCCTTTGGTAGGAGTATAACCTGTGTAGACTGCTTGTGCTGGGTGGCTTTGGTAGGCCAGCTGGAGCTGGGGTGAGTAGAGGAAAGGGGGTCCCTGGGCATGCCATGCTGGGACCCCCTTGGTGAGATGACTGGAGGTGGAGTGGGCATGGGCTGGGGGTTTCCTAGGGTGCACTGTGCTGAGGCTGCCTTGGTGGGATGTCTAGAGCAGATATGGGCAAGGGTGAATTTGGAGCATGCCATGCCAGGACCACCTTGGTGAGAGGGCTAGAAGTGGTGTGGGCCAGGGGCCTGGGGCATGCTGGGGCGGCCTTAGCAATTTGGCTGAAGCATCTGGACCATGCTTCCACCTGTACTATCAAGGTAGAGGGGGAACTCAAAAAATGGTGCTTGTCAGCACTTCTGACCCCATAGAGAGTTCGAGCAGTTCCCTGCTCATTTGGCAGACACTCAAGGGTTAATAATTGGATTTATTTCCTATATAGTCCTATAGTCCGCATGCCCTTTAAATGGTTGTTTTGCACTATGCCCCAGGGCAGATAAGCCTGTATGCAGGCCGTTTAGTGATATCCCTCCCTGCTTCAGGTTGCCACATTTGGGTGGGGTTCCTGTCCATACCTTGTTTTTGTCTCTCCTACCTGTCTTTATGTAGTTCCTCTATTTTTCTTTGTGCAGTAGCTGTTCAATAAGCCCTCAGCTCTTCTTCAGGAGGAATTGCTCTATAAGTAGGACAGATTCAGTCTGTCTGTGGGAGGAGGTGAGTTCACTCTTCCTATGCTGCCACCTTGGTCCCTCCTTCCACTCTTATATTTTAAATTAATCAATAAAGAGTGAGTCCACAAAACCCTAGGCCCCCATGCTTGACCCCAATAAAAGCAGAACCCCATACATGCATGCTCTCTCTCTCCCCCTACAAAATTGCTGAGTGGCCCCAGCTGTGCCATGTAATTTCTAAGACTCATAGTAAACCTTGTCTCTTTCAAAGTTTCCTGATGGCTATTGCTGAGGACATCTTGCAATAATAATAAGAACCAGAAGGGTCAGGTCTAACCACAACTTTGGTTATCGATAGGTTGAGACTGGCACAAAATAATCCCTTAGCATATTAATCATAGTTGTTTTAAATTCCCAGTCTGATAATTCCAACATCCCTGCTATGTCTGCTTCTGATGCTTACTCTGTCTCTTCAAATTGTGTTTTTTGTCTTTTAGTGTGCCTTTAATTTTTTCTTGATAGCCAGACATTATGTGCCAGGTAAAAGGAACTGCTGTAAATAGGCCTTTAGCAATGTGGTGATGTGGGGTGGGGAATGAGGAAGTGTTCTATAGTCCTGTGATTTAGTCTTAGTCTTTAGTGGGGCTATGCCTCTGGATTGTGAACTTCACAAGTGTTTTTAAATTTTTTCTCCCACTTTAGGTGGGAGAGGATGGTTAGAGTTGGCTGGAATTGCATATTTCCCTCCTTCCTTCCCTCCCTCCTTCCCTAACCATGGAAGGCTAGAGCTGATTGGCGTTGGGTATTTCTCTTCCCCAGTTCAGTTAGGTTCTGATAACACCCCAGCAAGTTAGGCTCTGGTTAACTAGTTTCCCCTGAGGGCAGGACTTGTTAAGAAGAACAGAGTGCTCTGGCATATTTCAAAATGGTTCCTTTTCCTCTATCCATGCTGGAAGCAGGAGGGACTTTTTCTCTGATATTTACCGTGTGAATTGGTCTAGCTCCTGGAGTTAAATGTCACAAAATTGTAAGGGCCCTTCTATGACTGGTAGCCCTGGAGTTTTTAAATCTCAGAGTTGTCTACACTGAGCCTCCAACAATTTGTCAACTATAGTTCTGTTTTTCTTTTTTTTTTTTTTTTACCCTGGAACTGGTTCCAATGGTGGTTTCTGCTCATGAGTCTCTGCTTTGGTAAGTTGTTATTCTCTGTATTTGTCTGTAGGTCTCTCTAGTCTTGGGGCCAGAATTTTGCCCTGTGTCCTCACCAATATTACAGATCCTAGAAGAGTTGTTGATTTTCCAATCTGCTCAGCATTTTACTTGTTGTTAGGATGGAGGGGCAGCTTCCAAGCTCTTTACTTGCAAAACCAGATGGTAGGTCTCTTTTGTAGGGATAGGAATGGGGTTGAATAAATGCTTGAACTGCTTGTTATTTGTAACTTGTTTTTACGAGCCTCATGCTGTGTGGCACCTGGGTGAGTTGATTTGACTTAGGCTGGATGGGTAATTACTAGGTCCTTGGTGACCTACTTTTGAATGATACGTGAAAGAATGTACACTAAATTTTAAAGAAAATTTTTACTGCTGGGTGTTTATCCAAATAACATGAAAACACCAATGCGTAAACATACATGCATCCCTGTGTTCTTTGCAGCATTATTCACAATAGCCAAGACTTGGAAGCAACCTATGTGCCCATCAAGTGATGAATGGATAAAGAAGATGTGGTATATATACACAATGGAATACTACTCAGCCATAAGAAATGATGAAATCCAGCCATTTGTGACAACATGGATGGACATTGAGGGTATTATGCAAAGTGAAATAAGTCAGAGGGAGAAGGTCAAATACCGTATGATCTCACTCATAAGTAGGAGATAAAAACAATAACAAACAAAAACATAGAGACAGAGATTGGATTGGTGATCACCAGAGGGGAAAGGGGAAGAGAGGAGGGCAAAAGGGATGATTAGGCACATGTGTGTGGTGATGGATTGTAATTAGTATTTGGGTGGTGAACATGATGTAATCTATGCAGAAATAGAAGTATAATGATGTACACTAAAATTAATAGAATGTTATAAACCAATGTTACCACAATAAAAAAAAAAGAAAGAAAAAAACAAAATTTTTAATAAAAGGGAGCAAAAAAAGGATGGTTATTTTGGCATTCTGTTGTCTGTTTTTCTGCATTCTTAGCTAATATTTATGGCAACCTGGCCTTTTCCCCCTTTTCTTCTATAAAGATTGTCTACACAGAAACTGAAATATGGTGATGTACACCTAAAATTTACACAATATTTTAAGCCAATATGACCCTGATAAAATAAAAACAAAGACTGGAATAAAATTTCAAAAAAGACTATTCATCTCTTTTACTTCTGTGAAGACTCTAAATCACATTGTTGTGACGAATAGTAGAAACTGGCAGGAAGTCTAGAGGAGTTAGTGATTAGATGCCTCTCCTTTTCCCTTTCATCCTGTGTTTGTCTATAAGCACATATTGATACTATTATGGAGAAAACCTCTCATGTAAGAAACCCTCAATCAAGTTCATCACATTACCGAATTAAGTGTTTATTTTGTTTACCAAGATTTTTTTGGGGGGATTATTATTATTGTTTTTATTTTTGGTAAGGAAGATTGGCCCTGAGCTAACATCTGTTGCCAATCTTCCTCTTTATGCTTGAGGAAGATAATCACTGAGCTAACATCTGTGCCAATCTTCCTCTATTTTGTATGCAGGACACCGCCACAGCATGGCTTGATGAGCAGTGTGTAGGTCCATGCCCGAGATCCAAACCTGTGAACCCCAGGCCGTCTAAGTGGAATATGTGAACTTAACCACTATGCCACCAGACCAGCTCCTGTTTATGAAGTTTTTAAAAACTTTAATCCAAGCAATCCAGCTTGGAAATGTCCCAGAACAGTAATTTTTAAACTGGGGAAAGAGAAAACACAGACAATAAAGCACAAAGATTTCTTTCTTCCTGAATCTTCTGCAGTATGAAAACAAGGCTCACGTTAACCTCTCAATAAAATGACTTTCAATACTTATTATAACCCCCATTAGCTGAGGAAAACTGAGTAGCCTGTTTCTTGCAACCCAAAATATCCCAGCAGGGGGGCAAGCCCCAAATAGTTGGGGCTTCACTCCATTGCATACTTATCTTGAAAACAATTCCATTTTTTCTAATTTATATAATAAGATTATATGTAAAATTTTATTTCGCAAAATGAATTCTACTGTAGCCTACAAAAAATTTAAACCATTGAATAAGCTGTCCTAGAAGGTAGGAGTCATATTTTATACCTCAGATCTTCCAGCCAGGGGCCTCTCCAAAAGTAGGTGCTTAAGAAATATTTATTTCTTTTGATTTCATCTCTAGTGGATTCTGGGGAGATCCATGCAGGAGGCAGAAGTTACGATGTCAGAGGAGGAGTATGAAGAGTGGAATTCAATGGAAGAAGGAACTCTGTCTTCTCTAAGGGAGCATAGCTTAGTCAGTTGCCATCTATTGAACATGCACTGTGAGGAGGTGCTGAGGCATGAGGTTATGAATGAACACTTGTTGCCTATTTAACAGGTCACTGAGTACCTGTGACCTATTCTCAGTTTGAATGTAACTATTCTTTTTTTTTTTTAATTTGTATCCACTTTACTTGCCCTTGAAACTTGCTAAATTGGTAGACTTGGGTTTGAACTAATGACTTTCACACCTTGTATCCCTTTGTTTTTAGTTGAATTATCCTTCCTCCCATCTGGTCTGTTCTGGAGGCTGTTCTTTTTGCTGAATTTCTCACCCTTGGCCATAAGATGGTAGCATTCCCTAATATGTTGCAATGTTGTTCCACTGTTGCATTGCCCTCTACAGTTAAACTGGATAAAATAATATTCTGCAACTGATTGCTCAAGTTGTTTCTTAGCCCCTCCCTTGTTAAATCAAGAAGGTCCAGAGCTTAGGAATCTGTTTAAACTAGGAGAATTTCTGAAACAGCTCACAGTTCTGATTAAAATTGTAAGTCAAGTTTCAATTTTTCCTTGAGGGAAAGACTCATTTTATTTTCCTTAACTATTCCCTACTATACATAATTAAATCTGTTTATTTTAGGATCCAGGCCTTTTTGGTAAGATATAAGCTCAATTAGTGATTCACTGGGAGTGTTTATTGTGATTAATGATCCAAAGTGAGTTAATGCCTAGTTCCAAGATTGGGATGACAGCAGCTAGTGCAACTTTTCACACAATATGCTGGTAACAATGAGTCATTTAACAAATTTATTATCTTCTCTTATTTCCAGGAGAGCCATGCAATACCATAGGTAAAGTTTCCCAGTTAATCATCCGGTATTTGAGAATCTATTCTTCATTTAACAATAGTTATTTACTTTATTTTAGGAGTAACCCCATTTTGCTTTATTATAATGTTTATGTAGTAAAAAATAATGCATACTTATGGTAAAAAATAATAAAACAAGACAATGTATAAAGGAAAAAATGCAAATCTCTTCTCCTCAAATTCTATACCTCAGAGATATTCACTATTAATAATGTGGCATATATCCCAAGCAATAAAATCATATATGTAGATTTTTTGTTCCTTACAAAATTACACATACTATTATGTGTATATACTAGTATATATGTGTGTATATGCAGTATATAATTTCACAATTTTCAGTTTTACTTCTGAAACTAAAAATAATTTATTTAGGTCCTAATTTGAGCTGGAGAGTGTAATATGAGGAAAAGATACAAAAATACATATTCCTAGCTTGTTAAAAATGCAAGTCCGTATCCCAGGACTAATCCTATCTTTGAAATTTTAGATCTGTGTTTTGCAGTTTGTCTCCTCAGTGTTTGACTCTATTTTCCCCAAATTACTTTGGCTTGCTTCATCCCACTTGCTCTTTTCACTCTGGACTTGCCTTGGTAAGTAGGGTCCCAATCCAATCAGCTATCTTAGAATATTAATATTTGTCCTCTCACTTGATTAATACCTGGGTCATGCCAGCCATAGCACTCTGTGAGAGAGGGAGTTAGACACTGGTGAGCCATTGCTTCTGGGAGCCCACCTGGGAAGTAGAGGAGAAAGGAGAACATAAACCTCTAAGTGAAGGTGTGCATATCCCCCCGGTTAGAAGAAGTCATGGTGGAATTCATCACCCATTATTTAGATGTACACCTTGCCCTATTCTTCCTCACTACTCATGAGAGGCTTAGAGGTAAATAAAAAAAGGCTTGTGTAATTGTAGTTGCAATTCTTTAAAGACAACCAGTTTTCCAGTTGCCATGTGGCCTCAGAAAGTGACAATATTTTCTTGTCCAGTCGAGGGAAATTGTAGCTATCTCTTTTCAAGCAACTCAGTAGCCCTAGACAGGCTATTATATTTCCCTGTTACCATTGTCAACAGGCACTGGAGAGTTTCTGATTAGAAGAGTAATGTGGCTCTGTTTATGCTTTATAAAGATTGCTTTGGTGGCAGTATAGAGTATGAATTGGATGGGAGAAAGACTGGAGGCAGGAAGATATCACAAAAGTCCATGAAGGAGAACCTGAAGACCTGTACTAGGGTAGGAATGGTAAGAATGAGAAGGATGGAATGGATATCTGAGACATCATGGAGTTAAGCTCAGCAAAGGAGTGGCAATACCAATCCATGCTGTTGATCAAACAAAATCTCAGTCTCATACTTGACTTCTCCTTAATCACCACATTCTTTCAATCATTAAATTTTTCAATTCTATCTACTAAACAATATTTTGAATCTACTAATTTCTAATTTCAGTGCATTGTTTATGAATTCCTTTTGAAATGTGTTAAATAGACACACCTAAGTGAACAGGGTACACTAATTACAGCAATCCATATATTTTACCAGAAATAGTTGCTAGTCTGCTGAAAAGCTGTAATTCCAAGATGATTTGTCATAAAATGGCATGGAATGACTAAATTTAGCATTTGTGGCTATAAACTCCAAAAGCACTGAGACCATTTTTATTTTCTTCATTGTATCCTCAGTAAATAGTAAGTACTCTATAAATATTTTATGGATGGATGGAAGAACCATGTTGCAGGACTAACTACTTTTTATGTGAATTTCTCATCATTGAAAGCCTCGATCTGAAGTTAGATGAAGACTGACTTCTAGTAGAACCAAGAAATGTTCTGACTTCAACCATCAAAATCTAGGCGTATTCAGGATGCATTCTGAGTAATTAGGCATGTTAGTAGAAAGCAGATTTAGTTACCACTTTGGGCCATACTGTTAGACATATAGGCATGCATGATGGCCCAACATCCTTGTTCTGGAGGGCCCTCCCTCAGGAGATCACCTCAATAGAATTCTGTAAGGGCTGTCCCTATTCTTTTTTTTTTTTAGATAAAACTCATATGCCATAAAAACCACCACTTAAAAGTGTACATTTTAGCGGGTTTTTCTAGCATGTTCACAAGTTTTGCAAACATCACCACTAACCTAATCCCAGAACATTTTCATCTCCCTCTAAAAAAAATTTTATTCATTACCAGTAACCCCTAAACCTCCCTCCCCCATCTCTTTAGCCACTAATCTACTTTCTGCCTCTCTGTATTTGCCTATTCTGGACTTTCACACAAAGGGAGTCATAAAAATATAGGGCTTTATGTGTCTGGCTACATTTACTCAGCATAATGTTTTCAATGTTCACCCGTATAGTAGTCAGTACTTCATTCTTTTCTGTGGCTTAATAATATTCCGTTGTTTGGATATAACACATTTGTTTCTGCATTCATTATTTGACGGATATTTGGGTTGTTTCCAGTTTGGGCTATTATGAATAATGCTGCTATAAACATTCATTCAGCTTTTTTGTTGTATTTTAATTTCTCTTGAATATATATCTAGAAATGGAATTGCTGGGTCATGTGTTCAACTCTATGTTATAATTTCTCTTGAATATATATCTAGAAATGTAATTGCTGGGTCATGTGTTCAACTCTATGTATTATCATTTGAGGAGTTGCCAGAATGTTTTAGAAAGCAGCTGTTCCATTTTACATAGCCACCAATGGCTATGAAGGTTCTTTTTTTTTTTAATTTTTATTTATTTATTTTTCCCCCAAAGCCCCAGTAGATAGTTGTATGTCATAGTTGCACAGCCTTCTAGTTGCTGTATGTGGGACGCGGCCTCAGCATGGCCGGAGAAGTGGTGCATAGGTGTGCGACCGGGATGAGAACCCGGGCCGTCAGTAGCGGAGTGCGCACACTTAACCGCTAAGCCACGGGGCCGGCCCCATGAAGGTTCTGATTTCTCCACATCCTCACCAATACTTATTATATTCTGTCATTTTTATTATAGGCATTCAAATGTTGTGAAGTGGCATCTGACTGTGGTTTTCATTTTCATTTCCCTAATGCCTAGAATGATGTTAAGCATATTTTTCTGTGCTTATTCACCATTTGTATTTCTTTTTTTGATAAATTTCTGTTGAAATCCTTTGCTCATGTTTAAATTGGCTTTTGGTCTTTTTAGTATTGAGTCATAATCATTCTTTATCTATTCTGGATATAAGTCCCTTATGTTCTCCTGTATTGTAGTTTGTCTTTTCACTATTTTTCCAGCTTTAAGCTATAATTGACAAATGAAATTGTAAATATTTAAAGTGTATAATGTGATGATATTATATATATACATATTTATGTACATTGTGAAATGATTGCCACAGTTAAGTTAATTAACACATCCATCACCTGACATAGGTACATTTTGTATGTGGTAAGAATGCTTAAGATCTACTATCTTAGCAAATTTCAAGCATAGGATACAGTACTAACTGTAGTCACTGCAATGTATATTAGCTTCTCAGAACTTATTCATCTTATAAATGAAAATTTGTACACTTTGACCAACAATCCATTTCCCCCATCCCCCAGCCCCAAGAAATGACCATTCTATTAACTGTTTCTATGAGTTCAACTTTTTTTTTAGATTCCACACATAAGTGAGGTCATACAGAATTTGTCTTTCTCTGTTGAGCTTATTTCACTTAGCATGAGGTCTTCCAGGTTATTCATGTTGTTGCAAATGGCAGAATTTCCTTCTTTTTATGTCTGAATGATATTCCATTTTATATATATATATATATACATACCACATTTTCTTTATTCATTCCTCTGTCAATCGACGCTCAGGTCTTTCTGATATCTTGTGTATTGTGGATAATGCTGTAACGAACATGTGAGTGCAGATGTCACTTCAAGATAGTGATTGCATTTCCTTTGAATATATACTGATAAGAGGGATTGCTGAATCCTATGGTAGTTCTATTTTTAATTTTTTTGAGGTACCTCCATACTGTTTTCCACAATGACTGCACCCATTTACATTCACAGTAATGATGTACAAATGTTCTCTTTTCTCCGCATCCCCACCAATATTTGTTATCAATTGACTTTTTATAATAGCCCTCTTAAGTGTGAGGTGATATCTCAGTGTGGTTTTGATTTGCATTTCCCTTATGATTAGTAATGTTAAGCATCTTTTCATGTACCTGTTGGCCATTTGTATGTCTTCCTTGGAAAAATGTCTATTCAGGTCCTCTAGTCATTTTTTTTTTGAAAGAAAAGGTAATACTTTCATTTCATTCTTTTTTTTTTTAATTTTTTGTTTATTGCAGTAACATTGGTTTATAACATTGTAAAAATTTCACGTGTACATCATTATACTTCTATTTCTGCATAGATTACATCATGTTCACCACCAAAACACTAATTACAACCCATCACCACACACATGTACCGAATTATCCCTTTCACCCTCCTCCCTCCCCCCTTCCCCTCTGGTAACCACCAATCCAATCTCTGTCCCTTTTTTCTGGTGAGGAAGATTAGCCCTGAGCTAACATTTGTTGCAGATCCTCCTCTTTTTTGCTGAGGAAGATTGGCCCTGGGCTAACATCTTCCTCTACCTTATATATGGGATGCCTGCCACAGCATGGCTTGATAAGCGGTGTGTAGGTCCATGCCTGGGATCTGAACCTGTGAACCCAGGGGCCCTGAAGCAGCGCATGCTAACTTAACTACTAGACCACTAAGCCAACCCCTCTGCTTATGTTTTAATCAGATTATTTGGAGTATTTTTGCTGTTGAGTTGTATGAGTTTCTTATATATTTTCGATACTAACCTCATATCAGATATATGGTTTGCAAATATTTTCTCCCACTCCATAGGTTGCCTTTTCATTTTATTGATTGTTTTCTTTGCTGTGCAGAAGCATTTTAGTTTGATGTAGTCCCACTTGTTTATTTTTGATTTTGTTGCCTGTGCTTTTAGTGTCATATCCAAGGATTCATTACCAAGACCAATGTCAAGGATTTTTTCCCTTTGTTTTCTTCTAGGAATTTTATGTTTTCAGTCTTACACTTAACTCTTTAATCCTTTTCAAATTAATTTTGTGGGTAGCATAAGGTAGGGGTCCAGTCTCATTTTTTTGCATGTGAATGTCCAGTTTTTCCAATGCCATTTATTCATGAGACAACATTTTCCCCATTGTATATTCTTGGTGCCCTTGTCAAAGATCGGTTGATTGTATACGTGTGAGCTTATTTCTGGACTCTCCATTCTGTTCCATTGGTCTATATGTTGTCTCTGCTTTTATGCTGATACCATACTCTTTTGATTACTATAGCTTGATACTAATAAAGTTGGAAATCAGGAAATGTGATACCACCAGTTTTATTCTTCTTTATCAAGATTGTTTTGGCTATTTGGAGTCTTTGGTTGTTCCATATAAATTTTAGGATTGCTTTTTCTATTTCTGTGAAAAATTACATTGGAATCTTGATGGGGACTGCACTGAATCTATAGATTGCTTTGGGTAGTATGGAAATTTTAACAATATTAATTATTACGGAGTGATGTCATCAAGATGGTGACATAGGTCATTCCTGACTTCAGTCCCCCTCACAAGAAGACCAACTAGCAACTAGTCATAGACAAGACATCATTGTGAAAATCCTAGAACATAGAGATGAGGCTGAAACACCTCCCTGGACCACAGAGACCAAGAAAGACTGCATTAGAAGAGTAAATGGAGTGGCTACACTCTGACCACATCACCCCTCCTCTAGGCTGGTACAGCACCACAGTTTCCCTACTGGGAAAAAGAGTGCCCAAGGTGGACATCCAGCTACCCTAGCATTGTGGGTTGCTTCCTGGGAGGCCTAATTGTGTCTCACCTCATGAAGATTGTAGGGGAAGTCTGGGGGCTTGACTACTGGAGATCAGATTGTGACGAAGAAGATGGGCAAGGTTTACAGCAACCAGTGCTTGGATCTTGGAAGATTGAGCTCCTACTCACAGCAGCAACCAAGTAGAAATCCAAACTAGTGGCTTTGCCCATCTTCAGAGCCAACATGTTGGCCCTGTCTGACCAGGAAACTTGGTATGTAGTTCTGCTTGATCTGGGACCACAAACAGCAAGCCTTGCTGGCCTTGGAGCCTGTTATGACACCACTTCCTTGGCCAGTGACACCAATTCATAGCCCTGCTTACTGTTGAGTATTTCCCCCTAAAACCTGCCCCCAAATGAAGCCTGGTCAGAGCGTGTGGGAAGCTGTGTATCCCAGCAACACTTGAGCAGACAGCCTGGCTGGAAACTCTGTCCTTCTGCAGAGCCAAGCCAGTGGCCCCATCTGGTCAAGGAGTTTGATGCAAAGTTCTAGTGATTCAAGACCCCAAACAATGAGCCTTTCTGGCCTTGGAGTCTGTTCTGCTACCTTGCCATACAGGAAAGCCAATTCATAGCCCTGCCTACTGCTGAGTGCCACCCCTAGCCCCATGCAACCAGGAAATCTGTATAGCCCAGCAGAACTTGAACAGAGAGCCTGGAAGGTAGCTCTATCTGTCTGCAGAACCAAGCTGATGGTCTCATTTGACCAGAGAACTTGGTTTGCAGTTGTGGCTGATTTTGAAATACCAAACAACAATCCTTGCCAGCCTTGCAGCCTCTTCTGCCACCCTTCCTGGTTAGGGAATTTAATTCATAGCCCTGACTACTGGCTGCTGAGAGTATTCCCCAGCACTGCCTGACCAGGAAGCCTGGCTGGAGTACCTGGGAAGCTGTGTAGCTCAGCAGCACTTGAACAGATAGCCCGGCCAGAGGCTCTGCCCTTCTACAGAGCCAAGCCAGCATCCTCATCTGGTCAGAGGGCTTGATGCAAAGTTCTGCCTAATTCAAGATCTCAAACAACAAACCTTGCTGGCCTTGAAGCCTGTTATGCCACCCTGCTTAGGCAGGGTAGCTAATTAGGCACTCAGCTAATATTGCTGAGTGTCAACCCCAGCTCTGCCTGACCAGGAAACCTAGCTGGAGCACCTGGAAAGCTACATAGCCCAAAAGCACTTGAGCAGAGGGCCCTACTAGTGGCTCTGCTCATCTGCAGAGCCAAGCCAGCAACCCTGATGGCCCAGGGAGCTTGGTGTGCAGTACTGCCTTATTTGGTCCCCAAACAAGGAGACTTGCCAGCCTTGAAGGCTATCTCCATCCCCACCCATGCAAGGAAGCTAATTTATAGATCTGCCCATTGCTGAATATAGCCTATAGCTTCTCTAACCAGGAAACCTACCTAGAGCACCTGGGAATCTGTGTAGCCCATCCTAAAGTGCCACAAACAGTAGCATGTGAGCAGAAAGCCCAGCCAGCAGCTCTGCCTTTCTGAAGAGCAAGGCTGATGGCCTAACTGTCCAGGGAACTCAGTGTGCAGTTTTGCCAGACTCAGATCCCAAAACAATGAGCCATGCTAGCCTTGGGACATCTTCTGCTGCCTTGTCTGGGCAGTAAAGCTAATTCATGGCCTTGCCTGCTGCTGAGTACAGTATCCAGTCCTGCCTGACAAGGAAGCCGGACCAGAGAATCCAGGCAACTCCAGATCCCACCCTATAGCCCCGAATGTGAAGAGAATCAAGCCAGAAGTTCAATCCAACTGTTCCCAGCCAACAGTACCCACAATCCCTCAGCATTCAGGCAGTAGCTTCACCAAAAAATAGACCCTTATAGCAAACACCACCTGCCCAAGGACTCTACCAGCTGACCCCACCAAACCCCAAGATGAGCTGACTTGTGAAGTACTGTCTCTGCCAAAACACACTTATAAAGTCTGAAAGAGGAGATCACTTGCTCAAATGCACAGACACCAATGTAAGGAATCAAGGATCATGAAAAATCAGACAAAATAGACTTCAAGCTAAAACTGTTCAAAAGAGACAAGGAAGGTCATTATATAATGATAAAAGGATTAATCCATCTAGAAGACATAACAATTGTAAATATTTATCCACACAACATGGAGCACCTAAATATATAAAGCAAACACTAGCAGAACTAAAATGAGAAATAAACAGCAAAGCAATAGTAGTTGGGGACTTTAAACCCTGATTGTTATAGTGGATAGATCATCCAGACAGAGAATCAATAATGAAACAGCAGATTTGAAGAACACTACAGAACAGATGGACGTAACAGACATAAACAGAACATTCTATCCAACAACAGCAGAATGCACATATTTCTCAACAGCACATGGGACATTTGCTAGGATACATCATATGTTAGGCTACAAAGAAAGCTTATAGCTATAAAAGCATACATCAAAAAAATAGAAAGATCTCAAATAAATAACCTCGCTTTACAC
This sequence comes from Diceros bicornis minor, assembly GCF_020826845.1. Taxonomy (NCBI): domain Eukaryota; kingdom Metazoa; phylum Chordata; class Mammalia; order Perissodactyla; family Rhinocerotidae; genus Diceros; species Diceros bicornis. Next base: position 76,316,286 of record NC_080781.1, on the reverse strand, counting down.
TTCAAGGAACTAGAAAAAGAAGAACAGACTCAGCCCAAAGGTTAGCAGAAGGAAGGAAATAAAGATGTGTAGAAATAAATGAAATAAAGAACAGAAAAACAATAAAAAATACTAACAAAACAAAGAGTTGGTCCTTTGAAGAGAAAAACAAAGTTGATGAATCCTTAGCTAGACTAACCAAGAAAAAAGAGAGGGCTCAAATCAATAAATAAAAAACAAAACGTTACAACTGATACTACAGAAATACAAAGGATGATGAGAGACTACTTTAAATGATTATACTCCAACAAACTGGACAAACTAGAATAAATGGATAAATTCCTAGAAACATACAACCTATGAAGACTGAATCAGGAAGAAATGGAAAATATGAACACTGAGTAATGAGTAAGGATATTGAATCAGTAATCAAAAACTTCCACAGTAAAGCTCAGAACCAGTTGGCTTTACTGGAGAATTCTACCAAACATGTAAAGCAGAATTAATGCCAATCTTTTTCAAACTATTCCAAAAAATTGAAAAGGAAGAAGAACTTCCAAACTCATTTACCATGCCATCATTACTCTTATCCCAAAGCCAAATAAGGACACTAGAAGAAAAGAAAACTATAAGGCAATATCCCTGATGAATATAGATTCAAAAATTCTCAACAAATTGAATTCAACAGCACATTAAAAGGATCATTCACTATCATCAAGTGGGATTTATTCCTGGACTGCATGAATGGTTCAACATATGGAAATCAAAAAATGTGATACGCCATGTTAATAGAATGAAAGATAAACATCATATGATCATCTCAATAGATGCAGAAAAAGCATTTGGCAAGTACTATATCCTCGCACTGTAAAAACTCTCAATAAATTGTGTATAGAAAGAACATACCTAAACACAATAAAGACCACAGTGACAAATCCACAACCAACATCATACTCAACTGTGAGAGGCTGAAAGTTTTTCCTGTAAGATCAGGAACAGGACAAGGGTGCCTACTCTCACCACTCCTAATCAACATAGTACTAGAAGTCCTCGCCAAACGAATCAGGCAAGAAAAAGAAATAAAGAGAATCAGAACTAGAGAGGAAGAAGTAAAATAGTCTGTATTTGCAGATGACGTGATTTTACATATAGAAGATCCTAAAGACTCCACCAAAAAATTGTTAGATCTCATCAACAAATTTAGTAAACTTGCAGGATACCAAATCAACATAGAAAAATCAATAGTGTTTCTATCCACTAACAATAAAGGTTTTGAAAAAGAAATAAAGCAAACAACCACATTCACAATAGCATTGAAAACAATAAGATACTTAGAGATAAATTTAACCAAGGAGGTAAAAGATCTATATATTGAAACTTAAAAGACTCTGATGAAAGAAATTGAAGAAGACATGAACAAATGGAAATATATACCATGTTCACAGGTTGGAGGAATTAATATTGTTAAAATGTCCATACTACCCAAAGCCATCTATATATTCAGTGCAATTTCTATCAAAATTTCAATGGCATTTTTTTACAGAAATAGAAAAACAATTCTAAAATTCATATGAAACCACAAAAGACCCCAAATAGCCAAAGCAATCCTGAGAAAGAAGAACAAAGCTAGAGGCATCAAACATCCTGGTTTCAAACTTTATTACAAAGCTATAGTAATCAGAACAGTATGGCAATGACATAAAAACAGACACATAGACCAATGGAACAGAAGTGAGAGCTCAGAAATAAACCAATGTATATATGATCAACTAATATTTGACAAGGCAGCCAAAAATACTCAATGGAGAAAAGACAGTCTGTTCAATAAATGGAGCTGGAAAAATTGGATATTCATAAGAAAAAGAATGAAACTAGAAACCTACCTTACATCACTCAAAAAATAACTCAAAATGGATTAAAGAATTAAATATAAGACCTGAAACCATAAAAATTCAAGAAGAAAACATTGGAAAAAGGCTTCTTGACTTGGGTCTTGGCAATAATTATTTTTGGATATAACACCTAAAGCATAAGCAACAAAATAAAAAATAAACAAGTGAGGCTATATCAAACTAAAAAGCTTCTGCACAGCAAAAGAACTAATCAACAAAATGAAAAGGCAACCTATGGAATGGGAGAAAATATTTGCAAACCACATATCTGATAGAGGTTAATATACAAAATATATAAGAAACTGATACATCTGAATATAAAAACAACCACCAGATAATCCAATTGAAAAATGGGCAGAGGACCTGAATAGACTTTTTTCCAAATAAGATATTCAAATGGCCAACAGGTACATAAAAAGGTGCTCAATATCACTAATTATTATGGAAATGCAAATCAAAACCACAAAGATATATCACCTCACATCTTTTAGAATGGCTATCATAAAATAGACAAGAAATAACAAGTGTTGGAGAGGATGTGGAGAGAAGGGAACCCTTGTGTACTGTTGGTGAGAAGGTAAATTGGTAGAGCCACTATGGAAAACAGAATGGAAGTCTCTCAAAGAATTAAAAATAGAACATGGAAGACATGGAAACGACCTAAGTGTCCGTTGATGGATGAATGAATAAAGAAACTTTGGCATATAGATATTTTATATATAAATATAAATATATATATATGAATACTATTCAGCCATAAAAGAAGGAAGTCCTGCTATTTATGACAACATGAATGGATCTTGAGGTCATTATGCCAAGTGAAATGAGTTAGACATAGAAAGATACTGTATGATTACACTTATATGGGAAATCTGAAAAAATGAGACTCATAGAAACAGAGATCAGATTTGTGGTTGCCAGAGGTGAGGGTTGCGGGTTGGGAAATTAGGTGAAGGTGGTCAAAAGGTACAAACTTCCCGTTATAAAATAAGTAAGTTCTGGGGATATAATATACAACATGATGACTACAGTTAATATTATATTGTACATTTGAAAGTTGCTAAGACATCTTAAAAGTTCTCATGACAAGGAAAAAATTGTAGCTATATGAGGTGATAAATGTTAACTAATTTTATTTATTGTGGTAATAATTTCACAATATATACATATATCAAATCATTATATTGTACTAATACAGTGTTACATGTCAATTATATCTCAATAAAAATGGAAGAAAAAACAATATTAATTATTCCAATCCATGAACATGAGATAACTTTCCACTTCTTTGAGTCTTCCTCATTTTCTTTCATCAATATCTTATAGTTTTCAGTGTATAAGTGTTTCACCTCTTGGTTAAATTTATTCTTAAGTATTGTTTTTGATGCTATTGTAAAATTGTTACTGTATAGAAACCCAACTAATTTTTTATCTTGAATTTATACCTTGCAAATTTGCTGAATTCTTTTATTAGTTTTAACAGGTTTTGGTGAATTTTTTAGGGTTTTACATATTTACGAATAGATCATCTGCAAACAGAGATAATTTTACCACTTTGTTTCTGATTTTGATGTGTTAATTTCTATTTCTTGCCTAATTGTTCTGTTAGGACTTCCACTCTATGTTGAACAAGAGTGTTGCGAGTTGGTAACTTTGTCTTATTCATGATCTTATGGGAAAAGCTATCAGCTTTTCACCACTGAGTATGATGTTAGCTGTGTGTTTTAAATAAATTAATTAATTAACTATTTTTATTGAGATAACATTGGTTTATAACATTATATAAATTTCAGATGTACATCATTATATTTCTATTTCTGTATAGACTACATCGTGTTCACCACCAAAAGTTTAGTTGCCGTCCATAACCATACAAATGTACCCCTTTTGTCCTACACTACCCCCCTTCCCCTCTGGTAACCAACAATCTATTTTCTGTTTCTATGTGTTTGTTTGTTGCTGTTGCTGTTTTTTATCTTGCACATATTTCATTTTCTCCATCTGACTTATTTTGCTTAGCATAATACCCTCAAGGTCCATCTATGTTGTCACAAATGGCAAAATTTCATCTTTTTATGGCTAAGTAGTATTCCATTGCATGTAATTTTTATTTATTTATTTATTTTCCCCCCAAAGCCCCAGTAGATAATTGTATGTCATAGCTGCACATCCTTCTAGTTGCTGCATGTGGGACGCAGCCTCAGCATGGCCGGAGAAGCGGTGTGTCGGTGCGCGCCTGGGATCCGAACCCAGGCCGCCAGCAGCAGAGCACACGCACTTAACCACCAAGCCACGGGGCCGGCCCCCATTGCATGTATATACCACATCTTCTTTATCCATTCATCTGTCACTGGGTTCTTAGGTTGTTTCCAAGTCTTTGTTTTTGTGAATCATGCTGCAATGAACATAGGGGTGCATATATCTTTTCAAATTAGTGGTTTTGTGTTCTTTGGATAAATACACAGAATTGAAATATCTGGATCATATGGTATTTTGATTTTTAATTTTTTGAGAAATTTCCACACTGTTTTCCGTAGTGGTTGCACCACTTTGCATTCCCACCAGCAACGCATGAAGGTTCTCTTTTCTCCACATCTTCTCCAACACTCATTACTCCTTGTCTTTTTATTAATAGCCATTCTGATGAGCATGAGGTGATAGCTCATTTTGGTTGTGATTCGCATTTCCCTAATAATTAGTGATGTTGAACATCTTTTCATGTGCCTGTTGGCCATCTACATATCCTCTTTGGAAAAATATTTGTTCAGATCCTCTGACCATTTTTTAATTGGGTTGTTTGTTTTTTGTTGTTGTTGAGTTGTATGAGTTCTTTATTTATTTTGGATATTAACCCCTTATCTGACACATAATTTGCAAATATCTTCACCCAATTGATAGATTGTCTTTTTGTTTTGTTGATGGTTTCTTTTGCTATGTAGAAGATAGCATTTTAGTTTGATGTAGTCCCATTAGTTTATTTGTTCTTTGGTTTCCCTTGTCTGAGGAGACATTCAAAAAGATACAGATAAGACCATTGTCAAAAAGCATATTGCCTATGTTTTCTCATAGGAATTTTATGTTTCAGGTCTTACATTCAAGTCTTAATCCATTTTGAGTTAATTTTTGTGTGTGGTGCAAGATAGCGGTCTAATTTCATTCTTTTCCATGTGGCTGTCCAATTTTCCTAACACCATTATTGAAGAGACTGTTCTTTCTTCATTGGTGTGTTCTTGGGTCCTTTGTCGAAAATTAAATGTCCATAAATGGGTGGATTTCTTTCTGGGCTCTCACTTCTGTTACATTGATCTGTGTGTCTGTTTTTCTGCCAGTACCATGCTGTTTGTAGTATACTTTGAAATCAGGGAGTGTGATGATTCCAGCTTTGTTCTTTATTCTCACAGTTGTTTTGGCTACTTGGAGTCTTTTGTTGTCCCATATAAATTTTAGAATTCTTTGTTCTATTTCCATGAAAAATATCTTTAGGACTTTGAATGGGATTGCACTGAATCTCTAGATTACTTTAGGTAGTATGGACATTTTTACTCTGTTAATTCTTCCAATCCATGAGCACTGAATATCTTTCCATTTCTTTTTGTCTTTGATTTCTTTCAACAATAGTTTTATAGTTTCAGTATACAGGTCTTTTAACTCCTTGGTTTAATTTATTCCTAGGTATTTTATTATTTTTGTTGTGATTGTAAATGGGATTGTATTCTTGATTTCTCTTTCTCCTATTTCACTGTTAGTGTATAGATATGCAACTGATTTTTGTATGTTGATTTTATACCCTGCCAATTTACTGAATTCATTATTATTTCTAATAGTTTCTGGGTGGATTCTTTAGGGTTTTATATATATAAAATCATGTCATCTGCAAATAGGGAGTTTTACTTCTTCCTTTCCAATTTGGATACGTTTTTTTCTTTTTCTTGACTAATTGATCTGGCTAGGACTTCCAATACTATTTTAAATAAGAGTAGCAAAAGTGTGGTTCTTTGTCTTGTTTTTGTTCTTAGAGGGATACCTTTTAGTTTTTCACTGTTGAGTATGATGTTAGCTGTGAGTTTGTCATATGTAGCCTTTTTTATGTTGAGGTACTTTCCTTCTATATCCATTTAATTCAAAGTTTTTTTTTTTTATCATAAATGGATGCTGAATCTTGTCAAATGCTTTCTCTGCATCTATTGAGATGGTTATGTGATTTTTATTCTTCGTTTTGTTAATGTGGTGTATCACGATTGATTTTCCGATGTTAACTATCCTTACATCCCTGGACCATATCTCACTTGATTGTGACATATGATCCTTGTAGTGTATTGTACTTGATTTTAGCCACTATCTTATTGACGATGCTTGAATCGATGTTCATCAGTGATATCGGCCTGTAATATTCTTTTTTTGTGTAGTCTTTGTCTGGTTTTGGTATCAGGATAACGTTAGCCTCATAAAATGAGTCAGAAAGCATTCCCTCCGCTTTAATTTTTTGGAAGAGTTTGAGAGATTAGCTATTAGATTTTCTTGGAATATTTGGTAGAATTCACTGGGGAAGCCATCTGGTACCGGACTTTTGTTTTTTGGGAGAATTTTGATTACTGTTTCCATCTCCTTACTAGTTATCAGTCTATTCGGATTCTCTATTTCTTCATGATTCAGTTTTGGAAGGTTGTATGATTCTAAGAATTTATCCATTTCTTCTAGATTATCTAATTTGTTTGTGTATAGCTTTTCATAGAATTCTCTTATAATCCTTTATATTTATGTAGTGTCTCTTGTAATTTCTCCTCTTTAGTTTGTGATTTTACTTATTGAGTCTTCTCTCTTTTTTTCTTGGTGACTCTAGCTAAAGGTTTGTCAATTTTGTTTATCTTTTCAAAGAACTAGCACTTAGTTTCACTGATCTTTTCTATTGTCTTTTTAGTTTCTATTTCATTTATTTCTCCTCTGATTTTTAATATTTCTTTCCTTCTACTGATTTGAAGCTTTGTTGGTCTTTTTCTAGTTACTTCAGGTGTAACGTTAGATTGTTTATATGAGATTTTTCTTGTTTTTGGAGGGAGGTCTGTATTACTATGAACTTTCCTCTTAGTACCAATTTTATTGTAGCCCATAGATTCTGGTAAGTTGTATTTTCATTTTCATTTGTTTCCAGGTATTTTTTGATTTCTCCTTTGATTTCTTCATTGACCTAACAATTGTTGAGTATCATTTTGTTTAATCTCCACATATTTGAGACTTTTCCAGTTTTTCTCTTGCAGTTGATTTCTATTGTCATATCATTGTGGTTGGAAAATATGCTTGATGTGATTTCAATCTTCTTAAATTTATTGAGACTTGTATTATGGCATAAGATGTGATCTATCCTGGAGAATGTTCCATGTGCACTCAGAAACTATGTGTATTCTGCTCTTTTTGGATAGAATGTTCTCTACATATCTATTAAATCCATCTGGTCTAATATGTCATATAAGACCAATGTTTCTTTATCTTCTATCTGGATGGTATATCCATTGATGTAAGTGGGGTGTTACAGTCCCCTACTATCATTGTGTTACTGTCAATTTCTTTTTTATGACTGTTAATATTTGCTTTATGTATTTAGGTGCTCCTATGTTGGGTGCATGGACATTTACAAATGTTATATCCTTTTGCTGGATTGTTCCCTTTATTATTATATAATGCCCTTCTTTGTCTCTTGTTACAGTTTTTGTTTAAAGTCTATTTTGTCTGATGTAAGTATTGACACTTCTACAGATTTCTTTTTTGTTTCCATTTGCATGAAATATCTTTTTCCATCCCTTTACTTCCAGTCTTTCAGTGTCTTTAGATCTGAAGTGTGTCTCTTGTATGCAGCATATATATGGGTCTTGTTTTTTATCCATTAAGTCACCCTATGTATTTTTATTGGAGCATTTAGTCCATTTACATTTAAAATAATTATTGATAGGTATTTACTTATTGCCATTTTGTTAGTTGTTTTCTGGTTGTTTTAGTAGTTCTTCTCTCTTCCCTTCTTCCTCTCTTGCTCTCTTTCCTTGTGATTTGATGACATTCTTTAGTGTTATGTTTGGCTTCCTTTCTCTTTATTTTTTGGTGTATTTATTATAGGTTTTTGGTTTGTGGTTACCATGAAGCTCGTATAATAACCTATGTATATAGCAATCTATGTTAAGTTAATGGTCTTTTAAGTTTGACCTCATACCAAAAGTCCTACACTTTTACTCCACCCCCACATTTTATGTTTTTGACATCATAGTTTACCTCATTTGATTTTGTGTATCTCTTACACTTTTATTGTAGGTATATATGATTTTAGTACTTTTGTCTTTTGACTTTCATAATAGCTTTATAGGTGATCGATTCACTACCCTCACTGTATATTTGCATTTACCAGTGATACTTTTTCTTTGATAATTTTCTTATTTCTATTTGTAATCTTTTCTTTTCCACTTAAATAAGTCCCTTTAACATTTCTTGTAAGGCCAGTTTAGTGGTTATGAACTCCTTTAGTTCTTGCTTGTCTGGAGATTCTTTTTCTTAAAAAAATTATTTTATTGAAGTCATATTGGCTTATATCATTGTGTAAATTTTAGGTATACATCATTATACATCAGTTTCCATATAGACTGCATTGTGTTCACCACCAATAGTCTAGCTTTTATCCATCACCATATATATGTGCCCCTTTATCCCTTGCACTCTACCCCATCCCCTTTCCACCTGGTAACCACTAATCTGTTCTCCTTATTCATGTGTTTACCTTCCACATATGAGTGAAATCATAAAGTGTTTGTTTTTCTCTGTCTGCCTTATTTCATTTAGTGTAATATCCTCGAGGTCCATCCATGTTGTCCCAAATGGCACGATGTCTTTTTTATGACTGAGTAGTATCCATTGTATATATGTACCATATCTTCTTTATCTATTCATCCATTGATGGGCACTTGGGTTGCTTCCACATCTTGGCTATTGGCTATTGTGAATAAAGCTGCAGTGAACATAGGGATGCATAAATCTCTTTGAATGGGTGATTTCATGGTCTTTGGATAAATAACAGTAGTGGAATAGCTAGACCATATGGTATTTCAATTTTTAATGTTTTGAGAAATCTCAATACTATTTCTCATAGTGGCTGCACCAGCTTCCATTCCTGTCAGCAGTTTATGAATGTTCCTTCTGATAAACTCTCCCACATCCTCTCCAACATTTGTTATTCCTTTTCTGGTTAATTATAGCCATTCTGATGGGTGCGAGGTGATATCTCATTGTAGTTTTGATTTGCATTTTCCTAATAATTAGTGACTTTCAACATCTTTTCATGTTCCTGTTGACCATCTGTATATATTCTTTAGAAAAATATATGTTCACATCCTCTGCCCATTTTTTTAATCAGGTTGTTTCTTTTTTGTTGTTGAGTTGTATGAGTTCCTTACATATTTTGGAATTTAACCCATTGTTCAATATATAATTTGCAAATGTTTTCTCCCAGTTGGTGGGCTGTCTTTTCATTTTCTTCATTGTTTCTCTTGCTTTGAAGAAGCTTTTAGTCTGATATAGTCCCATTTGTTTACTTTTTTCTTTGTTTCCCTTGCCTGATTACACATGGTATTCAAAAAGATGCTAGTAAGACTGATGTCAAAGAGTGTACTGCCTGTATTTTCCTCCAGTAGTTTTATGGTTTCAAGTCTTACATTCAAGTCTAATCCATCTTGAGTTAATTTTTGCATATGGTGTAAGATATTGGTCTACTTTCATTCTTTTGCATGTGGCTGTCCAGTTTTTCAAACACCATCTATTGAAGAGACTTTCCTTTCTGCATTGTATGTTCTTGGATCCTTTGTCAAAGATTAGCTGTCCATAGAGGTATGGTTTTATTTCTGGGCTTTCAATTCTGTTGCATCAGTCTGTGTGTCTGTTTTTGTGCCAGTACCATACTGTCTTGATTACTTTAGGTTTTTAGTATATTTTGAAGTCAGGGATTGTGAGGCCTCCTGTGTTGTTCTTTTTTCTCAGGGTTGCTTTGGCTATTCGAGGTCTTTTGTTGTTCCACATAAATTTTAGGATTCTTTGTTCTATTTCCGTGAAGAATATCATTGGGATTCTGATTGGGATTGCATTGAATCTGTAGACTGCTTTAGCTAATATGGATATTTTAACTATATTTATTCTTTTAATCTATGAGCATGGAATATCTTGCCATTTCTTTATAACTTCTTCCATTTCTTTCAATAATGTCATAGGTTTCAGTATATAGATCTTTCTTCTCTTTGGGTAAATTTATTCCTAGATATTTTATTCTTTTTGTTGTGATTGTAAATCAAATTGTATTCTTGACTTCTCTTTCCACTAGTTTCTTATTAGTGTATAGAAATGCAACTGATTTTTGCAAGTTGATTTTTCACCCTGCAACTTTGCTGTAGTTGTTGATTACTACTAATAGTTTTCTGATGCATTCTTTAGAGTTTTCTACATATAGAATCATGTCGTCCATCAACAGTGAGAGTTTCACTTCTTCTTTTCCATTTTGGCTTCCTTTTAAACCTCCAATAATATGTTGAATAAGAGTGCTGAGAGTGGGCACTCTTGTCTTATTCCTGTTCTCAGAGGGATGGCTTTCAGTTTTTCACTGTTGAGTATGATGTTGACTGTGGGTTTGTCTTATGTGGCCTTTCTTATATTGATGTACTTTCCTTCTAAACCCAATTTATTGAGAGTTTTTATCATAAGTGGATTTTGGATCATGTCAAATGCTTTCTCTGCATCTATTGAGATGATCATGTGATTTTATTCCTCATTTTGTTAATGTGGTGTATCACATTGATTTGCAGATGTTGAACCATCTCTATGTCTCTGGTATAAATCCCACTTTATCATGGTGTATGATCTTTTTAATGTATTGCTATATTCACTTTACCATTATTTTGTTGAGGAGTTTTGCGTCTGTGTTCATCAGTGATATTGGCTTGTAATTTTCCTTCTTTGTGATGTCCTTGCCTGGTTTTGGTATCAGGGTAATGTCAGCTTCGTAGAATGAGTTAGGGACCTTCCTCCTCGCCTCAATTTTTTGGAAGAGTTTGAGAAGGATAAGTATTAAGTCTTCTTTGAGTTACCATGGTAATGTTGGCCTCATGGAATGAGTTTAGAAGCATTCCACCTACTTCAATCTTTTGGAATAGTTTTAGAAGGATAGGTATTACATCTTCTTTGAATGTTTGCTAGAATTCTCCAGTCTGGTCCTGGACTTTAGTTTTTTGATTACTGTTTCAATCTCTCTATTTGTGATTGGTCTATTCTGATTTCTATTTCTTCTTGATTCAGATTCAGGGCATGGTATGAGTCTAAGAATTTATCCATTTTATCTAGGTTATCCAATTTGTTGGCGTATAGATTTTCATAGTATTCTCTTATAATCTTTTGTGTTTCTGTGGCGTCTGGTGTAATTTCTCCTTTTTCACTTATAATTTTATTTATTGGAGCCTTATCTCTTTTTTTCTTAGTGAGTCTGGCTAAAGGTTTGTCAATTTTGTTTATCTTCTCAAAGAACCAGCTGTAAGGTTCATTGATTCTTTCTGCTGTTTTTATTTTCTTCTCTTTTTTTTCCCTGAGGAATATTAGCCCTGAGCTAACATCTGTTGCCAATCCTCCTCTTTTTTGCTTCAGGGAGATTAGCCCTGAGCTAACATCTGTGCCAATCTTCCTCCACTTTATATGTGGGTCACTGCCAGAGCATAGCTGAAGAGTGGTATAGGTTTGCACCTGGGATGCGAACCCATGATCCTGGGCTGCTGAAGTGAAGTGCACCAAACTTAAGAATTATGCCATGGACTGGCCCCTCTACTGTTTTTTTAGTCTCTATTTTATTTATTTCTGCTCTAATTTTTATTATTTCCATCGTTATGCTGACTTTGGGCTTTGTACTTTATTTTCTATCTCTGTTAGGTGTAATTCAAGATTATTTATTTGAGATTTTTCTTGTTTGTGGATGTGGGCCTGTATTGTTGTGAATTTCCCTCTTATAACCACACTTGCTGCATCCCATAAGAATTGGTATGATGTATTTTCATTTTGATTTATCTCCAGGTATTTTTGAGTTTCTCCTTTGATTTCTTCATTGAACCAATGGTTGTTCAGTGGCATGTTGTTTAGTCTCCACATATTTGTGACTTTCCCAGCCTTTTTCTTGTAGTTGATATCTAGTTTCATAACACTGTGGTCATAAAAGATACTTGATATGATTTCAGTCTTCTTAAATTTATTGAAGATTGCCTTGTTTCCCAACATATGGTCTATCTTTGAGAATGTTCCACGTGCACTTGAGAAGAATGTGTATTCTGCTGTTTTTGGATAGAATGATCTCTATTTATCTATTAGTGCATCTGATCAGAAGTTTCATGTAAATCCATTGTTTCCTGGTTGGCTTTTTATGTGGATTATCTATCCATTGATGTAAGTGGGGTGTTGAGGTCCCCTGTTATTATTGTGTTGCTGTTAATTTCTCACTTTAGGTCAGTTAATAGTTGCTTTATATACTTTGGTGCTCCTGTGTTAGATTCATATATATTCAAAAGTGTTGTGTCCTCTTAGTGGAATGTCCCTTTTATCATTATATAAAATATCTTTGTCTCTCGTTGTCTTTTTTACCTTGAAGTCTGCTTTGTGTAAGTATGGCAACACCTGCTTTCTTTTGTTTGCCAATTGCTTGGAGTATTGCCTTCCATCCTTCATTCTGAACCTATGTTTGTCTTTAAAGCTAAGATATGTTTCCTGAAGGCAACATATTCTTGGGTCTTCTTTTTAATCCATCCAGCTACTCAGTGTCCTTTGATTAGAGAATTAAATCTATTTACATTTACAGTGATTATTGATGTATGAGGGCTTAATGCTGCCATTTCATCTCTTGTTTTCCAGTTGTTCTGTATTTCCATCATTTCTCTTCCCTTGTTTTTCTGACTGCCATTTCATTTTGGTGGTTTTCTGTGATGATTTTCTCAGTTTTCTCCTTATTTATTAATTGTGGCTCTGCTCTGATTTTTTTGTTTGGTGGTTACCCTGAGGTTTGTATAAAAGTTCTTGTAGGGTGCCCCCCCAGTGGTGTAACTGTTAAGTTTACATGCTCTGCTTTGGTGGCCTGGGGTTTGCAGGTTCAGATCCCAGGCACTGACTGACACACCACTTGTCAGGCCATGCTTTGGTGGCATCCCATATAAAAAAAAATAGAGGAAGATGGGCACAGATGTTAGCCCACGGCCAATCTTCCTCAGCAAAAAGAGGAGGATTGGCAACAGATGTTAGCTCACGGGGCTAATCTTCCTCACAACAACAAAAAAAGATCTTGTAGATGAGATAGTCCATTTTCTGATAGCCTCTTATCTCCATTAGTCTAATCTGGTTCCATTCCTTTCCTCTTCCCTTTCTGAGTTATTGTTGTCACAAATTATTCTGTTTTGTGTTGTGAGTTTGTGACTAAATCAAACTGTTTATACTTGTTTTTGGTGCCATCCTTCCCTTTATTTTTTATGTTATATTTAAGTGTTTGCTAACCTGTTCTGATGATAGAAAGCTGCAGTTTTCTGATTTTGTCTGTCTATTTATATCCTTGCTTAAAGCTTTGTAGACCTTTGCCTTTTTGTTTCAGTTATGAGGGCTTCATTCATCATTTCTTGTAAGGGAGGTCTAGTGGCGATGAACTCCCTCAGCTTTTATCTAGCAATGCTTTTATTTCTCCATCATATCTGAAGGATAGTTTCACTGAATAGAGTATTCTTGGCTGAAAGTTTTTGTCTTTCAGCGTTTTGAATATATCATTCCATTCTCTCCTAGCCCATAAGTTTTCTCCTGAGAAATCCACTGAAAGCCTACAGTTGTTCCTTTGTAGGTTATTTTCTTCTGCCTTGCTGCCTTTAGTATTTTTTCTTTGTCATCGGCTTTTGCCATTTTTACTACTATATGCCTCAGAGAAGATCTTTTTGCATTGATGTAATTAAAAGTTCTATTGGCTTCATGTACTTGTAAGTCCAGTTCCTTCCCCAGGTTTGGGAAGTTCTCAGCTATTATTTCTTTGAACTAGCTCTCTGCTCCTTTCTCCACCTCTTCTCCTCAGAATACCTATAATCCTCATGTTGCTTTTCCTAAGTGAGTCAGATATTTCTCGAAGACTTCCTTCATTTGTTAAAAATCTTATTTCTCTCTCTTTCTCCACCTGAAGCATTTCTATATATCTATCTTTGAAATCATAATTCTTTCCTCCATAACATCAGATCTATTTTTTAAGGATTCTAGATTATTTTTTATCTCATTAATTGTGTTGGTCATATCCAGATTTTCTCTCTCTCTCTCTTTTTTTTTTTTATAGTTTCAATCTCTTTGGTGAAGTATTCCTCTTGCTGATTAATTTTATTCCTGAGTTCATTGAACTGTCTTTCTGAGTGTTCTTGTAACTCATTGAGTTTATTTATGACAGCTATTTTGAATTCTCTGTCATTTAGATTGTGAATTTCTGTGACTTCAGAGTGGGTTTCTGGAGACTCGTCATTTTCTTTCTGCTCTGAATTGTTACTGTAGTTTTTCATGGTGTTTGACGAACTGATCCTTTGCTAGCACATTTGTGGTAGTGTATGGTTGAAGATTCTACCTACCACTGCTGGGTGGAAGCAGGGGCTGTGTTTCTGATCCCACTCTGTCTGCTGGAATTTGTGTGGGTACAGTGGGCACTACTGAAGGCTGGGATAGTGTTTGTGTGCATGCCAGGCTGCCATTGACTCTGTTTACAGTCATGCTGTCTGCTGTGCTTGGTGGGCCATTCTCCTTTGTGAGTTCTAAGCCAGGGCCACTCATTGGGACCGTGGTGGCACAATAGGTGCTTCCCAGACCAGGATAGCATTTGTGCATGCACACAGGGCTGCTGCCACCTCCTCTTACAGTCGTGCTGGGGCACATTCCCACTTTAAGGGCTACCACATCATGGTGAGTGCTCCTCCTGTTGGCTGGGATAGCATTGGTGCATATGCCTGACTGCCACCACCTCCACTTACAGTCACGCCTGCCACTGTGCTTGGTGGGTGGGGCTCTTCTTGGGGGTTGAGCTGTGGCCACTCAGTGGGACCTCGGCAGCACCGTGGGTGCTCCCACAGGCCAAGATAGTGTTCAAGTATGCACACAGGGCTGCTGTTGCCTCCTATTATAGTCGTCTTGGGGTGCATTCCCAATGGTGGGACCAGCGAAGCACAGTGGGTGCTCCCACAGGCTGGAATAGCATTTGCATGGGGGCCTGGCTGTCTCCGCCTCCTCTTACAAATAGCACCAGCTGCTGTGTGAGGATCCTCAAATTGGCCTTCTGCTGCCAGGGAGGGTTAGGGGAGCACTTACCTATCTCTACTGCTTCCTGGGGATCCAGTCCATCCACTTTCAGCTGTATAGCTGCATGGGTTTCTCAGGTGTCTTATTGTGCTGTGTGGGTATCCTCCATTGGTCAATGAATGTCTGTTTAGTTGTAATTCAGACTGGGAGAGACAAGGGGAACAGCTTAAGCTGCCATGTTGCGGATGTCACTCAGATCTTTTTTTTTTTTTTAATTCATTCAGCCAATCTATGTCTTTTGATTGGAGAATTTAGTCCATTTATATTTAAAATAATTATTGATAGGTATGTACTTATTGCCATTTTGTTCATTTTTTTATGGCTGTTTTGTAGTTCTGATCCTTTCTTCTTCTCTTCCTCTGGATTTGATGATTTTCTGTAGTGGTATGTTTAGATTACTTTCTTTTGTGTGTATGTGTTTATCTACAATAAGTTTTTGCTTTGTGGTTTCCATGAGGCTTATATTTAACAACTTACATTTATGACAGTGTATTTTAAGTTGATAACTTAAATTTGAATGCATTCTAAAGTTCTATATTTTTACTCTCCCCACACACATTTCATGCTTTATATCACAATTTACATGTTTTTATCTTGTGTATCTCTTTAAAAATTATTGTACTATAGTTATTTCTACTATTTTTATCTTTTGTCCTTCATACTAGATTTATGTGATTAACCCACCACCCGTATAATATCTGATTCTTCTGAATTTTATTATATATTTACCTTTGTCAGTTATATTTATACTTCCATGTTTTATGTTACTAATTAGCACCCTTTTGTTTCAGCTTAAACAAGTTTTTTTTTTTTAAACACATTTTGTACATCCAGTCTAGTGGTGATGAACTCAGCTTTTGCTTGTCTGGAAAACTCTTTATCTCTCTTTCAATTCTGAAAAACATCTTTGCTGGGTACAGTATTATTGGTTGCCAGTTTTACTTTTAGCACTTTGAATATATCATGACACTGCCATCTGGCCTGCAAAGTTTCTCTTGCAAAGTTTCTCCTGCAAAATCTTCTTATAGTCTTATGGGGGTTACCTTGTACATAACAAGTTGTTTTCCTCTGGCTGCTTTTAAGATTCTCTCCTTGTTTTTAACTTTTGATACTTTAATTATAATGTGTCTTGGTGTGGATCTCTTTGGGTTGATCTTATTTAAAACTTTCTGGGCTTCCTGGATCTGGATGTCTATTTCTTTCCCTAGGTTAGAAAAAATTTCAGCTATTATTTCTTCAAATAAGTTTTCTGCCCCTTTCTTTCTCTCTCTTCTCTTTATGGTACCCCTATAATGCAAATGTTGGTCTTCTTGATGTTGCCCCATAAGTCACTTAAGCTATCTTCACTTTTTCTCATTCTTTATTCTTTTTGCTGCTTGATTGAGTGAGCTCCAATGCCCTGTCTTTGAGTTCACTTATCCTTTCGTTTGCTTCATCTAGTCTATTGTTGAACTCCTGTAATATGTTTTTCAGTTCATTTACTGTATTCTTTAGCTCTGTGGCTTCCAATAGGTACTCTCATATTTTTTATCTCTTTTGAAGTTCTCATGGTGTTCAGTAACTTTTCTCCTGAGCTGGGTGAGCACCTTTATGACCATTATTTTGAACTTTTATCAGGTAAATCACTTGGCTCCATTTCATTAAGGACTTTTTCTGAGGTTTTTTCATGTTCTTTTTTTTTTGGAACATATTCCTCTTTTCCTTCATTTTCCTTGACTCTCTGTGTTTGTTTGTATGCATAAGATAAAACAGCCACCTCTTCTCAGTCTTGAGGAAATGGCCTTATGTAAGAGACAAACCTTATTGTTCAACCATGCTCTAGCTCTTTATTGTCTCTAAAATCTTTGTGATTGTCCAAACAATCTATTTTATTTTTAGTGGCTCCCAGTAGATGAGGGTGTGCCAAGATCTATCAGCATCCTAAAGAGGAGAATCTTAGCACCTAGAATCAGGCTTATTGGAAGCCAGAACCTCAGGCAGCAGCTATAAAATATGCAAATATATACAGTTCTGTGGGACTGCAAGCGTAAATTCCACTAGCCAACAGAGATGGGCAACCTAGAAGTGTCTTCTGGGCAGAAGTCACAAAAATTAGGGCATCAGATGAGTGTACAAGTTCCTTTCTGGGAGATGCCGGTAACCTGAAGAGAGGTAGATGGAGAGTGTGAAGATGGTGTCTATTGGTCTTGTCCCCAGAAAGCACCTAATGAGGATTTTGGAAGCATGCTAAACCTGAAGCTCCAGGACAAGCAAATAGTCCTTTTTCACAGAAAAACTGAAGATGTGATTCAGTCTATTGTCTGCACTGTTCCTTGGTAATGGTAGCTCACCAAGAACTATCTCTGCAATTGTTACAGTCCTGTGGGACACAGGAATTCAAGCCCTCCTGATCACCAGAGCCACATGATCAAGGGGTGCCCCTGGGTAGCAGCCACAAAAACTTGGTACCAGACTCATGTAAAAGCTCCCCTCTGGGATATACTGGTGCTCTGGAGTCCAGCAGAGGGAGGGCACAAAGATGTCACCTGCCAGAACAAAAAAACCTAGAATTAAAAAAAGATTTCACCTCCTGGCTAGAGTGAAGTAGACAGAGAGTGAAATAATGGTGTCCACTGGCCTCCATCCCTGGAGAGGCCTTTTCCTCTAGCAGGCCCATAAATGTGTGTTAAATTGGATGCCTGCCCTTTAGGCTGGTACTTTAAGGTAAGAAAATGATTCTTTTTTGCATAAAGTCTGGCACTTTTTAAATGGCTTCCTATGCACTGGGCCCTGGGGTGAGTGATTCTGAGTGTGCAAGCCCTTTAATAGCCATTTCTCAGTTTTCTGTAGTTTTGTGGGTCTTGTGGACAGGAGCCCCATTGACTTTCAAAACGATGTTTTGAGGACTCATCTCTCATATGCAGATCTCAAACGTTGGAGTGCCCAATGTGGGATTCACATGCTTTGCTTCTCCAGGAAACAGAAGGAGAAGCCCCAGGTTTCGCGTTCCCTCCTGATTGTGGATTGCCATGCCAGGGGTGGGGTTTATGGTGAGTTTGTGTCTCAGTCTTTCCTACCTGCTTTGATATGTGATTTTTCTTGTTTGCCTGATGTATAGGACTGGCTCAGCTAGTTTTTAGTTTTTTTCATAGGAAATTGTTTTGTGTGTAGCTGTAGATTTGGTGTGTCATAGGAGAAGGTGAATTCAGGATCTTCCTATGTCACCATCTTCATCAGTTAATAGTTTTATAGATTAAGAATAACTATCTAAAATAGGTCAGAAGATCCAGGACTTTGAGCTGTTGCCATGGTTAAATAAGATGTCTGTGGTGTTTTGTGGAGGGAGTGAATATACATGGCATGTGAAGAGAAAATGAATAATTATGCCCAAGAGTGAAAACTGTGGTAGATGGATTGTTGTTATTACTTCATAAAATATTTCCCTGTAATGAAATTATACACTCACACCTTTTGTTATGTAATTTTGCAGAGCCTCCAAATAGAGATGATGGAATATATCTCCCTGTGTCACTGATTCCAAGCTTACCTATATGACTTGCTTTGACCAATGGAGTGCTAGTAGGTGTGATTGAGCAGAGATTTTAAATATGCTGTGTGGTTTGACTTGTGCTCTTGCACTTCTGCCATCTACCATGGTTAAGAACATGCCTGTTACAGATGGTTTTAAAATGAATAACATGGGGAGTAGACCCAAACCTACCAGAAACAGGAAACAGAGCCACCCCAAGCTTAGTGACAGGGCTTTGAGAAAGAAAAATAACTTAGTTGTTGCAAGACATTGAGATTTGTTTTTATTTTTATGTAGCATTATCACAGCACAACTGACTAAAATGCCTGGAATTGTACCTTTAGGCAGAGAGGACTTGAAACAACCTGAGAAATTTACCAGCAGTCTCTGGATAGAGTGGGTGAGTAATAAAACATTTCCTCAAGAGGATTACAGAGTAGCTACAACAGAGTTGGATTTGGAGAACTCTTGATAAGGTGAGAGATGATATAGCTGTGACTTGTGCAAATAGACAGAGAACCAAATGAGTAAATGTACACTGTAACAGATGTCAATGTGTTTCAGTGACAGAAGAACAGATACTGCCAGACTTCTTTGATTCTGTGACTTCATAATAACCCCTTTCCCAGAATTTAGATATAACCCTGGGCAAAGGGAGCAGTGGAGTGGGTGGTGTCATGAATTAAGAGAAACATATCAAATTAACTGAGATTAAGGTTCTGCCAACAAGAAGAAGAGGAATTTGAGTTTGAAGTTAAGTTCAATTATAAAAAAGATAAAGTTAAATTCCTTGCTCAACTGTGTTATTGTCCTGGGGCTCATAAAACATAGCTATATTAAATTAAATTAAATTGAAGAAGGGAGTTGAAACAATAAAGACAGTATAATAAAATGAAAATACCCCCATACTGAAGGACAACAATATGAGGTGGAAGTGTTGAGATTTCAGTGAAGATGGAAACAGTAACATAAACTTAAAAGTTATTGGAACCATGCAAGAAAACACTGTTTGACGAGGGAAAGAAAGTATTTTGATACAATATGGAGTAGGTAGTTTAGTGCTTTGTACGCAAGAAACACAGGTAATTACCTCAACTTCTTATCAGTAAAAGTGAGACTGTTATGGACCTTGGGTTACAGCAATAGCACTGGTTGACTCTTGGACTGCACACTATTTCCATTACTGTTTTCATTGTTACTCCCAGTCTTTTGATTGTGTTATTTCCATGTTGATGAGACCTGGGCATGTGGGTTATGCTTCTTTTTCATTCTCACTCCCATTGCCCTAGTCCAGACATTCATGAATTTAACTATTTTGCCTCCTATGTCTTACTTCTACAACCTATTTCTCACATAGTCACCGGAGCTAAATTCCTGTCAGTTTCACCAGAAACTGAATTTAATATATGATTTTCCATCGTCAGCCCCAAACTGTTTTGGCAATCTCATTACCAGTTTTGTTTTCATGAAAAAGTCTATTTTTTTAAGCCAAAGAACAGCCTGTGTACACCTGGAAATGGTATCTGCTAGTGGAAAATATAAGGAAAATTTAAAACCATTAGATTTATGGTTGGAATTTTCCTCATAGATGTCAAAAACATGATTAATTCTGTTTCTAATTAATGAATGCAAATAAATATATTTGCTGCTAGAGACCAAATGAAAATTTTCTAATACTTTAACATTTAGTACTAAGCTTATTTTTTTTTAACAAAAACACACTGTATGTCTTAGGGAGAAAAAATAATTACATTTTTAAAGGTACTGTAGCAAATTAGAAAATGTGTTTTAAGCAAAAAGGAATAACTAATAAGTTCCATAAGTGATTTATTTTATAAAACATATACTGTTCTTTACTCCATTTCGTTTATAACAGGGTCCTAACTCATTTTGGATGTAATAACAAAATGAATCAACCAAAGATTTGATTAAATCTTATTAAATAATTAATGGATTTATGACTTCATTGAAATCTCTGCACTAGTGGCAAGTGGACAGTAAGCTCCTCCTTGTTTTGAAGAAAAGTTGTCTAGGCTAAGAAATAGATTTCTATGTATTCCAAGGCATATAGTGCTTAATTCTCTTTCTTTCTTTTTCTTTCTTTCTTTTCTTTCTTTCTTTCTTTCTTTCTTTCTTTCTTTCTTTCTTTCTTTCTTTCTTTCTTTCTTTCTTTCTCTCTCTCTCTCTTTCTTTCTCTTCTTTCTTTCTTTCTTCTTCCTTCCTTCCTTCCTTCCTTCCTTCCTTGCTTCCTCTCGCTCTCTCTCTCCCCCTTCCTTTCCTTTCCTTTCCTTTCCTTTCCTTTCCTTTCCTTTCCTTTCCTTTCCTTTCCTTTCCTTCCTTTCTCTCCTTCCCTCCCTTTCTTCTTTCCTTCCTTCCTTGCATCCATTTCCCTCCACTTCCTCCCTCCATTTCCTTTCCTTTCTTTTCCTTTCTTCTCTCTCTCTTTTTCCCTTCTAATCACTTCCCTCACAACATCAATGTGATCTCTCCCTCCCTACCTCTTTCTTCCCTCCCTCCCACCTTCCTTTCCTTTCTTCCCTCTCAAGGTGATACCTTGGGTGAAAATGGTTTTTATCCTATGATGCAGAACAAAACAATATCTGACAAAATTCTCAGGTACACTAGAGAGAGAGGAGTGAATGTCTCATTCTCTGTTTTTCATGTATGCAAAGAAGATGAGAAACAATGCTCCACAAACTGCACTTCAGAGGCTGAGATCCCTAACACTTTTTATTTTCCTACAAAGATAACTTTTGACATCTGACACTATGTTATGTTAATTCAGTTTAATTAAAATGCTTTCTATGATTTACTTTTCCAACCCCCCAGAGTTGACCAACTACCTCTGCTGCTCTTCTACCTTGCACTTACTTTGTATATCATACTTACTATATTGTAAATATTTTTTACATTTTTTCTTCTACAAGCCTATCAACTTCTTGAAGGCAAAGATTTTTTTTTATTGACATCAGTATCAATAGTACTTAGCATAGTGCTTACCACATTGCTGGAGCACAGTGAATATTTTTTGAAAGAATGAATTAAATAATATGTATAAGACATGGCTTTTCATTGATTGATTCATTAGTTCATTCACTCTCATTCAAGTAACCAAGCAACCCATAAATATTGATAAAATACCAAGTATATACCAGGCACAAATTATGTGGTGGAGAAACACAAATTAATAAGGCATCATCCTTTCCCTCTAAAATTCTCAACGTATTTCAGAGATAACACATACAGATATCAAATATTAGAAAATGATTTAGTAAAGCTATACAAGAGATGTTACAAAAACTGGATATTTGGTATAGGTTCTGAGTGCTGCAAAATCTCTCTGGAGAGAAAGGACAATATGGACTCTCCTAGCCATGGAGAATTTAATGAATGAGGTGAGGCTTTATTGGCGCCCTGAAATATGGTCTGGGTATCTTTTCCAGGTGCTAGAACAATGTTATGAGCAAAGTAAAAGAGGAGAGGATGAGCATGAAGTGGATATGGAAGGGAAGAAAAGGATTGTGGTAGACTGAATAATAGCCCCAAGCTATGTCCATGTCCTAATTCCCAGAACCTGTCAATATTACCTTACATGGTGAAAGGGACATTGAAGATGTGATTGAAGACATTAAGATGAAGAGATGATCCTGAATTATGTGGATAGACCCTATATAATCACAAAGGTCCTTAAAGAGGGATGCAGGAGGAGTCAGATGCAGACAAAAGGCAATTTGACAATGGAGGCAGAGGAGCAGAGATAGAAGAGAAGACGCAGCACTACTGAGTTTGAGGATGGGGATAGGAAGCCACAAGCCAAGGACTATAGGTAGCTACTAGAAGTTGAAAAAGGCAAGTAAACGGATTCTCCCCTAAAACCTTCAAAGGAAATGCATTCCTGCTGAAACTTTGATTTTAACCCAGTGAAACCCATTTTGGTCTTCTGACTTCAAAAACTTTAAGATTGTAAATTTGTCACTAAGTTTGTGATTAATTTATTAGAGCGGTAATAGGAAACTCATGCAAATATTTACCAACTAAGAAAACTCCCAGTCCAAGTGCTTCACTGGTGAATTACACCAAACATGTAAAAAAGAAACAATTCCAATTCTAGGCAAAATGTTCCAGGAAATAGTAGAGGAACACTTCCTCATAATGCTATGAGGCCAGCATTACCCTGAAACCAAAAATCAGACAGAGACAGTACAAGAAAATTACACATAGATATCTCTTATGTATATAGACCCAAAAATTATTCACAAAATTTTGGCAAGCAATCTATCAGTATGTAAACATATGGTACATCATATCAAGTGAGGAAGTTTGTAGCAGTAGAGTGGGAATTCTGGAAAATTAGCTGAGAAAGGTAGATTTGATTCAGAATGTGGAGCCTTTGAAAAAAAATTAAGGAGTTTGGATCTTTTGCTTTGATAATGTTGATCCTCTTCTCTTAAGGCATCGTAATACACACACCTGCTCATCCAAATAACAACATATTACTTCATTTGTTTACTTTAACTGTAAATACAAATGTTTGTTGGACTCTATGTTAAAAAAAAAACAAACAAGAACTTCTGCTTCTGCCAAAAAAGGAGTAACAGAGACTAGAATTACTGAAAACTTTGGGTATTATGCAACAAAGAACAGTGAACCCTAAGAGATGGGAAACAAATGAGGTGAGCCCTATGGTTGCAGAGCTTGTTGACTTGATTTTCCTGACCATTGTTCTGGGAGGATACACTCAGGTGGAGCCTGGAAGTCTCCCTAATGTGAGGCGATGTCTCTGAGTGTCTAGGAATACTAAAGCAACCAGAATTCATAGGACACATAATTCTCACAGAGAAGAGAGAACTACCCTGAGCAAGAACAAGAGATCATCTTAAAGTTTTCCTTAAGCATTCAGTTGAATACTAATTAGAACAACATGTAAGAAAACTAACCAAGGCTGGGGAAAGAATAATTCACCAGTATTAGAGGGAAGAATCATTGGAGCTCATATAGGATTAGGAATAGTGCCTGTTCTCACTAGCCAGAGCATAAAACCTCATAACTCATGGGACAGGAGAGAAAATACTCAGAAGAGTTTTACTTCAGTGGTGGGAAAAAATGATTCCTAGATTAAATGATGCTCTAATCACACTGAAAAAACCTCAAAAGCACAATCCAAAGTGATTAAAACTCTTTAAGTAACTTCATTGCATTCCAGAACAAAGCTCAATAATGTTTATAAAAATATGAATGCTCAGCACCCAACAAGGTGAAATTCACAAATTTGAAATTTAATAAAAAATAATCATAAATGCAAAGAAGAAATCAGAAATGCAAAAAAATACTACCCATAATGAGGAAAAATTCAATCAATAGATCCTGACCCAGAATTGATACAGATGATAGAATTAGTAGACAAGGCCATTGAAACCATTATTGTAACTGTATTCCATATGTTCATGAAGCTAGAAGAAAGATATAGCATGATAAGTAGTGACCTGGAAAGGGAAGCATAAAAAATATTTGAAGACATTATAGTTAAAATTTTTTCCCAAATCTGATAAGCGTAAACCAACAAGTCCAATAATGTCAATAAGCCCAAGGGAAGAAAAAACAACAGAAACTACTCTAAGGTACAGAATAATAAAGCTGTTTAAAACCAGAGATAGAGAAAATCTGAGAAGTGGTCAGAATAAAGAGTATATTAGACACAGAGTACAAAAGCAAAGTGTAAAGGTAGATTTCTTATCATAAACAACACAACCTACAATACATTGCAGCAACATATTTAAATTTTTGAAATTAAAATAAAAACCTGTTAACCTAGAATTCTTTGCTCCATAAAAATATATTTTAAAAATGAATGGAAGGGGCTGGCCCTGTGGCCTAGTGTTTAAGTTTGGTGCACTCCACTTCAGCAGCCCGGGTTCAGTTCCTGGGCATGGATCTACACCACTCATCAGCAGCTGTGCTGTGGCAGTGACCCATATACAAATTAGAGGAAGATTGGCACAGATGTTATCTCAGGGTGAGTCTTCCTCAAGAAAAAGAGGAAGATTTGCACAGATGTTAGCTCAGGGTGAATCTTCCTCAAGCAAAAAGAGGAAGATTTGCACAGATGTTAGCTCAGGGTGAATCTTCCTCAGCAAAAAAAAAAAAAAAAAATGGAAATTTTTTTGTCAAACATACAAAAGCTGAAAGAATTTATCACCAACAGACCAGGACTGTAAGAAATGTTAAGGAAGCGTTTCAAGCAGAAGGAAGATGGCTTCAGGTAATATTTTATGGAAATCTGTGTCTACATGTAAGGATAAGAGCCTTGGATGTGATAAATATATGGGTAAATATAATTACTTCCTTATTATTTAAATCTCTTTAAAATATAATTGACTACAAGAAAGATGATGTAGTCTCTCTCTCTCTCTCTCTCTCTCTCTCTCCCTGCAGCCTTGATGTGTGGCCTCAAGCATGCTGTGTAATTTACAGGTCCTGTTGGGAAGATGATGGCATAAGAGGACTCTGATCTCACCTCATCCCACAGACACAAACTATTTACAACTACTCTTGGAAAAATTTCCCTTGAGAGAGAACTGAAAACTGGATAAAAATAACCCCCACAACGAGGGACAGTGCTGACTGAAGTGGAAGAGGGAGAAATTCCTTTCTGGAGAGGGAAAAGCCAAATTTTAGCCACAGAGCTTTGGCCGGGAGCAATCTTAAGCTGTATAGAGAATCAGCCCCACCTTCTAAATCCTGAAACAATTATTTGCTGCCATGCCTGGGGCCCACCTCACCCAGTGGTACTCCTGGAAGAGTTGACAATAGCTTTGCAGGCCAGAGGCCTACAGCAATTGTAAGCATCTGAGCCTAGCAACCACCCACACTGGGGGCCTACTCACTTAACAGAAAAACTGCAGCAGGAATGTGCTATTAGACCTTGCAGCCAACTGTGCTGGGGCTCCCCACGCCCAATAAAGTGACTGAACGGTATATAGCAGCCACATGGAGCTGAGCATTACAACCAGCTGATTGGGAGACAGCCTAGTCTCCCCATGCACCTGCAGCAAGGGTAACACTGCCACAACAGAAGGACACACACAACCCACACAAGGACACTGCTGGAACATTTGGAACTGGTGAAGAGAGGGAAGCACATTGCTGGGCCACATATGGCATCTCTTACATAAGGACATATTTCTATGATCAGGAGACATAGCTGATCTACCTAATTCACAGACGTAAGCACAGAGAAAGAGGTAAAATGAGGAGACAAAGGAATATGTTACAAATAAGCGAACAGGATAAATACTCAGAAAAAAAACTAAATGAAACAGAGATAAATAATCTACCTGATAAAGAGTACAAAGGATGCTTAGTGACCTTGGGAAAAGAATGGATGAATTCAGTAAGAACTTCAACAAAGAATTGGAAAATATATAAAAGAATCAATCAGAAATGAAGAATACAATAATAGAAATAAAAAATTCACTAGAGGGACTCAATAGCAGAGTAGATGATACAGAAGAATGGATCAGTGTGCTGGATGAAAGACTGGAGGAAATCACCCAAGCTGAACAGATAAAATAAAAAAGAATTAATAAGAACAAGGACAATCTAAGGGACCTCAGGGACAACAACAAGTGCACTAACATCTATATTATAGATGCCTCAGAAGGAGAAGACAGAGACAAAGGGGCAGATAATCTATTTGAAGAAAGAAGAGCTGAAAACTTTCTTAACGTAAGGAAGGAAACAGACATCCAGGTACAGGAATCACAGAGAGCACCAAACAAGATAAACCCAAAGAGGCCCGCACCAACACACATTATAATTAAAATGTCAAGAATTAAAGATAAAGAGAGAATCCTAAAAGCTGCAGGAGGAAGGCAACAAGTTACATACAAAGGAAACCCCATAAGGCTATTAGCTGACTTCTCAGCAGAAACCTTACAGGCTAGAAGGGAATGGCACAATATATTTAAAGTGCTGAAAGGAAAAAACCTACAGCCAAGAATAATCTAGCCAGCAAAGTTATTATTCAGAGTGGAAGGAGAGATAAAGAGTTTTCCAGACAAGCAAAAACTAAAGGGGTTTATCACCAATAAACCAGCCATACAAAAAATGCTAAAAGGACTTATTTAAGTGGAAGAGAACACAAATAGGAATAATAGAATTATAAAAAAAGAAAACCAGTAAAACACTGGTAAAGGAAAATATACAGTAAAGGTTGCAGATCAACCAAATATGAAGCTAATATGAAGGTCAAAAGAAAAAAGTACTAAAATTATCTATTTACATAATAAGAGGGTAACAGAGACACATGCAGATAAAAGAAGTTAAGTATGATATCAAAGACATAAAATGTGGGAGGAGGGGAGTAAAAGAAGAGAGCTTTTAGCAAGAGGTCAAAGTTAAGAGACCATAAACATAACACGGATTGCTATATATGTATGTTGTTATATACGAACCTTATGGTAATCACAAACCAAAAACCCATAATAAATACACAAAAAAATTAAGAGAAAGTAACTCAAACACAATACCAAAAAAACCACCAAACCACAAGGGAAGAGAGCAAGAGAAGAAGAAAAAGGAACAGAGAAGAACTACTAAAACACCCAGAAAAAAAGGAACAAAATGGCAATAAGTACACACTTATCAGTAGCTACTTTAAATGTCAATGGACTAAATGCTCCAATCAAAAGACATCGGGTGGCTGATTGGATGAAAAAACAAGACTCATATATATGCTCCATATAAGAAACACACTTCAGACGTAAAGAGACTCACTGACTGAAGGTGAAGGGATGGAAAAAGATATTCCTTGCAAATGGCAATGAAAAGAAAGCTGGAGTAGCAATACTTATAGTAAACAGAATGTATTTTAAAACAAAAACTGTAAAAAGAGACAAAGATGGGTACTACATAATGGTCAAGGTAACAATCCAATAATAGGATATAACACTTGTAAATATCTATGCACCCAACATAGGAGCACCTAAATATATAAAGCAACTATTAACACACATAAAGGGTGAATAGAAAATAATGCAATAATAGTAGGGAACTTGAACACTCCATTTACAACAATGGATAGATCATCCAAACAGAAGATCAACAAGGAAACATTGGCCTTAAACAACACATTAGAACAGATGGACTTAGTAGGTACATACAGAACGTTCCATCCAAAAACTGAAGAATACACATTCTTCTTGAATGCACATGGAACATTGTCCAGGAGAGATCAAATATTAGGCCACAAAACAAGTCTCAATAATTTTAAGAAGATTGAAATAATACCAAAGAACTTTTCTGACCGCAGTGGTATGAAACTGGAAATCAACTACAGGAAAACAATCAGAAAAGCCACAAATATGTGGAGATTAAACAAAATGCTACTAAACAACAATTGGGTCAATGAAAAAATCAAAGGAGAAATCAAAACATACCTGGAGACAAATGAATATATGACATACCAAAATTTATGGCATACAGCAAAAGTGGTTCTAAGGGGGACATTTATAGCAATACAGGCCTACATCAACAATCAAGAAAAATCTCAAATAAACAATCTAAAAGTGCACCTAAAGGAGCTAGAAGAAGAAGAGCAAAGAAAGCCCAAAATCAGTAGAAGGAAGGAGATAATAAAAATCAGAGCAGAAATAAATGAAATAGAGATTAAAAACTAATAGAAAAAAATCTACCAAGTGATGAGCTGGTTATTTGAAAAGATAAACAAAATTGACACACTTTTAGCTAGACTCACCAAGAAAAAAAGAGAGAAGACTCAAATAAAGAACATCATAAATGAAAGAGGAGAAATTATGACACCTCAGAAATACATAAGATCTTAAGTGACTACTACAAAAAGCCATATACCAACAAATTGGATAATCTAGAAGAAATGGATAAATTCTTAGAATCATAAAACCTTCCAAAACTGAATCAAGACGAAATAGAGAATTTAAATAGACCAATCACCAGTAAGGTTATTGAAACAGTAATCAAAGAAACTCCCCAAAAACAGAAGTCCATGACCAGATGGCTCCCTGGTGTATTCTGCCAAACATTCAAAGAAGAATTAATACCTATCCTTCTAAAAACTCTTCCAAAAAATTGAAGAGGAGGGAAAGCTTCGTCATCCTATAAGGCCAATATTACCATGATATCAGCATCAGACAAGGACAACACAAAAAAGAAAATTACAGGTCAAAATCACTGATGAACATTGATGCAAAAATCCTCAACACAATACTAGCAAATTGAATACAATACATTAAAATCATCACATGCAATGATCAAATTGGATTTATTCCAGGGATGCAGGGATGGTTCAACATCCACAAATCAATCAATGTGATACACCACATTAACAAAAAGAGGTATATAAACCACATGATCATGTCAATAGATGCAGAGAAAGCATTTGACAAGATACAGCATCGACTTATGATAAATATTCTGAATAAAATGGATATAGAAGGAAAATACCTCAACATAATAAAGGCCATATATGATAAATCCTAGCTAATATCATACTCAACAGAGAAAAACTGAAAAGTATCCCTCTAAGAACAAGAATCAGACATGGATGCCCACTTTCACTACTCTTATTTAACATAGTATTGGAAGTCCTAGCCAGAGCAATCAGGTAAGAAAAAGAAATAAAAGGGATCCAAATTGGAAAGGAGGAAGTGAAACTGACACTATTTGCAGATGACATGATTTTATATATAGAAAACCTTAAGGATTCACCAAAAAACTTTTAGAAATAATAAATGAATACAGTAAAGTTGCAGGATACAAAACCAACGTACAAAAATCAATTGCATTTCTATACACTAACAATGAAGTAGCAGAAAAAGAAATTAAGAATACAATACCATTTACAATTGCAAGAAAAAGAATAAAACATATAGGAATAAATTTAACCAAAGAGGTGAGAGATCTGTGCACTGAAAACTATAAAACATTGTCAAAAGAAATTGAATAAGACACAAAGTAATGGAAAGGTATTCCATACCCTTGGATTAGAAGAATTAACATCATTAAAATGTGCATACGTCCTAAAGAAATCTACAGATTCAATGCAATCCCTAACAAAGTTCCAAGGACATTTTTCACAGAAATAGAGTGAAGAATCCTAAAATTTATATGAAAAAACAAAAGAACCTGAATAACCAAAGGAATCCTGAGCAAAAAAAAAAAAAAAAAAAAAAACAAAGCTGGAGGTATCACACTCCCTTGTTTCAAAATATACTACAAAGCTATAGTAATCAAAAAAGCATGGTAGTGGCAGAAAAACACACATAGATCAATGGAACAGCATCAAGATCCCAGAAATAAGCCCATACATCTATGGACAGCTAATTTTTGACAAGGGAGCCAAGAATATACAATGGAGAAAGGAAAGTCTCTTCAATAAACGGTCTTGGGAAAACTGGACAGCCACATGCAAAAGAATGAAAATAGAACATTATCTTGCGCTGTGTACAAAAATTAACTCAAAATGGATTAAAGACTTGAATGTAAGACCTGAAACCATAAAACTTCTAGAAGAAATCATAGGCAGTTCCCTCTATGACATTCATCTTAGCAGCATATTTTCAAGTGCCCTGTCTCTCTGGGCAAGGGAAACAGAAGAAAAAATAAACAAATGGAACTACATCAAACTGAAAAGCTTCTGCATGGCAAAGGAAACCATCAGGAAAATGAAAAGAGAATCTAACAATTGGGAGAATGTATTTGCAAACCATATATCTTGTAAGGGTTTAATATCCATAATATGTAAAGAACTCATTCAACTCAACAACAAAAAGCTAGCAACCAAATTAAAAAATAGGCAGAAGATCAAAACAGACATTTTTAAAAAGAAGATATACAGATGGCCAACAGGCACATGAAAAGATGTTCAACATCACTAATTACTAGTGAAATGCAAATCAGAACTACAAAGAGATACCACCTTACACCCATCAGAATGGCTATAATTAACAAGACAAGAAATAGCAAGTGTTGGAGAGGATGTGGAGAAAAGGGAACTCTCATACACTGCTGGTGGGAGTGCAAACTGGTGCAGCCACTATGGAAAATAGTATGGAGATTCCTCAAAAATTAATAGAACTTCCATACCATCCAGCTATTCCATTGCTGGGTATTTATCAAAAGCACATGAAAACATGAATGCATAAAGATATGTGTACCTCTATGTTCACTCAGGCATTATTTACAATAGCCAAGACTTGGAAGCAACCTAAGTGCCCATCAAGGGATGAATGGATAAAGAAGATTTGGTATATATACACAATGGAATAATAGCCATAACAAAACCTGAAATCTTGAGGTTTGTGACAACATGGATGGAAATTGGTGGTATTATGCTAAGCGAAATGAGTCAGAGGAAGAAAGTCAAATACTGTGCGATCTCACTCATAAATAGAAGATAACAACAACAAACAAACACACAGAGACAGAGATTGGATTGGTGATTACCAGAGGGGAAGCAGGGAGGGAAGAGGGCGAAAAGAGTGATTCACACATGTCTATGATGATGGATGGTAATTAGTCTTTGGGTGGTTAACATGATGTAATCTACACAGAAATTTAAATATAATGATGTACACCTGAAATTTATATAATGTTATAAACCAGTGTTACCTCAGTAAAAAAAAAAGACATAAGAAAATGAAAGATGGTGTAGTAGGAAACAGCAGGAATCTATCTCACCATCTGAAGAACAATTGTATTTGCAGAAACTGAAGTGAATATATTGGAACTTTTGAGTTTATTTTAATGCTTGCAAGTTCCAGGGGACAGTAAGTCTGGTAGAATATGATTAATTTTGGTCTACTTCAGTTATCAGTGTGTAGGCAGCTACTCACTTCTCTACTCCCAGCTGCATGGCAAGCAGCTGAGAGGAATGTAACCTGTGTCTCTGGTGTGACTTGCTGGATCTGGCATGGGAAATGATGACCTGTTCTCAAATATTGGGGTTTTGTGTTCTGATCGTGGATTATTGCTCTAACCTCTGAGGTTGGGTGTGGGATAGCCTCCATTGTTCCAATCCTCACTGACTGCAGCTGCTTCTAGATTTAAAGGAGCTGCACCTTGTTTTTGACATTCCAAATCAACTGCGTACAAGGGGAAATATAGAAAGCCATCGTGTATGCCCAGGAAAAGACACTGACTCAGAAAAGAACTGAAAAGACATTAAGCTTTCAATTCAGGCTAATCTCTGGCACAGAGATACCCCACAATATTAAAAAAAAATTCCAGCAAACTCTGGGGAATGGGGGAGAAACTGATTTCCAGAGTTACTACATTATAAGATACAAATGTCCAGTTTTCAACAAGAACAACAAAATCACAAAGCATACAAAGAAACAGGAAAGTATGGCCCATTCAAAGAGACACAATAAATCAACAGAAAACATACCTGAGGAAGCCCAGATCCTGGACTTACCAACAAAGACTTTGCAACAACTGCTCAAAGAGCTAGAGTAAGACATGGACAGAGATAAGAAAATGATGTATGAGCAAAATAAGAATATTGATAAATAGACAAAAACAATAAAAAGAAATTCGAGCTGAAAAGTACAATAACTGAAATGAAAAATACACTAGATAGATTTAAAAGCAGATTTGAACAAGCAGACAAAAGAATTAGTGAACTTGAAAATAGGACAGTTAAAATTATTGACTCTGAGGGATAGAAAGAAAAAAATAATTAAAAAAATGAACAGAGCCTAAGAGATTTGCGGGAAACCATTAAGCAGACCAACACATGTATTGCGGAAATCTCAAAAGGAGAAGAGAGAGAGAAAGGGGAAGAAAGAATATTTGAAACAACAATAGCTGAAAACTTCCCAAATTTTACACAAGGCATGAACGTATACATTCAAGAAGGTCAAAAAACTCCAAGTAGGATAAACTCAGAGAACCATACCAAGGCACATTATAATCAAATGTCAAAAGACAAAGACAAAGAGACTATTTTGACAGCAGCAGGAGAAAAGCAACTTGTTACATATAAGGGATTCTCAATAAGATTATTAGCCTATTTCTCATCAGAAAACTTGGATCCCAGAAGGCAACTGAATAATATATTTAAAATACTGTAAGAAAAAAACAAACACTGTCAACAAAGAATTCTAAAACTAGCAAAACTGTCCTTCAAAAATGACAAAGAAATTAAGCCAATCCAAGATAAACAAAAACTGATGGAGTTCTTTACCACTAAACCTGTCAAGCAAGAAATGTTAAAGGGAATTCTTCAGATAGAATTAAAAGGGAGCTAGACAGTATCTTGAAGCTGTATGAAGACATTAAAATCTCTGGTAAAAAGTTAAATAATGGGCAAGTATAAAATCTGGTATTATTATAATTTTGGCTTGTAACTCAACTTTTTATTTTCTACATTATTTAAATGATGAATGCATAAAAAACTATCATTTTTTAAATAATTTTATTTATTTATGTATTTTCCCCCAAAGCCCCAGTAGATAGTTGTGTGTCATAGCTGCACATCCTTCCAGCTGCTGTATGTGTGACGCGGCCTCAGCATGGCCAGAGAAGTGGTGCGTCGGTGCGTGCTCAGGACCGAACCGGGGCCGCCAGCAGCGGAGCGCACACACTTAACCGCTAAGCCACGAGGCCAGCCCAAAACTATCATTAATTTATATATTTGGTATACAATGTATAAGGATGTCATCCGTGACATCAATAACAGAATGGGGGAAGATGGAGCTGTATAGGAGCAGAGCTTTTGCATATTGTTGAAGTTAAGTTGGTGTAAATTGAAATTAAACTGTTATAACTTTAGGATGTTAAATGTAATCTCCATGGAAAACACAAAGAAAATATCTATGGAATATATACAAAAGGAAATAAGAATATCAAAACATTTTACTACACAAAACCAACTAAACACAAGGAAAGCAGTAATGGAGAAAATGAACAAAAAAGCTATAATGCATTTAGAAAACAAATAAAAAATGTTAGAAGTAAGTCTGTCTTTATCAGTAATTGCAATAAATATAAATGGATTAAATTTTCCAATTTAAAGATAGAGATTGGCAGAATGGATAAAAACATGATCCAAATATATGCTGTCTACAAGAGACTCACTTTAGATCCAAGACACAAACAAGTTGAAAATGAAAGTAGGGAAAAAGATATTCCATGCAAACAGTAACCAAAGGAAAGCTGGGTGGCTGTACGAATATCAGACAAAATAGACTTTAAATCCAAAAGAGTTACAAGGGACAAATAAGGACATTATATATTAATAAAAGTTTCAATACAGCAAATATAACAGATATAAACATTTATGCTCCTATAGACCTTAAAAATATATGAAAAAAAATTGACAAAATGGAAGGGAGAAATAGACAGTTCTACAATAATAGTTGCATCCACTTTCAATAATGGATAGATTAACCAGAAATAAGATAAGTAAGGAAAAAAGGACTTGAACAACAAAATAACCAGCTACACCTAACATACATAAACAGAACACTCCACTCAACAACAGAATAATGCACATTCTTCTCAAGTGCACATGGACATTCTCCATAATATGTCACAAAACAAATTTTAATAGGTTTATAGATATATGTCATACAAACGATCCTATCTGATCACAACAGGATGAATTTAGAAATCAACAACTGAATGAAAGTTGAAAAATAATAAAATATGTGGAAATTAAACAACACCCACTTAAACAGCCAATGAGATAAACATGAAATAACAAGGAAAATTATAAAATATTTATACATGAATAAAAATAAGAGCACAACATACAAAAACATATGGGGTGAAGTGAAAACAATGCTCACAGAAAAATTTATAGCTGTAAACTTCTACATTAAAATGAAGAAAAATATCAAATCAAAAACCTAAATTTATACCAAAAAAACTATAAAAAGCAAAGCAAACTAAATACAAAGCTAGCAGAAGAAAATAATAAAGATAAGAACATAAAACAGAGAATTGAAAAACAATAGATAAAATTAATAAAACCATGTTTGTTCTTTTAAAAGATGAACACAATTGACAAAACTTTAGCTAGACTGACAAAGAAAAACTATATAACTTACATAGAATAAAAGATTATAAAGGATACTATGTACAGTTTTTTGATAATAAATTATATAATCTAGAAAAATGGACAATTCCTTGAAACACACAAATTACCTACATTGACTCAGGAAGAAATAGAAAATTGCAACAGACCTACAACAAGTAATAACATTGAATCAGTAATCAAAACGTCCCAACAAACAAATGTCCTGGACCAAATGGCTTCTCTGGGAAATTCTACCAAATATTTAAATAAGAATAAACACCATTCCTTCTTAAAGACATTGAAAAAATTGAAGAGATGGGAATACTTCCTAGCTCACTCTATGAGGTCAACATTACTGATGTCAAAGACATATAAAGACATCACAAGAAAATTACACATCAATTGCCCTTATAAATATAGATGCAAAATTTCTCAACAAATATTAACAAATGGAAGCCAATAGCACATTAAAGTACTATTCACCACAATCAAGTGTGATTTCTCCTAGGAATGCAAGAGTGTCTCATCATAGGAAAATCAATCAATGTATTATATCAAGTTAGTAGAATAAAGGAGGAAAAAAACACATTATTTTCTCAATTGATACAGAATATGCATTTGACAAAATCCAACACCCTTCCATGATAACAAAAAACTCTCAAAAAACTAGGAATAGAGGAAAAATTCCTCAGCACAATAAAAGGTATTTATAAAAACTCCACACCTAACATCATATTCAAAGGTGAAAGACTGAAAACATTCTCCCCTAAGATTAAGCCTAAGGCAAGGATGCCCACTTTCACTGCTGCAATTCAATATTGTATTGAAAGCTTTAGCCAGAGCTATTAGACAAGGAAAAGAAATAAAAAGTATCCAAATTGGACAGGAAGAAATAAAACTATATCCATTTACAGAACACACAATCTTATGTATGAAAAATCCCAAAGAATCCACAAGAAAACTACTAGAGCTAATAAATTCAGTAAAGTTGCAAGGCACAAGATCAACACACAAAAATAAAATATGTTTCTATTCATCAGCAATGAACAATTTAAAAAAGAAATTAGGAAAGTAATTCCATTTACAATAGCACTTAGAATTAAATACTTGGGTATAAATATAACTAAGGAAGTGAAATTCATGTACACTGAAAAATAAAAACATTGTTGAAATAAATTAAAGAAGATGCAAATAAATGGAAAGACATCACATATTCATGGATTTTAATATTTCTAAGACCATCCAGAGCAATGTACAGATGCAATGCAATCCCTATGAAAATTCTAACCACTTTTTTGCAGAAATGGAAAAGCCAATACTCGACTTCATATGAAATTGCAAGGTGCTGTGAATAGCCAGAACAATCTTGGAAAAGAAAACTAAAGTCAAGACTTAAATATATCAACTTCAGAACTTGTTACAAAACTATGGTAGTTAAAACAGTACGATATTTAACAATAGAACTACCTTATGATCCAGCAATTCCACTTCTGTGTATTTATCCAATTAATTAAAATTAGGATCTTCAAGATATATTGGCATTCCCATGTTCATTGCAGTATTATTCACAATAGCCAAGATATAGAAACAACCTAATGTCCATTGCTGGATGAATAGATGAAGAAAATAAGAGTGATGTCAACAAGATAGTGACATAGGTTGTTCCTGACTTTGTTCCTCCACACAAGAAGGACAACTAACAACTATTCAAGAACAAGACATCCTTGAGGGAATCCTAAAAACTGGGGTGCGGCTGAAGCACCTTCTTGCACCACAGAGACCAAGACAGACTGCATTAGAAGCTTAAAAGAAGTAGCTACACATTGGCCACATTGCCCCTCATGTAGGTCAGTGCAGCACCATGTGAAGAAGTCTCCCTTGAAGGAACCCCTACTCTTATCTCACCCCATGGAGATTTCAAGTTACTTTGTGGGGCTTAACCACTGGGAATCTGATGGTGATGGAGACATGGAGAGGGGCTTGCAACAATCGGCACATTGATCTCAGCAGACTTAGTTCATATCATCAGTGACCAAATAGTGATACCAACCAGCAGCTTTTTTGATCTGTAGAACCTAGTCCGTAGTGCACTCTGACCAGGGAACTTGGTGGGGTGCCAGATTTGAATCTTCAAATGAGGAGTTTTGCCAGCCCTAGAAACTGTTTCGCCAGATAAGAAGCTGAGTCACAGCTCCACCCACTGTGGACAGTGTCTCCCAGCCACATCTGACCAGACGGGCTGCTGGAAACACCTGGAAGCTGTGCAGCCCAGCAGCACTCCAGCCAGGAGGTGGGCAGACAGTGCTGATCACCCCCACAGCCCAGCCTGTACTGGGTGTGAAGCATTTCCATGCTATGCACAGACAGAATAATTAATTAATATCCAAGGCTAAGCATAGCTTCTGGTCCCTCTCAACTAGAGAGCCTGTTTGAGAAAAATTCAGAGTTGCCTGAAGTGTATCCTCCCTTTCCTGCCTGGCAAGGGAGCTTAGACACAGCCCTACATGTTGTGGCTCCCACCCCCATCTGACCAGAAGTGCTGATGAGAAAACCTGGAAGCTGTGTGGCCCAGCAGTGCTCTAGCCAACAGGTGAGTGGGAAGAGACAATAGTTCGCAGAGCAAAGCCAGTGCACCTGTTCATCCAATGAGCTTGGGACATAGGTCAGCTTGAGTGAAGACAACAAAGAGCTTTATAAGCTTTAGAGCTGCTTCTTCCACTGCACCTAGGCAGGGAAACTAATTTTTAGCCCCACTCATTGCTGAATACAGCCCCCAGCCTGCCCAGCCAGGGAACCTAACCAGAACACACAGGAAGCTGTGTAACTTATCCAACAGCCCTGCTTACAGTGCCACTTGAACAAAGAGCATGGTCTGTGGATTTCCCCATCTGCAGAGCAAAACCAGTAGCCTCACCTGACTAGGGAATTCAGTGTACCTTCTTTCTTGATTCAGGTTCCCAAACAACAAGCCATACAGGTCTTGGGTCCCACACTGCTGACCTGCCAGAGAAGAGAAGTTAATTCATAGCCCCATCTACTACTGAATATAGTACTCAGTTCTAACCATCTAGTAAGCCTGACCAGAAAATACAGGCATCTGTGGAGCCCATCCTACAGCTTCACTTGGATAGGAAACCAAGCCAGCAGTTTTAGCAATTATTCTCAGCCAATGGCAAACCAGCCCATCCCCAACCTCAAAGCTCAAACAGTTGCACATCACAAAATAGACCATGATTGCAGGCCCCACATGCCCAGGACATTACCAGCAGACTTGCCCCAAAACCCAAACTGAGCTGACTGGTCTTTAACCAAGTAAACCTGGAAAGTCTGGAAGAGGAATTTGATTATTCAAATGTGCAGATACCAACATAAAGAGTAAAAGATCACACACAAAAAAACAGGTAAATATGACACCACCAAAGAAAACTAATAAAGCTTTAATAACTGATCTTAAAGAAATGGAAATCTGTGAAATGTCAGGCAAAGGATTCAGAATTCAGAATAATCCTCTTAAAGAAGTGTATTGAACTACAAGAATACACAGACAGAAAACTAAACAAAATTAAGAAAACAATGCATAAACAAAATGAGAAGTTTGATAAATAGAAACCATAAAAAAACCCTAACAGAAATCCTAGAGTTGAAAAATTCAATAACTGAAGAATTCAATAGAGTTTCTAAAGCATACTCAACTATGCAGAAAAAAGAATAAGTAACTTGGAGAATAGGTCATTAGAAATTATCCAGTCAGAGGAGCAAAAGAAAAAAAAAAAGAATGAAAAAGAATTAAGAAAGCCTATGAGACTTATGGGAAAAAATGAAAACAAATAATATTCACATTATGGGAATTCCAAGAGAAGGGAAAAAAGAGAAAAGGACAGAAAGTATATTAAAAGTAATAATGACTATAATTTTTTTGAAAACTGGGGAAGAAAATGCATAGCCAGATACATGAGGCCCAAAAGACCCCAACTAAGTTGAACCTGAATAGGGCTACAATGAGACACATTACAATTAAATTGGCAAAAGTCCAAGACAAAGAAAGAATTTTGAATCCAGAAAGAGAAAAGGGAGAAGTTACATACAAGGGAACCCCTATAAGACTATCAGCAGATTTCTCAACAGAAACATTTCAGGCCAGGAGAGTATGGGATGACATATTCAAAATGTTGAAAAAAAAAACTGTTAACCAATAATACTATACCCAGTGAACTTGTCATTCAGAAATGAAGGAGGGATAAAGACTTTCCCAAACAAAATCTGAGGGAGTTCAATGCCATTAAACCTACTTTACAAGAAATTCTAAAGGGAGTTCTGTGAGAGGAAGTAAAAGGACACTAATTAACATCATAAAAACATAAAAAAGTAGCATAAAACTCACTGGTAATGGTAAATATATAGTCAAAGTTACATTTTGTAACTTGGTAATGGTGGTACATAATTCACTTACAACTCTTGTTTAAAAGTTAAAATAATAAACATAGTGAAAGTAACCATAACTACAATAATCTTTTATTAGTCATAAAATATAAAAATATGTAAATTATAACAGCAATAACCTAAAATGTGAGGAGAGGAGAAGTAAAAGTGTAAAGTTTAGGAATTCTATTGAAGTTAAGTTGTTATCACCTTAAAATAGGGTGTTATAATTTTAAGATATTTTATGTAAGCCTCATGGTAACCACAAGAGAAGAACCTATGGTAATTAATTACATAAAAGAACATGATAAAGAAGCCAAAGCATACTGATACCAAAAGACATCAAAACACAAAAAAAGACAGCAGGATAAGAAAAAAGGAATATTGGATCTACCAAACAACCAGAAAACAATTAAAAAAATGGCCATAGTAAGTCTTTACCTAACAATAGTTACCTCAAACAAACAGATTAAATTCTCCAATAAAAGGAGATAGAATGGCTGAATGGATAAAAACAGAAGCCAACAATATGCTGCCTACAAGAGATCACTTTAGCCTTAAAGACACACATAGACTCAGAATGAAGGGATGGAAAAAGTCATTTCAAGTAATGGCAACCAAAAAAAAAGC
Organism: Diceros bicornis minor; assembly: GCF_020826845.1. Classification (NCBI taxonomy): domain Eukaryota; kingdom Metazoa; phylum Chordata; class Mammalia; order Perissodactyla; family Rhinocerotidae; genus Diceros; species Diceros bicornis. The sequence goes on along the minus strand of NC_080781.1, from coordinate 76,276,448 downwards.
AGAGGTAGCTATACGTATATCAGACAAAATAGACTTTAAACAAAAAATGGTAAGAATAAACAAAGAAGATCATTATATAATAATAAAGGAGTCAATCTATCAAGAAGATACAATAGTTATAAATATTAATACACCCAACATTGGGGCACTTAAATATATAAAGCAAAACAGAGGTAAAAGGAGAAATAAACAATACAATAATAGTTGGGGACTTTAATACCCCACTATTAACAATGGATAGATTATCCAGGCAAAGAAACAGTAAGGAAACAGCAAATTTGAACACTATGGACAAAATGGACCTAACAGACATTTACAGAACATTCTATCCAACAGCAGCAGACAATATATTCTTCTCAAGCACACATGGAACATTTTCTAAGATAGACCATATATTCTGCCACAAAACAAGCCTTAGCAAATTTAAGATGATTGAAATCCTACCAAGTATCTTCTCTGATCACAATGGCATGTAACTAGAAATTAATAACAAGACAAAAAGTGGAAAATTAATGAACACATAGAAATCAAACAACACACTACTGAACACCCAATGGATCAAAGAAGAAATAAAAGGGAAAATAATAAAGTTTCTTGAGTCAAACAAAAATCGAAACACAAAGTATCAGAACTTATGGGATGCAGCAAAAGCAGTTCTAAGAGGGACGTTCATAGTAATACGTGCCTACATTATGAAGCAAGAATGAGCTGAAATAACCTAACTCTATGCCTTAAGTAACTGGAAAACAAAGAACAAACTGAGCCTAAAGTTAGCAAAAGAAAGGAAATAATAAAGACTAGAGTAGAAATAAATGAAATATAGAAGAGAAAAACAATAGAAAAGATTACCCAAACTAAGAGTTGGTTTTTTTAAAGGATAAACAAAATTGACACTTAGCTAGACTAATCAAGGAAAAAAGAGAGAGAACTCAAATCAACAAAATTAAATGAAAAAGAAGACATTACAACTAATACCACAGAAATATAAAGGATCATAAAAGGCTACCATGAACAACTATACACCAACAAATTGGACAACCTAGAAGAAATGGAAAAATTCTTATAAACATACAACTTACCAAGACTGAATCAGGAGGAAATAGAAAATCTGAATAGTCCAATTACTAGTAAAAATATTGAATCAGTAATCAAAAGTCTCCCAATGAAGAAAATTCCAGGGAACAGATAACTTAACTGGTGAATTTTACCAAACATTTAAAGAAGAATTAGCACCAATTCTCAGACTAGTCCAAGAAATAAAAGAGGAGCAAACACTCCCAAACTCATTTTATAAGGCCAACATTAACCTGATACCAAAACCAGAAGAGAATACTAGTAGAAAAGAAAACAGTAGGCCAATACACTGATGATTATAGATGCAAAAATTCTCAATAAAGTACCAGCAAACCAAATTCGGTAGCACATTGAAAGGATTATTCACCATGATCAAGTGGGAATTATCCCTGGCATGCAACAATGGTTCAACATATGCAAATTAATCAATGTGATACATCACACTAATAGAATGAAAGATAAGAATCATATGATCCTCTCAATAGACATGGAAAAAGAATTTGACAAAATTCAAAATCCATTCATGACAAAAACAACACAAATTAGGCATAGAAGGAACATATCTTAACATAATAAATCCATATATGACAAGCACTCAGCTAACATCATACTCAATAGTGAAAGGTTGAAAGCTTTTTCTCTAAGATCAGGAAAAAGACAAAGGTGCCCACTCCCACCACTCCTATTCAACATAGTACTATAAGTCCTAGCTAGAGCAATCAGACAAGAAAAAGAAATAAAATATATGGGAATTGGAAAAGAAGTAAATTGTCTCTATTTGCAGATGACATGATTTTATATATAGAAAATCCTAAATACACAACCAAAAAACTGTTAGATCTAATCAGTGAATTCAATAATGTTGCAGGATATAAAATTAACATAAAAAATCAACAGTATTTCTACAAACTAACAACAAATTTTCTGAAAAAAAATAAAGAAGTTGATCCCATTTACAATAGCATGAGGAAGAATAAAATACTTAGGAATAAATTTAACTGATGAGGTGAAAGATCCCTGAAAACTATGAGACACTGATGAACAAAATTGAAGATAGCACACATAAATGGAGAGGTACCCCATGTTCATGGACTGGAAGAATTAATATTGTTAAAATGTCCATACTATCCAAAGCCATACTACCCATGGATTCAATGCAATCCCTATCAAGATTACAATGACATCTTTTTACAAAAGTAGAAAAAACAATCCTATAATTTATATGGAACCATAAAAGACTCTGAATAGCCAAAGAAATCCTGAGAAAGAAGAACAAAACAAGAGGCATAACACTTCCTGATTTCAGGCTATCTTATAAAACTACAGTAATCAAAAGAGTATGGTACTTGCATAAAAAAATACATGTAGACCAATGGAACAGAATCAGGAGGTTAGAAATAAACCCAAACACAAGTCAACTAATATCTGACAAGGGAATAAAAATACTCAATGGAGAAAAGACAGTCTCTTCAATAAATGTTGCTGGGATAATTGGCTATTCACATGTAAAAGAACGAAACTGGACCCCTTTCTTACAGCATTCACAAAAATTAACTCAAAATAGATTAAAGAATTAAATGTAACACCTAAAACCATGAAAATCCTAGAAGAAAACAAAGGAACAAAGCTCCTTTACATGGGTTTTGGAAATGATTTTTTTGTATATGACACCTAAAGCACAAGCAACAAAATAAGAAATAAACAAGTGGGACTACGTCAAACTAAAAAGCTTCTGTACAGCAAAAGAAACAATCAACAAAATGAAAAGACAACCTACGGAATGAGAAAAAATATTTGCAAACCATATATCGGATAAGGGATTAATATCCATACAATTCAATAGCAGAAAAACAGATAACCCAATTAAAAATGAGCAAAGGACCTAAATACATATTTTTCTAAAGAAGATATATGAGATGCCACCAGGTACATGAAAAGATACTCATATCATCAGTTGTTAGGGAAATGCAAATTAAAACCACAATGAGATATCATTTTATGCCTGTTAGAATGGCCATCACCAAAAAGTCAAGAGATAACAAATGCTGGCATGAATTTGGAGAAAAGGGAACCCTTGTGCACTGTTGGTGGGGTTGAAAAATGATACAGCCATTATGGAAAACAGCATAGAGAATCCCCCCCAAATTAAAAATAGAACTACCATATGATCCAGCAATTCCACTTCTGGGAATATATACATAGGAAACAAAACCATTAACTCAAAAAGATATCTGCACCCCCATGTTCATAGCAGCATTATTTACAAGACAGGTAAACAACCTAAGTTTCCCTTGATTGATGAACTGAAAAAGAAGTTGTAAAATAGATAGATAGATAGATAGATAGATAGATAGATAGATACACACACAATGGAATATTATTCAGCCATATAAATTGAGGAAATTCTGCCATTTGTGACAACATGGATGGACATTGAAGGCATTATGCAAAGTGAAATAAGTCAGACAGAGAAAGATAAATATTGTATAATCCCACTTACATGTGGAATCTAAAATAAACAAAATAAAAACAGAAGAGATCAGACTTGTGGTTACCAGAGGTGGAAGTTATGAGAAGGGGGAATTGGAGCAAGGTGATCAAAAGGTATAAACTTGCAGTTGCAAGATTAATATGTACTAGGGATGTAACGTACAACTTGATGAGTATAGTTAACACTGCTGTATAATATAAATGGAAGGTATTAAGAGAGTTAATCCTAAGTGTTTTCATCATAAGGAGAAAATGTTTTTGTCTTCTTTTGATTGCATCTTCATAAGAGGATGAATGTTAGCTGAAACTTGTGGTAATCATTTCACAATGTATGTAAATCAAACCATCGTGCTGTACACCCTAAACTTATACAATTATTCTTCAATAAAACAGGAAAAAAAAGAAAACGTGGTATATACATACATTGGAATATTATTCAGCCTTAAAAAATTAGGAAATTCTGCCATATGCAACAGCATGAATGAGCCTGGAGGACATTGTTAAGTGAAACTAGCCAGCGATAGAAGGAATTCACTTATATGAGGTATCTAAAAATAGAAACAGAGAATAGAGTGGTGGTTACCAGGGACTGGAGGAAAAGGGAAATGGGGAGTTGCTGCTCAATGGGTAAGAAGTTTCAGTTATACAAGATGAGTAAGTTCTAGAGATCTGCTGTACAACATTGCACCTACAGTTAACAGTACTGTATTGTGCACTTAAAAATTTGCTGAGGGTAAATTTCACATTGTGTCTTACCACAATTAAAAATAACAATATTGGGGCCGGCCCAGTGGTGCAAGCGGTTAAGTGCGCGCGCTCCGCTGCAGCGGCCCGGGGTTCGCTGGTTTGGATCCCGGACGTGCACCGACGCACTGCTTGGTAAGCCATGCTGTGGCGGTGTCCCATATAAAGTGGAGGAGGATGGGCACCGATGTTAGCCCAGGGCCGTCTTCCTCAGCCAAAAAAAAGAGGAGGATTGGCGGATGTTAGCTAAGGGCTGATCTCCTCACAAAAAAAAAAAATTAAAAAAAAATAACAATATTGTACTGGCATAAGAAGAAATATATAGACCAATGGACTAGAACAGAGAGCCCAGAAATAAACCCTCATATATACACTCAATTAATTTTTGACAAGGGTGCCAAGAATATTTAGTTGGGGAAAAGACAATCTTTTTAACAAATGGTACTGGGAAACTGGATGTTCACATGCAAAAGAATAAAACTGCACCCTTACCTTACACCATATATAAAAATTCACTCAAAATGGATCATAATCTGAAACTTAAGAATTAAAACTATAAAACTCTTAGAATAAAACATTAGATAAAATCTCCATGACATTGGCTTTAATAATGACTTCTCGAACACAACACTAAAAGCATGAACAATAAAAGAAAAAAATAGATAAATTAGACAATTAAAATTAAGAACTTTTATACATCAAAAGATACTATCAAGAAATCAACAAAACCTATTGAATGGGAGAAAATATTTGAAAATCATGTATAAATTTTTAATATATGGAATATATCAAGAATTCCTAAAACTCAAGGACAAAACTCAACTCAATACAAAAATGAGCAAAGGACTTGAATAGGCATTTCTCTACAGACTATATACAAATGATCAATAAGCACATGAAAAGATGCTTAGCCTCATTTGTTACTAGAGAAATGCAAAACAAAACTATGATGAGACACCACCTCATACCTACAAATACGGCTATAATAAAAAATTGGAAAATAAGTGTTGGTGAGGATGTGGAAAAATCAAAAGACTTGTGCATTGCTGATAGGAATGTAAAATCATGCAGCCACTGTAGCTACGGTTTGGCTGTTTCTCAAAAGGTTAATCATAGAACTACTATTTGACTCAGAAATTGCACTCATATGTTCCAAAAATTGAAAGGTAAGACTCAAACAGATATCTGTACTCCAGTGTTCATAGCAGCGTTATTCAGGATTGCCGAAAGGTGGAAACAACCTAAGTTTCTAACAACAGATGAATGGATAAACAAAAATGGTATAAACATACAATGGAATATTATTCAGTCATAAATAGGAATGAAATTTTGACATATGTTACAACATGGATGACCTTGAACACATTATGCTTAGTGAAATAAGCCAGACACCAAAAGGCAAATATTGTATTATTCCACTTATATGAAGTTTATTAGTTTGGTGGGGCTGCCATAACAAAGTACCACAAACTGGGTGGCTTAAACAACAAAAATTTGTTTCACAGTTCTGGAGGCTAGAAATCTGTAGTCAACGTATTGATATGATTGTTTCCTTCTGAGGGATGTGAGGGAAGGATCTATTCCAACCCTCTCTATTTGGCTTGCAGATGGCTGTTTCTCCATGTATCTCTTCACATTGTCTCCCTCTATGCATGTGTCTCTGTTTTCCAAATTTCCCTTTTTATAAGGACACAAGTAATACCATATTAAGGCTCTCCCTAATGACTTCATTTTAGCTCGATTACCTCTGTAAAGATCTTATCTCCAAATAAGGTGATGTTCTGAGGTACTGGGGCTTAGGACTTCAACATACGTATTTCAATGAGACACAATTCATTCCTTAAGGTGATGTATCTAGAATGGGCAAATTGATAGAGAGAGAAAATTGTAAGAGGTTACCAGGGGTTGGGGGACGAGAGACGGGAAAGTTATTATTTAATGGGTATATAGTTTTTTGTTGGAGATGACTAAAAAGCTTTAGATATAGATAATGGTGATGGATACATAACATTGTGAAGGCATTTAATGCCACTTATGAATGGTTAAAATTATAATTGTTGTGTATATTTTACCAAAATTAAAAAAATAGACTATTTAAAGCAAAAATTATAATAATATATTGTGAGTTTATAACATATGTAGATGTAAAATGTATGGCAACAATAGCCAAACACAAGGAGGGGAAAATTGATGTGTACTGTTGAAAGTTTCTTATATTCTATGTGATGAGATATAATATCGATTAAACTTAAGACTGTGATAAGTAAACCTGTATACTATAAGCTATGAAGCAATGATTAAAATAAAATTATAAATAGCTATATCAATCATTCAACAAAGGGTATAAAATGGAATCATAAAAGTACTCTATTAATCCAAAAGAAGACAGAAAAAGAGGAAAGGGTACAAAGAGCAAATTGCAAACAGAATAAGGTTTAAACTCAATTATATCAAAAGCATATTAAATATAAATGTTTAAACACTACATTAAAAGGCAAAGATTGTCAGATTGGATAAAAAAAGATCCATCTATATGTTGCCTTCCAGAAGCCAACCTAAATTGTTTAAAAATAAAAAGATGTTAAAATATACATCAAACTGTCATGGTTAGTTCTATGTCTTTTAACTTGGCTAAGGCTACTTACCTAGTTATTTAATCAGATAGTAACCTAGGTGTTGCTGTGAAGATATTTTGTAGATGTTAAAATATATACAATCAGTTGACTTTAAGAAAGGGTTACTCTTGATAATACGGATGGACCTCATACAATCAGTTGGAAGGCCTTAAGAGCAAGAACTGATGTGTCCCAGAGAAGGAGAGGCTTCTTCCTGGCAATATTGCAGTAACTAAAGTAATCACTTGCTTGTCTCTAACTCTGGATTACCCCTATATGGTCACAACATATATATCTATTATGGCAGTAAGAGTCTTCCAATCTCAGGAACATTCCAGTATTTCTGCTCTGCTTTTGTGATCACTTGTCATGAAAGCTGGTCCCAGCCAAGGTAGACCATCTTGCCTAGAAAAGAAAACTACTGGTAATTATAAAGAATTGTTGACTTATTTTTTCAAGAGGACACATTTTATTTACTCTTTGAAGGAAAACTTATTCCCCTTCAGAGGAGATTAATTAATTTATCCACCTGCCTAGTAAACGTCTCTACTGGAATATGAAGGAATCCTAAATTCAGTGTCAAAAAGCAAACTTATCATCTTTATCCTAACTTTGAACCATTTCTACAGTTCTCTATATCAGTGAACACTACCACCATTCATCCAATTGCACAAGCCAACTCTGGAGTCATTCTTGACAAATTTTCAGTCGTCTATATGGACAACCTCTAACTAAAATATGTTGATTTTTCCAATTAAATATTTTTTCTAATTTTTCTGTTTATATCCATATCCACTGCCACTACTCTGGCCCAATATAATATTACCTGGAATACTGCAAGAGCCTCGTAAATCCTCTCCTTATATTCATTTTTTGTCCCATTCTAATCAGATTTTCACTGACCAGCCAGAATGACCTTTTCAAAATACAACTCTGTGTCAACTCTCTTATTAACATCCTTCAATGGATTTCATTGCACTTAGAAAAAAACCCAAACACTTTCAATGGCCTACAAGGCCCTGAAGGACCCAGTCTTGCCTAATTCTTCAGACTCATCTCATTTCATACTCCCCCTCATATTCTCTACTGCTGACATGCTGGCTACTTAAAATTCCTTATACTTGCCATGATCACTCACATCACAGGCCATCTATACATACTATTTCCTGTGTTTATTATAATGATCTTTCCTCTCTCCTGACTTAACTAACCCCTAGTAATCATTCAGATCTCACTTCAATCAATCTTTCCTCAGTGAACTGGACTTCCTAGCAGGATTAAATTCCTCTTTTGGACTTGAGTGGCTGTGCGTATTTCTCCTTCATAAAACTCACACAGCTGCATTTTCACATTTGTTTAAATGAATATTTGATTAGTGTCTTCCTCTCATGATAAAATATAAGCTCTGTGAGGGCAAGTATGGCATCAGCCTTGTTCACTGCTAAATCTCCAGTACTTAGAATAGGCACAGAGTGAGTGCTCAGTACATATTTATGGTTGAATGAAGTAATTGAGGTCATCTTTAAGGTATGTAGTGACTGACAGTATGTACCTCAAATGGTCCATGTGTACTGTGGCTGTGAGCTTCCCAAAGCATGGCTCCCCAAAGCAAATAAAATCCCTCAGAACCATCGAGTGGATGTCTTATCTAGTTTATCAGAAATCTTTCCCCTTTAAACTTTTAATGGGAGCAATTGGACAGGAACAGCAAGTGGTTGCAATATGGAAAGGGCACATACATATCCTGGGCTTCTGACACAATAGTATCCCTGCAGATTTATCATGCCAATTCAAGATTTCAACAGAACGCACTGAGAGCTCTGGTAGTATATCTTTCACTGTGATGTCCTCCCAGTACACCATTGTCAACGGTTCCTTGCCAAGGACAGACTCAAAACAGGATTAGGAAAATAGAACTATGAATTTTGTAAGTGAATTCTTTACCTGTCTTTCAAGACTAAAACACAAACCTAATGGTAGTAGATGACCTTATGAAAATAGCAAACTTCTTTCCCTGCATGAGACCATATCTGCCTCAGATATTATTAGATCATTTATCAAAGAAGTTTTTCAATCTTCTCAGTCTACTTGATCTCTCACTATGCCTCCCCGATCCTGGTTCACTTCACAGTTTTTAAATGTTCTGTTATAGCCTTCCAATGTGATTTGCATCAGTCCACCACTTGATACTACTGCAGATTTATGGCTGCATGGAAGACTCCATATTACTGATTTACCTGCCTCATTACAACTTAATTTGTGTCTAATAATTCAGTGCACTTGTTTACTGGGAACATCTCATTTTATAGTAATTGCAATTTCCCCCGAAAGCATAACTTCACACCACTCCACATGTCCACAGCTCCTTAACCAGTCATTGGTTAAGCTTAAGCCAGGTAGGAAGACCTGAAGTAAGTTATTCCTGAATCTGGCTGCATATTAACGTCATCACGGAAGCTATAAAGATACAGATTCCCAGACCGTATACCAATTGAATAAGAATTTCTGGGGCCAGGTTTATACATAGGTTAATTTGAACAAACTTCTCAGATATGTTGAGATATCCATTTGGAATCAGTCTTCAGATTGGTCTGTAAGAACCATTTACTCATCAAAAATCCTCTGAAGAAGCAAAATAGAAATAAAAAACAAAAATAGACCACTTTTATTTCCTAGAGTAGACCTGTATAACTCTATGTTGATACATTTGTATCATTTCTCCATGCCCTGGACTCAAAGATTGCTCTTTAGAACCATTCAAAGTGACAGAGATTGTCAACCTCTATCAATGCAGAGTCATCTCATTTGTTTTGGCTGGACTATACTTTTTGCTTTCCCCAACATCTTCATAACCAGTCTTCATAACTTGAGAGAGGAAGCAAGAATATATACAATAGAGGAGACATTGAATTTCTCGCAAAGCTCTGCCTTTTGTTTCAGGGTAATACTGGCATTATAAAATGAGTTTGGAAGTGTTCCCTCCTCTTCTATTTTTTGGTAGAGTTTGATAAGGATTGGTTTAAATTCTTCTTTAAACGTTTGGTAGAATTCACAATTGAAGCCATCTGGTTTTGGACTTTTTTTTGTTGGGAAGGTTTTGCTTACAGATTCAACTTCCTCACTAGTAATTGGTCTGTTCAGTTTTTCTATTTCTTCAGAATTCAGTCTTTATGGGTTATATGTTTCTAGGAATTTGTCCATTTTCTTTTGGTGGTCCAATTTGTTGGTGTATAATTGTTCATAGTAGTGTCTTATGATCCTTTGTATTTTTGTGCTGTCAGCTGTAGTGTCTCCTCTTTCATTTCTAATTTTATTTATTTGAGTCCTCTCTCTTTTTTCTTGATAAGTCTAGCTAAAGTTGTGTCAATTTGGTTTATCTTAAAAAAAAAAAAAAACAGCTCCTCATTTCATCGATCTGTTCTATTGTATCTTTACTTTCTATTTTATTTATTTCCACTGTGATCTTTCTTATTTCCTTCCTTCTGTTAACTTTGGGCTTATTTGTTTTCTAGTTCCTTGAGGTGTAAAGTTATGTTGTTTATTTGAGCTCTTTCTTTTTTAATGTAGATGTTTATCGCTATGAACTTCCCTCTTAGAACTGCTTTTCCTGCATCCCATAAGTTTTGATATGTTTTATTTCCATTTTCACTTGTCTCAAGATATATTTTAATTTCCCTTTGATTTCCTCTTAGACCAATTGGTTGTTTAGAAGCATGTTGTTTAATCTTCACATATTTTTGAATTTTACAGTTTTTTTCTTGTAATTGATTTCTAGTGTCATACCATTGTGGTCAGAAAAGATGCTTGATATGATTTCAATCTTCTTACATTTATTAATACTTGTTTTGTGGCCTCACATATGATCAATCCTGAAGAATGTTTCATGTGCTTTTTTTTTTTTAATTTTATTGATTTATTTTTTCCCCCAAAGCCCCAGTAGATAGCTGCATGCCACAGCTGCACATCCTTCCAGCTGCTGCATGTGGGACGCGGCCCCAGCACGGCCGGAGAAGCGGTGCGTCGGCGCGCGCCCGGGATCCGAACCCGGGCCGCCAGCAGCGGAGCACGCGCACTCAATCGCTAAGCCACGGGGCCCGCCCCCCATGTGCTTTTGAAAAGAATTTATATTTTGCTGCTTTGGATAAAATGTTCTGTAAGTGTCTAAGTCCATCTGGTACCTCTTTTTTTACTATGTGAAATTTAGTAAGCCCTAATACCCTAATTACCAGAGTTGCTTGGATATGGTTGTTTTATATCACCCTTGATCTTTTGGACAGCTGAACATACACACACTTTTGAGCCTCTGTGCCACTAAGGGAGAGATGCAAACTCTCAATAGTTCTTGTGGCAGTTGTCCTAGTCCTTTGTTTTTATTCCTGAGTTTCTTCAGCTTAATCCAGTTTCTGATAAGTTCTAACGTCTTGTTTTTTCTCCCATTTATGACCCTATCCCTGTCTCCTTTGGGAGACAGGGAGTTGGAATTTTCATGTTAAGTGTCTCTGTCTTTCAACTTTTAGTTAACATATCATGTGCTTACATTTGGATTTGCTATACTAGGTCTCTCCAATTCACACTACCAAAAAGGCCTAATCACACCTCATTACTACCATAGCTTATCCAATTCTTTATAATAAAACATTCTGAAGCACTGAGGGGGCATCAAAGATTTTAGAGAATAATTGTAGGAGGATTCATTTGGATAAGGTTATAGTAACTTCACTGTATCTCCAATTTCAGAGACTTTGTAGTAACTTAGGGAAATCTAAATTGGCCATAATATAGCCTACAGTAGTAGAACATTCCTTGATTTTGACTTGTTTTACATAGTTCCTGTTCACCTCAAAAATTGACGGACTTATTTTTACTGTATTCTCAAACACTAACTGACACAAAAATTTAGATTCCATAATTTTGAATATCAAAAATACATTAATGCTCATGTCTGTTTGGGTAGGATAACGCAAAAGTTTTTCTACGAAGGCAAAGGAGACCTGTAATAGAAAACTGCTTCTTCCAGAGGTATCAATTTCTCAATGACTTAGTGTTTTTTTTTTCTTTTGACCATCTCGTTCTAGGGCGAGTGTTATGAGTGCTGCCTTTGTTGTTATTCTCATTCATGGCGAGCACTCCAGGGGCATTTTCTGCTCCTGGTACTGTGTGAGACTTAGTGTGGGGGCTACTCGAAGTATTTCACCCAGTACCATCCTTGAGGCACTTACAGTCTAGTTGGAGAGATGAGACTAGGACAGCATGGCAATCAACAGATATGGGCTTTGGTTTTTCTTTGGCTTTCATATGACACCGTGGCTTGCATAAATGTTGGGTGTGTGGTGTTGGCTCTCAAGAAAGCTTAACAGTAGCCATATCTACAGCCAGGGTCAGCACTTAGCAGAGTGGGAGGGAAAATTATTTCTTCAACTTTCTTCTCTGTGACTTCTTTCATTGGTGACATTTTTGTTCCTTTCATGGGTCAGGGTCCTCACCCATCACATGTGGATAAAATAATAGCTAATGATTATTGACCATTTAGTACATACCAGGAATTGTGCTAGTGCTTTACATTTAACCCTCACAACAATTCTATGAAGTGTATTCCATTATTAATGTGTCCATTTTACAGATATAGAAACTGAGATTCAAAGAGGTTATTTGCCCAAGCTTACTCAACCAGTAAGTGGCTCTAAGATTCAAATGTGATCTATATGATTATATAGCCTTACATTAGAGTGCTGCTCTTAACCAATACACTACATTGGGTTAGTGCAGAAAATACCATTTGACTTTCATTAGTCACTTGTATTAGTTTTCTATTGCTGCTGGTAACAAATTACCACAACCTTAGTGTTTTATTTATTTTTTTCATTGGAGTATAGTTGACATACAATATTATATTAGTTTCAGGTGTACAACAGAGTGATTCAACATTTATACACATCATGAAGTGATCACCACAATAAGTCTAGTAACCATCTGTTACCATACAAAGTTATTAAATATTCTTGACTATATTCCCTATACTGTACATTACATCCCTGTGATTTATTTGTTTTATAACTGAAAGTTTATACCTCTTAATGCTCTCACTTATTTTGCCTGTCTCCCCTCTTCCCCTCCCCTCTCCTGACCACCAGTTTGTTCTTTATATTTATGAGTTTATTTCTGTCTTGTTTTGTTTGTTCATTTGTTTTGTTTTTTAGATTCCACATATAAGTGAAAACATACAGTATTTGTCTTTCACTGTCTGACATATTTCACTTATATTTTGCTGTCTTTTGATAACAGCCATTCTGACAGGTGTGAGGTGAAGTCTCATTGTGGTTTTGATTTGTATTTCTCTGATGATTAGTGATGTTCAGCGTCTTTTCATGAGTCTATTGGCCATGTGTATGTCTTCTTTGGAAAAATGCCTATTCAACTCTTCTGCCCATTTTTTTAATTTGGATTATTTGTATTTTTTGATATCAAATTGTATGATTTCTTTAAATATTTTGGATATTAAACCCTTATCAGATATATTATTTGAAAATATTTTCTCCCATTTAGTAGGTTGCTCTTTTTTGTTTTGTTGATGGTTTCCTATTCTATGCAAAAGCTTTTTAGTTTGATGTAGCCCCATTTTTTTAATTTTTGCTTTTGTTGCCCTTGCCTGAGGAGACAGATCCAAAAACATATTGCTAAGACTAATGTCAAAGAGTTTACTGCCCGTGTTTTCTTCTGAAATTTTTATTATTTTAGGTCTTACATTTAAGTCTTTAATCCATTTTGAGTTTATTTTTGTATATGACATAAGAAAGTAGTCCAGCTTCATTCTTTTGCATGTAGCTGTCAAGTTTTCCTAACACCATTTATTGAAGAGACTGTCTCTTCCCCATTGTATATTCTTGTTTCCTTTGTTATGGATTAATTGACCACATAAGTGTGGATTTATTTCTGAAGCTCTCTTTCTGTTCCATTTATCTATGTGTTTGTTTTTGTGCCACTCCTATACAGTTTTGATTACTATAGCTTTGTAATATAATTTGAAATCAGGAAGCATGATACCTTTAGTGTATAGAAACACAACAGATTCTTATATATTGATATTGTATCCTGCAACTTTACTGAATTAATTTATTAATTCTAATATTCTTTGGTGGATTTTTCAGGATTTTCTATATATAGTATCATGCCATCTATGAATAGTGATGGTTTTACTTCTTCCTTTCCAATTTGAATGCCTTTTATTTCTTTTCTGTCTGATTGCTATGGCTAGGACTTCCAGTACTATGTTGAATAAAGGTGGTAAGAGTGGGCATCCTTGTCTTGTTCTTGAGCTTAGAGAAAAAATTTTTAGCTTTTCACCTTTGAGTATGATGTTAGCTGTGGGTTTGTCATATATGGCTTTTATTATCTTGAGGTATGTTCCCTCTATACCCACTTTGTTGAGAGTTTTTATTATAAATGGATGTTGAATTTTGTCAAATGCTTTTTCTGCATCTATTGAGATGATTATATGATTTTTATCTTTCATTTTTTAATGTGTTATATCACATTGATTTGTGTATATCAAACCATTCTTGTATCCCTGGGATAAATCTCACTTGATAATTGTGTACAATTCTTTTAATGTACTGTTGAATAACCTTAGTGGTTTAAAACAAAACAAATGTATCATCTTACAGTTCTAGAGGTTATAAAGCCAGTATGAGGACCTCATAGGGCTAAAATAAAGGTATTGGCAGGGCTGCATTTCTTTCTGGAGGCTCTAGAGGGCAATCCTTTTCCTTGCCTTTTCCAGCTTCTGGAGGCCACTTGCGTTCTTTGGCTTGTGGCTCCTTCCTTTATCTTCAAAACTAGCAATGGCTTGTCAAGTCTTTCTTACATCACATCATCCTGACACTAACTCTTCTGCCTCCTTCTTTTCCATTAAATAACCCTTGTGATGACATTGGGCCCACCTGGGTAATCTAGGGTAATCTCCTTAATGTCAGATGATTAGCAACCTTAATTATATTTGCAACCTTAATTTCCCTTTGCCATGTAACATAATGTATTCACAGGTTCCAAGGATTATATATATTTGGGGGACCATTGTTCTGCCTACCACATCGCCTGTACACTGTTATATGTATATTGTATTACTTCAATTTCTACTAGCTTTTACTTCTTCTAAAATCACACATAAGATATTTTCTCCCAAATCTGATCTTCCTCCAATGTTACTTATCTCAGGAATTAATAATAATATGAGTAATAGTAGTACTGATAACACTAACTGAAATTTTAAGGGCCTACTATGTGCCATATACACTTTCAAACACTTTATGTACATTGTCACTTGAATCTCACAATAGTATATTTTTATTAGTTATAATTTTGCTATGGATTTGCCCTGATTAAATATTGTAACACCCTTCAGTCCTTTTCTACACTACTGATTTCAAACCAAACTGTGAGCTTAGATGAATGCACTTTTTGTAAACAATGAGCTCTAGCCTAGTTTCTCATTCTAGCCATTAAGCCTGACCAAGTTGCTAGCCTGCAAGCACTAGGAATTGGCTTGTGTCATCTTAGGGAAAATAAAGAAGAGAAACTAGTTTTCTGAAAGAAATAAAAATATCCTACGTTAGAAAAGGCAGAATAAATTTTTAATTACATAATCTTCATGTAATTTCAGACGGGAAGAGAAAAAATCCACTCTGTCAAATATTAAAAAAAAGCAGGTTGTGCATCATTTTATTCAAGCTTCAACATGTTTTGGCTACATCCTATCTTTCCTGTAGTTGTTGTGTCTTCATTTTTTCGGTAATTAACGCTTTTATTTTTTAAGAGGAGTCTCTGATTATGGGAATAGAGGGGTGTACAGGTTGGTCCTGTATCAAAATATATCATCCAGGTTTAAAAGGATGCTGAAAACCAAATATATCCTTTGAGAAAATCACATATTTGACTTTTTGAATCTTCAGCTGAGAAATATTGTATGCTACCATTTGACCAGCTCACTGCTCAGTGTAAGACTGAGAACCTCATGAGAGCTGAGAACATATCCTAGAAAGGTAATGTATATGGTGTTTAAGTTAATGGACTCTGGGACCAGAATGCCTTAGTTTGAATTCCAGCTCTGAAATTTAATGGCTATATGATCATAGACACATTATTTAACCTTATCTGTGAAATGGGAGCTGTAATAATAGTATCTTTTCAAAGATTTTTGTGAGCATTAAATGAGTTAATATATGTAAAACACTAAAAACAGCACCTTACCAGGCACATGGTAAATGCTTTATATTAGGCATTAGTTATTATTGTTGTTGTTACTAATCTTTGCAATCTCCAGGGCCTGGCTTATAGTAGGCCACCAATAGATGTTGATTGACTAACTAACTGAAAAAAATAATATAGCTAATTTTAGAGCTTGAGGATCTGAGAAATGTACTTTCCAGATTTTGTGAATTTTTTCTTTTGCTCTCTATTTTTATCTTTTTGGTAACTTAAGTACATGTTTAGTCTGCCTACTGCCATTTTTGAGATGATGGACTTGAGGTTATGAGAGATTTTTCTAAAGTTCTTCTAAAGGCCAAATGGTTTGTAAGTGCTAGAACAATAACTTGATTTAAAATTTTCCCAACTCTGCATCTCATGGTCTTTCAAAAGCATTTTTATTTATTTTTTTTGCTGAGGAAGATTTGCCCTGAGCTAACATTTGTGCCAATCTTCCTCTATTTTGTATGTGGGTCGCCATCACAGCATGGCCACTGACGAGTGGTGTAGGTCCGCACCTGGGAACTAAACTCAGGCCACTGAAGTGGAGCATGCTGAACTTAACCACTAGGCCATGGGGCCAGCCCCACAAAGCATTTTTAAGAAGGATTTCATTGATTCTTTATTTCTTGGATTGAAGGTAAGATCAGGTAGGAGGAGGAATGAAGCTGGCATGTTAGGAAAGTCAATGTATAAGAAGCCACCTTAAATGTAGCCTTATCTTCTCTTTTATTGCTCCCCAACCCCACCTGCTGCCTCACTAGCACCACTACCATCAATCTCCTAATTTAGAATTCCTCTTTGACTGTAATTACTCATCTCCTCCCAAGGCCTAAAGCCTTATACCTGGCATTAATTTTGGAGCAGAATGTAAAAATGAATCTGTGGGGGTAGTGAAGAGCCAGAAATAGAGCCGGGTAAATGGGCCTTGAAACAGGGAATTTTGTTTTATACAAACTCCTTTTTCAGGAACGTATTTACTCTGTGCATTGAAGGATGCAGAGTACTGGCATTGTCTTTCATCTATTTATTTCATTAATAAAATAATTAATAAGTTCCTACTATGTGTCTGGCACTATATAATATACTACATATACAGTGGTAAATAAAACTTGCTTGGGGGCTGGCCTGGTGGTGTACTGGTTAAGTTCGCATGCTCCACTTCGGTGGCCCAGGGTTCACAGGTTCAGAGCCTGGGTGCAGACCGATGCACCTCTTGTCAATCCATGCTGTGGCAGTGTCCCATATAACGTAGAGGAAGATGGGCATGGATATTAGCCCAGGGCCAATCTTCTTCAGCAAAAAGAGGAGGACTGGCAACGGATGTTAGCTCAGGGCTAATCTTCCTCACACACACACACACAAACTTGCTTGGCCCCTATTCACATGAAGCTTACATTCTAGTGAAAGAGGTAGATATCAATCAAATCCTTATATAAATAGCTACAACATTAGAATTATGACAAGTGAAGTGAAAGAAAAATTCATGATGTTATGAGAAAATAACAAGGGAGACCAAGTTTCATCTGAGTTTTCAGGGAAGGCTTTCCTAAAGAAGTCTTAGTCAAGTTTTAACTGAGACCTAAAGGGTTAATAGAAGTTAATCAGGTGAAGAAGAGCATTCCAGCAGAAGGAATATTATGTAAGAAAATCTCTGAGGTAATATGGAGCTTGGTGAATTTGGAGAATGGAGAAGAGGACAATGTGGGTGGAGTATAGTGGTCAAGGTGAAAAGTGGTACAGAGGTTGGAGAGGTATCCAGGAAAATTTTCTTCTGCAGTTTCATGCTAACTAGAAGTTTGTTTATTTGGTTAGCAGGTTATTTATTTTAATAAGGCCCAGAACTTCTGACCTTCTTACGTCTGTTCTATTGTCTTTAGTTTGTTTTCATGTGCATGGATTTATTTAAGGCTAATGAGTCTTATTCATGCTTGCAGTGACTTGGATTGGTAAATAACAGCCAATAACAGCTTTGCAAACATGTGGCTTGACTATATGTTATCACTGTGGAAGCTGTCCTTTATTGGCCTTGTTCATCTAAGTACAGTCAATTCAGGACATAAGCAAAGTCAAGGGAGTTCAGACTATGTAACACTTCTGCACACCTGTATACAAGAATTTCAAAGACTTAGACCATAATAATATATGCTTTACACTAAAATTATAAGGACCAAAGTTTAATGTCTTTGCAGATTTAGAGGGCACTGGTGGGCTCACATAACTAACTGTCAGAATGAAGTTAGAGACTGTATACTCTGGTTACTGCAATATCCTCAGTGCCTAGTGTGATGCCATGTCTGGCACTATACACATGTATGTGTATATATATACATAAATATATATGTGTATAATATTATATATGCATATGTGTAATTATGTATGTATATTAGATATATATGCATAGGTGTATTAGAGTTATATTAGAGGCGTAAAAGAGTGAATTTTATTTTTTTGCAGTTTAAATAAGTGCCTTAAGATTTTAGGTTATACGGTGTCACCATAATTTACCCCTATATTTAGTCAGTTACTTTAAGCTGTTTTCTGAATGACTCCTTTTTATTCCCAATGTATCTTTATAGGAAGCAAAGAAATTTTAAAAAACTAAGGTTGTTTGAATTTGACAAATCTGGTTGCTGTGAAAGATTCATTTCCAATACATCACTTTTGCTTTTGCCTTTTTATTTTTCTTAATCATCGCAGAAGTAACAGGCCCATCCAACCATTCGTTCACTTTCTAAATTGAAAAGTACGGAAATCATGCCTCTGCACAGTTATACACTAGATACTTAAAGGAAGCAACCAGAGTGGTATTTTACCAAAATGATCATTTTAATGTAATGTAAATGAAGTTCTGGTTCTATAATGAGCGTACACAGCTCTACATGAAAAAAATAAGCTATTCAGACTGTTATGGGAAGAAACTTGCTTTTACTCTGGATCAATCAGTACTGGAAATGTTCTGTGGGGTCTCTCAGACTCCCTAATCCAACGGAGAAGCAAAGGCTGTTTGGTAAGGTATTGAAGACTCATAAGACAAGAGATCTATCCCAGAGGATGGAAAAAAATATGTTTTTCTCTTGTGGCCCACTACCCCGAGGCTCTTTAACATAGGGTAACAGAACTCAATGAGCTTAAAATTCTATGTGGTCAAAATTTGATGTGTCCTACCCACGTTTTCATATATCCTTCATCCCCAACTTTGCCATTCTCGCTTTCTCTTCCTCACAACCCCACACACTCTCCTGGGCATATTCTCTCTTCCACTTTGGCATACTATCATCTCCTGCTACCTCACTTATACTTTTCATTATTTCCTTTTTACCCGCCTCACTTACCTCCATTTGTCTTTCTTTGCTGGATTTCCATGTCACTCAGTTAAGAGGCATCCCCCTTCCCTATGTTTGCCAATTGTCAATGCTCAGTCATCTTTTCCCCTTATATTTTCTCACACTCACACAAAATTCCTAGAAGACCAAATCAAAAGAAAAAATAATAGACAGGTACACACAACTAAACTAAATCTGATATTTCCCACAGTCCTGGGTCCTGGGTCAGCAGTTTTCATAATAGCAAGAAATATTACACATCAGAAGGCATCTCAACATATGTTTGATATTATTTGACCTGGAAAGTAGTTATGGCTACAAAAAAACCTAACCCCTTTGACTGCTGCCCTGAAGACAACTCTTTCAGCAAACATACAGATTCAGAATCTTAGTTTTTTTTTCTCTTAATACACTGATGCCCAGTGGCTTTACTTGCTGTCTATCATCCCTGTGAGGAGAAAGGTAACTTTTTTTTGACAACAGCTTGTCTAACAGCAGGACCAGATGTCAAAGATAATCACACGATGACAAATTTATGGCTTTCTTTTGGCAGAATATAGCTATATGTTTGATGCTAAGGTTGAGACCTCCTAGAGGTTCCCAGAAATTCCAAAATAAATTGCTCTATTCAAGCCTCTGTAGCCTTTGTTACTTTTTTTTGCCACCAATGTTGGATGACCATAGATAATATTATCCAGTGGCAATTTTATTGTTTTTCCCTCTGTGTAGTATGTTTGATGAAAAGTTCCTGAAATCAGAAAGCTGTAGATTTGTTAAAGTAAAGCTCAGATTCTATCAAAGAGCTGAAAGCACTTTCATTCATAAATTGGATATTTGAGGGGGAGAGAAGCATTTCTGCATAATTTTCCAGGCTTATTTGAAGTATATAAAGAATACAGAGAACGTCAGTGGGAGAACATTTGTTATTTTTGGTCTGCTCTGCTTAGCTTCTTTTTAGGAAATCCGCCTCCCTCATTCATATGATCCTAGTGGGATTATAAATCAAGAGACTACTTCTACTACCATAAATTTCGGAATATGATCCAGACTGAACAGTCAGAATTCCCTATTCTTAGTACTATAATTGGTCGATGGATAGGCATAGAACCAAGAGTCTTCTGTAGAATCTAACTTCCAAATTTTCAGGGCAAGATGCTCTCTACTAGGGATTTCATGGTATTTTAGTCTAAGGCTGCTGGTGGCTATCATGTCATCCACAACTAGAGAACCTGTATCAGACACAGTGATAAAAGAAGAAGTGTTTGCTTACATGATTTGAAACCCTTGGAATTTTCAGTTACCAAAATCAATTTTTTTTGCTTAAGCCAGTTTGATTTTAATTTTAGAATTGTTAAGAAAAATTAGTCCTAATTCAGGGAATTTTTCAACTGGGAAGATCTAAATTGCACATGAGGGAAATGTGGGGCTTGAGAGGGCCCAGGCACTTGCCATAGATCACATGGCTGTCTAGTGGAGAAGTTGCAGCTGAAACCCAGAATATCTCAGGTGATAGATAGCCTGTTATGCCATGATGAAGCAGTCTATTACTCAAATAAAAACAAACAGGATACAGCAAAAGGGTGACGTCAGCATCATGGTAGAGTGAGTTTTCCCCGTAGACTCTTCCTCCTACGACACAGCAAAAAGGACATTCATATACCAACAGAGGACATGCACATGACACAAAAGACGTCTGAGAGACCCATACAGCCATACGTTGAAGGTGGAGGTACTGAAACCCCTGGAGGAAGTGGAAGGATGTAAGGAGAACTCCTCTCCTTCCTGAACAACAGCGATGTTGGGACTGTGTCCACGTGGCTCTCAGAGACAAAGGGGGGCTGAGCAGCCCTCCATGGGAAAACCATCACTCTTCAAGTTCTCTCACAGTCTGTGGGAAAGTCCCATACAGAGGGGACTGAGCTGTTGTGGGGGGTGCCTTCATCAAGCTAGCACCCCAGGAGAGCAGATAGCAAGGGAATCATGAGAAGCCCCCAGGATCAGGCAAGTCAAAGAAAGAGCCTCTCCCCTCTGAGACGTAACAGCTCTCCGGGGGGGGGGGAGTGGCGGCCCTCTGTGGGAAAACCATTGCTCTCCAAGCTCTCACACAGCCTGTGGGAAATTCCCATATGGAGGGGACTGAATTGTTGCAGGGGTGTCTTCATCAAGCTAGCACCCCAGGAGAGCAGATAGTGAGGGAAGTGTGAGAAGCCCCTGGGATTGGGCAGGTGAAAGAAAGAGCCCTGACCTCTGACCAGTGCCCCAGGACAACTGGTCAGCTAGGCCACCTGCAGATCTCAGCAGGCTCAGAATACACAGCTCTTGATACCCACCCAGTGGCTGCAGGTGGAAGCTGCAAACAGATATTTTCAGAATGAGGAAAAATAAGCCCACGCCTTCAAGCAGTATGCAAAAATATGTTAAATCTCAAGATCAGAATGAAAATGACAAGCACCCAGAATTCAATCACGAAGGCACAGAAATTTGTAATCGAAATGACAGAGAATTCAAAATAGCTAGCATAAAAAACTCAATGAATTACAAGGAAACACAGATAGCCAGATCAATGAAATCAGGAACTTCACAAAAGAGATCGAAATGCTAACGAAAAACCAATCAGAAATGATGGAGATGAAAAACACAATGGAGGAGATAAAGAAAAATTTGGAATCTTTAAACAACAGAGCTGACAATATGGAGGAAAGAATTAGCATTATTGAAGATATGAATTCAGAAATGCTCCAGATGGAGGAGGAGAGAGAACTAAGACTAAAAAGAAATGAAGAAATTCTCTGAGAAATATCAGACTCAATTAGGAAATGCAACATAAGGATTATAGGTATTCCAGAGGGAGAAGAAAGGGAAAAAGCAGCAGAGAGCTTGCTCAAAGAAATAATAGCTAAGAACTTCCCAAACCTGGGGAAGGAGCTGGAAATACAAGTGAATGATGTAAATAGATCTCCTAAATATATCAACATAAAAAGACCCTCTCCAAGGTATATAGTAGTAAAGCTGGCAAAAGTCAATGACAAAGAAAATATATTAAGGGCAGCAAGACAAAAAAATAAATAAATAAATAAAAAATTGATGTACAAAGGAACCCCAGTCAGAATCTCAGCAATTTCTCAGCATAAACCCTACAGGCCAGGAGACAGTGGAATGATATATTCAAAATTCTGAAAGACAAAATCATTCAGCCAAGAATACTCTATCTAGTTAAAATATCCTTCAGATATGATGGAAAAATAATAACAATCCCAGAAAAACAAAAGTGAAGGAAGTTCATTGCCACAAGACCCCCACTACAAGAAATGGTCAACAAGGCCTTCATGCCTGAAAAAAAAAAGAGAAAGGGGATACAAAGGTTTGAGTAAGGAGAAAAATAGGTAGACAAAATCAGAAAAATTGCAGCTCTCCATCAGAATAGGTTAGCAAACACTTAATTACAACATCAAAGATTAAGTGAAGGAAGACACCAAAAATAAATATAATCTCATCACTTTAAACACAAACTCACAACACAAGATAGAATAAGTTGTGGCAATAATAACTTAGAAAGGGAAGAAGAAAGGGATGGAATTGACTTAGTCTAAGTAAATAAGAGGCCATCAGAAAATGGACTATCTCATCTATGAATTTTTTTTATACAAACTTCATGGTAATAACTAAACAAATAAAAAGAACACAGACACATATGATAAATAAAGAGAAAGCTAAGAAAATCATCATACAGAACTACCAAACTGAATTGGTAGTGTAAAACGGATGGGATGAGAAACAAAGCAAATGCAAAAGAACTAGAAAATGAGTGATAAAATAACAACATTAAGTCCTCATATATCAATAATCACTTGAAATGTAAATGGATTGAATTCTCCAATAAAAAGACACAGAGTGGAGGGACGGCTTAAAAAACAAGATTCAACAATGTGCTGCCTCCAGGAAACACAGCACTAAAGACAACACAGGCTCAGTGTGAAAGGATAGAAGACAATACTCCAAGCTAATGGCAAACAAAAGAAAGCAGTTGGTGCCATACTTATATCAGACAAAGTAGACTTCAAGATAACACAGGTAATGAGAAACAAAGAGGGGCAATATATAATGATAAAGGGGACACTCCACCAAGAAGACATATCACTTATAAATATATATGCACCTAACACAGGAGCACCAAAGTCCATAAAACAACCATTAACAAACCTAAAGGGAGATATTAACAACAACACAATAATAGTAAGGGATCTTAACATCCCACTTACATCAATCGATAGATCTTCCAGACAGAAAGTCAATAAGTAAATAGCGGACTTAAACAATTAGATGAGATGTAATTAATAGATATATAGAGAGACCACTCCATCCAAACATAGCAGATTACACATTCTTCTCAAGTGCACATGGAACAATCTTGAGGCTAGATCATATGTTGGGAAACAAGGCAAGCCTCTATAAATTTAAGATTGAAATCATAACAAGCATCTTTTCTGACCATAATGATATGAAACTGGAAATCAACTACAAGAAAAAAACTGGGAAAGCGACAAAGATGTGGGGACTAAACAACATGCTATTGAACAACAAATGGATCATGGAAGAAATTAAAGGAGAAATAAAAAAGTATCTGGATACTTTTGATATGATATGAAAATACACCATATCAACTCATATGGGATGCAGCTAAAGCAGTCCTGAGAGGGAAACTCATAGTAATACAGGCCCACCTTAACAAGCAAGAAAAATCCCAAATAGGCAACCTTAAACTACACCTAATAGAATAAGAAAAAGAAGAACAAACAAAGCCCATAGTCAGCAGAAGGAGGGAAATAATAAAAGTTAGAGCAGAAATAAATGAAACTGAAACAAACAAACAAAAAAAACGGTAGACAGGATCAATGAAACAAAGAGCTGGTTCTTTGAGAAGATAAACAAAATTGACAAACCCTTAGCCAGATTCACTAAGAAAAAGAGAGAGAAGGCTCAAATAGATAAAATTTGAAATGGAAGAGGAGATATTACAATGGACACCACAGAAATACAAAAGAATATAAGAGAATTCTATGAAAAACTATATGCCAACAAATCGGACAATCTAGAAGAAATGGATAAATTCTTAGACTTATACAATCTCCCAAAACTAAATCAACAAGAAATAGAGAATCTAAATAGACCAATCACAAGTAAAGAGATTAAAACACTAATCAAAAACCTCCCAAAAAGTAAAAGTCCAGGACCAGATGGCTTCTCTGGAGAACTTTACCAAACACTTAAAGAAGACTTAATACCTATCCTTCTCAACCTATTCTAAAAAATAAAGGAAGATGGGACACCTCCTAACACATTCTATGAGGCCAATATCACCCTGATACCAAAGGCAGACAAGGAGAATACAAAGAAGGAAAATTATAGGCCAATATTGCTGATGAACATAGATGCAAAAATCCTCAACAAAATATTGGCAAACTGAATCCAGCAATACATTAAAAAGATCATACACCATGATCAAGTGGGATTTACACCAGGGATACGGGGATGGTTCAACATGCGCAAATCAATCAATTTGATACCCCACATTAACAAAATGAGGAATAAACACCACATGATCATCTCAATAGACTCAGAGAAATCATTTGACAAGATATGATATCTATTTATGATATAAACTCAACAAAACGGACATAGAAGGAAAATACCTCAACATAATAAACGTCATATATGAGAAACCCACAGCCAATATCACACTCAATGGGGAAAAACTGAAAGCCATTCCTCTGAGAACAGGAACAAGACAGGTGTGCCCACTCTCGCCACTCTTATTCAGCATAGTACTGGAGGTTTTGGCCAGAGCAATTAGACAAGAAAAGGGAATAAATTTAATCCAACTAGGCAACAAAGAAGTGAAACTCTCGCTGTTTGCAGGTTACATGATTTTATACATAGAAAACCCTAAAGAATCCATCAGAAAACTATTAGAAATAATCAACAACTATAGCAAAGGTGCAACGTTCGAAATCAACTTACAAAAATCAGTTACTTTTCTATACTCCACTAACGAACAGAAATAGAACTCAAGAAGACAATCCCGTTTACAATCACAACAAAAAGAATAAAATATCTAGGAATGTATTTATCCAGGGAGCTGAAAGACCTATACAATGAAAACTATATTATTGAAAGAAATCGATGATGACATAAAGATATGGAAAGACATCCCATGCACATGGATAAGAAAAATAAACATAGTTAAAATGTCCATACTACCTAAAGCAATTTACAGATTCAATGCAATCCCAATCAGAATCCCAATGACATTATTCATGGAGATAGAACAAAGAATACTAAAACTCACGTGGGGCAACAAAAGACACCAAATAGCCAAAGAAATCCTGAGAAAAAAGAACAAAGCTGGAGGCATCACAATTCCTGACTTCAAAATATACTACAAAGCTATAATAATTAAAACAGCGTGGTACTGGTACAAACACAGAAACACAGATCAATGGAACAGAATTGAAAGCTCAGAAATAAAACCACACATCTACGGACAGCCAATCTTTGAGAAAGGAGCAAAGAACATACAATGGAGAAAGGAAAGTCTCTTCAATAAATTGTGCTGGGAAAACTGGACAGCCACATGCAAAATAATGAAGGTAGACTATTTTCTTTCACCATGCACAAAAATTAACTCAAAATGAATCAAAGACTTGAAGGTAAGACCTGAAACTATAAAACTCCTGGATGAAAATATAGCCAAAACACTCTTTGACATTGGTCATAGTGGGATCTTTTCGAATTCCATGTCTACATGGAAAAGGGAAACAAAATAAAAAATAAAAAAGTGGGAATTCACCAGACTAAACAGCTTCTGCAAGACAAATGATACCAGAATCAAAATGAAAAGACAACCCACCAGCTGGGAGAACTATTTGCAAAGCATATATCTGACAACGGGTAAATCTCCATAATATATAAAGAACTTACACAACTGAGCAACAAAAAACAAACAACCCGATCAAAAAATGGGCAGAGGCTATGAACAGACATTTTTCCAAGGAAGATATACAGATGGCCAATAGGCACATGTAAAGATGTTCAATATCATTAATCATACGGGAAATGCAAATCAAAACAACACTAAGATATCACCTTATACCAGTTAGAATGGCTATAATCACCAAGACAAAAAATAACAAATGTTGGAGGGGTTGTGGAGAAAAGCGAGTCCTCATTCACTGCTGGTAGGAATGCAAACTGGTGCAGCCTCTATGAAAAACAGTATAGAGATTCCTCAAAAAATTAAAAATAGAAATACCCTATGATCCAGCTATCCCACTACTGGGTATCTATCCAAATAACCTGAAATCAACAAGCCAAAGTGGCTTATGCATCCCTATGTTCATTGCAGCATTATTCACTATAGCCAAGAAGTAGAAACAACCTAAGTGTCCCTAAACTGATGATTGGGTAAAGAAGATGTGGTATATATATACAATGGAATACTACTCAGCCACAAAAAAGTCAAAATTGTCCCATTCTCAACAACATGGATGGACCTGGAGGGTGTTATGTTAAGCGAAATCAGCCAGACATAGAAAGACAAACACCACATGATTTCACTCATACATGGAAGATAAACTAACAAACGGACAGAGACAACAGTTTGGTGGTTACCAGGGGAAGGGGGTTGGGAGGTGTGCACAAGAGGTGAAGGGATGCATTTATATGGTGACTGACAAATGATAATGTACAACTAAAAGTTCACAATGTTATAAACTATTATTACATCAATAAAAAAATAACCAGAACTCATTCAGAACCATCATTGGATCTGGGTGAAGAAGTGTGACCCATACCTGCCTACATACAGATTTTCTGATAGCCAAAATCTCTCCTTGCTTTTCATGAATCAAGAGGTACCTAGAAGCTTTAGAGGCAACTCTGTCATCGTATAAATGGGAAAACTGAAGCTGAGTTAATTGACTTGTCTAAGATATAATATATATGTTGCGTTAAGGCTAGACACTCAGTTTCAAGCTTTTTCCAATAAATTGACTACATCCATTGCCCCTTCCCTCAAACTACCTATACTCCTCCACTGAAAAGATGAAAAGCAATTATTTGTCTTTTGACCTGTATTCAAGCCAGTAGTATAGGATACTTTGGGCATTAGCTAATACAATCCTTTAATCTACTGATTGTCAGCTTGAAAATTGCTTCCAAGTCAGAAGATAAAGAGTTGTATAAATTCATTAATGCGATTATTGGTTCAGTGCTTTCCTTTGAGGCAGCAGCACATAGTTTTGAGGAAGGAGAGCATAGTGGTTAAGAGCACAAGATTTCAAGTCAGACAGCTGGATTCAAAACTCGGTTATGGCTCTTACCAGCAGTGTAGACTTTGTCAAGTTTTTAACTTCTCTAAGAGTCATTTTCATTTATAAAAAGAGGCAAGGATACATATTACTTAAAATTATTGTAAGGGTTAAATGACATCATGCATGGATAAGACTAATTACAGTATCTAGCACTGTATACTTACTGTACACAGTAAGTACTCAAAAAACAGTTGTTACTGGTGTTATCATTGTTATAAAATGACTAATGTTTAATGTTAAAGGGAATTTTATAGGCTAATTTGGGGAGGGAATAAAAGTATGTGTGATGGAAAAGAGGGAATATTTTTACTTACATTTTTAGCCTTTTAAAGTTTAAATGAATAATCCAGTTCATTGTAAAGAAATTAAAAATACAGAAAGGTAAAAATCTATAAGAATTCCACCATCTATAGTTAGCCATTGTTCACGTTATCCAATGCAAATGTGTATGTGATATGCATATGTAAAAAATAGAATCATACTATAAATACTTTTTAAATAATACTTAACTGTTGAAAATGCACAATATCCTAGAAATTTCTGACTTATTTTTTTTACTCCAGGATATATAATGAACACTTTTACAGGCTACTAAATATAGATGTAGATGATTATTTTATTATCCATACAGTATTCCAGGGTGCAGATTTATTCAGCTAATCTTTCATTGTTGGAAATGTTTCCAACAATTCCAAATAAATATTTGTCTGCACCTAATTATTGATTTAGAATAGATAACTAGAACTGAAAATAAGGTTATGATAAAGATATAATTTTTAAAAAACTTTATTTTTATGTGTAATTTGTTTTTCTTTTGGTGAGGAAGATTGCCCCTGAGCTAACATCCATTGCCAATCTTCCTCTTTTTGCCTGAGGAAGATTGTCCCTGAGCTAACACATGTGCCAGTCTCCCTCTCTTTTGTATGTGGGACACCATTCAGCATGGCTTGATAAGCGGTGTGTAGGTCCATGCCCAGGATCCGAACATGCAAACCCTGGGCCGCTGAAGTGGAGCATGTGAACTTAACCACTATGCCTCTGGGCCAGCCCTTAATTTTTGTTTTTATATTTAATATTTATATAGTTTACATGGTTATATAGTATATTTAAATTTTTGAATAGGTAATACATTAAAATTATTAAAATTTAAATCATGAAAAGACTTCTTCTTCTACTTCTTCCTAAACTGCTGTTTCCCAACTATAGATAATTGCTTTTATTATATTCTTTTATATCTTTTCTAGAGTTTGGTTTACAAAAAGAGATATTTGAGAATACATATTCATATTTCCCTTATTTTTTAACACAAAATCTATCAAATTATATACACCGTTATGCACCTCAATTTTTCCATGTTAGCACATCATTTTCTTATTTTTTTATAGCTGCACTGTATTCCATTTAACGTGTGTAGCATAATTTTTTAACCAGTCCCCTATTGTTGGCCATCTGAATTCTTTCTGATCTTTTCTTATTATAACATCTCAACTAATAAACTTGCTCTTTTGTTATTTTTCCTGTGAGTCTCCCTGTAGGATAAATCCCAGAAGTAGTGTTGGTAGGTCACAGGATATATGCATTTATAATTTCAATAGATGGTGCCAAATTGTCCTTATTGGGATTATTTATATATCCATAAGCAGTGTATGAGAGTGGCTATTTCCTCACAGCCTTCCCAAAAGGGTGTGTTGTCAAACTTAGGATTTTTGTAAAATGATATTTTAAAAATGTTATTTTGCTATAGTTTTAATTTGCACTTGTCTTATAAGTAATGTCTGTTCATATATTATAGGAACCTTCATATCTCCCTTTTATAAACTACATTTTCATACCCTATGTTCATTTTTTCATTGTGTTACTGGTTTTTAAAAAGATCAATGTCTGAAAGCTCTTTATATCTAAGAGATCAGCTTTTTTTTTTGGTGTGTTGAGTGACAATTATCTTTTCACAGTTTGACAGTTTGTCTTTTGGCTCTGTAGGATGTTTCACAGTGAAGTTTGTTTTTTTTTAACTTTTTATTTTTAAATAACTATAGATTCACAGGAAGTTGCAAAAATATTACAGTGAAGTCCCATGTACCCTTCTGTCAGACTCACCCAATGGTTACATCTTATTTAACTATAGTATAATTTCAAAACCAGGAAATTGACATTGGCACAAAGTGCATGTATAGTTCTGTGCCATTTTATCAGGTGTAAATTTATGCAATGGCTTTTCATTACTGCTGGGCAAGGGTGGGAGTTCAGTCTCCCTGTTAGGCCTCCACTGATATCACCCTGGCTGGGCATGTCATTGGTGCATTGTTACTGCTTCTTACATGGTCTCCACCGCTAGGGGTGGCCTCATTACTGCTGATCAGTGGCGAAAATATTGCCTCTCCACTAGGCCTCCTCTGACAACACCTACCCCAGCATGGGTGAGGAGGAGCTCTTTGTGACTGCTGGGTGGGGGCAAAAGTCCAAGTTCCCCACTCTGCCTTTTCTGACACCACCCCAGCAGGAGGCTTGGGGTACCTAGTTATAGCCTAGTGAGGCTCCTCACTCAACCTCTGGCACAAGTGGAAGAGGAGCTCTAGTTTTTTCTGATGTTTGCCTTGAGTAAGGTGGTTATTGTCTAAAAGTTTTCTATCTTGCTAGGCTTCCCCTTTCCTGGTTCTTTGGCTGGAGAGAGAGCAGGCTTTTCTTGGGGAATTTTTGTCTGCACCCATTGGTGTTTCCAGTTTGCCAGATTCTCTAGCACCCAGTCTAGGATATATGAAGCAAAAAGGAAAACCAGGGACTTCACCATGGTGTCATGCCCTTGAGTCCCAAGGTCTCTAACAATATGCCTTCTTCTCCCCACCTTTCAGAGTCTACTTAAATTTGTTTGATATACCATGTCCAGCGATTTTAGCTGGACCTAGTAAGGAATAAGGATAAGTTGTCTACTCCATCTTTCTAGAAGTGGAAACTGTTGCCTTGTTTTTATAATGTTGTCAAATTTATTCACTTTTTCTTTTATGTGTTATAGATTTTGAATCACAGAAATGTCTTCTCCACAATAAGATTACAAAAGAAATGTCCTGTATGTTCTTCTGCTATTTCTTTAATTTCTTATTCTCTTTATTCAAATTTTTATCCATTTGGAATTACCTTGACTCACTGATTATTTTTTTCCAAGTAATTAACCAGATGACCCAATGCAATTTTTAATAGTTCATCTTTCCACCAATAATTTGAAATTCCACTTTTATCTTATACTAAAGTCATGTATTTAGGTCTACCTCTGTACTCTCTTTTGTCTGCCATTAATTTGTCTGTCTATTCATGTACCAGTACCATACTGGTTTAGTTCTTGAGGGTTTAGTTCTTATAATATATTTTAATATGGAATTGAGTTAGCCTACTCCCACTGCCTTATTTTGCTGAATAGTATTTTACTGAATAGTATTACTTTTAAGTTTTATGTGAACTTAGAATTATCTTGCCTATTTTTTATAAGGAAGCCTACTGGAAAAAAAAATTGGGAATCGCTGACACCTTTTACTAAATTATTACCATCTCACCCAACAAGGCTTGTGGTGGTAGCATATATGTATCTTGCTTTATAAATTCAGCTATTCAAGAAATATCATGTGTATTTAAACAAAATTTGAGTACCAAGCCTCTATTCTAGCAGAAAAGTTAGTCTCAGTCAGAGGGCCAGGACTAGGGTGAGGAAAGCAGGGCATTTAGGGTGCAAAATTTAAAGAGGCACTCACACTTATGTCTGAAAGTGCTGACTCTGCATTTTTACAAACATGAGAATGAGTGCCTCCTTAAATTTTTGTGTCCTAACACCTAATTTTCTTCACCCTAGTCCAAGCCTTTCTCACTGGGTCTTCTTTCCCTTTCCTATGGATGTACAAAAATTGGAAAAACTTACACAGTTCCTAGAAAATGCACAAGAGTGATACTCAAAGTATTTAACAACTAGCATGAAAAATAAATAACCAGAATGGACACTAGCTGTAGAAAACAGAGTCCAAAAAAATCACTTGCATAACCATCTGGCTGCTAGATTGTGGGGCGGTGAAGTGTAGTTGGGTGACAGTTTTTGACTGCCATGTCTTTGGAATCTATCACAGCATTACTACTGAGGCCATGTTCTCCCTGGGCTGATTTCTGTTAATGACTGAGTATGGTAGGAATCCTAGAGCTGAACCATTCTAGGCCAATGAGGGAATGCTCTAATTGACAATCTTTGCTCTGGGACTCCCTATTGTCCTGGCTGAGACTTTCTCTAAGCTGCACTACAGTTTGAAGCTCTTACTACTCAATCTTCCTTCTTTACTTTCTTTTCACAGACACCAGATGCGTTATCTGAAAGCCTTCTCTGCCTACTCTTGCTCTTTCTCTACTTTATCCTTCATAAACATTTCTTTTAATAAGTATCTTACATTTCTAATTTTGTCATGGTATCTGCTTCCAGCAGTGCCTGAATTGACATACTTTTTACCAAAAGTGGTCTAAGAAAGCAGGCAGTATGATAGTATTTTGGCACCAGATGAGACCCTGTTCAGCTAGAAAGGAGGACCCCATCTTGAATGGGCAGAAGATGACAGCCCATATGTTAAAACTTTTACCTGTGATGGCCTAATAAAATATTTCAATAGAAGGAAACACCCTTGCCAGTGTAATGATTCAAACCTTATATGGAGGGAACATTAAAGATAAGGACAATGGAGTTGGCTGCTTATCACTAAGTTGTTGTAACATCCTGCAGAAAGTGGTTAACAAACAGTTAAAGGCTAAGTGTGAGATCTTGTAGTTAAAGGCTAGACATCTTCCTTTGTAGCTTACAAAGAGGCCATTATCTCCTGCAGTGGATGAGCAGACACAGCTAGAAAGCAAACTCAGCTTAATAGATGATAGAGTCATGGAGTTCTAGAGTTATTAAAAATGTTCAGCCAAGGCATATCTTTTATGTTAAGTTCATAGTCCTGACTTGGAAAATTGGGGACCCTAAACGATGAGATGGCAATATCTGAGTAGATGCTTTTGAGAATCATGGATATGCAGACTCCATGGTACCTACAGAGCTTGCAAAGATGGACTGCCCCTCAGTAAGATCTATCATTTCCTCCACTTAGGAAGACACTGCAGGGGCTTCTTCTTTGCAGAGGAAAAGGTATTCTTTCAGGAGTTTCCCCCAACTCTTTTCTTGGTTGTCAGACTGATAACTAGGTTAAACCCCAGTGATAACCCATCTGGGGGTATACTGATCCTGATAAGGAAAAAAGGAGACTATACACCAAAGGACATGCAGGAAATAGATAGCATATACCAGAATAAGCCATGGGAGTATGACTGGGACTGGATTTTGAAGGTGCCTGATAGAGGAGGCTGGAACATAAGTCTAAATAAACAAGTTAGGAGTACTTTCTTGAGAAACAAGACGTAACATTCCAGCAAGAAACCCAGAGAATAGGGCAAAGTTGCTGCTATGATAGTTATAGAAATCTAGAGAAAATGGTGAACGATACTAAGTAAAGTTGAAATGCTTGAGTTGCTATGGCAGATAATAGAGGCAAGAATAAAGGTGCTAATGGGGGGCAATATCAGCAAGATGGCAGAGTAGGAGAAACCAGCCTTCATTCCTCCACAAAAAACAACAATTAGATAGCTATCCATGAATGAAAATAGCTCTGGAAGAGCTTAAAAGTCCAATTAAGAACCTACAGCAATACAGTGGAACAAAAAATGGAGAATAACCACATATAAAGGATCATTGGGAAGATCAGCTTAGCTGAGATGTATGGAGATGGGTAGGAAGAAAGAAGAAGGGTGAGGGCTATGAGTATCAGTCATGAAGTGGGTGCCATCACATTCTCTAGTGGCCTTCTCTGTAAAGGACCCTGGTAGCCTTTCCTTCTGAAGACTTCAACAGCCCCCAGGACAGTTGCCAACTCCCCACAGTTTTTACAGTGTATTATCCTGTGCTGTTTGTTGGTGTGAACTCCGGTGGCCTGTTACACAGAGGACACTGGCAGCTTTCACCACTGAAGTAACGAACAGCCATGTCTCTAATGATATCCCAGAGAGGGAGGCAATGCTGTGTACTCCGAGAAGGAGCTGCTGTTGCACTGCCCCCAGACTAAGGCTGCTACCCTCCAACCCTGTGCATATCCTAGTCCCCAGGGCCATAGCTGGTCTACATGTGCCCACACTTCATACCTCAGCTCTGCAGCTGCTCTGCATGCATCTGGGCTCCAGACACCAGCTCCACAGCTACTTCACTTGTGCCTGTGTTTCAGGTACCAGAGCCACCACCCCTGCAGGCTATCTACTGCCCTGGACCCCAGAGATGCTGTCTGTCCATGTGCACTCATGTTCTGGACCCTGACTCAATGGCTTCTCAGCAAACATCTGCATCTCAAGTACCGGAGCCATCACTGCTGCAGGCTAGCCAGCACCACGGACCCTGAAGCTGCTGTCACTCCATCAGCACCTGCACTTCAGGCTCTGGCTCTGTGGATTCTCCATGAGTGCCTGCATATCAGACACCACTGTGAGCCAGATCCAGCCCTAAGAGGGATCCCCTTGACCATGATATCTCCTGTGAGAGAAAAAAGAATTAGGAAGACTCCAGCAGCCTTCACCACTAAAGACCACAATAGCCCTTGCTGCCACTGCAGACACCCTCAGCCTTGGACATTAAGGACTTCTGCAATCTTTGCCAATGCTAACCTCAGCTGACAGCTGCACAGAGACTATGCTATTGGACTTTCCACAGAGCCTGAACAGCCACACTTCACCCAGCTGGTGCCCTCACACACACCTACAGGTGACAAACCTTTACCACTGAAAGTAGCCCATAAAGTCTGGAAGAGGTGACTGCTCCATCAAATGTACAGAAATCAACACAAGGCTACAAAAAACACAGAATTCAGAGAAACATGACACCAGCAAAGAAACACAATAATTTTCCAGTATCTGACCCTCAGGGATTGGAGATCTACAAATTTCCAGGCAAAGAATTCAAAATAATTGTTTTAAGGAAGCTCAATGAGCTAAAAGAGAACACAGATAGACAACTCTGTAAAAGCAAGAAAACCATACATGAACAAAAGAAGAAGTTCGACAGAGAGATAGAAATTATAAACAAGAACCAAACAGAAATACTGGAGCTGAAAGATACAGTGAATGAAATGAAAAAAACAAAACAAAAAAAACCAAAATCCAATAGGGAGCATCAACAGCAGACTTAATGAAGCAGAAGAAAGAATCTGTGAACTTGAAGACAGATCATTTGAAATTATCCAGTCATAGGAGAAAAAAGAAAAAGAATAAAAGTAGTGAAGAAAGCCTATGTGAATTATGGAACACAATCAAGAGAAATAATATTTACATTCTGGGAGTCCCAGAAGGAGAATAAAGAGAGAAATGAGCAAAATCTTATTTAAACAAATAATGGCTGAAAACTTCCCAAATCTGGGGAGAAATATGGATATTCAAGTACATGAACCTCATAGGTTCCCATACAGGTTTAACCCAAAGTGGACTTCACTAAGACACATTATTTTAAAACTGTCAGAAATAAAAGACAAAGAGAGAATTTTGAAAGCAGCAAGAGAAAGAAATTCATCTCATATAGGGAACCCCCATAAGGCTATCAGTGGATTTCTCAGAAGAAACCTAGTAAGCCAGGAAAGAGTGGGATGATATATTCAAAGTGCTGAAAGAAAAACAACACACTGGTAAAGGTAGTATATAGTCAAATTCAGAACTCTAATACATTAGTATGGTGGCGTATAAACAACTTAACTCCATTATAAAGGTTAAAGAACAAAAGTATTAAAAATAGTTATAGCTACAATAATTTGCTAATGAATGCATAATATAAAAAGAGATAACTTGTGACATCAAAGAGGTAAAATGGGGGGGAGAAAGGGGTGAGTAGAAGGGTAGAGTTTTTGTCATGTGACCAAAGTTAAGTTTTTAAAATAGGTTGTTACAACTGTAAAATGTTTTATGTAAGCCTTATGGTAACACCAAATCAGAAACTTATAGTAGATATGCAGAGTTAAAGAGAAAGAAATCAAAGCCTACTACTACAGAAAATAATCAAATCACAAAGGAAGATAGCAAAAGAGGAAGAAAAGAAAAAAGGAATTACAAGTCAGTCAGCAAACAACGAACAAAATGGAAATAGTAAGTCCTTACTTATCAATAATTATTTTAAATTTAAATGGATTAAATTCTCCAATCAAAAGACATAGAGTGGCTGAAAGTATTAAAATAAAAAAAGACCCAACTATACGCTGCCTACAAGAGATTTGCTTCAACTTCAAGGACACATATAGGCTAAAAGGGAAGGGATGGAAAAAGATATTCTATTCAAAGGGTAAGCAAAAGACAGAAGGGGTGACTAAACTTATATCAGACAAAATAGACTTTAAGTGAAAAACTATAGCAAGAGAGGAAGAAAGTCATTATAATGATAAAGGGGTAAAATTATCAAGAAGATATAACAATTGAAAATATATATGTACCCAACATTGGAACACCTAAACATATTAAGCAAATACTAACAGATCTGATGGGAGAAATAGACAACAGTACAATAGTTGTGGGGAACTTCAATACACAACTCTCAACAATAGATAGACCATGCAGACAGAAAATCAAAAAGGAAACATCAGATTTGAACTACACTTTAGACCAAATGGGCTTAACAGACATGTACAAAACATTCCATCCAACAACAGCAAAATACACATTCTTCTCAAGTGCACACGGAACATTATAATCGATCAAATGTTATCGTAAAATGAGTTCTTAATGAATTTAAGAAGATTGAATTTATACCATGTATCTTTTCAGACCACAATGTTATGAAACTAGAAATTAATGACAGGAGGAAACTGGAAAATTCACAAACGTGTGGAAATTAAACCTCATGACTTCATTTATATCTTGAAATAAATGAAAATGGAAACACAATATACCAAAACTTATGGGCTAGAGAAAAAGCAATTTTAAGAGGGTGTTGATAGTGATAAATGCTTATATTAAGAAAAAAGAAAGATCTCAAATAAAGAACTGACTTTACACCACAAGGAACTACAAAAGAAGAACAAACTAAGCCCAAAGTTAGCAAAGGAAGAAAATAACAAAGATCTGAGCAGAAATAAATGAAATGGGGACTAGAAAAAGAATAGAAAACATCAATGCAAACTAGAGCCTGTTTGTTGTAAAGATAAACAAAATAGACAAACCTTTAGCTAAACTAAGAAAACAAGAGAGAAGACTAAAATCCATAAATCAGAAATAAAAAAGAAGACACTATAACTAATACCACAAAAATACAAAACATCATAAAAGACTGCTATGAACAATTATATGCCAACAAATTAGACAACCTGGAAGAAATGAATAAATTCCTAGAAACATATAATCTACCAATATTGAATCATGAAGGTATAGAAAATCTGAATAGACCTATAGCGAGTAAAGAGATTGAATCAGTAATCAAAAATCTTCCAACAACAAAAGCCCAGGACCTTATGGCTTCATTGGTGAATTGTACCAAACATTTAGAAAAGAGTTAATACCAATCTTTCTCAAACTCTCCCAAAAAAGTCAAAAAGAGGGAACACTCCCAATCTCATTTTACAAGGCCAACATTACCCTGACACCAAAGCCAGACAAGGACACTACAAGAAAAGAAAATGATAGGTCAATATTTATGATGAAGAAAGATTCAAAAAGCCTCAACAAAATACTAGCAAACTAAATTCGATGGTACAATAAAAGGATCAAACATCACAATCAGGTGGGGTTTATCCCTGGGATGCAAGGATTGTTCAACATATATAAATCAATAAATCTTATTCATCATTATAACAGAATGAAAGACAAAATATACGATAATTTCAATAGATGCAGACAAGCATTTAACAAAATTCATCATTCTTTTATGATTAAAACTCTCAGCAAATTAGGGAGATAAAAAATGAACCTCAAATAAACAATACCATTTATGACAAGCCCATAGATAACATTACACTCAATGGGAAAAGCTAAATTCTTTTCCTCTAAGATCAGGAACAAGACAAGGATGTTCACTCGAACTACTTTTATTCAACATAATACTGGAAGTCATAGCCAGATCAATTAGGCAAGAAAAATAAATAAAAGTTATCCAAATCAGAAAGGAAGGGCAATTCTGGGAAGAAGGAAGAATAAGAGAACTCTGAACTCACCTCCTCCCATGAACACAGCAAATCTACAACTACCTGTGGAACAATTACCTCTGAGAGAGATCTGGAAACTGGATAAAAAGAACCCCCACAACAAGTGACAACACTGACAGGGGTGAAAGAGGCAGAAATACACCTCTGCTGAGAAAAAAACCACATCCTAGCCACAGTGCTTCATGGGCAGGAGCAATCTTAAAGGTAAAATCTTTTCCTGGAGGAGCAGGGGAATCTGAGTGGGAGAGCTATGCCACAATAGGCATCATAGCCTTTGAATTCAGCACAACTGAAATGAGTTCTCATAATACCTGTCTTTGCTGGCTTTTAAAAGCAACAAAGAATACCTCCAGAAAAACTATTGAATTTCAGAGAAAGAAAAGCCTTCTCTTAAAGGGTCCATGCACAGATTCACTCATTCTGGAAACCAACACAAAAACACCAGAAATAAAGGTGCATAGTCTTTTGGTAAAAGAGACACTTACTAAGCTCAGAGTGCATCCCAGAGAGGCAGGAGGTGGCTGGGCAAACCTTCCCAGAGACTGAGACACTGGCAGCAGCCATTACTATGTCTTAGGGCAGTCAGGCTGACATGGATGCTGGCAGACACCATTGGATTTCTTCCCCTGGCCTATTAACACAGGGGTTGTCCTGCCTACTAGAGCACCAATTTGATTTAATCCAGCTCATCCAGGGCAGGCAGCCCACCCTAGGGACTGGCGCCACTCACCAGCAAGCTTGCAGGGAACTTGTGGGCCTGTGTAGGCAGGCAAGTGGCATATCTGCAGTGGGGTGAGTATGTTCACTTCAGCGGGATGTGTGAGGACAGAGAAGGCATGCATTGGTGCAGTGGTTGGGCCCACAGGTAGTGGGGAGTGTCAGCTGCAGTTGTACAGCTGGCCATCTCAATCAGCCACACTGGGGATATTTCCTGCTTCCCAATGCCTTAAACAATTGTGTGCTGCCTCGCCCGGGGCCATGCCCACCCATCTGTGTTCCTGAGAGAGCTGACAACAGCCTCATGCTACAGGGAGCCTGTCTGCAGCAATTGTGAGCCTCTGAGCCTAGGAACAAGCCACACTGGGGACCTGACTCATTTAACAGCAAAATAACAGCAGTTATGTGCTATTAGATTTTGCAGCCAGCCATGCAGGGGCTTGCCCCACCCAATAAAGTGACTAAAGTGACCATAGCAGCTGCAAATGGCTGAGCTTTACTACCACCTGGTCTGGAGGCCAGCTTAGCCTACCCATGTGCCCGCAGCAAAAGCAACTCTGTTACAACAGTAGGACACAGGTAGCACACACAGGGGACACTCCTGGAACATTTGGAACAGCTGATGAGACGGAAGCACATTGCTGGGCCCCAGAAGGCATCTCTTACATAATGCAATATTTACAAGATCAGAAAACGTAGCTGATATACCTAGTACATAAATATAAGTGCAGAGAAATAGGGAATATGAAGAGACAAAGGAATATGTTCCAAATAAGGCAACAGGACAAATTCTCAGGAAAAGAACCAAATGAAACAGAGATAAAAGAAATTCTACCTGTTAAAGAGTACAAACTAATAGCCATAAAGATGCTCACTGATCTTGGGAGAAGAATAGATGAACACAGTGAGAACTTCAACAAAGAATTCGAAAATATAGAAAAGAATCAATCAGAACTGAAGAATACAATAAAAAAATGAAAAAGTCACAAGAGGGAATCAATAGCAGAGAAGATGACACAGGCGAACAGATCAGTTGTCTGGATTAAAGAGTAGAGGAAATTGCACAAGCTGAACAGAAAAAAGAAAAAAGAATTAAGAAGAACAAGGACAATCTAAGGGACCTCTGGGACAACATCAAGCATACTAACATCCATATTATAGGTGTCCCAGGAGAAGAGAGAGTCAAAGGGGCAGAGAATCTGTTTGAAGAAATAATAGTTGAAAACTTCCCTAACCTAAGGAAGGAAACAAACAACCAGGTACAGGAAACACAGAGAGCACCAAACAGGATAAGCCAAAGGGGCCCACACCAAGACACATTATAATTAAAATGTCAAGAATTAAAGATAAAGAGACAATCTTAAAAGCTGCAAGAGAAAAGCAACAAGTTACATGCAAAGGAAATTCCATGAGGCTATCAGCTTACTTTTCAGCAGAAACCTTATGATCTAGAAGGGAGTGGCATGATATATTCAAAGTGCTGAAAGGAAAAAACCTACAGCCAAGAATACTGTACCCATCAAAGTTATCATAAAGAGTGGAGGAA
This sequence comes from Diceros bicornis minor, assembly GCF_020826845.1. Classification (NCBI taxonomy): domain Eukaryota; kingdom Metazoa; phylum Chordata; class Mammalia; order Perissodactyla; family Rhinocerotidae; genus Diceros; species Diceros bicornis. Next base: position 76,236,110 of record NC_080781.1, on the reverse strand, counting down.
GAGATAAAGAGTTTTCCAGACAAGCAAAATCTACAGGAGTTTATCACCACTAAACCAGCCTTACAAGAAATCTTAAAGGGACTTATTTGAGTGGAAAAGAAAAGATCACAAATAGGAATAAGAAAATTATCAAAGAAAAAAAATCACTGTTAGAGGCAAATGTACAGTAAAGGTAGTGGATCAACCACCTATAAAGCTAGTATGAAGGTCAAAAGACAAAATACTGAAAATATCTAACTATATGATAAGAGGTTAAGGGATACACACACACTAAAAAAGAAGTTAAACATGATATCAAAAACATAAAATGTGACAGGAGGAAAGAAAAAGTGTAGGGCTTTTAGTAACAGGTCAAAGTTAAGAGACAAGAACTTAATATAGCTTGCTATTTACTTAAGTTATTATATATGAATTTCATGGTAATTACAAACTATAAATGTATAATAAATACACAAAAAATGAAGAGAAAGGAACCCAAACATAATACTAAAAAAAGCCACCAAATCTCAAGGGAAGAGAGGAAGAAAGGAACAGAGAAGAATTACTAAAACACCCAGAAAAAATTAACAAAATGGCAATAAGTACATACTTATCAGTAGCTAATTTAAATGTCAATGGACTAAATGCTCCAATCAAAAGACATAGGGTGGCTGAATGGATGAACAAACAAGACCCATATATGTGCCGTATACAAGAGACATACTTCAGATCTAAAGACACTCACAGATTGAAAGTGAAGGAATGGAAAAAGATATTCCATGCAAATAGAAACAAAAAGAAAGCTGAAGTAGCAATATTTATATCAGACAAAATGGACTTGAAGACAAAAATTTTAATAAGAGACAACGAATGGCACTACATAATGATAAAGGGAACAATCAAACAAGAGCACATAACACTTATAAATATCTATGCACCCAAAATAGGAACACCTAAATATATAGAACAATGATCAACAGACACAAAAAAAGATATAGACAGTAACACAATAATAGTAGGGGACTTGAACACTCCACTTACATCATCGGATAGATCACCCAAAGAGAAGATCAACAAGGAAATGTTGGCCTTAAATGACACATTAGACCAGATGGACTTAGTAGATATATACAGAACGTTCCATCCAAAAACCACAGATTACACATTCTTTTTGAATGCACATGGAAAATTCTCCAGGATAGATCACATATTAGGTCGCAAAACTAGTCTCAACAAATTTAAGAAGGTTGAAATTATACCAAATATCTTTTCTGACTACAAGAGTATGAAACTAGAAATCAGCAACAAGAAGAAACCTGGAAAAGCCACAAATATGTGGAGATTAAACAAAATTCTACTGAACTACTATTGGGTCAATGAATAAATCAAAGAAGAAACCAAAAAAATACCTGGAGACAAATGAAAATGAAAATATGATATGGCAAAATTTATGGGATACAGCAAAAGTGGTACTAAGAGGGAATTTTATAGCAATACAGGACTATCTAAAGAAACAAGAAAAGTCTCAAATATACAATGTAAAAGTACACCTAAAGGAACTAGAAAAAAGAAGAACAAACATAGCCTAAAATCAGTAGAAGGAAGGAAATAAGAAAAATCAGAATGGAAATAAATGAAGTAGAGACTAAAAAAAAAAAAAAAAAACAGAAAAATCTAAGAGCTGGTTCTTTGAAAAGATAAACAAAATTGACAAAACTTTAGCTAGATTCACCAAGCAAAAAAGAGAGAAGGCTCAAATAGTAAAATCAGAAAGGAAAGAGGAGAAATTATAATGGACACCACAGAAACATAAACCATTATAAAAGAATACTACAAAAAGTTATACGAAAAATTGGGTAATCTAGAAGAAATGGTTAAATTCTTAGAACCATACAACCTTCCAAAACTGAATCAAGAGGAAATAGAGAATCTGAATAGACACATCACTAGTAAGGAGATGGAAACAGTAATCAAAAACCTCCCAAAAAACAAAAGTACAGGACCAGACAGATTCCTTGGTGAATTAAACCAAGCATTTAAATGAGACTTAAAATCTATTCTTCTCAAACTCTTCAAAAAAAGAACAAAAATTACATGATCATCTCAATAGACTCAGAGAAAGCATTCAACAAGATACATCATCGATTTATGTTAAAAACTCTCAACAAAATGGGTATAGAAGGAAAATTGCCTCAACATCATAAAGGCTATATGTAACAAACCCAGAGCTAACATCATACTTAATGGTAAAAAGTGAAAGCTATTCCTTTAGAAGCAAGAACAAGACAAGGATGCCCACTTTAGCCACTCTTATTTAACGTAGTATTGGAAGTCCTAGCCAGAGAAAGCAGGCAAGGAAAAGAAAAAAAGAGATCCAAATTGGAAAAGAAGTAAAACTGTCACTATTTGCAGATATCATGACTCTATATTTTGAAAACCTTAAAGAATCCACTAAAAAACTATTAGAAATAATAAACGAGTACAGTAAAATAGCAGGGTAAAAAAATCAACACACAAAAATCATTTGTGTTTCTACGCATTAACAACAAAATAGCAGAAAAGGAAATTAAGAATACAATCGCATTTATAATCACAACAAAAATAACAGAATACCTAGGAATAAATTTAGCCAAGGAGGTGAAAGACCTGTACACTGAAAACTATAAAACATTGTTGAAAGAAATAGAAGACAACACAAAGAAATGGAAAGAGATTCCATTCTCATGGATAGGTAGAAGTAACATAGTCAAAATGCCGATATTTCCTAAAGCAATCTACAGATTCGGTGCAATCCCTATAAGAGTTCTAATGACATTTTTTATGGAAATAGGAAAAGAATCCTAAAATTTATATGGAACAACTAAAGATCCCGAATAGCCAAAGAAATCCTGAGAAAAAAGAATAAAGCTGAAGGCATTACAATCCCTGATTTCAAAATATACTACAAAGCTACAGTAATCAAAACAGCTTGATACTGGCACAAAAACAGGCACACAGATCAATGGAACAGAATTGAGAGCCCAGAAATAAACCCACACATCTATGGTTAGCTAATTTTCAACAAGGGAGCCAAGGACATACAATGGAGAAAGGAAAGCCTCTTCAATAAATGGTATTTAGAAAATTGGACAGCCACATGCAAAAGAATGAAAGTAGACCACCATCTTACACCATACACAAAAACTAACTCAAAATGGCTTAAAGACTTGAGTGTAAGACCTGATACCATAAAACTTCTAGAAGAAAATATAGGCAGTACATTCTTCAACATTGGTCTTAGCAGTATCTTTTTGAATACCATGTCTACTCAGGCAAGGAAAACAAAAGAAAAAATAAACAAATGGGACTACATCAAACTAAAAAGCTTATGCACAGCAAAGGAATCCATCAACAAAACAAAAAGACAACCAACCGATTGGGAGAACATATTTGCAAATCATATATCCAATAAGGGATTAATATCCAAAATATATAAAGAACTCATACAACTCAACAACAAAAATAACAAACAACCCAATCAAAAAATGGGCAGAGGATCTGAACAGACATTTTTCCAAAGAAAATACACAGGTGGCTAACAGGCACAGGAAAAGATGGTCATCATCACTAATTATTAGGGAAATGCAAATCAAAACTACAATGAGATATTACCTCATGCTCATCAGAATAGCTATAAATAACAAGACGAAATAACAAGTGTTGAGGAGGATGTGGAGAAAAGGGAACTCTAATACACTGCTGGTGGGAACATAAACTGGTTCAGCCACTATGGAAAACAGTATGGAGATTACTCAAAAAATTAAGAATAGAACTACCATATGATTCAGCTATTTCACTACTGGCTATTTATCCAAAGAACATGAAATCAACAACACAAAGAGATCTATGCACCCCTATGTTCATTGCAGCATTATTCCCAATAGCCAAGACTTGGAAACAACCCAAGTGCCCATCAATGGATGAATGGATAAAAAAACAATAAAATACTTAGGAATAAATTTAACCATGGTGGTGAAAGTCTTATACACTGAAAACTATAAGACATTGGTGAAAGAAACTGAAGACATAAATAAATGGATAGATATCTCTTGTTCTTGGATTGAAGGAATTAATATTGTTAAAATTTCGTTACTACCCAAAGCAATCTATAGATTCAATGCAATCCCTATGAAAAGTCCAATGGCTTTTTTCACCAAAATAGAAGAAAACAATTCTAAAATTCGCGTGGAACCACAAAAGGCTATGAATAGCCAGAGGTATCACTTCCTGATTTCAAACTATATTACGAAGCTATAGTAATCAAAACAGTACAGTACTGGCTTAAAAACAGACAAATAGACCGGTGGAACAAAATAGAGAGTCCAGACATAAACCCATTCGTATACTGTCAATTAATCTTTGAGAAGAGTGCCAAGAATATACAATGGAGAAAAGATATACTTTTCAATATCAGTATTTGGAAAACTGGATATTCACACACAAAATAATGAATTTGGACCATTATTTTACACCACTCACAAAAATTGACTTGAAATGGGTTAAAGACATAAATGTAAGACTTAAAATCATAAAACTCTTAGAAGAAAACAAAGAAAAAATTACTTGACATTGATTTGGCTAATTTTTTTTGGATATGACATCAAAAGCACAGGCAATAAAAGCAAAAATAAACAATGGAACTACATCAAATAAAAAATTTCTTCATTACAAAGGAGACAATCAACAAAATGAAAAAGCAATATAAGAAATGAGAGAAAATATTTGCAAACCATAATTCTGATAAGGGGTTAATTTTCAAAATATAAAACGAACTCATACAACTCAATAGCAAAAAAAGGAATAATCCAATTAAAAAGTAGACAATGGTCCAGAGTAGACATTTTTCCAAAGAAGATATACATATGGCCAACAGGTACATGGAAAGATGTTCAACATCACTAATCATGACAGAAATGCAAATCAAAACCACAATGAGTTATCAGCTCACACATGTCACGATGGCTATTATAAAAAAAGACAAGAGATAACAAGTGTTGGTGAGGCTGTGGAGAAAATGGACTTCTTGTACATTGTTTATGGGAATGTCATTTGGTACAGCCATTATGGATTACAGTATAGAGGTTCTTTGAAAAACTAAAAATAGAAATACCATATAATCCAGAAATCCCACTTCTGGTTATATGTCCAAAGGAAATAAAAACACTAATTTGAAGAGTTATATGTACTCCTATGTTGTTTGCAGCATTATTTACAATAGTCAAGATATGGAATCAATCTAAGTGTCCATCAATGTATGAAGGGATAAAGAAAATGTAGTAGTATATATAAGTATATATAATATTATTCAGCCATAAAAAGGAGGAAATCCTGCCATTTGTGACAATGTGGATGAAACTGTAGGGCATTAAGCTAAGTGATATTAGCTCAACAGAGGAAGACAAATATTGTATTATCTCACTTACATGTGGAACCAAAAAAAAGTCAAACTCATAGCAATAGAAAATAGAATGGTGGTTGCTAGGGGCTGGTGAGTAGGCAAAATGGGGAGACGTTGATCACAGTATACAAACTTTAGTTGTAAGATCAACAAGTTCTGAGGATCCAATGTTCAGCATGGTGACTATAGTTAATAATATTGTATTGTATACTTTAAATTTGCCAAGAGAGTAGATTTTAAGCATTCTCACTAAAAAAAAAAGGATGTGAGGTGATGGTGATAGATGTTTTAACTTGATTGTGGTAATCATTTCACAATGTATGTGTATGTCAAACTCATCGCTTTGTACACTTTAAATATATATAATTTTGTCTATTATACTTCAAGAAAGCTGGAAAAAAGGTGCTGAGGGAAGTGGACATGCTTGAATAGTTATATTATGTGACACCAGAAGTTATAGCAGAGGATGGTTTTCCACAGGAGGGCCCAGAAGATCCCTTTCATTGGGGCCATCAGGACTGAACTGGTGAAAGAGGCACTGGCGTCACTAAAAGGAGTTCAGTAGTGGCTCTTTCAAAGGGCCAGGGCTGGTAGGAGTGACCATCACAGAAGTGGACTTGATAATAAACATAGGAATGGTTGGGCCCCAAAGTAATAGAGGCCAGGTGGTGGCACTTAACTGCCAGAAGCCAGGAAGTTGTGATTACCATAATAATCAGCAAGGTTGGAGGGGCACCAATGATGATATAACCTTGAGGGAGCTGTGGAGATGGTTAATAAAACATGTCATCCCTAGGGGCAAAATATGTGGGCAGGTGATGAGAATGCTACTTAACTTCTACAATCAGAAGAAGACAAGAATGGAGAAAGAGAATCTGAGGACTGTTGCTACCACAAAAATTCACGATTTCTTGCACAGTACCTGGATATGAGCCAATATTCAAATCCAGTACCCATTGAAGATATGGCCAGATCCCTATGAGAAAGAACCCTGCAACACAGCAAGAAGTATATATTGCAAAGCTCCCTCCAGTCCTTTCTCAATGGGACCTACAGCCATTTACTTGGGTGACTGTACATGAAGGAAAGGGGAACACCTAGATATTTTGAAAACTATTGGACACAGGATCTGACTTGACATTGATATCCAGAGAACAGAAGCATCATCATCATAGTATCCTTCTTAGTAAGGACTTGGAGGTGTGTTATGGGTTGAATTATATCCCCCAAAATTTATATGTTGAAATCCTAACCCCTAGTACCTCAGAACATGACCTCATTTTGAGACAGGGTCTTTACAGAGGTAATCAAATTAAAATGAGGTCACTGGTATAAACCCTAATTCAATATGACTTGTGTTCTTATAAAAATGGGAAATTTGGACATGTAGACATGCATAGAGGGAGGACACCATGTAAATATGAAGATAGCCATCTACAAGCCAAGCAGAGAGTCCTTCCCTCAGAGCCCTCAGAAGAAACACACTCTGTCAACACCTTGATTTCAGACTTCTAGCCTCCAGAATGGTGAGAGAATAAATTTCTAAGTCATCCAGTTTTTGGTGGTTTAGGCATCTGCCACTTTTCTGGGCAGCCCTAGCAAACTAATACATGTGGATGGGTAACAAACAGAGTCTTGGTTATAGTTCAGCTTACAGTGGGTCTAACGGATCTTGCAAACCCCCCAGTGGTCATTTCCTCAACTCCTAAGTATATAGTTGCTAATGCCATACTTGACAGTTGAAGTAACTTTCTATATGGTCCATGGACTGTGGGGTAGGAGCAATTATAGTAGGTAAATCCAAGTTGAAACCTTTGAAACTTCCCCTTCCCCCTCTAGGGGAGAAATCAAAAACAATGTAGCATCCCTGGATCCAGTAGTAATGATTTGTACCACTTTTAAAGATCTAAAGGATGCAGGGTTGACAGTCCCAGTCATATCTCTGTTTGATCTACCAGTTTGGCCACTGAGGAAACTGGATGGATTGTGGAGAACGACTTTAGACTACCACAAGGTTGTCCAGGTAGTAGCACTATTTGCAGCTGCCCTGCTGGTCATAATATCATTGCTAGATCAACTTAGTAAACCTCAAGTGCACTGATATGGGTGATGAATTCTTTTCTCCCTGTTCAGAATAGAGGAACAGAAACAGCTCACATTCACATGGGACAGACACTATTCATTTACAATTTTTCTCAGGGCTATGTTACATCTCCCATTCTCTCTCATTTTGGACCATAATATAGTCCAAAAGATTCTGCAACACCTGGACATCCTAAGGAAAGTCACACTGATCCATTACATTGATGATGTCATGCTGATTAGGCAGGATAATCAAAAAGGTGAATAGTATACTGTAAGGCTTTATTAAGGCACATGTATTCCAGAGAATGGAATATGAATCCTAAAAATATTCAGAAACTTGCAACTTCAGTAAATTTTTTAGGAATCCAGTGGTCAAGGGCATGCTGAGACATTGCCCCCTCTAAAGAAAAAAAAAATTGCCGCATCTTGCATTTATGAATGCCTGGTGGGCTTCTTTGGATTCTGGAGCAACATATTCCACACCTAAGAATACTGCTCCATTCCATTTACCGGGTGACACTAAAGGCTGTCATATTTCAACAGGGCCTGAAAAGAGAAAAGGGCTTGGCAGCAAGTCCAGGTTATGGTGTCAGTAACCCTGCTGCTTGTGCCACATAATCAAGAAGACACTATGGTTTTGGAGATGTCAGTGGGAAAAGATGCAAGGTGGAGCTTATGACAGGCTCCAGTGTGAGAATTTCAATGCAGGCCCCTGGGATTTTGGAACAAGCCCATGCCATTTATAGCAGAGAATTATATGCCCTTTGAGAGACAACTCCTGACATGATACTGGGCCATAATAGAGACAAAATGCTATACTATAGGGCACCAAATGACCATATATCCAGAACTGCGAATTATAAGCTAGGTTCTGCTGGGCTCACAAAGTCAAAAAAATCATACAAGCACAGAATATGTCCATCATAAAATAGACATTGTCATTCTAGGATCAAGTCTGAGCATTACCACAGGGTATATGTAAGCTACATGAACAGGTAAAACAGACCTTCATGTCATCCAATATACTTGCACCAGCACCCTCCCTCAGCTTGCATCTATGGATATATGAAGGAGGAGAGAAAGCCTGAGCTTGGTTTATAAATAGGTTGGCTTGGTATGTGGATTCAAGCTGAAAATGGATGGCGCCTACATTACAGCTACACTCAGGAGTGGCCTTGAGGAAGTATAGCATCTGACCAGGGGATCTACTTCACAGTAAAGGAGGTGTGAGAATGGGCTTCTCACTATGTTATCCACTGGTCATATTACACGTTGCACTATCCAGAAGCAACTGACCTCAGAGAGAGCTAGAATGACCTACTGAAAGCACAATGAAGTGTTAGCTTGGATGCAATACTCTGCAAGATCAGGTGCCATCCTTTAAGATGCAGTATATGCAGTATATGCATTAAATCAGAGACTTTTACATGGTGTTGTGTTTTCAATAGGAAAAACACACGTGCCCAGAAACCAAGGGATACACTCAGGAGTGGCCTCACTTACCATCACTTCCAATGACTCACTGGGAGCTTGTGTTCTTGTTGCATCAGCTCTGGCCGCTGGAGAGTTATAGGTCCTGATCCCAAAAGAGGGACATATTCTTGCCAGGACCTACAGCAATGGTCCCATTGGAATACAAGTTATGGCTGCTGCCAGGGGACTTTTGGCTCCTGATGCCTAGAGGCCAGCTGTTGTGAAGAAGAGTCATCATCTTTTTTTTTTGTTGTTGTTTATTGTGGTAACATTGGTTTATAACACTGTATAAATTTCAGGTGTACATCATTATACTTCTATTTCTGCATGGATTACATCATGTTCTCATGTTCACCACCCAAATACTAATTACAATCCATCACCACACACATGAGAGTCACCATCTTGACAAGAGTAACTTAAACTGATGAGCAGGAGGAGGTAGAGCTGATTATCACAATATGGGAAGAAAGGAATATCTGTGGAAGTCACATGATCCACTTGGGTATCTCTTGGTACTCCCTTGCCCAATTTTAACTGTAAACGGAGTTTGAGGAAGGTATGATTACTGGGGGCTCAGACCCTTCAGTAATGAAGTTTGGGATCATACTACCAGATAAGGCATCAAGACATATAGAATTAACAGCTGAGGATGAGGGGAATTGAGAATTGACAGTGTAGGAGGCAGACTAATTTTGGCCCTAAGAAAAACTGCAGTGATGGAGGCTATAGTTTTTCCACTATCCCTTCTCCTCTAAGTTTCCCCTAAGGAGGAAAAGCCCATGGAAACTTTGGAGGAGTGAATACAGATAGAGAAATGGATCCGTGTAGTGACAGTCATGGGAGTTTGCTGCTCAGATCTCACTTTAAGAGAGATCCTGCTGAAGTCACCTGACAGTCTCTAGTTGCTACAAGTTTGAGATCTACCAGTGTACGATCTGGGGCCTCACTCTCACTAGACTATTCCTAGCTGGTGATTGAGCACCACGGGGGTACTAAGACCAGGGTATTCCTGCCCAAAACAGACTCCTCTAAAGAGCAGTCTTTGCTCAGGGCTTCTTATTGGCCTGATTGAGACTATCTCTGTGCTGTAGCTCAGTCTGAGGCTCTTCCTACTCAGCTCTCCTTTCTTTCCTTTCCTTTCCCTTTTCACAGAGGTCAGAACTGCATGGTAGTCTGAAGGCTCTCCCCATCTACTCCTGCTCTCTTTCTCCTGTGCTTTTCACCAGAGTCACCCTTAATAAATCTCTTATACTTCTCATTATGTCTTAGCTTTTGATTTCTGGAGGATCCCTGGTATTCCAGGGGAGAAGGCCAGAACAACATTTAAGGTGGAGGGTGAACAGGTTAGCTGCCAATTACCCACTGTTTTGGAAGTATTTTACCAGCTGGTACAACTCTATCCTTATGTACTGGCTGAATATCAATATTGGGTTTAAACTTCATCCCTGTCCCTCGTCTATTCATTTCTCCAAACACCACTCCTCTCTTGTAGATAATCACTTTTTTCGTTTTATTTTGTATCCTTCTAGAGTTTCTTTATGCAAAGATAAGCAAATACAAATATATATATTCTCTCTCCCACTTTTTAAAAAATACTGTAGCTGATACAGCATATACTATCTCCTGCACCTTGATTTTTTTCACTTATATTTATATTGGAGATTTTTCCATCTCACCTACATAGAGAGCTTCTTGATTCTTTTTCACATTCACATGGCATTCCAATGTGAAGATGTACTGTTATATATTCAACCAATTACTTACTGACATATAATTGGATTGTTTCTACACTTCTCCTATTTACAATGTTGCAATAAAAAGCCTTTTATGTGTCATTTAGGGCATGTGTAAGGTTATCAAATGAGTTAGAAAAATGACACATCTTTAAGAATTGGATCTGAAGTCTGGTAACTTCTTTTTTTTTCTTTTTTAGCTGAGGAAGATTCACCCTGAGCTAACATCTGTTGCCAATCTTCCTCTTTTTGCTTGAGGAAGATTCGCTTTGAGCTAACATCTGTGCCAGTCTTCCCCTGTGTTGTATGTGGGTTGCCACCACAACATGGCCGCTGACGAGTGGTGTAGTTCCACAGCTGGAACCGAACCTGGGTCACTGAAGTGGAGTACACCAAACTTAACCACTAGGTCACAGGGCCAGCCTTAGTAATTTCTGAGAGTAAATGGAGTCAACATTATAACGAAAAGGCAGAAAGCAGAATGAGTGCCGTGAAGGAGGTCTCCATATCTATATCTATCTGTAACTCTATCTGTATATCTATCATTGCCATAGATTGAATGTTTATGTCCCCCCAAAATTCGTATGTTAAAATCTCAATGCCAATGTGATAGTGTTAGGGTGGGCCTAATACCCCAACGGTAGGGCCTTTGGGAGGGTGGAGCCATCATAAATTGGATTAGTCCTTTTATAAAAGAGACCCCACAGAGCTCCCTAGTCTCCTTCCACCATGTGACAACACGGTGAGAAGGGCTGTCTATGAACCAGAAAGTGGGTTCTCACCAGACACCAAATCTTGATCTTGGAGTCCCCAGCCTCCAGAACTGTGAGAAACAAATTTCTATCATTTATAAGCTATCCAGTTTATTGTATTTTTGTTATAGCAGCCCAAAAAGACTAAGACAATCATCTATCTCTCTATCTCTCTATCTCTCTATCTCTCTATCTATCTATCTATCTATCTATCTATCTATCTATCTATCTATCTATCATTGATCTGTCTATCTGTCTGTCTGTCTATCTATCTATCTATCATCATCATCTATCATTTTTTCTTCCACTCCTCTTTCTTACTTTCAGGAAAGAATATGATAAGCATATTCATAGAAATATGTCAAATGATTGATAAACTTGTTTCTTCCAGACGAATTTGCTGTTTGTCACTAAATAAAGTAATAAACTAAAGAAAAAATGTCTAAAGGTAAATGATTACATTTAGAGCTCTCTGTATATGTATGTGGGAGGTGGGTATTACTGTCTCCATATAGCTCTCCATTTCTTTTAAAAGTGTGAAAGATCTGGTTTCTTCCTTCCATCGTCTGTTTAGTTTTTCTTCATGATAAGTAAAAGAGAAATTTAACAAAACATAATAAGGGCATCCAAAAGAAGACTGCTAAGTTTCAACCTAAACTCAGAAACAGCTTCCAAAGTTAAGCTTCAGAACATGGGGTAAAATGCTACAGTATTTTGGTTGGAGTAGTGCAGGCATCTAATAAATGAAGCACACACTTCTATAAATTACATGCAGAAAAATCAGCTCCTGGTACTCACGGAAGACTTGTTTTTATTTATTACAGTTCCACAGAGGTAGAAATGCTCATTTGAGAGTAGCTAGAGTTTACTCTGGTAAGGCCATTCTGTGAAACCAAGTGCTCAGTTGTTCTTTAAAGCAGCTTATGAATCCACTTTGCTTCAGGCTGAGGAATAAAGTAAAAAAATGAAAATAAAAAGTAAAACTTATTTATCTATTAATTATAGAGTTCCTGGTGTCTTAAGGACCATACTGAAATACATAATGTCATAGGTGGAAGGAAACTGGGATATCATTTTTATTATTCCTTATTAAATATACATATCCCTAGACTCCACCCCAGATCTACCAAGTCAAAGTCTGAGATGGAGTCAGCAATGTGTATGTTCAACAACTTCCCTGGGTGATCTTAACATCCACTGAAAGATAAGAGGTACTGAATGTTAGTTCAACCACCAGCATTTTTGTAGGAACCAAGTCCTAGCAATGTTACATTATGAGTCTAAGCTCTCACAACTATTTTAATGGATTAAAACTTTTTAAATTGATGATATAATATAAAAACACAAAAATACATTAAAAATAACTGATAGTCACTCCAAATTCCACCGCACTAATACAAGTATTTTCATATTTGCATATTACTGTCTACTCTTTGTCCACAAACATGCAGATTTCTGCTTAGTTGCAATCTCATAGTATTTTTTCCTGCTTCTTTCTATTAACACTGTAGTATGAACATTTCCCTCTAATTCTCAAGGTTTTATAATTATCATTTCAATGAATGCATAATATTCTGTGTTTTATATTTTTCTAAAATATTCTTCTAATTTTATACATTTAGTTTAATTCCAAAGTTTTTCTCTTATAAACAGTATTGCAATAATCATCTTTAAGCTGAGAGTTTGTTTTTCCTTCTGCTGATTTTTTATAATTTTTTATTTATTTATTTTCCCCCAAAGCCCCAGTAGATAGTTGTATGTCATAGCTGCACATCCTTCTAGTTGCTGTATGTGGGACGCAGCCTCAGCATGGCCGGAGAAGCGGTGCGTGGGTGCGCTCCCGCGGAGCGTGCACACTTAACTGCTAAGCCACGGGCCGGCCCCTGATTTTTTAAATTATAATACATTTCTAGCAATGGGATCACTGAGCCAAATAGTACTGTCCCATTTATGACTCTTCCTACATAGTCCAGAGGAAGGTTAAGTCAGTTGATGCTGTTTCTCTTGTGCAATAAGCAGTGAATAAATGTGCCACTGTCCCTGAAGCCTCAACAGCTCTATGCAAGATATACATTTATATATAAATACAAACATATAATTATATATATCTTGTCCCTATGTGAGATATCTTATATAGATAATACATATAAAATTTATGTTATTACATATAAAATATGTAATACTCTTTCATGATTTTGTTTCTTATATTTATTTCCTCCTGTGTAAGTTATCTGTTCCTATTTTTGATCATTTATTATAAGAATCTTAATTTTATTCTCAGAAATGTGTCTTATCACTAACACTCTTGACTCGTAGTTCAGTGTTCTTTCTTACACCATGATGCTTCCCAAATAATTTGGATGAAGTGTTGACTGGATCTGGCCCTAAATATAGGTGGAATAATTTATATCTATAAATCTATATCTATATTGTGATTTGGGAGAAGCACTAGAAATGCCACTTTCTAAAGCATTTCACACTACCCCAAATTCAAACATTTGAAATACATTCATTTATATTTTGAATTTAAGATCTTTAAAAGCCTCAATTAAACAATAGTTAACACTGGAAGAGTAACTGTGATGGACTGAATGTTTGTGTCCCCATAAAATCTGTATTTTGAAGCCCTAATGCCCAATGTGATGGTATTTGGAGGTAGGTCTTTTAGGAAGTAATTTGGTTTAGGTGAGGTCATGAGGGTGGAGCTCCCAAGACGGGATTGGTGGGCTTAAAAGGAATGAAAAGACCAGAGCACTCTATCTCTCTGACACGTGAGAATGCAGCAAGAAGGTAGTGTCTACAAGCCAGGAAGAGGACCTTCATCAGAACGCAACCATGCTTGCACCCTGATTTTAGACTTCTACCCTCCCAAACTGTGAGAAATAAATGTTGTTTAAGCCACCTTGTCTGTGGTATTTGTTATAGCAGCCTGAGATAACTAAAACAGTAATCAAAATTAAGATTGTAAAACCTTAATGAGGAATTAGCTTGACAATTCAGGGAATGTTAGTAAGTGGTAGAATTTTTTCCATATAGGAAAGAGTTTTGGGAATGTCTAGAAAATAGAACATTATCTAAGGAAGGCAGATCCTGGAATTAGAGTTTATTCTTGACAGTCAGAGGTCAACAAGAAGACATCAAACTTAATGGTGAGTGAGGGGAAAGGAGTAGACTAGTTGCATGCTTAGAGTACAGCAAAGAAGTAGCATATCAACACAGTTATGAACAGGCAAAAAAAATCTTTTGAAACTATATGATTTAAAAAGAAAAACATGAAAGAAGTCATCGTGGTACAAATCAGAACTTTGTTCCTCTTCCTTCTGTTTATTTTATAGCTTAGAATTTCTTAAAAAAAAAATGCATGTAGAGGCATCACAATCTTCTACTGCTGCTTTTATGTCCCTTAGCCTTTCATTTTACTTACTATACCAGTTGCCAACACTATGTTCTTCCCACTCTCCATTTTGTTTGGCTTCTGGGCTGGAAATTCTGTTTCTCTCATCAGTTAATATCATCTTTCAAGATCATGCTCTTATCTTCCATTTCATGATGCAATTTTATTGCCTGGCTCTGCTATTAACTAGTTGACTGTTCTTAGAAACTTCCCCACTGTCTTTATCTATTGAAATTTTTCTTATCTTTCATGACCCAGCTCAAATATCACTTTTTTCACCCTTGTTGAATGAGTGAAGGAATAAATTAATTCATGAACTGGGCACACTAAAAATTTATACTATCCAGTATCATCTTGATTCTTAAAACTGCCCAGCAATTCTTTCATTCATTTCTTACTAATTATCTAATAAATGCCACTAATTTACTCATTCAATAAATATTTAGTGTCAGCCACTCTCTTGGGCATTTAGGATGTATTAATAAACAAAACAAAGAGCTTTGTCCTCACAGAACTTACTATCTACCGTAATACACATACAATAAACATAATAACTAAGTAAATTACATAGTGGAAGGTAGCAAATTCTATAGAAAAAAAGGAGATCAGATGAGGATTGGAGTGCAGAAGGTGGGGATTGTTGCAATTTTAAATATTGCGGTCAGATTGGCCTCACTGAGAAATTGATATTTTAACAAATATTTGACGGAGAGAATTAGCCACATGGAAATCTGAGGAAATAACACTCTAGATAGAGGGATGGACCAGTGCAAAAGCCCTAAGTAATATTCCTAGGATGACGGAGGAACGGCAAGGAAGCCAATGTGGCTGGATCATATTGCTGAAGAGGAAAAGAAGATGAGATCAGAGAGAACAGCAAGTTAGATTATTTAGGACTTTGTTGGCAATTGTAAGCATTTCGATATTTATTCTGAGTGAAATGGTGAGGTATTAGAGGTTTTATTATTTTTTGCAAGTTATTTTGTTTCTCTTACGTTTAATTGAACTCTATTAATCCTAAATATATTTTTAGTCAACTTTATTGATTAAATTGATATTCAATAAACTACATCCATTTAAATTGTACAACTTGCTGAGTTTTGACAGATATATATACTTGTCAAACCACAGCCACGCTCAAGATTCAGAACACTTCAATCACTCCCAAAAGGTGCAATGTGCCCCTTCATTGCAAAATTTTCAGCAGAAGAGTGACATAATCTGATGTACATTTTCCAAAGAAACACTCTATTTTTGGTGCTGAGAACATATAGGGGAAAGGTTAAAAGCAAGAAGATCTTTTAGGAGGCTATTGTAGTAAAACAGGAGAGAGATAATAGTGGCTGGGACCAGGGTAGTACCAGTGTAGTTGATGAGAAGCAGTCAGATTTTAGATACATTTTGAGTCAACAGGATCCAACAGGAGTTATGAAAGAAAAAGAAGAATCAAAGATGTCTCTAATGTATCCTAATCTTATTCTTGATCGTAGTGGAAATGTGTCTTGGTTTTATTAAGTGTGACATTTTCTGTAAGTTTTTGATAGATAGCTATTATCAAGACAAGATAATTCTCTATTTCTTTTTTAATGAGTGCTTTCATCTTAAATAAATGTTGAAATTTATAAAATACTTTTCTGAAGACCTACCTTTCTAGTTTTCAGGAATAAAGTAAATGAGGAAAAAATGTGCAGGTGGCATGCTTATGTTATATTTTGAGTGTTCCTATTCTCAGGGAAAACTAGTTTCAAAAGAGAGGACAACTGAAAGACAAGCTGCAGGCATTTTCATTTCCTGGGGGAAGAGTTTAAGTTCTATGGCAGAAATAGGCATGTATCTGTGTATCTACACTGTTTAGCTCAGTGTTTGACACCAAATATTTGCTAAATAAATATTTGTTGGCAGATGAAATCAAGAAATGAAGATGGATGATTCTACTGAATACCACAAATTATTCTAAATATAAACTTTTAACTTACAAAATAATAAAACTAGTGCTTGCTCTGGCAAAATCTCAAAGGTAATCAGTCAAAAATATTTATTAACTGTCTTCTACATGCAAAACAATGTTCTGAGTGCTATGGTGAATAGAAAAGATTTGATCCCTGCCCTTGAAGGGTTTTCAGTGTGGTTGGAAGACAATATTAACATCAATTCAACTAAAGATAACAATATATGTATTATAGTGTTTTTAGGGGAAGTTGAGCTTTGAAAAGGATAACTACAGAAGGGGAAACCAATTGCAGAAAAAAAGGAGAGTAATATAACTGAAGGCATAAAGGTAGTAATAACAATGATAAAGTCTTACATTTGTGTAGTGATTTAGTATTTACAAAATCCTTTCAGACTCTGTTTCTCATTTAAACCCAAGAACAATTTGTTATAATATTAGGTACTATTATTCTCATTTGCAGATGACTTAAACCAAATCACAAAAAACTGCTACTTACTGGTGGAGTTAAGTCTCAAATCCATTTTTTGTGTCCCCTGCAAGTTAGAAATTTGTTGAATATAGGAGATAGCAGACAAGAGTATGAATGAGAAACAGTCTAGGGATATAGATTTGGAAATACCTATAGAGAAACAAAAATTGAAGCCATAATAATAGATGAACACTCCCAAGTACAATATGTAGAGAGACATAGAGGTTCAATAACTGAACCATAGAAAACAACTTTGTGTTGGACATGGGGAGAAGAAAAAGTCCCAGAGATGAAGATAGATAAATAGTAGTCAGAGAGAAAGAAATAAAAGCATAGTAGTAGAAATTCAGGGAAGTTAAAGGAAGGGACACATTTCTGATGAGAGCAAGAGGTCACAAGGGAATTAAGATGGAGATAAGGCCATAGTATTTGGTGAAAGGCGGTTACCAGGAACCATTAAAAGAGCACTTCTATGGCTGAGTGATTACTAGAGGGGAAAGGAGTGGGGGTAGGATGAAATGGGTGGTGAAGGGGGTCAATTGTATGGTGATGGATGAAAACTAGATTTTTGGTAGTGAGCACATCTAGTTATACAGAAGTCGAATTATAATGCTGTACACCTGAAACTTATATAATATTATAAACCAATATTACCCTGATTAAAAAAAGTGCACTTTTAAAAGAAGAACTATAGAAAAGGGATAGGAAAGGAGAACTGAAAAGTAAGAGCACTAGGACAAAGGTTACAAATAAGATATTCAAAATTACAAAGGTAATTCATAAAGAAACTAAAAACAAAGAACCGTATTATGAAAAGAGAAGGAGAGGGGAAGATGCACATGAATGAACTCTTCATTCATTATGGAAGACAACTAATAGAAAATGTGTAAAACTGAGAAATAACCACATAAATACATTATTTAGAGATATGGAAGTAACCAGCAGCCAAAATAAAAACAGAAACACATTGATGTGCACTTACATCTTTCTGTCTGGGCCATTAAATTAGACTGGTACCTGAATATCTCCTCATCAAATACAGTGGGATGGCTTAAAATTAAAGCAACTGTAGCTTTTGAAAAACAGATCAAATCAGATAATGATAGTGCCAGAAAAAATGACCTCCTAAGTCATGACTATATATCGTACATACATGTCTAAAATCTTTCAAAAAACTCTAGAAATAAGAGTGGTACCTGAGAATTCCTCTATCCTTTCCTAAGAAGAATTCCATGAGGTAATATTTTTCACTTGCTGTCATCATTACTTCTTGTGTTCTAGTAATTCAGCCACCTATGCTACCTCATTAGGGGTATTCCATCCCTATTCCATCCCAATTATGGGCAGACATATGGCCTATTTCTCTCAGGGACTATTAGAAAACACCAAACACTCTCTACTGCGCTATTCACACCAGTTTTAATTTATAGCTCATCTAGTTCAGGTCTTCATTTTGGAGATGAAGAAACAGGCCCAGAATAGGAAGGGATTTACTTGCCTTACTTTATCATGAAGCAACACTCATTTTAGGAAAAAGTATAGATTTAAACAGGATTCATAGTTCTACAGTTCCTAGGCATTTAACTTCAATTTGTGTTTTGGCTGATTTCACATTGAATAATTACTTTGAGGTACACTCCAGTTTTGTACAAACAACATCTACTTTCTTTGAATAAGACCAATGAATTGTCTTGTAGACTCCTTTTTGGGATTTCTGGTTATTTGGCTTGACTTCTTTTGACTCCTAATTAACTATAGAAACTGACAAGATAAGCTATTTAATTAAATGCCTAGTGTTGAGTATAATGCCATGTAAATTCCAGGTGCTAAATAAATGACAAATCCTGCTGGAAAAATGAAATAAGCTATCAATTGATTAATTTTATTGAGGAGGTGGCAATTAAAATATTGATTGGTTTATTTATTGACCTGAACATATTTCAATCAATTGGTTTCTTTTACCTTGTGTTCATATAGCCTGGGTGAAATTAAAATCTATATGTGTCATTATTTGAGGAATCTTGATAGGAGTGCGGCTCTGTGAGTACCCATAATACAATACCAGACACTATACTAAGCACTTTACATGCTTCATTTCCCTATAAAAAAGTCCTATTAATGTCCCATTTTACACTTGAGGAAAATTATGTTCCAAATAATAAAGAAAGTTCCTCAAAGGTATCCTGCTAGTAAGTGGTAAAGATTTAAATGAAAACTGTCTGATTCCAAAACTGTTGACAGTAGCCACTAGAATGTACAACAGCATGGCACTTCCTATTTTCAAAGAACTTTTTAGCTCTTTTGGGAGAGATTAGGAAATCTCCTTTGTTAATGCATTTCAGTAAAATAAAACCTTGATTCACAATGCTCAGAATTTGGGAGTTGATGATACTTTATTATTTACTGAGGACTAGTTTTTTAGCCCCTATTGAAAACTACCCTATGAAGAAGATAACGTTCATCAATATAGAAAGTCAAGAATCAATAAAAGGAAATTGTAGATATATTTGCTTATATAAAAATTTAAAAAAAATTTGCAAAGCAAAATAAACCATGAAAAAAAATCAATAGATATATAAGAGTTGTGGAAAATACAAAAAAAAGAAGACAGATGAAGAATTAGTATCTATAATATACAAAGAGTTTTTATAAATTAGCAAAAAGATATAAATAGCTCATGAGAAAAATGGACAAAAGATAAAAAGGCATAATTCTCAACTGATCAAACCCAAGTATCCAAAAAATATTCAGAGGATGTTCAAACTGACTAAAAGTCAGGGAAATGCAATTTAAAATATCAATTAAGTATCATTTTGCATCCATTAGAATGGCAAATGGAAGAGCTGTAACATCTATTGCTGACTGGAATGCAGAGAAGCATGTATTATTTCATTGTCTTTAAATAAAACAGTAACAAAACCTCACTTCCTCTTCTAATCTCTGTACCACTCCCCCCCACCTCGTGTGTGTGTGTGTGTGTGTGTGTGTGTGTGAGTGTGTCTGTGTGTCTGTGTTTGTATGTTTGAAGGTTTGATATAGTAAAGTGACTCTTGGAGAAAAGTATGGAGTGATACATAGTAGGTTGTTGATAAGTGTTATCTGGGGAAAAGATAAAAGGTAGCAATGGATGGGGATAGGAATGGGGAGTGGGGAGACAAGCAAAAATAAGAAATTAAAGGACTGAAGTAAAACAAATCCAATTGTATGCTATCTTGTCATTTAAAATTATGTGTGTGTTTTCATAAATAAGTTGGAAATAAAAACAATAGCATTAGATATATATTTACTGACTCACAGAGATAATCAGTCAAGTGAAAAAGTAAGTTATAGAGTACTGCATATGAATGATTTTATTTCAGTTAAAACAAAATATATACTTATATATCTATCTGCTTACATATGCTTTTATGTACAAGGGGATGGTGTAGAAGAAAAGTGGGCACTAGACTGCTAACATTGGCTACTTCAAGAGGATGGAAGTGTAGGAAAATATGAAGTGGAGGAGTGGGCATGAGATCTAAATAATTTTCTTTACATATCTTGTATTGTTTCAGTTGTTATAATAAAGATGTATTACTTTGTTAGTAAAAATATGTATAAAAATTTACAGACAGAAGATCAATAAGGAAACATTGGCCTTAAATGACACATTAGACCAGAGGGATTTAAAAGATATATACAGAACATTGTACACAAAAGAAACAAAATATACATTATTCTCAAGAGCACATGGAACATTCTCCAGGAGAGATCATATGTTAGGCAACAAAACAAGTCATAGTAAATTGAAGAAGATTGAAATCAAATCAAGCATCTTTTCTAACTACAATGCTATGGCACTAGAAATCAATTAAAAGAAAAAAACTGGAAAATTCACAAATATGTGGAGATTAAAGAACATGCTACTGAACAACCAATGTGTCAAAGAAGAAATCAAAAGAGAAATTAAAATATACCTTGAGACAAACGAAAATGTAAATACAATTTAACAAAACTTATAGGATGCAGCAAAAGCACTTCTAGGAGGGAAGTTCATAGCAATATATGCCTTCCTCAGAAACAGGAAAAATCTCAAAAACTAAGTTTATAACTCAAGGAGCTAGAAAAAGGAAAAAAAAAAAAACAAAGTTGGTAGAAGAAAGGAAATAACAAAGATCAGAGCAGAAATAAATGAAAAAGAGACTAAAAATACAATAAAAAAGATAAATGAAACTAAGAGCTGGTTCTTAGAAAAGATAAACAAAATTGACAAACCTTTAGTTAGACTCACCGTGAAAAAAAGAGAGAGGATTCAAATTAATAAAATTGGAAATAAAGGATGAGATGTTACAACTGATACAACAGAAGTACAAAGGATCCTAAGAGACTACTATGAACAATTATATACCAAAAAATTGGGCAATGTAGGAAAAAATGGATAAATACTAGAAACAAAACATATCAAGACTGAATCATGAAGAAATAGAAAATCTTAACAGACCAGTAAGGAGTAAGGAGACTGAATCAGTAATTAAAAACCTCCAAACAAACAAAAGTCCATGACCAGATGGATTCAGTGGTGAATTCTACCAAACATTTAACGAAATATTAATACCAATCCTTCTCAAATGCTTTTAAAAAATAGGAGAGGAGAGAAGTCAAGATGGCGGTGTAAGCAGACTCTGAATTCACCTCCTCCCGCGAACACAGCCAAATTACAACTACTCATGGAAAAATTACCCCTGAGACACCACTGAAAGCTGAATAAGAGGAACTCCTGCAAAAAACGACAATCTTAATTGAGGTGGAAGAGGCAGAAACTCCCTTCTGGAGAGAAAAAATGCTGCCTTCACAAGCCGCCAGCTTCACGGCCACCCGGGAGCAGCCCAAAGGTACGCAGCCTCCCTGGAGGAGCAGGGCCCTGAGCCGGGGAGGGCCCCCACTGTAGGCAATTTGTGGACCCAGCACAATCGAGACAAGTGGCATAATATTTGACTTTGCCTGCTACTAAAACATTGGGGAGTCACCCCAGAAAAGTTGGCTCACAAAGAAATTAAAACCGGCTCTTAAAGGGCCCACGTGAAAACTCACCCATTTCAGAAAGCAACCGAAAATCAACAGAAAGAAAGGTGCACAGTGCTTTGGTGAAAAGAGACTCACCTGATAGGCCCTGAGTGCATTGCAGTGAGAGGTGAGACCTCTCCAGGGACTGGGACACTGGTGGTGGCCATTGTTGTGGCTTGGTGTGGGCGTGCTGACATAGACGCCATTGGAGTTCTCGTTGGGGCCTGCTAGCCCAGGTCTGCCCTACACCCGAGAGCACCGATTTAATCCAGCTCAGCCAGGGCAGGCAGCCCACCTTAGAGACTGGCGTCACCTAACAACAAGCCATCAGACAACTTGTGGGCCTGCATAGCTTGGTGACTGGATTCTCTGCAGCCTGGCAACTGAGCCAACTACAGTGGGGGAAGTTGTGTACAAGGAGCGGGTGGAGAGTGTGGGGTGGTGGTGGAGTGTGTGGAGCTCCCGCTGTGGAGAGACTGGGTCCACTTCAGGAGGTTGAGGCACGCACACGGGGCAGGACTGTGTTGACTGTGTGTGTAGGCCTGTGGGTGGCAGGGTTTGTCAGCTGCAGAAGACTTCTTCTTCTCAAAAACTCACATAGGGGGTTTGCCCCACCTTCAAAGCCTGAAACAATTGGATGCTCCCATGCCTGAGGCCAGCCCCACCCACCTGCAATCCTCAGAGAGCTAACAAGAGATCTAAAGGTTGGAGGCTTATAGCAATTGTAAGCCCCTGAGCCTAACAACCTGCCACGCTGGGGGCCTACTCACTTAAAAGAAATACTGCAACACAAATGTGGTATTAGAACTTGCAGCCAACTGTGCTGGGGCTCCCCACACCTGATAAAGAGACTGAAGGGCCCACAACAGCCAAAAGAAGCTGAGCATTACAACAGCTGGCCAGGAGCATGACTCAGCCTCCCTGGGCGCCTACAGGGAGAGCAAACAGGGCACAACAGAAGGACACACATAGCCCACATAAGGGTCACCCCTGGAACATTGAGAATTGAGAGAAGCACATGGCAGGTCTCCTAAGCCATCACTTACATAAGGTCACCTATCCAAGAAGAGGAGACGTAGCTGACCTACTTAATACGTAGACACAAGCACAGGGAAAGAGGCAAGATGAGGAGGCAAAAGAATACATTCCAAGTAAGGGAACAGGACAAAATCCCAGAAAAGGAACTAAGTGAAACAGAAATGAGCAACCTACCTGATAGAGAGTTCAAACTAAGAGTGATAAGGATGCTCACTGATATGGGGAGAAGAATAGATGAACTCAGTGAGAATGTCAACAAAGAAATGGAAGATAAAAAAAGAAGCAATCACAAATGAAGAATACAATACTGGAAATGAAAATATCACTAGAGGGACTCAAAAACAGAGTAGAGGATACAGAAGAATGGATCTGTGAGCTGGACGAAAGACTAGAAGAAATTACCCAGGCTGAAGAGGTAAAAGAGAAAAGAATTAAAAAGAGTGAGGACAGTCTAAGGGACCTCTGGGACAACATCAAGCGCACTAATATCTGTGTTATAGGTGTCCCGGAAGGAGAAGAGCAAGACAAAGGGGCAGAAATCTATTTCAAGAAATAATAGATGAAAAACTCCCCAATCTAAGGAAGGAAACAGACATCCAGGTACAGGAAGCACAGAGAGCCCCAAACAAGATAAACCCAAAGAGGCCCACACCAAGACACAACCTAATCAAAATGTCCAGAATTAAAGACAAAGAGAGAATACTAAAACCAAAAGAGAAAGACAAGTTACATACAAAGGAAACCCCATAAGGCTATCAGCTGACTTCTCAGCAGAAACATTACAGGCTAGAAGAGAATGGCATGATATATTTAAAGTGCTAAAAGGAAAAAACTTACAGCCAAGAATACTCTACCCAGCAAGGTTATCATTCAAAATGGAAGGAGAGATCAAAAATTTCCCAGCCAAGCAAAAATTAAAGGAATTTGTCAACAAGAAACCAGTGCTACAAGAAATGTTAAAGGGACTGATTTAAGGGGAAAAGAGAAAACCACAAATAGGAAAAATTATCTATTTCCATGATAAGAAGGTAATGGATACAAATGCACAAAAAAGAGGTTAGATATGATATCAAAAACATACAAGGAGGGAGGAGGGGAGTTAAAGAGTAGAGCTTTCAGACAAAGGTCAAAATAAAGAGACCATCAATTCTGTATAGAAGAAGGAAGGAACAGAGAAGGACTACTAAAACACTGGGAAAAAACAGTTAAAAAATGGCAGTAAGTACATACTTATCAATAGCTACTTTAAATGTCAATGGACTAAATGCTCCAATTAAAAGGCATAGGGTGGTTGATTGGATAAAACAACAAGACCCATATATATGCTGCATACAGGAGACACACTTCAGACCTAAAGACACTCACAAACTGAAAGTGAAGGGATGGAAAAAGATACTCCCTTCAAATGGCAATGAGAAGAAAGCTGGGGTAGCAGTACTCATATAAGACAAAATAGACTTTAAAACAAAAACTGTAAAAAGAGACAACGAAGGTCACCACATAATGATCAAGGGAACAATCGAACAAGAGGATATAACACTTGTAAATATCTACGCACCCAATGTAGGGGCACCTAAATATATAAAGCAATTATTAACAAACATAAAAACAGAAATACACAGTAACACAATAATAGTAGGGGACTTGAACACTCCACTTACACCAACGGATAGATCATCCAAACAGAAGATCAATAAGGAAACATTGGCCTTAAATGATACACTAGAACAGATGGACCTAGTAGATATATACAGAGCATACCATCCAAAAACCGAAGAATACACGTTCTTTTCAAATGCACATGAAACATTTTCCAGGATTGATCACATATTAGGCCACAAAACAAGTCTCCATAAATTTAAGAAGATTGAAATAATACCATGCATCTTTTCTGACCACAACGGTATGAAACTAGAAATCAACTATAGGAAGAAAATCAGAAGGGCCACAAATACGTGGAGATTAAACAAAATGCTACTGAACAATGACTGGGTCAATGAAGAAATCAAAGAAGAAATCAAAAAATACCTAGAGACAAATAAAAATGAAAATACGACATGCCAGAATTTATGGGATACAGCAAAAGCGGTTCTAAGAGGGAAGTTTATGGCGATACAGGCCTATCTCAACAAACAAGAAAAATCTCAAATCAACAATCTAACAATGCACCTAAAGGATCTGGAAAAAGAAGAACAAACCAAGCCCCAAAACAGTAGAAGAAGGGAAATAATAAAAATCAGACCAGAAATAAATGAAATAGAGACCAAATAAACAATAGAACAAATTAATAAAACCAAGAGCTGGTTCTTTGAAATGGTCAACAAAATTGACAAACCTTTAGCTAGACTCACCAAGAAAAAATGAGAGAAGGCACAAATAAGTAAAATCAGAAATGAAAGAGGAGAAATTACAACAGACACCTGAGAAATACAAAAGAATATAAGAGAATACAATGAAAAGCTATATGCCAACTAATTCGACAATCTGGAAGAAATGGATGAATTCTTAGAATCATACAACCTTCCAAAACTGGATCAAGAAGAAGTAGAGAATTTGAATAGACCAATCACCAGTAAGGAGATCGAAACAGTAATCACAAACCTCCCCAATAATAAAAATCCAGGCCGAGACGGCTTCCCTGGTGAATTCTACCAAAAATTCAAAGAAGACTTAATACCTATCCTTCTCAAACTCTTGCAAAAATTGAGGAGGGGGGGAAGCTGCCTAACTCATTCTACAAAGCCGACATTACCCTGACACCAAAACCGGACAAGGACAACACAAAAAAAAGAAAATTACAGGCCAACATCACTGATGAACATTGATGCAAAAATCCTCAAGAAAATACCAGCAAATATCATACAACAATACGTTAAAAAGATTATACACCATGATCAAGTGGGATTTATTCCAGGTATGCAGGGATGTTTCAACATTCACAAATCAATCAACGTAATACACCATATTAATAAAATGAAGAATAAAAGTCACATGATCATCTCAATAGATGTAGAGAAATCATGTGACAAGATACAGCATCCATTTATGATAAAAACTCCGAATAAAATGTGTATAGAAGGAAAGTACCTCAATATAATAAAGGCCATATAAGAGAAACCCACATCTAATATCATCCTCAATGGTGAAAAATTTAAAGCTACCCCTCTAAGAACAGGAACCAGACAAAGATGCCCACTCTCACCACTCCTATGTAACAGAGTACTGGAAGTCCTAGCCAGAGCAATCAGGAAAGAAAAAGAAATAAAAGGGATCCAAATTGGAAAGGAAGAGTGAAACTCTCACTATTTGCAGATGACATGATTTTATATATAGAAATCCCTAAAGAATCCACCAAACAACTTTTAGAAATAATAAACGAATATGGTAAGGTTGCAGGATACAAAATCAACATACAAAAATCAGTTGCATTTCTATACACTAACAACGAAGTAGCAGAAAGAGAAATTAAGAATACAATCCCATTTACAATTGCAACAAAAAGAATAAAATACCTAGGAATAAACTTAACCAAAGAGGTGAAAGATCTATACATGGAAAACTATAAAACATTGCTGAAAGAAATTGAAGAAGACACAAAGAAATGGAAAGATATTCCGTGCTCTTGGATTGGAAGAATTAACATAGTTAAGATGTCCATACTTCCTGAAGCAATCTATAGATTCAATGCAATCCCTATCAAAGTTCCAACAACTTTTTTCACAGAAATAGAACAAAAAATCCCAAAATTTATATGGAACAACAAAAGACCCTGAATAAGTAAAGGAATCCTGAGAAAAAATAACAAAGCTGGAGGTATCACACTCCCTGATTTCAAAATATACTACAAAGCTATAGTAACCAAATCAGCATGGTAGTGGCACAAAAACAGACCCACAGAACAATGGAATAGAATCGAAGCCCAGAAATAAACCCACACATCCATGGGCAGCTAATCTTTGACAAAGGATCCAAGAACATACAATGGAGAAAAGAAGGTCTCTTCAACAAATGGTGTTGGGAAAACTGGACAGCCACATGCAAAAAACTGAAAGTAGACCCTAACCTTACACCATACACAAATATTAACTCAAAATGGATTAAAGACTTGAATGTAAGACCTGAAACTATGAAACTTCTAGAAGAAAACATAGGCAGTACTCTCTTCAACATCGGTCTTAGCAACATATTTTCAAGCACCTTGTCTGACCGGGCAAGAGAAACAATAGAAAAAATAAACAAATGGGACTACATTAAACTGAAAAGCTTCTGCACAGCAAAGGAAACCATCAACAAAACGAAAAGACAACCTAACAATTGGGAGAAGTTATTTGCAAACCAAACATCGGATAAGGGGTTAATCTCCAAATATATAAAGAACTCATGCACCTCAACAACAAAAAAACGAACAACCCAATTAAAAAATGGGCAAAAGACCTGAACAGACATTTCTCCAAGGAAGATATACAGATGGCCAACAGACAAATGAAAAGATGTTCAAAATTATTAACTATCATGGAAATGCAAATCAGCACTACAATGAGATATAACCTCACGCCCGGCAGAATGGTTACAATTAACAAGTCGGGAAACAACATGTATTGGAGAGGATGTGGAGAGAAGGCAACTCTCACACACTGCTGGTGGGAGTGCAAACTGCTGCAGCCACTATGGAAAACAGTATGGAGATTCCTCAAAAAAATCAAGGATAGAACTACCATATGATCCAGCTATTCCACTGCTGGGTATTTATCCAAAGAACTTGAAAACACCAATGCATAAAGATACATGCACCTCTGTGTTCATTGCAGCGTTATTCACAATAGCCAAGACTTGGAAGCAACCTAAGTGCCCATCAAGGGACGAATGGATAAAGAAGATGTGGTATATATACACAATGGAATACTACTCAGCCATAAGAAACGATGAAATCCAGCCATTTGTGACAACATGGATGGACATTGAGGGCATAATGCAAAGTGAAATAAGTCAGAGGGAGAAGGTCAAATACCATATGATTTCCCTCATTAAGTAGTAGATAAAAGCAACAACAAACAAACATAGAG
This sequence comes from Diceros bicornis minor, assembly GCF_020826845.1. Classification (NCBI taxonomy): domain Eukaryota; kingdom Metazoa; phylum Chordata; class Mammalia; order Perissodactyla; family Rhinocerotidae; genus Diceros; species Diceros bicornis. The sequence goes on along the minus strand of NC_080781.1, from coordinate 76,207,690 downwards.
ACAGAGATTGGCTTGGTGGTTACCAGAGGGGAAGTGGGGAGGGAGGAGAGCGAAACGGATACTTTGGCACAAGTGTGTGGTGATGGGTTGTAATTAGTATTTTGGTGGCGAACATGATGTAATCTATGCAGAAATAGAAGTATAATGATGTACACCTGACATTTATACAATGTTATAAACCAATGTTACTGCAATAAACAAAAAGTTCAAAAAAAATAGGAGAGGAAGTAATAGTGCTAAACTAATTTTACAAGGCCAGCATTACCCTGATACTAAAACCACGCAAGGACAACACAACGAAAGAAAATTACTTGCCAGTATTCCTGATGAACATAGATGCAAAAATCCTCAGTAAGATATTTGCAAAATGAATTCAACAATACATTAATAGGGTCATACATCAGGATTAAACAGGATTATTCTAGGGATGTAAGGATGATTCACATCCACAAATCAATGTGATACATGACATTAACAAAAATAAGGATAAAAATGATTTCAATAGATGCAGAAAAATTATTTGACAAAATTCAACATCCATTTATGATAAAAACTCTCAAAAGAGTGGGTATAGAAGAAAGGTACCTCAACTTAATAAAGGCCATATATGACAAGCCCACAACTAACATCATACTCAATGGTGAAAAGCTGAACACTTTTTCTCTAAGATCAGAGACAAGACAAAAATGCCCACTATCACCACTTTTATTCAACATAATATTGGAAGTCCTACCCAGAGCAATTAGGCAAGAAAAATAAAGAGAAGGCATCCAAATTAGAAAGGAAAAAGTAAAACTGGCGATCTTTGCAGATGACATGATATTATGTATAGAAAACCCTAGACTCCACCAAAAGACTGTTAGAACTAATAAACACATTCAGGAAAGTGGCAGGATACAAAATCAATATACAAAAATCTATTGCATTTCTATACACTAATAATGAACTAGCAGAAAGAGAAATTAAGAAAATGATTCTATTTACAATTGTATCAAAAGGAATAAAACATCTAGGAATAAATTTGGCCATGGAGGTGAAAGACCTTTACATTGAAAACTACAGGGTATTCATGAAAGAAATTGAAGAAGACGCAAATACATAGAAAGATATTCTGTGATCATGGGTTGAAAGAATTAACATTATTAAAATGTCCATACTACTCAATGCAATCTATAGATTCAATTCAATCCCTATAAAAATTCCAGTGGCATTTTTCACAAAAATAGAACTAACAATCCTAAAATTTGTATGGAAGCATAAAAGAACTCGAATAGCCAAAGCAATCTTGAGAAAGAAGAACAAAGCTGGAGGCATCATGTATCTTGATTTCAAGCTATAATACAAAGCTATATTAATCAAAATGGTGTGGTATTGGCATAAAAACAGACATATAGATCCATGGAACAGAATAGAGAGGTTAGAAATAAACTCATGCATTTGTGGTCAATTAATTTACAACAGATGAACCAAAAATATACAATGAGTAAAAAACAGTCTCTTCAACAAATGGTGCTGGAAAAACTCGACAATCACATGCTAAAGACTGAAACTGGACCACTTTCTTACACCATACACGAAAATTAACTCAAAATGGATCAAAGATTTGAATGTAAGACCTGAAACCATGGAACTCCTAGAAGAAAACATAGGTGTTAAACCCTTGCCACTAGTCTTGGTGATGATTTTTTGGATTTGACACCGAAAGCAAAGGCAACAAAAGAAAAATTAACCAGAAAGACTACATCAAACTTAAAAGCTTCTGTACAGCAAAGGAAAACATCAACAAAATAAAAAGTTAACCTACAGAATGGGAGAAAATATTTGCAAATCAAAACCCTTATATTTGATAAGGAGTTAATACACAAAATATATAAAGAACTCATACAACTCAATAGCAAAAAAAAGAAAAATTTGATTAAAAAATGGGCAGAGGATCTGAATAGACATCTTCCCAGAGAAGATATACAGATGGCCAATATGTACATGAAAAGGTGCTCGACATCACTAATAATCAGGGAAATGAAAATGAAAACCAAAATGAGATATCACCTCACACCTTTTAGAACTGCTATTATCAAAAAGAAAAGAAATACCAAGCATTGGCGAGGATGTGGAGAAAAGTGAAACCTTGTGCACTGTTGGTGGAAATGTAACTTGGTGCAGCAAGTGAAAAACAGTATGAAGTTTCCTCAAAAAATTAAAAATAGAAGTACCATATGATCCAGCAATCCCAATTCTGGATAGTTATCCAAAGAAAATGAAAACAGTAACTCAAAAAGATATATGCACCTCATGTTCATTGCAGCATTATTTACAAAAGCCAAGACTTGGAAGCAACCTAAGTGTCCATTGATGGATGAATGGATAATAAAATATTGTATTTATACACTCACAAACACACACACAGGAACATTATTCAGCCATAAAAAAGAAAGAAATCTTGCCATTTGCAACAACATCGATGGTACTTGAGGGACTTATGCTAAGTGAAATAAATAAGACAGAAAAAGACAAGTACTGTATGATCTCACTTATATGTGGAAAATAATATAAAGCCAGAAAAAAAAAAAACCCAAAAAAACCCAACAACAAAAATCAGCTAATGGATATAGAGAGCAGATTGTTGGTTGTCAGATGTGGGAAGGGTGGTGAGTGGGTGATATAGGTGAAAGGGGTTAAAAAGTACAAACTTCCAGCTATAAAATAAATAAATCATGGGGATGTAATGTACAGTATGGTGACTATAGTTAGTAATACTGTATTGTATATTTGAAAGTTGCTAACAGAATAGATCTTAAGTTTTCATGACAAGAAAAAAATTTTGTAACTGCGTATTGTGATGGATGTTAACTAGAATTATTGCTGTGATCGTTTCTCAATATATCCAAATATTGAATCATTATGTTGTACATCCAAAACTAACATAATGTTATATGTCAATTATATCTAAATAATAAGAAAAAAAGATTAGAATGTAAAACAAAACATTCTAAGCATAACACTCTAGTTTTCTACCTCAATAAATGGAGCGTAAAGAATTCTTCATTCTTTGTTGAGAATCATGTCCAGCTTACAAACATAATTTCAGATGTGAATTCTTTTAATCCAGGAGTGTAAACAGAGCAGACCATGAAACATGGCACTAGCCCTATTTATGTGCTGTTATGGGAATCTGTAGGACTCTGGTGGGGGAAGAAGGGGTAGGGATAGAGTTCTTTGAACCCATACTAAAAGTGACCTAAGACGTATTAACATAGTCTGCTCATAAATTCCCCCCACACAAATGAGAAGGATACATATATACCCTTTTCAGACATGCACTTAGAATGTAAAGTGCACTTTTGTGACGTCCCCACTTCTAACAACGCGTTATTGTTTGTTCTTTTTAGTCTGATACCGCTGGAGTAGAAATGCTTGAAAAAACGGATGTCAGAAAGTCCACTAGTTTGATATGATCTGCAGGTTTTTAGAGAGACAAAATTCTTAACCAACCAAATGTAGCCCAGGTGCTGCTTTGGGAACTGTGGGTACAGGAATGAAAAAACAGATAAGATTCACTGCCTGCATGGAGTCTGAATTTTAATGGTGAATACAATTAATAAATGAATATAGAATTTTAGATAATGATACATTCTATGAAGAGAAATAAAGTAGGGTTCAGTGTTAGGAGAGTGACTAGACAGTTGTTGGGGGAGAGGATAACATAGGATAAAGTAATCAGGAAAGGCTTCTCTAAAGAGATAACATTTAAGCTGAAAAACTAAGTGACGAGAAGGACTAGTCATCCAAAGATCTGGGGAGGAGCATTCCCAGCAGAGGGAACAGCATATGCAAAGGGTTGGCAAGAAAACAATCTTGGTGTGTATGAGAAACAAAAAGAATGCCAGTTTAGCTAGATCATAAAAGAAAAGGGAAAAAGTGGTACAAGATAAGGCTGGAAAATAGATAAGGGCTAGATAATGTAGGCATTAAAAGTCAGGGTAAGAAATCTGAGTTTTATTCTGGATATAATGGGAAACCACTAGAGTGTTTTTTTTTTTAATTTTTTGTTTATTGCAGTAACATTGGTTTATAACATTGTATAAATTTCAGGTATACATCATTATGCTTCTATTTCTGCATAGATTACATCATGTTCACCACCCAAATACTAATTACAACCCATCACCACACACTTGTGCGGAATTATCCATTTTGCCCTCCTCCCTCCCCCCTTTCCCTCTGGTAACCACCAATCCAATCTCTGTCTCTATGTGTTTGTTTGTTGTTGTTATTATCTACTACTTAAAGAGGGAAATCATATATACACAATGGAATACTACTCAGCCATAAGAAATGATGAAATCCAGGCATTTGTGACAACATGGATGGACATTGAGGGTATTATGCAAAGTGAAATAAGTCAGAGGGAGAAGGTCAAATACCGTATGATTTACCACTAGAGTTTTTTAAGCAGGGGAAAGTAGATAGCAAGACTAGTTAGGAACTCTTGTAGTATTTCAGGAGAGATGATGGTGAGTGAGACCATAAGGTAGTAGTCATTGAGATGGAGAGAAGTGGACTGATTCAGAATATATTTTGGAAGTAAGGTAGACAAGTCTTACTAATTGATTACATGTAGGGAATGAGGAAAAGAAAGGAATCATAGATGATATTCAGATTTTAAAAGATCAAATGGGTGGATGGTGGTGCCATTTACTAAGATGGAGAAGACAGGAGAGGAATAAGTTTTGGCATGGGTTAAGAGTATTGTTGAGATATGTTACATTTGAGATGCCTAGTAGAATCTACATTGAAAATTTCAAGCAGGTTGTTAGTTATAAGAATTTCAAACTCAATGGAAAGAACAGAGCTGGATATATTAATTTTAGAGTCATCAATACATAGATGGTCTTTAAAGCCATTGGAATGGATGAACTCACCAAGGGAGGACTGTAGATAGAGAAGGTCCAGGACTAAGTCTTAGGTCATTCCAACATTAAATGTGAGGAAGAGGAGAATACAGTAAAGGTGGTGAAAAGCTACCAGTAAGTAGGAAGAAAAACAGGAGAGCATAGAGTTATAGAAGTCAAATAAAGTAAGTGTTTTTAGAAAGAGGAAGAAGCTAGTTTAGATGCTGCTGAATTGAAAAATAAGCTGAAGAGAGAGGAGAGACCAATTGATGTGGCCACAAGAAGCTATTTGGTAATCTTTTTTTTTTTTTTTTTTTTTACTTTTTTGTTTATTGTAGTAACATTGGTTTACAACATTGTAAAAATTTCAGGTGTACATCACTACACCTCCACTTCTGCACAGATTACATCATGTTCACCACCAAAACACCAACTACAACTCATCACCACACACATGTACCGAACCATCCCCGTCACCCCCCCTCCCTCCCCCCCTCCCCCCCAGCAACCATCAATCCAATCTCTGTCCCTATGTGTTTGTTTATTGTTGTTATCAGAGGGAGAAGGTCAAATACCATATAATTTCCTTCATTAAGTAGTATATTTGGTAATCTTGAAAAGAGTAGTTTTAATGAAGAGGTAGGGATGGAAGAGCCTAACTGTATAGTAGCTATGCGTATGGAAGTTTATTAAAGAGACTTGGTGTAAATGTATACAAGCCCAGAACATATGTTGAAAGTTGTTGTTTACAATTAAAATTAATCTTCGGCCCCAACTTGTTTTGTTGTATTTTACTCATTTTTCATAAAAACTGCTTGTGGAAAAGAATCCAGCTATTTGAGGGTCCTTTTTTCTCATGTACCTTAGAAATTATCCACCAATATATTTGCATTCCTTATAAATCTTATTGCCCTAGTTGTTAGCCACCCATTGACTCAACCTCTAAGACTGACCCCTAAACAAGGGAGTCATTAATCAGCTTTGAGTCTCAAAGCTGATTTTTTTAGTCCACTAGGATAAAAATGGACTTTAAATTCAGGCTTTTTTGAGAGATAAAAAGGATTTCTAAATTCCAAAAAAATGGAAAATATATGAAGAGCTAATGGAGGTCTATACCTAAGGTTTTACTATAAACCAAGGATAGAAAAAACTTGGAATACAAGGTAAAGGGAGATCCCCACCAGGCTAGAAGAGGAAATAGAAGCCCTTTGAGAGGGAAGAACAAGAATAATAGAAGGACAGGGAGGAAAGGAGGAAGGGAGGGAGGAAATTAATTAAAATGAGAAGCTCAAGGTCAAGGCCCAGCCATATCTACAGATGCTCTGAGTTTAGCAGGACAGAGGGCATCAGCCCTATCATGCTGAGAATAGACAATGAACACTGTGTGAAAACAGAGGAAACACAGGCTGATGCCCAGAAACCCTGCAAATGAATTATACCTCAACCAAAGATCAGAGAGAGCCAGCAAGGGAGGACAACATGGGAAACAGGAATCCCTCCATCCAAAGTCAGAGGTCTACTTATGCTTCACCTTACAACCAGATTTTGGAGAAATGGAGGTGGAAAGGGAGATCCTCTGCAAGAGAGAAATAGAAACTTTAACTTTACAGGTGTTTACCCCCAAAGAGACTGAGTTAACCTGAAAGAGACTGTTATAAACTAGAGATCTAGTTACTTCTACTAAGTTAACTTTTTTTTTCTGATTATCAGTAAGAATGACAGCTCATAATAAAATTTAGTTCATATATAGATAAAATAATTTAAATTTTTGCATATCTGAGTCCTGGTATGTTATATTTTTATCTTGCTATGTCTGTTTTTTGTTTGAGGTTTTACTATATTCAGTAATTTCCTAGGCAATGCCTTTATATCTTACTTAAATCTGCTCCTGTAGAAGTTTCAGTCAATTTCATTTTTGTTTTTTCTTAAGTATAGAACAGTTAACCATTTTTGTAACATGACTCTCTTTATAAATAATTTTAAATGTTTTCTTAAATCACAAGCCAGTTCTCTCTGCTCCAGTCTAATTATTATTCTTAAATTTTTGACATTTGTTTTGCAACTCTTTTGAGTCTTTTTGAAGTACTCTTCATCTTTTTTATCTGCAAGTTCCAAACTTGTCAATATTCCAGTAAAAGATAACTATTCTTAAGAGAAAATATAAATTCAAAATCTTAAAATATCATTCATTTTTTTAAACTCAATTTTTTCTAAAACTAAAACAGAAGTAAACATACCAAAGGAGCATATCTTGGTTTTGGAGGTGGAGGAGGCATCTTGCACTGACAGAGACGTTTGACCTTCGGTGATGGTAGTAAAGGCTCACAAGGTGGTAGTGGTGGTCTTTCTCTTGATGGAGGAATTCCACTTGCAATTTTTTTTCCTTTTTCTTTGAATGTAGTCTTTTTGGATGATATTTTGAATTCTCTCTTTAGTTCCAGTGCTTCCTTCTTTGAATCTGTAGATGTGGCATCTGATTCATCAGCTCCTCTCTTTTTAGCCCCAGGTTTATAAAGTGACTCTTCAGATTCTGCATCTGAACTTTTTAACTTTTCGGACTTCTTTGGGTCTTTCTTGGAAGACGCATCAAATTCAGCATCGGTAGACTCTATGTCCTTCTTTGCATCTTGCTTTTTGGCATCTTTCTTTGAATCTTTCTTAGCCTTTGAATCACTCTTATCCTTCTTTGACTCCCAATCAGATTCAGTTTCAGTAGACTCTTCAGACTTCATTGCAGACTGCTTTTTGTCATCTTTCTTACCCTTCTTTTCATCTTTTTTACCCTTTTTTGCATTCCCTTCAGATTCAGAATCAGCATCAGTAGATGCTGTGTCCTTCTTTGCCTCCTTTTTCTTGTCATCCTTCTTTGAACCTTTCTTATCCTTCTTTTCATCTTTCTTATCCTTCTTTGACTCCAATTCAGACTCAGATTCAGCATCAGTAGACACTGCATCTTTCTTTGCATCCTTTTTCTTGTCATCTTTCTTTGAACCTTTCTTATCCTTCTTTTCATCTTTCTTACCTTTCTTTGACTCCAATTCAGACTCAGATTCGGCATCAGTAGACACTGCATCCTTCTTTGCATCCTTTTTCTTTGAATCTTTCTTAGCATTCTTTGGATCTTTTTTTGCATCCTTTGAGTCTACAGATTCTGCATCAGTAGACTCTGTGTCCTTCTTTGCATCCTTCTTCTTGGTGTCTTTCTTTGTCGTTTTCTTATCTTTCTTTGCATCTTTTGAATCTACAGATTCAGCATCAGAGCTCTTCTTTGCATCCTTCTTTGAGTCTTTTGAAGGCTTCTTCGAATTATTCTGTGAGCAATTCTTTAACCACATATCAAGTTCCATGGATTCAGCGCCAGACTCCTCTAAATACATCATTAAATCTATATTTGAACTATCTTTAGAGCAAGTCTCTGATTTGGCATCAGAATTGTTCTTTGAGCTCTTAGAATCCTTCTTTGTACATATGGATTCAATATCTGTCTCCTTGGAATTCTTTGAATCTCTCTTATCTTTTTTTGGATCTATCATTGAGACCATTTTAGAATCTATGGAGTATGGGTTTATTTCTGACTTGGACTTTGATTTCTTATATAGTTCACTTTCATGCGATGATTTTGATGGAGTTTTACCTACTTTATTTCCTCTTTTAGATTTCTCATCATTTACTGTTTTTTTGGATTCTAAAGTTGTTTCATGTGGGCCTGTATTTTCCATGGAATCTTTCTTCAAAGTTGTTCCTTTTTTGATATCTTTGGACTTTCTATATTCCGCCTTTTCAGAATGGGTTTGAGGAGTATAAGGATGTCTGAATGGAACCCGTCTCCTTGCAGTTAAGTAAATAGATGGCCTTTGGAAAATTTTTCTTAAAGAATGCCTTATCCATATATGAGCTGGCTTCTGAACTTCCTCTAATTTTCTTTTGTCATGTCTCTGAAAATATTGGTTAGAATAATGATAAGAATTTTTGAATGAGTTATATATTTTTATATTGAAACATGAAAATAGTCTAGCTTTTCATTAAACATCTATTTAAAATGCAAGAATTTTTTTTTTCTTTTTAAACGTTGTGTGTGTTTGTGTGTGTATGTGAGATAACTCCACTTTGGAAATAAAATGACTTTAGGAGAAACCTTAGGATTTCCTCAATGATTCACGTTTGGATTGGAACAGGCCCACAATGATCCCTGACAATTCAGGGACTATCCTTACAATTAATAGTGGGTTCCTTGTGGACACCCATATGGGAGAGGTCTTTTGGAACTTTTTGTGCACCCCCTCACCCCCAAGTTAGATCAGAAATAAGCTGATGCTCTTGAAGTTTGTCATGATGACTTTTGTGATAGCTGTAGCCTTCAGGCCTAGCCTGATTTCCACTCCTGCTTTCAAAGCCTCTGATCAAATTGAGAGGCTGAGAGCCCTGCTGTGAAGTGCTACCAAAAACAAGGACATAAAATGAAACAAATGTTTGATCCACATTAATTTGTATAGCAGTAGTGTAATTTTTTTAACTCCTACCAAAATATTTGTCAAATCTGGTTGTTATAGTGCTAACATAGACTAATTTTACATTTACTTCTTATATTCCTTCAAGTATCCGGTAGGGACATCACCAGTCAGTGAAACGGTCATATGTAATTAAAGGAGAAACATGAAGAGAAGCATTAAACTTGGATCACTACAGATATAATGAATGGCCCTTGAATAAATGTATTGACAGTAACTCTGCTTTGGGAGATGCTTTTAAAACATATTTTGGTATCACCTTGGGTGACCCTGAAGGCTCTTTTTTCTTTTTTCTAATTGATAGGATAACTTCACTTTACAAAAACAGTAGAAAACTTGAATCTCCCAGTATGTAGTATCCTGAGTTCCAGATTAAAGAAAATGGAGAGGTCCTGAAACCTCATTAAGATCAGCTCCTGTTCTAAGATTCAAATTTTAGACGTTTTTGCAGCTGGTAAACATGTCCTGAGAGATCCCACCAGTTGTAGCGTTAGGTTCTCCAGCTTGCCTAGCCTATTAGCTACATGATGTCTTTGAAATGGAGAAATATGTATAAATAAAAAGTTTAATCTGAAACAGTTGGGGGCAATCATTTTACAGGGGATTATAAATTTAAAAATATCTGCTTCCAATAGGTAGTAAAATTCAAATTATATATATCTTATTTATATTTATATATTGTTGGATTGTCTTAGATTTAGTTTAAAAATGACATTTTCAATACTTACGGGAACTGTGATTTGTAATTCTGAAGGTCTTGATATCTTTTTTCTACCTGGCTGGGGTGGTTTGGGAAATGTCATAGTGAAGTATTCTTGATTCCATAATGTCCTCCTTGATTCACTGACTAAACACGAGAAAAGACAATAAACAATTTGCAGTTAATAGCCAAACTTTCATCAACACTGAAATATTCTTGAGTAAGAAATATATTGTTTGAATTAAGCTAAGTTATAACTCAAACTAGAGCTTTTCCCCCTGGAGTTTATAGTTTATTTGCATATCAATTAGGAAAAATTAAATCTGATGTCCCCATTTAGCCCTGAATTATGTTTAAAATTACATTTTTAATTTTATTTTCTAGATTAAACCAATTTTCACAGAGGGTTACTTAAATCATAATAGTTAAAATAATACAATTACACAGTAGGAATAGAAAATAGAGAAGGATTCAGTTTCCTTTAAAACATCTCCATAATCTCCTCTATCTTGGTTTCTTTTCTATATGTCATTTTGGTTAGATTGCAGACAATATGACTTCTATTGTCCCCATAATAGCACAATGCCGAGCATAGAGTGGTCAGTAAAAATCTCTATTGATTAAATCTAAATGTTTATTTTAGCCCTCCTCTGACCTCAACGACATCCTAAGACACAGACCAAAATACTGCATTCAGTTCTGGGAACCCTATTTAAAGAAGGGCATATACACACTGGAAGAATAGAGTGACCAGGAGATGAAAATATCTGGAAGCTATGTTAAAAGAGGAACTGGTGAGGTAACTCAGGATAGTTTCTCCGGTAGATGAGGAGAATAATGAGAGATGTGATCACTATATTTAAATATTTAAAGAGCTGTTATATGGAAGAGGAGTAGTAATAGTAATGATAGAATAGCTGCAACTGCTAGCACTTATATAGTGCTCACTATGTCTATGTGCCAAACTGTGTTTCAAGCATTTTATACATATCAACTCATTTAATCCTCACAACAACCATTTGAATTAGATAATATAATTTTTCATTGCCTTCATTGTGCAGATGTAGAAAAACGAAGCACTGAGAGAGGTTAAATTACTTGCCCCAAATCACAAAGTAAGTAGAAGAATTAAGATTAAAACACAGTTTGGCTCCAGAGTCCATGCTCTTAACCACAATGTTAGAGTCTTCTTTTATGTGTTTCCTGAAGGAAGAACTAGAACCAATGGGTAAAAGTTGTAACAATTCAGGCAGACTTCAGCTCAAAATATTAAGGAGAACTTTCCTAAAGTTGTAGCTGTTCAACAAATGGACTGTCCACTTTCATCTTCCTGGCTATATTTTTCTTCTCTACTTTGGGTTTTGTAATTGTGAACTTTAAACAGAAGGGAACCTTATGCAATTAACCTTGATTTTTATAATAATGAAGAACAAACTAAATATTTCCTTTTAAACTAGCTAGTAAAAACCCACATCAAAGCCAGAATTATTTTAAACACAGACATACCAGTATACATGCTTCTTTTAAATTTTAAGAAAAAATTCAGGGCACTTTATGCTTTGTCACATTGAATGGAGGGTGCTATTCATTTGTCCTTAAAATTAGTTTCAAATATAATCTAAATAATATTGAACTCCAAAGAATAAATTCTTACTTGGTGTGACATTATCATATGTTCTGATGTTTACTTCTGGTCTGTTAAAAGAAAAATGCTTTAATTTAATTTGTACAATGGCTAATAAAAATAATAATAATAACTATTATTATTAATAACGCTTCAAAAACAACACTTTGAGAAACCTTTGCATTCTCTGAACTCCATTATCCAAGAATGTCTACCTGTAATTCACATCACAGTTCCCCTCCCATAAACCGAGTTAAAGATGAACAGAAATGTATTTTCATCAGTGTAGTTTCATTAGAAACTTGAATGGAAATAAAATATGGACCAAAAGCTACAATAAAAAACACTAATTTGACAAATTTTAAAATGTATAAAAAACATTTAATTATATAGAACAGTAAATTGAACCAACTCCACTAATCCTTGTGTGAGAAAGTCTAAACCGGTAGTAAACACACATATTTTCTAAGTAAGTTCACTAAATAAGTTCTGAAAAAATCCCACAACTTTTTAATATTATCAGAGCTTATATTAAATCAAACCACTAATGATGCATGAGAGGGGCACACATAAGTGTTGATCTGGATTTTAAATTGTTCCTACACACAGGGAAAATTGGTCCATGATATTTTTCATTTGGAAAGTGCCCCTTTGATTTGATAATAATCATATTATCTACTGAGGATATACAAGATATAATTTGTTCTAAAAATATTACTTTTTACTATTTACCAGCAACAATGAGTTGTGACCATTGATAATTCTGAGATTTTACTTATATACACATATACCCGAGAGCTTGATTTTTTTACACTTAAACCATCAAGTTCATAAACAAAAACAAAACAAAAATAAGTCAAAATGGTCAAATGTATTTCTATTAGAGTCAAATCTATATTTATTTCCTAAGTAAAACTCTAGTATCCAGCACAAAGCCTGGCCCATATTCATACTAAATAACTACTGATTTACCTAGGGAAGATTTTGGAGACACTGAATAATAAAAATATTTAGTCTAGTTGTTCTAAACTGGAGGTAAACATCATAATTAACTTGGAAATTTTAAAAATGTAAGCGTGCCTGAGAGCTGCTCCTGGACTCATGAAGCGGAATCTCCGGGTATAGCTTAATCAAGTCTGTATTTAAAACTTCTCCCAGGTGATTTGGATACTCAGCTCTGATTAAGAACCACTGCTCTGAATGGTCTTGAAAAATGAAACTTCATGGATTCCTGAAACAGTTAAAACTTGTATATTTTGCATTTCCAAAAAGCAGTTGATCAATGATCTATTAGTCTGCGGTGAAACCACATGTATTCAATAGAGTAGCTAGAAGATGTTATGGCCTGGGCTCCTGGAAATTTAACAGTTTGGAAGTGTGACATGCTGGATGACTGATTTCATATTCTGGGAAAAAGACTTTGCACCTGCATTGATTTTGGCTTCCTGTCTACAGTCTAAAATATTATTTTCCAAATTTTCTTTTGAGCACAACTCAATATGTGTGTGTGTAACTTATATTCTACTGTAATAATATACCTCATAAATCATACATTAAGATAGAAAATTTCAAAAGATGAAATAAAATATATAAATTGGAGTTCTAATATCTTATTTCCACACTCCAATGGATTGTGTTGCACATGCACCTCGCTTTGTAGAGCACTAGATAAGTCAATCGAGGAACAGTAAGAAAAGGTAAAGTTTAACCAAATATCATAACATGCCTGCTTTATATAGATGTGGTGTAAGTCTCAAAATATTGGAAGTTCAAATCCAGTTAAATCTCTGAGTAGTTTTCTTTATTTGAAAGTGTATTAGTTTTTTTATGTTATAAATGATTATGTGTATATTCCTTTGGTACATAGGTGATCCTAACCTATATCTTGACATAAACGGGAAAATGAGTGATAGAAGCCAGAAGACCACGGAATGACATTTTTAAAGTTCTGAAAGAAAAAAAAAAACCTGCCAATTTAGGATTTTTAACTCAGCATAAATATTCTTCAGAAATGAACATAAAATAAGGACAGTTTTACATGCACAAAAATGTAAGAATTTCATTGCCAGCAAAATGTACTACAATAAACACAAATGAGAATTCTTCAGGTAGGAAGAAATGACCCAAGATGATGCACGTAAATACAAGATGAAATAAAGAGCATCAAAAATAGCAAATATGTGGGTACAGAATATAAATATTAAGTATTTACAAATAATAATATAATAATCTGTTGAGTTTAAAATAAAATGAAAATTTTATGAAAAATAAAACTTATGGTAGTAATAGTGCATAAAAGTGGGTGGAATAGGTGGAGTAAAAGTGTTGTAAGGTGCTTGCATTGTTTGGGGAGATGTAAAAATACTAATTTGTAGTAAACTCTAATAAATAAAAAAATTATGTTGTAATCTCTAAGATAACTACAAAAGAATAATAAAGGAATGTATAACTAATAAGATAATAATGGTGGAGGTTAATAAAAATGCTTGATTAATATACATAAATCAAGAAAGGAGAAAAAAGAACAAAAATATGGGACAAATAACAAATAAAAATGAGTTGTTAGATTTAAATCCAAATATAAAGTAATTATATTAAAAGTAAATGGATTAAGACGAATAAATTCTAGAGATCTTCTGTATAATATTGTGCCCATAGTTAACAATCCTGTGTTGTACACTTAAAAATTTGTTAAGAGGGCAGATCTCATGTTAAGTATTCTTACCACAAAAAAAGTACATGGATTAAATACACCATTTAAAAGACAAAGATGTCACAGGGGATTATAAGACATGCACCTAAAAATAAGGACACATAAAGGTTAAAAATTAAAAAAAAATGGAGAAGAAATACTGTGCACATACAAATGAATAGTATGCTCATGGCACTATACTAATGTCAAACAAAGTTAACTTAAGATAAAGATAAATAGGGACATTTTATAATGGTAAAAGTGTCAATCCAATAGAAAGATGTAACTACTCTAAATTTGAATATACCCACTGACATAGCTCTGAAATACATAAAACAAACATTTATAAAACTAAAAGGAGTAATATACAAACTCCCAATTATAGGTGGAGACTTTAGCATATTGATTTTAGTAACTAAGAGACCAAGAAGACAAAAAGATATCAGTAGAAATATAGAAAATTTGAATAACAAGATTAAAAAAACTTGATGTAATATAAATAATATACTACACCAAACAACTGCACAATGCACGTTCTTTCAAGTTCACATGCAACATTTAACAAAAGTGACCATAGACTGGGCCATAAAGCAAGTCTCAACAAGTGTCAAAGTACTGAAATCATATGGCATATGTTTGCTGACCATAGTTGAAGAAATCTAGAAATCAATAACAAAAAGAAAACTAAAAATTACCTAAACATTTGGAAATTAAAAACACAGTCTATGGGTTAAAGAATAAATCACAATAAAAATTAGAATATATTTTAAACAATATTTTGAATATCATAAAGAAAATATGATATTTAAATATTTGTGGGATGCAAAGACCTATTTAGAAATTCATAGGCTTAAATTCATATATTAGAAAAGAAGAGAGGCTGAAAATCAATGATTTAAGTATTCATCTCAAGAAGCTAGAAATAGAACAGCAAATTGAAGCCAATGTATGGAGGAGGAAAATAATAATAAAAATAACAGAAAGCAATGAAAAAGAAAACAAAAGCTTTATGCCAAAAAATTGGAAAATTTAGATGAAATAGGTAAATTCTTTGACAAATAACACATATGAAAACTTAAATAAGGAGAAATAGAAAAATTTGAATTATTGTATATTTAATAAAAATGTTGACCCGAAAATTAAAAACTTACCGACATAAAGAATTCCAGATCTGGATGTCTTCATTTATTAATTCTCTCAAACACCTAAGGAAGAAATATAAACAATTATTTACAAATTCTTCCAAATAAAAAAAGTGGAAGACATCAATTTGTTCTATGAGAAGAGCATAACCTTGACAGAAAAATTTGACAAGATCATTAATAGAAAATAAAATTATGGGCCTATATCTCTCATAAATACAGATGCCAAAATTCTTAAACAGTTTATCAAATTGAATACATAGAAAGGATATTGTATCATAACCAAATGAGGCTTATTTAAGGTTGATTTAACATTTGAAACTCACCACATTAACACATTAGAATAAAAGAGGGAAAGCTACATGATCATTTCAATATACAGAAAAAGCCTTTGATAAAATCTAACACTCATTTAGGGTCAAATTTTTTAGCAAACAAGGAATAGAAGGGAACTTCCTTAATCTGATAAAGAGAATCTAATAAAACTAGAAAAAATGTAATATTCAAGGGTGAAGTGTTGTAAACATTCCCCTTGAGCTCAGGAACAAGAAAAGGATGTCCACTAGTACAACTTCAATTTAACATTGTACTGGAGGTCCTAGCCAGTGCAATAAGACAAGAAAAAAATAAATTAAAAGTCTAAAAATAGAAAAAGAAGAAATAAAACTGTCATCGTTTACAGGCATCACTACAGTTTACATAGAAAATCTAAAATAGCTACAGACACATAATTAGAATTAATAAAAGAATTTAGTAATATTGTTATATACAAAGACTAAATGTGAAAATTAATTATATTTCCATGTACAACAAAACAATTAGAAAATATTTTAATAATACCATTTAAATAATAACATCACAAACACCAAGTACTTTGGAATAAATCTAAAAATATAATGATGTAATATCTCTTCACTGAAGAGTAGAAACAAATATTAAGATAAATTAAAGAAAATATAAATAAATGGAGGTATATACCATTTTCAGGGACTATAAGACTCAATATTATAAGTATAGCAGTTCTTCCCAAATTGGTATATTGATTCAGTACAATCCCGATAAAACTTTTTGACTTTTTGTGATAACTGACTAGTTGATTTTAAATTTTATATAGGAATGAAAGAACTAAAAATATATAAGACAATTTGGAAGAAAAACCATAAGTGTGAAAGATAAGCATTACCACATATCAATATAACAACTTATTATAAAATTACAGCAATTAAGACAACATAGTATTGGCACAAAGACAAATAACTAATGGAAAATAATAGAGAATGCAAAAAGAGACCTATATAGCTATGGTCACACAAATTATCCCAAAGTTGTTATGCTTTGGGAAAAGATGGTATTTTCAATAAATGGTACTAGTGATTTAAGTATCTTTAAGGGAAAAAATGTGATTCTTGACCCTTATCTCACATCACACACCAAAATCAATCCTAGATGTATTGTACACCTAAAGCTGAAAGGTAAAGCAATAAAGTTCTTGTCAGGTAACATAGGAGAATATCTTAATGATAGAGGAGTAGATAAATATTTCTTAAACAGGACACAAAAATCAATAACTGTAATGACATAGAATGACAAATTGGGCTTCTTTTAGCCAATGATTATGAACTGTATCACTCTTCCCTTTTTTAATGATGAGAATGTAGGAAAAAAATTAATAGAAGAAAAGGCACATTTCTTTTTTGGACATCATAATGAAGTCTTTTGAGCGAAATGTCGTGACAATAGCAATAACAATAATAAATAATATGTTTATTGTGCTTTCATAGTATTTTGGTGTTTAAAATTCACTTTCAAATATATTATATCATTTAATAAAATTGAATAATTTTAATTTGCTTGATTTGTTCTGGAGTAAAATCTTGCTCTCAGAATTGTTTATTCCTTCCCATTTTATCTATCCACCACTTCAAATCTACTTTTTATAAACATGACTTCCTTCCTGTCCTATTATTTTTGCTCTACTTTTACTTCATTCATTACTCTTCTTGAAATTGTATCCCTTGGTAATTGAATGAGTCAATCCTTCAAATTTGAATAAAAAAATTATGATGTGGTTTTTATTAATTCATTCATTCAACTAATAAATATTGAGCACTGTGGAGGGCTGATAAATGACCCTTCAAATATCCATATCCAAATCCCTGGAACCTGTGAATATTACCGTATATGGCAAAAAAGAATTTGTAGGTATGATTAAGTTAAGAAGTTTGAAATCAGGAAATTATTCTGGATTATCCAGGAGGGCACTAAATGTAATCACTGATAAATTTCATCTGATGATGAAAGCAGAGATTGGAGTGATGCACTTTGAAGAAAGGGAAAGGCAACACAAGCCAAAGATTTCAGGTGGTCACTAAAAGCTAAAAAAAGGTAAGAAAATGGATTCTACCCTCAGAGCATCCAGAAGAAACCTGCCATGCTCACACCTTGATTTTAGCCTAGTAAAACTTATCTCAGACTTCTGAACACCAGAATTGTAGGAAAACAAATTTGTGTTGTTTAGTCCACTGAGTTTGTGGTATTTTTCCACAGCAATAATAGAAAATTAATACAAATTAATTAATTAATGCATATGGAAAATTAATACAACAGTAGTGGGTGCTGCTGTAACAAATATCTAAAAATGTGGAAGTGACTTTGGAATTGGACAGTGGACAGAGGCTGGAAGAATTTAGAGCAGCATGATAGAAAAAATCTAGATTGCTGTGAAAAAACTTTTAGTGGAAATATGGATGTTAAGAAAAGCTGGCAGCCACCAGAAACTGGAGGAGGCACCAAATGGACTCTCCCCTGAAGCCTACAGAAGGACTCAGCCCTACCAACACTTGATTTCAGCTAAAAATTACTCATTTTGGACTTCTGTCCTCTAGAACTATAAGAGAAGGAATTTATGTCATTTTTTTCCATTAAATTAGTGGTAATTGTCACAGAGGCAATTGGAACCTAATGCACAAGGTAACAAATTAAGAGGATTTCACAATAATCTAGATAAGAGATCAAGATGATTTAGAATCGGTGATGAGAAGTGACTGAATTCTAGATATATTTTGAAGGCAGTCCCTATAAAATTTGCTAACTACACATCAGCTGGTAGAAAAAGAGAGAAGGCAAGGATGACACAAAAGATATGTTGATGTGTTTGTGTGTGTGTGTTTGCTTTAGCAACCAAGTGAATAGTGGTGCCAATTTCTGAGATGGAGAATACATATGGATAAGTGGGTTTAGAATGAAGCAAGAATTTTGTTTTCATGTTAAGTTTAAGATCCCTTTTAGACATCCAAGTGGATATGTCAATGAGGCAGTTGCATATATGAGTCTGGAAATTAGAGATCTGGGTGGTATAAAGATACAAATTTGGAATTCATCAGCATATAGATGGCATATAAAACCATGGGACTGGATGATATTGTATACCGAATAGTTATAGATAGGAAAGAGAAGAGGTCTAAGGATTGAGTTTTTGGACTTTTCAACATTTAAAGATTGGAGAGAAGAAAAACTAGCAACAAAGGTTGAAAAGGAATAACTAGCATGACAGAAGGGAATACAAAAAAGCATAGTGACAGAGTAACCAAAAAGGTTATCTTTTTAGGAGCTATCAAAGGAGAATCAACTGTATCAAATGCTGCTAGTGAATTTGAAAATGTGAAGGTCATTTGAGAACTCTATTTCCATGGAATGGTAAGGACAAAAAATCTCAGGTAAATTAGAGAGAGAAGGGATACTAGTAATAGTCAATGGACTAGGGATCAAAGGAGGTGGGCTAGGGATCTAGTATGGGAGAGTGAGTAACTTTTTACCACTTGTCCTTTTGTTCTTTTTGAATTTTCTACAATATGTATACATTAAAATTTTCAATTAAAATCTAGTTGAAACAGAGATTGTTAATGGAAGAAAAGGAAGTGGCGATAACTAATATGCGTAATTATTTCAAAGTATTTTGCTATTTAAAGGTGATAGAAAATGGGGTGGTAGCTGGAAGAAGCTGTGTGGTCAAGGTAATATTTTTTACTTATAGGAACTACTCCTGCTTTTTTTTTTGGTATACTGGTGGGAATGATCCTATTGAGCATTAAGAAAAAATGATGATAGGGGCTGGCCTCGTGGCATAGTGCTTAAGTGCATGCGCTCTGCTTCGGTGGCCCGGGGTTCCCAGGTTCAGATCCTGGCCACGCACCAACACACTGCTTGTCAAAGCATGCTGTGGTGGTGTCCCATATAAAGTAGAGGAAGATGGGCACGGATGTTAGCGCAAGGCCAATCTTCCTCAGGAAAAAGAGGAGGATTAACAGATGTTAACTCAGGGCTAATCTTCCTCACACACACACAAAAATGATGATAGAGTGATGTCAGCAATATGTCTGAATAAAATGTCCCTCACTCATATACCCCTTCAACAATAACAATTTGGTATCCATCCACAGACAAAAGCGCCTTTGTGGGAGCTGTGGGATCCAGCACATATGCAAATGGACCCAGGAGGAGTCTTCCCTACCTGTGTGTTAGGTAATAGGGCTTTATCCCAGCTGTGGATCCTGTAGTGGCCCATGAACTAGCTTCAGCCCCTTTGAAACATAGTCCAAGATCCCCTGGAGGACATTGTCTTAGACAATTACCCACGTATAAAAGACTCTTTGTGAAAGTCCAGGTTTCCAGCAGAGAAGGTTCAGCACACTAATAGAGCAAAAAAATATGAATTTGGGTATATGGAGAGGGTAAGAGGAACAGTTGACTTTACAGGCATAACCCCTCCCCTAAGACAACACAGCTCACTGTCGAAAGAGACCTTCTTGACTAGTGCTTTCTGCCATGGGGAACAGTGAGAGTGTGTGAGCGAGCACACAGCTTCCTCCACTATGTGGAACACTTTCAAAGAGGCCCATTTATCTCTCACCATATCCAGAGTACTGATCATATGCAGCATGACTGGGGGCAAGAAGAGGCTGCGAGAGCAGCAGATATGACTCTCAGAGGGCATTAAAGTGTTGTGGATCCTACTGTGTTGCAGACTACATCAAGAAGCTTACTTTGAGCTTCTTGGGATGCCTTGACCATGGATTCCCACAATTGGCCCACAGGCACCCCCAAAACTCTGTATGCCTCACCCACACATACTCCCACCCTGTGGCTGGCTCCTCATGCATGCTCCTGATGGTGGTGAGAGTGAGCTTTGGCAGATGGCTAGCAAGCATGTACAGAAAGCTGGCATGAATCTGTGGACCAGGGAGAGAATCACGAACTTGAACTTTAGTGTTGCCCCGAGGAAAGTAAAAGGAAGGCTGTCAGTACTTGGCCTGCTCTGTTGTGGGATCAAGAGAAGGCATACAAGCTTAAGAATTCTTCCACAAGAGGGAATAAGAAGCATGGAGCAGGTGTATCTATAGAAAGTCTGAGAAAACCTCAGAATCCCTAGCAGGCAGGGCTGAAAGAGCATTTCTCTTCTGAAGTCAGTCAGTAAAGAATGGAGGAGATGACTGCTATTCAAATACAAAGGCAGCAATGCAAGACTTCAAGGATCATGAAAAATCCAGGAAACAACACCACAAAAGGATCACAATAATCCACTAACCAACAATAAAGACAGGGAGATTTGTAATTTACTTGATAAAGAATTCAAAGTAGTTGTTTTAAAGAAGCTCAATGAGCTACAAAAACACAGAAAGACAATTCAACAAATGAGGGAAAAAATACACAAACAAATTGGCTTGTTTAACAAAGAGATATAAATCACTAAAGAGGAAACAAAAAGATATTCTGGAGCTCAATAACACAGTGAATGAAATAAAAAGTACAATTAAAACCATCATGCAGAATGGATCAAACAGAAGAAAAAATCTATGAATTAGAAGACAGGGAGAGAAGTCAAGATGGCAGCGTAGGCAGACTCTCAACTCACCTTCTCCCACGGACACAGCCAATTTACAACTACTCTTGGAAAAAGTACCCCAGAGAGAGAAATGAAAACTGGATAAGAGGAACTCCTGCAACAAACGACAATCCTAATTGTGGTGGAAGAGGCAGAAATTCCCTTCTGGAGAGAAAAAAACACCACAGTCACAAGCTGCAGAGCTTCATGGCTGCCTGGGAGCAGCTCAAAGGTATGCAGCCCTCCCTGGAAGAGCAGGGCCCTGAGCCGGGGAGAACCCCAATATAGGCATTTTTTGGACCCAGCACAATTGAGATGAATGGCATAATATCTGACTTTGCTTGCTACTAAAAAATTGGGGAGTACCCCCAGAAAAGCTGGTTCACAAAGAAATTAAAACCAGCTCTTAAAGGGCCCAGACACAAATTCACCCATTTCAGAAAGCAACCTAAAATCACCAGAAAGAAAAGTGCACAATCTTTTGGTGAAAAGAGACTCACCCGATAGGCTCTGAGTGCATCTCGGTGAGAGGTGAGAACTCTCCAGGGACTGGGACATTGGCGGTGGCCATTGTTGTGGCCGGGTGTGGGTGTGCTGACACAGACGCCATGGGAGTTCTCCCTATGGCCTGCTAGCCCAGGGTCTGCCCCAGCCATATGAGCACCGATTTAATCCAACTCAGCCAGGGAAGGCAGCCCACCCTAGGGACTGGCCCCACCCAACAACAAGCCCTCAGGCAACTTGTGGGCCTGCTAAGTGAGCTGCCTGGCTTCTCTGAAGCCTGGCAAGTGGGCCCATCTCTGTGGGGCAGGGCATGAGCAAGGAGAGGGTGGAGAGTGTGGGTTGGTGGGGAAGTGTGTGGGGCTCCCGCCTTGGAGAGACTGGGTCCACTTCAGGAGGTGGGGGCATGCACATGGGGCAGGACTGTGTTTACAGTGTGTGTGGACCTTGGGTGGTGGGGCTTGTCAGCTGCAGAAGACATGTGCTTCTCAAAGAGCCACATAGGGGGTTGGCCCCACCTATCAAAGCCTGAAACAATTGGGTGCTCCTGTGCCTGAGGCCAGCCCCACACAGCTGCAACCCTCAGAGAGCTGACAAGAGACCTAAAGCCTGGAGGCTTATAGCAACTGTAAGCCCCTGAGGCTAACAACCAGCCACACTGGACGCCTACCCACTTAATAGAAATACTGCAACAAGAATGTGCTATTAGTCCTTGCAGCCAACTGTGCTGGGACACCCCACACCCGATAAAGAGGCTGAAGGGCCCACAACAACTACAAGCAGCTGAGCATTACAACAGCTGGCCAGGGGCCTAGCTCAGCCTCCCTGGGCAACTACGGGAAGAGCAACCATGCCACAACAGGACACATGTAGCCCACATAGGGGTCACTCTGGAATATTTGGAACTGAGGGAAGAACACTGTAAGGCCTCACAAGGGATCAATTACATAAGGTCACCTCTCCAACAGCAGGAGACGTAGCTGACCTACTTAATACATAGACACAAGCAAAGGGAAAGAGGCAAAATGAGGAGGCAAAAGAATATGTTCCAAGTAAGGGAACAGCACAAAACCCCAGAAAATGAACTAAGTGAAACAGAAATGAGCAACCTATCTGACAGAGAGTTTAAACAAAGAGTGTTAAGGATGCTCACTGATCTTGGGAGAAGAATGGATGAACTCAGTGAGAATGTCATCAAAGAAATGGAAGATATAAAAAAGAACCAATAAGAAATGAAGAATGCAACACTGGAAATGAAAAATTCGCTAAAGGGTCTCAAAAGCAGAGTAGAGGATACAGAAGGACAGATCTGCGAGCTGGACAAAAGACTAGAAGAAATGACCAAAGCTGAACAGATAAAAGAAAAAAGAGTTAAAAAGAGTAAGGACAGTCTAAGGAACCTCTGGGACAACATCAAGCGCACTAAAATCCATGTTATATGTGTCCCAGAAGGAGAAGAGAGGGACAAAGGGGGAGAGAATCTATTTGAAGAAATAATAGATGAAAACTTCCCTAACCTAAGGAAGGATACAGACATCCAGTTACAGGAAGCACAGAGAGCTGCAAACAAGATAAACCCAAAGAGGCCCACACCAAGACACATCATAATCAAAATGTCCAGAATTAAAGATAAAGAGAGAATCCTAAATGCTGCAAGAGAAAGAGAAGTTACATACAAAAGAAATCCCACAAGGCTATCAGCTGACTTCTCAGCAGAAACCTTACAGGCTAGAAGAGAGTGGCATGATATATTTAAAGTTGTAAAAGGAAAAAAACTACAGCCAAGAATACTCTACTCAGTAAGGTTATCATTAGAAATAGAAGGAGAGATAATAAGTTTCCCAGACAAACAAAAATTAAAGGAGTTTGTCATCAAGAAACCAGTACTACAAGAAACGTTAAAGGGACTGATTTAAGGGGAAAAGAGAAGACCACAAATAGGAAGAATTATCTATTTCCATGATAAGAGGATAAAGGATACAAATGCACAGAGGTTAGATATGATATCAAAAACGTAAAATGTGGGAGGAGGAGAGTTAAAGAGTAGAGCTTTCAGACAGAGGTCAAACTAAAGAGACCATTAAGTTAATATAGATTGCTATGTACGTAGGTTACTGTATATGAACCCCACAATAATCACAAACCAGAAACCTATAATAAATACACAAAAATCTAAGAGAAAGGAACCCAAACATAACACTAAAGAAAGCCATCAAACCACAAGGGAAGAGAGCAAGTGAAGAAGAAAGGAACAGAGAAGAACTACTAAAACACCAAGAAAAAAAAAGTTAAAAAATGGCAGTAAGTACATACTTATCAGTAGCTACTTGAGTTGTCAATGGACTAAATGTTCCAACTAAAAGGCATAGGTTCACTTACTGGATGAAAAAACAAGACCCATATATACGCTGCATACAAGAGACACACATAGACGTAAAGACACTCACAAAGTGAAAGTGAGGGGATGGAAAAAGATACTCCATGTAAATGGCAATGAAAAGAAAGCTGGGGTAGCAATACTCATATCAGACAAAATATACTTTAAAACAATAACTGTAACAAGAGACAAAGAAGGGCACTACATAATGATCAAGGGAACAATCAAACAAGAGGATATAACACTTGTAAATTTCTATGCACCCAACGTAGGAGCACTTAAATACATAAAGCGATTATTAAGAGACATAAAAGAAGAAATAGACAGTAACACAATAATAGTAGGGGACTTTAACACTCCACTGACATCAACGGATAAGTCATCCAAACAGAAGATCAATAAGGAAACATCGGCCTTAAATGACACCCTAGAACAGATGGACCTGGTAGATATATACAGAACATTCCATCCAAAAACCAAAGAGTACACATTCTCTTTAAATGCACATGGAACATTCCCCAGGATTGATCACATATCAGGCCACAAAATAAGTCTCTATAAATTTAAGAAGATTGAAATAAAACCAAGCACCTTTTCTGACAACAACAGTATGAAACTAGAAATCAACTATTGGAAGAAAATCAGAAAAGCCACAAATATGTGGAGATTAAATAAAATTCTACTGGACACTGATTGAGTCAATGAAGAAATCAAAGGAGAAATCGACAAAAACCTGGAGACAAATGAAAATGAAAGTACGACATGCCAGAATTTGTGGGATACAGCCAAAGTGGGTCTAAGAGGGAAGTTTATAGCAATACAGGCCTATCTCAACAAACAAGAAAAATATCAAATAAACAATCTAATAATGCACCTAAAGGAACTGGAAAAAGAAAAACAAACAAGCCCAAATTCAGTAGAAGAATGGAAATAAATGAAACAGAGACTAAAAAAAAATAGAGAAAATTAATAAAACCAAGAGCTGGTTCTTTCAAAAGATAAATAAAATTGACAAACCTAAAGCTAAAGCAAGGCTCACCAAGAAAAAAAGAGAGAAGACTCAAATAAGTAAAATCAGAAATGAAAGAGGAGAAATTACAACGGACACTTCAGAAATACAAAAGATTATAAGGGAATACTATGAAAAGCTATACGCCAACAAATTGGACAATCTAGAAGAAATGGATAAATTGTTAGAATCACACAACCTTCCCAAACTGGACCAAGAAGAAATAGAGAATTTGAATAGACTGATCACCAGTAAGATATTGAAACAGTAGTCAAAAACCTCACCAAAAAGAAAAGTCCAGGACCAGACGGTTTCCCTGGTGAATTCTACCAAACATTCAAAGAAGACTTAATACCTATCCTTCTCAAACTCTTCCAAAAATTGAGGAGGGGAGGAAGCGCCCTAACTCTACGAAGCCAAAATTACCCTGATACCAAAACCAGACAAGGACAACTCAAAAAAAAGAAAATTACAGGCCAATATCACTGATGGACATCCATGCAAAAATCCTCAACAAAATACTAGCAAATCACATGCAACAACACATTAAAAAGATTATACCTCATGATCAGGTGGGATTTATTCCAAGGATACAGGGATGGTTCACCATTCACAAATCAATCAACGAGATGCACCACATTGATAAAATGAAGAATAAAAATCACATGATATCTCAATAGATGCAGAGAAAGCATTTGACAAGATATAGCATGCATTTACAATAAAAACTCTGAATAAAATGGGTATAGAAGGAAAGTATCTCAATATAATAAAGGCCATATATGACAAACTCACAGGTAACATCATCCTCAATGTGAAAACCTGAAAGCTATTCCTCTAAGAACAGGAACCAGACAAGGATGCCCACTTTCACCACTCTTATTTAACATAGTATTGGAAATCCTAGCCAGAGCAACCAGGCAAGAAAAAGAAATAAAAGGGATTTAATTTGGAAAGGAAGACTTGAAACTGCAACTATTTGCAGATGACATGATTTTATATATAGAAAACCCTAAAGAATCCGCCAAACAACTATTAGAAGTAATAAACGAATATGGTAAATTTGCAGGATACAAAATCAACATACAAAAATCAGTTGCATTTCTATACACTAATGAAGTGGCAGAAAGAGAAATTAAGAATACAATCTCATCTACAATTGTAACAAAAAGAATAAAATACCTAGGAATAAACTTAACCAAAGAAATGAAAGATCTGTACACCGAAAACTATAAAACATTGCTGAAAGAAATTGAGGAAGACACAAAGAAATGGAAAGATGTTCCATGCTCTTGGATTGGAAGAATTAACATAGTGAAGATGTCCATACTTCCTAAAGCAATCTAAAGATTCAATGCAATCCCTATCAAAGTTCCAATAACATTTTTCACAGGAACAGAACAAAGAATCCTAAAATTTATATGGAACAACAAAAGACCCTGAATAGCTAAAGGAATCCTGAGAAAAAAGAACAAAGCTGGAGGTATCACACTCCCTGATTTCAAAATATACTACAAAGCTATAGTAACCAAAACAGCATGGTACTGGCACAAAAACAGACTCACAGATCAATGGAATGGAGTCCAAAGCCCAGAAATAAACCCACACATCTTTGGGAAGCTAATCTTTGACAAAAGAGCCAAGAACATACAAGGTAGAAAAGAAAGTCTCTTCAACAAATGGTGTTGGGAAAACTGGACCCCCACATGCAAAAAAATGAAAGTAGACCCTTACCTTACACCATACACAAAAATTAACTCAAAGTGGATTAAAGACTTGAACATAATACCTGAAACCATGAAACTTCTAGAAGAAAACATAGGTAGTACGCTCTTCAACATCAGTGTTAGCAACACATTTTCAAGCACCAAGTCTGACCTGGCAAGTGAAAAAATTGAAAAAATAAACAAATGGGACTACATCAAACTAAAAAGCTTCTGCACAGCCAAGGAAAATATCAATAAAAAGAAAAGAGAACCTAGCAATTTGGAGAAGATATTTGCAAACCATACATCTGATAAGGGGTTAATCTCCAAAATATATAAAGAAATCATGCATCTCAACAACAAAAAAACTAACAACCTAATTAAAAATGGGCAAAACACCTGAACAGACATTTCCCCAAAGAAGATATACAGTTGGCCAACAAGCACAGGAAAACATGTTAAACATCATTAACTATCAGGGAAATACAAATCAAAACTACAATGAGATATCACCTCACGCCCGTCAGAACAGCTATAATTAACACAACGGGAAACAACAAGTGCTGGAGAGCATATGGAGAGAAGGGAATTCTCATACACTGCTGGTTAGAGTGCAAACTGGTGCAGCCACTATGGAAAACAGTATGGAGATTCTTCAAAGAATTAAGGATAGAACTCCCATACAATCCAGCTATTCTACTACTGGGTATTTATCCAAAGAACATGAAAACACCAATGCGTAAAGATACATGCACCCCTGTGTTCATTGCAGCGTTATTCACAATAGCCAAGACTTGGAAACAACCTAAGTGCCCATCAAGGGATGAATGGATAAAGAAGATGTGGTATATATACACAATGGAATTCTACTCACCCATAAGAAATGATGAAATCCAGACATTTGTGACCACATGGATGGACATTGTGGGTATTATGCAAAGTGAAAAAGTCAGAGGGAGAAGGTTAAATACCATATGATCTCACTCATTAAGTAACAGATAATAACAACAACAAACACATAGAGACAGAGATTGCACTGGTTGTTACCAGAGGGGTAGAGGGGAGGGAGGAGGGCAAAAGGGATAATTTGGCACATATTTGTGGTGATGGATTGTGATTAGTATTTGGGTGGTGACCATGAGAGCATGATGTAATCCATACAGAAATAGAAGTATAATGATGTACACCTGAAATTTATACAATGTTATAAACCAATGTTACCGCAATAAACAAAAAACAAATAGAAAAAAAAAGAATACTCTAATACTGTAATAAGGTGGTATGTTAAAAACTACTTAATTGAAGTTAAGTACTTATCAGCATAAAATAGACTATTATATCTATAAGATGGTTTTTGTAAGACTGATGTTAGCCACAAAGCAAAAACCTAGAGTATATTCACAAAAGATAAAAAGAAGGGAATCAAAACACATTACTATGGAAAATCATCAATTCAAAAAGGAAGGTAGCGAGAGAGGAAGAAAGGAAGAAGGGAACTACAAAACAGCCAGAAAACAGTTAATAAGGTAGTATTAGTAAGTCCTTACCTATCAATAATTACACTAAAATAAATGGATTAAATTCTCCAAACAAAAGGCATAGAGTGGCTGAATGGGTTAAAAAAATAAGACCTAACTATATGACGCTTACAAGACACTGACTTCAGCTTTAAGGACCAACATAGGCTCAAAGTCAAGGGGTGGAAAAACATATTCCATGCAAGTGAAAACCAAAGGAGAGCCGGAGGAACTATACTTATACCAGACAAAACAGACTTTAAGCCAAAAACTGTAACAAGAGCAAAAGAAGGTCATTCTATAATGATAAAGGGGTCAATTCATCAAAAGGATATAACAATGGTAAGTATATATACAGTGAACATTAGAGTACTTACATATATTCACTAAATACTAACAGATCTGAAGAAAGAAATAGACATCAATATAATAATACTAGGAGACTTTGATACCCACTTTGAACAATGGATAGATCCCCCAGACACAAAATCAATTAGAAACCGTTGGATTTGAATTATACATTTTAGTTCAAAGAGGCCTAACAGACATATACAGAACACTCTATTCAATAGCAGCAGGATACACATTCCTCTCAAGAGCACATGAAACAGTCTCTGGAATAGATTATATGATAGGTCACAAAACCAGTCTTAGCAAATTTAAGAAGATTGAAATCATACCAAATATCTTTTCCAATCACAATGGTATGAAACTAGAAATAAATAACAGAAGAAAACTGGAATGTCTACAAATATGTGGAAATTAAAGAACATACTCCTGAACAACCAATAGTTCAAAGAAGAAGTCAAAAGTGAAATAAGAAAATACCTTTACACAAATGAAAATGCAAACATAACACAAAAAAAACTATGGGATGCTGCAAAAGAACTTCTAAGAAGGAAGTTTATCACAATAAACACCTACATTAAGAAAAAAGCGAGCTCTCAAATAAACAAGCTAACTTTATATCTCAAGAAACTAGAAAAAGAACAAACTAAGCCCAAAGTTAGAAAGAAGGAAATATAAAGATCAGATCATAAATACATGAAATAGAGACCAAACAATGGAAAAGATCAATAAAACTAAGAGCTGTTTTTCTGAAAAGATAAGCAAAATTACAAAACTTTAGCTAGACTGAGAAAAAAGAGAGGATACTCAAATAAATAATATTATAAGTGAAAGAGGAAACATTACAACCCATACCACAGACATACAAAAAATCATAGGTAACTACTATTATACTCCAACAAATTGGACAACCTAGAAGAAATGGCTGAAGGCCCAGAAACATAAAACCTACCAAGACTGAATCATGAACAAATGAAAAATCTGAACTGACCACTAACAAGTAAAGAGATTGCTACAGTAATTAAAAGTCTCCTAACAAAGAAATGCGCAATACCAGATGGTTTCCCAGATGAATTCTACTAAACATTTAAAATAGAATTAATGTAATCCTTCTCAAACACTTCCAAAACATTGAAGAGGAAATAAAATTATGAAACTCGTTTTACAAGACTAGCATTAACCTGATACCAAAGCCACATAAGGATGCTACAAATAAAGAAAATATCCCTGGCCAATATCCCTGATAAATATAGATGAAAAATTCATCAACAAAATATTAGAAAATTGATTCAACAGCACATTAAAATGATTATACACTGTGATTAAGTGATTCTTGGGATGTGAGGATGGTTCAACACATGTAAATCAGTAAATGTGATAACCCACATTAATAGAATGAAGGATAAAAATCATATGATTATCTGAAAAGGCAGAAAAAGCATTTGACAAAATATAACAATCTTTTATGATAAAAACTCTCAACAAATTGGCTATAGAAGAAATGTAATGAATGTAATAAAGGCCATATATGACAAATCCACATCTTACATCACACTCAAGGGTGAAATGTTGGAAGTTTTTCCTCTAAGATGTGAAACAAGACAAGTTTTCCCACTCTAGCTACTCCTATTCAAGATAGTGTTGGAAGTCTTAGAAAGAGCAATTAGTCAAGAAGAAAAATAAAAGGTGTCCAAATCAGAAAGAAGCAAAATTATCTCTGTTTGAAGATATGTGATATTATATATAGAAAATCTTAAAGACTCAAAAAAAACTGTTAGAATTAGTCAACTAATTCAGTAAATTTGCAGGATACCAAATCGACATATAGAAATTTTTTGAATTTCTATACCCTAAAACAAAACATCTGAAAAATAAAGAAAACAATGTTATTGACAATATTTAAAAATAAAATAATTATATGTTTAACCAAGAAAGTTAAAGATCTATACACTGAAAATGACAAGACTTGGATGAAAGAAAATGAAAAAGACACAAATAAATGGAAAGATATCCCAAGTTCATTGATCAGAAGAATATTCTTAAAATGCCCATGCTACCAAAAGCCATACACAGATTAAATGCAATCCTGATCAAAATTACAACAGCATTTTTCACAGAAATAGAAAATATAATTTTATAATTTGTATGGAACCACAAAAGACTACCAATAGCCAAAACATTCCTGAGAAAAAAGAATAATGCTGGAGACATCACACTTCCTAATTGCAAACTATACTACAAAGTTATAGTAATCAAAACATTATGATACTAGAATAAAAACAAAATAGACCAATGGAACAGAATCAAGAACCCAGAAATAAACCCATGCATATATGGTCAACCAATCATTTACAAGGGCACCAAGAACACAGTATGGGGAAAGGATCATCTCTTCAATAAATCGTTCTGGGAAAACTGGATATGCACATGCAAAGGAATAAAAGTGGAACCTTATCTTACACAACTCACAAATATTAACTTGAAATACATTAAAGACAAACATAAGAACTGAAACTTTTCAACTTCTAGAAGAAAACATAGGGAAAGAGCTCTTTGATATTCTATTGACTGATTTTTTGGATATGACACCAAAAATACAGGCAACAAAAGCAAAAATAAACAAGTGGGACTACATAAAACTTAGCTTCTGCACAGCAAAAGAACAATCAATAAAATGAAACGGCAACATGTGGAATGGAAGAAAATATTTGCAAACCAATTATCTGATAAGGGGTTAATATCCAAAATATATGAGGAACTCATACAACTCAATAGCAAAAAAAAAAAAAAAAAAAAAAAAATCTGAGGAACTAAATATACGTTTTTCAAAAAAGACGTATAGATAGCCAACAGGCACATGAAAAGATGCTCAACATCCCTAATCGTCAGGGAAATCCATATCAAAAACAAGAATGAGATATCTCCTCACACCTGTTAGAATGGCTCTTACCAAAAAGAAGAGATAAATGTTGGTAAGGCTGTGGAGAAAAGGGAACACTTGCGCTTTCTTGGTGCAAACATAAATTAGTATATCCACTATGGACAACAAGGTGGAGGTTCTTTACAAGTTAAAAATAGAACTACCATATGATACAGCAATCCCACTTCTGGGTATATATCCAACTGAAATGAAAGTACTTTATTGAAGAGATGTGAGATATTTATAAATATATATATAATATATATACAATTCAACCATGAGAAAGAAGAAAACCCTGTCATTTATGACAACATGGATGGACCTTGAGGGCATTATGATAAGTGAAATATGTCAGACAGAGAAAGACAAATACTGTATGATCTCACTTATATGTAGATTCTAAAGAAGCTGAACTCATAGAAACATAATAGAATGGCAATTGCCTGGGGCTGGGGGGTGGGGGAAATGCGGAGGTGTCATTCAAAGGTTTCATTCAATGACAAAGATGTCATTCCAGTTGCAAGATTAATAACTTTTGGGCGTCTAATGTACAGTGTGGTGACTATAGTTAACAATACGGTATTACACACTTGAAAGTTGGTAAGAGAGTACATCTCAAATGTTCTCAACACAAAAAAGAAATGGTAATTATGTCGTGATGGAGGTGTTAACTAACCTTATAGTGGTAACCATTTTACAATATATATGTGCATCAAATTTTCACGTTGTACACATTAAACTTACACAATGTTATGTGTCAATTATAGTTCAAGAAAGCTGGGGCAAAAAAAGAAAAAACTGAGGATACAGAAAAGGAGTTAATTATAGGGGCTATAGCCTTAAGTAGTGAAGAAAATTTAATGCCCAGTGTTGTGAGTTGAATTGTGTCCCCCATAAAGTTATATTCAAGTCCTACTATCTGGTAACTGTGAACTTACCCTTATTTGGAAATAGGGTCTTGGTAGATGTAATCAAGTTAAGACGAGGTCATACTGGAATAGGGTGGGCCCTAATACAATGACTGGTGTCCTTATAGGAAGAGAGAAATTTGGACACAGATACACACAGACAAGGAGAATGTGCCATGTAATGATAGAGGCAGAGATTGGAGTCATGCATCTACAACCTAAGGAATGACAATGATTGCCAGCAACTGCCATAAGGTAGAAGAGAAGCATGGAACAGATTCTCCCTCAGAGCCTCCAGAAGGAGCCAAGTCTGCTGCCACTTTGATTTTGGACTTCTAGCTTCCAGAAGTGTGAAACAATACACTTTCGATGTTTTAAACCACCTGGTTTGTGGTAATTTGTTTTGGGAGCCCTAGGAAACTAATACAGCCTAAATTATACTTTGGTATGAGCAAGAAGAGGGCATCCACTCTAATAGGAGGGAAAGCAGAGAATAGGGTTGTAAACATGCATGTAGACTAGAATATTCAGTTTTGATAATGGTGAAATTGTCCCGTATTTGTCTCTATTAGCTGAGAGTAGAGTGGAGAGAAGGTATAGTAGATTTGAGAAGAGATGAAAAGGTGAGAAATATTCATCTTCAAGGGTAGGAGAGCTTTGAACAGACAAGGGAAGTTTAATAACATTTCCAGTTAACATTAATGGTCCACTTGCACTTTGTCATCATAAATTTAAATTGAAGCCAATTATCGTGGTTACATGTTTTTCCTCAACCACATTCAGCTTATGAAGGTACCACTGTGGAGTAATGGGAGAATTGAATTTGTCTAAAATTAGGGTTTTGTTAGTAGAGATGTCAAAAAGAAAGTGGAGAAAGGGAGTTGAGGATGTATGCAGGGAAGTATTTGTGCTGACTCGCCATGAGCCTGTAAGAATCTAAGATAGGTAAGGACCTATAATGGGTAAGAACATAAGTAAAACCACAGCGCTGGGAGAGACTGATGAGCGATAGTTAAAAGGTAGTAAAATCAATGGTAGGTCTTAGGTGGGTGGAAGAATTGTTGAAGTGGGGGTACTAGAGGTACCTGAGGCAGTGGTTAGAGAGTGAATGTTTGGAATTGAGATTTTGGAAAGATATATATGGGAGTAAGTCACTGAAATAAGATGAAAGACAAGATAATTGGAGAAGATAAAGTCAAAGAATTGAGATGTTAAGGTATGAGAATGATTATCTACATAGCAAAATTACCAGGAATTAAGACAAGAGGACGATTAGAGGGAATGACAGTGGGTCAGAGAGAAGATCATGACAAAATAAAGGGGGTGAAATGGAAGTCAGTAGATGAATATAGCAAAGAAAGGTAGCAGGTGATATAAT
Source organism: Diceros bicornis minor (assembly GCF_020826845.1). Classification (NCBI taxonomy): domain Eukaryota; kingdom Metazoa; phylum Chordata; class Mammalia; order Perissodactyla; family Rhinocerotidae; genus Diceros; species Diceros bicornis. The sequence continues at coordinate 76,173,587 of NC_080781.1, read as the reverse complement.
CTATACAATTTGATGACTTGAGATTCAAAGCTGGCTATTTTTATGGAGTAGAGACTTGGAAATGCCATTGAGAAACCAAGCAGACACCACTGCACCTTTGAGTCCAGGGGTACAAGGGGATGTGTAAAGGAAAACATCCCCTACTGGCGAGGGCCTCAGGAAAAGCAATGTATTTGAGAGAGAGTTAGGTTTCAGATAGAGCAAGAATGTAGCGGTATCATTCAGATAAGAGGCAGAGGAGGATATAGAGGGGTTTGCTGATGACAGTGTGTTTCAAAGAGATAATGCCCAATGGTGACATAATCCTGAAGCCTTTGTGATGTAAGAGGGAAGATCAGGTGTAGGCAGCATCAAACTACAAGTATCTTTATAAAAGCACTAGGGAGCTCAATTTTAATTTCTAGATCAAATCATTCTTTTTCTTTCAAACTATATTGAATTTTCTGATTCTAAAAGTAATATATACTCATTGAAAAAATCCAAACAATACAGAAATGTATCATTTAAAAGGGAAAATCCTTGTAATATTTTAGGATTTGAATTTCTGAGTCCAAGATTTTCTAATTTTCTTTTCATTGTTGAGGTTGTGCACCTTTCCGTATGTTTACTGGTCATCCACGTTTCTTTATCTGTAAATTATCTGTTCATATTCTCCAGCTATTTTTATGCCACCTTAATTATGTCTTTCTTATTGACTTTTACCAGCTTTTTATAATAGATTGTACCCTAAGAAATTTCCATTTTTGTAGGTCAAAAATGGTTGAGTATTGACAATCTCATATGGTTCAACTTAATACACATGAATATTAGCTGCTAGTTCCAAGCCAATATGGCCTATATTATTCTAATTTTTATCTTACTTTCAGTAATATTCTTTTAGAGGAGATTAACTTTTAAAACAAAGACCAACATTGAAAGATGCAGCCACTAAAGCCTGCAGAAGTACTGTTTAATTCCACATGAATAATATTTTACAATCCACTTAATGACTATTTTAAAAAATCAACTCACTATACTTTTCTTTACTGGAAATAATACTAAGTCTTCTTTTTCATCAGAACAATGGAGTGGTTTAATTTTCCTTACACATTAAATTAAGTATACGAAAGTAGTATGATAAAGTCTTACTAGGTTGTATCCTGCTTTATGTTTTAAAGTGCCTTCACACACATTAATTATTTCCCTTCTCCCTAAAATAAGATGTGGTTCTAAGTACACATACACACACGCTCAGAGAGATAAAATGGTCAAGGCCATTCAGCTCTTTTGTGAAAGAGCCCAAACTAGCTAAATCTCAAAGTAAAGCACTCAAGGTATTGACGGGAATTTCATACCTCTGTTTAAAATACAAATTTTAATCTACAAATAAAATTACCATGAGAGAAACATTATTTACATTTAAAAACATAAATATGTAGCTAAATTGAGCATGTTAGTCATTAAAAACACTAAAATGTATTAAAATGAGGACTTACAATCTTGGAAGAGACATTTCCCCTGCCTATATGTTGCCAGGACTTGAGCACTGTAAGTTCAAACTGGTAATGTTGAGTGATGACATCATAAAGAGACTGTGAACAACAGGAAGTTAAAAGGAAAAGACAGAGTAACTATATTTTACAGGGTATACATGCTTCTGAAATCTATTCTAAAGTTGTAGCTGTGTTCATACACAATGTTTTAAAGCTTGAACTGAATCAGTTTTTCATTTACTGAATCTATCTGGTTGTTTAATAAACATCTAATTGATATCAGCCTATTTTAACACTAGTTTTGAGCATACATGTGCGCACACAGACATATATACATGTGTGTGTGTGGGTGTGTGAAAAAGATATGGGCTGAAAGGTAAATAGAAGAATATAAACATTCCTACGTAAAGAGCAACTGTAATCTTGTACATTTTGTTCACATTCAGGCTTTTTTCTCTAAAAAGTATGTTCACAGTGATTTTTCGTCAAAATGACTTGAATATAGTTTATTCTTAGATATGTAAATTAAACAAAAGTAAAATGTGTATTGAAGTAGTACTGACAAGTCTAAAAAAATGTTTATTTTCTCTCCTCAAACCTGAAAACAACAGTTGTTATGTACAGAGTCATGTTAGAACTAGTTATCAAATTCTACTTCGTGGGAAATTTGCCAATGTGAACTTTTTGTTAGATGAAATGGAAACTCATACTGTAGGTAAGGATGTGTACAGGGATAATTGTCTTTTATTTATTCCAGATAACAGAAAGTGAACATCTTTTTGGTCCCAGGAGGAGAAGCAATTCATTGGTTACTCCCATTATTTTTTTACCACATTTTTTGTCATTGAATTTTTCCTTAGTTTTGAAAGTTTATATTTCTTATGTAATACTGATCCTATTTTATTATAGAAAATGGAAGGAAAATGTGATCCAAGACACCAAGTTTGTTTCCACTTGAGCAGTGTTATGTAGTATGATACCTCAGAACCCTTCCATTGGCCAACCTAAGTTTACAAACCTGTCAAATAGTATTGCCATCTGAAGGGAAGTAATGCAAAGCCATTGAATTTTTAAGTAAAAAATGGACCACAATCATATAAAGGAGCAAAAGGAATACCAACTATGTGTAAAGAGCCTTGAAAAACATTCCTACCCTAAGGTCCAGTAACTTCACTCTTAGGAATGCATCCTAAGTAACATTATTTTAGCATAAAAACTTTAATTACAGTTTTGCATAAAATATTAAAATTTGAAAACACTCTAAATGCCCAAGAGTAGGGAATGGTTTTAGTAAATCACTAGATTAAAACTCCACAAAGGCAGCAATCATGTCTGTTTTGCTTATCACTGTATCCCTAGCATTTGCATGGAAAAAGCCAGGAACATAAAAGTGTATCTACAATTTTATATCTACTATATGAAGCAAATATATTTATTGTGAAAAGAAAGTGAATACACCAAAATGCTAAGAGTGGGATTGTGGATAATTTTATTTTCTGCTTATGATGTTTTACATTTAAAAATGCCTACAAAATATGCATATATTTTTTGCTAAAAAGTAAAATTAAAAATATATATAAAACATTGCAAGTGCAAATAGAAATAACAATTAGAACATTCATATTCTTGATTTATTGGTGGTTATAAGAAAATAAGCATTACTTTTAAAAAACTATTGAGGTAAAGCCAAATAAAAAAATAATCTTGACAAGTGACTACTTTGATTTTTTTAACTTACCTGTTAAATCAATTGAAATAGTCAAATTGATATAAATATAAATATAGCTTTAATGGACAAAAAATTACTGTGAGAATTTCCAAGGGTTAGTTAAGGAATATTAACTAAGTAATAGCTATGAACATATAAAACTGTAAATGGCTTATTCTAACTCCTGCGTAGAGTATGCTCAAACTTTTGATTTTTCATTTGTACATATTGATTTGAAGTTTGAATCATAGGGAAGAAAATGAGTGAGAACAGAAAACAGAGAAGGACCTTGTAGTAGGTGTTAGGAAAGATCTGGGGCTCAAGCTGAGCACATGTCCTGTACAGGCCCGTCACCAAGGCGATACCAAGGCACAACTGAGGTTGGCTGTCTCCTCCTCCCTTTCTTTTTTGTGACATCTGTTCCCTTTTTTTTCCACCTCAAAACTTTCTCAGATTTATTTTAATGAGATTTTACCTAGATATAAAGCAGGGAAGAGTAAAAGGATATACACATTTATAATGAGTTTTGACCTGAACCCTGGGCTTCTCCAAGGATGACCTAGATCTTTGAAGAAGAAAAAAACCCACATTTTCTCTTTTCAGTCATCAGTTTTAGTCTTTAACAACATTCGCAGGCAGACTCGCAAAGATCACAGCTTCAATTGAACCCAAAGCTCCCATTCAACCTTCTCCCCTACCCTGGCCCTCCTTGTCACCCTATCTCATTTAATTTTTTTCCCCATAGCACTTATTACCTTCTATATAACTCATTCGTTTATTATTTATCTCCCATTCTGTAATATAAGATCCATGAGGGCAGGGATTTTTGTCTGTTTTATTTACTGATGTGTCCCCAGTGCCTAGAACAAGGCTTGGCAGATAGATGGTACTCAGAAATATTTTTGAATGAATAAATAAATGCTATAATTTGAACTACTATTATGTAAGGAAATGTTGGCTATCTCAGGTGTTTTCTTTCACTTAGAAAGCATCATTAATGTCTGTAGCCACTGAAAAACTGAGATTGAAATTTTTGATGTTCTGCCACCTACTAGTTATAGGACTAAGTTGGCCATTAATTTTGAGGCAGAATTTATGACTATGTTGCATTTTCATTTTGCACTCGTCCCCTGCAGGTCTTGGTGGTGAGGATGGAAGCGTTTTGAAGGGATTTTCTTGGGAGTAAAATCATATTAAATTGGTATTCAGGAAACCAATGTTTAAATACTGTCCTTGTCACTAATTGAATGGCCCTGCACAAATCAATTAGATTTTCCTTAGTGTCTTAATCTGTGACAGGGATGGACCAGATAACTGGTTTACCTGGGGTGATGTAGACTGTTAAGGATCTAGGATGGTAGTACTAGAATGATCCAGAGCTATATTCCACATTTCAAAAACTGAAATAGATTGCATTCTGTGTTGATATATTCTGTCTAAAGTAAAGAAATCTGGATGCTTTTGAATATAATATATTGACCCAGCAAGGTAACACCACTATTTCATATGGATAAGACATTCTAATTAGCAATCATATGTAATGAGAATAATTGTTGATACCACAACTTTATGGAAGTCAGAGTTTAAGGTAAAAAATAAAATCTGAAATGGCCCTTGCACTCCTATTCCCACCATTACCCAGGAAGCTCCAGTATGTTAAAAGGAATATGATGTATCTTCATCTAGTTAGAATAGTGATTCTCACCTCTTATACCCTAGCCATTCATTAAGTATGCTCTCAAAATTTGATCAATAGATAATATAAGTGATCGTTACAGGTGAAGATGCACACTTCAAGGCTTGTCAAAAGGAACCTTGAGGTGAGTGAGTCGTCTGATATTGAGTGGGATAAAACTTGCAGCAAATTAAAAGGGGCAAAGTGGGATGTCAAACTTGACCCAACAATCTTATGTTTCTTGAAACATGCAAGGCAGGCCTTACAGGAAGTAAGGGCTATTTTTGGTTGTTTTTTTCTGTTTGTTTGTTTTTATTGTTGTTCATAATGTAATCTCTCACACTTAGCAGAGTGCTGCTTCAGAGTAGGTGCCCAACAAATATTTGTTGAATGCATAAATACATAAGAAAGTATATAATTAGGAAAGAGTTGTACCTAGGTAGAGACAAAGAGCTGACAGGCAACAACTTAAATAGTACAAAAATGGATGCTTTTATAGATCCTGGGTGACATTTAATACTAAAGTAGTTATTGTGTTACAATTATTGTGCTCTTGTATAGTTTTAGTTAGAATCTTTCATTTGAAATGTGTGCTCAGAAATTCTTGTTTTCTTCTTTTTTTAAATTTTTTGTTTATTGCAGTAACATTGGTTTATAACATTGTATAAATTTCAGGAGTACATCATTATACTTCTATTTCTGCATAGATTACATCATGTTCACCACCCAAATACTAATTACAACCCATCACCACACACATATGCCGAATTATCCCTTTCGCCCTCCTCCCTCCCCACTTCCCCTCACATAACCACCAATCCAATCTCTGTCTCTATGTGTTGTTTGTTTATTGTTGTTATTATCTATTACTTAATGAAGGAAATCATATGGTATTTGACATTCTCCCTCTGACTTATTTCACTTTGCATTATACCCTCAATGTCCATCCATGTTGTCACAAATGGCTGGATTTCAATATTTCTTATGGCTGAGTAGTATTCCATTGTGTACATATACCACATCTTCTTTATCCATTCCTCCCTTGATGGGCACTAAGGTTGCTTCCACGTCTTGGCTATTGTGAATAATGCTGCAATGAACACAGGGGTGCATATATCTTTATGCATTGGTGTTTTCAAGTTCTTTGGATAAATACCCAACAGTGGAATAGCTGGATCATATGGTAGTTCTATCCTTGATTTTTTGAGGAATCTCCATACTGTTTTCCATAGTGGCTGCACCAGTTTGCACTCCCACCAGCAGTGTATGAGAGTTCCCTTCTCTCCACATCCTCTCCAACACATGTTGTTTCCTGTCTCGTTAATTATAACCATTCTGACGAGCGTGAGGTGATATCTCATTGTAGTTTTGATTTGCAATTCCCTGATAGTTAACTATTTTGAACATCTTTTCATGTGTCTGTTGGCCATCTGTACATCTTCTTTGGAGAAATGTCTGTTCAGGTCTTTTGCCCATTTTTTAATTGGGTTGGTAGTTTTTTTGTTGTTGAGATGCCTGAGTTCTGTATATATTTTGGAGATTAAGCCCTTATCAGATGTATGGTTTGCAAATATCTTCTCCCAATTGTTAGGTTGTCTTTTCATTTTGCTGATGGTTTCCTTTGCTGTGCAGAAGCTTTTTAGTTTGATGTAGTCCCATTTGTTTATTTTTTTCTATTGTTTCTCTTGCCCGGTCAGACATGGTGTTTGAAAAGATGTTGCTAAGACCGATGTTGAAGAGCGTACTGCCTATGTTTTCTTCTAGAAGTTTCACAGTTTCAGGTCTTACATTCAAGTCTTTAATCCACTTGGAGTTAATTTTTGTGTATGGTGTAAGGTAAGGGTCTCCTTTCATTTTTTTGCATGTGGCTATCCAGTTTTCCCAACACCATTTGTTGAAGAGACTTTTTTTCCCCATTGTATGTTCTTGGCTCCTTTGTCAAAGATTAGCTGTCCATAGATGTGTGGGTTTATTTCTGGGCTTTCAATTCTATTCCATTGATCTGTGTGTCTGTTTTTGTGGCAGTATCATGTTGTTTTGGTTACTATAGCTTTGTAGCATATTTTGAAATCAGGGAGTGTGATACCTCCAGCTTTGTTCTTTTTTCTCAGGATTCCTTTAGCTATTCAGGGTCTTTTGTTGTTCCATATAAATTTTAGGATCCTTTGTTCTATTTCTGTGAAAAATGTTGTTGGAATTTTGATAGAGATTGCATTAAATCTATAGATGGCTTTAGGAAGTATGGATATCTTAACTATGTTAATTCTTCCAATCCAAGAGCACGGAATATCTTTCCATTTCTTTGTGTCTTCTTCAATCTTTCAGAAATGTTTTATAGTTTTCGGTGTACAGATCTTTCACCTCTTTGGTTAAGTTTATTCCTAGGTATTTTATTCTTTTTGTTGCAATTGTAAATGGGATGGTATTCTTAATTTCTCTTTCTGCTACTTCGTTGTTAGTATACAGAAATGCAACAGATTTTTGTATGTTGATTTTGTATCCTGCAACTTTACCGTATTCGTTTATTACTTCTAAAAGTTTTCTGGTGGATTCTTTAGGGTTTTCTATATATAAAATCATGTCATCTGCAAATAGTGACAGTTTCACTTCTTCCTTTCCAATTTGGATCCCTTTTATTTCTTTCTCTTGCCTGATTGCTCTGGCTAGGACTTCCAGTACTATGTTAAATAGGAGTGGTGTGGTGACAGTGGGCATCCTTGTCTGGTTCCTGTTCTTAGAGGGATGGCTTTCAGTTTTTCACCATTGAGGATGATATTATCTGTGGGTTTCTCATACATGGTCTTTATTATGTTGAGATACTTTCCTTCTATATCCATTTTATTCAGAGTTTTTACCATAAATGATGCTGTATCTTGTCAAATGCTTTCTCTTCATCTATTGAGATGATCATGTGATTTTTATTCTTCATTTTATTAATGTGGTGTATTACGTTGATTGATTTGCAAATGTTAAACCATCCCTGCATACCTGGAATAAATCCCACTTGATCATGGCGTATAATCTTTTTAACGTATTCTTGTATGCGATTTGCTAGTATTTTGTTGAGGATTTTTGCATGGATGTTCATCAGTGATATTGGCCTGTAATTTTCTTTTTTTTGTGTTGTCCGTGTCTGGTTTTGGTATCAGGGTAATGTCAGCTTCGTAGAATGAGTTAGGGAGGCCCCCCCTCAATTTTTTGGAAGTGTTTCAGAAGGATAAGTATTAAGTATTAATTCTTCTTTGAATGTTTGGTAGAATTCACCAGGGAAGCCGTCTGGTACTGGACTTTTATTTTTGGGGAGGTTTGTGATTACTGTTTCGATCTCCTTACTGGTGATTGGTCTATTCAAATTTTCTACATCTTCTTGATCCAGTTTTGGAAGTTTGTATGATTCTAAGAATTTATCCATTTCTTCCAGATTGTCGAATTGGTTGGCATGTAGCTTTTCATAGTATTCTCTTATAATCTTTTGTATTTCTGAGGTGTCTGTTGTAACCTCTCCTCTTTCATTTCTGATTTTACTTATTTGTGCCTTCTCTCTTTTTTTTCTTGGTGAGTTTAGCTAAAGATTTGTCAATTTTGTTGATCTTTTCAAAGAACCAGCTCTCGGTTTTATTAATTTTTTCTATTGTTTTTTTGGTCTCTAATTCATTTATTTCTGCTCTGATTTTTATTATTTCCCTTCCTCTACTGATTTTGGGCTTTGTTTGTTCTTCTTTTTCCAGTTCCTTTAGGTGCATTGTTAGATTGTTTATTAGAGATTTTTCTTGTTTGTTGAGATAGACCTGTATCGCTATAAACTTCCCTCTTAGAACCGCTTTTGCTGTATCCCATAAATTCTGGCATGTCGTATTTTCATTTTCATTTGTCTCCAGGTATTTTTTGATTTCTTCTTTGATTTCTTCATTAACCCAGTAGTTGTTCAGTAGCATTTTGTTTAATCTCCACGTATTTGTGGCTTTTCTGATTTTCTTCCTATAGTTGATTTCTAGTTTCATACCATTGTGGTCAGAAAAGATGCTTGGTATTATTTCAATCTTCTTAAATTTACGGAGACTTGTTTTGTGGCCTAATATGTGATCAATCCTGGAGAATGTTCCATGTGCATTTGAAAAGAACGTGTATTCTTCGGTTTTTGGATGGAATGCTCTGTATATATCTACTAGGTCCATCTGTTCTAGTGTGTCGTTTAAGGCCAATGTTTCCTTATTGATCTTCTGTTTGGATGATCTATCCGTTGGTGTAAGTGGAGTGTTCAAGTCCCCTACTATTATTGTGTTACTGTCTATTTCTGTTTTTATGTCTGTTAATAATTGCTTTATATATTTATGTGTACCTACATTGGGTGTGTAGATATTTACAAGTGTTATATCCTCTTGTTGGATTGTTCCCTTGATCATTATGTAATGCCCTTCTTTGTCTCTTTTTACAGTTTTTGTTTTAAAGTCTATTTTGTCTGATATGAGTACTGCTACCCTAGCTTTCTTTTCATTGCCATTTGCGTGGAGTATCTTTTTCCATCCCTTCACTTTCAGTTTGTGAGTGTCTTTAGGTCTGAAGTGTGTCTCTTGTATGCAGCATATATATGGGTCTTGTTTTTATATCCAGACAGCCACCCTATGCCTTTTGATTGGAGCATTTAGTCCATTGACGTTTAAAGTAGCTATTGATAAGTATGTACTTACTGCCGTTTTTTAACTTTTTTTTTCTTAGTGTTTTAGTAGTCCTTCTCTGTTCCTTTCTTCTTCTATACAGAATTGATGGTCACTTTAGTTTGACCTCTGTCTGAAAGCTGTACTCTTTAACTCCCCTCCTCCCTCCTTTTATGTTTTTGATATCATATCTAACCTCTTTTTTGTGCATTTGTATCCATTACGTTCTAATCATGGAAATAGATAATTTTTCCTATTTGTGGTCTTCTCTTTTCCCCTTAAATCAGTCCCTTTAACATTTCTTGTAGCACTGGTTTCTTGGTGACAAACTCCTTTAATTTTTGCTTATCTGGGAAAATTTTGATCTCTCCTTCCATTTTGAATGATAACCTTGCTGGGTAGAGTATTCTTGGCTGTAAGTTTTTTCCTTTTAGCACTTTAAATATGTCTTCTAGCCTGTAATGTTTCTGCTGAGAAGTCAGCTGATAGCCTTATGGGGTTTCCTTTGTATGTATCTTGACATTCTCTTGCGGCTTTTAGGATTCTCTCTTTATCTTTAATTCTGGACATTTTGATTATGATGTGTCTCGGTGTGGCCCTCTTTGGGTTTATCTTGTTTGGGGCTCTCTGTGCTTCCTGTACCTGGATGTCTGTTTCCTTCCTTAGGTTAGGGAAGTTTTCATCTATTATTGCTTCAAATAGATTCTCTGCCCCCTTGCCTCGCTCTTCTCCTTCCGGGACACCTATAACATGGATGTTAGTGCACTTGATGTTATCCCAGAGGTCCCTTAGACTGTCCTCACTCTTTTTAATTCTTTTCTCTTTTACCTGTTCACCTTGGGTAATTTCTTCTAGTCTTTCGTCCAGCTCACAGATCTGTACTTCTGTATCCTCTACTCTGCTTTTGAGTCCCTCTAATGAATTTTTCATTTCCAGTATTGTATTCTTCATTTCTGATTGGTTCTTTTTCATATCTTCCATTTCTTTGTTGACATTCTCACTGAGTTCATCTATTCTTCTCCCCAGATCAGTGAGCATCCTTAACACTCTTAGTTTGAACTCTCTGTCGGGTAGGTTGCTCATTTCTGTTTCACTTAGTTCCTTTTCTGGGGTTTTGTCCTGTTCCCTTACTTGGAATGTATTCTTTTGCCTCCTCATTTTGCCTCTTTCCCTGTGCTTGTGTCTACGTATTAGGTAGGTCAGCTACGTCTCCTCTTCTTGGATAGGTGACCTTATGTAAGTGATGCCTTAGGAGGTTTCCAGTGTGCTTCCCTCAGTTCTCAATGTTCCAGGGTTGACCCCTATGTGAGCTACGTGTGTCCTTCTGTTGTGGCCTGTTTGCTCTCCTTGTAGGTGCCCAGGGAGACTGAGTTATGCTCCTGGTCAGCTGTTGTAATGCTCCGCTGCTTGTAGTTGTTGTGGGCCCTTCAGTCTCTTTATCAGGTGTGGGGAGCCCCAGCACAGTTGGCTGCAAGTTCTAATACCACATTTGTGTTGCAGTATTTCTTTTAAGTGAGTAGGCCCCCAGCGTGGCAGGTTGTTAGGCTCAGGGCCTTACAATTGCTGTAAGCCTCTAGCCTATTAGGTCTCTTGTCATCTCTCTGAGGATTGCAGCTGGGTGGGGGTGGCCTCAGGCACAGGAGCACCCAATTGTTTCAGTCTTTGGAAGGTGGGGCAAACCTCCTATGCGGGTCTTTGAGAAGCACAAGTCTTCTGCAGCTGACAAGACCTGCCGCCCACAGGTCCACACACACAGTCAACACAGTCCTGCCCCGTGTGAGCCCCCCGACCTCCCCAGGCGGACCCAGTCTCTCCACGGCGGGAGCCCCACACACTCCACCACCGCCCCACACTCTCCACCCGCTCCTTGTGCACGCCCTGCCCCGCTCATGTCGGCTCAGTTACCAGGCTGCAGCGAATCCAGTCACCAATCTATGCAGGCCCTCAAGTTGCCTGAGGGCTTGTTGTTGGGTGGGGCCAGTCTCTAGGGTGGGCTGCTTGCCCTGGCTGAGCTGGATTAAATCGGTGCTCTAGCGGGTGGGGCAGACCCTGCGCTAGCAGGCCTCAGGCAGAACTCCAATGGCGTCTGTGTCAGCACGCTCACACCGGGCCACAACAATGGCCGCCACCAATGCCCCAGTCCCTGGAGAGGTCTCATCCTTCACCGAGATGCACTCAGGGCCTATTAGGTGAGTTTCTTGTCACCAAAGCACTGTGCACCTTTCTTTGTGGTGATTTTAGGATGCTTTCTGAAATGGGTGAGTTTGCGTGTGGGCCCTTTAAGAGCCAGTTTTAGTTTCTTTGTGAACCGGGTTTTCTGGGGGTGCTCCCCAATGCTTTAGTAGCAGGCAAAGTCAGATATTATGCCGCTGGTCTCGATTGTGCTGGGTCCACAAAATGCCCCCAGCGGAGGCGCTCCCCAGCTCAGGGCCCCGCGCCTCCAGGGAGGCTGCGTATCTGTGCACTGCTCCCGGCGGCCTTGAAGCTGGCGGCTTGTGAAGGCGGCGTTTTTCCTCTCCAGAAGGGTGTCTCTGCCTTTTCCACCTCAGTTAGGATTGTCTGTTGTTGCAGGAGTTCCTCTTATCCAGTTTTCAGTTCTGTCTCAGGGGTAATTTTTCCACGAGTAGTTGTAAATTGGCTGTGTCCACGGGAGGAGGTGAGTTCAGAGTCTGCTTACGCTGCCATCTTGACTCTGCCTCCAGACTCCATAGTTTGATTGAGATTATCATTATATTTCAATAAAATGTGTTCCTTGAGATAGAGATATTTTAATAAATTGCTATCTAAAATATAATTCAAGAGAGTTGACCAATCACTTTATTGGCAAAACACTACATAAAAGAAAAAAGTGATACAATAGAAAAACTAATATTAGCTGTTTTAACTTGGATTTTCACAGGTTTGTTCATTGTATTTTCATTTTTAAAAGATCCAACAATTAAAGCATCAGATTAGTTGATATATACATTTGTCCTTCAGGTAGGCTTTTTTCTGATCTCTACTCTAAGCCATACAGAACCAAACAAAACTCCAAATAATCTGAAGAAGCATTACAAAATGAGCTTCAAAGATTCCCTCTGGGTTCATTTAGCTTCCACCAGTCTGTTATTGACAGTGGACTAATATAATGTGTATATTGATACTGCGATTGTAGCTACACAAATGAATTTAAAAAATAGTGCTCATTAACATAGCTGAGATGCTTAATTTCAATCTTGCACAAATCCATAACCATCATTTTCTTCTGCTAAGAGTGAAGAATTCAATGTTAGGGCAGTAGACTAGTTTCACACTATGTTTTTCTCCCATAGCCCAAACTACCATGACTGGTGATTGGCAAAGCCTGTGAGTATTCCCTTTTATGTTGCCTTCATGGCTACACAAATACACTGTATCTTAGAACTTTCTGAATGTTTAAGTACAGAGTTTTATAGCTAAGGCACTACCAGGCCATGAAAACAAGCTCTACAGTAATTTGGCAAAACAGTTGTTAGAAGCAGAGGAAATTCTCAATGAAATGGCTACTAATCTATAGAATATATTTAACATGTGCTTTTAAATGTGTAAAATTCTTCATGTGGATTGATTGTTCATTTGACTAATTCCTTCAGATGTTGTGTGGGAGATTTAAACACATTAGGAATTTTAAAAGGGGAAATATGCAAAATGAAAGTTAGAATTATTCATTGTATTTTACTTTCTACTTAGGTTATTTTTCTACTTCGTGTTGAAATAGATCTTTGGAAAGGCAAAAGGAAAGCATGATTCAACATAAACTTTTTTTTGGCTCATATAGAGCCTTTCAGGAACAATTCATGGGATCAAGTAAGGCTAAACCACACTGGCTTTTGTCAGTTGCTGTTGCCATAAATAGTACTAGTCACAATAAATAGGAGATCTTATTTTGTTGTGTAAAATATAATTTAGATGCTAAATACTTAACTTTTTCATTGTTGACAAAATATTTGGATTTAGCTCTTCTTTGGGGACAAATAGGCTTCACAAAGGCGAGACTGATTTTAATGGTCGACTTTGTAAGTAATTCACCAAAAATGGAATCTAGGTCTAGGAAAGAGACAATAGACTTATTATTTTTTAATTTTATGGATATAGTCACCAAAAACTCAAATTTCTTTCTAAAAGCAATATTACACATAAAATTAACAATTGTGAATGAAATCAATGACAGTAATGTCTGGCAAATCCTTATGTTTGAGATTACATTAAAAAATATGGCTAGGTCAATGCATTTAACTATTTCTTCTGATGGTTCTTATTATGACACTGAAGTTTCAACATTTAGAAGTATATTGCTTCTAAAGAAAAAAAAAGTTTCAAAGTGTAGCTCACCTGTCTAAGCACCAATTGATATTAGCTTATTTTCATACAAATGGGAAATGTAATAAGTTCCCAAATTGTGATCCACATAATAGAACTTCTCTTCAGACTTAGAAATAAATATTGTGAGAACCTAAGCAAGGCCGTGTTGGGTCACAATTTTGGGCTTTCCACCTACTGTTTTGTCTTTGTCAGAGGCACCAAAGATCTTTCATGAGAAAGTACAGTAGTTACTTTCCATGACGTCATACTCCAAAGACTAGGAATGTCCCTCAAACAGCATTAAAGTCTTTTAGAAAATCCCTTATGGTCTATCATCCATTAATTTATCTAAGCTTTTCCTGAAACTTCTTAAACTTTCTATGGGTTTAATAGAATCTTAGTGATTGAAGAGAACTTAGACTTCATTCAATATCACTTCTTCATTTAACAGAAAAGAACTTAAGCCCCAGAAAGCAGAAATGATTTACTCAAGTACACACAAAAAACCTAATGAAAATGCTAAGAGCCCCAGGCCAGGTTTTCTGACACACAACCCCTTATATTTGTTTTCTTGTTATCATATGCTTTATATTTTCTGCTTGTATCACCTTTTAGCATTAATAAGTCCCATGAGTCAGGGGCCTAAAACACATAATGTATTTTTTTAAATATATGTATTTGTTTTCATATCTTTTTTCTAAAAACTGTAATTTTTTGGTCACTAGTTTTAGAGACTTAGATTCAGAGATTTAGATAATTAAATAAATTGGTTGTGAGCCTTTTATTTTTGCTACAAAGTTTATCTTTATGTTTTGGCTACCCTGGTGCTATAAAAAGTTTATTGAAATTTTATATAGAGGGCAGTAAAACCAATGTCAAAATATTGTTGATGATTGTTTAAAGGGGAAACTAGCTCTACCCACAGAAAAGCTTCATTGAATATTTCAGATAGAAAACTTCTCTTATACTGAGGGAGAGTGCACTAGAAAAAGCTTCCTGTTTAATTGACTGTCCTTTTAAAGTCCTATACTATAGTTCTCTGTGAACAACATGTGGATGGGGTTGGGTGGGGAAATGACATTTTTTTTTTTTTTTTTTTTGTGAGGAGATCAGCCCTGTGCTAACATCCGCCAATCCTCCTCTTTTTTTTTTTTTGCTGAGGAAGACGGCCCTGGGCTAACATCTGTGCCCATCTTCCTCCACTTTATATGGGACGCCGCCACAGCATGGCTTGCCAAGCAGTGCGTTGGTGCGCGCCCGGGATCCGAACCAGCGAACCCCGGGCCGCCGCAGCGGAGCGCGCGCACCTAACCGCTTGCGCCACCGGGCCGGCCCCGGGAAATGACATTTTTATGTGTTTGAAGCATCTGACTTTTTTTTCACAGATCTAAACAAATGAGAAATAGTAAGAGGGTGAAACAAAATTCTTTGAATCCTTGACATTTCACAAAACCATAGGTTTTTAGAGCTTGTAGGGGACTTATATCAAGATGATCTAGTTCAACCTGAAACCTAGGTTCTTTATATCTCTATAATTCTATTGCAAACTCGGCATCAAATCCAAAAAAGAACTAGGAAATCTTGACTTTGTCATCTCCTTTCACAGTCTTATAGTTAAAATTTAAAATTAAAAAAAATAGTAATTGGTACTTTCTAAGAGGGAAATAAAAATTATAAAAATCTTTACGTTTTTATTTAGAATATTAAAGAGACATGGCCTAAATCTTTTAAATGTTTTAAACTGGGGAAATGCTGAGAATTTTGTCTTTATTCTATAATCTTTGCCTTGAACTAAGTAATAATATGAACTAGGTCGTACATATTTTTAGGTCCCCCATTTCCTGTGGAGCAGTTACTTTTTCAAGATTTTGAGGAGGTGGCTCATCTTCCAGAGTTTCCAATGCATCAAAAAATTCCTCCTCATCACCACTCCCTTCCTTATTTTTCTGTTTCCTCAGGTTCAGTACTTACATATGATCTTGTATCAAAATAGTCATCTTTCAATCTAGAAAAAGCAGAACATAAAAGAATTGTTTAGCTTTTTAAAATCTCACTAAAGTTTTCCAATCATTTGTGTGGTAGGCTTACTATGGATCTTTTACTTAAAAGTAACTCCTGTGTGGATATTATTCTTGTTATTATTTTTTATTGAAGTAGCATTGGTTGATAACATTATATAAATGAAAAGACAACCTAAAAATTGGGAGAAGATATTTGAAACCATACATCTGATAAGGGGTTAATCTCCAAAATATATAAAGAATTCACACATCTCAACAACAAAAAAACTAACAACCCAATTAAAAAATGGGCAAAAGATCTGAACAGACATTTCTACAAAGAAGATATACAGATGGGCAACAGGCACATGAAAAGATGTTCAACCTCACTCACTATCAGGGAAATGCAAATCAAAACTACAACGAGATATCACCTCACTCCTATCAGAATGGCTATAATTAACAAGATAGGAAATAACAAGTGTTAGATGTGGAGAGAAGGGAACTCTCATGTACTGTTGGTGGGAGTGCAAACTTGTGCAGCCACTATGGAAAACAGTATGGAGATTCCTCAAAAAATTAAGAATAGAACTACCCTACCATCCAGCTATTCCACTGCTGGGCATTTATCCAAAGAACATGAAAACTTGAATGTGTAAATATACATGCATCCCTATGTTCATTGCAGCATTATTCGTGATAGCCAAGACTTGGAAATAACCTAGGTGCCCATCAAGGGATGAATGGATAAAGAAGGTGTGGTATATATACACAATGGAATACTACTTAGCCATAAAAAAAATGATAAAATCCAGCCATCCGTGACAACATGGATGGACCTTGAGGGTATTATGCTAAGCAAAATAAGTTAGAGGGAGAAAGTCAAATACTGTATGATCTCACTCATAAATAGAAGATAAAAACAACAACAAACAATCACATAGAGACAGAGATTTGTGGTTACCAGTGGGAAAGTGGGGTGGGAGGAGGACAAAAGTGTGATTAGGCACATGTGTATAGTGATGGATTGTAATTAGTCTTTGGGTGGTGAACATGATGTAACCTACACAGGTATTAAAATATAATGATGTACACCTGAAATTTATATAATGTTATAAACCAATGTTACCACAATAAAAAAAAAGAAAACCACTAAACTAAAGTGGGTTTAACTTAAACTCACATCTGTTGATTCCAAAGCTTGTTTGTTTTCCACTATATCAAAGCTGTCATTGCCATTCAAGCCCGCTCCTACCCAAACTCTCACTTAGGCTCTACAGAAACTAGAACCCAGTGCCTCTTACTCATAGTCCAGTGCTCTTTCCCAATATCCCACCCTACTTACCTCAGTTAGCTTTCATTGAGATAATAAAAGTGAGACTTGATACCTACATGGAATTAAGAAGCCAGGTTTTGTACTCCACAGTTTAGGGCAAAATGATGATCACAGGGATCAGGACATCAGGAAATTGATGTGTGCTACTCTTAGCTACCTGTGTTAACTCTGCCCAGCCTGGAAGCAACAAAAGCTCGTGTGCCAGAAAAGAGAAGTGGGACCAGCATTGCCATGGTGACCCAAGGCTGCATCTTTTGTCACCCCTGAATCTGTGACACCAAAGAGGACAGAAATGGTGGCTGGTGACAGGTAGGCTGAGTCAGAAGGGGCCAGGAACATTTCATTCAAGAAACCCATGAGCTGGTTCTCTCCTTGAGTAAAAGTCGGGCAGCAGGATTGTTAGGCTAGGGCATGGGTAACATGAGGGAGGAGAAGGGGTCCCTATGCTTTGAAGTCAATTATTTTATTTCACATGGAATACAATAGATGCCAGCATAAAAATATTTCAGCATCATAACTTTAGCAATTTGCAATGAACTTTAAATAACTAGCATATCCCATTAAACCTGGTGAGGGTATTATTTCTATTATGTCTGCTTTCATGCCTTTCTCCATTTATATGTCTACAGTTTTAGTTTCTTTAATGTTGACTTTATAATTTTTCAGGCCCTTCTCTTCCAAGGCATATTTTTCCCACTGTCCTTTACACATCCCTCCTCCCTCCACCCCATTCTATTTATAATAAGGGAATGGAGACTTTTAAATATATATATATATATATATATATATATTTATTTATTTATACATATATATAAAATGCACTTTTAAGGGCTCCCAGTAGTTGAAGGTATGCCAAGACCTTCTGTGTTCCAAAGGGGAGGATCTCAGTAAGCACAACGATTCAGGCTGATTAGAAGCCAGATCCTCAGGCAAGAGCTTTTAAAGAATGAAAATATATATAGTCTTGTGGGACAAGCATATTTCCTGCTGGCCACCAGAGCCAGGCAATCTGGAGGTGTCCCCTGGGCAGCAGTTGTAAAAATCAGGGCTCCAGACAAGTGTATAAGCTCCTTTATGTGAGATACCAGTGAGTTGTAGTGAGGCAGAGGGAGAGCGCAAAAATGGCATCCACCAGCCTATGTTCCCTGAGAGCACCTCGGTAACCTCTAGATATGTGCCAAACCTGAAGCCTGCCTCTAAGACCAAAGCTCCAGGACAAGCAAGTAGGCCTCTTTCACAGATAGATGGGAGGTGTGTTTCACTCTGCTGTCTGTGCAGTGCCCTGGGCATGATAGCCTGGCAAGAACTTTGTCTCCAATTATTACTGTCCCATGGGACCCAGGAACACAAGTCTCTCTGGCCTCCAGAGCCAAGCAATCAAGGTGTGTTCCCTGGGTGGCAGCCACAAAAACTGGGGCACCAGATTTAAATACCAGGACTCTAGACACATGTAAAATTCCCTTCCAGGAGATACTGACTCTCTGGAGTGCAGCAGAGGGTGAGCATGAAAACAGCACCTACTGGCTAGAGGGAGGCAGAGGAAGAATGTATAGATGGCACCAGTGAAGGGGGAGCCTAGATTTAAAATAAAAAAAGATGGCACCCACCAGCTGGAGCAACGCAAAGGGAGAGCATGAAGATGGTGACCGCCAGCCAGCAGTCCCCTAGATGTGTGTTAAATTAGATGCTTGCCCCTCAGGCCTGTACTTCAAGATTAGCAAATGAGCCTCTTTCACGTAAAGTCTGGGGACCTCTCAATCAGCTGCCTCTGCACTGAGCCCTGGGGTATGTGAGTCCATGCACAAGCCCTTTAAGAGCCGTTTCTCAGTCCTTACAGACTTGTGGATCTCATGGGTGCAAATCCTGTTGGTTTTCAAAGCTAGATGTTTTGGATGCTCATCTCTCAGGTGCAAGCCTTAAAACTTAGAATGCCCAATGTGCGGTTCAAACTCTTTGCTCCTCACGGAGAAACTCTGGGTTTTGAGTTGCCTCCCAATTGCGGGTTGCCACTCTGGGGGTGGGGTTCACAGCAAGATTGTGTCCCAGCTTCTCCTATCTACTTTGATGTAGGCCTTCTTTTGTTTGCTCAGTGTATAGGAGTCATTCAGTTTTCAAGGTTTTTTTTCAGAGGAAGTAGTTCCATACATAGCTGCAGATTCAGTGTTTCCACAGGAGGAGGTGAGTTCAGAATATTCCTATGTTGCCCTGTTGAACTGGAACCATGACGTACTTTTGAAAGTTTATTTTCTTTCTTTTATGATGTTCCCTTGAGCTTTTATTTTTATGTCATATGTAGACCTTGAACTCTCTACACATTTTTTTTTTGAGGAAGATTGGTCCTGAGCTAACATCTGTTGCCAATCTTCCTCCTTTTTTTTCTTTTTTCTCTCCAAAGCCCCAGTAGATAGTTGTATGTCATAGTTGTACATCCTTCTAATTGCTCTATGTGGGATGCCGCCTCAGCATGGCTTGATGAGCAGTGTGTAGGTCTGCACCCAGGATTTGACCTGCTGAACCCAAGGCCACCAAAGCAGAGCATACAAACTTAACTGCTATGCCACTGGGATGGCCCCTCTACACATTTTTTATATATGCTGTTTCTTACTGCAGTATACTTTTTCCTGGTTATTAGAATAGCATACTTTATTGAATCATGAAGTATGTTCAACTCCTTCTA
The DNA here is from genome assembly GCF_020826845.1 of Diceros bicornis minor. NCBI lineage: Eukaryota > Metazoa > Chordata > Mammalia > Perissodactyla > Rhinocerotidae > Diceros > Diceros bicornis. Next base: position 76,153,744 of record NC_080781.1, on the reverse strand, counting down.
ATATGCAACCACAAATGTGCTACTAAAGTCATTGTTAATGTAATTTATCTTAATTTTATATGTTGAATTTCTTTATAATTTTCATAAAAGCTCCTTTTGGCAATACAGAAAACACGTTGTCAGTTTAAGTTCAATTTAATGGACTTTTGGTGAGTGTCTCTTATGTACTAGGCACTGTAGAGGAATATACAGATGAACAAAAAATGTTCTCTGCCCTCAAGTAAAGGTGACAAAGTATATACAAAATATATACAAATAAATGTAACACAAAGCAGAGTGTAATAATGTAAGAATGGTCTAAATATGCTTTGGTAGCAATTGGGAAAGTACTGTTTAAATTAAATCCAGAAGAATAAATGGCATTTCAACAAGCTGAGAGGAAGAGAAGATTTCAGAAGAAAGAAATATTACGAACAAATGTAAATTCAGTAAAGCTGGGGAGGAGGAGGCACAAGATGGGAAACCATTTAATTTGACTAAAATGTAATGTAGAAATGAAATATGCAATAGGCAATAATGCTGGGAGTAATGTGTTTAGGCCCAATCATGGAGTACTTGAATTTTATGTGAAAGAGTTTGGACTTGATTATGTGGCTGATGGGAAGATATTGCATAATTTCAAATAGATTGGTGACATCATTAAACAAAATGCTTTAGGGAAATCACTCTGCTGGCAATGAATAAGTTGAATTAGAATCATAGACCTGTTGGGAGGCTCACAATAAATCACACCAGAAGAAATTAGTATTCGATTTAGTAGGTTAGGAGACAGAGGGAACAGAAAATAGAGGATAGAGATAAGAGATATATTTCACAAGCCCATCAATTATCCAACAAATTTCACATTCAAAAGTATTTTCTTTAGCATTGACCCTAAAAACCAGAATATGTCACATTAGATACTTCTTTCAATGGGAGACAGAAAATTTTAGAGTGAGAGATACGCATGACCAGCCAGGTAGCTGCAAAGAAGGCAAAAGGACCCCCCATCCGAGAAGATATGAGATAAAGCTGGAGGGAGTGTTCTATTTATCTTTGGCAAAATAGTCTATTTTGACAATATCTTGGAGAGTATCACTAATCATAGACCCAGAGCCTAGATTTGTTAAGGATCTTGCAGATATTTTGGCCAAATCACTTTATTTTGTATATCAAAAAACAATTACTAAAAAAGAATGGTGTTTGTCGGGGGCTGGGGAGATGGAGAAATAGAGAGTTGCTGTACAATGAGTATACTGTTTCAGTAAGGCAAAATGAAAAAGTTCTAGAGATCTGCTGCACAACAATCAGTGTGCATATAGTTAACAATACTGTTCTGTACACTTAATTTTTTTAATAAAGTTAGTTTCATGTCATGTCTAGGTTTTTTTAATCAATAAAAAAAGCAATATTAAATGTCTATTATCTGCTTAGTCCTGTCCTAGGTGAAGTAGAGACTACCAAAGAATTATAAGATATGTTCATTTCTATTATCAAGTTATAGTCTGATTAAGAAGACAAAATATAAGTACATGACTGAATAGCAAGCAATAGGAGAAATAGATGAGAGCATAATGTGAGCCAGTACTTCCTGGGGGGACTTTTCAAAGGGTGTGAAAATACAGGATGTGAGAACTTTGTAAGATGTAGATAGGCTGGCCTTCAAAACAACATGTGAATAGTGGTTTTACATTTTTCAGACTGCTTCATATCTACTTACTCAACCATTATGTGAGGTAAGTTGGGCAGGCATTATGATGCCCTTTTGATGATGAAATAAATGTAGGTATGAAGAAATAAGGTGTTTGCCCAAAGTCACTTACCCAACTTAAAATGCAGAACCTTGATTAAGGTGTTAGGTCCAGAATGGAGAAAATGTTGTTGTGGTGACTAAATGGCTACTTTAGACTTTAAGACTTTGACCTGGGGTTCCACCTCAGTCAGTAAAGTCCTATATCTGTGAAAAATCTGCAGGCCAAATAACTCTTTGTCTTTCTATAGTGACACATTATCATAGAATATGAAACGTACACATTTGAGTTACCATGATGATTGTACGGTGACCGAGGAACTCATCTTAGAAATAAAACTTTCCAAATTTATCAACAACTGCTTATTGGATCTTTTATTTATGCATCTTTTAGTTTTGTTAATCTGTCATCTACTCCAAAATCTGAATAAACAAGCTATAAAGTACAAAGTATACCTGTGTTAGAGGTTTGGAGAATTTATGAATTTGGGTTAACTAATAAAATTGAACTCTGGAATATGGGTATTTAACCATCCATTCCTCTTTTCTTAACACACACATATCTTAAAAATATTTCTGCACTTTTACATCATTCTGATTTATTCAGCTTTGAAGGGTTTCTTAACGATAAATAGTTGAGATTAGAAGATCTCCATTTTGTAGTAAAGGAGACTGAGGCACAGAGGCAGTTAGGTCACTTGTTCAATGTCAAATAACATAAAGAGTCATTTATGATGTGAAAAACTGTTCACTAAAAATTGTAATGACACAAAGACCTTGAGGGCAAAGTTGAATTTTACTGTTTTATTTTTACATTACTTTATGGACAATGACTCTTATATTGGATGTGTCTAATTCTCTTTTATTTCATCCATCTCACCCTATAATACTACACACATTCTATTCAAATATTGGGGTTTTTTTTTGCATATGCATAAAAATTTAGATCTCTCAACTGCATAAAAAAAGTCATGTCCTAAATCAGTTCAGCAAAACAAGGACTTTTTTTTATTATTTGGAATATTCAAAAATCATTCCAAATGTTGAAAGCATTCAATACTTAAAATTGAACCTATCCCCTACATCCTTAACTAAGGATTCAGCTACCTACCTAAGAAACATCTAAATCAATAATGAAAAATTGAAATTATATTTCAGTCTAGAATTGTATCAAAATGAAACAGTTAATTAAATTCATGTTTTGTTTGGAACAAATTCTGGTTGACTAGGTGTATAATTTCAATGGTTTTACAGAATAAATAGGCTTACTACAAATATTAACCCGTTCATATTTTTTTAGGTTTCATTTGTTTAGATAACATTTCATTTGAAGGTCAGCAAGTACACTTGCTGTAAGGTTTTGATTAATTATTTGATTTATTTTTGGTTTATAATTCCACTTGGTCAACTACTGAGGTATGCATGGTTTCATAAATTGAGCCCTAAACTGGATTTCCCATTTAGAAGGACTGTGAATATGGCCAATCTTCTGGTCATAGCCTTACTTAATTACTGTCCTGATGGGGTTTGGTTTATTAAGTCAATAAAGATATAGTTCCCAAAATTTATATGTCTATGGATGATTTAGGAAATCCATCCCACTATTTGCATATTCTGTCAAATTCCAATTATCCATAGTTTGATTATGGATTATCTGTAGTGACTTTACAGTCAGCCAGAACCCAAAAAATATAAAAAATTTAATCTTTTACAAGCATGAGGGCTGTATAAAGGTATGTTTATAACAACAGTTTCCATTATATGAGAAAGAATAAGATGTTCTGTAGTTTAGGTAATAAGATATTAAACATTGTGCAATCCCTAGGAAGGGAATCAGCTGTAATTATTGGTGACTTAGCGCTTCATTAAAAATTTCTGCCTTTGTAGGAATCTGCCTCATCTAAAGAGTGTATGCTAAAATTACATTTTAAAATATTAAAACTGTTTTCACAAGAGAAATTAATTACCAAAGTATTGATTTTATGGAATTGCTGTTTGGAGTTGACAAAAGATGTCCGAATGTTTCTAGATTCTAATGGAAATCTTAAAGCTGTTTATTTCCTGTCTTTAAAGGTAATCCTGACCAATATAAGAGAAGCCCACAGCTAACATCATACTCAATGGTGAAAATCTATAAACTTTTCTTCTAAGATAAAAAGCTAGACAAGAGTGCTTATTCTCACCTCTTCTATTCAACAGTACAAGAAGTTTTAGCCAGAAAGAAAAAGAAATAAAAAGCATAAAATTATAGAGGAATAAGTTAAATTGTCTCTGTTTGCAGATGACATGATATTTCATATAGACAACACTAAAGACTCCACCCAGAAACTTAGAACTAATAAACAAATTCAGTAAAGTTGCAGGATACAAAATCAATATACAAAAATCAGTTGTATTTCTATACACTAACAACAAACTATCTGAAATAGAAATTAAAAGCAATCCCCTTTAAAGTAGCATCAAAAATAATAAAATACTTAGGAATGAATTTAACCAAGGAGGTGAAAGATCTATATACTGAAAACTATAAGACATTGATGAAAGAAATTGAAGAAAACAAAAATAAATGGAAAGATATCCCATGTTCATGGATTGGAAAAGTTAATATCGTAAAATGTCTATACCACCCAAAGCAATCTACAGATTTAATGCAATCCCTTACAAAATTCCAATGCCATATTTCACAGAAATATAAAAAAATCCTACAATTTGTATGGAATCATAAAAAGATTACAAATAGCCAAAGCAATTTGAGCAATCATCTATGCACAACAGTACCTTCATAAGAGCTAAGAATTCCAGGTTATGGATTATAGCAGCTGGTGGAGCACAGATTAAGAAAAGACAGATTGAAGAGAGTAGAAAAGACAGTTTCACTTTACCCCATCACCCCTCCTCCAAGCCTGGGAAGACCGGCATGGAAAGACATACCATCTGCATGGAGGATGGAGAGTTAAGTGAGCACCTGACTTCATTGCAGACCCCAACATCAGTTTAGAACCAGTGGCAGACCAGTCCCCATGGCTGCAGGCTCCAATGTCCCCAGGTTCCTGGCTCCCTAAGTTCCAGGCCAGGCCCTGCAGACCAGCCTCCAAGCCATCTCCTGTGGACTCAGGCTCCTGGATGACACCAGCACCAGGCTGGCCACTGTGTACCCAACCATCAGGCATGTACCTGCAGCCCCAGGCTCTAGGCTAAACCTAGCACCAGGTTGGCCCCCATATACACAGGCTCCAAGCTGTCTCCCATGGACCAAGCCTCCCTGCCCAACTCAGCACCAGGCTGAGTCTTGAGGCCCCAGTCTTCAAGCTTTCCCCAGTGCTAGGGCAACCCCCATGAACCTAGCCTCTAGGCTGGCTCCTGCAGACTCAGGCTTCAGGCAAGCCCCAGTGATTGGCTGACCTCTGCAGACTTAGCTTCCAACCTGGCACTCGTGGACTCAGATACCAAGACTAGCCCCATGAACCCATTTATGAAGCCCACCCCAGTGATCACCAGTGCCTGGTTGACCCCTGTGGACCCAGGATCCAGGCCTGCCCACATGGACTCAGGTTCCAGGTATATCACTGCAAACTCAAGAAAGAAATCCACCCTGTGAACCCAAGTGACAGGACCCTCCCAGTAGACCCAGGCTCCAGGCCCACTCCCATGGACCCAAGCACCAGGCAAGACCACCTGCTAACCCAGACACCTGATCTGCCCACCCAAGGACTCCAGCAGCAAGCCCACCTATGGATGCAACCCAAGGGCTCACCCAGAATCTCTGGATGGGCTGACTGGTGAAGGGGATTACCTGCTAAAGCCTGTACGTAAAGAATGAAAAAGGTGCCTACTTCTTTAAATGCTCAGATAGCAATGAAAGGCCATAGGATCACAAATAATCAAGGAACCATGACAGCACAAAAGGAAACTAATAAAGTTCCAATAAGTGAACCTAAAGAAATGGAGATCTATGAACTGTCTGACAAAAAATTAAGAATAATACTCTTAAATTCAGTGAACAACAAGAAAACACAGATAGAAAACAAAATAAAATTAGGAAAGAATTCATGAATAAAATGAGAAGTTCAACAAAGAAAAAGAAACCATTAAAAGATCAAACAGAAATCCTAGAGTTGAAGAAATGACTGAACTGAAGAGCTCAATAGAGAGCTTCAACAGAAGACTCAACCAAGAAGGAGAAAGTATCAGTAACCTTTAACTCAAGTCATTTGAAATAATCCAGTCAAAGGAGCAAGAAGAAAAAAGAATGTAAAAGAGAGAAGAAAGCCTACATGAATTATGGGATACTATTAAAAGAAATAATTTACACAATTGGAGTCCTGGAAGGAGAAGAGAGGGAGAAAAGGACAGAAAGTCTATTTGAATAAACAACAGCTGAGAACTTCACAAATCTGGGGAGAGATTTGTATATTCAAGTTCATGAAGCTCAAAGACTCCTCCTCAAAATTTTGACCCCCCAAAATCTTCTCCAAAACACATTATAATAAAACTGTATAAAATCAAAGACAAAGAGAGAATTTTTAAAGTAGCAAGAGAAAAAATTCCTCGCATACAAGGAGACCACCATAAGTGTATAATTGGGTTTTTCAACAGAAACTTGCAGGTCATGAAAGAGTGGGATGACAAATTCAGAGTGCTGAAAGAATAAAACTACCATCCAAGAATATTCAGCAAATTTGTCCTTCAGAAATGAAGGAGAGATAAAGACTTTCCCAGTCAAACAAAATCTGTTATAATTCATCACAACTAGACCTGTCTTATAAGAAATGCTAAAGGGAAGTCTTCAAGTTGAAATGAAAGGATATCAACAACATGAAAACAGATGAAAGTATAAAAATCTCTAAAAGATAATAATATAGTTTAATTCAGAATACTCTAATACTGTATGGTGGTACGCAGATCGCTTTTAACTACAATATAAAATTTAAAAGAAGATAGTCTTAAGACAACTATAGCTACAATAATGTGTTAATGGGTACACCATATATAAAAGATGTAAACTGTGATATCGATACCATAAAATGTGAGGGGAAAAGTAGTTAAAGTGTAGAGTTATTGTATGTGGTAGAAGTTAAGTTGTTATCAGCTTAAATATAAAGTTATATCTACAGGATGTTTTTTTGTAAGCTTAATGATAATCACAAAAAAAAAATCCCTATAGTAGATACACAAAAGATAAAAAAAGGAATCAAAACATACTACTACATAAAACTCATCAAATTACAAAGGAAGACAGCAAGAGAGGAACAAAAGAACTACAAAACAGTCAAAAAACAACTAACAAAAAGACAATAGTACATCCTTACCTATCAATAATTACTTTAGATGTAAATAGACTAAAGTGTGCAACCAAAAGTCATAGAGTGTCTGAATGGATAAATCAACAAGATACAGCAATATGTTGCCTATAAGAGACTCACTTTAGCTTTAAGGACACACATAATCTGAAAGTGAAGGCATGGCAAAGGATATTCCATTCAAATGGTAAGCTAATGATAGTACAGGTGTTTATACTTATATGAGACAAATAGACTTTAACTCAAAAGCAGTAACAAGAGAAAAATAAGGTCATTTTATAATGATAAAGGGATCAATTATCAAGAGGATATAACAACTGTAAATACATATGTACCCAACATTGGAGCACCTAAAAATATGAAGTAAATATTAACAAAACTGAAGAGAGAAATAGGCAGCAATGCAATTGTAGTAGGGGACCTCAATACCCCACTTAAAACAATGCATAGATCATCCAGACAGAAAACCAGTAAGGAAACAGTGGACTTGAACAAAATTATAGACAAAATGGACCTAAGAGACATATGCTTAACATTCCATTCAATTGCAGCAGAATACACATTCTTCTCAAGTACACAAGAAACTTTCTCCAGGATAGATAACATGTACCTTCACAAAACAAGTCTTAACAAATTTAAGAAGATTGCGATCATATCATGTATCTTTTCTGAACACAATGGTATGAAATTAGAAATCAATAACTGGATAAATTGGGAAATTTGTAAATATGTTGAAATTAGACAACACACTTCTGAAAAATCAGTGGGTCATAGAAGAAATCAAAAGGGGAATCAAAAAATGTTTTGAGGTTAATGAAAATGGAAACACAACATAATAAAACCTATGGGATGCAGGAAAAGTAGTTCTAGGAAGGAAGTTTATAGGATAAATGCCTATATCAAGGAAAAAGAAAGACCTCAAATAAGCAACCTAACTTTGCACCTCAAGGAACTGGAAAAGTGAGAACAGCTGATACCTAAAGTTAGTAGAAGGAAGGAAATAATAAATATCAGAGCAGAAATAAATGAAATAGAAACCAGAAAAAAAACAACAGTAGAAAACATCAATGAAACCAAAATTGTTTTTTAAAAAACATAAGCAAAATTGACAAACCTTTAGCTAGACTAAGAAAAAAGAAAGACTCAAATAAATAAGGTCATGAATGAAAGAGAAGACATTACTACTGACTCCACAGAATTACAAAGGATCGTGGAAGACTATTATGAACATATATAAGCCAACAAATTGGACAACAGAGAAGAAATGTATAAACTTCTAGAAACAACCTACCAAGATTGAAACATGAAGAAATACAAAATCTAAACAGACCAATAATGAGTAAGAAGATTGAATCACTAATTAAAAACTTCCCAACAAATAAAAGCCCAGGATGAAATGGTTTCATTGATGAATTCTACCAAACATTTAAAGAAGAATTAATACCAACCCTTCGCAAATTCTTCAAATATATTAAAGAGGAGGGAACACTTTTAATTTCTTTTTTTGAGGCCAGCATCATCCTGATACCAAAGCCTGACAATGACATTACAAAAATGAAAATTAAAGGTCAATATCCCTGATGAACCTATATACAAATCTCCTCAACAAAATATTAGTAAACCAAATTCAACAGCACATTAAAAAGATCATACAACATGATTAAATGGGACTTATTCCTGGGATGCATGGATGATTCAGCACACACAGATCAATATATGTGACACACTACATTAACTGAATGAAGGATAAAAATCATATGATAATCTCAATAAAAACAAAAAAGCATTTGAAACAATATGGCACCCTTTCATGATAAAAGCTCTCAACAAATAGGTATAGATGGAATGTACTGCAACATAATGAAGGCCATATATGAGAAGCCCACTGTTATCATCATACTCAATGGTGAAAAGCTGAAAGTTTTTCCTCTAAGATCACAAACTAGACAAGAACACTGTTACCACTCCTATTCAACATATTACTGAGAGTTCTAGTCAGAGCAATCAGGCAAGAAAAAGAAATAAAAGGCATCCAAATCAGAAATGAAGAAGTAAAATTGTCTTTATTTGCAGATGGCAAGATCTTATACATAGAAAATCCTAAATACTCCACCAAAAAACAGAACTAATGAAGAAATTCAATTAAGTTGCAGGATTCAAAAATCAATATACAAAAATCAGTTGCATTTCTAAACACTAACATTGAACTATCTGAAAAAGAAATCAAGAAAACAATTCCATTTACAATAGCAACAAAAAATACTTAGGAATAAATTTAACAAAGAGAGTGAAAGATTTTCACACTGAAAGCTATAAGTCATTGATGAAAAAATTGAAGCAGACACAAATAAATGCAGAGATATCCCATGTTCATGGACTGGAAGAATTATTATTGTTAAAAGGTCCATACTACCCAAAGCAATCTCCAGATTCAATGCAATCCCTGTCAAAATCCAATGCCATTTTTCACATTAATAAGCTTCTGTACATCTAAAAAAACTATCAACAGAGTAGAGACAACCTACAGAATGGAAGAAATTTTTTACAAACCGTATACCTGATAAGGGATTAATATCCAAAATATATTAGGAACACAAACAATAGCAAGAAAACAAACAACTTGATTTAAAAATAGACAAAGAACTTGAGTAGACATTTCTCAAAAGAAGACATACAAATGGCCAATAGATATATGAAAAAGTGTTCATCATCATTAATCATCAGAAAAATGCCAATCAAAACCAGAATGAGCTATCACCTCACACCTGTTATTTCAGCTTTTATCACAAAAACAAATCATAGCAAATGTTGGCGAGGATGTGGAAAAAAGGAAACCTTTGTACACTATTGATGGGAATGTAAATTGGTACAGTCATTATGGAAAGCAGTATAGAGATTCTTCAAAAAAATAAAAACAGAAGTGCCACATGATCCAGCAGTCCCACTTCTTGGTATATATACAAAGTAAATGAAATCAGGATCTCAAAAAGAATCCTATGTTCATTGAAACATTATTCACAATAGGGACAATATGGAAACAACTTTAGTGTCCATTGATGGATGGATGAATGGATAAAGAAGATATGGGATATATATATAACAGAATATTATTTAGCCATGAAAAAGAAGGAATTCCTGACATTTGTGACAATATGAATGACCATAGAGGACATTATGTTGAGTGAAATAACCAGGTAAAGGAAGACAAATACTATATGACCTCACCTATATGTGGAGTCTAAAAATAGGTGAGTTCATAGAAGCAGAGAGTATAACAGTGGTTACCAGGGGCTAGGCATTGGAGAAATGGGGAGATACTGGTCAAAGGGTACAAAGTTGCAATTATGTAGGATGAACAAGTCCAGAGATCTAATGTACAGGTATCATGACTGTACTTAATAATACTGTATTGGACACTGGTAATATGCTAAGAGAGTAGATTTCAGGTGTACTCATCAAAAAAAGGTAACTATGTGAGATGATATACTAATTAGCTTTACTGTAGTAGTCATTTCACTATGAATATGTATATCAAATCATCATGTTGTACCCTTTAAACATATAAAATTTTTATTTAAAATATATACATATACCTTCAATCCTCTGAGAAATACTGAAGCCTAATCAACATTCTGTGCATTCTAGGAAGCTGGATAGACTTCTAGGAGTCCTATTTTCATGGGGACTCAATGGGATTCTTTTTCTAATTTTGGTGAAGAAGATTAGCCACGAGCTAACAGCTGTTGCCAATCCTCCTGTTTTTGCTGAGGAAGAATGGCACTGGGCTAACAGCTATACCCGTCTTCCTCTACTTTATATGTGGAACACCTGTCACAGCATGGCTTGATAAGCAGTGTGTAGGTCCATGCCCGGGATCCAAACCTGCCAACCCCAGGTTGACAAAGTGGAGGGCATGAACTTAACCACTACGCCACCAGGCTGGCCCTTCAATGCGCTTCTTGATAATAAGTATAACTTTCAGGGAGGTTACTGAGCTCTGAGAAACAGGAATCAGTCATATGAGCAAAGAGTACAGACAAAAGCTGCTTTGGGCCTCTGGGCTGAGGAATGAGAAGAAAATGAAGTGTATTAAAGGTTTTCTTTCATAAATATACAGTCATTTTCTATGTACCAATTACCACATTTTCTCCACGTGGAAGTAAAACTCACATTATTAATGAATGTCTATTTATTGCTCAAAAAATACCACAATGAGAAATTACCTCACATCTGTTAGGATAGCTATTATCAAAAAGACAAGAGGTAAGTGTTGGTGATGGTGTGTTGAAAAGGGAACCCTTGTACCTTTTTGGTGGGAAGGTAAACTTGTATAGACATTATGGAAAGCAGTATGCAGGTTCCTCAAAAAAATAAAAAATAGAACTATCATACAATCCAGCTATCTCAGTTCTGGATATATATCCAAAGAAAATGAATCAGTATCTCAAAGAGATACCTGCACTCCCATATTCACTGCAGTATTATTCACAATAACCAAGAGATGGAAACAATCTAAATGTCAACTGACAGATGAATGGATAAAGCAAATATGGTGTGTATGTGCGTGTGTGTGTGTGTATATATATATATATAAAGGAATATTATTCAACAATAAAAAATAAGGAAACACTGCCATTTGTAATAACATGAATAAAACTAGAGGACATTATGTTAAGTGAAATAAGTCAGACAAAGACATATATATATATATATTTGTATAATATCATTAATATATAGAATATTAAAGAGTCAAACTCATAGAAACAGTGAGCAGAACAGTGGTTGCCAGGGGATGGGAGGTGGGGGAAATGAGTAGATGTTGTTCAGAGTGTACAAACTTTCAGTTATAAGATTAATAATTTCTGGAGATCTAATGTACACCATGGTAGCTATAGTTAATAATATGGTATTGTTGATATTTGGTGAGAGATAATATTCTCATCTCACACAAAACATGGTAACTTTGAGGTAGTGGATGTGTTAAATCATTAAACTGTTCACCTTAAGTATATACAATTTTTATTTGTCAATAATATCTCAAAAATGCTGGAAAAAAAGGAGTGACCAATGTGAGGTCAGCAACATGGTGGACTAGAAAGATTCATGCCATTTTTCCCCCATAGAAACATCAAGTAAACAACTACAGACAGACTGAAATAGCCCCTTGGGGGAGATCTGGAAACCAGTCAAGGATATGCAGCAACCAAACAAATATCCAATCAAGAAAAAGCTACAAACAAACTGAGAGGAAATTTCATGGCATTTTTACTCACTCTTGCCCCACCCTCTCCATAACACAGCATGGCACAGTTTTGAAGAAGTGGCTCAATTTCTGGTTTCTTCCCTCAGGATGGAAGAAATGAGTGAACTTATTTACAACATTCTCATCTGTCTGCGATCTGCCTGAGGAACTGATTCCTGTATTGCTTCAATTTAGTTCAAACAGGAATGATAGCATAGTTTGAATCTCGTGTTGGAAGTTGCAGAAGGCAATGTCAGGCAATGCAGTTTGTGAAAAATGTAGGGGAGACCCATGAATGATTGGGGGCAAGGGATGACAGGCAGAGGAATACAATAGAATGTTTAAGGACCAGAGAAGAAGCAGGATATCCTTAGGGAAATTAAGACATTTAAAACTAGCTGGAATGTTGTCAGCCTTATGGTGGCATAAAACATTCCTCTTTTTTATCTCTCTTTTTTAACAACAAATTAGACATCCATCCATGAACAAAAGTGCTTTAGTGGGTGTTGTGGGATCTAGCACCATATGCCAAGTGATCCAGGAAGAGTCTTGCCTACCTGTGCATCTGTTAATAGGCAGGCAGACCTCAGTACAGGCTGTGGAACTAGCAGAGCCAGTGAACCTGCACAGACCTCTCTCACTCAGGAAAAAACCGGAGAGTGCTGACCCAGGCAGGTACTCATACAAAAAAGGAATTTCCAAAAGTCCAACCTTCCTGAGGGAAGATTCCAGCATGCCATCAGAGACCCCAAAAGAATATGAGTTTGGTCACAGTGGAGGCAGCAGTAAGAGAAACTTTCCAAGCACCTCCCCCAAGGAAACACTGCATGGGGCTAATCTATGCAGCTGCAGTGACCTTTCCTTTGGGGAAAAAGTAGATTGGTGAGTGAGTGCCTGACTACATCAGCTGTGCAGGACGTGGCTGGAAAAAACCTGTCTCTCTCCTGCAGCACCTAGAGTACTGAAGTGGGACCTCCGTGAATGGGAAGGGAGGAGATTGGGATAAAGGCAGATAAGAATTTCAAAGGGAATTAAGGGATTGTGCTCAACAGAAAGTCTACCCACATGCCTCAAAGAATACCATAAACAGGGATCTCCCCACCAGGTCTGTGGGCAGACCCAATGCCTCGAGTTCTAAATTCAGACCTCCCCCCACTCTGTGGCTACTTCCTTGTGCATGCTTCTGTGTGCAGTGGCAAGAGAGAGCTACAGTAGACAAGAAATGTGCTCAGAAAACAGGCCACAGTCTGTAGGCAAGGGAGAAAACACAAACTTGATCTATAGTGCCGCCTTCCAGAAAACAAAAGAGAGGTTTCCAGTAGGCAGCCTGGTGAGTTGTAAGAACCAGAGATGACATAAAAGCCTAAAAATTCTGCCACAAGAGGGAGCAAAAAGAGTGGAGTGAGTGTAGCCATACAAAGACAGAGAAAACCCCAGATAATAATACCACTAACAAACAGATTACCCCATCTGAAGACAACTAACGAAAATGTAAGGAGGTGTCTGCTACTTTAAATGTGAAAGCAGCAATGCAAAACTACAAGGAACATGAGAAATCAAGGAAACACGCTATCACAAAAAGAAAATAGTAATTTTCCAATAACTGAGCTCAAAAGCACAAAAAATTTTGATGTAAATAATGATGAATTCAAAATAGCAGTTTTGAAGAAACTCAATGATTTCAAAGAAAACTCAAAAAGACAATTCAACAAAATCTCAAAAAGTATACATGATCAAAAGGAGATTTTTACCAACAAGAGAGAAATAAAATAGAAAAATAGATAGAAATAAAACAGAACAAAACAGAAAATATGGATCTGAAGAACTCAATGAATGAAATGAAACATGCAATAGAGAAAATCTTCAGTAGAGTAGAGCAAATGGAGGATAGAATAAGTGACTTAGAGGATAGGAACTTTGAAATAATTGAGTTAAAGAAGAACAAAGAAAAAAGTATGAAAAAGAGCAAACAGAGCCTATATGATCTATGATATTCCATCAAAAAAAAAACACAAATATTAGAACAATAGGGGTATCAGAAGGAGAAGAGAGCAAAAAATTTATTTACAGAAATAGTAGCTGAGAACTTCCCAAACCTGGAGAAAGACTGGGATATCCAAGTTCATGAAACTAATAGATCACCCTATAATCTCAATGCAAAAAGACCTGCTCCAAGACACATTGTAATGACACTGACCAAAAAAAAAAATAAAAAGCATAAGGATAGAATTGTAAATGCAACCAGGGGAAATAAAGATTGCAATCTACAGAGGGGTCCCCATTAGGCTATCAGCAGATTTCTCAAATGAAACTCTACAGGCCAGAAGAGAGTGGAATAACATATTCAAAGTTTTGATAGAGAAAAATTGCCATCCAAGAATACTCTATCCAACAATGTTATCCTTCAGATATGGAGGTGAAATAAAGACTTTATTAGAGAAACAGAAGATGAGAGAGTTCATTACCACTAGACATGCCTCTCAAGAAATAATGAAAAGAATTCTTCAAGCTGAATTAAAAAGAAAATTAAAAATTAAACTATCATATGTTCCAGCAATTCCATTTCTGAGTATATATCCAAAGGCAATGTTGAAATTCTAATGCCCTATGTGATGGTATTAGGAGGTGGGACATTTGGGAGGTAATTAGGTCATGAAAGTCGAGCTGTCATGAATGGGATTAGTACCCTTATGAAAGGGCCACTAGAGAGTTATTTCACCCTCTTCTGCCTTGTGAGGATAATAGTAAGAATTTGGTAGTCCTTAACCAGATAGTGTGATCTCACCAGACACCAAATCTGCCAGCACCTTGATCTCAGACTTTCAGCTTTCACAAGTGTGAGAAATAAATTTCTGTTGTTTATAAGCTAACCAGTCTATGGTACTTTGCTATAGTAGCCCAGACTGAAGAATATAGTATCTTTTTCTGATCACAGTGGAATAAAACTAGAAATCAATAGCAGAAGGTAATCTGGAAAATCCACATATACATGGAAATTAAAAACACTCTTAATCAATGGGTCAAAGAAGAAATCCCAAGGTTAATTAGAAAATATTTTGAAGCAAATGAAAATGAAAACACAGCATAGCAAAACTTATGAGATGTAGTAAAAGTAATGTTAAAAGGAAAATGTATAGCTGTAATTTCTTATATTATAAAAGAAGAAAGATCTCATATCAACAACCAAATGTTTCAACCTAAGGAACCAAAAAAGAACAAACTCAACTCAAAGCTAGCAGAAGAAAGGAAATAATAAAGATTGTAACACAAAAAACCAGAGAATTGATAAAATAAAACAAATCATGAGTTGGTTCTTCAGATGATCGACAAAATTGACAAACCACTAGCTAGATTGACTAGGGAAAAAAGAGAAGGCAAATAAATAAAATCAAATGTAAAAACAGGGACATCGCTATCAATTTTACACAAATAACAATTATTAGAGAGTGCTATGAACAATTTTACACCACAAATTGGATAACCTAAATGAAATGGACAAATTCCTAAAAACACACAACCTGCCAACACTGGATCATGAAGAAATAGAAAATTCTGAACAGACCTATAAATAGCAAGGAAATTGGATCAATATTCAGAAATCTCCCTATAAGAAAAGTGTAGGAGTAGATGGCTTCACTAGTGAATTCTATCAAACATTTAAAGAATTAATACCAATCCTTCTCAAACTCTTCCAAAAAATTGAAGAGGAGAGAATACGTCCTAATTTATTCTATGAGGCCAGCATTGC
Source organism: Diceros bicornis minor (assembly GCF_020826845.1). NCBI lineage: Eukaryota > Metazoa > Chordata > Mammalia > Perissodactyla > Rhinocerotidae > Diceros > Diceros bicornis. The sequence continues at coordinate 76,137,725 of NC_080781.1, read as the reverse complement.
TGTGATACCAAAGCCAGACAAAGACATTACAAAAAAAGAATATGAAGACAAATATCCCACATGAGTATTGATGAAGCATCCTGAATAAAATACTATCAAACAGAATTAAAATAGTATATTAAAAGGATTATACACCATAATCAAGTGGCTTTATTCCTGGAATGCAAGGATGTTTCAACATACAAAAATTAATCAATGTAATACATTACATTAACAGAATGAAGGAAAAAAAACCCACTCAATCATCTCAGTTGATAGAGACAGCATTTGAGAAAATTCAACAGCTTTTAGTTAGAAAAACACTCAGCAAAGTAGAAATAGAAGAAAACTATCTCCATAATAAAGGCCATATATGAAAAGCCCATGGCTAACATCATACTCAATGGTAAACGGCTTAAATCTTGACCTCTATGATCAGGAAAAAGATAAGTATGTCTGCTTTTGACACTTCTATTCAACATAGTGTTGGAACTCCTAACCAGAGAAATTAGTGAAGGATAGAAATAAAAGGCATCCAGGGGCCGGCCTGGTGGCATAGTGGTTAACTTCACATGTTCCACTTCACCAGCCTGGGGTTCGTGGGTTCATATCCCAGGTGTGGACCTACACAATGCTTATCAAGCCATGTTGTGGCAGCATCCCACATACAAAAAATAGAGGACAATTGGCACAGATGTCAGCTAAGTGACAATCTTCCTCAAGCAAAAAGAGGAAGATTGGCAATAGATGTTAGCTCAAGACCAATCTTCCTCACCAAAAAAAAAGAAAGAAAGAAAAGGCATCGAAATTGGAAAGGAAGAGCAAAACTACTTGTAAATGACATGATATTGAAAATCCCAAAGAATACACAAAAGGCTACTAGAACTAATAAAGAAATTCAGCAAAGTTGTAGATTAGAGGATCAACACAAAAAAATCAGTTATGTTTCTATATACCAACAATGAAATATCCAAAAAGGAAATTAAAAAAACAGTTTCACTTACAATGGCTTCAAAAAATACCAAGGAATAAATTTATCAAAGAAAATGAAAGACTTAGGCACCAGAAACTACAAAACATTGTTAAAACTATAGAAGACCTAAGTAAATGGGAAGATATCCTGTGATCATGAATTGGAAAACTTTATATTGTTACACTGTCAATACTATCCAAAGCAACCTACAGATTCAATGCAATCTCTATTAATATTCCAATGGCCTTTTTTGCAGAAATGGAAAAGCTGGTTCTCAAATTCATATGGAATTGCTAGGACCCCCAAATAGCCCGAAAAATCTTGAAAAATTTTTTAGCTGTACTGTATAAAGCTTTGTTCTGTACAAAGCTACAATAATCAAAACAGTACGTTACAGGTGAAAGGATAGACACACAGACCAATGAAATAGAAGTGAGAGTCCATAAGTAAACTGATACATTTATGGCTAATTGATTTTAGACAAGGATGCCAAGAACATTCAATAGGTAAATAGTCTCTTTTAACAGATGATGCTGGGACAACTGGATATCCAAATGCAAAAGAATGAAGTTGGACCCTACCTCACTCCATATCCAAAAATGAATTCAAAACAGACTAATGTCCTAAATGTAAGAGCTGAAACAATAAAAGTCTTAGAAGAAAATAGGAATAAATTTTCCTGACTTTTAATTTGGCAGTTGGTTCTTTATGACACCAAAAGCACAAGCAACAAAAGAAAAAAAAAGATAAATTGGACTTCATCAAAATAAAATACTATTGTAAATAAAAGGACATTATCAATGGAATGAAAGTCAACCCACAAAATGGGAGACAAAATTTGTAAATCTTATAAGGTAGTATCTAGAATATATAAAGAACTCTTACAACTTAACATCAAAAACACAAACAACCCAATTTAAAAAAGGCAAAGGACTTGAATAGACATTTCTCCAAAGAAGATATACAAATGGCCACTAAATATATGAAACAATGGTCAACATCATTAGTCATTAGGAAAATGCAAAACAAAACTACAATGAGGTACTACTTTACATCCACTAGGATGGATATAATAATTTTTAAAACCAAGAAAACAACAAATGTTGGCAAGGAAGTGGAGATATTGGAATCCTTGTACTTTGCTGGTAAGAATGCAAAATGGTTCAAGCTGTTGAAAACAGTATGGCAGTTCTTCAAAAATTTAAGCATGGTATTACTATATGACTCCACAATTCCATTTCTATGTATATACCCAAAGGAATTATTAAAACAGGTACTCAAACAAATACATATACATGAATGTTAACAGAAGCACTATTCAGAGTGGTAAAAAAGTAGAAACAGCCCAAATGTCCAGCAATAGATTAATGGATAAGAAATTGTGGTATATATATATAATGAAATAGTATTCAGCCATAAAAAAGAAATGAAATACTGATAAATGCTACAATGTGGAGGAACCCCCAAAATATTATGCTAAGTGAAAGAAGCCAGAAACAGATGATCACATATTGTGTGATTTCATTTATATGAAATATTCAGAGACAGAATACAGATTAGAGGTTTCCAGGGCATAGGGGGAGGTGAAATTGGGGAGAAACTGCTTAGTGAGTAAGAGATTTTACTTTTATGATGGAAATTTTATTGAACTAGATAGAAAGGTGGTTTAGTAACACTGTGAATGTCATAAATGCCACTGAGTTGTTCACTTTAAAATGATTAATTTTATGTTATCTAAATTTAATATCAATAAAAATTATTTTTGTAAAAAGAATGCACAGATTATTCCCACCTACTCAGCTGATAATGATACTCAACTTCTTGAGTAGTGTATTATTTTTTCATTGCTTCTGTAAAAAATTACTGGAGACTCAGTGGTTTAAAACAACACAAATTTATTATCTTACAGCTCTGTAGGTCAGAAGTCCAAAATCAGTCTTACCAGGCTAAAATTGAGGTGTCAGCTGGGATGCATCATTTTCTGGAGATTGTAGGAGAGAATCCATTTCCTTGCCCTTTCTGGCTTTTAGAGGCTGCCCGTATTATTTGGCTTGTGCCTCCTTCCTCCATTTTTAGAGCCAGAAGTTTTGTACCTTTCTGACCATTCTTCTATAGTCACATTTCCCTGTGAGTGACTATAGCTGGGAAAGATTCTCAGCTTTTAAGAATTAATGTAATTAGATTAAGTTCACTTGGATAATCCAGAATAATCTCCCCATCCCCGGGTCTTTAATTTAATCACATCTGCAAAATTCCTTTTTCCTTTTGCCATATAAAGTAACATATTCATAGATTTCAGGGATTAGGATGTGGACATCTTTGAGGGGCCATTATTCTGCCTAACAGTAGTAATTTTGTTTGGCTATGGACTAACCTAGAACTTCACCCATGCTAGAGTAAAAAATGAATCTATTAAACCAGGGTAAATAGGGCAAGAGATACCTCCAGCTTTCTGCTGATGTGGGTACCCCCATTTCTCAATGAAGCCTAGGTGGGCCCTTGGCCAACTTCTCAAATGGATAATTTGGTTTTGAAATTTGCCCCACAAATTTCTGTCCCCATACACTGGCTTCCCTTCTTTATCCACCAACAAGCATTGAATCCAGGACTGTATTGCATAGTATAATGAGGTAGTCAGGAGTACGCTCTGTGTGTCCAAAAGACCTTATTTAAAATACTCGTTCTGCCATTTACTAGCTGAAGTATTTTAAGCAAGTTAATTAATTCTTATGTACCTCAGTTTCCTCATCTGTAAAATGTGAATATAATAATATCTTTCTCATAGTGCTGTTATGAGAATCACATAAGAATGTGTGTATAATATATTCAGCACAGTAAATGGTATATAGAGAACATTCAAGAAATGCTAGCTGCCACTTTTTATCAACCTGACTTGTCTCTTCAAGCAGAGAGAAAGCATCTGATAAACTCATTTTCATTAAGTCATTAGAAAATAAACGTGATGCTTTTCAAATTTATTTTCAAAGGAAGGCATGGAAATGGCAAGGTTTAACTTAAAGGGATCAATCTGTAATGGCAGAACTGAAGATTTGGTGGGACCTGAAAGGGGAGCTATTTATAGCTGGGAGCATTTCTAACATACCCCAGGTAATGGTTGCCTCTAATAACTCTTCCTATTCCATCTACCATCCAGATTGGCCCTATAGGCATACAAATACTCAAAATTCCTTCTTAATTTGCAGGAAGGATACACTTTTGTCTTGTTCTCCCCACCACTACTAAGGCAAAATGCTTAAATTTAGTAAATTATTTGTGGAGTGAGTAAGTATACATTTAGTACATTCCTTACTTTTCATTTCTACTGCTATCATCTTAGACTAGAAATTTATTCCCCCTCCCCTGGACCACCACATTAGCCTCCAAATTTCATGCAATGGTCTCCTCTTCTACTATCTCTCCTCAACAGCAACAGAATATTCTTCATGAAATAAAACCTCAACTTCAAAAATCTTTAGTAGCTTCCCATCCTCTACTAAATTCAGTCGCAATTTTTTGCTTGTCATTCAAAAATCTCCATATTAGGGCCCCAGCCTACATTTTTCAGCCTTTTCTCTTTCCTCTCTTCTACATGTTCCCTTTACTCATTTCCTAAAGGACACATCACATTTTCCCATCACCACATCTGTGGCCAGAGTGCTCCTTCTCACTGATTTCAAGGACCAGCCCAAACATTACCTTTGTGATCCTCAACTCTAAGACATTCTCCATCTCCTCTGACCAACTTGAACATTTAGCTTGCATCCTTTAAGTGATATCTAGCATTCACCTTTGTATTATAATTATGTATTTATGTATTTTATGCCATTTAATTGAGCTTGTACTCCTTGACAGATGGAACATTTGAGTCAGTTTTATAAAACAGCATGGATCTGGGATACCAAAAGCCTGGATTTAACTTGATCAGTTAGACAAATGTAAAATCTGAATAATCAGGAATGTATGAAAAATCTAGAATTTGATAAGATGACAAATGCAAGAACCTAGATTTGAGCAGGCAGAATTGGGAGAGAGCAAAAAAAGAAAGACAGCAGAAAGGCAGAAGGGAGTTCACACATGTATAAACTCACAGACCGTCAGAGTTAAAAAATACCCTTACAAGTAATCTAGTTCCAATTGCATTTGATGTGTGAGTCCCCTTGGTCACATCTCCTCATACTGCCTTATACAATTTTGTATCTTGTATAAGACATATACATATATGTTGAATGTTGAATAAATGAATGATATTTATACATGTTCCTTATTACCAACCATCTATAAGATGACTGTTTAAGAACGTTTACATTTCTTCTTGTATTTATAGTAGAATCATATAAAGCTAAAAATTAGGTTTCCTTTTCAGAATTTAACTGTATGATGAGCATTATTTGTTAGTTTTTTTAGTAAGTATACACTAACTTCAAGTAGCTCTTTATTCTAGCAAATCATTGTACCATTTAATGTGCTTCAGTCGCTCCATCAGACCACCACTAGCATTTGGTGCACTGAAATGGAAATTTTGATAATGTTTTTCTGTTGTTCCAACACAGAGGTAAAGGGTCATAAGGGAAAGAACTTTTGATTAAGGTCCCTGAGACTGGATCTGCAACTGACTAGCAGTATGATCTTGAGTAAGTAACTTAACATCTCTGGACCTAAATTGCCTTTTCTATAAAATTGAGATAATAAAACCTTATATCTTTGAGGGTGAAGACCAAAATGAATTGGTCTTTTGAGGTTCTTTCATTCTGAAGAGCAATGACTCTAAATAATTCTTGATAATGAGACATTGGTATCAGACTGTGAAGAATATTGTCAACATATCAATTTAAAAATAATCCCAACTAAGCAAAGAGTGTAAGGAAAGTAATCTGATGAATTTAAGCACTAGCAGAAAGAATCTCATAGCAACTCTGGCCATTTTGTGTGCTTAGAATTGAAAAGGATGTGTTTTGGGGCAAAATAATATTGAAACCATAATAAAATAATATTGAAAATACAATTTATGTGTCACACTGGCTTACATAAATGAAATTTAGACTCTTATTTAAATAAAAATGATAGGAAAACCCACCCAGTTACCCTAACCAAACATCAATTTAATTCAATTTAACACACATTTATTGAATCCCTATTATATGAGGCAAGTTAAAAAAAAGGAGTATTTTGTTATTCCTTCCATCTAGGGGCTTACAGTTTAATGGAAGGAGACAGGCATTTATGCATATAAATAATACAAGGCAGACTGAAATAAGTATTAAAAAGATTGACATTACCAAAATGGCAAAGTAAGAGACCCCAGCTTCCATCCCACCACAAGGATCAACAATTAGACAGTTATCTATGAACAAAAACAGCTCTCTGTGAGAGCACAGGAGTCCACTTAAGCAACTATATCAACACAGGGGAGCAAAACACCTGAGAATAACTGCACAAAAGGGAAAGAAGAACAGCTTCATTTTGCCTGAATCATCCCATCCCCCAGGCTGGCACTGCTCAGCACCAAGAGGGAACTCTTCAGGTAAAAAGATTTCCTCTCACTGGAAAACGGGGAGCAGGGCAAGCAGCCAGCTTCCCCAGACTTTTGGAGCACTGCATGAAATACTCACTTTGGTATTACGTCACCCAGAGAACAGCAAAGCTGAGACATATAGAGACAGCTAGAAACAAGGAAGAATAGCAGGCACTGCCAGTAGCAGCCATGAAGTGGGAGCAAGCATGGTTCCCAGTAATCTGCTATGCAGCAAACCCAAGCAGCTTCCACCACTGAAGTAACCAAAGACCAGCACAGCCACTATGGAGGCACTGTAGATTTCATTCCACAGTTATTCCCAATCACAGATGCTAGCATCCAGAGTCCCTTCCCACTCCCTTCCCGCTTTGCCTCTGCTGGAGCATATGATCCACACCAGCAGCCAGCCCTGGCATCTGCAGCTGCGTGAGTGCAGGACATCAGCCTAGACCTCCTTGACTGACCCCTAGTTCCATGTGTGCACTTGAGGCTAGCCCCTCCAGCTGTGCACTTGCATGCTGCTGATCTGACTCTTGTCACTGGCCTCTATTGCCATGTGCGTGCCAGTGGTGAGATCCTGCAGCTATGGAAGTGCGTTCCAACAGCCAAGATCCCTACAACTGCTTGTGGGCTTGGATTCAACCCTGTCTCCTGTCACTGGCCTGCACCACTTGGTGATCCTGCAGCTATCCTCCCAGCTGTTCACCTGCATGCCCCCTGGCCTGACCATACACCATCATCACTGGCCTCCATTGCCATGTGCATGGCTGGGAGAAACCCTGCAGCCACAGGATTGCATTCTGACAGCCAGGGCCCCTGTAGCTCCCAGGTTGCTGGCAGTTCACTAAGGCCTTTGCTACTGGCCCTGGCCTCCAACACTAAGTGTGTATCTGCAGCCAGCCCCTACCACCACAAAGACACCTGCAGCTGGCCCTATGTTAAAAGTTCAGCTAAGCTACTCTATGTCATTGCTACCTCAGGTCCATTTTTTTTGGCTATGTGACCTGCAGTTACCTTAACCTAACAATTAACCCTCCCCATGCAATGCATTTTTCTAGAAAGCAACTGCAGAATGATAAGCAAGTGTAAGTTCCTAATATGACTGCCCCAACAGCCCTTGTGATCAACAGTCTTTCCTGCTTCCTAGGGCCTGTGTGCTATATGTGTCTCTTAGATAAGACCCCCAGGGGGCTTACTAAAACCTTCTCCATTGGCTTGTAGTGACCATTCTAGCCCTAGCCCAGGAACCACAAAGCACTCCACCTATGGAACTTAATAAAGACATGAGCCCTGGGTCCTGTCTCTCTCTGTCTACATTCTGCCTTGACCTCCCTATGTAGTCCATTGAGGCATGCCGTGTATTTCCTCCAGGACCTGTGAGTAAAAAATTTCTCTACTTCAATTTCTTTTGTGGTCTGTTGTTGAACCATGACTCACCATGCATGACTCACTTAAGAAATAAAATGAGAGGTTAAACAAAGAGATAGAAAACATAAAGGAACCAAATAGAAATTTTGGAGCTAAAGAGTATAATGAATGAACTGAAAAATTCAATATAGATGATTAACAGCAGGATATAACAAGCAGAAGAAAGGATCAGTGAGCATGACGACAGAGCATTTGAAATTATACAGTCAGAGGAACAAAAAGAAAAAAGAATGAAAAGGAATGAAGAAGGCCTACAACTTATGGCACTACATTAAGAGAAACAATTTACAGGTTATTGGAGCCCCAGAAGAGAAATACAGTGAGAAGGGGGTAGAAAGACTATTTAAAACATAATGGCTGAGAACTTCCCAACCTGGGGAGAGGTTTGGACACACAAGTTCATGAAGCTAAGAACCACCACATAACTTCAATCTAAAACAATTTTCTCCAAGAAACACTATAGTAAAAATCTCTAATATCAAATACGAAGAGAGAATTTTAAAGTCAGAATGAGAAAAATGATTTCTATCATACAAGGGATCCCCCATAAGGCTATCAGTGGATTTCTCAGCAGAAACCTTGCAAGCGAGGAGAGAGTGAGGTGATAGAGTCAAGTGCTAAAAGAAAAAACTTCCAATCAAGAATACTTTATCTAGCAAAGTTGTCCTTCAGAAATGAAGGTGAGATACAGACTGTCCCAAAAAAAAGCTGAAGGAATTCATCACCACTAGACTAGCCTTACAAGAAATTCTAAAAGGAGTTCTTTATATGGAACCATAAAAGACCTCGAATAGCCAAAACAATCTTGAAAAAGAACAAAGCTGGAGGCACCACATTCCCTGATTTCAAACTGTATTACAAGGCTTTAGTATTCAAAACAGTATGGTATTAGAATAAAAACAGACACAAAGATCAATGGAACAGATGAGAAAGCCCAGGAATAAAACCATGCACATATGGTTAATTAATTTACAACAAAGGATCCAAGAATATGCAATAGGGAAAGGACAGTTTCTTCAATAAATAGTGTTGGAAAAACTGGACAGCCACATGCAAAATAATGAAAATGGACCAATATCTTACACCATACACAAAAATTAACTCAAAATAGATCAAAGATTTCAATGTGGGACCTGAAACCATAAAACACCTAGAAAACATAAGCTATAAGCTCCTTGACATGAGTCTTGGCAATGATTTTTGATACCAAAAGCAGAGGCAACAAAAGCAAAAATAAACACGTGTGACTACATCAAACTTGAAAGCTTTTGCATAGAAAATGAAATCATCAACAAAATGAAAAGACAACCCACTTAAAGGAAGAAAATATTTGCAAATCATATATCTGATAAAGGATTAATATCCAAAGTATGTTAAGACTCATATAACTCAATAGCAAAAAAACAAACAATCTGATTAAAAAATGAGCAGAGGATATGAATAGACATTTTTCCAAAGAAAACATACAGGTGGCCAACAGGTGCATGAAAAGATGCTCAACATCACTCATTATCAAGGAAATGCAAATCAAAACCACAATAAGGTATCACTTTCCACCTGTTAGAATGTCTACTATCAAAAAAACAAGAAATAACAAGTGTTGCTGAGAATGTGGATAAAAGGGAACCCTCGTATACTGTTGGTGGGAATGTAAAGTGATGTAGCCACTATGGAAAACAGTATGAAGATTATGCAAAAAATTAAAAATAGAACTACCATATGATTGAGAATTTCCACTTCTGAGTATTTATCCAAAGAAAATGAAAATATTAACTCAAAAAGATGTATGCATCCCTATGTCCATTGCAGCATTATTTATAATAACCAAGATATGGAAACAACCTAAGTGTCCATTGTTGGATGAATAAAGAATATGTGATATGTATACACATATAGATATATATGTAGATACATATATATATATATATATATATATATCTTGCATATATATACACATGCACAATGTAATATTCATCCATAAAAGAATGAAACCTTGCCACTTCTGACAAAATGGATGGACCTTGAAGGCATTATGCTAAGCAAAATATGTCAGACAGAGGAAGACATACACCATATGATCTCATTTACATGTGGAATCTAAAACGAAAAAAAAGCTCATAGATACAGAGAACAGATTGAGAGTTGCCAGAGGTGGGGGTGGGCAAAATGGGTGAAGGGAGTGAAAATGTACAAACGTTCAGTTGCAAAATAAATAAGTCAAGGGGATATGATGTTCCCCATGGTGACTATAGTTAATAATACTGTATTAAATATTTGAAAGTTGCTAAGAGAGTAAATCTTAAAATTTCTTATCACAAGAAAAAAAATCTATAACTATATATGGTGACAGATGTCAAATAGACATTGTGGTGATCATTTTGCAATATATACAAATATTGAATTATTATGTTGTATACCTAAAACTAATGTAATATTAAATAAAAAAATACTGAAAGAAATTCTTCAAGCTGAAACAAGAGGATGCTAACTAGTAACATGAAAACATATGAAAATACATAACATACTTGTAAAGTTAAGAATATACTCATATTTAGAATATTCTAATACTGTAATATGGTGGTATGTTAACCACTTACCTCTAGTATAAAGGTTAAAAGACAAAAGTATTAAAAGTAGCTACAGGTACAATAATTTTTTAATGGATACACAATTAAAAAGAAGCAAATTGTGACATCAAAAATATAAAAGGGGAAGTAGATGGGTAGAATTTTTGTATTGATAAAAGTTAAGTTGTTACAAGCTTAAAATAGAATATTATATCTATAAGATGCTTCAAGTAAGTCTCAGGGTAATCACAAAACAAAAACTTATAGTGGAGGCACAAAAGATGAAAAGAAGGTAATGAAAGTATACCACTAAGGAAAATCATCATTCACAAAGGAAGACAGTAAGACAAGGAAAAAAGGAGCTACAAAACAGCCAGAAATCAATTAACAAGATGGCAATAGTAACTCCTTACTTTAAATATAAATGGATTAAATTCTCCAATTGAAAGTCATAGATTGGCTGAATGGATAAAAATGAGACCCAAGTGTATGTTGCCTACAAGAGAGTCACTTCAGATTCAAGGACATGTATAAGATGAAAGTGAAATGATGGAAAAAGATAGTCCATACAAACGGATACCAAAAGAGAACAGGGGTAGCTATACTTATATCAGAAAAATGTAGCTATAACAAGAAACACAGAAGCTCAGTATATAATGATAAAGAAGACAGTTCATCAAGAGGATATAACAATTGTAAATATATATGCACCCATCATTGAAGCACCTAAATAAATTAAGCATATACTATCAGATCTAAGCAGAGAAATAGGCAAAAATACATTATTAATAGGGGAAATCAATAAGACACTTTCAACAATGGAAGATGATCGAGGTGGAAAAAAATTAAGAAAACATTGGATTTGGGTTACATTTTAGACCAAATGGAGCTAACAGACATATACAAAACATTCCATCCAACAGAAAGCAGAATACATATTATTCTCAAGTGCACGTAGAACATTCTACAAAAGATGTCATATCTTAGGTCACAAAACAAGCACTAGAAATTTTAAAAAGACTGAAATTATACCAGGTATCTTTTTCAACCACTATGGTATAAAACTAGAAATCTATAACAGGACAAAAATGAAAAATTCACAAATATGTGGAAATTAAACAACAGACTCCTGAAAAACTGAGTCAAAGAAGTCAAAAAGGAAATCAAAAAATATCTTGACAAAAATGAAAATGGAAACACAACATACCAAAACTTATGGGATGCCGCAAAAGAAGTCCTAAGAAGGAGGTTTATCACAATAAACACCTACATTAGGAAAAAAAGAGAAATTTCAAATAAACAACCTAACTTCACCTTTCAAGGAACTAGGAAAAGAAGAACAAACTAAGCTCAAAGTTAGAAAGAAGACAATATAAAGATCAGAGCAGAAATAAATGAAATAATGACCAGAAAAACAATAGAAAAGATCAATAAAACTAAGAGTTTGGCCTTTGGAAAAAAAATAAAATTTATAAACCTTTAGCTAGACTGAAAAAAGGGAAGATTCAAATAAATAAAATTATAAATGAAGGAGGAGACATTACAACCAATTTCACAGAAATATAAAGGATCGTAAGAGACTACTATGATGAATTACATGCCAATAAACTATATAACCTATAAGAAATGAATGAATTCCCAGAAACATACAACCTACCAATACTGAATCATGAAGAAATTGAAAATCTGAACTGATCAATAACAAGTAAGGAGATTGTTTCAGTTATTAAAAATCTCCCAACAAAGAAATGCCCTGTATCATATGGTTTCCCTGGTGAATTCCACCAAACATTTAAAGAAGAACTAACATCAATACTTCTCAAACACTTCCAAAAATTCAAAGAGGAGATAATATTACCAAACTCATTTATGAGGCCAGCATTTCCCCGATTCCAAAGCCACATAGGATACTACAAGAAAAGAAAATGCAGGCCAATATCGCTGATGAATGGAGATGCAAAAATCTTCAAGAAAATATTAGCAATCTGAATTATTGCACATTAAAATGACTATGCAGCATAATCTTGTGGAATTCATCCATGGGATGCCAGGATGGTTCACCATATGTAAATCAGTAAATGTTATACCCCCATTAATAGAATGAAAGATAATAATTATATGATTATCTCAAAATGCAGAAAAAGCATTTGACAAAATATAATATTTTTTCATGATAAAAACTCTCAACAAATTGGCTATAGAAGAAATATAGCTCAATATAATAAAGGCCATATATGACAGGCCCACAGCTTATGTTAGACTCAATGGTGAAATGTTGAAAACTTCTCCTCTCTGATTAGGAAAAGACAAGTGTATCCCTTCTTGCCACTCCTATTCAACACAGTACTAGAAATCATAGCCAGAGCAATTAGGCAAGAAAAGAAATAAAATGCATTCAAATAGAAAGAAAGAAGTAAAAGTATTTGTTTGCGGATGACGTGATCTTATATATAGAAAATCCTAAAGATACACCAAAAACTTTTAGAACTAATCAGTGAATTCAGTAAAGTTGCAAAATACTAAATCAACATACAGAAATTGGTTGTGTTTCTATACACTAAAAACAAATGATCTGAAAAATAAAAAAGACAACAATCTCATTCACAATAGTGAAAAACAATAAAATACTTAGGAATATATTTAATCAAGGAAGTTAAAGATCTTTACACTAAAAACTATAAAACTTTGATGAAAGAAAGTGAAGAAGACACAAATAAATTAAAAGATATGCCATGTTCATGGATTAGAAGAATTTCTATTGTTAAAATGTCCATACTTCTAACAAACATCTATAGATTAAAAGCAATCCTGATCAAATTTCCAATGGCATTTTTCACAGAAATCAAAAACACAATTCTAAAATTCATATGGAACCACAAAAAACTATGAATAGCCAAAATATTCCTGAGAAAGAAGAATCAAACTGGAGACATCAAACTTCCTGAATGCAAACTATACTACAAAGTTATAGTATTCAGACAGTATGGTACCTGCATAAAAACAAAAACATAGACCAATGTAACAGAATTAAAAACCCAGAAATAAACCCATGCATGTATGGTCAACTAATCATTTACAAAGGCACCAAGAACATACAATAAGGAAAGGATAATCTCTTCAATAAATGGTTCTGTGAAAACTGAATATCCAAAAGAAAAAGAATAAAACCGGGCTCCTATCTTACACAACTCACAAAAATTAACTTGAAATAGATTAAAGACTTGAATATAAGAACTGAAACTACAACTCCTAGAAGAAAACACAGGGAAAAAGCTCCTTGATACTCTCTTAACATTGATTTTTTTGGATATGATGCGGAAAGCACAGGCAAAAAAAGCAAAAAATAAACATGTGGGACTATATCACTTAATTTCTGCACAGCAAAGGAACACTCAATAAAATGGAAAGGCAGCATATGGAATGGGAGAAAATATTTGCAAACAAATTAACTTACAGGTGTTAATATCCGAAATATTTAAGGAACTCATACAACTTAAGAGCAAAAGCACTCTGATTTAGAAATGTGCAGAGGAACTAAATAGGCATTTTTCCAAAGATGGCATACAAATGATCAACAGGTACATGCAAAGATGCTCAAAATCTCTAATCATCAGGGAAATCCATATCAAAACAAGAATGAGATATCATCTCACACCTGTTAGACTGGCTCTTACCAAAAAGAGAAGAGATAAGTGTTGACAAGACTGTGGAGACAAGGGAACCCTTGTGCTCTCTTGGTGAAAATGTAAATTGCTACAGCCACTATGAACACCAGGATGACAGTTCTTAAAAGTTAAAAATAGAACTAGCATATGATTCAGCAATCCCACTTCTAGGTATATATCCAAATGAAATTCAATTATTCCATCAAAGAGATATCTGCACTCCTATGTTCATTATAACATTTTCATGGTAGCCAAGATACAGAAGCATCCTAAATGTCAGCCTATGAATGGATAAAGAAGATGTGATATGTAATGTAATATAAGTTAGCCATGAGAAAGAAGGAAATCCTGACATTTGCACCAAGATAGATGGACCTTGAGGGCATTATGCTAAGTGCAAGAAGTCAGACAGAGAAAGACAAATACTTTATGATCTCATTTATTTGTGAAATCTAAAAAGCTGGACTCATAGAAACAGATAATAGAAAGGTGGTTGAAAGGGACTAGGGGAAGGAGAATGTGGAGATGTTTGTTAAAGGGTACAAACTTCCAGTTATAAGATGAATAAGTTTTGAGGATTTAATATACAGCATGGTGACTAAGTTAACGATACTGTATTATATACTTGAAAGTGGCTAAAAGTAGACCTTAAATGTTCTCACCACAAAAACATGGTAATTTTGCGATGTGATAGAGGTGTTAACTAACCCTACTTTGGTAATCATTCTGCAATATATATGTGCATCAAATCAACAGGTTGTTCACCTTAAACTTACACAATGTTATGTGTCAATTTTGTCTAAGTAAAGCTGATGTATAAAAAAGAAAAAAATGATATAGGAGTTAATCATAGGAGCTATATCCTTAAATAGTGAAAAATATCCAATGCCCAGTATTGTGAGTTGAATTGTGTCCCCCATAAAGACATATTTAAGTCCTACCATCTGGTACCTGTGGACTTGTCCTTCTTTGGAAATAGGGTCTATGCAGATGTAACCAAGTTAAGAAGAGGTTTGTGGTGGATTATGGTAGTCTCTAATACAATGACTGATATCCTTAGGAGAAGAAGGAAATTTGTATACAGACACACACAGAGAGGGAGAGTGCACCACGTGATGATGGAGGCTAAGATGAAGCCAGGGTCTGGATCAGTTAGTGAGAGGAACCACAGGCAGGAGTACAATGAACAGAAAACAGAAAACGCTGGGAACATTCAGAGTGCCAAGTAGTTTCAAGTGTGTGTGGGGAAGTTTGGTGAGAAATAAAGCTGAAAATGTGGATTAAGAGGCAATTTCTCAGTATCCTGATTTATGTTTGATTTTTCAAATAAATAGTTTAGTGTTTCCACTTGCTTCAACCTAAGCAAATGTGATCTTTGTCAGAACTGCAGAGGGCAGTCTGACACTTGCTACTGGGGATCAGAATCTAAAATGCAAATTCATTCACTCTAAATAGTAACACTTGCTATATATTTTGGGGGTTGCACTACAGATCACCAAAAGCAATTAATCAATTTTATGAAATCATTAACAAAACCTATTGTTACTGGTGTCAGTGAGAAAAACTCTGGCTGATTAACAAAATTTTCACATTTCAGGCTGACCCTTTAGTATCATGCAACATACTCCCTGAGATCCCATTGTGTAAACTGTTTCATAGTGACCAGAGTGATAAATATTAGTCCTATTTTATGAGTGAGGAAATGGATACAGAGTGAGACAATGGCTCAATGGCATTTATACAATGAATCAAAGACAGGACCAAAACAACCAATTTTTGTGAAATCTATCTGGTTTCAAGAAGATTGAAAATGCATCCCTTTTTCAATTGGTGGTAGCATTTGAACACAGCTAAAGACCCCTTGTAAATCAAATAATTTGTTTCTTCTATAAATAATAATAATAATTACTCCCATACACATAAGTGCTTTCACATGCACTACCTCATTTGATCCTCACAGTAAACCCATATGGGAGACAGTGAACATATAAGTATCCTCATTTTACAGATCAGAAAACTGAAACTCAGATACTATAAGTTGCTTTCCCAAAGTTATAAAGCCGGTAAGTAACAAATTTGAAACTAAATTAGAACTTAGGCTTTTCATTGCCTTGTCCAGTGCCATTTGTACTATGCCCACTACCTCCTTTAGTTTAACATAATTTAACACTTTCCATCAGGTTTAAAAGAGTCCTAAAAACAGCTTTACAAGTATTTATCACTATACAAGCCCTCATTAAGGATTAAAGCCCGTCACATTTAGTTAAAAAATACAACTATAAATTTTGTCTAATATTCTTATTCATTGATCTGAGTATTCTCTGAAATTAACAAGAAAACTGCACATAAGGAAAGGGTATAGATATTTTTGTCATTGTTATTAAGAGAGCCAGTGGGCTAGACAAATAAAGGTAGCATTTTAGTTGTAGCTCTGGGTCATTTTGTTCCCTGATTATAACATAGAACACTGAGCATTCACCCTCAAATTATTGGAGCAAAGTGTGTCACTAGGAAAGAAATGTTGTTAAAAAGAAAAGATGACATTTTTATTGGTGGAAGTTATGATGCTTGCTTTAGTAATTCAGATTTGATACCGCAAATATTATTTTTGCCAGCACTTTTTCAAAATATTGATGATAAGAATGCCAATTTAGGATGGAGTGGATATAGTTCTATTTAAATTCTTCTCCCTCTAAAACTCTCCTTCATTCTAGGAAAGAGTCCAATTCTGACAATCTCATGTGTTCTAGGGTGCAGAATCTTTCATTTGAGGAGCATCAAAGCGGTCCTAAAGGGCTCTTAAAAAAGGACAGGAGCCTGGGAGGGAAACTTCAAAATGTTGGCAAGGAGACAAATAAAATACACTTCAGTTTTAACAAAATACAAAATATTGTGAAACTGTGTCTTAGAGATTATTCCCGTGTAATTTAAAAAACATTGGCCTGTGTTCACAAAGGAGGAATGCTTACCCCTAACCTTCAAATAATAAGTATTCAAAATGTCCTTTTCATGAATATTCTCATTCATAAGTTTAGACTTGTTGTTTTTATTAGCCAAACAACATTTGAATATTTTGGGAAAAGGGAAAAATAAAACTGTTTTTAACTTCCATCCTATTTTAAGTGAAATAATTGAAATGATTATCTTCCATTCATAATTTGAAAAGTCTCTAGTTAATAGATTTGGGGAGAATGGAGGATGGGATTCACATTTCTAAAGAAGCTCATTTGAAGCCTAAATGTGTAGCTAGTTGAGAGTTTATTTTTATTCTGAATAAAAAGTAAAAAGAGACGTAGGTCCTCTTCTACTGCCTAACTTCTCCACTTGTATTTTTCCTCTCATCATGCCCATGGGATTGTCTTATATACTAAAGAATGTGCATTGGTCAGAACTCTTCCTAGTTCATGAGTAATAATATCTCATTGGTCCAGAATGAATATAGCAAGTAATGAAAAGCGTCTTGTTTCTCCTAGAATTGACTGTGTTACCGGCTTTTTCCCTTAAGGGAGTTAAAACTGGATTTATTAATGTTGGCTTTAGCCAAAGTCTCATGATTCCAGAGTTCTACAATAAGTCTCTGCTTCTGAAAGTTTCTGTGGATATAATCTTATTTACGTAAGTGAACTACTGAGAGAAGGGAAAATAATCCTTAAAAACAGAGGCATAACATGTAGGACAAAAAGATCAATGAGTGAATATTAATGAATATTAAGGTAAATCCTAATAAAAATGCTAGATATAAGAGTATGCCTGGCCTATTGTTATTAGTTATAACTATACTAATAATGTATATTGTTAGGAAGGCTTCACTCTCTTTCTTTGACATAAGATGAGCTAATGTATTCATTTCAAAACTGAATTTGGCAGTAGGTGAGTCTCTAAGATTTCATGACAGAAAGAAAACATATTAAATTACATCATTTTAAATTATATGACCAATTAAAGGACACATATACAGGACATTCGATAGCAAAGTAAAAAAATACTCTCAATTAGATTTTCAAAAGGAAAGGAAATATTCTCCAAGCGGATGATTCTTTTTGTTTGTTTGTTTGTTTATTACGGTAACATTGGCTTATAACATTGTATAAATTTCAGGTGTACATCATTATACTTCTATTTCTGCATGGATTACATCATGTTCTCATGTTGACCACGCAAATACTAATTACAATCCATCACCACACACATGTGCCTAATTATCGCTTTCACCCTCCTTCCTCCCGTCTTCCCCTCTGGTAACCACCAAGCCAATCTGTCTCTATGTGTTTGTTTATTGTTGTTATTATCTACTACTTGGTGAGTGAAATCATACAAGATGATTCTTATAAGAGTATTTCATTAAAAATGAGGGGATTTCTGTGAGGAGACTGTAATGAGATAATTTCAAAATGTACCTCTGTGTAGTTAAATGTTTTGATATGTTGAATGGAGTTACTTAAGGTTGATCACAAAAATGTTGGTAAACACCTACCAAATACAAGGGTCGTTTAAGATAGGTTTGTCTTTATGGCATTAAGTGATCAACAGTTTCAAATATTCCTGACTGTTTGTAGTACAGAAAATACAATTTGTTGTCTGTGTAAAGTCATCAAGTTAAATATTAAAAAGAAAGCATGCTAGGATGCAATCTTGGCTAACACTGTTGGAGATTGGAATCATCTTTCTACCTAATTTCATTGCAATCATGATACTGTGAAAATTATTCCAAAGAAGAATCTATAGCCTAGAATATATTCTAAGGTTGTACAGTTTTACCCATATCTTATTTTTTCTCTTAAAATAAGAGTGGTAATAGATTGATCAGTGACAAACATAACCTGATTTTTAAAAATATTAGTGATTATTTATGCACTTATTATGTACCAGGATGTGTGATAAACATTTTGAATATATTATACTATTTAATTCTTCCATTAATCCTATGAAGTGAAAATTGCAGTATTATAATGATATCAATTTGCAGACAAGGAAATTGAGGCAAATAAAGAGGTAAAATAACAAACAAATAACTGTCGTAAGAGGCTGTACCAAGTCATAAGCTAATTTTTGTCTTGCCCCCAAATTTATTTCCTCTGGAAGAGACTATAACAGAAAATCACCAGTTCCTTGTAGAAGATAGTAGTTTGAAAAATTTAGACTAACTTTTTGATGAAAACTGGCATGAAGTTTTTAAGGAATCCCTAAAGGACTTAATGGTCCCTAATGTAAAGTAAAAGTAAAATCCTCTTTAAAAATTAAGTATGACGTCAGGCAAATGGCAAATTAGGAAGCCCCAGGTCCTTATTACCCCATGAAAACATAAAAAAACAACTAGAGACTGGCTAAAATAATTTAATAGGAGCTCTGGAAAATGGTCAAAGTCTAGAGCAATCAAGTAAATATCCAATTAAGAAACAGCCACATTCAAAAATGTAAAAAATTTCATGGCATTTTTACTCACCTTTGTCCTATGCCTCACTGATGCAGTGTGGTCTTGGTCTAGAGGAGGTGGCAACCCAGTTCCAAATTCACTCTCTCAAACATGAGGGACCAGGGCATACCCTATCTTTCAAAGTTGTTGCTGGTGTGTAGGTTGCTTGAGAGACTAGTTTCTGTTTTGACTTACTCAGAAACTAGGAGATGAAAGTGATACAGTATAGATCTCAGGTTGTGAAAAGTGGCAGAAAGCAGTGGGCACTGCTCGTAAAATCTGCAGGGAGAGTACAGATCTTCAGATGCCTGGGCCTAGGGATTACTAGTAGAGACAGACAATAAAACCTCTAAGGCCCAGAGGAGAAGCTGGTGTGAGACTCTTTGGAAAATTAAGACATAAAAAAGCAGGAATGTATATGGGGCAATTGCAGAAGCCACACACAGGCATGCAAAAGCACAGAGGTGCAGGCAACACATGTTCAGAAAAGACTTGAAATGGCCTTAAGGCTTCACAACAGGCTGATATCAAGGCTTAAATAACACCCAGCTAATAAGTAGAGAACTGTCCTTGCACAGAGCCAATATGCCTATACTGGGAGAAGTGGCTTTTTTTTTTCTTTCCAAATGCTCAATTAAAAAAGTCACAGGGCAAATAAAAAAAACAGGAAAGCATGGCCCACTCAACGGAAGAAAATAAATTGGCAGAAACAATCCCTGATGAAGCACAGACATGAGACTTACCAGAAAAAGACTTTAAAGCAACTGTTTTAAAGATGCTCAAAGAACTAAAGAGAAACACAGATAAAGAACTAAAGGAAATTAGAAAAACAATACATGAACCAAATGATGACTCCAACAAACAGATATAAGTTATAAAAAGATACTAAACAGAAATTTTGGAGCTGAAAAATACAATAACTTAATTGAAAAATTCACTAGAGAAGTTCAACAGCAGATTTGATGATAAGGCAGAAGAAAGAATTAGAGGACTTAAAGATAGGACATTTGAAATTACAGAGGCTGAGAAGCAGGAAAAAAAAATGAGTGATGAAAAGTGAACAGAGACTAAGGTACTTATAGAAGATCATATAGTGGACCAATATATGCATTGTAGGAGTTCCAAAAACAGAAGAGAGAAAGGAGCAGAGAGCTTATTTGAAGAATTAATAGCCCAAACTTCCCAATAAGACATAAATATACAAAGCCAAGACTTCAGTGAACTCCAAGTAAAACAGAGCCCAAAAGACCCACATCTAGACCCAATATAATCAAGATATCAAAATGTAAAGACAGAGAATTTTGAAAGCTTCGAGAGAAACATGGCTTGTCATGTACAAGAGATCCTCAATAAGATTATCAGTGGATTTCTCAGCAGAAATCTTGTCAACCAGAAGGCAGTGGGATAATATATTTAAAGTGGTGAAAGAAAAAAAAATCTGTCAACTGAGAATTCTATATTTAGCAAAACTATCCTTCAAAAATTAGAGAGAAATTAGGACATTCTCAGATCCTGAAAAGCTGAGATACCGTATTACCACTAGAACTGCCCTATAAAAAATGCTAAAGGGAGTCCTTCAGGTTGAAATGAAAGATGCTAGACAAAAACTTGTAGCCATACAGAGATATGAAGATCTCCAGTAAGGTAAATATATGAGAAAATATAGAAAAACAATTATTGACATAATTTTGACCTGTAATTCCACTTTTTATTTTCTACATAATTAAAAAACAAATGTATAAAAATAATCATAAAACTAAGTTGATGCGTGCACAATTTATAAAGATGTAATTTGTGATATCAGTAACATAAAGTGGGGGGAGGGAAGTGGCACTGTATAGGAGTAGATTTTTTGTGTGCAGGTGAAGACAAGTTGGTATCAATCCAAAATAGATTGTTATAAACTTAGGGTATTAGATGTAATGCCCATGATAACTGCAAGGAAACGTCTATGTAATATACACAACAGGAAATGGGAAGGGAAGCAAAATGTGTCAGTACAAAATCAACAAAACATAAAGGAATGCAATAATGGAGGAAATAAGTGACAAAAGACTATCTGTAAATACACAGAAAACAAATAACACAATGGCCAAAGTAAGTCATTCCTTATCAGTAATTGCTTTCAATGTAAAAGGATTAAATTGCACAATCAAAGGACAGTCTCCAATCAAAGTCAACATATGAATTTGGTGGAGACAAAATTAATTCCATAACAGAAGGCAACTCCCTCAATATGATAAAGGCCATATATGAAAAACTCATAGCTAAAATCATAATAGTGAAAGATAAATATTTACCCCTAACATTAGAAACAAGACAAGATGCCTGCTTTCACCGCTTCTTGTCAAAGTATTATTGTAAATTCTAGACTGAGCAGTTAGGCAATAAAAAGAAATAAAAGACATCCAAACTGGAAAGGAAGAAGCAAAGTTAAGCCTCTATTCACAGAAGAGATGTTCTTACATATGGAAAATTCTAAAGATACCACAAAAAACTGTTAGAATTAATGAACAAACTCAGTAAAGTTTCAGGATACATACAAAAATCAGTTGTACTTCTATAAACTAACAATGAATAATCCAAAATGGAAAGTAGGGAAACAATTCCATTTACAGTAGCATCAAATAGAATAAAATATTAAGGAATAAACTTTACCAAGGATGTGAAATACTTGTGCACTGAAAATTTCAAAACACGGCTGAAATTAAAGAAAATAAATAAATGGAAAGACACTCTGCATGTATGGATTGGAACACTTGAAATTATTAAGATTTCAATACTACCTGAAGTGATCTACAGATTCAATGCAATTCCTATCAAAATTCCAATGATGATTTTTGCAGAAATAAAAAAAAAATTCATTCTAAAATTCATAGAGAAGCTCAAGGGACCTTGAATAGCCAAACCAATCTTGAAAAAGAACAAAGTTGGAGTTCTCATACTTTCTGATTTGATAACTTACTACAAAGCTACTATAATCAAAACAGTGTGATACTGGCATAAAGACAGACATATAGACCAAAGGAGTAGAGTAAAGAAGACAGAAATAAACCCTCTTATATATGGTCAAATAATTTCAACAAGGTTGGCAAGACCATTCAATGGAGGAAAAGACAGTCTATTCGACAAATGATGCTAGGAAAACTGGATATCCACATGCAAAAAAATAAGGTCGACTCATACCTTACACCATATACAAAAGTTAGCTCAAAATGGATCAAAGACATAAATGTTAACCCTTTATCAGATGTGTAGTCTGAAATACTTTCTCCAGTTCCATAGGTTATCTTTTTATTTTATTGATTGTTTCTTTTGCTGTGCAGAAGCTTTTTAGTTTGATGTAGTCGATGTAGTCCCACTGTTTATTTTTTATCTTGTTGCCTGTGCTTTAGATGTCATATCCAAAAACTCATTGCCAAGACCAATTTCAAGGAGATTATCTCCTATATTTTCTTTTAGGATATTTATGGTTTCAGGTCTTACTTTTAAGTCTTTAATCCATTTTGAGTTAATTGCTGTGAGTAAGTTAGGATAGAGGCCTAACTTTGTTCTTTTGTGGGAATAGCCAATTTTCCTAGGAGCATTTATTGAAGAGACTGTCTTTTTTCCATTGAGTATTCTTGGCTCCCTTGTCAAATATTTGTTCAGCATATATGCATAGGTTTATTTCTGGACTCTTGATTGTGTTTCATTCACGTATGTGTCTGTTTTTATGCCAGTACCATACTATTCTGATGACTTTTTGGTGGAGTTTGAAATCAGATATGTCATGCTTCCTGCTTTGTTTTTCTTTCTTAGGGTTTTTCTGTGGTTCCCTACAAATTTTAGGGTTGTCTTTTCTTTTTCTGTGAAAAATGCCATTGTAATCTTAATAGGGATTTCAATGAATCTATAGATGGCTTGGATATTATAGACATTTTAACAATATTAAAAGTTTCAATCCATGAACACAGGATATTTTCCCATTTATTTGTATATTCTTCAATTTCTTTTATCAACATCATAATTTTTAGTGTACAGACTTCTCATCTCCTTGGTTAAATTTATTCCTAAGTATTTTATTGTTTGATACTATTTTAAATGTAATAGTTTTTTTTTTATTTCCTTTTTCAGATAATTGGTTGTTAGTGAATAGAAACAATACTGATTTTGGTATTCTGCAATTTTACTGAATTTGTTGATTAGGTTTAACAGTTTTTTGTTGGTGTCTTTAGGATTATCTATATAAAAAATCATCTGTAAATAGACAAATTTTCTTCTTCCTTTCTGATTTGGGTGTCTTTTACTTCTTTTTCATGCCTGATTGCTCTAGCTAGGACTTCCAGTACTATGATGAATAAGAGTGGTGAGAGTGGGCACCCTTATCTTGTTCATGATCTTAGAAGAAAAGCTTTAAACTTTTCATCATTGAGTATGATGTTAGATGTGGGTTTGTAATATATGACCTTTCTTATGTCTAGGTACATTCCTGTATACCTAACTTGTTGAGAGCTTTGATCATGAATGGATGTTGAGTTTGTCAAAGGCTTTTTCTGCAGCTATTGAGATGATCATATGATTTTTATCTTTCATTCTACTAATATGGTGTATCACATTTATTGATTTGCATATATTGGACTGTCCTTGCATTCCAAGGATGAATACAACTTGATCATGATGTATGATTCTTTTAATGTACTGTTGAGTTTGGTTTGCTTATTTTGTTGAGAATTTTTGCATCTATACTTATCAGGGATATTGTCCTGCAGTTGTCTTTTCCTGTAGTGTCCTTGTCTGGCTTTGGTATCAGCGTAATGCTGACCTCATAAAATGAGTTTGGAGTGTTCACTCATCTTTAACATTTTGGAAGAGTTTGAGAAGAATTAACCCTAATTTTTTAAAAAAAATATTTGTTAAAATTCACCAGAGATACCATCCGGTACTGGGCTCTTTTTGAGAGGTTTTTAATTACTAATTAAATGTCCTTACTCATTATTGGTCTCTTCAGATTTTCTATATCCTCATGATTCAGTCTTGGTAGGTGGTAAATTTCTAAGAATTTGTGTATTTCTTCTTAGTTCAATTTTTTGTTCATAGTACATTATTACGGTACTTCTTATTTCTGGAGTTGAGTTGGAATGTCTACTTTTTCATTTACAATTTTGTTGATCCTTTCTTTTTTTGTTAGTCTCCCTAAAGATTTGTCAATTTTGTTTATCTTTTCAAAAAACCAGCTCTTACTTTTTTAAATCTTTTCTATTGTTCTTATGTTCTCTGTTTTACTTATTTCTACTTTAATCTTATTAATTGCTTCCATCTGCTAACTTTGGTCTTAGTTTGTTCTCTTTTTTTTCTAGTTTCTAGTGGTATAAACTTAGGTTGTTTACTTGAGGACTTTATTTTTTCTTGATGTATGGCATTATCATTATAAACTTCATTCTAAGAACTGCTTTTGCTATGTTCCATAAGTTTTGGTATGTTATGTTTCCATTTTAATTTGTCTCAGGAAACTTTTATTTCTTTTTTAATTTTTTTTTTAATCCACTGGTTGCTCAGGGGTGTGTTGTTGGATATCCATATATTTGTGAGTTTTCCAGTTTCCTCCTGTTATTGGTCTCCAGTTTCATACTATTGTGGTGAGAAAAGATACTTGGTATGATTTCCATCTTCTTGAATTTGCTAAAACTTTTTTGTTGCCTAACATATGATCTTTCTTAGGAAGTGTTCTATATGTGCTTAAGAAGAATGTATTTTCTGCAGCTATTGGATGTAATGTTCTGTATATGTATATTAGGTTAATTTTCTCTATAGTGTAGTTAAAATACACTGTTTCCTTATTAATTCCCTGTCCGTATGATCTGTCCTTTGTTGAGAGTGTGATATTAAAGTCTCCAACTATTATTGTATTACTGTTTATTTCTCCTTTTGTTTTTGTATTTGCTTAGTATATTTAGATGTTCTGATGCTAGGTTCCTAAAAATTTGCAGTTGTTATATCTCCTGGATGGATGGACCTCTTTGTCATTTGATAGACCTTCTTTGCCTCTTTGGACAATTTTTAGTTTAAAGTCTATTTTGCTGAAAAAAGTATAGCTACTCCTGCTTTCTTTTGGTTACCATTTGCTTAAAACAATACCTTTGGGCCGGCCCCGTGGCTTAGCGGTTAAGTGCGTGTGCTCCGCTACTGGCGGCCTGGGTTTGGATCTCAGGCGCACACCAATGCACCACTTCTCTGGCCATGCTGAGGCCACGTCCCACATACAGCAACTAGAAGAATGTGCAACTATGACATACAGCTATCTACTGGGGCTTTGGGGGAAAAAAAGGAGGAGGATTGGCAATAGGTGTTAGCTCAGAGCTGGTCTTCCTCAGCAAAAAGAGGGGGATTAGCATGGATGGTAGCTCAGGGCTGATCTTCCTCACACAAAAAAACAAACGAAAAAAACCAAAAAACAATAACTTTTTCCATTCCTTCACTCTCAGTCTACATGTATCTTTAAAGCTAAAGTGAGTCTCATATAGGAAGCACATCATTTGATCTTCTTTTTTAAATCCATTCAGCAATTCTATGTCTTTTCTTTGGATAATTTAATCCATTTACTTTTAAAATAATTATTGATAGGTAAGGACTTGCTATTGCTATTTTGTTAACTGTTTTCTGACTGTTTGTAGACCTTTTATTCCTTACTTCTTATCTTGCTGTCTCTTTTTGTGATTTGATGACCCTTTTGTAGTGGTATGCTTTGATTCTTTTATCATAATGTTTTGTGTAACTCTTACAGGTGTTTCTTTGTGGTTACCATGAGTCTTACATAAAATTTCTTCTATTTATACATTATATTTTAATCTGATAAGAACTTAACTTTAATAAAATACATAAACTTTACACTTTTACTCTCTCCTCCTCACATTTTAGATTGCTAATGTTACAATTTACATATTTTTATATTGTATATCCAATAACAAATTACTCTAGTTATGGCTACTTTTAATACATTTGTTTTGTCATTTTTAAACTAGGTTTGTAAATGAATTATGCACAACCATTACAATATTAGAGCATTTGACTTGACTCTGTATTTACCATTACCAGGGAGCTTTACACCTATATTCATATGTTTTTACAATATTAATTAACACCCTTTTATTTATGCTTGAAGAACTCCATTTAGCATTTCTTTTAAGGCTATTCTAGTGACGACAAACTTCTTCAGCTTTTGGTTGTTAGGGAAAGTCTTTATTTCTCTTTGATTTTGAAAGACAATTTTGTTTGTCTTTTCAAAAAAACAGCTCTTAATTTTGTTGGTAATTTTTGTTATTTTTGTGGTCTCTATTTCATTTATTTCAGCTCTGATCTTTATATTTCCTTCTTTCTAACTTTGGGCTTAGTTTGTTCTTTTTCTTGTTACTTATGCTTCAAAGTTAGGTTGTTTATTTGAGATCTCTCTTTTTTTTCTTAACATAGGTGCTCATTGTGATAAACTTCCTTCTTTCAACTGCTTTTGCAGCATCCAATAAGTTTTGGTATGTTGTGTTTCCATTTTTGTTTATGTCAATATATTTTTTTATTTTCCTTTAGATTTCTTCTTAGACCCATTTATTGCTCAGGAGTGTGTTTTTTTAATTTCTACATATTTGTAAAGTTTTCAGTTTTCCTCTTGTTGTTGATTTTTATTTTCATACCATTGTGGTCAGAAAAGATACTTGGTATGATTTCAATCTTCTTAAATTTGCTAAGACTTGTTTTGTGGCCTATCATATGATCTATCCTGGAGAATGTTCCATGTGTACTTGAGAAGAATGTGCATTCTGCTGCTGTTGGATGGAATATCTTATATATATCTGTTAGGTCAGTTTGGGCTAAAGTAGGATTCAATCAAATTCTGTTTATGTATGGATGCCAGATTTCTATTGTTGAAGGGGGAACCAAAACAAAAGATGTCTTATGCCACCATGATGTTGACATCACCCCCACTAAGATCATTAATATTTGTTCCAACTTTTTCTTCTCATTCTCACTACCATGGTTTAAACTTTCAGCATTTCTTCTTTGGAATTCTGCAACAGCCTCTTAACTATACCCCTATCTCCAGCCTTCCTCATTTCAATTGACTTTTTAAATTGCAGTCTGAGTAATTTACCTAATCCAATCGTGGAAATCCCCTCCAGTGTTTCTTCAATAGTGTGCAGGATAAATTCTAAACTCCTTAGAATGGCACTCAAAGCCATTCATAATTTGGAAGCATGCTTCCATTTCAGGTTCATATTAATACACTGTTTTCACACTGTAGGCTCCAGTTGCTATGAATTACTTAATAATCCCCACCCACCATGTTCTCAGTCTGATTCTTGCTTCTGTACAAGCCAACATGATGCTTCACCCACCTAAAATACATATTTAATGCTTTCTTTAAGATGTTCAGATTTCCTTCTGGGAAGCCTACCCTGAAGTACTCCCTCACAACAGACTCTTTCAGTCTGAGTTATACGTCCTTCCTCTGTGCTTTCCTCTACTGCAGCACTTATAACACCAAATATAAATATCTTTCTCTTGAAGTAGATTTTGAGCTTCTTGGGTGTACAGACTTGTCATATTTGTTTTTATATCTTCAATGCATAGCACAATATCTGGCAAATAGTTGATGCTCAATACATTTTGTTGAGTGAATACATGCCCAATATATTGGAAGGTGAAGAGGAAAATTTTAATTCAAGTGCCAAAGCCCTCATGGAATGTAGAAAAATGTTCTGGAGGTTAATTGATGATTAAGATTATGCTAAGGGTGATATAACCAGCTACAATGACACTTATAAGTGAATCATAATGAATGGTCTAAAAAACATTCACAGAGAGCAATGGTTTTCAACATTCCTTGGGCATTAGATCACTTGAGATATGGAGCTTTTAAAAAATAAAGTACATGGATTCCATTCACAGAGATTCAGTTTCAATTGGTCTAGAGTGAGATCCAGGTATTGTTAATTTTTTAAGTTCCTGAGTAATTGTATTGGGCATTGTATTAGTTTACTATGTCTCCCATAACAAAATACCGTAGGCTCGGTGGTTTAAACAACAGAAAAGAATTTTCTCACATTAATGGAAGCTACAAGTCCAAGGTCAAGGTATCAGCACGTTTGGTTTCTTCTGAGGTCTCTCTTCTAGCCTAGCAGAAGGCCACCTCTCACTATGTCCTCACATGGCCTTTTCTCTGTGTTTTCACATCCCTGGTGTCTCTTTGTATATTAAAATTTCCTCTTCTTATAGGGATAGATTGAATTAGGGGCACCCTAATTGCCTCATTTTAACTTAGTCACTTCTTTAAGGCCCTGTCTTTAAATATAGTCACATTCTGATGTACTGGGGGTCAGGGCTGCAACAGATTAATTTTTGTGTAGATACAATTTAGCCCATAGCAGGCACCTATTGAAGAGGGTAATTAACATTCTCTTTTTCTTGGCCTATTTTTCTTTACAGATTCATTGATATTTAATTAACATCAAATAAATTGCACATATTTACATTGTACAATTTGATGAGTATTGAGGTAAGTATATATCTGTTAAATTATCACCTCAATCAAGATACTGAATATATTGAACACTCCCAACAGTTTCCTCTTGTAACTTTGTAATCCATCCCTTCTCTGCTCCCCCATGCTCCCAGGCAACCACTGATTTGCCTTCTATCACTATAAATTAGTTTGCATTTTCTAGAATTTTATTTAAAAGTTGTCATATACCGTGCACATTTTTGTCTGGTTTCAGCCTAATTCAGGATAAATTTTTGATATTTATCCATATCATTACACATATCAATAGTTCATTCATTTTTAAAATGGGCAGAAGAACTAAACAGACATTTTTCCAGAGGACATCAAAATGTCAGACACATGAAAAGATTCTCAACATCACTAATCATCAGGAAAATGAAAATAAAAACCACAATGAGGTATCAGCTCACACCTGTTAGAATGGCTATCAACAAGACAAGGGAAAACAGGTACCAATGAGGATGTGGTGAAAGGGGAACCCTTATACATAGTTGTGCAAATGTAAACTGGTCCAAGCACTATGGAAAACAATATGGAGGTTCCTCAAAAAATTAAAAATAGATCTATTATAAGATCCAGCAATTCCACTTCTGGGTATACACCCAAAGGAAATGAAAATCAGGTTTTTGGCAAGATATATGCACTCCCAAGTTTATCACAGCATTATTCACAATAGCAAAGATATAGAAACAACCCAAATGCCTATCAACAGATGGCCCAACAAAAAGATATGGTACATATACACAATGGAATATTATTAAGCCGTGAGAAAGGAGGATGCTTTTCCATTTGACAACATGGATGTATCTTGAGCACATCATGCTAAGAAAGATAAGTCAGAAGAGAAAGACAAGTATTGTATGATATAACTTATATGTGGAATCTAAAAAATTCAAACCTGTAAAAAACAGAGTAAAATGGTGGTTGCCAGGGGATAGGGGGGATAAGAAAGATGGTGTTTAAGGGTACAAACCTGTAAGGAGTAGTAAATGAACCACAAAGATCTAACCTACAGTATAATAAATATGGGCAAAAATAGTATACTATAATTATGTAAAGTAATAAATATTGCTACATTGGCAATCATATTACAATATATAAATGTATCAAAGTAATGCACTACACACCTTAAACTTATGTGATGTTACATGTCAAATTTATTCAGTAAAAATAGTTTATTCTTTTAATTGCTGAGTAGCATTTCATTTTATAGATATACCAAAAATTGTTTATCCATTAACTTGTTGATGGACATTGGGGTAATTTCCAATTTTGGTTATTACAATTAAAGCTAGTATGAACATTCTTATACAGGTCTTTTTATACACATATACATATGCTTTCATTTCTCATGTTTAAGTACCTAAGAATGGAATGACCAGCTCTAATGGTAAGGATTATTTAACTTTATAAGTAAGTGTCAAGTTATTTTCCAAAGTGGCTTTACCATTTGCTATGGACTGAATTTTTGTTTCCCCCTCAAAATTCATATATGTCAAAGCCTCATCCCAAAAGTGATGGTATTTTCAGGTGGGCCCTTTGAAAAGTAATTAAGTCAGGAGAGTGGAGTTCTCAGGAATGGGATTAGTGCCCTTATAGGAAGAAATGGTCTCTCTCTCTCTCTGTCTACCATGTGGGGAAAAAGCGAGAAGGTGGCCACCAGCAAACCAGGAAGAGGACCCTCAACCAAGAATCAAATGGACTGACCCCTTGATCTTGTACTTCCCAACCTCCAAAACTGTGATAAATAATTTTTTATTGTTTAAGCCATCTAGTTTATGATAATTGGTTAGAGAAGCCCGAGAGGATTAAGACACAATTTTACATTCCCACCATCAGTTGCTTCATACCCTTGTCAACACTTGGCATGGTCAGACTTTAGAATTTGGAAAAATTACATTTTAGTGGAGTTCTAGTAGTATCTTGCCATGGTTTTAATTTTCATTTCCCTAATATACATTAGTACATTCCCTAATATACATCACTATACAGTGATGTTGAGCATCTTTTCATTCACTATTTGTCTTCCTTACATCTTCTATGGTAATGTGTCTTTTAAAATCTTTTTTTCTCTATTTTTTTGATTGGATTATTCACCTTCTTATTATTGAGTTGTAGGCATTCTTTGTAAATTCTAGACGTAAGTTCTTAGTTGGATATGTGCTTTTTAAGTATTTTCTTAAGTACTTTCTTAAGTATTAAGTATTTTCTCCCAGTCTATGGCTTGCCTTTCCATGTTCATAACAGCGTCATTTTGAAGACTCAAAATTTTTAATTTGGAAAAATCCAATTTTTAATTTTTTGTAGTTTATGCTTTTTGTGGCCAATTTAAGAAATCTTTGCCAAATTCAATGTCACTGAGATATTTTCCTACATTTTAGTCTAGAAGTTTTAGAATTTTAGTGCTTATGTTTAGGTCTATGATCATTTTGATTTTTGTATATGTTCTGAGATAAGGGTCTATGTTTTACTTTATTTATTTATTTATTTAGTTTTCATGTGCATATTCAATTATTCCATCACTATTGTTTTAACAGATCACCCTTTGCCATTTGAATTGCTTTAGGACCACTATTGAAAATCAATTTACCATATATCTATTTGTCTGTTAACGTACTCTTTATTCTGTTTCATTGATTTATATGTCTATCTTTACACCTTTTAAGGCAGTATTCTTTTTTTATTGAGGTAAAATTAATATATAACATTATGTAAGTTTTAGGGGTACAACAAAGGTCAGCCTCTGTATACACTACAAAATGTCCACCACCAAAAGTCTAGTTACCATCCATCACCATACAATTGACCCCCTTCACCTATTTTGCCTGCCTTCCAATCTCTCTCCCCTCTGGTAACCACCAATCTGTTTTCCATAACTATGAGTTTGTTTTTGTTCTGTTTGTTTTATTTTTTTAGATTCCACATATGAGTGAAATCATACTATATTTGTGTTTCTCTGTCTGACTTATTTCACTTAGCATAATACCCCCAAGGTCCATCTATGTTGTTGAAAATGGCAAGATTTCCTCCTTTTTATCACTGAGTAGTATCCCATTGTGTAGTATATATATATATATACACACACACACACACACACTATATCTTCTTTATCCATTCATCCATCAATGGACACATAGGTTATTTCCATATCTTGGTTATTGTTAATAATGTTACAATTAACATAGTGTTGCATATATCTTTTTAAATTCATGTTTCTGTATTTTTTGGATAAATACCCAGAAGTGGACTAATTAGATCATATGATAGTGCTATTCTTAACTTTTCGAGGAACCTCCATGCTGTTTTCCATAGTGACCGCATCGATTCACATTCCCACTAACAGTGCAAAAATGTTTCCTTTTCTCCACATCCTCTTCAACACTTGCTATTTCTTTTTGATAGTAGCCATTGTGCGTGAAGATAAGAGCCATCCACACACCACAAGAACAGTTGTGAAGTGAAATCTCATTCTGGTTTTGATTTGCATTTCCCCAATAATTAGCGATATTGAACATCTTTTCATATGCCTGTGGCGATCTGTATGTTTTCTTTGGAAAAATGTCTATCTAGTTCCTCTTCCCCTTTTTTAATTGGGTTGTTTTTTTGTTGTTGAGTTTTATAGCTTTTCATATGTTTTGGATATTAATCCCTTGTTTGATATATGATTTGCAAATATCATCTCCCATTCAGTAGGTTGACTTTTCATTTTGATGATGCTTTTTTTTACTGTGCAGAAAATTTTTAGTTTGATGTAGTCCCATCTATTTATTTTTGCTTATGTTTCTCTTGTGTTTGGAGTCAGATCCACAAAAAACATCACTAAGACCTATGTCAAGGAGCTTGCCACTTATGTTTTCTTTAAGGAATTTTATGTTTTCAGGCCTCACATTCAAGTCCTTAATCCGTTTTTAATTTATTTTTGTATATGGTGTAAGATAGTGGTCCAGTTTCATTCTTTTGAATGTAGCTGTCCAGTTTTCCCAATACTATTTATTGAAGAGACTATCCTTTCTCCATTGTATGTTTCTGTCTCCTTTGTCATAAATTAATTGCCCATATATGTGTGGGTTTATTTCTGGGCTCTCAATTCTGTTCCATTGATCTATGTGTTTGTTTTTATGCCAATATAATACTGTGTGATTACTATAGCTATGTAATATAGTTTGAAATCAAGGATCATGATACCTCCAGCTTTGTTCTTCTTTCTCAAGGTTGCCTTGGCTATTCAGTCTTTTGTGGTTTCATGCAAATTTTAGAATTATTTGTTCTAGTTCTGTGAAAAATGTCATTGAAATTTTGATCGGGACTGCATTGAATCTGTAGATTGCTTTGGGTACCATGGACATTTTAACAATATTAATTTTTCCAATCCAAGAGCATGGAATATCTTCCCATTTATTTGTGTTTTCTTCAATTTCCTTCATTGGTGCCTTATAGTTTTCAGTGTACAGATCTTTTACCTCCTTGGCTAAATTTATTCCTAGGTATTTTATTATTTTTGATGCAATTGTAAATGAAATTGTTTTCTTGATTTCTCTTTATGATATTTTGTTATTTGTGTATAGAAATGCAACAGATCTTTGTATATTGATTTTGTAGACTGCAACTTTACTGAATTATTTTATTGATTCTAACAATTTTTTGGAGGAATCTTTAGTTTTCTATATATAGTATCATGCCATCTGCAACTAGTAACAGTTTACTTCTTCCTTTCTGATATGGATGCCTTTTATTTATTTTTCTTGTCTAATTGCTATGGCTAGGACTCTCAATACTATATTGAATGAAAGTATTGAGAGTAATCATCCTTGTCTTGTTCCTGATCTCAGATGAAAAGCTTTCAACTTTTCACTGCTGAGTATGATATTAGCTGTGACTTTTTCAGATATGGCTTAAGGCAATATTCTTGATTACTGTAGCTTTATAATAAGTCTTGAAATTAGGTAGGTAGTCTAAGTCCTCTAATTGTTGTTCCATTTTTTCAAAATTGTTTAGTTTTTCAGTTTCCATATAAAATTCAAAACGAGTTTCTTGATTTCTACAGAAGAAAGCTGGTATTTTAATTGAGATTGCATTTACTGTATTGATCAACTTTAGGAGAATTAATATCACAGCAACATTCAGTAGTCCAATCCATGACCACATACTATATTTTCATTTATTTAAGTCTTCTTTAATTTATTTCCACAATGTTTTCTATTCATCATTATATCAGTCATGCATATCTTTTATATCAAATTATCCTTGAACATTTCATTTTCTAATATTATTTTATTGAGGTCAAATTGGTTTACAGCATTGTGTAATTTCAAGAGGACTGAATCTTGCTCACCCCCAACAGTCTAGTTTCTATGCATCACGATACATATGTGTCCCTTTAGCCCTTCCCCCCACCCCCTTCCACTCTGGTAACCACTAATATGTTCTCCTTCTCCATATGTTTATTTATCTTCCACATATGAGTGAAATCATATGTTTGTCTTTCTCTCTCTAGCTTATCTTGCTTAATGTAATACCCTCAAAGTCCATCCATGTTGATGCAAATGGCACAATTTTGTCTTTATGGCTGAGTAGTATTCCATTGTATGTATATATCACATCTTCTTTATTCATTCATCCATAGAAGGACACTTGGATTGCTTCCACATCTTGGCTATTGTGAATAATCCTACAATAAACATGGAATGCAAAAATCTCTTTGTATTTTTTTTTGTGAGGAAGATCAGCCCTGAGCTAACATCCATGCTAATCCCCCTCTTTTTGCTGAAGAAGACCGGCTCTGAGCTAACGTCTATTGCCAATCCTCCTCCTTTTTTTCCCCCAAAGCCCCAGTAGATAGCTGTATGTCATAGTTGCACATTCTTCTAGTTGCTGTATGTGGGATGCAGCCTCAGCATGGCCAGAGAAGCGGTGCATCGGTGTGCGCCCGGGATCCGAACCCGGGCCGCCAGTAGTGGAGTGCGCGCACTTAACTGCTAAGCCACGGTGCTGGCCCCTCTCTTTGTATTATTGATTTCAGGTTTTTTTGATAAATATCCAGTATTGGGATAGCTGAATCGTATGATATTTCTATTTTTAATTTTTTGAGAAATCTCCATATTTTTTTCCATAGTGGCTGCACCAGTTTGCATTTCCACCAACAGTGTATGAGAGCTCCCTTTTCTCCCCATCTTCTCCAACATTTGTTAATTTTTGTCTTGTTAATTCTAGTCATTCTGACGGGTGTAACGTGACATCTCATTGTAGTTTTGATTTGCATTTCCCTAATAATTAGCGAGGTTGATCATGTTTTCATGTGCCTATTGGCCATCTGTATATCTTTGGGAAAATGTCTTCATATCCTCTGCTCATTTTTTGATCCAGTTGTTTGTTTTTTTGTTGTTGAGTTTTGTGATTTCTTTATATATTTTGGAAATTAACCCCTTGTCAGATATATGATTTTCAAATATGTTCTCCTAGTTGGGGGGTTGTTTTTACATTTTCTTCCTGGTTTCCTTTGCCTTGCAGGGGCTTTTTAGTCTGACGTAGCCCCATTTGTTAATTTTTTCTTTTGTTTCCCTTGCCTGAGTAGACATGGTATTCAAAAAGATACTGCTAAGACCAATGTAGAAGTGCATACTGCCTATGTTTTCTTCTAGAAGTTTTATGGTATCAGGTCTTACATTCAAGTCTTTTATCCATTTTGAGTTAATTTTTGTGTATGGTGTATGATAATGGTCTACTTTTCTTCTTTTGCACGTGGCTGTCCAGTTCTCCCAGCACCATTTATTGAAGAGATGTTCATTTCTCCATTGTATGGTCTTGGCTCCTTTGTTGAAGATTAGCTGTCCATAAGTGTGTGGTTTTATTTCTGGGTTTTAAATTCTGTTCCATTGATCTGTGTATCTGTTTTTGTGCCAGTACCATGCTGTTTTGAATACTATAGCTTTGTAGTATATTTTGAAGTCGGCGATTGAGATGCCTCCTCCTTTGTTCTGTTTTTCATGGGATTGTTTTGGCTATTCAGGGTCTTTGGTTGTTCCACATAACATTTAGGATTCTGTGATCTATTTTCATGAAGAATATCATTGGGATTCTGACTGGCATTGCATTGAATCTGTAGATTGATTGGACATTTTAATATGGACATTTTAACTGTGTTTGTTCCTCCAATCCATGAACATGGACTATCTTGCCATTTCTTTATGTCTTCTTTGGTTTCTTTCACTAATGTCTTATAGTTTTCAGTGTATAGGTCTTTAATATACTTGGTTAAATTTTTTCCTAGATGTTTTATACTTTTTGATGCGTTTCTAAATGGGATCATATTCTTGAATCCTCCTCCTGCTAGTTTTATTAAGGTATACAATGCAAATGATTTTTGTATATTGATTTTGTATCCTGCAACTTTGTTGTACTCATGAATTATTTCTCATCATTTTCTGGTGGATTCTGCAGGGTTTTCTATATATATAATCATGTCATCCACAAAGAGTGAGATTTTTAATTCCTCTTTTCTAATTTGGATTCCTTTTGTTTCTTTTACTTGCCCAATTGCTCTGGCCAAACCTGCAGTACTATGTTGAATAAGAGTGTTGAGAGTAGGCACTCTTGTCCTGTTCTTGTTCTCAGAGGGGTGACTTTCAGATTTTTACCATTAAGTATGATGTTGGTTGTGGGTTTGTCATATATGGCCTTTATTATGTTGAGGTACTTTCCTTCTATACCCATTTTATTGAGAGTTTTTATCATAAATGGATGTTGGATCTTGTCAAATGCTTTCTCTGCATCTATTGAGATGATCATGTGATTTTTATTCTTAATTGTGTTCATGTGGTCTATCACATTGATTGATTCACAGATGTTGAACCATCCATTCATCCGTGGTATAAATCCCACTTGAACATCCTGTATGATCTTTTTAATATTTGCTGTATACGAATTGTTTACATTTTGTTGAGAATTTTTGCATCTATGTTCATCAGCAATATTGACCTCTAATTTTCCTTTTTTTCTTGTCCTGTTTGGTTTTGGTGTCAGGGTAATGTTGACCTTGTAGAATGAGTTAGACAGCATCCTATATTCTTCAATTTTTCAGAGTAGTTTGAAAAGGATAGGTATTATGTCTTCTTTGAATGTTTGGTAGAATTCACCAGAGAAGCCATCTGGTCTTGTACTTCTGTTTTTTGGGAGGTTTTTGATTGCCGTTTCAAACTCTTTACTTGTGATTGCTCTATTAACATTCTCCATTTCTTCTCAATTCAGTTTTGGAGGTTGTATGATTCTAAGAATTTATCCATTTTTTCTAGGTTATCCAGTTTGTTGGCATATGGTTTTTCATAATATTTTCATATAATCCTTTATATTACTTTGGTGTCCATTGTTATTTACCCTCTTTCATTTCTGATTTCATTTATTTGAATCTTCTCTCTTTTTTTGCTTAGGTAGCCTGGCTAAGAGTTTGTCAATTTTGTTTATCTTCTCAAAGAAACAGCCCTTAGTTTCATTGATACTTTCTAATTTTTTCATAGTCTCTATTTTGTTTATTTCTGCTCTGAATTTTATCATTTCCCTTCTTCAACTGACTTTGGGCTTTGTTTGTTCTTCTTTTTCTATTTCTGTTAGGTGTAGATTACTTAGTTGAGATTTATCTTGTTTGTTGAAGTGGGCCTGTATTGCTGTAAATTTCCTTCTTAGTTCTGGTTTTACTGCAACCTATGTGTTGGTATGTTGTGTTTTCATTTCATATTTCTGCAGGAATTTTTTGATTTCTTCACTGATTCAATGGTATTTTTAGTAGCATGTTGTTTAGTCTCCATATATTTGTGACTTGCCCAGCTTTATTCTTGTAGTTGATTTCTAGTTTCATATCATTGTGGTCATAAAAGATGCTTGATATGATTTCAATCTTTTTATATTTATTGAGGCTTGCCTTGTTTCTCAACATATGGTCTACCTTTGAGAATGTTCCATGTGCACTTGAGAATAATATGTATTCTACTGCTTTTGAATGGAATGCTATATATATATATATCTATTAAGTCCATCTGGTCTAGTGTTTCATTTAAATCCAATATTTCTTTGTTGACTTTCCATCTGGATGATGAATCCATTGATGTAAATGGGGTGTTGAGGTCCCCTACTATTATTGTGTTGCTGTCCATTTCTCCCTTTAGGTCTGTTAATAGTTGCTTTATATACTTTGGTGCTCCTGGGTTAGGTACATACCCATTCATAAGTGTTATGTCCTCTTTGTGGAATGTCCCTTTTATCATTATATATTGCCCCTAATTGTCTCACATTATCTTTTATATCTTGGAGTTTGCTTTCTCTGATATTAAGTATGGCAACACCTGCTTTCTTTTGCTTGCTATTTGTTTGGAGTATAATCTTCCATTCCTTTCATTCTGAGCCACTGTTTGTCTTTAGAGCTGATATGTGTTTCCTGGAGGCAGCATATATTGGGGTCTTGTTTTTCAATCCATCCAGCCACTCTGTGTCTTTTGAATGATGAATTCAGTTGATTTACAGTTACAGTGATCATTGATTATGAGGGCCTAATACTTCCATTTTTCTCTTGTTTTCTGGTGGTTCTATATTTCCATTGCATCTT
This sequence comes from Diceros bicornis minor, assembly GCF_020826845.1. NCBI lineage: Eukaryota > Metazoa > Chordata > Mammalia > Perissodactyla > Rhinocerotidae > Diceros > Diceros bicornis. The sequence goes on along the minus strand of NC_080781.1, from coordinate 76,099,064 downwards.
TTTCCTTGTCTTTTTGACTGCCATTTCAGTTTGGTGGTTTTCTGTGACAGTTTTCTCAATTTTTTCTTTATTTATGATATGTGGCTCTGCTCTGATTTTTTGTTTAGTGGTTACCATGAGGTTTGTATAAAAGCTCTCGTAGATGAGATAGTTCATTTTGTGATAGCCTCTTAGCTCCATTAACCTAAGCAAGTTCCATCCTTTTTCTCTTCCCTTTCTGAGGTATTCTTGTCACAAATTATTCTTTTTTGTGTTGTAGGTTTGTGACTAAATGGAAGTGTTTCTAGTCATTTTTGATGCTTTCTTTCTCCTCATCTTTGGTGTTATAATTAGATGTTTGCTAACCTATTCTGATAGAGAGCTGCAGTTTTCTGATTTTGTCTGTCTATTTATCTCCTTGCTCAAAGCTTTGTAAACCTTTGCCTTTTTATTTCAGGTACGAGGGCTCCTTTCAACATTTCTTGTAAGGCAGGTCTAGTGGCAATGAACTCTCTCAGATTCTGTTTATCTGGGAAAGCTTTGATTTTTTTGTCGCATCTGAAGGATAATTTCACTAGATTGAGTATTCTTGGCTGATAGTTTTTGTCTTTCAGTATTTTGAATATATTGTTGCATTCTCTCCTAGCCTTTTAAGTTTCTGCGGAGAAATTTGCTAAAAGTCTGGTGGGTGTTCTTTGTAGGTTATTTTCTTCTATCTTGCTTCCCTTGATATTTTTTATTTTCTGTTGACTTTTCCCAGTTTTACTATTATATGCCTTGGAGAAGGTCTTTTTGCATTGACGTAATTGAGAATTCTATTGGCTTCATGTACTTGTGTGTCTAGTTCCTGTTCCAGGTTTGGGAAGTTCTAAGTTATTATTTCTTTGAACAAGCTCTCTGCTCCTTTATCCCTCTCTTCTCCCTCTGGGATACCTATAATCCTTATGTTACTTTTCCTAATTGATTTGGATATTTCTTGTAGAATTTCTTCATTTTCTTTAAATCTCAGTTCTCTCTCTTTCTCCACCTAAAGAATTTCCATAATACTGTCTTTTAATTCACTAATTCTGTCCTCTAGAAGATCTGCTTTTTTTTTTTTACGGTTTCTACATTATTTTTTGTCTCATTAGTTGTGTTCTTCATATCCACAATTCCTGTATAGTTTTTTTAAGGACCTCAATCTCTTTGGTGAAGTATTCCTTCTGTTCATTAATTTTATTCTTGAGCTCATTGAACTGTCTTTCTGTGTTTTCTTGTAAATTTTTGAGTTTCTTTATGAGAACCATTTTCAATTCTCTGTCATTTAGATTGTAATCTTCTGTGACTTCAGGGTTGATTTATGCAGAGTTGTCATTTTCCTTCAACTCTGCAGTGTTACTGTAGTTCATGATGTTTGATGTATTTATCTTTTGCCAGAGAACTATTGGTTCTATCAGATCACAGACTCCACCTGCCTCCACTACGAGGGGGCAGAATCTTTGTTTTCTGATCCCACCCCATCTCGTATTTGTGCCAGTCTAACTGCTTGGCATTTTCACTGGCTGGCTGCAATCTCTGGGTGGGTCATGGTATGCAGCTATGTCAAGCTGAGCTGGTGTGGTAATTGGTAGGGGTGATATATGTTGGCCAGCACTGCACACACAGGTGGGTCCCCTGGGCTGCTGCACTTGGCAGCTGGGGCACCTTCACGTAGGCTGAGCTGCTGCTACTCAGTGGGTTGCAGTTGCATGGGTGGGACACCTTCCCATGGGCTGGGCACTGTGATGGGCAGATCCTGTGGGCTGCTGTGCTTGGCAGGAGGAGTGCCTTCACGTGAGCTGGCACTGAACTTTGCAGGGGGGGCACCTTCATGGTGGTGAGCCACTGCCACTCAGTGGTGAACATTAGCACAGGCAGGGCCACTGCAGCACAGTGCATGCTTCTGTGGGCCAGGCTACCATTTCCAAAGCATTCACATGTGGACTGGGCTTCCCTCACCTCCACTCACAGTCATGTTTGCTGCTGTGTGAGGATCCAGGATGTGGATTGCTGCAGCTGGTGAAAGGGAGGGGTCCACTCACCTAGTTCTACTGCTTCCCAGGGATCCAGCCCACACACCTTCAGATGTGTAGCTGCATGGATCTCTCAGGCATCCTATTGTGCTGTGTAGGGAATCCTCCGCTGGTTAATGAATGTCCATTTAGTTATAATTTAGAGGGCAGTGACAAAGTGAACAACTCACTCCACTATCATGATGACATCACTCCCTCAAATTATCCCTGAGCATTTCTTATTTTTGAAACTATTGAAAGCACTATTTTATTTCAATTTCCCATTGTATGTTGCTATTACATAGTCATATATCTGATTTGATTTTTGCATATTGACCATGTGTCCTGAACACTTGCAAAGCTCACATATTAACTCCAGTAGCTTTTAGGAAGAGTTCTTAGGAGTTTCTACATAGACAAACATGATATAAATGAAAAAAGACAGTTTTACTCTCTGCTAATCTGTATGTCCTTTATTTGTTTTTCTTGCCTTATTGCAGTTGCTATGGCCTCCAGTAAAATGTGAAATAAAAGTGGAGAGATTGGACTTTTGTGCCTTATTCCTGAGTTTAGGAAGAAAATGTTCAGACTTTCACAATGAAATATGATCTTAGTTCTGGATTTTTCATAGTTTTCTCTTCTCAGGTTGAGGAAATTTCTTTTCTATTCCTAGTTTGCCAAGAAATTTTTTCATGAATTAGTGCTTAATTTTGTCAAATTATTTGTCTGCATCTATCATATAGTTTTTCTCTTTAGTCTGTTAGTGTGGTAAGTTGTATAGTTTGATTTTTTGAATGTTAAGTTAATTTTGCTTTCATGAGATAAACCCCACATGGCCATGCCTTATTATGATTTTTATATGTAGTTGGATTTAATGTGTTAAAACTTCATTAAAAATTTCTATGTCCATATTTATTATGGATATTTGTCTTCAGTTTTAATTTCTTGCATTGTCTTTTTTTGGTTTTGTTATGAGGGCAATACTAACCTAATAAAATGAGTTTGGGAGTTCCCACTTCTCTTGAGTGAACTTTGATAGTTTGTTTCTTTCAAGGAATTTCTCCAATTTCCTGTATTTTGTCAAGTTTATCAGTATTAAGTTTTCAATCCATTATCCTTTTAATGTCTATATGGTCTGTAGTGACATCCTGTCTCTCATTCTTAATATTGGTAAGTTCTATTATCTATCTGTCTATCTACACAATGAACCAGCTTTTGGTTTCATTTTGTCTTCCTTTGCTGTTTTCTATTCCATCAATTTCTCTTTTTTTGTTTTTTTCCCCAGCTTTATTGATATATTATTGACATATAACACATGTAATTTTAAGGTGTACAACATGATGAATTGACACGTGTATATTACAAAATGAGCACCACAATTAGTTTAGTTAACTCCTCCATGCCCTCTCATAATTACCATTTCTTTGTGATGATAACATTTAACATCTACTCTCTTAACAACTTTCAAGTACAGGCACACCTCAAAGATATTGCAGATTGAATTCTAAACCACTGAAATAAGGCGAATATCACAGTTAAGCAAGTCATATGAATTTTTTGGTTTCCCAGTGCATATAAAAGTTATGTTTACTCTATACTGTAGTCTATTAAGTGTGTAATAGCATTGTCTAAAAAAACAATGTACATGCCTTAATTAGAAAATACTTTATTGCTAAAAAACGCTAATCATTATCTGAGCCTTCAGAGACACATAATCTTTTTGCTAGTTGAGGTTCTTATAAAAATGCAATATCTGTGAAGTGCAATGAAGTGAAGTACAATAAAATGAGGAATGCCTACACATAATAATGTATGTTAATTGTATTCACCATGCTGTACATTAGGGGTCCTAAGTTTTCATTTGGAGATTTGCAATGAGACGAAGATGAGCCATCTTCAAGGCACTTCAAAGGTAAAAAGAGTCTGATTTAATTGTCTCTGACCAGGATTAAAGCTGCTTAGCTGGATAAATAACTTACCATCTGTCCTTTAATCCTTGTTTGCTTTGGTCAACTAGTCAATTTCTTCTCTTTCTTTTTCTTTATTTCTTATTTTTATCTATCTTGGGGAAAATATTTTTGGAAATTGATGTCCACCTCTAACATATATTTGATATGATAATTTATTTTGCTAAGCTGATTTTCATTTCAACACTCAATACATGAATGTTACTGAAAGGACCTATACTTTGGTTTTCTTGCATTTTATGTGATACTTTTGGTATTTCTTGGTTTTCATATGTTTGGTCATGTTGAAATCTACATCTAGAATTATATTTTGTCCCTGTCTCAAACTACTCACTTTAAAAAGAGAGCTTTTGGGAGTATTTTTCTGTCCATACATATTCAAGTTTAATGTGTTTTTCTTAATCTCCACGTTCCATGTTGTTTAACACTATGAAAAGAAATGACAAGAAATATTCTTCAGAGTGGACTCCCTGGTAGCATTTCCTTTCTTCACTTTTGATCAGTCTTAAGCCTACAAAGGGCATAAGTCTTATAACACAATAGTATCAATAATTGTTAAAATTATAATAAATTAAGTAAACCTTTTGGAACATTAAAATAGGCTTAATCTATGTTTAGAGCAATGATATGCTTCTGGGGAAGATAATTGGTTAAAATTAGTAAAAGGACAAACTTGAATAGTTACAAAGCAATGGCAGAGGAATTGAACAACTGGAAATGTTCTTGTAACTTAAGAAAGCTGCTCATATAGTTCTTGTTGTTTATATCCTTGCTGATTACAAGAGTGTTAAATATAGAAAGAAAGCCACTTCCTGATATGTATCTAGCCTTGACTACATCAGAAAGCTATTGGACATCTCAGAAGAGGGTTATGCAAGTTTCCTCCTGAGTATATTATACATACATTCACATTTAAAGTAAAATTAAACTGTTAAATAGAAAGTAGTTCATTTATATGTCTAGCAGATGTTGCTATGGTTGGGCAAGTGGTAATGTGAGAAAATTAAGCAACTAAACTCAAGGAATTCTCTAAAACTTCTCCTACCAAAATAACATATAAAAGAAGGCATTTTGAAACTAGATTTTTATAAATCAGGTATTGGAGGAGAGTTGTATCTTTTTTTTTTATTTTTTGGTGAAGAAGATTAACCCTGAGCTAACATCTGTTGCCAATCCTCCTCTTTTTGCTGAGGAAAATTGGTCCTGAGCTAACATCCGTGCCCATCTTCCTCTACTTTACATGTGGGACACCTGCCACAGCATGGTTTGATAAACGGTGCCTAGGTCTGTGCCTGGGATCTGAATCTGTGAACCCCAGGCCATTGAAGTGGAGTGCATGAACTTAAACACTATGCCATTGGGCCACCCCCAAGCTGTATCTTTTTAAGCACCTATATGTATGCAAATCTGTCCTAGCAAAATAGTAACAGAAATAACCCAAATGAGAGAAATACAATTTCTAGTTAAAAGGGTCAAACATTGAGCAAATACAAAGAAACTGTTTTATACATATATATAATAATAAAATTATGTATATACAATTTGTATTTTCCTACTCCTTATCCTAGTAGTTGTATGTATATTATTTTTACTTACTTGTTCATCCACTCATTCAATGTATATTTACTGCCCATACAGTAGAATCTCATATTCATTAAGTAATATTTATTGAGTAAATATTTGTTGAATAAATATATTTTTGAGTAAATAAATTAATATAAAACTCCACACTAGAGGCTGAAAATATAAACATGAATAAAAGATGACCTCTCTCTTGATTATTAAGACAAGATGACCATAAATACAAGAAATTAACAAAATTCATAATTGTAAGAGTGTTATGATACACATATGCACAGATTGCTGTAAATTTTCACAGGAAGTGCTCAGTTGTTGTCTGGACAATTGACGAGGGCTGAAAGAGGCAATGTGATGTAATGAAGGAAAAATAGCCTTTAAAGTCCCAGAGATCCATTTTGAACATCAGTTCTGATGCTAGCTTTAAAACTTTGGTCAAGGAATTTAAATTCTGATCATTTTCTTTCTTATCTGTAAGATGCAGGCAAAGAGAATGTAGCATAGAAGGATTTTGTTTGCAGAATAGAGTAAGAAAGTCCTCAGCAAATACTTGATACACTATTGGCAGTCAAATATTTCCTTCTTTCTTCCCAGAAGTGAGAGCCTATTGGTTATCTATTATTGCATAACAAATTACCCCTAAAACTTAGCAGCTTGCCACAGACATTTATCATCTCCAAGTTTTTATGTATCAAGAATCTAGACATGGCTTAGCTAGATACTCTGCTTCATGGTCTCTCATGAGGTTGCAATAAAGATGCTGGCCAGGAGTTGGGTCTTATTTGAAGTTTTGACTGGAACAGGATCTGCTTCCAAATCACTTTTGTGGTTTTGAGCAGGATTCAGTTCCTTGAGGGCTATTAAGTTGAGGGCCTCAATTCCTTGCTGTCTGTTGGCCAGAAACCACCTTCAGTCTCTTGCCATGTGGGCTTTTCCAAGATGGCAGCTTACTTCATCAAAGGCACCAAGAGATAGAGTGTGCTAGCAAGATAGAAGTCACCATCTTATGTAACCTAATCACAGAACAGATACATCAATTATACCATATTCTATTGTTAAGAAGCAAGCTTTTAGGTTCAACCTACACTCATGAGAGAGGATTATACAAGGGTGTAAATGCCAGGAGGCAGGGACTATCAGAAGTCATCTTAGAGGCTGCCTACCACAGATAGCATTAAAAATTTACCACTTATTATTATTTTTGCTGTGTGCCAGGCAATGTGTCCTTTGAGTCATAGGAACAATCACATTTTATTCTTTCAACAACCCAGTGAAGAAAGTATTAACATTATTATTGTTATACCCCCTTTACAGATAAAGTACTAAAGTTTAGAGAAGTTAAGGAACTTTCCCAAGGCCACATATATAAGGCTTGAAGAAATGAATGAGAGTATTTTTTCCTATAGAAACCTACAGTGATCTACTCCTCAAACCATATAGACACCCAACTATTCTATATATTCTAAAATTGTAGTGTTGAATTGATGAATCTAATCCCTAAGGAAGCGCTAACTAGATGAGATATAACCCTTTCTCCTTGGTACAAAATGCTTTAACTTAGTTAAAATGCACGGATGTTAACTAGGAAATCTTTTAAGGAATGATTTATGGAATAAATTCCCAGAATTATTTTCCCTAGATTAATTCCAAAATTATAATTTTCTCTTTAAATTAAAAAAATGAATTTAGATTCATACATTATATTGAAAGAATTTGAGGGCTCTGACATCAAAAAAGAGTTGGCGAACATTTTACCCATGAAGTAATTTAAGTGATTTTGGAGATCATACTTTGGGATTTTTGAGAATGGTAAATCAATTAGTATATGCTTCTTTCTGTTACTGACTGTGTAACTGACATATCACTTCCATTTGTGTAGAAGTCCTTCATTTTCTCCATCTAGGATTCCACATAAAGAAAGACATCATGGCCCTATTGGGAAGTTTTGAGATTGCTAGTTGGCCTAAAGATTGTGGTTGAATGCCTGACAGAGATTTCTGTGGAGGTTTTGGTAAAGTCAACATCTTTGTTGCTGTATTACTTCTTTAAATGGAAATCATGGATGAGTTTGTTTGAAATATTAAAAGCATTCCGAAAACTTGGAAGTCTGTCATTTTTGCCAGTGGTAGTGATTGAGCTAGAATGTGTCTCTGGACTAACGTTCAATCTCATTGAATTCTCCATATATGTTATCATTCACTACATTTATTCTGTTTTTCTTAAATGTTTCTCTTTTCAAAGCTAGGAATTGGTAACAAAGCTATGAAATAAAGTACATACGTAAAGTAGCTATAATTGAAAATGTACAACCCAAACAATTCTTTTATTCAATCATGTCTTTTTATCTTCTTTAAGCTATCATTATCTTTCTCTTTATATAAATAGAACATTCAACTTCATTCAGTGTACATATTGGTCCAAAAGGTCTGATGTTTACTATTTCATTTTTCATAAATTAAATAATTAAAGTAGATATAATGATTTTAAACAATGTCTTGTAAAGAAAATAGCAAGTGGAAGTTTGTTAGGGGGATATTAGTTTCTTATTTCCGCTTTAACAAATTACCAAAAGCTTAGTGGCTTACAACAATAAGAAAAATTATCTTGCAGTTCTAGAGGTCAGAAATCCTAAAATTAAGATGTTGGGAAGACTGCATTCCTTCTGGAGACTCTAGGGGATAAAGTGTTTCCTTGTCTTTTCCAACTTCTAGAGGTTACCTGTATTCCTTGGCTTGTGACCCCTTTCTCACATAACTCCAATGTCTTGCTTCCCTCCTCATATGTTCTACTATTAACTCTGATCCTCTTGCCACTTGCTTATAAATACCTTTATGATTACGTTTTGCCTACCCATAAAATCTCCTCAACTCAAGATCCATAACTTAATCATATGTGCCAATACCCTTTTGCACTGTAAGGTAACAAATTCACAGGTTCCAGGCATTAGGGATTAGACATTTTTAGGGTGCCATTATTCAGCCTACTATAGGGGTTATGAAATGCAAAAGGAGACAATGAAAAGTAGAGAATGTCTACTGACAGATTTTCAGAGATGTTCTAGTGTTATCAGATTGGCATTTTATGACAGCAATCAATTCAGTTTATAAAAACATATGGGACTTTAAGTTTTATCAAGATTGTGTATATTTAAACCTCCGTATATACTAACAGTAGTGATGGAATTTTTTTCCTTCATTACTCTTTTTTGGGAAATGAATTGATAGACCAGTAGGAGAAAATCAAATTATCCAGAAAACAAATGTAGGCATAGCTTTATTTTTCCATAATTATAGAATATGTTGAAATAGAATCTATACTTATTTTGTGTAGCTCAGTGGGCAAACATAGTACTAATTAGTGGAATTACTTACCCCAAGGATATACTTCCTAATAATAAGAGATTTTTCCTTCAGAAGAAAGTGACTTCATGATTAAAAGACTCTGAATAAACCCTGGATAACCAATTGTCAGAAATGTAGACTTGATTCATAGATCAGTAGTTCTCAGTCTGTGAGAAAGTTTTTATTAGAATTCAGTGAAATTAAAAACTTAAGGATAGATTCAGGATTTTCTCACACAAATAAATTAATTAAATTTAAAACTCTCTTTTATTTAGATATTATGTTCTTTACAAATTTTTGGAAATAAAATGACCTTTATTTTTACAAAATAATAACCATACGTTATAATAATTGTTGTGATTTTATTTGGCAGCACAAAATATTGGAAACCATATACTTGTTCTCAAAATTTTATTTTATTTTTTTTTGAGGAAGATTGGCCCTGCACTAACATCTGTTGCCAATCTTCCTCTTTTTTTCCTTTTTCTCCCCAAAACTCCATTACATAGTTGTGTAGCATAGTTGTAGAGTTGTAGATCTTCTATATGGGATGCCGCCTCAGCTCGGCTTAATGAGTGGTGAGTAGGTCCATGCCCAGGATCCAAACTGGCTAATCCCGGGCTACCAAAGTGGAATGCACAAACTTAACCACTACGTCACCAGGCTGCCTCCTCAGAATTTTAATTTTTTAGTCTTACTCCTTTGTGAAATTGAAAAATCTGCAAGCAATTTGCTAAATGATTGCTAAAGTCTCTGAAGAACCTGAGATGTTTTTTTGATTCCCTAACTCATTGGAGTCAATTATTATTTCAAACACCATATAGCTATCGTTTATTGAGGACTTATTATGTGTCAAACATCAAAATAGGCATTTTATATATGTATAATACCTAATCTAAAAATAAAATTGATATTTATTATTTTCACCGTTTTACAATTGATAAAACAGGGACAGTGGAGTTATATAACTTCCATTCACAATTAGTAAAAATTGGAGCAATGATTCACGCACAGATTTGCCTGATACCCATCTTGATGGGTATGGCCTTGATATATGGCCTCTCTTTAGTTGTATTTAAACTGCAAAACTCTCCTCTAGGAATGTATCATCCTTAATCAATGACAACATTCTACTTACAGTGAAACAATCTTTCACCTTTAAAATTAGAGCTGTAAATTTTGAAGAAGAAAGACTTTGGAGAAGGAATTCTTTCCATATTAAAGAGGTTACAGCTGGTAGGATTTCATGTAATTTGATTTTTCCTGATAATTTACTTTTCAATATCCCTAGTTCCTACTCATTTACTTACTATAAACTTCGCATTTTGGGGGGAACATAAAATCCTAGTCTTTCTTGACTCACTAAGCAATATAGTACAATACTTCATCTACTACAGCTTATTTACTTTAAAAGTTTTGTATTTTTTAGGCTGTGTGCTATTCTCTCAGAGACTAATAAACATGTCAACCTCAAATTTAATTCAGTTCGCACAATATATATAGCACACACACTAGATGCCAGTCAATAGGTTAGCTGGCCAGAGATGGGTGTGGAAAATTGGGAAAAATGTTTGAAAGAGAGATGGGGGGCCAGTAATAGTAGCTTTTGCCTTCTCTTTCAAAATTGTGCCTAACCCTTCAAGCAAGGATCAAGCTGGTGACGTTTTTTCCACCCTGGAAAATTCACACCCAAGAATACAACATTTGAACAAGCACAATATGGGGATCTTTTAACCACAATAGACATATCACACTCAACTGCCCCATAATGCTCTAAGAAGGGGCCTCCCATTGTTTTCTTCTAGAGAAATTGGAGTTTAAATTTTATCAGAAGCATAGGATATGCAATATCTTGATAGATGAACTCCTTAGAGTTATGGGGAGGGACACTTTCCACATGTCTGCCCTTTCAGTGGCTCCCAGTGCAAGCAGCCAGCACTTGTTGCCACACCTGGATTTTCAAAGTTTTCTTTTTTCTTAATCTGGAAATCATGATTCAATTTTTTCTTTAACTAGTTGTTACTTACATATTTTTATTGGTATCCAATCCACATTTAATTTAGGTACTATGTAGTAAATTTAATTCTCTGCTTTTCATACCACACCCAACCCTCAACATATTTTTTTCCATCTAGCTATTTCTCTGAGTCAACAGAGCTTGTTGACCAGGAGAGTGTGCTATCAGACTTAAAAGAGAGGATAAAAATACTTTTAAAAGTCTTAGATATATTTTAGGTGATATACCAACTGCAGCTTTGTAATAAAAAGAATTTTTGTGTATAAATTTCAACTCCTTTGAAAGGTGGAATGAAATTTCTTCCAATAAAACTTCTATGACTTTCTCATGACCAACTTCTCCTTAAAAACATATGTATATGCATTAGATCTTCAGAACTCATTCACCTTGCAAAACTGAAACTTTGTACTATTTGAACAATATCTCCTCATTTCCTCTTCCTCTGCACCCCTGGCAACCACTATTCTACTCTCTGCTTCTATAGGTTTGACTATTTTAGATTCCACACATGATTGAGATCATTCAGTACTTGTCTTTTTGTATCTGGATTATTTCACTTGGCATAGTGATGATAGTTAACAATACTATAACATATACTCGAAATTTGCTGAGAATAGATCTTAAATTAAATTTTCTCACCACACACACATGCACACACACACATACACACACAATTGTAACTGTAAAGATCCCTGGTAGTTATTTAGCTTGATGATGATGATTTTTTCACAATGTATACATGTATCAAAACATCAATTTGTACACCTTGAATACACAAAAATTTTATGTATGAAAGATATCTTGGGGTGGGCCCCATGGTCTAGTGGTTAAGTTTGGTGCATTCTGCTTCAGTGGCCTGGGTTCAGTTCCTGGGTGTTGACCTACACCACTCAGCTGCCAGGCTGTGGTGGCAACCCATACACAAAATAGAGGAAGATTGGCACAAATGTTAACTTAGGGCAAATCTTCCTCAAGCAAAGCGAGGAGGATTGGCAATAGATGTTATCTCAGTGTGCATCTTCTACAGGAAAAAAAGTATATATCTCAATAAAGTTGTTTTAAAAAATACTAAAGAAAAAAATTGTACTTTAAAAAGTAAAATAAAAATCCAAACAAGATTGGTATATTATATTCATGTCAATATCTTGGTTGTGATACTGTTCTATAGTTTTGAAAGATGTTACCACTGGGGGAAACTAGATAAAGGACACATGGGATATTTTTGTATTATTTCTTACCATTGCATGTGAATCTGCAATTACTTCAATAAAAATTTCCATTAAAAATGTATATAGACTTTAAGACAAAAATAGTTATTGGAAATGAAGGACATTTTATAATGATGAAATGGTGAATCTATAAAGAAGATATAAAAATTATAAACATATATGCACCTAACAACAGAGCCCCAAAATGCACAAAGCAAACATTGACATAAATGAAGGGAGAAACAGATAATTCAACAATAATCACTACAGACTTTAATACTCCAATTTCCATAATGGATAAAACAACTAAACAGAAGATCAGCAAGGAAATAGAAGATCAAACAACAGTATAAACCAATTAGACCTAAAAGATATCTATATAATATTCTACCCAACAACAATAGAATACACATTCTTCTCAAGTGTACATTGAATATTCTTCTGGAAAGACCAGATGTTAGATGATAACACAAGTAACAATAAATGAAAAGGATTGCAATCATATAAAATATGTTCTTCAAGCACAATGGAACAAAATTAGAATTTAATACCAGAAGGAAAACTGGAGCACTCACAAATATGTAGAAATTAAAAAACACATTTCTAAATAACCAATGGGTCTAAGAAGAACTCAAAAAACATCAGAAAATACTTTGAGGTGAACGAAAATGGAAACACAACATACCAAAATTTGGTATGCATTTTGGGATGCAGTGAAAGCAGTTCTCAGGGAAAAATTTATAGCTTCAAATGCTTACATTAGAAAATGAAGAAGAGAGTGTAACGACAACATCATGGCAGAGTGAGTTGGTCTTTTTGTCTTTCACCTCTAAGCTACAACCAAACGGACATCCACTAACCAACAGAAGGTTCCATACACTGTACAACAGGATGCCTGAGAGATCCATGCAGCTATACATCTGAAGGTGGGTGTACTGGACCCCTGGGAAACAGTGGAAATAGGGGAGAGGCGCTCTCCCCCTTCCCAGTGGCAGTGATCTAGGTTGCAGATCCTCACACAGCAGCCAGTGTGACTGTGAGTGGAGGCAAGGGCAGTCTGGCCCATGCACAAAGGTAGCCCACCTGCAGGAGCACCCACTGTGCCATGGTGGCCCTGCCTGTGCGAATGCTCCCCAACCAGTGGTGGCAGCTCAGCCCACATGAAGATGCCTTGTCTGAATGGCGACCCTGCCTGCAAGAGCACAACCCATCTGCTGAGTGCAGCGGTGCTGCCTGTGTGAATGCAGAGTTGCCAGATCTGCACAACTACGAGTACATGGGGTGGGAACAGAAAAAACAGCTCCTGCCCCCCGCACAGCAGTGGCAAGTGGAATCTGCAACCAGAAGCAAAAGGAACCATAGCAGAACAAGTTACCCAGTTTTCAGTAGCAACAACACCGACATCAGCTCCACCCAGTATAATTCCCTGAATCTCCAGGCCCCTGCCAGCAACAGTGAGACCTGTGAACCCAGAACCCCTGGTAGTGGTGCAACCAGCACCCCACGAACCTGGGAACAGCAGCACAGGTGGTACACAAGACAGCAGCATCTGAACCTGCAGACACCCAGTGGAGGAACATGAGACCCAGGTGACCAGAACCAAAGTAACCAAAGATGTACTCAAATAAGAAAAGGTGATTACTATGACAAATGGTCTGGCAGAAGACCAATTCATCAAACACCATGAAGAACTACAGTAACACTAGAGAACGGAAAGAAAATGATCTCTCCAGAAACCAAACATGAAGTCACAGAAGATTGCAATCTAAATGAAATAGAATTTAATATATCTGTCATAAAGAAACTCAACAAGTTATAAGAAAGCTCAGAAAGACAGTTCAGTGAGCTCAGGAATAAAATTAATGAAAAGAAGGAATACTTCGCCAAAGAGATTGAAGCCCTAAAAAAAACAAAAACAAAAATTCTGGATATGAAGAATGCAATTAATGAGACAAAAAATAAGGTAGAAAGCATAAAAAATAAAGCAGACATTAAAGAGGAGAAAATTAGTGACCTCGAAGACAGAAATCTAGAAATGCATCCGCTGGAGGAGGAGAAATAATTAAAATATAAAAATAAGGAAATTATTTGAGAAATAACTGACTGAATTAGGAAAAGTAATGTAAGGACTATACTTATCCCAGAGGGAGAAGAGCATGAGAAAGGAGCAGAGAGCTGGTTCAAAGAAATAATAGCTGAGAACTCCCCAAACCTGGGGAAGGAACTACACATACAAGTACGTGAAGCCAATAGAACTCCCAATTACATCAATGCAAAAAGACCTTCTCCAAGGCATATAGTAGTAAAACTGGCCAAAGACAAAGAAAAACTTTTAAGGGCAGCTAGGCAGAAGAAAATAATCTACAAGCCCTATCAGGCTTTCAGCAGATTTCTCAGCAGAAACTTAACAGGCTAGCAAAGAATGTAATGATATATTCGAAATACTGAAAGACAGAAACTATCAGCCAAGAATACTCAAAACAGTGAAATTATCCTTCAGATATGACAGAGAAATAAATAAATAGAAAGCTTTCCCAGATAAACAGAATCTGAGAGAGTTCATTGCCGATATACCTGCCTTACAAGAAATGGTGAAACGAGCCCTGCTTCCTGAAACAAAAAGGTGAAGGTTTACAAAGCTTTGAGCAAGGAGATAAATAGACAGACAAAATCAGAAAACTTCAGCTCTCTTTCAGAATATGGAAGCAAAAATTTAATTATAACTTAAAACATAAAGGGAAGGAAAACATCAAAATTAACTATCAACTCTTGAACTTAGTCACAAACTCAAAACACAAAACAGAATAATTTGTAATAACAATAACTCAGAAGGGGAGGAGGAAAGGGAAGGAAACTGCTTAGGCTACTGAACACAAAAGGCTATTAGACAATGGACTACATCATCCACCAGAACTTTGTATACAAACATCAAGGTAACTACTAAACAAAAAATCAGAGCAGAACCACAATTCACAAAAAAAACAGAAAACCTCCACAGAAAACCTCCAAAATGAAATGGAAGTCAGTTTTACAAAGGAAGAGAAAAAATGGAAATTGAGGACAACCAAAAAACAAGAGATAAAGTGGCAATATTAAACCCTCATATATTAATAATCACTCTAAATGTAAATGGATTGAATCCTCCAAACAAAAGATACAGAGTGGCTGGATGGATTAAAAAACAAAACCCAACAATATGCTGCCTCTAGGAAACACATCTCAGCTCTAAAGACAAACAGAGGTTCAGAGTGAAGTGATGGAAGATTATACTCCAAGCAAATGGCAAACAAAAGAAAGCAGGTGTTGCTATACGTATATCAGACAAAGCAGACTTCAAGATAAAAAAGATAATGAGAGACAATTAGGGGTAGTTTTTAATGATAAAAGGGACTTTCCACAAGGAGGTCATAACACTTATGAATATATATGCACCTAAGACAGGAGCACCAAAGTATAAAAAACAACTATTCACAGACCTAAAGGAAGAAATTAACAGCAACACAATAACAGTGGGGGACCTCAAAACCCCACTTACATCAATGGATAGATGATCTAGACAGAAAGTCAAAAGGAAATAGTGGATTTAAATGAAACACCTGATCAGATGGACTTAATAGATAAATATAGAGAGAGCATTCCATTCAAACCCAGCAGAATACACATTCTTCTCAAGTGCACATGGAACATTCTCAAAGATAGACTATATGTTGGGAAACAAGGCAAGCCTTAATAAATTTGAAAAGATTGAAATCATGTGAAGCATCATTTCTGACCACATGGCTACGAAACTGGAAATCAACTACAAGAAAAAAGCTTGGAAAATCACAAGTATGTGGGAACTAAACAACATGCTACTGAACAACCACTGGATCAATGAAGAAATCAAAAGGGAAATTAAAAAATACTTGGACACAAATTAAAATGAAAATACAACACACCAACCCTTATGGGATGCAGGAAAAGTGGTTATAAGAGGGAAACACAAAGCAATATAAGCCCACCTCAACAAACAAGAATAATCTCAAATAAGCAATCTTAAACTATACCTAACAGAAGTAGGAAAAGAAAAAAAAAAAAGCCCAAAGCCATCAGAGGGAGGGAAATAATAAAAATTAGAGCACAAATAAATGGAATAGAAACTAAAAAAACAGTAGAAAGGATCAATAAAACTAAGAGCTGGTTTTTGAAAAGATAAACAAAATTGATAAACTCTTAGCCAGAGTCACCAAGATAAAGAGAGAGAAGGCTCAAATAAGTAAAAGTACAAATGAAAGAGGAGAAATTACAATGGATACAGCAGAAATAAAAAGGACTATAATAATACTATGATAAACTATATGCCCACAAATTGGATAACTTAGAAGAAATGAATAAATTCTTAGGATCATACAACCTTCCAAAACTGAGTCAACAAGAAATAGAGAATTTGAATAGGCCAATCACAAGTAAAGAAACTGAAACAGTAATCAAAAACATCCCCAAAAAACAGAAGTCCATGACCAGATGGCTTCTCTGAAGAATTCTACCAAACATTCAAAGAAGATTTAATATCTATTCTTCTCAAAATATTCCCTGATACCAAAACCAGACAAGGACAACACAAAGAAGGAAAATTACAGGCCAATATCACTGATGAAGATAGATGCAAAAATCCTCAACAAAATACTGGCAAACTGAATACAACAATACATTAAAAGGATCATGCACTATGATCAAGTGGGATTTATACCAGGGATGCAGGGGATGGTTCAACATCTGCAAATCAATCAATGTGATCCACCACATTAACAGAATGAGGAATAAAAATCACATGAATATCTCAATAGATACAGAGAAAGCATTTGACAAGATCCAACCTCCATTTATGATAAAAAAAAAATCTCAGTAAAATGAGTATGGAAGGAAAATACCTCAACATAATCAAGGCCATGTATGAAAAACTCACAGAAAACATCATATTTAATGGTGAAAAACTAAAAGCCACGCCTCCCAGAACAGGAACAAGACAAGGATGCCCACTCTTACCACTCATATTTAACATAGTACTGCAGGTTTGGCCAGAGCAACTAGGTAAGAAAAAGAAACAAAAGGAATCCAAATTGGAAAGGAAGAATTGAAATTGTCACTGTTTGCAGAAGACATGATTCTATATACAGAAAACCCTAAAAGATCCATCAGAAAACTATTAGAAATAAGCAACAGCTACAGCAAAGTTGCAGGGTACAAAATCAACTTACAAAAAATCAGTTGCATTTCTATACACTAATAACAAACTAGCAGAAAGAGATATCAAGAACACAATCCCATTTATAATTGCATCAAAAAGAATAAAATATCTAGAAATAAATTTAACCAAAGAGGTGAAAAACCTTACCCTGAAAACTATAAGACATTATTAAAAGAAATTGAGGAAAATGTAAAGAAATGGAAAGATATTCTGTGTTCATAGATTGGAAGAATAAACATAGCTAAAATGTCCATATTACCTAAAGCAATCTACAGATTCAATGCAATCCCAATCAGAATCCCGATGACATTCTTCACGGAAATAGACCAAAGAATCCTAAAATTTATATGGAACAACAAAGGAACTTGAATAGCCAAAGCAATCCTGAGGAAAAAAAAAAAAAAAAAACAAAGCTGAAGGCATCACAATATCTGTCTTCAAAATATACTACAAAGCTATAGCGATCAAAACAGCATGGTACTTTCACAA
Organism: Diceros bicornis minor; assembly: GCF_020826845.1. Lineage (NCBI taxonomy): Eukaryota > Metazoa > Chordata > Mammalia > Perissodactyla > Rhinocerotidae > Diceros > Diceros bicornis. The sequence goes on along the minus strand of NC_080781.1, from coordinate 76,081,228 downwards.
AAACAGACACACGGATTAATGGAACAGAATTGAAAGCCCAGAAATAAAACCACACATCTATGGACAGTTAATCTTCAACAAAGGAGCCAAGAACATAAAATGGAGAAAGGAAAGTCTCTTCAATAAATGGTGTTGTGAAAACTGGACAGCCACATGCAAAAGAATGAAAGTAGGCCATTGTCTTGCACCATACACAAAAATTAACTCAAAGTGGATTTAAAGACTTGAATGTAAGACGGAAACCATGAAAATTCTAGAAGAAAATATAGGCAGTGCACACTTTGACATTGGTCTTAACAACATCTTTTCAAATAGGATGTCTGCTAAGGCAAGGGAAACAAAAGAAAAAATTAACAAATGGGACTATATCAGACTAAAAATCTTCTGCAAGGCACAGGAAAAACCATGAACAAAATGAAAAGACCATCCACCACTGGGAAAAAATATTTACATATCATATATCTGATAAGGGGTTAATTTCCAAAATATATAAAGAACTCATACAACTCAAGAACAAAAAAATAAATAACAGGATCAAAAAATGAGCAGAGGACATGAACATACATTTTTCCACAGAAGAAATACAGATGGCCAACAGGCACATGAAAACATGGTCAGCATCACTAATTATTGGAGAAATACATATCAAAACTACAATGTGATATCACCTTACACACATCAGAATGGCCATAATTAACAAGACAATAAATAACAAATGTTGGAGAGTATGTGGAGAAAAGGGAACCCTCATACATTGCTGATGGGAATGCAAATTGGTGCAGCCACTAAGGAAAACAGTATGGAGATATCTCAAAAAATTAAAAATTTCAATACCATATGATCCAGTAGTTCCACTACTGGCTGTTTACACAAAGAACATGAAATCAATAATTCAAAAAGATATATGCACCCCTATGTTTATCACAGCATTATTCACAATAGCCAAGATGTTGAAGTAACACAAGTGCCCATCAACAAATGAATGGATAAAGAAGATTTGGCATAGTTATGCGATGGAATACTACTCAACCATAGAAAAAGACAAAATCATGCCATTTGTGACAACATGGATGGACCTTGAGGGTATTATGCTAAGTGAAATAATTCAGATAAAGAAGGCCAAATACCATATGGTTTCAATCATATGTGGAATATAGAAAAACAAACACATAGATAAGGAGAACATATTGGGGGTTACCGGAGGGGAAGGGAGTGGGGAAGAGTGAAAAGGATAAAGGGGCACATATGTATGGTGATGGATAAAAACTAGAGCCTTGGTGGTGATCACGATGCGGTCTATACAGAAACTGAAATACAATAATGCATGCCTGAAATTTACACAATGTTATAAGCCAATATGACCTCAGTAAAATAATTTAAATAAATGCAAAATAAAACCACAATACCTTTTATAATAGCACCAAAAAGAGAGAATGACTTAGGTATAAATCTAACAAAATGTGTACAGGATATATAAAATAATGAAATTAAGGAAACAATTCTATTTATAATAGTAACAAAAAGAATGAAATACTTAGGAAAACTATATAACTCTTAGAAGAAATCATTCACATAATCATTGGTGAGATTGAATTATGTGATGATTTCTTAGACATAACAACAAAAGTTCAAGCAATGAAGAAAGAAATAAACAGGACTACATAAAATTGAAATATGTTTTTGCTTAAAAAGATATTTTGATAAAAGTGAAAAGACAACCCACAGTATGAGAAAAAATATTTGCAAATCATATGTCTGATAAGGGTCTAGAATACAGAATATATAACAAACTCTTACAACTCAACAATAAAACGACAACACAATTTAAACATGAAGGGTCTGAACAGACACATTTCCAAATAAGATCTACAAATGGCCAAGAATCACGTGAAAAGATGCTCAACATCGTAAGTCATTAGGGAAACACAAATCAAAACCACAGTAAGATACTACTTCGCACCCAGTACGATGACTATAATGGATACAAAAAAAGTAAAGGAGAATACCAATATTGGCAAGGATACAGAGGAATAGGAACACTCATACATCGGTGGTGGGAATGTAAGTGATGCAGCCACCGTGGAAAAGAGTTTAGTGGTTCCTTAAAAAGTTAAACAGAGTTATCATTGTTGTTAGTGCAGTCAAGTTGATTCCGACTCCTAGCGACCCTGGGTACAGCAGAGTGGAACTCTGCCTGGTGTTTATGCACTATCCTCTCACCTTCCATCACTATATCAGACAATGCTCTGCTGCTAGGGTTTTTATGGCCAATTTTTTGAAAATGGGTAGCCAGATCCTTCTTTTCCTACCGTCTTAGTCTGGAAGCTCCACTGAAACCTGTCCACTCAGGTAACCCTGCTGGTATTCAAAATACCAGTGGCATAGCTTTCCACATCACACCTGCCATAGTATGATGATAGTTGGACAGGTGGTGTGGTTCCCTGACAGGAAAAGGAACTCAGGCCATGGTGATGAGCAAACCAAATCTTAATAATAGACCACTAGAGCTGGCTATCAGGAGTTATCATATGACCCAGCATTTCCAGCCCTAAGGATGTACACAACAGAATTGAAGACGTATATCCACACAAAAACTTACAAATAAATGTACATAACATTATTATTCATAATAGCCAACAAGTGAAACAACCCCAATGTCTATCAACAGATGAATGAATAAATAAATTGTGGTATATCCATAAATGCAATATTACTTAATCATAAAAAAGAATGTATTACTGATACATGCTACAACCTAGATAAACCTTGAAAACATTATACTAAGTAAGAAAAAAAAAACACAAAAGACTACATTGTATGATTCCATTTATATGAAATGTCCAGAATAAGCAAATTCATTGAGACAGAAAGTAGATTAGTAGTTGCCAGGGGACAGGGAAATGAAGAATAGGGAGCTATACTGCTAATGGGTGCAACATTTCTTTTTGAGGTGATGAAAATGTCTAGAATTGCATAGTAGTGATTGTTGCACAATTTCGTGAGTTGTATACTTTAAAAGGTTGAAATTTATGGGATATGAATTATACCTTAATAAAATATATATAGAGAGAGAGAACAGAAAGTGTCATCATAAGTTAGGAGCCATTAGTACTCCATACTCAAAACAAGAAAGCCTTGAATGCCTCTTTCTTTAGTATACATATATTTACAATTTATACCCTTATCTACTTTCATATTTCATAGCAAGTTTGAAACAGTTTACAATAATGACACATGTTATAATGAACGTTTAAAACTAAAATTAAGGCTGGCCCGGTGGCTTAGCAATTAAGTGCCTGCGCTCCGCTACTGGCGGCCCGGGTTCAGATCCCTGGCCCGCACCGACGCACCGCTTTTCTGGCCATGCTGAGGCCACGTCCCACATACAGCAACTAGAAGGATGTGCAACTATGACATACAACTATCTACTGGGGCTTTGGGGGAAAAAAAGGAGGAGGATTGGCAATAGATGTTAGCTCAGAGCAGGTCTTCCTCGGCAAAAAGAGGAGGATTAGCATGGATGTTAGCTCAGGGCTGATCTCCCTCACAAAAAAAAAAAAAAAAAAACACTAAAATTAAAAGACTGGAAAACATGAAGAAGAAGGAGATTTTTTGGCAATTGAGCATCAGATTTAGTTCTGAGATTTCTGACAGCCAAGACAAAAAGGGAAATATTAAAGGCTATTATAGTTATATCCAATACGAGGAAGCATATCCCTCACTAAGAGTGAGAAAAGTTTCCTGGGTCCTTCTAAGAGGAATGATGGATCCTTATATTAGGATTCCAGAATGTTACAATAGACAACTTATATAATAGTGATTTTCACTCAAGTTGCAGAATTTTTCAAGTAACTATTTCTTGTATTGATCATTGATAAAGGCAGTTTTGATAGATGAAGTCAGATAAGCATATGAGTGAGTATTATGCAGAAAAACAGTTGAATTGAGAAGTTTGGTTTGTACAGAAAGTGTCAGGTTGGGTGAGTGTGTATATATGGCTCAGGCCCAGGCTAGGAATACCGATCATTTTGTTCTGTCAGGCCCACTAGAGCCTTGACTCATTGGTCTCCTACTTATCTGTGGCAGGAAGCATGTGCCGGGGAGAGTACGGCTCTCAGAAACGCAGGCCCCCTCTGCCTTTGGGAGGTGTCAATTACAAACTCCAAGTCTTTCACAAAGAGAGAAGATAAGGGAACCACTTCTCTCCCAGAAACCATCTTAGTTCTCTTAATTAGGGAAAGGATCTAGAAAGATCTGCCTGTGAGGAAACCTGAGTGCTTTGAAAGTTTGTTGTGGAGGAAGGAGAGGTAGGTGAAGCCAGATTGCTTTGATTCTTCCCTAAAGTTTAACTTACCACTGAAGGGTCCTTCCCACTAACTATCTGAAGATGCCCTGATTTCCTTCTCCTGCAACTAGCTGGGCTATCTGTTCTCCTGGGTAACATCTAGATGTTGGATAAAATAAAAATCATGCACAGATATATTCTTTTGGATACTGACTGCTCCTAAAAATCAAGGTAAAGGCATTGTTCCAGAAATTCTCTGGAGTGGTCCCTGAGGAAGACTTAGTAGTCTATTGGGAACTAGGCTTGGCCCATCATTCTCTTAAAGTACCAAGGTTGATTGGTTCTAATGAAAAGCTGATGGCTTTTCTCAGTGGGCTGACGTTTATAGCAAAGGTTTCTTCTGGGGCTAGAATAGGAGCTCTGTTGGGAGCTACTCATAGGAGAGGCTTTGCCATGCTGATAAGGAAAGAGTCCTTCAAGGCTCCTGAGTTAAAATGGATGTCTAATGTCCTCTAATTTATGCTGATCCTCTGTGTACTCCATTTAAGAAACTTAAAGGAAAACCATTTGTCAGTGAAGTCTGCTGAAATACAGAATATTAAATTATTTATATATGTAATATATTATAAAATACTTAAACTGTTAAAAAAATAAGCAGGGCGTATTTAAAAAAATAGGTCCCAAATTCAAACCCATCACTTATGGTATACTGGAAATGAAGCAGCACAGCTTTGGAATTAAAATAGTTGAGTTTGAATCCAAGCTACATATAACTCTACCCTTAAACACACAATGCCTTTGCAAAATAAAAACAATAGCATCTACCTCATAGAGTTATTTTGAATATTAAATAGGAAGTACCTATATTAGTACTTGGCAATCAACATGACAATTATTAATACTACTGGAAGAGGAAAAAAGTAACTGGTTACTGCAACCAGGTAAGATACAAAAGATTCCATATCCAGACAAACACATCCACAAATATTAAATGAAGTTTCTGGTTTAGGCTAGAGCATATTTATGAGAAAACTTATCAAAGGGCAATATTGTAATGAAGAGCTGAAGATAGAAGTCCAGAAAACCCTAAACAATGCAAAACCACTTTAATTAGTTGCAGTCCCTCGGACCCAACCCCAGGAAGGCAGGCAAACCAATTCCTGTCCTCACAATGTTCTTTCTAGTGCTTTCTGCAGGGTTGTACCCGGAGAGAAGCAAGGAAAGTCAGTGTGTGTTCAGACTATTGAGGGATAGAAAGATTATCTGGGATTCACCAACTTGTTCAGTATCCTTTGACCTATATCATCCCTTTCAGGAGTGTTCTTAGATAAAGAACATGTGATCAAATTTTGTCCTACCTTCCTAGACTGCCTTTAATTCACTCCCAACTGCCCCCTCCTAAGTCTCTTCAGCTGAAAGATTCACCAATAATTTTGGTGGTTGCTGATTAATAACTTAAAATGTGACCTACCTGGAGTATTTGCATTTCTACAGTGGACAATATAAGACCTTCTTGCATTCACACACACACACACACACACACACACACACACACACACTCCTCAAAACTTTCAACGTTTAACAGAATGACATTATAATCGTGAAATGGCACATAATAATGTGTACATGTAGGTATATGAAATTTTATAAATATGTCTATTTGCACTGTTACTTTAGAGATATACTTGAGTTTTGCATTGTTGCTTTGGAAATGTACCTGACTTTTTGTGTGTGTGAGGAGATCAGCCCTGTGCTAACATCTGCCAATCCTCCTCTTTTTTTGCTGAGGAAGACTGGCCCTGGGCTAACATCCGTGCCCATCTTCCTCCACTTTATATGGGGGGCCACCACAGCATGGCTTGCCAAGCAGTGTGTCGGTGCGTGCCCAGGATCTGAACCCGCGAACCCCAGGCTGCTGCAGGGGACCGTGGGCACTTAACAGTTTGCACCACCGGGCCGGCCCCGGAAATGTACCTTACTTTTGATAGAAAAATAATTTCTAATTTTAGTGTTATCTTGAAGAATTTCCCCAGAATAACTCGGAAGTCATTTAATCTATAGTAACTTCAATGTTTGATGTCAAATATATCCCACCCCCTTCTCCTTACTCCTAAGGAGCAGCTGGGGTTCAAATTGTACACTTGCTGGATCAATATAATTTTGCTGTTAAAAAATTTAATGCCTTCAGGCATGGATTATACATAGGCCAGAGAAAAACCTAGCCACCAGAATGCCATTCCCAAAGCAGCCAACATCTGGGGTCTGTTGGCATTTGTCTATTTTCTTTTCTTTCTTTTTTTTTTTGTGAGGAAGATCAGCCCTGAGCTAACATCCATGCTAATCCTCCTCTTTTTGCTGAGGAAGACCTACTCTGAGCTAACATCTATTGCCAATCCTCCTCCTTTTTTTTTTTTCCCCAAAGCCCCAGTAGATAGTCGTATGTCATAGTTGCACATCCTTCCAGTTACTGTATGTGGGACACCGCCTCAGCATGGCCAGAGAAGTGGTGCGTTGGTGCACGCCCGGGATCCGAACCCAGGCCACCAGTAGTGGAGCGCGAGCACTTAACCGCTAAGCCATGGGACCGGCCCCGACATTTGTCTATTTTCATTTGTTCTTCGTAGTGCTCTGCTTTTAGTCGTTCACATCCAACTTCAATAATCGTGCAGGGTAATTTAGCATTGATAATACAAAGCATTTCTGGCACTGCTTCAATACAGTTGTTTTTATCACTTTATAGAATTAGAGTCATAGATACTTTGTACTTAAAAATAAAATGGGAGTCTTAATTTTTAGAAACGTTCAATTGAGTTCTGCCTTAAGTTTCCTCAAGATGTGTATATGTATGTGTGTGTGCATATACACATGTTGTGTATATACTTCTAAGTAGGTTGATCACTTAGGCTTCCACATAATTATAAATTGTTAAATTGACTATATTAGTTTGATAGGACTTCTGTAACAGTACCATAAACTGGGTGGCTTAAACAACAGAAATTTATCATTTCACAGTTCTGGAGGGTAGAAGTCTGAACTCAAGGTATCAGCAGGGTTGGTTCCTTCTGAAGGCTGTAAGGAAAGGATCTGTTCTAGGTCTCTCATCTTGGCTTGTAGATGGCTGTCTATATGTCCACATAATGTCCTCCTTGTATACAAGTCTGTCTCCAAATTTTGCTTCTTTATAAGAGCACAAGTCATATTAGATCAGGGCCAACTCTAATGGCCTCATTCCAACTTGAAGACCCTATCTCCAAATAAGGCCGTATTCTGAGGTACTGGGGCTTAGGACTTCAACATATAAATTTTAGAGGGACACAATTCAACCCACAACATTGAGATCTTATTTTTTTAAGTGATGTCATAATAGTTTATAACATTGTGAAATTTCAGTTGTACATTATTATTTGTCAGTCACCATATAAATGCATCCCTTCACTCCTTATGCCCACCCCCCAAACCCCTTCTTCCTGGTAACGACCAAACTATTCTCTCTGTCCGTGTGTTTGTTTATCTTCCACATATGAGTGAAATCATAAAGTGTCTGTCTTTCTCTGTCTGGCTTATTCCGCTTAACATAATAACCTCCAGGTCCATCCAGGTTGTTGCAAATGGGATGATTTTGTCTTTTTTTATGGCTGAGTAGTATTCCATTGTATATGTAGATACCACAATTTCTTTATACAATCATCTGTTGATGGACACTTGGGTTGCTTCCACTTTTTGGCTATAGTGGATAATGCTGCAATGAACACAGGGTTGCATAAGCCTCTTTGGATTGCTTATTTCAAGTTCTTTGGATAAATACCCAGTAGTGGGATAGCTGGATCATAAGGTATTTTTATTTTTAATTTTTTTAGGAATCTCAATACTGTTTTCCGTAGAGGCGGCACCAGTTTGCATTCCCATCGGCAGTGAATGAGGGTTCCCTTTTTTCCACAACCTGTCCAACATTTGTTATTTTTTGTCTTGGTGATTTTAGCCATTCTAACGGGTATAAGGTGATATCTTAACGTAGTTCTTATTTGCATTTCCCTGATGATTATTGATGTCAATGATCTTTTCATGTGCCTATTGGCCATCTGTATATCTTCCTTGGAAAAATGTCTGTTCATATCCTATGCCTATTTTTTGATCAGGATTTTTGGTTTTTTGTTGTTCAGTTGTGTGAGTTCTTTATATGCTTTGGAGGTTAACCCCTTGTCAGATATATGATTTGCAAATATTTTCTCCCAGAGGGTAGGTTGTCTTTTCATTTGGATCCTGGTTTCCTTTGTCTTAAAGAAGCTCTTTAGTATGATGAATTCCCACTTGATTATTGTTTCTTCTGTTTCTCTTGTCCAAATAGATATGTAATTTGAAAAGATCCAAGACTGATGTCAATAAGTGTACTGCCTGTATTTTCTTCTAGGACTTTTATAGTTTCAGGAGATAGCTTCAAGTCTTTGATCCATTTTGAGTTAATTTTTGTGTATGATGAAAAATAATGGTCTATTTAATTCTTTTGCATATGGCTGTCCAGTTTTCCCAGCACCATTTATTGAAGAGACTTTCCTTTCTCCATTGTATGTTCTTTGCTCCTTTGTCAAAGATTAGCTGTCCATAGATGTGTGGTTTTATTTTTGGGCTTTCAATTCTGTTCCATTGATCTATGCACGTATTTTTGTACCAGTACCATGCTGTTTTGATTATTATCGCTTTGTAGTATATTTTGAAGTCAGGGATGGGGATGCCTCCAGCTTTGTTCATTTTTCTCAGGATTGCTTTAGCTATTTGGGGTCTTTTGTTGCCGCATATGAATTTTAGGATTCTTTGTTCTATTTTTTTGAAAAATGTCATTGGGATTCTAATTGGGATTGCATTGAATCTGTAAATGGCTTTAGCTAGTATGGACATTTTAACTATGTTTATTTTTCCCATCCATGTGCATGAGATAACTTTCCATTTCTTCGTGTCATTGCCGATTTCTTTCAATAATGTCTTATAGTTTTCACTGTATAGGTCTTTCACTTCCTTGGTTAAATCTATTCCTGGATATTTTATTATTTTTGTTGCAATTGTAAGTGGGATTGTACCCTTGAGTTCTCTTTCTGCTAGTTTGTTATTGGAGTATAGAAATGCAACTGATTTTTGTAAGTTGAATTTGTACTCTGCAATTTTGCTGTAATTGTTGATTATTTCTAATAGTTTTCCAATGAATTCTTAAGGGATTTCTATGTATAAAATCATGTCATCTGCGAAGAGCAAGAGTTTCACTTCTTCATTGCCTATTTGGATTCCTTTTATCCCTTTTTCTTTCCTAATTGCTCTGGCCAAAACCTCCAGTACTATGCTCAATTGGAGTGGCAAGAGTGGGCACCCTTGTCTTGTTCTGGTTCTCAGAGGAATGGCTTTCAGTTTTTCCCCAGTGAGTATGACGTTGCCTATGAGTTTGTCATATATAACCTTTATTAATCTGAGGCAATTTCCTTCTATACCCATTTTGTTGAGAGTTTTTATCATAAATGGATGTTGGATCTTGTCAAATGCTTTCTCTGCCTCTATTGAGATGATCATGTGATTTTTATTCCTCATTTTGTTAATGTGGTATATCACAGTGATTTATTTGCAGATGTTGAACCATCCCTGTGTCCCTGGTGTAAATCCCACTTGATAATGGTGTATGATCTTTTTAATGTATTGCTGTATTCTGTTTGCCAATATTTTGTTGAGGATTTTTGCATTTTTGTTCACCAGCAATATTGGCCTGTAACTTTCCTTCTCTGTATTGTCCTTGCCTGGCTTTGGTATCAGGGTGATGTTGGCCTTGTAGAATATGTTAGGAAGTGTTCCACCTTCGTCTACTTTTTGGAATAGTTTGAGAAGGATAGGTATTAAATCTTCTTTGAATGTTTGTTATAATTCTCCAGAGAAGCCATCTGGTCCTGGACTTTTATTTTTGGGAGATTTTTAATTACTGTTTTAATGTTTTACTTGTTATTGTTCTGTTCATATTCTCTATTTCTTCTTGATTTAGTTTTGGGACTTTGTATGCGTCTAAGAATTTATCCATTTCTTCTGGATTGTCCTATTTGTTGGCATATAGTTTTTCATAGTATTCTCTTATAATCCTTTGTCTTTCTCTGGTATCTGTTGTAATTTCTCCTCTTTCGTTTCTAATTTTATTTGTTTGAGCTTTCTCTCATTTTTTCTTAGTGAGTCTGGCTGAGGTTTTTCAATTTTGCACATCTTCTCAGAGAACCAACTCTTTGTTTCATCAAGCCTTTCTACTGTTTTTTGGTTTCAATTTCTTTTACTTCTGCTCTAATTTTTGTTTCCCTCCTTCTGCTGACTTTGGACTTTGTTTGTTCTGTTGCTAATTCTGTTAAGAGTAGTTTAAGATTGCTTATTTGGGATTTTTCTTGTTTGTTAAGGTGGGCCTGTATTGCCATGCATTTCCATCTCAGGACCACTTTAGCTGCATCTCATCTGAGGTGGTATGGTGTATTTTCATTTTCACATGTCTCCAGATATTTTTTGAATTCCCCTTTAATTTCTTCAATGATCCATTGGTTGTTCAGTGGCATGTTGTTTAGTATCCAGATCTTTATCTCTTTCTCAGTTTTTTTCTTGTAGTTGATTTCTAGTTTCATAGCATTGGGGTCAGAAAGGGTGCTTGTTATGATTTTAATATTCTTAAATTTATAGAGGCTTGCCTTGTTTACCAACATATAGTCTATCCTTGAGAATGTTTCATGCATGCTTGAGAAGAATGTGTAATCTGTTCTTTTTGGATGGAATGCTCTCTATATATCTATTAAGTCCATCTGGTCTAGTTTTTCATTTAAGTCCTCTGTTTCCCTATTGACACTCTGTCTGGACGACCTATTCATTGATGTAAGTGGAGTGTTAAGATCCCCTACTATTATTATGTTGTTGATATCTCCTTTTAGGTTTGTTAATAGTTGCTTTATGTACTTTGGTGCTCCTGTGTTCGGTGCATATATATTTATATGCAATATGTCTTCTTGGTGGAGTGTCCCTTTTATTATATATTGCCCCTCTTTGTCTCTCATTACCTGTTTTATCTTGAAGTCTACTTTGTCTACTATAAATATGGGAATACCTTCTTTCTTTTATGTGCCTTTACCTTCGAGTGTCCTCTTCCATCCCTTCACTCTGAGCCTGTGTTTGTCTTTAGAGCTGAGATGTGTTTGCTAGAGGCAGTATATTGTTGGGTCTTGTTTTTTAATCCATCTTGCCACTCTATCTCTTTTGATTGGAGAATTCAGTCCGTTTACAGTTAAAGTGATTATTGATATATGAGGGCTTAATGCTCCTATTTTATCGCTCATTTTCAGGTTCTTCTACATTTCATTTGTTTCTTCGCCCATGAGTTTGGGACTACCAATTCAGTTTGGTAGTTCTCTATGATGGTTTTCTTAGTTTTCTATTTATTTATCATATGTGTATCTGTTCTGATTATTTTTCTAGTGGTTACCATGAGGTTTGTATAAAAAATCTCATACATGAGATAGTCCATTTTCTGATAGCCTCTTATTTCCTTAGACTAAGTTGATTCCATCTCTTTCCTCTTCCCCTTCTAAGTTATTATTTTCACAACTTATTCCATCTTGTGTTGTGAGTTTGTGGCTAATGTGACGAGGTTATATTTATTTTTGCTGTTTTCCTTCCCTTTATCTTTGATATTATAATTAAGTGTTTGCTAACCTGATCTGTAGAGAGGTGCAATTTTTCTGATTTTGTCTATCTATTTTTCTCCTTGCTCAAGGCTTTGTATCCCCGTCCCCCCCGCCTTTTTTTTTCAGGTATGAGGGCCTTCTTGAGCATTTATTGCAGTGGGAGTCTTGTGGTGATGAGCTCCTTTAGATTTTGTTTATCTGGGAAAGTTTTTGTTTCTCCATTATATCTGAAGGATATTTTCACTGGATAAAGTATTCTTGGCTGAAAGTTTTTGTGTTTCAGAATTTTGAATATATCATTCAACTCTCTCCTAACCTCTCCGGTTTCTGCTGAGAAATCCACTGAAAGCCTGATAAGAGTTCCTTTGTACATTTTTTTTCTTTCTTGCTGCCCTTAATATTTTTTTCTTTCTCATTGACTTTTGCGGGCTTTACTACTATATGCCTTGGAGAGGGTCTTTTTATGTTGATATAGTTAGGAGATCTATTGACTTCATTCATTTATATTTCCAGCTCCTTCCTCAGGTTTGGGAATTTGTCAGCTATTATTTCTTTGAATGAACTCTCTGCCCCTTTTTCCCTCTCGTCTCTCTCTGGAATACCTAGAATTCTTATGGTTCATTTCCTAATTGAGTCGGATATTTCTCAGAGAATTTCTTCATTTATTTTTAGTCTTAGTTCTTTCTCCTCCTTCATCTGGATCATTTCTGCATTCCTATCATATAGATTGATAATTCTATCCTCCATATTTTCATCTCTGTTCTTTAAAGATTCCATATTTTTCTTTATCTGCTCCATTGTGTTTTAATCTCCATCATTTCGGATTGGTTTTTCTTTATAGTTTCAATCTCTTTTGTGAAGAAGTTCCTGATTTAATTGAACCATCTATCTGTATTTTCTTGTAACTTGTAGAGCTTTTTTATGATAGCCATTTTGAATTCTCTGTCATTTAGGTTATTGATTTCTGTGCCTTCAATATTGATTTCTGGGTGCTTGTCATTTTCCTTCTGGACTGGAGATGTAATATATTTTCTCATACTGTTTTATGACATGGATTTGTTTCTCTGCATAGCGATAATATCTGGTTGCAGCTTCCACCTGCTGCCACTGGGTGATGGTCAAGAGCTGTGTATTCTGAGCCTGCGATGATCCACGGGTGCTCTGACTGGCTGGCTGTGCTGGAGCACAGGGCAGGAGGAGAGGCGCCTTCTGTCACTTGCTTGATCCCAGGGCCTTCTCACTCTTCCCTTGCTATATGCTCTCCTGGGATCCTTGCTTAATGAAGACACCCCCACAACAGTTCAATCACCTCCATGTGGGAGTTTCCCATGGATTGTGAGGGAACTTGGAAAGTGACGGTTTTCCCATAAAGGGCTGCCTCTCCCCCCCTCTCTCTGAGAGCCACATGGTCCCAGGGTCACTGCCAAGGAGAGATAGGAGTTCTCCTTACCTCCTTTGACTTCCTCTGGGGGAATCCAGCACCTCCACCTTCATACATACGTCTGTGTGGGTCTCTCAGACATCTTTTGTGTTGTGGGAATGTCTTCTGTTGGTATACGAATGTCCTTTTTGTTGTATCTTGGGGGGAGAGTGTAAGGGGAGAGCTCATTCTGCCATGATGCTGATGTCACTCCTTGAGATCTTCTTTTTAAATAAAACACTTATCTTTCAATCATATGCTTTTATTTCAATGTCTTTAAGCAATATTGAATAAACAATAAGCTACATTGTCTATTTAACTTTAAGTGTGAGTTTTGATTTTATTCTTAGGAGGTTAGAGATTATGAACTCAGTCTACTGATCAGTGTTTTGCACACAATAAATATTCAATAAATATTCGTAGAAGGAATGAAAGCAACATAGTCCAGAAGAAGTGAATGGTAACATCATGAGTTTTCTCGAGTTGCTTTATTTCTTTTGAACCTGAGGGCATGGGATGTTGATATTTTGCTATGGGAATTTAAGATAGAAATCAAACTAAATTTCCAGAAGTTCTATTTAGAATAATTTTTCCACAGAGGTTCCCAGTGTAAGGCTGGGAACAATGAACTAAGCAGTTTCCCTGTAGTATAATCTTAACGTCAGAAATCTAGACTTGTGGGTAAATGTTTTATTTTAGCTTCTTTCTCCATTTTGTCTTTGACTGAAAGTGGAGTAGACAATGTAGGAGAGTCTTGAATGAGACTTATGAAGAAAAAGTTGGTAATTTGGCTGAAAAAAATGAGGCAGCCAATTCTTGATCCTTGATCTTAAAGAAGTTAGACAGAAAGGCTTCTCTAATATTTATGAGGCAGGGACAATTTGAAGATATCAGCTCACATTCAACCAATTAAATGTTCTTTCTGACTGAGAGTAAAGCCAAGTGGTCATTCACACCTCCCTGCAAAATAATTTAAAATTACTCAATTAATCAAAAGGGAAGGAGAATAGAGTGATCCCCTCTATAGTCCTTCCTTGCCTGCTTGCTAAAAAATGGAATATCTTTTGTCAAGGCTGAGGCTTGTGTGTCTGCCTGTAGACCTGTCTGCCTGATTTTGATGTCAGTAACTTGATGTATTTGATGTTCTCTAAAGAGAAAACTCTCTTTTCTATAGTTTGCTTTCATTTGAAGTTAGACTACTATATCACTAAAATTAATATATATACATATATTTTATATTTTCATTTTAATATTTTGATAGTCATTTCTTTTTCAAAGCCCTCCAACTCTCCTTCTGCATTCTAATCTTTCTGTCATTCAAGATGATTATTGTTAGGCAATTTGGTAGATTAGGCAAACTAAAGAAAGTAGTATTGGTGATGGTGGTGGTAGTGATGTGTGTATATTGGAAGTATATGCTTATTTGACATTAAATTTCTTCTTAACTCCAAATGAAACTTTAAACCAAGCAGCCAAAAAATGTCAAGTGTAACTGAATACAACCCTTGCATTAGAATCACTGAAAATCTTTAAGAATATTTGTGAGTACAGGTGAAATTAAAAATTCCCTTATGCTGTTTAAAGTTAGAATAATACGTCTGATGAAATGGCCTACCTAGCATAATATTTAAATATAATACATGGATGTCATGCTCTGCTATCATCTCACTAACCTAGTAGACAACCAAATAGCAAAGTGGAATTGCAGCTAGCTCTGATTAGAGATGGACAGGCAGCCTTGCAAGTAAGTGTTAGAATGTTGTCTGACAGCCTGGGTTTTTATGCACCCACTTTTCTTTGTGGAAATGCAGAGACAGGGAAATAAGTGAAATTCCATTTATTTTTTCCATTAAAACTCTGTGCTTTATGAGCATGTGACAACAATAACAATGGCTAACATGTATATGGCACTCACTATGTGTTAGCAGAGCCACCACATTGTCCAAATCTAGGAGGTACCATTCACACTGCATTCTGTAAATGGTATCCTCTGGAGTTATGCAATGCAGTGGTACCAAGTGTCAGGCTCTGTTCTAAACACTTTATATATATCATCTCAATATAGTACTCATAACAACCTTAGGAGGTTAACACTATTAGTATGTCCACATGACAAATGCAGAAACTGAGGTACACAGTAAACACCATGCCCATGGTCACCTCGTAAGTGACAGAAAGTAGGTTCAAACACAGACAATCTAACTGTAGAGGCCGTGATTGTAACTACTACACATACTGCCTCTGTAAAGCTTTGAAAGAGTTTATGGCTTTGAAAATGAGGAGATACCAGTGACTGAATGAAGAATGTCTGAATGCAGTTAGCATGCAAAATGCATGTTTAAAAAGTTCTTCACATTTTCTAAACATGAGCTACAAATTTGATTCTGAACTTTTAATGCAAAGAGGGAAACCCCATCAGTTGTATGATTCACATGGTCTAAACAACAATTATAGACCAGTTGCTAAGAAGCAGAGCTATTGTTACTAAGATCAGAGAACTCTTGAAAAGGATGTTGTGAGTAACGTCATCAATAGCACCTCTACAGTAAACATAGCAGCATGTTTCTTAAGGCCTGTTTCTAATAATTTCACTTACTATAAATTCATGCCATAATGCCAAAGTGATTTTCCAAAAAAATGATTACTGAGCTATACCACATCAGAGTAAACTAACCCAGTAGTCCATATTCACATTTCTCTGGTGGCCTTGCTGAAGCCAGCAATAGATTGTAAAATATCCAAGATAAAGGAAGTCTCCTTCAAGGACTTCTCTATAAATATAAGCTCTTTCCATTTAGATTTTGAAAATGTTGAGCAACAGTAAGTTCCAGGTTATACTCTGTGATGAGAACCTGACGATCAGGTCAGCATGTTGCTGATTATATGCAGTTCCACGTGCTTTAAAAGTTGATAACCATTTTGTTATGGAATAGTGCTGCTACCAAGAACACTGAGTGTATAATCCAAGGAGAATCAGGGCAGTGTCGTGGTTAAGCATCTGAATTTTTGGGCCAGTCATACCTGACCCCAAGCGATGTAGTGGCATTGTGACCTGGAATAAGTTATAAATCTATTTACATTTTCTTCCTCATTGTTAAAATGGAGATAATAATACGTATCACATAAGGTTATTTTAACATGAAGAATATAAAATGCCTAGCAGATTTCTTGGCATAAGTAGGGCTCAATCATTATAAACAACCATAATACTACTAACATACTATGAATTTATAGGTACTGAAAATAGTAGTGATATAAATATTTTTCAAGTGTCAGAAATCTATGATTATTTGTTACTTTTTCAATATTCTGCACAAACTTTATGAGTCACAGCTAGTATCAGGCTTGGGAAAAGTAGTTAGTTAGAAAACAGAAATTTACCTACAGCTTCCTGGCCTCCCTTTTTCTAGTTCCTTGCCTCCACCAGGAAAAAGCAGAACAAAACTCATTCATACTGAGGCATTAGTGAATCAGTGTGGTAGTATAGAATGGTGATTTTTTTAGTCCAACAGACACATCCTCAAGCTCTGAGCCTTACTTCCGTTTTCTAAGCCCCAAATTTCTCACCTAGTATACAAAGACAATAACTCCTTCCTCAGAGGATTGTTGAAAGGATTAAAGGTAATAAATGCGAAAGCATTAACACAGTGGTGCCACATATAAAGTGTTCAATAAATGGTAATTATTATTGGTGTTGTTATTACCCTGCTATAATAGGTAGCCTTGGAGTCAAGAGACCTGAACTTTAGACCCAGCTGTTATTCTAACTCATTATGTGTCCTTGGGTGATATATAAAAGTGCTTGGTAAATTACAAAGGATTATTCACGTAGTAGTATTAGTAGATAGTGGTGGTAGTAGTCGTAGTAGTAGTACTAGTGTAGTAGTAGCAGTAGTAGTATTTGGTAAAATGTGAGTGAATAGGAAAATCAGCACCTACCATGTGCCTAGCACTCTATATAAGTTATCATATTTAATGTTCACAATAACATAATAACTGAGGTTGAGATGATTTACTGTATATCTGCTGTGAAAACCCACACAATTTCTCTACTGCTTAGCCTCAGGACTCAAACTTAGATTAAAGGGCATTGTTCTCCTGCCTACTCTTCTTCCTTGCTTGTATAAGGCTTCAGGAGGCTACATGGGGCTTACTTTCTGTTCCTTTAGGGCCTAATACCTACCATTCTATCCATTTGGGTCCTTCTCTCTCCTCTTTTCTTCATCCTAGGTGTGGGGTGAAATTCATGTCTGAGTCAATGGAGTTTGAGGAGATAGAGGTTGTGGTACCAACTTGGAGAAGATGAGTTTTACCCCAAAGCAGAGTTGACTCAAGGCCAGGGAGCCAGCTTCTAAAAGGAGGAAATCATTTTAGAGGATTTAGGTCAACATGGTGAGGAGAAATAAGGTTACTCCCTTCCTCCCTTCTTTGCTTGTGCTCTAAACTCAGAAATGTTGAGGGTGGGAATAGGCAGGATTCCCACATTTTTTTATTATTAAAGTAAAATTGGTATATAACATTATAAAAGTTTCAGGTGTACAACATTATAATTTGGCATCTGTATACTACAAAGTGATCATCATAAAAAGTCTAGTTACCATCCATCACCATACAATTTACCCCCATCACCCATTTCGCCCACCCCTCATCCCACTTCCCCTCTGGTAACTACCAATCTGTTCTCTGTATCTTTGAGTTTGTTTTTGTTTTTGTTTTGTTTGCTTGTTTAGATTCCATATACAAGTGAAATGATAAAATCTTTCTCCATCTGACTTATTTCACTTAGCATAATATCCTCAACATCCAACCATGTTGTCGCAAATGGCAAGATTTCATTCTTATTATGGCTAAGTAGTATTCCTTTATATATATATATATATATATATATATATATATATATATATATATATACCACACCTTCATGTTTCTTAGTTACTACTGCTACTATTACTACTCCTCTTTCTTCTCCTCCACCTCCTCACACTAGTAATAACAACAACTAGCATTTTTGGGTGTTTATTATGGATCCAGGCACTATAGTAGCACTTTGCACTTATTAGCTTATTCAACTCTCACAATAACTTTATTAACAGTGAAATGCTGGTAAATCTTTAACAACCAGCTCTCTGGGGAGAACAAAAACCCTGATGTGTAATGTTTCTGATTTCTGTGGTATAAATACTCCATTTGAATCAATTTCAAGCTAGTAGCATGATATCACTGAATGCAGAGTTGGGAAGAGATGTTCAGCAGCATATCATTATATAGCATTTCAATCATACATATAAAACAGATATAAATAACCTCAAGAACATAGATAATAGTAAAATATAGTAAAGTGACTAGTAAGGGTAGAAAACAAAAATTAACTTGGACTATAAAAAATCCTCCCTGCTATTCAGCATGCTGGAACAAAACACAGAGATAAAGCTAGCTACAATGTTAATAGGAGACAATACTTTTCCCACAGGCATCTGCAACTGTAAAATGTCATATCATCTCCCTTCTCTGAGTGACTACTGCTTCCTTATTCACTAGAGAACACTTCCTTAAAAGACTTTAGAAACCTGGCTGTTTGAAATTGTATCAGTAAGAACGAAATGTCTCACTCCTGTCTATAAAATCTAAATCACATTGACTGAGAGATGCAGTCTTGATTTCCAGCTCTGGTACAGAGATTCAGATGAAGAGTTTCTAGACACTATACTCCACACCTATCTTAACATAGTATAGTAATTCCAAGGAAACAGGACCCTGAGTCTACTTTGCAGTCCATACATGATGTTGGTCCTTTTATACACAACCCTGCTTTGCTTTGAGTCTATCAAAACACTGTTTCATTTAAATTTCACCTAAACTCCATTTTTCTCCAAAATTCTAAAGCCCCATCTTTTCCGTTGTTTGGGAGACACCCCACGATTCCTCTGGTGTGTGATCTTTCTCATTGCAATGGGTCAGGAAATCTGATTTTGTCAGATGGCAGGTTTGTTCTTGGTACCCTTAGGCTCATTGGGCTAGGACAAAAGTGGTGAGTTTTCAGTATTTATTCACATTTTCTTTAATACAATTTACTTAATTTTAAGTTTATATGATTCAATTTTTAATAATGGCTGTGTTTAACATCCAGTTCACAAAATATCTGAAAATTAAAAATTGATTCTTTGTGAGCAGGTATGATCCAACTACAGTACACTATGAGGTAAATTCTGTCTCCATTTTACAAATGAAGGAACTGAGACCCAGACAAGTTAGGCAATATAACTTTTGACCTAGGTCACACAGCTAGTAAATGGCAGAGCTGAGATTTGGGCCTAAAATTTTGGCAACAGAGCCCATGCTCTTAATCACCTGCTTCTTCTGATATGCTAAGTTTCAGTTGCATGAGGATTTTGCCCTTGGCTTTCATTTCATTCACCTGCCAACTTTGTAGCCCCCTTTCTCTAGGAAGAACCTACTGTAGACTGGGTAGTCTACAGATACAATTCCTGCACAATGACATATATTCTCTTTGTCCCAAGTGGTTGATTTGATCAAAATAATACTGTCTAGGAATTTACTGCCACTTTAAACATCAATTTCTTTATCTCTAAAAGGTAGATAATAATGTTAAGCCCAGAAAGAATTTTGCTTCTTAATGGGTACATTTTTGAAGGTCCACTAAGTGCCATGCTTTTTGTATATTATATCAGAGAAGCAGATGTTATATCCCCATTTAAAGGTTAGAAAACTCAAGATCTTGCTCAACATGAACCAATTAGCAGAATGGGGAAACAATGATTCAAATTTAGGTCTATTTAACTCCAAAGCTCGTGTTCTTTCCACTAGTTCAGATTTGGGAATATCTGATCTCCTTCTCAGCAAAACATGCTGTAAGAAAAAAAATAAGGGAAAAAAATGATGTGACCCTTCCCAAAAAGCTTGTAGTTTTCTACAAATGTAAACTGTGCCTAGAGAGGGAGTTAGTCCTTTGGTTAAAATTTAGCCCCGGTCCACTCTAGTCACACTCATCATTCAACCCACTCCCTTTTGTCTATAGCCTGAGCCTTAGACTTGAGAAAGGGAAGGGTAGAATCCAACTCTCCTTTTGTTGCAATGTGAACTTGAACATGTATTAGTCATACTCATCTTCCCAATATATTTAGTCCCCTGAAGAGGAAGCAATCATCTTTTAAGTTGAACACTTACTCTGTCTACAAAGTTCTGGCCAAAGCAGGGAAAATAATGAAGTCTAGCTTTTGAGTGCTGACTGCTTCCCTGAGGTGCAATTGCCTATATATATGCTTTTGTTTGTATACTCTGGAATGGCTCTGGGCTGCTAATTAAATTTAGCTTGCTCTAGCCAGGTTTTAGAGCAGAATACTCTAAAAGAAATTATTGCTTTTTTAATTTAATATCAAATTTCCCAGGCCTCAACCACAATCATCCTAGCCTGATAGAATTCTGAGCAAACACTGTCATCACTGCCTTCCATTTCTCTTGAAAGATTGGTTGCTCAAAGATTCAAGTAATAACACTGTGGCCTGGAGACTTAGGTAATAACATATTTTAAATTTTGGTCTGAAAGCTTAGTAATGTTAATGACCTCATTCATTACTCAGCATGGTGATGTATTAGGGGATGAGGTTAGTATAATACAAAAGGTGGTGATTTGTGGTTTGTCACCATTGCATTTTAATAAGGTAGAAATATAAAAGTGAGTTTTTGCACTCCTCCATCTGCTTTATAAGGAGTTTCCTCAAAATTTTGCCTTTAGTGTGTCTCCTTTGACAATCCCAAGACCTATTAATGAAATGACTTCTGCTTCCAGCTTAAGTGTTGGTCTCTCTAAAAATCCACTGTTAAAGTCAGTAGCCAGTTACTGTGATCAATGATTTTAGCTAAGCAAGGGAGAATAATAGAATGATTAGAGGTTTGACTGAGAAATTTAAGACTAAAATCCCTGGCTGCAGCCTTGATTGATAGAAGCAAAGTTTGCTTCTTAATGATCACCTTGCTTTACATTTCTCTAAATTGACAATAATTTCTATGCACCTACTTCATCGGGAATATTTTTAGGATATTAGTGAGTTGTTTTATTAAGTGCACTGAGATCCTACATTGCTAAGAATGTTCTATGTGTGAAATAGTTTAAAATGGTATGATGGAGGAAACCCAAGCCACAGATGGATTCTATTTGAAACCTAAATATTTTATCTTGAGCAGTCTCATAACTCGTGTGGGGTTGAAGCTTTGGTTGAGGTAATGTATCATGAGACCAAGACCATGAAGGTACCAATACTCCTAGTTTAATGCTGTAGTGCAGTTCCTGGAGCCAAACTTTTAAAAATCTGGGAGTCCGGGTGAAGCTTTTCAGTTTTGTGCTAAAACAAATGTGTTACTCATCTTTAGAAATGAAAAAAAAAAAAAAAAAGCCCTGTAAATTAGTCCTCTAAATCTATCTAAGTTTAAGCTAAAGGTTGAAACATTCATAAATTTGCAACCCAAATGCAAATATGAATATTTATAAATGTCTACAGGAGGGAGGGAACACAATAGGGAAGGAAACCTGAATGGATAATTCCCAGATAGCACTTCTAGGAGCAGGAGCATCTATAACAAGGTTTCTCAACCTCGGTACTACTAACATCTTTGATTGGATAATTCTTTGTTGTAGAGGCTGTCCTATGCATTGTAGGATGCTTAGCAGCATCTCTACCCTCTGCTGACTAAATGCTAGTAACACCCACCATCCCCAAGAGTTGCAACAACCAAAATCTCTCCAGCCATTACCAAATGTTCCCTGGAGAGCAAAATCACCCCAGGTTGAAATCCTTTTCTCTTGCTTAACAGAATTCTGAACTAAGGAGAATGTAAAATTTGACTCAGAGAGGTGGAGGAAGATGGAGACATAATTTGTAGATATTGGAAAAGCCTAGATAAATCAGCCCTGTTAAGAGCCCTGGGAAGTGGGCAGCCAAGGGGAAGCACAGAGGAACCAAGTTAGCTATCCTGAGAAGAGGGCAAGGTAAAAAATATTTTGCAGTTAAGCCAGGCCCATTCTCTGTCCCCTGATTGGCTAGCCAAACTACACTGGTATCTGTAGGCCCACTTTTAACATTTTCTAAGTCTAGAGAAAGAGTATAAATGGAGGCACCTTGAGGCACACAATCCATCTTCCTTCTCTTCTCACCTCTAGCTCTGTCTTCCACCACAAAGACCTCTTGGGTATGTGTGTGTACACACCTGTCCATATATTCAAGCTGTATTTACTTCTTCCAACTTGCAAACAGCTGCCTCTTGGCCACCTCCAGGCCTTAGGATAAACACACCTGTGGATCAGTCTGTTCCTGGAAGGATGTATATAAGCATGTCCTCTGTTCCTGGACAGCAGATTCTGGACCATTTGAGTGGAATTTTTTGTACCTGCAAAGTTTAGAACAGGGAGTTAAGTCTTCAAGTGGAGAACGTACCCTTGGCCCTGTAGAGGGAAGTGGCTGCAGGAGAAACAAAAGGAGGTCCTTCTAAAGTACAATGCCTTGTTACCCAGCACAAGGGTGATACTGAGCTCCTGTGTCTGGAGTTCTGTATTTGTCTTTAAGTTTTCCTCAGCAAATTTTGTATGTCTGTCAAGGCCTTACATTCTCTTGTGATATCCAGCTAATCTTAATAATGAACCTCTATTCTTTTGGGAGTGGGAAGTAGGACACGGAATGGCTAAAGGTTTACTGAAACTCCCAGTTGTCAGGGACTATATTAGAACCAGAACATTCTGGGGCCCAAATGAGTGCTTCAGATAGGGAGTAGACATTTAAATACCTCTTCAAGCTCAGGAGGAAGACATTACTAGGAAGGAGAGAGCAGTTAATGATTCTCAGATCTGGCTAAATAAAATATTATACCAAAGATATTTAATTTATAGGAGGCCTACTTAGTTAATTCAACAAACATTTATTAAGGGTCTTATATATTGTCAAGCACTGTTCTAGGTGTTGGTACCATATGGGATAACAGAAAGGATGTAGGTGAAGTGGGGGAAGGGCGGTCACGGTTTCCAGAAGACATGATGTCTAAACTTATTTTTTAATAGATGAATTAGCCAAGGGGAACATATGTGTGTGTATGTGTGCACACGAGTATGTGTTAACTAAGGGAAATAATAAAGCATTCTAGGTAAGTGGTCTTTAACTTCAAATATTAATATTAGTAGAAATAATTTTATTTCTATTTTGTGCATAAGGAAACCAAGGCTGAAGATATTAAATAACTTTCTCAAGGCCACATAGCTACTACATTTTGGAGCCCCAAATCAAGCCAAGCAGGGCTATATAAATCCAATTTTAATCCTTCTACAATATACATTGTCCTGCCTCCAATGAAGTATTGCTATTCAGGGGACTCTAGCTAAAAAAAAATCCTATGAAATTTTCTGTGATACTTTCATGATGTTAGATTAAATCCTGTCTTTGTAAGAATATAGACACACACATATACTTTCAAGCACACAGAGCCACTGAATTCATGTTTATTAAGTGAATGAATGAACAAATGAATAAATAAAATATTTGAATTAAACATTTATTGAAGTGTGTTATCTGCAAATCAATGTGCTTCTTTTTTTTTTCTTTTTTTTTTTTTTGTGAGGAAGATCAGCCCCGAGCTAACATCCATGCTAATCCTCCTCTTTTTGCTGAGGAAGACCGGCTCTGAGTTAACATCTATTGCCCATCCTCTTCCTTTTTTTTTTTTCCCCAAAGCCCCAGTAGATAGTTGTATGTCATAGTTGCACATCCTTCTAGTTGCTGTATGTGGGACGCGGCCTCAGCATGGCCAGAGAAGCGGTGCGTCGGTGCGCTCCCGGATCCAAACCGGGCCGCCAGTAGTGGTGCATGCGCGCTTAACCGCTAAGCCACCAGGCCGGCCCCTCAATGTGCTTCTAATACATGCTGTGGAGGAAGCAGGCACCATCCCTACTCTTAAAGAGCTTACTATCTAATCAAGGAAATTATGTATTTCAGAAATAACTGAAAAAATAGGATAGAATATGATAAGTTATATAAGAAAAGTGCAAAACACACAGATGATGCAAGATTAATTTTAAATCAGGGGACAGGTTAAAATCTTCCTAGAAAAGGTCCAATTTAAACTGGACTGGGAAGGATAGACAGGTCTTCTCCAGTCAGATATTGAGAAATGGACAATCCAGATAGAGGGAACAGTCTGGGGAAAATTATAAAAATGGGAAAATAGAAAGATAAGATAGAATAATAAGCCCTCAAAGACTCTGAAGTCAGATTATACATGTACTAAAATCTTATTTATGCCATTTACTGGCTTCCATCTTGCAAATACCTGCCTCTTGGCCACCTCCAGGCCTTAGCATAAACATACCTGTGGATCAGCTTGTTTTTGGAAGGATGCATATAAGCATGTCCTCTGGTTCTGGACAGCAGGTTCTGGACCACGTGACAAGTGGATAGTTGCTTAATCTCTCTACACTTTACCTTGGTTTTCATTAATAATGTAATAATGAATTTGATAACACCTGAAAAGAACCTAACATGCTGTCTGGCACCTAGTAATTGGTAAAAAAAAAAAAAAAAAAAAAAAGCTAATTTATTATAAAACATCAAGTATACAGAACAAAAAGTATTTTATTTTGGCTACAAATGGGATTAAAGGGATGGGGGTGAGAAATAGTATATATATTTAATTTTGTCTTATAAGTTATTCTTAGTTTGTCATCTACCCTAATATTAATTATATTCCTACTACACCCTGAACTTGAAGGCCTGGGCTAAGTGATATACAGTTTTCCCCAGGGTAGTTAGTTATGAGGTGTCAGAAAGGAAAAGCTCTGAGGTCTGTCTTAAGCATTGAAGAGCAACAACAATTGCTTAATGCTTTGAAATCAAAGGGTCATGTGAATTAGAAAGAGAGACAGAAGCTTTATTTCATATTTCAGGCAGGAAGATTTATGCAATCCTTTGGCCTTCAAAACATTCCAAACAGCATGCAAATGTTTCACCAACTCTTCCAAAATGTCAGAAAGAGGTGTGTCATAAATAGCATGAGGGTAACATTTTGCATTTTTATCAAACTGACTAGGCTCTAACCAGGCTATTCTTCTGGACATGGGCCAGCACTCATTGACAACTAGCTTCAGCCTTTGGCAGCAGTGGGTTATTAATCTCTTTAATTCTCTTACTTCTTTTTTCAAGACATCTGTCCCTTTCCTGGATGGCATCACCACCACCCTTCCCAGATTTGGCAGACAGTAGTCTAATTTCCCTCATAAGGGAACATTATATTGTGGTATTACCACTTCTAGAACCATTTATATTTTTTAAAAAGGAAAGAAGTTTCCTGCAGATGAAGAAACTCTTTATAATCCAGGGGAAGACTCATATAGTAGAATTTCAGGGGCCTTCTCAATGTCTCCTCAGTCACACCACTTAGGTGTATTTCTCTACGCCTTGCGGGATTATTTAAAGTAATGGCATTATTTATAGGGGCAGACCTCTTCATAAAATGGTGGTTGTGTTGTGTAGTCTCTATTTGCTTCCTACTCCCCCAATATCTACTCTCCACCTTCCTCTATACTGCTCTGTGCCATAGGAGACTGACCTCTAAGAACTGTATAGCCAAGAGTCCCTTGCCATCTGATTTCCAGTTGGATTCAGCAATAGGAGGCAAGAGATGTGGATACAGGAGGAGAGAGATGTCATGGTATACTTTTCCTCTCTCTACAATAGCTGTGTGACCAGAGTTCCTGTTGGTCAGCTCCTCTCCAACAGCTCTAGCTCTTGCCATATTCTAGTAACATAGTTCTTTCTCAGCACCCTTCAGGCCTACAAGTAGTAAAGACTTATCACTGTTGCTAGACTCTAGATATATCATCATTCCTTATTGGTTCTTTAATCCTGCTCACATCTCTGCAAAAAGTACCTTCATTAAAGTCTCTTAAATTAAATCCTTCTGAGTGTGCCATTTATTTCCTGCTGAGACACCGAATTATACAGTGAAAATCATCTTGGCTTTTCTATCTTCTAGAAATATGAGGCTCAGATAAAAAGAAAAAAAAGCAAAATATTTCAAAAGGCCTGTACATGTTACATAAATTTCTCTAACTATCATATTTCTAGGATTCTGTCTATTTAAAGCAAAATAAGATCATGCATGAGAAAGTGCTCTATAAACGACAAAGTATTGTGCAAGGGTAAAAGGATAATGATGATGATTCTCCCCTGGATTTAATTGTATTCTTTATTTAAAATCAGTTTTATTGAAGTATAATTTACATACAATAACATTATAATAAAATTCACCAATTACAAGTGTGTAAGTTGATGCCTTTTGACAAATGTATACAGTCATATAACAACCATAACATTCGTGACATAGAACAGGTATTGGCAAACTATGATCCATAGCCCCATTGCCTGTTTTTATAAACACAGTTTTATTAGAACACAGCTATGCTCATTTATTTACAGGTTGTCTAGGGCTGCTTTTGTACTACAATGGTAGATTTGAATATTTGTGAAAGAGACTGTATGGCCTGGAAAATCTAAAATATACACCATCTGATCCTTTACAAAAAAACATTTGTTGACCTCTGTTGCAAAACATTTCCATAATCTAAAAATGTTCCCTTGTGCCCTTTTGAAGCCAAACCCTTCTCTCAAAACCCAATCTCTGGAAACTACTGAACTTATTTCTATCTCCACAGTTTTAACTTTTTTAAAATTCCATGTAAATAGAATCATGCGATATGTTGTATTTTTGGTCTGGCTACTTTGAATTATCATAATGCTTTTGAGATTCGTTTATCTTCTTTTAGTATTTCATTCATTTTAATTCTGAGTATATCCATTGTGTGGGTATATCAATTATTTTTGTTTGTTTGTTTTTGTTTTGCTGAGGAAGACTCACCCTGAGCTAACATCCGTTGCCAATCTTTCTCTTTGTGCTTGAGGAAGATTCACCCTGAGCTAACATCTGCCAATCTTACTCTACTTTGCACGTATGTCACTGCCACAACATGGCTGCTGATGGGTGATGTAGGTCCATGCCGGGGAATCGAACCTGGGCCATGGAATTGGTTCATGCTGAACTTAAACACTAGGCCACAGGGCCGGCCCTCAAAATTTTTTTATCCATTTACCTATTGATGAGTATTTGAGTTATTTTCAATTACTGGATATTATACACAGCTGCTATGACATTTGGGTACAAGGATTTGTTTAAACATATTTGTTTATTTCTCTTGGATAAATACCTAGAATGGGATTGTTGGGTCATATAGTAAAGTATATTTTAACTATAGAAGAAACTCCCATATTGTTTTTCAAAATGATTGTACCAATTTGCATTCCCACCAGCAGTATATGAAAGTTCCAGTTTTTCAACATCCTTGTCAACACTTAGTATGATCAGTCTTTTTAATTTTAACCATTCTAGTGAGCATACAGTAGTATCTCTGTATAGTTTCAAGTTTATTTCCCTAATGCCTTCTCCAGAATGTCATACATTTGGAATCATATAGAATGTAGTCTTTTGAGTGTGACTTCTTTTATTCAGCATAATGCCTTTGAAATTCATGTATATTTTTGTGGGCATCAAAAGTGCATTCTTTTTTATTTGGTTTTATGTTCACCCACTGAAGAATATTTAAGTTTTCTTTAGTTTTTGACAAGTTTGACTAGAGCTGCTATAAACATTTATGTACAGATTTTTGGGGGGAGCATAAGTTTTCTTTTTCTACAGTATATAGCCAGAAGTGGGATTATTGGATCATATAGCAGAAGTAGTCTAATTTTATAAGGCATTGCCAAACTTTTTGCCAAAGGGGCTGTACTATTTTGTATTCTTACCAGCAATTGCTCTGCATACTCACCTGTACTTGGCATTGTCAGGTTTTTTATTTAAAAATGTATTATTTTAGTCATTTTAGTAGATATGTAGAGATATGGTTTTATGGTTTAAATTTGCGTTTCCCTAATGGTATTGAACACATTTTCATGTAAAAATTTCCCTTTCATATATTTTATTTGGTAATATATCTGTTCATGATTTTTGACCATTTTTTGTTTGTTTTTTATTGTTAAATTTTGAACATTATTTATGTATTATGGTTAAAAATACTTTATTCATATATGTAATTTACAAAGACTTCTTCTAGTCTTTTCATTATCTTAAATTTATTTTGCCAAAGAATATATTTAAATGTGGATAAAGCCCAAGTTATCTTTTTTCTTTCTTTTATGGATCTGGCTCTTTGTGTCATGTCCAAGACCTCTTTGCCCAACCTAAGGTGAAGAAGATTTTCTCCTATGTTTTCTTCTAAAAGGTTTAGAGTTTTATGTTTTACATCCAGGCCTCTTATCCATTTTAAATTAAATTTTATATGAGGTGGAGAGCTAGTCTAAGATGGCAGCATAGGAAGACCCTGAATTCACCTCTTCCCATGGACACACTGAATCTATCCTACATATAGAGCGATTCCTCTTGACAAAGAACTGAGGGCTTATTGAGCAGCTTCTGTACACCAAATAGCAAAGGGACAACATAGAGATGGGTAGGAAGCCTGGAGACATGGTATCAATGGGAACCCATCCCTGATGTGGCAGCCTGCAGCAAGGAGGGATATCACTGAGGGGCCTGCACACAAGCTTGCATGCCCAGGGGCACAGCAAAAAACCCCAACAATTTAAAGGGCACCTAGATGATATGGGAAGGTAATCCATTTACTTACTGTAGAGCATCTGCCAAATGGGTGGGGAGCTGCTGGAACTCTCCAAGGTTGGAGGCACCAGTGAGCACATTTTTTTTGTATTTTTCTTCCACCTTGATGGTATAGGTGATTGCACTGTCCAGAAACTCTGTCCAGACTGCTAAGGCTGCCACAGCGCACCCTGGGCTCCTGGCCCATGCCAGCTTCAGCCATTCCTCCAAGGTGGCCACAGCACAGTGTGCCTCAGAAAACCCTCAATCTGTGCCTGCTCCAGTTCCAGGAATCCTGACAGGATGTCCATGGCACAGCAAACCCTGGGGTCCCCAGGCCCATGCCCATGCCAGCATCAGCTGTCCTACCAGAGTGTCCCAGGTGTGGCACATCCTGGACCCCCTGGTCCATGCCCACTCCAGCTCCAGCCATCCCACCAAGGCAGCCTGACACAGAGCACCCTGGGACTCCCCAGCTCATGCCCACTCCAGCTTCAGCCAGTCTGCCAAAGTTGGTTGGCACACACAGTCTACACAGGGGCTTCTCCTACACAAGCCCACTCCTTCAAGACTGGGAGAGGTAACTGTTTCACCTAATTCATAGAATCAAACACAGAAAGTCAAACAAAATGAAGGACAAAGGAATAGGTTTCAAATGAAAGAACAAGATAAAACCCCAGGAAAAAAACAACCTAATGAAATGGAGATAATTAATTTACCTTATAAAGAGTTCAAAATGATGGTCATAAAGATACTCACTGAACTCAGGAGAAGAATTGGGGAACACAGTGAAAACTTCAACAAAGATTTAAAAAATATAAGAAAGAACCAATCAGAGCTGAAGAATATACTAACTGAAATGAAAGATACACTAGAGAGAATCAATAGCAGATCAGATGATACAGAAGAATGGATCAGTGATCTGGAAGATAAAATAGTGGAAATCACCCAATCAGAACAGCAAAAAGAAAAAGAAATTTAAAAATGAGAATAGTTTAAAGGACTTCTGGGGCAACATGAAGTGTGCTAACATTCACATTATAGATGTCCCAGAAGGAGAAGGGAGAAAGAAAGGGGCAGAAAACTTATTGGAAGAAATGATGGCTCAAAACTTCCCTAACCTGGGGAAGGAAACAGACATTCAGGTCCAGGAAGCACAGAAAGTCTCAAATAAGATGAACTGAAAGAGATCCACACCAAGACATGTTATGATTAAAATGGCAAAAATTAAAGGTAAAGAGAGAATCTCAAAGTTACATAGAAAAATAACAAGTCACATGCAAGAGAATCCCTATAAGACTATCAGCTGATTTTTCAGCAGACTCTTTACAGGCCAAAAGGGAGCAACATGATATATTTAAAGTGTTGAAAGGAAAAAAACTTACAACCAAAAATACTTTACCCATCAAGGTTATCTTTCAGAATTGAAAGAGAGAGAAAGTTTCCCTGACAAGTAAAAACTAAAGGAGTTCATCACCACTAACCCAGACTTACAAGAAATGTGAAAGGGTCTTCTTTAGTGGAAAAGAAAAGATCATAACTAGAAATAAGAAAATATATGAAAGAAAAAAATCTCACTGATAAAGGCAAATATTTAGTAAAGGCAATGGATCAGCCACTTAAGAACCTAGTATCAAGGTTAAAAAACAAAAGTAGTAAAACTAAGTATAACTACAATAAGTAGTTAGGGGATAGACAAAATAAAAAGATATAAAATATGATGTCTAAAAATATAAAACATGGGGGGGAGTAAAAATACAGTGCTTTCAGAATACATTTTAACTTAAGTAAGTGACTATCAACTTAAAATAGACTGCTATATACATAGGTCAATATATATGTACCTGATGGTAACCACAAACCGAAAAACTACAATAGATATGTAAATATAAAGAGAAAAACGCCCAAATGTAACACTAAAGCAAACTATCAAAGCACAAGGGAAGAGACAAAGTGAAGAAGAAAGAAACAGAGAAGAACTACAAAAATAACCAGAAAACAACTGACAAAAATGTCACTAAGTACATACCTATCAGTAACTACTTTAAATGTAAATAGACTAAATGCTCCAATCAAAAGGCATAGTTTTGCTGAAGGGATAAAAAACAAAACCCATCTATATGCTGTCTACAAGAGGCACACTTCAGACCTAAAGACCCACAGAGCCTGAAAGTAAAGGGATGAAAAAAGATAATTCATGAAAATGGAAATGAAAAGAAATCTGGAGTAGCAATACTCATATGAGATAAAGTAGATTTTTAAAAAAGTCTGTAACAAGAGACAAAGAAGAATATTACATGATAAAGGAGTCAATCCAAGAAAAGGATATAACATTCATAAATATTTATGTTCCCAGCACAGAAGCACCTAAATTATAAAGCAAATTTGAACAGACAAAAAGGTAGAAAATCACAGTAATACGATAATAGTAGCAGACTTTAATACCCCACTTGGATAGATCATCCAGACAGAAAATCAATAAGGAAACACTGTCTTTAAATGACACATTACACCTGATGGACAAGAGTTATATACAGAACATTCTATACAAAATCTGCAGAACATACATTATTTTCAAGTGCACGTGGAACATGTCATAGAGGCCACAAAACAAGTCTAATAAATTAAAGAAAATTAAAATCATATCAAGCATCTTTTCTGACCATAATTATATGAAACTAGAAATCAATTACAAGAAGAAAACTGGAAAAAACACAAACACATGGAGACTAAACAACATTCCACTAAACAACCAATGGGTCAATGAAGAAATCAAAGAGGAAATAAAAAAAATCTTGAGACAAATTTCAATGAAAACACAACTTTCCAAAATCTATGGGACACAGCAAAGGCAGTTCTAAGAGGAAAGTTCATAATGATACAGGCCTACCTCAAGAAACAAGAAAAATCTCAAATAATCTAACTTTACACATAAAATAATTAGAAAAAGAAGAACAAACATAGCCCAAAACTTAGTAGAAGGAAGGAAATAATAATGATCAGAGCAGAAATAAATGAAATAGAGACAAAGAAAAAACAGTAGAAAAGATTAATGAAACTAAAAGCTGAATCTTTGAAAACATAAACAAAATTGATAAACTTTTAGCCAGACTCATCAAGAAAAAAAGAGAGAGGGCCCAAATAAAATCAGAAATGAAAGGGGAGAAGTTACAACTGGCACCACAGAAATTCAAACGATCATGAGAATACTACATACAATTATAAGCCAACAATTTGGAAAACCAAGAAGAAATGGAAAAATTCCTAGAAACACACAACCTTCCAAGACTGAGTCATAAAGAAATAGAAAATCTGAATTGAACAATTACAAGTAGTGAAATTGAATCAGTAATTTTAAAACTCAAAAGCAGTAAGCCCAGGATCACATGACTTCACAGTTTTGGTTGGTGAATTCAACCAAACATTTAAAGAAGACTTAAAACCTATCCTTCTCAATTTATTACAAAAATTGAAGAAGAAGGAACACTTATAAATATATTTTATGAGACCAGCATTACCCTGATGCCAAAACCAGACAAAGACACCACACAAAAACAATTATAAGCCAATATTGAGATTGAGTCCCCATATTAGCATGCAAGACTTCTTGCTTTAAACTTTTCTTGACCCTCTGTCTTATTCTCACAATGTGCTTTGGAAAAATGCATAGAACTGCACATAGGCAAGCTAATCAGTAACCAGTAGAAAAAATAACTTATTAGGAGAAAATGTATGTCCTCTACACGAAACTGTTCCTTCTGTCACAGATAAGGAAGTAACTGATGTTCTCTTAGATTCCTCAGGAATGTCACATTCAGCAGATCTGAAACTTTTTGTCTATGGAGAGATTCCCAATGGTCTGCAGTCATCCATCACCTGATATTCCTGATCCCCCTCCCCAACCCCGTTTGCCTTATATGAGTTGTTTCTAAATCAGTTCCCCTTTAAGATTTTTTTAGGACAATAGTCTACCATCTTCCAATTAGCTAGCTCATCACTTAATAATGTTCTTTCTCTACCACTTTTCTCTCGACTGATTGGCTTTTGTCT
Source organism: Diceros bicornis minor (assembly GCF_020826845.1). NCBI lineage: Eukaryota > Metazoa > Chordata > Mammalia > Perissodactyla > Rhinocerotidae > Diceros > Diceros bicornis. The sequence continues at coordinate 76,048,092 of NC_080781.1, read as the reverse complement.
TCCAGCAAGCAGATGGAGCCCTTGCTCGGTAACAATATCCCTGATGAACACAGATGCAAAAGTCATCAAACAAAATATTAGCAAACTGGATTCAACAGTACATTAAAAAGATCATACACCACAATCAAGTGAGATTTATTCCAGAGATGGAAGGATGGTTCAACATCTGCAAATCAATCAATGTGATACAGCACATGAACAAAACAATGGATAAAAATCATATGATCATCTCAACAGGTGCAGAAAAGGCATTTGACAAAATTCAACATCAAATTATGATAACACTCTTTTTGTTTGTTTTTTTGTGAAGAGGACTAACTCTGAGCTAACATCCCATGCCAATCCTCCCCCCATTTTTTTTTTCTTGAAGAAGAGTGGCCTGAGCTAACATCCGTGCCCATCTTCCTCTACTTTATATGGGACGCCGCCACAGCATGGCCTGCCAAGTGGTGCGTTGGTGTGCACCCAGGATCTGAACCTGCGAATCCCGGGCCACAGAAGTGGATTGCGAGCAGTTAACCACTTGCACCACCGGGCCAGCCCCGTGATAAAACTCTTAACAAAATGGCTGTAGAAGGAACATACCTCAACATAATAATGGCCATATATAACAAACCAATAGCTAACATCATTCTCAACGGTGAAAAGCTGAAATCTTTTCCTCTAAGATTAGGAACAAAATAGGGATGCCCACTCCCGCCACTTATATCAACATAGTATTAGAAGTCCTAGCCACAGCAATTAGACGATAAAAATAAATAAAAGCATCCAAATTAGAAAGGAAGAAGTAAAATTGTCACTATTTGCATATGACATGATACTTACTATATACAGAAAACTCCAAAGACTCCACCAAAAAACTTTTAGATCTACTAAACGTATTCAGTAAAGTTGAAGGATACAAACTAATATACAGAAATTGTATAACCAGCCATCAGAAAGAGAAAGTAAGAAAACAATTTCATTTACAACTGCATCAAAAAGAATAAAATATCTAGGAATAAATTTAAACAAGGAGGTGAAAAATGTGTACTCTGAAAATTGTAAGACACTGATGAAAGATTGAAGATCACAAAAATAAATGGAAAGATATATCATGTTCATAGATTGGAAGAGTTAATATTGTTAAAACATCCATATTATCCTAGGCAGTCTATAGATTCAATGCAATCTGCATTAAAATATCAATGGCATTTTTCACAAAACTAGAACAAAGAATCCTAAAATTTGTATGGAACCACAAAAGACCACAAATAGCTAAAGCAATCTTGAGAAAGATGAAGAAAGCTGAAAGTATCACATTCCCTGATTTCAAATTATACTACAAAGCTATAGTAATCAAAACGGAATGGTACTGGCATGGAAATAGACACATAAATCAATGGAATAGAGAGCCCGGAAATAAACCTACAAATATATGGTCAATTAATCTATGACAAAGGAGGCTAAAATATGCAATGAATAAAAGATATTCTCTTCGATAAATGGTGCTGGGAAAACCAGACAACTACATGCAAAAGAATGAAACTGGACCTCTATCTTAAGCCGTATACAAAAATAAATTAAAAATGGATTAAAGGCTTGAGTCTAAGACTTGAATCCATAAAATTCCTAGAAGAAAACCTAAGCAGCAGCTTTTTGACATCAGTCTTAGCAGTAAGTTTTTGGACCAATCTCTTCAGGCCAGGGCAACGAAAGCAAAAATAAACAAATGGGATTAAATCAAACTAAAAAGCTTTGGATAATGAAGGGAACCATCAACAATATGAAAAGGCAACCTACTGAACAGGAGAAGATATTTGCAAATCATCTATCTGATAAAGGGTTAATATCTAAGATATATGAAGAACTTATACAACTTAATATCAAAAAAACAAACAACCCTACTAAAAATAGGCAGAGGATTTGAATAGACACCTTTCCACAGAAGACATACAGATGCCCAACAGGCACGTGAAAAGATGCTCAACATTACTAATCATCAGGGAAATGCAAATCAAAACCACAATGAAATGTCACCTCACAGCTGTCAGAATGGCTATTATCAAATAGACAAAAAATAACAAGTGTTGGTAAAGATGTGGAGAAAAGGAAATCCTTGTACAATCTTGGTGGGAATGTAAATTAGTGTAACCACTATGGAAAACAATATGGAGATTTCTCAAAAAATTAAAAATAGAACTACCATGTGCTTTAGCAATTCTAGTTCTAGGTATTTATGCAAAGAAAATGAAAACACTAATTTGAAGAGATATATGCACCCCTATGTTCATTGCAGCATTATTTATAATAACTAAGATATGGAAGCAACATAAGTGTCCATCAGTAGATGAATGGATATAATAGGTATGGTATGTATATATGCAAGGAATATTACTTAGCAATAAAAAAGAATGAAATCTTGCCATTTGTGACAGCATGGATGGGTGTAGAGGATATTATGCTAAGTGAAGTACCTCAGGCAGAGAAAGACAAATACCATATTATTTCACTTATATGTGGAATCTAAAAATCAAAACAAAGGAACAAAGAAAATCAAACAGAAACAAACTCATAGATACAGGAAACAATTTGGTGTTTACTAGAGAGGGGAGGGTTTGTGGGGCAGGTGAAATAAGTGAAGGTGATTATGGGGTACAAACTACCAGTTATAAAATAAATAAGGCATGAGAATGTAACGTACAACGTAGGGAATATAATTAATAATATTGTAATAACTTTTTAAAGTGACAGATGGTAACTAGATTTATAGTGGTAGCTATTTCATAATGTATATAAATATCAAATCACTATGATGTACACCTGAAACTAATAGGATATTGTATGTCAATTATACTTCAATAAGAAAAAATTTTGTATTAGGTGTAAGCTTTTGGTCAAGGTACATTTATTTGTTTGTTTGTTTATTTTGCATAGGGATGCCCAATTGTTCCAGCACTAATTATTGAAAGGACCATCCTTACTCTGTTGAATTGCCTTTGTACCTCTGTCAAAAATTATTTGACCATATTTGTGTGGGTCTGTTTCTGGACTTTCTATACTGTTCCATCAGTTTACGTGTTTAAACCTTCACCAGTATCACAATAATTTGGTTACTATAGCTCTGAAGATAGTATTAAATATCATGTAGTGTGCAGGCTCCAAATTTATTCCTCTTTTTTCAAAATGTTTTAGCTATTTTCTGCCCTTTGAATTACTATATAAATGTTAGAATCAACTTCTCTAAAAATACAAAGTGTTCTGCTGGGATTTTGAGTGAAATTGCATTAAATAAATAGGTCAATTTGGAGGAGAATTGATATCATAACTATATTGAATCTTTCAATGAGCACAGTATATTTGTACATTTAAAAATTTTTTTTTTTTAATTTCTGTTATCAGTACTTTTTAATTTTTAGCATAGTGATCCTTCTCATGGTTTGTTGGATTTATACCTAAGTATTCCTTTTTTTATAGAGCTATTGTAGATGGTGTTTTTAAAAATATCAGTTTCTGGTTGTTCATTGCTAGTGCATAAAAATATGATTGATTTTTGTGTGCTGACTTCATATCTTTTGAATTTGCTAAACTCACTTTTTATTCCAAAGAGTATTTTTCGTCAACTTTTGTGATTTTCTGTGTAGACAATCATGCTATCTGCAAATAAGGCCAATTTTATTTCTTCCTTTCCAATCTGTATGTCATTTATTTCTTTTTCTTTCAAATTGCACTAGCTAGGACACCCAGAACAATGCTGAATATAAGTTGCAAGAGCAGACATCCTTGTCTTCTTGCTCATTATAGGAGAAAATCAATCAGTCTTTCACCATTGACATTGATACAAGCAATGGTTATATTTAAATGCCCTTAATGAGGTTAAAGAAATTTCCTTTTATTCCTAATTTTTTGAGCTTAAATAGACACTGACATTATTACCTTCATAAAAATATTTTTATTGTGGTAAAATATAAGTAACATAAGCATTCAATCTTTCACCATTGAGTATAAAGTTAGCTTAAGAGATGTTGAATTTTGTCAAAACATTTTTCTGTGTGAATTGATTAGATGATGTAGTTTTTCTTATTTTTCTCTATTAATACAATGGATTACATGGATTTTTTCAATACTTAACTAGCCTTGCATTCCTTGGATAGACTCCATGTGCATATTATATATATAATAATTTGCTAATATTTGTTTTTTCGCTTTTTTTCAAATATACAATATGGTATTATTAACTATAGTCACCATGCTGTACATTATATCCCCCAAATTTATCTATTTCATAACAAGAAATTGGTACCTTTTGACCACCTTCACACACTTTGCTCAGCCCACACCCTCCCTGACTCTCATAACCACCAATTTGTTCTTGTAAATATACTAGGTTTTTGGTTTTGATTTTTTTTAAATTCCACATGTAAGTGAGATCATATAGTACTTATCTTTCTCTGTCTGACACTTCACTTAGCATAATATCCTCAAAGTTCATCCATGTTGTTGCAAATGACAGGATATCTTTCTTTTTTATGGTTGAGTAATATTTCTGTGTGTGTGTGTGTGTGTGTATGCCAAATTTTCATTCCATTCATCCATTAATGTACACTTAAGTTGTTTCCATGTCGAGGCTAATATAAATAATACTGCAGTGAACAGAGGGGTGCAGATATCTTTTTGAGTTAGTATTTTTGTTTTCTTTGGATGAATACTCAGCAGTGAAATTGGTAGATCATATGGTAGTTCTATTTCTAATTTTTTGAGGAACATTCATACTGTTTTACATATTGGCTGCACCAATTTACATTCCCACTAACAATGTAAAAGGGTTCACTTTTCTCCACATTCTTGCAAACACGTGTTATCTCTTGTCTTTTTGATAATAGCCTTTCTAACTGGTGTAGGGTGATATCTCATTGTGGTTTTGATTTGCATTTCCCTGATGATTAGTGATGTTGACTGCTTTTTGTTGTTGTTGTGAGGAAGATTAGCCCTGCGCTAACATCCGACGCCAATCATCCTCTTCTTCTTGAGGAAGACTGGCCCTGGGCTAACATCTGTGCCCATCTTCCTCTACTTTATATGGGATGCCGCCACAGCATGGCCTGACAAGCGGTGCGTTGGTGCGCGCCTGGGATCTGAAGCTGTGAACCTCGGGCCGCAGCGGGGTGTGCGCACTTAACTGCTATTCCACCAGGCCGGTCTCTTGATTATCTTTTCATGTACCTGTTGGACATCCGTATGTCTTTGGGAAAATGTTTATTCAGATCTTCTGACTATTTTTTAATCTGATTGGGATTTTTTTGGTATTGAGTTGCATGAGTTCCTTATATGTTTTGTATATTAACCCCTTATTAGATATATGATTTACGAAAATTTTCTCCCATTCTGAAAGTTGCCTTTTCATTTTATTGATGTTTTTCTGTGCTGTGCAGAAGATTTTTATTTTCAAGTGTCCCACTTATTTATTTTTGCTTTTGTTACCTTTGCTTTTGGTGTCAAATCTAAAAAATCATGGCTAGGATTGATGTAAAGGAGCTTACCTCCTGTGTTTTCTTCTAAGAATGTTATGGTTTCGGTCTTGTGTTCAAGTCTGTAATCCGTTTTGAGTTGATTTTTGAGTATGGTGTAAGATGGTGGTCCAGTTTCATTTTTTTGCAGGTAGCTGTCCAGTTTTCTCAACTATGCATGAGACAGACTATTTTTCCCTATTGTCTATTCTTGGTTTCTTTGTTATAAATTAACTGACCATATATGCATGATTTTATTTCTCATCTCTTTATTCTGAGATCTATGTTTCTGTATCTATGTTTATCTATGTTTCTGTTTTTATGCAAATACTATTCTGTTTTGATTACTAGAGCTTTGTAATCAGTTACAATTATATTTAGTTTGACATCAGGGAGCATGATGCCTCCAGCTTTGTTCTTTCTCAAGATTGCTTTGGCTCTTCTGGTCTCTTGTGGTTCTATACAAGTTTTAGGATTGCCTGTTCTATTTTTGTGAAAAATGCCATTGGAATTTGATAGGGATTGCATTGAATCTATAGATTACTTTGGACAGTATGGACGTTTTAACAATATTAATTATTCTAATCCATGAGCATGAAATGTCTTTCCATTTATTTGTGCCTTCTTCATTTCTTTCAGGAATGTCTTATAGTTTTCAGTTATAGGTTTTTCATTTCCTTGGTTAAATTTATTCTTAAGTATTTTATTCTTTTTTATGCAATTGTAAATGGGATTGTTTTATTAATTTCTCTTTATGATACTTTATTATTAGTTTATAGAAATACAACTAATTTCTATGTATTGAGTTTATATCCTGCAACTTTACTGAATTTGCTTGTTTGTTCTAACAGTTTTTTGATAGTCTTTAGGATTTTCTGTATACAATTTTATATCATCTGCAAATAGTGAAAGTTTTACTTCTTCCTTTCTGATTTAAATTTTTTTTCTTGCCTATTTGTTCTGCCTATGACTTCCTATACTAGGATGTATAAAAGTGGCAAGAGTGGGCATCCTTGTTTTGTTCCTGATCTTAGAGGAAAACCTTTCAGGTTTTCATCAATGAGTATGGTGTTAGCTGTGGGCTTTCATATGTGGTCTTTATTATGTTGAGGTGTGTTCCCTCCCTACCCATTTTGTTGAGAGTTTTTAATCATAAATTGATGTTGAATATTTTCATATATTTTTTCTGCATCTATGGAGATGATGATATGATTTTTATAATTCATTTTTTTATTGTGGTGTATCACATGGATTGATTTGTGGATGTTGAACCATCCTTGCATCCTCAGAGTAAATCCTACTTGATCATGGTGTATAATTCTATTAATGTGTTGTTTAATTCAGTTTGCTAATATTTCGTTGAGAATTTTTGCATTTATGTTCATCAGGGATATTGGCCCGTCATTTTCTTTTCTTGTAGTGTCCTTGTGTGGTTTTGATATCAGGATAAAGGTGGCCTTGTAAAACAAGCTTGGAAGTGTTCCCTCTTCTTCTATTTTTTAAAACTGTTTGAAAAGGATTGGTATTAATTCTTCTTTAATGTTTGATAGAAGTAATTAGCAAAGCCATCTGGTCCTAGACTTTTGTTTGTGTGGAGATTTTGATTACTGATTGAATCTCCTTACTAGTAATTGGTCTGTTCAGATTTTTTATTTTGTCATGATTCAGTCTTGACAGGTCATATCTTTTTAGGAATTTATCCATTTCTTATAGGTTGTCCAATTAGTCGGTGGATGAATGTTCATAGTAGTCTCTTATGACACTTTGTATTTCTGTGATATCAAGTGTAACATCTACCCTTTTCTCATTTTACTTATTTGATTCCTCTCTTTTTTTCTTTGTGAGTCTAGATAAATGTTTGTCTATTTTTTTTATCTTTTTAAAAAGCCAGCTCTTAGTTTCATTAATTTTTTTCTATTGTCTTTTTAGACTCTATTTTATTTATTTCTTTTCTAATTTTTTGTTATTTCCTTCCCCTTATTAGCTTTGGGTTTAGTTTATTCTTTTTCTAATTTCTTGAGGTACAAAGTTAGATCGTTTGAGATCTTTCTTGTTTCTTAATGCAGGAGTTTATTGCTATGAATTTCTTTCTTAAAACTGCTTTGCTTCATTTCATAAGTTTTGGTGTGCTATATTTCCATTTTCATTTGTCTCAAGATATTTTTGACTTCTTCTTTGCCACTAGTCTTCGTTAAGAATTATTTCATCTATGAGGGCTACTTTGTCTCTATTTTTATTTTCTTGCACTGCATTTATTTTTATTTGGTGTTTATATTGGGGAAATGTTAGCCTCAGCAAATGAGGTGAGTGTTTCTGCTTCTTCTATTTGATGAATTACTGAGAGACGACTGTTAAAGTTTCAAACTATAATTGTTAATTTATCCATTTCTCCTTTTAGTTCTCCCAGTTTTTGCTTCTTTTGTTGTGAGTTATGTGCATATATTTAAGAATATTACATCTTTTTGAGATGTCCATTTTATCATTAGGCAATGTCATTATTGATCCTTAGTAATTTTCCTTGTTCTAAATTTTACTTTGTTTGGTATTAACAGAGCCTCTCCAAGTTTTTTTTTTTTAAATTGGTGTTGGCATTGCATATCTTTTGTTATCCTTTTACCTTTTATCTACCTATATTATTATATTTAAAGTGGGTTTCTTATATACATGATATAATCAGGTCTTGCATAACCCATTCAAATAATCTCCACCTTTATTGCTATGTCTAGATCATTTTTATTTAAAGTAATTGTTGAGTGACATCACCAAGATGGTGGCATAGGAGAAGCCAGCCTCTCTTCCCATCACAAAGATTAAGAATTAGACAGCTGTCCATGAACAAATGCAGCTGTGGGTGAGCTCTAGCATCCACTTAAGAAACTTCAGCAACACAATGAAACAAAAAACTTGAGAAAAATCACACATAAAATGAAGACAGTTTCATTTTGCCTGCATCTTTCTATTCCTCAAGTTGGTATTGCACAGTGCTAAGAGGAAACTCCCCAGCTAGGAAGAGTTCCCCTCACTGGTAAAGAATGAGTGAGGTGAGCACTGATCTTGCCCAGCATTTTGGGGCGTCACACAAAAATCCCACTTTAATTTCACCCTACCCAGACTGACAAAGCTCAGACATATAGAGATGGCTAGGAACAAGTAAGAAAAGCAGGGACTACCAATAGCAACCATGTAGCAGAGAGATTGTGATTCACAGTGACCTGCTCTACATACAAATCTAACATCTTTCCACTGAAGAAAAAACCAACAGCCAGCACAACTACTGTGGACCCCTGATTTCACCAGCATTCCCCTCACAGATATTCCTGTTCACTGATGCCAGCTTCTTGATTCCCTCTTCATTCTCTGCCCCTAATTGAGCCTGGGAATTGTACTGGCAGTCAATCAAGGCCTTTAGGCCTGCACAAGTACAAAATGCCGCCCTAGACCACTGACGTTGATCTCACTGCTGTGTGCAAGCTCAAGGCTAGCCCCTCCAACTGAGCACCTGTATGCCCCTGGCCCAACTGCCATCTTCAGTCTCCACTGCCATGTGCCTGTAGCAAGACCCAGCAAACATGGTAGTATGCACTGACAGCCAGGGCCCTCAAAGTCATTAGTGCATCCACAGTCAGCCCCAGGCCCTGCTCCCTGTGCTGTCCCCCAGCTATATGTGTGTTTACAACTGGCACATGCCACTAACAGATACCTGCAACTAGCCCTGCAGCCAAGTGTGTGTTCAACACTCGTTCTGGCCACTACTGTTCACAGCTCTGATTCCAAGCTGCTGGAACTGGAGGTGTTACTGAGCACTCCACCACAGTTTTTAGCCAATGTGGGACCCATGCAGCACCCACCAAATACCACAAAGCTGTTGAAGCTAAGGATAGCACTGGCCTGTGCCCAAGATATACCATGCCCCACCTGGACCAGAAATCACAACATGATGCCAAACTTCATGCCTGCAACACTAGACTTGTGGTCACAGCACACTCTAATGTGCCCTCCTATGCATATGAAAGTCTTCCTTTACTGAAGTTCATAAAATCTGGAAGAAGTGACTGCTTCTTCAAATCCACAGATACCTACTTCACCATAATGAAGAATGAGAAAAACATGACACCACCAAAGAAATATAGTAAACCTCCTACACTTGGCCCCAAAGAAATGGAGATTCAGGGATTACCTAACAGTTCAAAATAATTTTTCTAAAGATGCTCAGAGAGCTACAAGAAAACACAAATAACTTGTTTAAAGATGTCATGAAAACAATGCAAGAACAAGGTGAGAAGTTCAACATAGAGACAGAAAACATAAAAAAGGATCAAACAGAAATTTTGGAGCTGAAGAATGCAATGATTTCACTGAAGAATACAAAGATGAGTTTCAACAGCAGACTTGACCAAGAAGAAAAAAGAATGAGAGAGCTGAAAGACAGATAAACTAAAACTACCCAATCAGAGGAGCAAAGAAAAAGGAAAAAAAATTAAAAAGAGTGAAGAAAGCCAGTGTAATCTATGGGTACCATCAAATGGATACCACAGAAATACAAAGGATTATAAGACAATACTATGAAAAACTATGTGCCAACAAATTGGACAATCTAGATGAAATGGATAAATTCTTAGGCTCATACAACCTCCCAAAACTGAATCAAGAAGAAATAGAGAATCTGAATAGACCAATCACAAGTAAAGATATTGAAACGATAATAAAAAACCTCCCCAAAAATAAAAGTCCAGGACCAGATTGCTTCTCTGGAGAATTCTACCAAATATTCAAAGAAGATACAGTACCTATCCTTCTCAAACTATTCCAAAAAATAGAGGAAGATAGAATACTTCCTAACACGTTCTATGAGCTGAATATCACCCTGATACCAAAGCCAAGCAAGGACAGTACAAAGAAGAAAAATTACAGGCAAATATTGCTGATAAACATAGATGCAAAAATCCTCAACAAAATATTGGCAAACTGAATACAGCAATACCTTAAAAAGATTATACAACTTGATCAAATGGGATTTATACCAGGAATGCAGGGATGGTTCAACATCTGCAAATCAATCAATGTGATACACCACATTAACAGAATGAGGAATAAAAACCACATGATCATCTCAATAGATTCAGAGAAAGCATTTGACAAGATCCAACATCCATTTATGATAAAAACTCTCAATAAATTGTGTAGAGAAGGAAAGCACCTCAACATAATCAATGCCGTATGTGACAAACACACAGCCAAAATCAAAGTCAATGGGGAAAAACCAAAAGCCATTCCTCTGAGAATGGGATCAAGACAATGGTGCCCACTCTTGCCACTCCTATTCAACATAGTAGTGGAGGTTTAGGCCAGAGCAGTTAGGCAAGAAAAAGGGACAAAAGGAATCCAAATAGGCAACAAGAAAGTGAAACTCCCGCTGTTTGCAGATGACATGATTTTATGTACAGAAAATCCTAAATTCCATTGGAACACTGCTAGAAATAATCAACAGCTACAGCAAAGTTGCAAGGTAAAAAATCAACTTACAAAAATCAGTTGCATTACTATACTCTAATAATGAATTAACAGAAAGAGAAGTCAAGAATACAATCCCACTTATAATTGCAAGAAAAAGAATAAAATATCTAGGAATATATTTAACCAAGGAGACCAATACAATGAAAACTATAAGATATTATTGAAAGTAATCAATGATGACATGAAGATATGGAAAGGCATCCCATGCACATAGATCAGAAAAATAAACATAGTTAAAATGTCTATACTACCTAAAGCAATTTACAGATTCAATGCAATCTCAATCAGAATCCAAATGACATTCTTCATGGAAATACAACAAAGAATACTGAAATTCATGTGGGGTAACAAAAGACACAGAATAACCAAAGAAATCCTGAGAAAAAAGAACAAAGCTGGAGGCATTACAATCCCTGAATTCAAAATATACTACAAAGTTATAATAATTAAAACAGCATGGTACCGGTACAAACACAGACACACAGATCAATGGAACAGAATTTAAACCCCCAAAATAAAACCACACATCTACAGACAGCTAATCTTTGAGAAAGAAGCTAAGAACATACAATGGAGAAAGGAAAGTCTCTTCAATAAATGGTGTTGGTAAAACAGGACAGCCACACGCAAAAGAATGAACGTAGACTATTTTCTTTCACCATGCACAAAAATTAACTCAAAACGGATCAAAGACTTGAGGGTAAGACCTGAAACTATAAAACTCCTGGAAGTACACTCATTGACATCAGTCCTAGAGGGATCTTTGTGAATGCCATGTCTACTCAGACAAGGGAAACAAAAAATAAACAAGTGGAACTTCATCAGACTAAAGAGCTTCTGCAAGGCAAAGGAAACCAGGATCAAAATGAAAAGACAACCCACACACTGGGAGAAAATATTTGCAAATCATATCCAACAAGGTATTAAACTCCATAATATATAAAGAATTCACACAACTGAACAACGAAAAAACAAACAACCCAATCAAAAAATGGGAAGAGTATATGAACAGACATTTTTCCAAGGAAGATATACAGATGGCCAATAGGCACATGAAAAGATGTTCAAATCACTAATCATCAGAGAAATGCAAATCAAAACTACACTAAGATATCGCCTTACACCCCTTAGAATGGCTATAATCACCAAGACAAAAAATAACAAATGTTGGAGAGGTTGTGGAGAAAAGGGAACCCTCATTCACTGCTGGTGGGAATGCAAACTGGTGCAGCCTCTATGGAAAACAGTATGGAGATTCCTCACAAAATTAAAAATAGAAATACCTTATGATCCAGCTATCTCATTACTGGATATTTATCCAAAGAACTTGAAATCAACAATCCAAAGAGGTTTATGCACCCCTATGTTCACTGCAGCATTATTGACTATAGCCAAGGAGTGGAAGCAACCCAAGTGTTCCTCAACTTATGATAGGATAAAGAAGATGTGGTATATATACACAATGGAATACTACTCAGCCATAAAAAAGACAGAATCATCACATTTGCAACAACATGGATGGACCTGGAGGATATTGTGTTAAACAAAATAAGCCAGACAGAGAAAGACAAACTCTGCTTGATTTCACTCATACGTGGAACATAAACTAACACACAGACATAGAGAACAATTTGGTGGTTACCGGGGGAAGGAACTTGGAAGGGGGGCACAAAGGATGAAGGGACACATTTACATGGTGAATGACAAACAATAATGTACAACTAAAATTTCACAATGTTATAAACTATTATGACACCAATAAAAACAATGGCACCAAAAAATTTCGTATAAACCAGGTTGATAAATTTGAGTGACTATATTAAATTCCTCAGAAAACTTGTGAAGATATTGGGTTACTTTGGGAAAATTTTTGGCTATGGCCACCGTTCAGCTTAAATCCAGGGAATATAAAAAATTAAGTGTTTAGCCTTTGGATTCTCAGAAGGATTAATTAGGAAAGGACATGTTCTCATAGGGTCAGAGGAAGAGGGAATAAGGAGAGGTCCAGGGAAAATATAAATTTTGGCAAGAGTTTGTATCTGGCAACTAAGGGTATAGAGGCAGTGTAGATGTTATAGAACAGAAGGAGAGATATGGCACCAGAGGTGGCACCTGAGCACAATGAGCCAGGGAAGATGAATATGATCTTATCAGAGGCAGAGCCTAAAACAAAGAAGCCAGGGAAGAGGAACATGAGACTTCAGAAGCTATTTTATCTTTCTTTAATTGTTTGTCTCAGTTAATCTTAAAATTTTATTTTGCAAAAAGGCAAGTTTAGACTCCTGATAACATGTGGAAGTCTCAACATACCAATTGAAATAGGCATTCCATATAGTTTCAGAAGTTACAGGGCTATGTTTATTCAATTTTGTTCTAAGAAAAACACGTTTGGAAAGTTCAAAATTTCCCCATACTGGTCATTGGTATTTTAAATTACTTTTGGTTAAGTCTGTCCATTTAATTATAAATGCATATAAGGAAGGACCACAGTTCTTAAATATAAAATCAGCCAGGGTCTCTGTAGGTAGGCACCCTCAAAATAATTAGACAACTGGGAATCCATTTCTCAGAGGGTTTTCTCTAGAGTAAATGAATAATTTTCAAACAGCCTAAACAGCTCAAACAGCTTAAATAGCTTGCAAATAAAATAGCTTAAACAGCCCACAGTCTTAATACCAGCACAGTTCTAAGGGAAAAGGCTAATCTTGAAGTAGTCAGGCCAAAGGCTGAACACCACAGTTCTAATAGAACAGCCTAATTCTGAAAGAGTCATGCTGAAGGGTTAACAATGTAGTTCTAATGGAACAGCCTAATCCTGAAAGAGTTAGGCCTAAGGAAGAAAGCACAGTTCCACTAGAACAGCCTAGTAATCTATGCAGAAATAGAAGTACAATGATGTACACCTGAAATTTTTACAATGTTATAAACCAATGTTACTGCAATAAACAAAAAATTAAAAAAAGAAAAGAATAAAAATTCTCTATTTATGTACAGCCTTCACTAATGCATAATCTGTCAGGGGTGGTGGTGATTGTGTATTTATGTCTTAGTAAAGACGGGGCAGCCAAACACACACACACAAAAAAAGAACAGCCTAATCCTACAGTAGTTAGGGTGAAGGCTGAGTAGCACAATTCCAGTAGAATAGCCCAGTTCCACAATGATCAGGCCAAAGGCTGAATAGCACACTTCCAATGAAACAGTCTGATTCCAGATGAATCAGACCAAAGGCTGAGCAATCAGTTCCAATGGAACAGCTTGATTCAAAATAGTCAGGCCAAAGTGCCAAATGAGTACTCACAGAGAAAAGAAGATCTTAACTAGAAAAGGATAAAGGTTTAAAATAAATCCCAAATAGAGCTTGGAGAGCTTCAAAATACAAATAGAGTAGAAGCTGGGATCCAGAAGAAAGATTCACCTCAAACTCTAGGTTTGGTGAGAAAAACAGTAACTCAATGGGCTCTTTTGTGAGTACCGCACCTGTTAGCTCACCAGCCTTGGATTTCTCAGTGGTCTTCTCTGTGCCCCCATATAGGCCATCAAAATGTTGACCTTAAATAAATAGGCAGCTAGTTATTTCCCCAGCAAAAATTGTTTATTTGGAATCAGCAAAGAATCTCAATTTGGGGTCTGCAACCACGCGAGCCACGTACAAATCCTGAGCAACAAGGGGAGGAGAAACTCTTCTATCAGAAGGGGAGAGGAAACTGGGAGGCCTACTGTAAACAAAAAGTCCATTGGAGAAGACTGGGAGTTCAAAGTGTAGTGGCTTTTCATTGGATGAGTTGTGACAGTCTCTCATTGGCTGAGCTGTTGCTGGGCAAGAAAAGGAAGTCTCTTTTTTTTTTTTTTTTCATTTTGGCTATGCAATCATTGTAGGGCATGAGAACTCCCAGTGCTGGCCTCCCAACTCTGGTTTAAATGATATTTCTGTTTATTAATTTTCACAAGAAAGAAATAAAAGTCATCCAAATCTGAAAGGAAGAAGTAAAGTCATCATTATTTGCAGATGATATGATCTTATGTATAGAAAATCTTAAAGACTCTACCAAAAACCTTTTGGAACTAATCAACATTTCAGTAAAGTGGCAAGCTAAAAATCACCACACAGAAATTAGTTGTGTTTATATACTAACAATGAACATCTAAAAAAAGAAATAAAGAAAACTATCTCACACACAATGACATCATAAACAAAAATTTAGGAATAAATTTAACCAAGAACAATGCAAGATCTGTACAATAAAAACACACTTCCTTTGATGAAAGACACAAACACGTGGAAAGATATTTCATGTTCATGGACTGGAAGAATTAATGTCCGTACTACACAAAACCATTTATAGATTCAATGCAATCCCCATCAAAATTCCAATAGCATTTTTCATAGATATGGAAAGAACAATTTTAAAACTTGTATGAAATCACAAAAGACCTTCAATAGGCAAAACACTCCTGAGAAAGATTAACAAAGCCTCAGGCATCGCATTTCCTGATTTCAAACTATACTACAAAGCTATAATAATTAAAACAATATGGTACTGGCATGAAAAGACACATAGACAAAAGAAACATAATAGAGAGCTCAGAAATAGACCCTTGCATATACAGTTAACTTTTGGTTGACAAGGGAGCCAAGAATACTCAATGGAGAAAAGATAGTCTCTTCAACAAATGGTGCAGGGAAAACTGGATAACCACATGCAGAAAAATGAAATTGGCTCTCATCTTACACCACTCACAAAAATTAACTCTAAATTGATTAAATACTTAAACATAACACCTTATACCATAAAACTCCTAGAAGAAAATAGGGAAGAAACTCCTTGAAATTGATCTGGCAAGGTTTTTTTTGGATATGACACCAAAAGCAGAAGCAACAAAAGCAAAAATCAACACATGTAACTAGATCAAACTAAAACTCTTCTGCACAGCATGAGAAACAATCAAAAAATGAAAAGGCAACCTATGGAAAGGGAGAAAATATTTTCAAACTTTACATCAGATAAGGAGTTAATATCCAAAATATACAAAAATCTCATACAACTCAATAACAAAAAAAAAATCTGATTATAAAAAGGGCTGGGGAACTAAATAGACATATTTCCAAAGAAAACATCCAAAAGGCAGACAGGTACATGAAAAGGTGCTCAACATCACTAATCACTAGGGTAATGCAAACCAAAACTACAATAAGTGTATCCCCTCACACCTGTTAGCATGGCTGTCATCAAAAACACAAGAAATTACAAGTGTTATGAGGATGTGGAGAAAAGGGATCCCTTGCGCTCTTTTGGTGGGAATGTAAATTGGTTCACCCACTATGGAAAAGAATACAAAGTTTCCTCAAAAATTAAACATAGAACTTCTATATGATGCAGCAATCCCACTGTTGGGTATATATCCAAAGGAAATGAATAGATAAAGAAAATTTGATATATATATATGTATATATATCATATATTATATATCTATAAGAATATTATTTAGCCATGAGAAAAAAGGAAACTCTGCCATTTGTGACAACATGTATGGAACTTGAGGACATTATGCTAAGGTAGATAAATCAAACAGAACAAGGTAAATGCTATATGATATCACTTATGTGTGGAACCTGAAAGAGCCAAATTTGTATAAACAGAGAATATATTGGTGGTTACCAGGAGCTGAAGGATGAGGGAATTGAGGAGATACTGTTTAAGGGTACAAACTTGCAACTAGAAGATAAATAAGTCCTGGAGATCACAGTTTAGTGATTACAATCAACAATACTATATTATAGACCTCAAAGTTGCTAAGAGACTAGATCCTAATTGCCCTCATCATAAAAAAGAAGTAATAATTGTGTGACATGATAGAGATGTTAGCCAATGCTACAGTGATAATCATATTGCAATATATAAGTGTTTCAAATCAACAGTTTGTATGCCTTAAACTTACACAATGTTACATGCCAGCTATATCTCATTAAAAACAAAAGATCAGTTAACTATAAATGCATGGTTTCATTTCTGGGCTGTCTATTCTGTTCCACAGGTCTATATGTCATCTTTATCCCAGTATCATATTGATATAATTACTGTAGTTTTGAAATATATTTGATATATGTATACATTATGAAATGATTACCACACTTAATTAATGCACAATCACCTCAGATACTTTTCAATTTTTTGTGCTGAAAAGACTTGAGATTTACTCTCTTAGCAAATTTCAAGTATATAATACAGTATTGTTAACTATAATCACCTGGAATTCCACAGTTACATAGATGATGGATAGATAGATACATAGATAGATACATAGAGGATAGATATATTTCTTATATATTTTGGATGCAATCCCTTTATCAGATATATTGTTTGCAGATATTTTCTTCCATTTTGTAGATTGCCATTTTATTCTGTTGATTGTCCCCTTTGCTTTTAAGTTTGATGTAATCCCACTTGTCTATTTTTGCTTTTGTTGCCTATACTTTAGGTGTCATATCCAAGAAGTCAATCCCAAGGCCAATGTCAAGAATCTTTTCCCCTATGTTTTCTTTTAGGAGTTTTACAGTTTGTGGTCTTACATTTAAAATCTTTAATCTATTTTGAGTTGACTATTGTTTATGCTATAAGATAAGGGTACAATTTTGTTCTTTTACATGGGGATATCTGGTTTTCCCAGCACCATTTGTTGAAGACCTTATACATTCCCCATTATGTGTTCTTGGTAACCTTATCAAAGACCAGTGCCTTACATGCATGTGTTTATTTCTGGCTTTCTATATAAATGTTTGTTTTATGCCAGTTGCATGTTCTTTTTGTTACAGTAGCCTTGAAATATACTTTAAAATCAGGAAGTATGAGGCCTTCAGCTTTATTCTTCATGCCCAAAATTACTTTGTCTCTTTGGGGTCTTTTGTAGTTCCATATGAATTTTAGGATTGTTTTTTCTATTTCTGTAGAAAATGTCATTGGGATTTTGATAGGAATTACATTGAATCTCTAGATCACTGTGGTTAGTATGGACATTTTAACAATATTACTTCTTCCAGTATGTACCCAAACCATATCTTCCCATTACTTGCGTCTTCCTCAATTACATTCATCAATTCTTATCAATTTTAGTGTGCGAGTTTTTTCATCTCCTTGGTTAGGTGTATTCCTATTTTATTCTATTTGATGATGGTGTAAATGGAATAGTATTCTTCATTTCATTTTGGATGTTTTGTTGTTAGTGTATCGAAATGCAACTGATTTTGCAGATTGATTTTGTATTCTGCAAGTTTATTGAATATACTTTTTAGTTATAAAAGAGTTTTCATGGAATCTTTAGAGTTTTTTACATATAATATCATGACACCTGCAAACAGCTAATTTTATTTCTTCCTTCCCAATTTCGATGCCTTTTATTTCTTTTTCTTGTTTAATTGCTCTGGCTAGACCTTCCAGTATTAATTTGAAGAGAAATGGTGAGAGTGGGCATCTTTGCATTGTTTCAGATCATAGAGGAAAGACTTTCATTTTCACCATTGAGTATGATGTTAGCTGTAGTATTTTCTTAAATGGTCTTTATTGTGTTGAGGTAAGTTTGCTCTTGATCTAAATTGTTGAGAATTTTTATCATGAAAAAGTGTTTAATTTTGTCAAATGCTTTTTATGCATATATTGAGATAATCGTGTGATTTTTATGCTTTATTCTGTTAACGTGATGTATCATATTGATTTGTGTATTGTTGAACCATCCTTGCATCACATGGTAAATCTCAGTCATGATGTATGATCTTTTCATTGTGCTGTTGAGTTCTGTTTGTTAGTATTTTGTTGAGGATATTTACATCTATGTTTATCACAGTTATTGACCTATATTTTTTTCATTCTCTTTCTTTGTCTGGATTTGGTATTGGGGTTATGCTGGCCTCAAAAAATAAGTTTAGATGTGTTCCCTCTTATTCTATTTTTTGGAAGAGTTTAAGAAGGATTGGTATTAATTTTTATTCAAATGTTTGGTAGAATTAATCTGTGAAGCTTTCTGTTCTTAGGTTTTTATTTGTTGTGAGATTCTTGATTGCTGATTCAGTCTCCTTATTTGTTGTTGGTCTGTTGAGGCTTTCCATTTCTTCTTCATTAAGTCTTAGTAGGTTGTATGTTTCCAATAATTTATTCATTTCTTCTAGATTGTCCCATTTGTTGCTATATAATTGTACATATTTGTCCCTTATGCCTTTTATTTATTTCTGTGGCACCAGTTGTGACAGCTCCACTTTCATTTGCAATTTTATTTGTTTGAATCATGTCTCTTTTATATTAGTCTTGAAAAGCATTTGTTGATTTTATCTTTTTAGAAAAGCAAATTTTAGTTATTTTGATTTTTTTCTATTTTCTATGTCATTCATTTCTACTCTAATCCTTATTATTTCTTTCCTTCTTCTAACTTAGGTCTTAGTTTGTTCTTTTTTTCTAGTTCTTTGAGGTGTAAAGTTACAGTTTTTATTTGAGTTCTTTAATTTTTTAATGTACATATTTATTTTTATAAACTTCCCTTTTGGTATAGTTTTGCTGCATATTGTGTGTTGTGTTTTCATGTTAGTTTGTCTGGAGCTATTTTCTAATTTCCCTTTTCATTTCTTCTTAGAACCAGTGGTTGTTTTAGAATGTGTTGTTTAATTTCCCTGTAATTGTACATTTTTCCATTTTTCCTTCTGTTATGATATCTAGTTTCATTCCATCGTTGTTGGAAAAGATACTTGGGATGATTTCAGTCTTTTAAACTTGTTAAGACATTTTTTGACTTAGCATGTGATGTATCCTGGAGCATAGTTCATGGGCACTTGGGAAGAATGTGTTTTCTCCTGCTGATGGGTGGAACATTCTATGTTTGTTAAGTCCGTTTAGTCTAAAGTGTTGTTCAACTGCTGCTTTCTTCATGTTTCTCTGTCTGGTCATTCTATCCATTCTTGAAAGTGGGATATTGAAGTCTCCTATTATTTAATTGCTCTCTGTTTCTCACTTTAGGTCTCTCAATGTTTGCTTTAAATATTTATGTGCTCTGATGCTGGATGTTTTATAGATATACATGTACAATTGTTTTATATATATATATATATATACACACACAATTGTTGAATAAACATTTTTATCATTATTTAATGGTGTTCTTTGCCTCTTGTGACAGTTTTTTACTTTAAGTCAATTTTGTCTGATACACGTGTAGCCATCCCTGCTCTCTTTTGGTTTCCTTTAGTATGCAATATCTTTTTCCATCCCTTCATTCTCAGCCTATGTGTGTCCTTAAATCTAAAGTGAAATTCTTGTAAACAGCATATATATTAAGTTTTATTGTTTTATCCATTCAGCCACTTCATATCTTCTGAGTGGGGAGTTTAAACCATTTCCATTAAAGTAATTATTGATAAGTAAGGACTTACTATTGTCGTTTTATTAATTGTATTCTGAGTGTTTTATAGTTTTTATCCTCTTCCCGTCTTGCTGATTCTTTGTGATTTGTTGATTTTTTGTATTGATATGCTTTGATTCCTTTCTCTTGCTCTTTTGTGTATATTCTTTATAGATTTTCTTTATGGATACCATGAGATGTACGTAAAAAATTATAACAACATACTAAGCTGATAACAAGTTAATTTCAATTGCATAAAAAAACTACACTTTTGGGGCCAGCCCAGTGGTGCTGGTGGTTGGGTGCGCGCGCTCTGCTGTGGTGGCCTGGAATTCCCTGGTTCGGATCCCAGGTGTGCACCGACGCGCCGCTCCTCAGGCCATGCTGTGGCAGCGTCCCATATAAAGCAGAGGAAGATGGGCATGGGTGTTAGCCCACGGCCAGTCTTCCTCAGCAAAAAGAGGAGGATTGGCAGATGTTAGCTCAGGGCAGATCTTCCTCACAAAAAAAAAAAAAAAAAACTCTACACTTTTACTTCTCTCCCTAAAACACATTTTATGTTATTGTTGTCACAATTTACATCTTTTTTCGCTATGCCACTGGGCTGGCCCCAAAATTTACATCTTTTATATTGTGCACACACCAACAAATGTTTGTCATTAAAGTTATTCTTAACATTTTTGTCCTTTAACTTTTATACTAGGGTTAAAAGTCATTTTTGCATCACCATGACAGTATTAAATTTTTCCATATTTTCTATATATTCACTTTTACCGGTGAGATTTATACTTTCATATGCTTTAATGTTGCTGTCTAGTGCCCTTTTTTTCAATTGAGGAACTTCTTCTAGCACTTCTTGTCAGGCAGGTCTATTGGTGTTGAACTCCCTCTGTTTTTGTTTGTCTGGGAAAGTATCTCTACGTCAATTTCAATTGGCAGTTTTGCCAGATATAGTATTTTATTTATTTTTTTTTTTTCTTTCTGCAATATGATTATATTATCTCACTCTCTCCTGGC
Organism: Diceros bicornis minor; assembly: GCF_020826845.1. Classification (NCBI taxonomy): domain Eukaryota; kingdom Metazoa; phylum Chordata; class Mammalia; order Perissodactyla; family Rhinocerotidae; genus Diceros; species Diceros bicornis. Next base: position 76,026,694 of record NC_080781.1, on the reverse strand, counting down.
CTTCAAGGTTTCTGCTGATTAATCCTTTTGTAGACTAATGGGGGTTCCCTTATATGTGATAAGTCACTTTCCTCTTGCTGCTTTAAAATTTTTTCTCATTGATTTTGACTTTTGACCATTAAATTATAATATGTCTTGGTGAAGGCATCTTTAGGTTCAACCTGTTTGACCTTTATAAATCAGGATGTGCATCTTGCTTCCCACATTTGAGATTTAAGCCATTATTTCTTTCAATAAGCTTTCTGGCTCTTTCTATTTCTTTTATTTTTCTGAGAATCACACAATAGGTATATTAATTGACTTGTTAATGTCTCATAAGTCCCATAAACTTTCACCACTCTTTTGCATTATTTTTTCTTTTTATTTCTCTGATTGTGTAATTTCAAATGATCTGTTTTTGAGTTCACTAATTCTCCCCTTCGCTTGATAGATTCTGCTGTTAAATCTCTCTATTGAATTTTTCCATTTAGTCTTTGAATTCTTCAGTTCCATAATTTGTTTGGTTCTTTTTTATGGTTTCTATGTTTTTATTGATCTTCTCATTTTGGTTAGGTACTGTTTTCCTGATTTTGTTTAGTTATCTCTCTGTGTTCTGTTATAGCTCACTGAGCTCTTTATGACAACTGTTTTCAATTCTTTGCCAGGCAATTTGTAGATCTCCATTTTGGGAGGGTTGGTTATTGGAGATTTATTTTGTTCCTTTGGTGGTGTTATGTTTTCCCAGTTCATCATGTTTATTTTAACCTTGTATTGCTATTTGTGCTTTTGAAGATGTAGTCACCTCTGTCAGTCTTTACAGACTGGCTTTGGGAGTGAAACTCCTTCACCAGACACCCTGGCTAAAGATTCTGGAGTTCTCTCAAATCTCTTCTATGAATGCACCATTTCCACTCCTATCACTCACTCCTGGGGGGATCTCTTAAGATTGTGTACATTCTCTTATTCCCATACAGCCATGCCACATGCTGAGAACCACTACAACTTTTCCCCACAGCAGCGCCCTGATGTGTGGATGTATTGGGTGCAAGCTCTGACTCACTCCTGAAGGAGATACTTTAAGATTATGTGCCTTCTTCCTACCTTGCATAGCTGTGTCAGGCACCAAGAGTTGCCCACTCATTTTCCTTAAAAAAGTGCAGTGAAATGCTGGGATGGGGGTCATAAGCTCCCATTCTCTCTCCCTCCCGGAAGAGCAGTGTGAGGGTTCTACAACTCCTCCCAATCCCAGAGTCAAGCTGGCTGCTGCAATCCATGCCAGCTGCTGAGATCTGTATGCTGTTTGTGAGAATGTATAGTGTGATAGCTTCAGAGGCACATGGATTGCCAGCTGCAGGGGTGCAGAGGGAGATTGTTGAGATCTGTGCACTGTTTTCTGTGAGCTTCTGTTCCTGTTCTTTGTTGTTAGCTGCTACCAAATGATCCAGCCATGCCAATTTCCTCAGTGTTCTGGATGTGGCAGGACAGAAGCTAGCCTCTTGGGAAGTACCTCAAAAGCCTGGGGATGCCAGACCTCCACTTTGTTTTCTCCCTTTCCCATGGGAGAAATTGCTGACCAGGGGTTCTCTCTTGGCCCAGAGCTGTGCCAGACTGGAGAAATGGTAATGCAGATAAACTGCAACTGTTCTTCTTTCAGTTTACAACATGGCTGATCTTGAACTTTGTGCTTCACTGGGGTGCTGGAACTTCTCAACTGGACTACAGAGCCCTCATAAAGGTACTTTTGTCTCTGAATGGTTTGTCAAATCAGTGTGTCCATGGTGATGCAAGGGCTTGGATCTCCTATTCCACCATCTTGCCAACATCACATATCTTACCTAGTTTTACCCTAATGTTAGCCTCTTACATTGCCATGGTACATTTCTCAAATCTAAGAAAACAATGTTGATACATTACTATCAACCAAACTTCAGATTTCACCAGTTTTGGCTGTAATGTTATTTTTCTGTTCTAGGAACCAATCTAGGATAACTGCATTTAGTTGTCCTATCTCCTTAGATCTGTGACAATTTCTCAATATTTCCTTGTTTTTCAAGATCCTTGATATTTTTGAGGAGTATTGGTCTGGTATTATGTAGAATGTTCCCCAGTCTGGGTTTGTCTGTTTTCCTTATGATTAGACAGCGTTTGTGTATTTTTGAGAAGAATGACACAGAAGTGAACTGCCCTTCTCATCACATCACATGAGAAAGTACATGTTAGCCCCATAACACCATTGGTGATGTTAACCTTGATCACTTGGTTAAAGTAGTGTTTTCCAAGTTTTTTCACTATAAAGTTACTAGTTTTTCTTTACCATACTCTACTCTTTTGAAGCAAATTACTAAGTGTGGCCCACCATGGGAGGAGGAGAATTAATCTCCACATCCTGGAGAGGGAAGTATAACTATATATTATTTGAAATTAATTCATGAAAAGATATGCCTCACTCCATTTATTTATGCAATCATTTATTTATATCAGTATAAACTTGTGAATATTTATTTTGTGCTTCGGGTTATAATTTAATATTATATTATTAATTTTGTTGCTCAAGTTGTTCCAGCTTTGGACATTAGGAGCTCTTTCAGATCTGGTACTTTGACATGATCACATTCCTTTTTTTAATGCACTTCCTAACTCTCTGGCACTGCAAGCTGCTCTAGGCTCATTTTGTAATTTCCTTTTCCCAGCTTTAGAATCAGCCATTTCTCCAAGAAGATCTTGTTCTTTTTACTCCAATTTAATTTTAATAAGAAAAAAATATATTTCTACTAAAAGTTCTTGGGATATATGTATTGATACTATTGTCTTACCAAATTCTTCTTCCTGTTATCTCTACTTCTCAAATTAGAAGTAATATTCCTGGCCCACCCCGTGGTGTAGCAGTTAAGTGTACACACTCCACTGCTGGTGGCCCGGGTTCAGATACTGGGTGCGTGCACACCAACACACCACTTGTCGGGCCATGCTGTGGCGGCGTCCCACATAAAGTGGAGGAAGATAGGCACGGATGTTAGCCCAGGGCCAGTCTTCCTCAGCAAAAAGAGGTTCAGTTCTACACCACTGCAATAAAGTGAATATGACAATAGAGTCACAGAAATGTTTTGGTTTTCCAATGCATTTAAAAGTTATGTTTACATTACATGTAACCTATTAAGTATCCAATAGCATTATGTCAAAAAAATGTATATACCTTAATTAAAACATACTTTATTGCTAAAATATGCTAACCATCATCTGAGTCTTCAGTGGGTTGTAATCTTTTTGCTGCTGGAGGGTCTTGCCTCAGTGTTGATGGCTGCTGATGGATCAGGGCGCTAGTTGCTGAAGGTTGGGGTGGCTGTGGCAATTTCTTAAAATAAGACAACAGTGAAGTTTGCCACATTGATTGACTCTTCCTTTAATGTATGATTTCTCTGTAGCACGTGCTTCTGTTTGAAAGCATTTTACCCATAGAAGGACGTCTTTCAAAACTGGAGTCAATCTTCTAAAACCTTGCCACTGCTTTCTCAACTAAGTTTATGTAATATTCTAAATCATTCATTTTCATTTCAACACTCTTCACAGCATCTTCATCAGGAGTCGATTCTATCTCAAGAAAACACTTTCTTTGCTCATCCATATGAAGCAACTCTTCATCCATTAAAGTTTTACCATGAGTTTGCAGCAATTCAGTCACATCTTCAGGGTCCACTTCTAATTCTAGTTTTCTTTCCTTATTTCCACCACATCTGCAGTTACTTCCTCCACTGAAGTCTTGAGCCCTTAAAAGTCATCCTTGAGAGTTGGAATCAACTTCTTCCAAACTCCTGTTACTGTTGACATTTTTATCTTTTCCCATGAATTATGAATGTTCTTTATGACATCTAGAATGGCAAATCCTTTCCAGAAGGTTTTCGATTTACTTTGCCTAGATTTATCAGAGGAATCACTATTTATGACAGCTATAGCCTTATCAAGTATATTTCTTAAATAACGAGACTTGAAAGTCAAAATTACTCATTGATTCATGGGCCACAGAGTAAATGTTATGTTAGCAGGCATGAAAATAATATTAATCTCATTGTGCATCTCCATCAGAGCTCTTGGGTGACCAAGTGCATTGTCAATGAGCAGTAATATTTTGAAAGGAATATTTTTTTTCTGAGAACTAGGTCTCAACAGTGGGCTTAAAATATTCAGTGAACCATGTTGTAAACAGATGTGATGTCATCCAGGCTTTGTTGTTCCATTTAAGGAGCACAGGCAGAGTAGATTTAGCATAATTCTTAAGGGCCCTAGGATTTTCAGAATAGTAAATGAGCATTGGCTTCAACTTAAAGTCACCAGCTGCATTAGCCCCTAACAAGAGAATCAGATTGTCCTTCGAAGCTTTGAAACCAGACATTGACTTCTCTTTTCCGGCTATGAAAGTCCTAGATGGCATCTTCTTCCAATATAATGCTGTTTCATCTACATTGAAAATATGTTGTTTAGCATAGTCATTTTAATTAATTATCTTATTTAACTCTTCTGGATAACTTGCTGCAGCTTCTACATCAGCACTTGCTGCTTCACTTTGCACTTTTATATTATGGAAATGGCTTCTTTCTTTAAACCTCATGAACCAACCACTACCAGCTTAAAACTTTTCTTCTGCAGCTTCCTTACCTCTCTCTGCCTTCATAGAATTGAAGAGAGTTAGGGTCTAGCTCTGAATTAGGCTTTGGCTTAAAGGAATGTTGTGGCTGGTTTGATCTATCCAGACAACTAAAACTTTCTCCATATCAGCAATAAGGCTGTTTCACTTTCTTATCATTTGTGTATTCACTGGATTAGCACTTGTAATTTCCTTCAAGGACTTTTCCTTTGCATTCACAACTTGGCTAACTGGCACAAGAAGTCTTAGCTTTCTGCCTATCTCAGCTTTTGACATGCCTTCCTCACAGAACTTAATCATTTCTAGCTTTTAATTTAAAGTGAGAGATGTGCAACTTTTCTTTTCACCTTGGACTCTTAGAGGCCATTGTAGGGTTATTAATTGGCTTAAAATCAATATTGTTGTGTCTCAGGAAATGGAGAGGTCTGCGGAGAGTGGCAGAGATGGAGGAACAGCCAGTGAGTGGAGCAGTCAGAACACATACAACATTTATCAATTAAGTTTGCCGTTTAATATGGGTGTGGCTCGTGGTGCCTGAAAACAATTATATTAGTAACATCAAAGATCCCTGATCATAGATCACCAGTAAAAATATAATAATAATTAAAAAGTTTGAAATATTGCAAGAATTGCCAAAATGTAACCGAGACAGAAAGTGAACAAATGTTGTTGGAAAAATGGTTCTGATAAACTTGCTTTAAAAACAAAAAAAAAGCAATATCTACAAAGTGCAATAAAATGAGATATGCCTGTTATATATCTTAATGAGAGCATATGACATTTATAACTTAATCAGAATATGTGACATTTACCTTCTATTCTGTAACCATAAGCCCTTAGTTTATTCTTAAGTCTATGACTAAATTGAACAAATGTTCATTACCAATACTTTTTTAACAACTTCTCTATTCTTCTTTAGTTAGCTGGCTTTCATCCTTCAGTCATTTTTTCTCCCATCAGAAATAATCATGGTTGCTGTATATCCTGAGTTCTTTCATGCCTTAGAATGTCTGCTGTTAAACTTACATTTGATCTAAAGCTTGGCTAGTATTCTTAGGTCATACTACCCTTCAGAATATTGTTTCCCATTGTCTTCTGACATTAGCTGTATTTGTGGAGAAGTGTCATATCAGCCAATTTTTTTCCTTCTGCACATGACTCCTTCTTTATCCTTAAAATTTAATGATATAATCATAATATGATTTGTTTTCAGTCTCTTAAGACTATGCTGGAACACAAAGTTCAGTATTTAGATTTACAACTTTAGTTCTTCCACTAGTTTAGAGAATTTTTCTGCTGTTATATCTTCTACTACTTTCCCTGTTTCATTTGTAGAGTAAAAGTTATTCTACTTCAGCATTATCTTTACTAGATCATGTTTGTTCTTCATCTCTATTATTTTTTCTCTATTTACTTCAATTTCTCTCTTTATCTTCTTCATTCTCTGTAATTATCTCAGAATTTCCCTCCATGTCATTAATTTGATTTTTATAAATTATACTGAGTTTCCTACATTTTCTAGTTTGTTAGTTCTCATATGGTGTCTTGTGGTTTTCAATTTGTTTCCTTAGCTCTGAGTCCTTCCTTTTTATATTATCTGTTGATTTTAATGTGGTCTTTGAGTTCCTTTTATATTTAGCTCATATTTTTAATAAGTTCTTCTGTTCAGTAAACATTCATGGGAAATTTGAATTGGCTTCAGTTCCTTGGGTTACACATTCTTCTTGAGTGGATTTTTGTCAGTCTTTTGCATCCTATGCTCAATTTTGTTCCTTATGTTCACATCCCATTTTTTTCTGTAGTATGTTTTCATTACTATGATGCAGTTTTGTTTTGTCTTAGCTTGTTTATGCTTAAGAGGGGCAGCTTTTGAAACTTACATTTGCCTTTATATGGTATTGATATGTTTTCTTTGATACTATTCATTCTTTTTATGATATCCTTCATTTTCCCTTCCCTTTCCAGTTGCATTTTGAGGGCTGGTATATTGAAGTTCTGTCTATTATTTTTATAACCTACTGACTTAAGAGTGGAAACTAAGAGTGAGTTCCTCTTAAGTTGTACAAAACTTTTGTTTCAGAACTTTGTCTCTAAAAATCTTTCTGAGACATTTTAAAATGTCCTGTATCAAGATTCACTCCACTTGTGTCTTTTTCCCCTGAGATATTATTCTTCATTTTATATTATTTCTCAAATTCAGCATGGGATACTGAAAAATGAGAAGTTCCAGAAGACTTTTCAATCTTTTCTGTTATCCTAAAAAGCTATAATGGTAATTGGAGTCTTCTTGCAACAGGATTTCTATTACTTTTGTGCCTCTACATTCTCCTCAGTTTCCTATTATTTAAATTGTTTATGAAAGTTCTAAAGATTCTGAGATTCACCATATTTCCATGGTACAGGTTCTCAGATATAAATGATATGTAAAGAGCCATTCACAACTGAGGTGGCAGCTGTGGTGTCAATGGCTGAGGCCAGATGTGAGAGGCCAAGAGATGCACCGAAACCCAGACACAGAGACAAAGTGTGGGTCAAGAGCACCTTCTGCACCCTCTCAGCAATCCACACACTGCATATGTAGGGGCATAACCATTGTTGTTCTTCCAAGACTAAATTACTATTTCAACAACAACAAAAAAATGAATTTAGAAAAATAACTCTGAGAGTGATGCTACAAAAGATGGCAGATTGGAAGGTCTAGGATTCAGTACCTCCACTGAAACAATTTACTTGGAAAAAAAATGTCGAAATGAACTATATCAGAACTTGGAGTCCAGCTGAACACTTGCAGCATCCAGGAGAGTGATAGATAAATAAAGAAGTTAGTAAATTGCAGTGAATTTTGCCATTTTGCATAGCAGTTACCATTCCCTTCTCCCACAGTAAGCAGACATGAGAATGGTAGACCACATTCTCCATGTGGTAGACCACATACACCAAAAAGGTGTAGCTTTTTGTTACCAGGGTAGGAAAAAGGACTTTGTCCTACAAAGTTGGAGCTGTGTGTTTTGATGTGCCCAGTGGATCACTGAGGGACCAGCACAGGATGACAATTGTTTCAATCCTCTCAGGATGGAGTGATTTCCCAGGTGGCATATGTTGAAAAAATTTAAAGAGATCATATATTCTTTCTTTTTTATTTTCTCATCTGATCGAGGCATTCAAGGAAATTTCTGTAGGGTCACAAGCTGATGACTGTGGGGATAATGGAAAAGAGACTTCAATAACCACACAAGACAAAGATTATAATCTTTTCAAAAATAGCTTGGAAAAGTCACTAACAAAATGGAAAACTGCAGTACTTAACAAGCAAAAACAGCAATCCTCAGGGAGATAGGAGAATCTGATTTCCTGAGTTACCAAATTACAATACTCAAAATGTCCAGCTCTCAATGAAAAAAAAAATGAAGCATACAAAGAAACAGGAAAGTGTGACTATTTCATAGGAAAAAAGAAATAAGCTATGAAGAATGCTTCCATGAGGAAGCACAGACTTTGGACTTACTAGACAAAGATTTTAAATTAATTATCTTAAGTATGCTCAAAGAGCTAAGGAAATCATGGACAAATAATTAAAAGGAATCAAGAAAATAATATGCAAACAAGTATGGAAAATAATAACAAAGACAGAAATTATAGAAAAGAACCAAATAGAAATTCTGGAGCTGAAAAACATAACAGGCAAAATGAAAAAAAAAAAATACTACAGAAGTTCAACAGCAGATTTGAGCAGGTAAAAGAAAAAACTGTGAACTTTAAAAAAAGGGTAATGAAAACTACCTAGTCTGAGGAGCAGAAAGAAAAAGGAATGAAGAAAAATGAACAAAATCTAAGGTACAAATCTGACACAATTGAGTATATCAACACGTGCATTATGGGAATCCCAGAAGAAGAAGAGAAGAAAGAAAGGGTCAGAAAAAATATTTGAAGATATAATGGCTGAAAACTTCCCAAATTTGATTAAATACATGAATTTATATACCCAAGAAGCTCAATGAACTCCAAATAGGACAAATCTAAAGCTATTCACACTGAGACACATTATAATCAAACTGTTGAAGGCCAAAAACAAAGGGAAAATCTTGAAAGCATCAAGAGAGAAGCAATTCATCACATACATGGAATCCACAATAAGATTAACAGTAAATTTATCATCAAAAACAATGGAGGCCAGGGGCCCACCCAGTGGCACAAGCGGTTAAGTGCACGTGCTCCGCTGCGGTGGCCCGGGATGCGCCAGTTCAGATCCCGGGTGCGCACTGAGGCACCACTTGTCGAGCCATGCTGTGGCGGTGTCCCATATAAAGTGGAGGAACATGTGCATGAATGTTAGCCCAGGGCCAGTCTTCCTCAGCATAAAAAGAGGAGGATTGGCAGATGTTAGCTCAGGGCTGATCTTCCTCACAAAAAATATAAATAAATAAAATAAAAACCAGGAAGACCAAAAGGCAGTGGGATGATATATTCAAAGTGCTAAAAGAAAAAAAATAAAAAAACTTCTCAACCAAGAAATCTGCATCTGGTAAAACTATCTTTCAAAAATGAAGGAAAAATTAAGGCTTTCACAGATAAACAAAAGCTAAGACAGTTGATTGCTAGTGTACCTGCCCCACAAGAAAGCTAAAGGGAGTTCTTAAGGCTGAAGCAAAAAGACAATAAATGGTAACTCAAAGCCATATAGAGGTCTCTGTCTTTATATTACATACATAGATTAATACAAAAACTAGCATCATTGGATTTTTGGTTTGTAATTCCTCTTTTTATTTACTGCATGAGTTAAGAGAAAAAATAAAATAAAATAATAATTACAAATCTGTGTTAATGGACACATGTATAAAGATATAATTTGTACCAATAATAACATAAAAGGGGTGATGGAGATGGATAGGAGCATAGGAGTTAAATTATGTTGTTGAAGCTAAGTTAGCATCAAGTCAACTAGATTGTTGTAAATTTAGGATGTTAATGGTAATTCTCATGGTAACTACTAAGAAAATAAATTTAGAGTATATAGAAAAGAAATAAAGAGAGGCTAAAAATTGTACACTATAAAACAGTAAAATACAAAGAAAGGCATAATTGGAGGAACTGAGGAACCAAAAAGTATTAAGACATATAGAAAACAAAAAGTAAAACTAAACTTTTAGGCAGAAGTAAATTCTTCGTTATGGATAATTACTTTAAGTGTAAATAGATTAAACACACAGATTAAAGGAGAGGATTGACAGAATGGATTTTAAAAAACATGATGTAAATATATGTCACTTAAAAGAGACTAACTTTAGACTAAAAGACACAAATATGTTAAAAGTGAAAGGATAGACAGAGATGTTTCATGCAAATAATAACCAAAATAGAGCTGGAGTGGTTATAATAATACAAGACAAAATTGTTACACAAGACAAAGAGGACAATATATTTTGATTAAATGAAGAATTCATCAAGAAGATACAACTATAAACACTTACATCAAACGACATAGGCCCAATATATATGAGGCAAACATTAACATAATTGAAGGGAGGAATAGGAAGTTCTACAGTAATATTTGGAGACTTTCACACATCACTTTCAATGATGGATAAAACATCTAGACAGAAGATCAATAAGGAAAGAAATAACTTGAACAATATTATAAAGTAACAACTTAATGGACATATATCAGAGTCTTCACCTGACAACAGCAAAATAAATATTCATTTCAAGTACACATAGAGCATTCTCCAGGTAGACCATACTTTAGGTCATAAAGCAAACCTCAATACATTTTAAAAGTTTGAAGTCTTACAAAGTATATTCTTCAACCACAGTGTATTTAAACTAGAAATCAGTAACAGAAGAAAAACTGGAAAAGTTACAATTGTGTGGAAATTAAACAACACACTCTTAAACAACAGACGTGTCAAAAAAAGAAGTCACTATAGAAATTAGAAAATAGTTTGAGACAAATGAAAATGAAAGCACAAAATATCAAACTTATGCAATACAAAGAAATTAGTTCTCAGAAAGAAATTTATACTAGTAAATCACTACATTAAAAAGGAATAAAGATCTCAAACCAACAAACTAACTTTACAACCTGAGGAACTAGAAAAAGAAGTGCAAACTAAACACAAAGGCAACATAAAGAACAGAATGAAAAAGATTAGAGCAGAGATTTTAAAAGCAAGGAGAGAATAGAAAAAACAATCAAGGGAATCAACAATACTAAAAATTGGTCTTCTGAAAACATAAAGAAATTGACAAAACTTTAGGAAGACTGACTAAGAAAAAAAGAGAGAGGACAGGAACAATTAAAATCAGAAGTGAAAGTGACCTTAAAAATTACATTACAATAAATCTAATAAATTAGATAATCTAGACAAAATGGGAGAATTCCTATAATCACACAAATTACCAAAACTGATGCAAGAAAAATCATATAAACAGATCTTGACCAAATGGAATTTTCCCAAGAATACAAGAGTATTTCAACATAAGAAACATAAGAAAATCAATGAATGTAATATACCACATTAATAGAACAAAGGAAAAAAACCCAGCATGAACATCTCAATAGATGCAGAAAGCATTTGACAAAATTCAGCACTCTTTCATTCTCTCGGTGATAAAAACACCCAGAAAACTAAGAATAGAAAGTAACTTCCTTAGCATGATAAATGACATTTATGAAAAACTCATAGCTAGTCTGACACTCAATGGTGAAAGATTGAAGGCTTTCCCTCTAAGATCAGGAACAAGACAAATATGTTCATTTTTACTACGGCTATTCAAAATGGTACAGGAAGACCTAGCCAGAGCAATAAGGCAGAAGAAAAAAACAGGGAAATAAAAGGCATCCCTAGAAAGGAAGAAGTAAACTATCCATATTTGGAGATGACATAATTCTATATATAGAACATCCCAAAAAATCCACAGGAAAAATACTAGAGATAATAAGTGAATTCAACAAAGTTGCAGGGTACAAACTTAACATACAAAAAATAGTTCTATTTCTATACACCAGCAATGAATAATCTGAAAAAGAAATTAGCAAAATTATTCCATTTTCAATAGTATCAAAAAGAATAAAATATCTAGGAACAAATCTAACTAAGGAGGTCAAAGCTTTTGCTCTAAAAACTACAAAACATTGCTGAAAAAAACTTAAAGAAGTCCTAAGGAAATGGAAAGCCATCTATGTTCATGGATTGGAAGTCTTAATATTGTTAAGATGGCAATACTCCTGAAAGAGTTCTACAGATTCAATGTAATTATTATCAAAATTCTAATGCCATTTTTAGCAGAAATAGAAAAGCCAATCCCCAAATTCATATAGAATTGCAAAGGGCCTCAAATAGCCAAAACAATATTGGAAAAGAAATACAAAGTTGACAGACTCACACTTCTTGATTTCAATGCTTACTCAAAGTTACAGAAATCAAAACAGTGTGGTACTGGCATAGATATAAGTGTATAGACCAATGGAATAGAATTGAGAGTCCATAAATCAACCCAAACATCTATGGGCAATTGATTTATGATAAGAGTTCCAAGACAATTCAATGGGGAAAGAATAGTCTCTTCAACAAATCCTATTGAACAGCTGGATAACCACATGTAAAAGAGGGAAGTTGGACCCCTACCTCACTCCATACAAAGAGTAACTCAAAATGGAGCAACAACCTATATGTAAGAGTTAAACTATAAAAGTGTTTTTAAAAATAGGGATCAATTATCATGATTTTGGATTTGGCATTGGAGTTTTAGATTTGATGTCAAAAGCACAAGCAATAAAAGAAAAAAATAGATAAATTGAACTTCATCAAAATTAAAAACTTTTGTGCATCAGAGCTTATTATCAAAAAATAAAAAGGTAACGTATAGAATGGGAAAAAATATTTGCAAATCATATATCTGATAAAGTTTACTATCCGGAATATATGAAGAACTCTTACAACTCAACATAAGGAACACAAACAACTCAATTATAAATAGGTAAAGGAATTGAATACACGTTTTTATAAACAAGATATAAAAATATCCAACAAGCACACAGAAAGATAATCAACATCATTGGTCATAAGGAAATTCAAATCAATATCATAATGAGATACCACTTCACATCCACTAGAATGGCTATAATGGGAAAAAAATCCAAGATATTTACAAGCAAGAATGTGAGAAATAAAAATCTTTATACATTGATGGTGGCAATGTAAAGTGATACAGGGTCTGTGTAAAACAGTCTACCTATTTCTCAAAAAGCTAAACAGAATTGTTATATGACCCAGCAATTCCACTTCTAGGTATACATTCAAGAGAAATTAAAACATATGATCACACAGAAACTTGTACATGAATGATTATAGCAACATTATTCATTATATATATTTTTTTTAATTTTTTGTTTATTGCAGTAACATTGGTTTATAACATTGTATAAATTTCAGGCGTACATCATTGTACTTCTATTTCTGCATAGATTACATCATGTTCACCACCCAAATACTAACTACAACCCATCACCACACACATGTGCTGAATTATCCCTTTCGACCTCCTCCCTCCCCACTTCCCCTCTGGTAAGCACCAATCCAATGTCTGTCTCTATGTGTTTGTCTATTGTTGTTATTATCTGCTACTTAATGAAGGAAATCATACGGTATTTGACCTTCTCCCTCTGACTTATTTCACTTTGCATAATACTCGAAATGTCCATCCATGTTGTCACAAATGGCTGGATTTCAATATTTCTTATGGCTGAGTAGTATTCCATTGTGTACATATACCACATCTTCTTTATCCATTCCTCCCTTGATGGGCACTAAGGTTGCTTCCACGTCTTGGCTATTGTGAATAATGCTGCAATGAACACAGGGGTGCATATATCTTTATGCATTGGTGTTTTCAAGTTCTTTGGATAAATACCCAGCAGGGGAATAGCTGGATCATATGGTAGTTCTATCCTTGATTTTTTGAGGACTCTCCATACTGTTTTCCATAGTGGCTGCACCAGTTTGCACTCCCACCAGCAGTGTATGAAAGTTCCCTTCTCTCCACATCTTCTCCAACACATGTTGTTTCCTGTCTTGTTAATTATAGCCATTCTGACGGGCGTGAGGTTATATCTCATTGTAGTTTTGATTTGCATTTCCCTGATAGTTAATGATTTTGAACATCTTTTCAAGTGTCTGTTGGCCATCTGTATATCTTCTTTGGAGAAATGTCTGTTCAGGTCTTTTGCCCATTTTTTAATTGGGTTGTTAGTTTTTTTGTTGTTGAGATGCATGAGTTCTTTATATATTTTGGAGATTAAGCCCTTATCAGATGTGTGGTTTGCAAATATCTTCTCGCAATTGTTAGGTTGTCTTTTCATTTTGTCGATGGTTTCCTTTGCTGTGCAGAAGCATTTTAGTTTGATGTAGTCCCATTTGTTTATTTTTTCTATTGTTTCTCTTGCCTGGTCAGACATGGTGCTTGAAAATATGTTGCTAAGACCGATGTCACAGAGTGTACTGCCTATGTTTTCTTCTAGAAGTTTCATAGTTTCAGGTTTTCAATTCAAGTCTTTAATCCATTTGGAGTTAATTTTTGTGTATGGTGTAAAGTAAGGGTCTACTTTCATTTTTTGGCATGTGGCTGTCCAGTTTTCCCAACATCATTTGTTGAAGAGACTTTCTTTTCTCCATTGTATGTTCTTGGCTCCTTTGTCAAAGATTAGCTGTCCATAGATGTGTGGGTTTATTTCTGGGCTTTCGATTCTATTCCATTGATCTGTGTGTCTGTTTTTGTGCCAGTACCATGCTGTTTTGGTTACTATATCTTTGTAGTATATTTTGAAATCAGGGAGTGTGATACCTCCAGCTTTGTTCTTTTTTCTCAGGATTCCTTTAGCTATTTGGGGTCTTTTGTTGTTCCATATAAATTTTAGGATTCTTTGTTCTATTTCTGTGAAAAACGTTGTTGGAACTTTGATAGGGATTGCATTGAATCTATAGATTGCTTTAGGAAGTATGGACATCTTAACTATGTTAATCTTCCAATCCAAGAGCATGGAATATCTTTCCATTTCTTTGTGTCTTCTTCAATTTCTTTCAGCAATGTTTTATAGTTTTCAGTGTACAGCTCTTTCACCTCTTTGGCTAAGTTTATTCCCAGGTATTTTATTCTTTTTGTTGTAATTGTAAATGGGATGGTATTCTTAATTTCTCTTTCTGCTACTTTGTTGTCAGTGTATAGAAATGCAACTGATTTTTGTATGTTGATTTTGTATCCTGCAACTTTACCATATTCGTTTATTACTTCTAAAAGTTTTCTGGTGGATTCTTTAGGGTTTTCTATGTATAAAATCATGTCATCTGCAAATAGTGACAGTTTCACTTCTTCCTTTCCAATTTGGATCCTTTTTATTTCTTTCTCTTGCCTGATTGCTCTGGCTAGGACTTCCAGTACTATGTTAAATAGGAGTGGTGACAGTGGGCATCCTTGTCTGGTTCCTGTTCTTAGAGGGACAGATTTCAGTTTTTCACCATTGAGGATGATGTTAGCTGTGGGAACATTATTCATTATAGCCAAAAGGTACAAACAAACCAAATGTCCATCAATGGGTGAATGGACAAACAAATTGTGGTATGTAAACACAATGAATTATTATTCAGCCATAAAAATAAATGAAGTACTGATACGTGTTACAACTTGGATGAACCTTAGTTTTACTGAAATGAAGAAATACTTACACGCATAAGAAAAAAATCAAGATATAAAGTGAATATCCATATGATTTTGACCACACAAAATATTGATAGCAGAAGGAAAATGCACAAAATTTTTAACTCTGTGAAGTAGCATTATGGTAAATTTTAAATTACTTCTACACTTTTCTGTATTTTCTAAGTTTTCTGCTATAAATGTATTTGCTTATGTTGATTATCAGATTGAAATTTAAAGCCAGTAGTGAAAACAAAATACAACTGGACTTGATTTTGAGGTTGAAATAAAGTAAAAGTTTTGCCAAATTAAGTATCAAATAATTAGCCCTTGTTTTAGTTCTGTAGGTCACATTCTTTTGACTTTTTAAGGCATTATAAATGGTAGTTATTAATTCTAGGAAAAATTGCAGTGAAGAAATATGCTCTTTGGAGGGTAATTAAAATCCAACTTTTATATGTTATTATTATTAAGACATAATTCATATACAGACACCACTTTGCCTATAAAGGGATATAAAAAATCTGTATTCCTCTTGTTTGATATTTTGACTCTGCCAGATTTTAATTACTCACAAAGTTTCTACGCATTGTATTTTACTGAAGATGCAAGCTTTAAAAATCGTTGGTATTTTGAAAATCCAAAGCTGAGGTGACACATGCTCAGGTGTTAATTTATCTACATCAATTAATTTCAGGCCTCTGATGTAAACCAATTAGTATTCAACACTTGATGGAGTCATTGTCTGTCAGATTAGCATCTAGAAATGTGTGTCACTACTACAGGGCTAGACACCAAAACTTTGCTAATAAAAGTAGCAGAATTAATGGAGTGAACAGCATAGATAATGACTTAAAGTGGAACATACAGTATAGAAAGAGGCTGATCAGCTGTCTCCAAGAAATAAAGATATCAGAGAGGCAGCTACCTTATTCCCCCCAAAGTGAGTTTAGACAATGTTATTCAAAAACGTCAAAGGTGTTCATAGTCATTGTAAAATTGTGTCATAATAAGTCATGTCCGACCTTCTTGCCTGGTGGTCAGATGACATAGTAAGCAAATAGCAATGAGTTATACTCTATTAGAACTTCAAGTGGCTGTTTCTAATGGGATGAAAGGCCTACAAGGGGAGGAGTTGGGGGGGGGCGTTGATAACCATGTATCAGAGGAAAGAGTAAGTGGCGCTCACAATAAAGGATCATGATGCCAACTTTCAGATTTCTCACTAGTGGTGAGAGAAGTAAAGTCAGAGGTAGACTAGTGGTAAAAATGCATTACGGTTTAGAGAAAGTATACCAAAGTTAAATATGTAGCAAGTGATGTAGGCAGATCCCTTTTATGAATGCACAACAAAACCCCATGGCAAAGTTGCCAATGATCAGTAAAGACTAGAAAGCTTTGCTCAGGGTGCTAGGGCAATTGAATTAGCATGTGATTTGGTCTCTTAATAAATGTATATTTTTGTCAGAATACCCTGGGAAATTTTCTTTCAAATTTGGGATATTTTCTTTTGAGATTATAAAATTTCTTTCTACTTTAGCATATCAGGCAGAATGAAAAGTCTCATATGAGCTTGATCTGAAAGTCTAGAAATCTGTTATAAGGACAATCATGGAGACACGTGATTTAATAGTTTAGAAGTCTTATTAAATTGAGAATGGCTTTGGAGGCAGAAGTGAGCATGCCAGGATTTTTTTCTTCTTTTGTCTTTCAATTATTGTAGTATGGGCCATGCACAAAGTTTACCTTTAAGATATTTTGCTAGTTGGTTATCATTGACTAACTAGCTTTTGGCCAGAACAGCACTTAAGAAATTATCAGCTATTGACGATGTTAAACTTAGTTTCTCTTAACTAATGCGATCAAGGGCATAAACTATATTGTTAGAAAACACCTGTAGAGATTTTTAAAATCCCGAATAACCTCGTATATTTCTTTATAATTCTGCTTCCTGACCTGAACCCAGACTTAAGAAATCAAATCTCTGGGGTTGGACCCAGAAATCTCCAAATAAAACAGGTATAGCATATAATTTTGACATAAACTATAATTTGAAAACTAGTATATGCTGATGGATACCAAATTCACATTGGTAGTCTGACATCTATCTGGTAACTAATTCCCACCCTCAAGACAAACAGCACTTGAAGTAAAGAGCTGCATCTTACTCTTATAAAATTAGACCAATTATTTCATTTTACAAACCAAGAATTAGGATTCAGTTAGGTTAATTATTTGCCTTAATTTATTGTCGGAAAGATTGACACAGAAATCTGACTGATTTGGTTCCCAATTCAATGTTCTTTCCATCACAGTGATGAAAAGTGAATGAGAATGAAGTTTGAAAATACTAAGAGTTCAAATAAGGCAAAATGGTTGCAGAAAGATAAAATGATGCTAATTATCAGCTTTGCTAATTTTATTCAAATTTTCTTTCAAAATGTGCATTGTAAGTAAGGATTCATATACTTTGAAATTTCCAGATTTATCTTGGCATAGCTTAGGGGCTATACTGTAGATCAAAATAACCTTGACGTCTTAAATTCAAAGATGTTTGATGATATCAATTCACAGCTACAAATGTTTTAAGTGACTTTTATTTTTCAAGCGCATTTTACTATTTTTGTACAGTGTTAATTTATGTATAGTAGTTTCATTAAAGAATTTGTGAAAAAGTGACATCAACTAGTCACACAGACTTTTAAATATTAACCAGACACTGTTAGGCATTCTTCCTATAATTATGTATTGCAAAGACAATGATTTATTAGTAAAGTATGGAAATCTGGTTGTCAGATTTAAACTCTATATCCTTGAAAATGCCACATTACCCAGTCTAATTAACACTGAAACCAGAACAGATCCAACCAATGAGACACCAAGTCTGGCTTTGTGTACAACCATGGCTAAAATTGGATGCTTCATTGAAAATCATACCTCACCCACCCCCAATGAATCTAACTGTGAAGTACTATACCAAGGAAGAAAATATCTTTCTGATCTCAGCTGGTGATCAGCATATTACCTAAAGCATAAGGATTAATAATCCTTGTAATTTTATCCTAGCTAGTGTGCCTGCAGAACCTATTCTAATTCATATATCTCACCCTTTTTTAAAAATCTTGCTAAGAGTCAATAATATCCTATAGCAACGGTTTCCACAGCTCAAAGATAAATTTCCCAACACCACAGATGATAGAACACTGCTGTTCTATTTGGGGAAATAAGGCAAAATGAAAAATTAAAACAGCTTTTAAATATTTTAAAGGCAAAGGAAACACTTAACAAGAAAAATCTGAGCTGTTTCCTTGACCACTTAGAAAAGAATGTGACTTTGCTTTGTATTCAGATAGTATTAGGCTTTAGAATTTGTTTTAATTAACGAAGATTGTTACTTAAAGGAAGCCTTTTGTTTGGAAATAGTCAATGCAATGTTCAATGGCTTTTCCCTACGCATGTAAGATTTTAATTAAACAATGCAGAATTTTGCCTACACATTTGGAAAACTTCTGATTTTAATATCTTTCCCCTAGACCATTCCTTCCCATTCACATGGAAATGGCCATAGCTATTTCTCTTTTATTACAAATTCTGAACATTATTCCTTGACAAGAATCTAAGGCCCAATGGATTTCCTCTCTGATTATCCCTGTGCAAACATAAATTTAATAAATATTATTCTGATTCTTAGTGTGGTAATCTGGTCCTTGTCCCCTCATAAAGCATCATGATAATTGCTCTTATACTGACAAATCTACTTTCAGTGGACATAGAATATCTTTAAGTAGAAAAAGCTTCGTGAGCTTCTGTGTCTACTCTTACCCAATGCAGGAATACCCTCTACACACTCTCTGACAGAAAGTTTTCTGGCCTGTGCTTGAACACCTCAGTGACTACTAGTTCACTCACTCCATTGCAGCCTTTCAATCACTCAAGTACTTACTGAGCATCAGCTCTTGAAAGAGCATCATGTGAGTAAAGGCCTATCCCAATCTAATCAGGGAGATTGACACATACACCACTTTCACACAAAGGTGAGTAGGGTTAATGATATCAGATACAATGTGTTTTTGGAGCTGTTGTATAAGGAGAGATTCAATCTGAGTAAAGAAATCTGGGTTAGCTTTGTGAAGGTAGAATTGAAATGGGGTATTTGTCACAAGGAATAGAAATTCATTTAAATTAACTCAAGAGTAAGGGGATGGTGATTGCATGTGGACTACAATGGAGAAGTCATCAAAACAGAAGCAGCTCTAGGATCTAGCTACTGTTTCAAATTCTCTAAGGGACCAGTTGGTCTTGGTTTGTTATGGCATATCACCTCTCAGCATAAATGATCTCTTCTTTTTTTTCTCTATCTCAATCAACGTATTCTGCTGCCGCTTAGTTTCTGCCCATACCTAACTTTATCTTGCATATGGCTCATCATGGCCATTCCTGTCTACTTCTCTCTTTGTTGTCACTTTTCCCCCTTCTTACTGCTAACTGGGAAGTTCTTTCCAACTTTGTTAGTTCAAATTCTTAAGAAAGAGAAAATCAGACTTTGGTCCAATTCATCTTTTTGCAACAGGCCATATGACATAGACTGATAGCCAGATTGGGTGTTCTACAGTATGATGCATGCCTAACCGTCATACAGATAGCCAATGTATGATAGGGGAGGGGAGGAGGAGGATAGGGTCACTTGACACAAAATAAAGCAGTGACCATGCGCTGGATAATTTTCCCTTAAAAATGGATATGTGTAAAAATCAGGCAATTAAAATGTTTTCCTGTCCAGTGAAATATACAACTGGAAAGATAAGTTGATATCAAACTGTAATGATCTTTAAATGCTAATTTAAGTAACATTGACTTTTTCTCTGTATATCAAGGAACGTTCTCAAAGTTTGTTTGCAAAGGGGAATCATTATAATAATAGTCAATATTTACATAGCACTTAACTATGCTACAGGCACCATTCTAAATGTCTTATGAGTGCTAATTCATCAAACATCATTAGGCCTGTAATAAAGGAAGTTAGCTCTGGCTGCAACAAGGCATGGCTTGGAAGAAAGGGCTCGAGATCGGGGTGGGGGTAGAGGTGGAGTGTGCTGATTAGAAAACTGTTGCAATAGTTTTGAATACTAGGAAAGGTGAGTACCTAAACCAGGGCACTGGCAAAACAGTAGTGAGATGAATACCAGAGATTTTCATAGTTAAACTTGATGGGATTGTTAATTGACTTCATGTGAAGGGAGAATGGAAGATGTTACTAAGGTATTGATCTTAACAGGCTTGACCTGGAGATGATTATGATATTACTGAGGACACAAGGGGATATAGAAGGAAGAGTACATTTGCAGAGAAGACGAGTTTGTCTGAGATGTCTATGGGGCATCAGGTGAAGAGGTTTGTGTAAAGAGGTCTGGTATTTGGCAGAAAAGTGGCAGAGGTTTGAAAGTTATTCCTTTTTACCAAATGATAGCTTGCAGTGTGAGATAAGAAAGTCCATTGGTAAATGCTGATTTAAGGTTGGAAAAAATTACATTAAAGGAGGTGATTATAGAATTATGGCTCTCTAGAACTGTAAAGGACCTTAAAGATCATGGACTCCAACACTCTAACTTTGAAGAAATTCATTTCAGAGAGACATGACTTGTCCAAGATCACAGCATGTATTATTAACAAAGCTGAGTCTAGTGCCCTGATACACTGAAGAAGAGTCAGAAAAATCCCATATCACAGAAAAGTAGAGAAGACAAGATTAATTACAAGGATATTGAGAAAAGTTGAAAAGGGCTTCAGCTTGGTGAATACTCAGAAGAGGCCATTGAATTCAGCAATTAGGAGTCTACTTTTGGACAATTTTCATTATTAAAATATTCTTTCTGGAACAAAAGCCACCCTGCACCCAGTAACTTCAAACCACCAGTCCTAGGTTTTCCTCCTTGAGCCAATACTGCTCCCTTCTTTCTCTTCTTACCTTGTATCTCTGTTACCTTTGTCTCCTCTCCTCTGTTTCCAACCCCATATTCTTCCTTCTCTTTATCTTTTTCACAATATGAAAGTGGACTTTAGTTTGGTGTCTTTAAATTTTTAAAAGATGTGATTTTAAGATCTTTAAAAGATTTAAAATCTTTAAAAGATTTGAAAAATGTGATTAACATATTCTTTTTCTTTGTATTTCATTCAATACCAAAACTTCAAAAATTATTGCTCCTTTTGATTTATGTTGATGATGTGATGTATGGTTTTTCTATCTCTAAAGTTTCTTTTTCCTTTTTGCCATTTCATATAATTTGCCTTATTTTACTTTATTGGTTATCTTCTTCATTAGGCAGCATGGTTTAAACGCCAAAAGCACAGAACACTTATACTGAGTTGTGGCCCTATCAACTGTATCTCTGTGAAGCCTTTGGCAGGTCATTTGACTTCTTTAAAACTCTTAGGTTCCTAATCTGTCAATTGAGGATATTGCCTTCTGTGCCTATTTTTAGGAAGCAATTGTTGGGAATATTTGGGGGGTGCCAATAACATTGTTTATGTAAAAATATATAAAAGTAGTTTGGAAAATAAAACATTACCTTGCAAAAACAAGTTATTATATTTATATAGAATTGTATAGCGGGAAAAGCATGATTTTTGGAGCCATATAAATTCTAGTTTGAATCCTAACTCTAGCATTTACTAGCTGTCTGATCTAGTGCAATTTACCTAACTTTTGTAGGTTTCAGTTTCCTCATCTGCATAAAGGGGATAATAAGAGTACTCACCTCCCATAGTTGTGGTAAGGATTAAGAAAAATGTATATAAAATGGGTGAAACACCGGGTACATACTAACTGTTTCATAAATATACTATCATTTTTTCTTTCCTTGCCACACAAGGTGTTTTGCTTACACATGATATCTTTATGTCAAATCCACTAGCAATGATCTCTCTTGGAAAGTAACATAACCAAAGGGACCGGTATATCCTGGACTC
The DNA here is from genome assembly GCF_020826845.1 of Diceros bicornis minor. NCBI lineage: Eukaryota > Metazoa > Chordata > Mammalia > Perissodactyla > Rhinocerotidae > Diceros > Diceros bicornis. The sequence goes on along the minus strand of NC_080781.1, from coordinate 76,004,421 downwards.
TAATGAATGGTCCATTAAAAATGCTGAACAGGCCTAATTGACTCAGCAAAAGTTAAGATTAAAGCTGTTTCAAAACGTGTTTAATCTCCAGAGGGTAGACACTGCCCCTTCTGATGCATTTTATGCCTATCTCTCTGCAGATCCTCAGAATCAACTCACTTTCCTCCTTAGCAAAGTAAATAGAGCACAGAGCATGCTATCAGAAAGCCTGGATTTGAATGGTCATTTTGTCACATAACAATTGGGTTACCTTGGGAAAACCATGAAGACTTTCTCAGGCTTAGTTTCTTTACCCAGAATTTAGGATAATGCCTCTTTCTTCCTGTACCTTGTAGAGTTGCTGTGCAGAAAGTATAGAGGAATATATATGGATCTGTCTTTGTAAACTGTAAAATTTCATAATGTGAAATGGTGTTATTATTCAAGAGCCTTTATAGTGGTTTGGGATACTTCTTTAGTTTGAGGATGTAAGTAATCTGGATTCTTTGAGGCCCATATTTTGAGGCTGCCATGGGTAAAAGTAGAATCAGTTCTTATACAGTGAAAGCCTGTGAGGTGTGTTACAATGAGGGTCTGGAGTTCTAGCATGTGATTGCCACCTTTTCCTCATTTTTCCTTTCATTTAAAAACATGGCTTCCTGAGAAAACAAGCAGACCCTGACAGTCACTTGGTGTCTAATTTCTTTTCAATTATTCTTCTTGTGAACCATCCACACTCATGTTTTAATAAAAATGATCATTCCTCTTCTCTTTTCCTGATTTCCAACATCAAGGCACATTGTTCTACCAAAACTAAAAGGCATTGGTAGCTTTAGTAATTATTTTTTTATTTATACTTTCAGCTTTTGAGACAGAGAAGACATATTAGTAAGAATAGAGATTATTGCTGAAACACAATTGCAGATGATTCCTTTATAATTAAACATTTTTGATACATAAATCTCTTTTTTTCTTGACCTGTTTAAAGGAAGTGGTTTCTTTGGTGTCACTAAGCGGTGGAATAGATATTCATAATCCCTTGAGCTCTTGTTCCATTAAGAGAAAAAACAAAGAAAGAATATTACAAGATTATTTTCTTTGTAAGAAATTATACTCTATTTGCCCCAAAAGATCATTTTGCAAAACATGGCCTATAATTGCTCTTACCCCATTCTACCTCATCCAAACTTACTATATAAAAAACTATGTATATTGAGGAGTTATCTGAAAAGTCTCATTACATAGTACCACCTCATGTTCACAATTGCTTCAGTTTTATTTTTGCTTTATTTTTTAAAATAATAATTCTTACTATAAAAGTAATACCTGTTCAAAGGTATAACAAAGAAAACTAAACTAGCCTATAAGCCAATCACACACTTTATATTTTTCTGAGATATTTTCTATGAGACATAAACAATTTCATAAAATTTCAGCCTCAGACATGGTTATTCTGAGACCAAAATAAAATAAGACAAAGCAAAGCCATTTCATAATTTTGCCTAAGCACAGACAAAAACAAGTTCACTGTGCACACACAAAATACCAAGGACTCCCTTTCTTAGCCAAAATGAATGATTACTACTTCTTTACCATTTACAGCTTTTTCTTCATACTGGTGTCTCCTTTCCCCATAGATAAAATTTACTGAGATACCCAATCATAGAATCCCCTCTTTTCTGCTTTCTGCTCGCATCTAATATGGAGCAAACTTCCTTAGATGTTCCCCCAAATTACCCAACCAAAGCCCAAATCCTAGAATATGTTATTTCTAATACCCTCTTGCTGAGACACCTCATGATTCTCCATGGTTCGTGTTCTTCCTTATTGCGTTGAGAAATAAATCCAAAGTTTTTAGTTATGGATGTGTATATTAACCATGTGTTTCTGATGCTTTGACATCTGGGGCTTTGTTGATCCTAGAAGTACTGCCCCTCCCGGTGTTAGCCAATTCTTAGAGGTGGTAAACAACTCTTTGGTGAGTGTGCCTTTCACATACAAAGCAACCAATCTAGAGCCCATTCCCCAACCAACTCCTTTATAGGGCTCTCATACTCTAGGCCACTATTCAGTTGCCCTAATCACCTTAGGGACGGGTAGCAGACAACTAGGGACAGCTCCTATGCCCCAGAGCCTGCTAAAATTATCCTAACTAATCCTTAACCTGCCTATTCTGCCTTACCAGTTCCTTCCCACAGAAACAATAATAAAGATTCTTGCCCATGTTTTCCCCCTTGCCTCTGCCTCCTGACTGACCCTGGTGATTTCTTGGGTGGCCACCCTGGTGGCATACTATGTCACCTGTTTCTAGGAGTTTGTAAGTATAAAAACTTCTTCATGGCAGTCATTTCTGTGTCTGCCACATATTGCCATACCTGATTAAAGTAAATCTCATGTACATTTTAAAACAGTATGTCCCTTTAGCTGGAGAGCAACATATATATATTTACATTTGTTATCTCTGTCCCATGGTCTTCCTCAGGTGTCAGGACAAACCTAGAGGGAATGATGGCCACATGGACTGCTGTTAGGTTAGAACATCAGTGGCGGGGGTTTATTGGATAGATTGCAACTCCTAGTAGCTAAAAACATAGTTGGCTAGGTGTGTCAAATCTGAGCCAAGGAAGATATTCAAGGTCAGTCTCAGAGGGGCAGTGTCAAAATCAGAAATAAGGGGAAAGTGCTAGAGACAGAACACTCTTCGAGTTCAGGAATGGACCGAGAAAAAAGGAAGAAGCAAAAGGGTTCAGGACATTAACCATGAGCAAAGCAGCAGTGCTCATTATCTGGGGAGGGAGCTAAAGAGGTGTGAAAAGTCTATATTGATTTTTTAAATACTATGCTTCAAAAGATAGTGCATATTTATTGTTTGACTAAAGTTTTTTCTTATAAATAATATGGATATATTCTTTCCAGGTTACGATTTTTGTCTATAAAATCCTGAATAACATTGCCAGGCTTTTTTCCATTACTCCCTTAGCAGTCCTGATAATGGTGACTGTGTTGAGATATCGTATACAGTAATTAATCTAAGCTCGTTATTATATCTGTCACATGAAAAATGATAATGTCCTTTCCAATTGATTTGAATGAAATATAGGCTCCTAATGATCAAAATCATGTTTCACTAATTTTTCATTTGCTGCCAAAGAAATCTGTGGTGAGAACGACCTTCTCTAAGGCCTATTTCTTTCTGTAATATATTAAAAGTATCTATCTTTTCTCTTATTCTCTCACTTGCACTTCTTAAACTGAAAATACTTTTAAATTTTACAGAACTAAGAGTGTATTTATTTAAGATATTTACAAAGATAGCTTATTTTAATAGATATCCTAAACTCCAAGAGGAAACAGCATGTCAGGACAGTCCCATTATGTATTTGCTTAACATGTAGGATCATAGACTCTTTGAGTCAGAACGGAGGCTGAAAAATTAGAAGAACATGCTTTTTTTTTAATCTAGTCTAGTTCATATTGACATCCCAGTCACTTCTGCACATGCCAGCTCTTTCAAATACTTGAAGACACTTTTCACAGTCCCTCATGCAATATAGGTACAGATTTTTTTTTATCAACTCAGCTACCTATCTCTGGTTGACTCAGTTTATTAATGCCCTTTTAAAAATGTGGTACAACATTCTAGATTTGATTTTAACTCTATACATCTAGTTATGTAGTCTAAGATAGCATGAGCTTTGCAGGAGGCCATGATGTGCTGTTCGGTTCGTATTGAACTTGTTGTCAATTCAACTCCCCAATGCTTTTACGATAAGTCTCCTCAATTCTCTTTATATGAAATCGATCTTTTTGAACCTAAATGCATGACTTTCCATTTAATTCAGTTAAGCTTCATGTTTTTAGTTTTAGCCCAGTATTTATTATAAATGATAATAATTCTCTAAAAAATAGAATCAGTAAACTTTTTCTGGGACCAGATAGTAAATGACTATTTTCTTTTTTTTTTCTTTTTTAATTTTTTGTTTATTGCAGTAACATTGGTTTATAACATTGTATAAATTTCAGGTGTACATCATTATACTTCTATTTCTGCATAGATTACATCATGTTCACCACCCAAATGCTAATTACAACCCATCACCACACACATGTGCCGAATTAGTCCTTTCGCCCTCCTACTTCCCCCCTTCCCCTCTGGTAACCACCAATCCAATCTCTGTCTCTGTGTGTTTGTTTGTTGTTGTTATTATATACTACTTGATGAGTGAGATCATACAGTATTTGACGTTCTCCTTCTGACTTATTTGAAAACACCAATGCGTAAATGACTATTTTCAACTTTGCCACCTATAGGGTCTGTGTTGCAACTACTCAACTATGCCATCATAGTGCAAAAGTAGCCATACACAATTTATAAACTAGTGAGTGTGGCTATGTCTCAAAAAATTTTACTTACAAAGACATACCATGATCAAGATTTGGCCCATGGGCTTTAGTTTGTCACTTCCTACTCTAAAACGTTGTACATATAAGCCTATCTTCAGTCTTCTGGGGAGAAGGTCCATAGCTTTCCTGACATTCTTAAATGAGTTCAGGTCTCTAAGTAAGATGATGAACACATAATCTAGGGACTTCATTTGAATATGTTCTTGCTATGTTTCTACTCATTTTACAGGTAAAGTTACAGTCCTAGTTTATGCCTATTGTCTAAGTGTCCTGTCTGGTTAGTGTCATCTTTCATTCTCAAAATTCTTCTAGTTTAGTTAAGAATTATATGGTTACCCTACTAATATGTCATATGGATATGGTCTCTCTTAGGTCCAGAGAAGTTTCTAAAAGTTGTATTTTATTCAAGATCTTCCTTCTAACCATTCAGGCAAGTAATCTTCCAAAGACAAGTACCTTGCTATTTTTTTCTTCTCTATTCCCTTTTAAAATGGAAGATTAAAGGGATGAGAGACAAAGGGCTATTTTGCTGAACCAAAGGATGGTTTAAATTATCTCTATGTTGAGAGGAATTTAGGGGCAAACAATAGCACCCTAAAGAGAAAAACAGGGGCTGTGGTCAGAAGAATAGTACTCAGGCAGGAATAAAGAGGAGCACACACACATGGTCCCTCTTTGGGAACACTACTACAATATTCGTGGTTTTTTAGTCTCCTAGTTCTATGTGGAAGAGAAGAAAAGTGCTTAACATTTTTGAGACCCTCCTGAGGACTTTAGAAATTAAAAATAGAAGATTGCCAAAACTTTGAGATGCAGTTGTGGTAGGGGGTGGGCTGTTTGGGCCTCTGCACTTTTTTTCAACACTAAAACTCCATAATTTCTCTAGAAATCTGTTTTCTAAATAGAGATGAAATAAATCTGCTTCTGAGGTGAATAAAGTTCTAGATCTATTCTTCCATTAGCTAGCTGTGTTGATTTTGGCAAGTCATTTCCCCTTTCTGGGCTTTAGATTCTCCTCTCTGGGCTTTAGCTGTCTCAATATGCCTTAGTGTTCTGCCAGTAGAGATTTTGGGAAAATCAATTACAGAATGGCTTTGTGTGTGTATATATATATATATAATTTAATTCTTACAACCATACATTTTGTATTATTTTAACATCTACTTTCCTGAGGGTTTTGGGGCTAAACTTAGAGCTATGTCCTTAACTGCATATCTGATGTAGCTGCTGTTATTCTTTTTTATCTGTATCCCCACAGAGTAATGCTCAGTATAATCTGTGAGATCCCTTCCCTTTACTTCAAATTGTAGAAGAGTCTAGCCTCCAACTTCATAAATTCATTCAAGAGCATGCATCTTCCTCATTATGACATATTTGAAGGATCTGAGAAGGTGCGCTACTGTCCTTTACAAAAAGAAATAAATACAATGAACACATGGGATTATAAAATGCAGATAGGCAATTGCTTTTTCTCTACCAAGTATTTGTGAATGCAAACTCCATATGAGAAGCTGTTTCCAGGTGGAGCTTAGATGTGATTTTTTTTTTTTGCAAGGATGCAGGTGCTTTTCATCCCAACATAACTATTCTGTTTCTGATGTCAATCTGAACTTTAAAAATTAGACTATTCCCCTAAAGACTTGAAATATTAGAGATAGGTCTTAATGAAGCAATAATGTTAATCCCTTCTCTCTGTACTATGCTTTATCATTTACAAAGCCCTCTGAATCAGGCAGGGCAGGTGGTAGCATTCTCTCTTTACAGGTGGAGAAACTGAGGCTCCCAAATGAGTGGAAGACTTGTCTATACTCAAAACAAATTAAGGGAATCACCAGCACTGAAACTCAGGTGAGTTTTAAAGTACTTTTAGTGTCTTTTCTTTCTTTTGCCTGATTCAGATAAATCTTACCCTCTTGGCAACTTGGTGATGTAAATAACAATAATTTAAAGATAAGATTGCTAATTATTGCTATAATTAAAAATAGATACCTACATTTTACCCGATGTTCTGCAAAAACAAAAAGATGAAATTTTTGCCTTAAGACATGTACTTACTAAAACATCTGAACCAAATAGTTATTGATAAATACCTTAATCTACTCAATACCTCATGACTGGTCAGTGAGGAAACCACAGTTTAAGGCCCAAAACTCAATAAATTGCAAAGGCTTACATCAGAGCACCATTGTTGAAAAAAGCATTTAGGTATTAGCACCGACTTTATGGCAATTGTTACCACATATTTAGTTTTCTGCGGAGATTTTTGAAAGAAGTCTTTTACCCATTGAAGAGAACATATAGCCACGACAGTTTGTTTTCTGACATACTTTTCTCTCAACAATTAGTTATTAAGACTCAACACTGTGCTAGTCTGTGTGGGGTATAGAAAAGAAGTAGAAGGCACAATCCATCACTTATAGGAGCATATACCCTAGTTGGGAAAATTAGATAGCAACCAAGGTGCAAAAGAAAATGCTACAAAGCAGCATTTAGATTATGTACCATAAGGAACATCATCTTTGGATGGTGCAGCCATTACTCTTGTGTGCACTGAGTGGCATGGATTTCTGAAGGAAGGAATGGACAGTGTGTTGCATCACAGTCCAAAGGCAATATACACCACTAGGTTTTTAGAAGTGTATAATGGTCAATAGTGTATGTTCTGGTAACATTGCCTGGGTTTCAGTCCTGGCTCAGTCACTTCCTAACTTGAGTTCAACTTCTCTGTGACTCAGTTCCTCATTTGTAAGATGTGGGATTTAACAGTACCTAAATCATATAGAGGTTGTAAGGATTAAATGATATACTCCATAAAAATGTCTTAGCATAGGGCCTGGGACATAGTAAATGCGCTAAGTGGTAACTATTATTACTAGTTCCCACCTGTTATGGGTTTGAATTGGCTATGTTTCTTTTAATTCCTTCCCCAAATTTAATTCTCCTAAAAATTTATATATTGAAGTCCTAACCACCAGTACCTAAGAATATGACTTAATTTGAAAATAGGGTCATTGCAGATGTAATTAGTTAAGATAAGGTCATACTGGGGTGGGAAGGGCCCCTAATCCATTACTACTGGTGTCCTTACAAAAAGGGGCAATTTGGACTCAGACATGAACATGGAGAGAATGCCATATGAAGATGGGAGCTATGTTGCCCAGAAACTACCAGAGGATAGGAGACAGGCCTGGAACAGAACTTTTCCTGGTGCTTTTAGAGGAAGCATGGCCCTCACAACACCTTGATCTTGGACTTCTAGCCTCCAGAAATGTGACACAATATATTTCTGTTTTTAAACCACTCAGTTTGTGGCAGTTACAGCAGCCCTGGAAGACAAATATACTACCCTATAGTGCTGGAACATCCATGAGTCAGGTGTAGTGCTCCTTTTGACATATACAATAAATATCAACACCTCATCTCTGGCTGGCAGGAATGGGGTGGAACAAAGATGAAAAGACTTTTCCTTTCTGTTCTCCAGGTATAACTTTTCTCAAAGAATATGTATCTCTTACAATTAAATGAAACAGAGCAGTATCCTCAGGTCAAGACCAGAAGCAATCTGTGCTTCTGAAGGACAAAGGCAGCAGGACAGCAAAGAGAATGGTCATTCAAGGTATGCCAATCTCTAGCAACGTGGCATAAACATGAGCAAGGAAGCACGTTGTGCTAATGGTGCATTCGTTTTGGCAAGACATTTGAAAGGGTACCTTAATGCATGTGTAACAAGCACCTTCCTGCTGAGTGCCAGTGTCCTTGGCAGCATCTAATCTGACAAGATCTTCATATGTAACTTTAAATGGAAGACCATGTAATGAATACACTTTCTCAGTTCAAGTACTAATTTTGTATACAATAATTGATGACTAATGAAGACAACCAATCTTTCTTTAGTTGGTTATAATTGAAACAACATGTAGTGGGTATTTTATACTGACTCACTCTAAGATTTAAATTCTCAAGAAAATTGAAAACAATTTTAAAATATATTCCCAATTTGTGTTTTATGGTATTTATTCTTCTTTCCTGCTTCGGAATAAAGAAGATCTTTTAACTAAAATATTAGCATTTATTCTCATAAGTATTAATAGTAAAAATCTTCAAACTTTTAAACACATAAAACTTTAAAAGCTCATTTAAATCAAGGGGAAGTGACTCATGCTTTGTAAAGGACTTACAGAGTGTATGTGGTTTTAATGTTGCTGCTTTTTAACATTAATTTAACATCAACATGGTGCCAACTTCTATATAAATTGGAACTCACACAGTGTCAAATTTACCAGTTAATTCATTGGAAAATTAAATAAGAAAATAACAAATTGGTGTTAACTTCACATATCCAAAATCAATTGTTTTCAACAATGTTTACTTTACAACAAATAGATATCAGATTGTGTAGCAAAGATATTGTGAATGTTAATTGCATTCTGACACTAATTCTTAGCCACCACCTGGGTGTCCTATAATTCAATTCAATTCTGAAACCATCTATCTGAGTGTCAGATCCCACAAGTTCAAGGGCAAGGTCCCCAACAAGACTGCCTTTATTTCAGATGCCAGCCATAAGTGGGGTCCCCAGGATACTCTCACTTCTGCCCAGCTGACTGCAAATTTGGGGCTTCCAACAATTGTTTGACAATTCACTAGAATGACTGATAGAACTCAAGAAAGTTCTATACTTATGATTATCATTTTATTATGAAGATTACAAATTAAAAACCAGATGAAGAGATACATAGAGCAAGGTCTAGGAGAGTTCTGAGTACAGAAGCTCCCGTTCCCCTGGAGTTAGGTTGCATAATCCTTCCAGTACATTGATATATTCACCAACCAGGTAGCTCCCCTGAGTTTCATTGTCCATAGTTTTTATACGTGGTTTCATTACATAAGCATGATTGATTAAAAACTGGCCATATGATTGAACTCAATATCCAGCACCCCTCCCCTGGATGTCAGGGGGCTGAAAGTCTGAACCCTCTAATCAAGTGTTTGGCTTTTCTGATGACCAGCTCCCATCCTGAAACTATTTAGGGGCTGCCATGGGAAATCTCATTAGCATAATAAAGATGCTCCTATCACTCAGGAAATTTCAAGGGTTTTTGAAGCTCTGTGCCAGGAACCAGGGACAAAGACTGGATATATTCTTTACTATATCACACTGATCTTCTAAGGCCCTAAGTAGTAGATAGTGGAAACTTCTCCTCAACACCAAACTTTATGTTCTACTATTTCCTCTTAATTATAACCCCTCAATCCAACCAGGTTCAAGTTTTTCCCTTCTTCTTGTCTCTAAATTCTCTATCCACTCTTTCATCTTGAAGTGGATATGACTGATATCAGCTTCAACTATTCTAATCCCCCTTGATATTAATTGATTAATTTGTTTATTCAAAAGTAATTATTGAAAATTTGGTATATATATAATGGAATATTACTCAGCAATGAAAAAGGAAACACTGCCATTTGCAAAAGCATGGGTTAATCTTTAGGGCATTATGCTAAATGAAATAGGTCAGACAGAGAAAGACAAATACTATATGATCTTAATCTCAAGTGGAATCTAAAAAAGCTGAACTCGTAAAAACAAAGAGTAGACTGCTGGTTTCCAGGGGCTGTGGGGTGGGGGAAATTGAGAGTTGTTGGTCAAAAGATATCCACTTCCAGTTAGTAGATGAATAAGTCCTGAGGATCCAATGTACAGCATGGTGAATATAATTAACAATGCTGTATTGTATAATTCAAAATTGCTAAAAGGGTAAATCCTAAATGTTCTCACCACACGAAAAAGTAACTATGCGAGGTGATGGATGTGTTACTAACCTTATCGTGGTAATCATTTCACAATATATACATATACCAAATCATCACATTGTCCATGTTAAACTTACAGAATGTTATATGTCAATTATATCTCAATAAAGCTGAAAAAATAATTATTATTGGGTAACTACTACGTGCCAAGCATTATTCTTTGCTTGTGTCTCTCTTGCAGCGCTAATCACACTCTGCCTTACAGGATAAATGTTTATTCATGCATTAGTCTATCTTTGTATACTCCTTTATCTTCGAGCTTGGTAATTATTTGTTGTTGAACATCCCCATTTTACCTACTATGTTCATTAACCCATTCATTCAAGAAATATTTATTGACTATCTATAATATGCTGTGTGACTTGGCAATGAATAAAGTACCTGCCTCTCGGAGTTTATAATCTATAGGATATGCAGACAGTTAACAAATAAACATAAAATATTAATTTAAATTAAAAGAGAATAAAGAGAGAGGTGGTGAAGTGTGTCCATTTTAGTTAGGGAAGGTCATAAGGAAAACCTTCTCTAAGAAAATAAAATTAAAGCAAAAGAAGAAGGTACCGGCTCATGGAATGAACCATGAAACAATCTGAGAGAAGAACATTACAGCAAGAGCAAAGACGTAAAAGTGAGAATAAGTTTGGTGGGTTTGAGCAACAGCAAGAAGGTTAATGTAGCTAGGTCCTAGTGAGGAAGAGAATGGTAGGAGATGAGGTCGGTGAGCTAGGGAAGGGCCATATCATGTAGGACCTTGTAAACCACAACAAGGCGTTTGTATTTTTTTCCTCAGCACAGTAGATAACCACTGGGTTTGATCTTTGAAGAGTTTTGAGCATGGGATTGACATGATTTAATTTATATATTTTTAAAAGATCTCTCTACCAGTATTATGGAAGATTGACTATACTGGGGCAAGAATGCAGCCATGTAGACAACTTAGGATACTAGTATTATAATCTATAGTTTAGATTAGAGGACAGTGGCTTGGATAAGGTAACAGTTGAGGAAGTGAGAAAATACACTTGAGATATATTTTTAAAGAAGAGCAAATAGAATTTGATAATGGATTAGATGTAGACTGTGAGGGAAAGAGAAGAATAAAATATGACCTCTGAGTATTTGACCAAAGCAACTAAGTGAGTGGTTCACTGACATGAGGAACACTCGGTGACGAACAAGATAGATGGGGAGTGGTGATGCAGTCAAGAGTTGTATTTTGGACATGTTAAATTTGATATGCCTATTAGGCAACAATAAGGTAGTTCCAAGGCAGTTGGATATAGGAGACTATAGCTTATGGAAGTGCCTAGGCTTGGATACATTTGGGGGTCATCAGCATATAAATAGTATTTAAAACCATTAAAAAATGAAATCACCAAGAGTATGAGACTAGATAGAAAAGAATAGGAAGCCTACAATATTTAATAAATGTGAAGGAGGAATAAGAACCATGAAAAAAACTGAGAGGGAGCTGCCAATGAGGTATGAGGAAAACCAGAAGAATACACCGCCCTACATGAAACCAAGTGACGAAAGTACTTCAACAACAGGAAAATGATCAACTGTGCCAAATTCTGCTAAAAGATCAAATAAAATATGGATGAGAATTGGCTCTGCATTTGAAAAATGTGGAGGTCACCGGGGATCACAACATGAGGTTTCAATGGAATGATGAGAACAAAATCTAATTAGAGTGTATTTGGAAGAAAATAAGATGTGTAAAAAGTTAAGAGAGTAAGTGTAGAAAACAGTTTTGAATGAGGGTTTGCTGCAAAGGTTATCAGAGAAAAGGAATGAAGAAGTGGTAACTGATAAGGGATTTGGGGTCTATGGAAGTTGTTTTTGTTGGTGGTGGTATTAATGTTTAAGATGTGAGAAATTTCAACATGTTTGTTGGTTGTGAACTTAGTGTACAGGGATAAATTGATGATGCAGGAAAGAAGTTATTTGCAGGAGTAAAGTCCATAATCGGAGTAAAGCAGATTATGTGGGTGCAGATACAGTGAGATGGGTAAATGTGGTGGTAAGAACTTGTGATAGGCCTCTTCAGAGAAGTTCTATTTTCTCAGGGAAATAAGAGGCCTGTTAAGCAGTGTATAGTGATGAAGGGGAAGGCAATATTGGATGTTTGAGAAGAAGGTGTGAAACAGCATTTTGAACCATGGAAACAGAGAATGAAGATGGACTAGGAATTATAGTAGGATCACCTGGAAGTACTGAAAGGCCATTTCAAATTTTACTCATAAACTTAAAATGAGACCACACTTGCAAGTCTCAAGCCAATAAGAAATAAAGTACATTTGGAATTGCTTGGCTTCAGAAAACAGTTTAAGTAGTGTTTGAGAAGATTGGTATCAAAGAGCTACCTTGCAGTCATAATATTGAGCCAAAGAAGTCAGTGAAATGTACAGTGGCCAATGGATAAAAAGGGGTCACTATTTGGAAAATTAGCTCATGACATGAGCTTATTGCTTTTTGACACAGGGCTGGTGGTGATGAAGGTGATAGTGATGGTGATGATGGTGATGGTGAAGTGTGTGTTTCAGATTACAGAAGATAGTGCTCCAGTGCCTGCAACCCCCTTCTCAGATGTAGAAAAGATACAGAGACAAGTCACTATGAGTGTCAGCATTCCATAGCATACAGTTTTGAACTTCAGAACTAAATTCAGTCTACTTTTCCTCTTATTTCCACCAATTACCCATCCTTCTCCACAAAAGGAATGCTATTTGCTTAGCCAAATCCACTTTTCAAAAGTGGATTCTCTTTATTTTATTCATAAGTCTACTGTGAAATGTGAGAAGAAGTGCCTATGAAATTTTGTATAAGGGTCTATTTTCATTAGTATCACCACTGCTGTCTTCCCAGTGTCAACAAAATCATACCAGGTAGATAAAGCCTCATAATGGGCTCAGCTTCATGCAAATTGTTCTACTTGATATTGTGGGAGGGATACTGGAGGAACTATTATGTGTTGTTTTGCTGATGCATCAAGACAATCCTTGTTAAATCTGAGTAAACCAGAAAAATGCTTGCCTCCACATCACTTCTACATGAGCCACCTATGACGATACTCAGCAGGACTTCTTACTTCTTGATGCTGTATGTTGTATCTGGTTTCAATGTTGACACACAGCAAGGATTTTATGACCAGAGATTTGCTACATAAAAGTGGGCATGATGAAAATACATGGGACAAGAAACAAGGGAAACACATAACAACTGAAAAACAAGAGATAAAATTGAAGAACTAAGCCCTCATATATCAATAATCACTCTAAATGTAAATGAATTGAATTCCCCATTCAAAAGACACAGAGTGGCTGGATGGATTAAAAAACAAGACCCAACAATTTGCTGCCTCCAGGAAACACATCTCAGCTCTAAAGACAACCAGAGGCTCAGAGTGAAGGGACGGAAGAGGATGCTCCAAGCTAACGGCAAACAAAAGAAAGCAGGTGTTGCCATACTTATATCAGACAAAGTAGACTTCAAGATAAAAAAAAAGCAATGAGAGACAAAGAGGGGCAATATATAGTGACAAAAGGGACACTCCACCAAGAAGACATAACACTTATAAATATATAGGAACCCAACACAGGAGCACCAAAGTACATAAAGCAACTATTAAGAAACATGAAAGGAGATATCAACAGCAACACAATAATAGTAGGGGATCTTAACACCCCTCTTACATCAATGGATAGATCATCCAGACAGAAAGTCAATAAGGAAATAGTGGACTTAAACAAAAAACTAGACCAGAGGGACTTAATAGATATATACAGAGCACTCCATCCAAAAAGAAAAGATTACATATTCTTTTCAAGCAACCATGGAACATTCTCAAGGATAGACCATATGTTGGGAAACAAGGCAAACCTCTATAAATTTAAGAAATTGAAATCATAACAAACATCTTTTCCAACAGTAATGCTATGAAACTAGAAATCAACTATAAGAAAAAAAGCTCGGAAAGTGACAAAGATGTAGAGACTAAACAACATGCTACTGAACAACCAATACATCATTGAAGAAATTAAAGGAGAAATCAAAGAATATCTGGCAACAAATGAAAATGAAAATACACCATAGCAACACATATGGGATGCAGCAAAAGCGGTCCTGAGAGGTAAATTCATAGCAATACAGGCCCACCTTAACAAACAAGAAAAATCCCAAATAAGCAATCTTAAACTACACCTAACAGCACTAGAAAAAGAACAAACAAAGCCCAAAGTCAGCAGAAGGAAGGAAAAAATAAAAATTAGAGCAGAAATAAATGAAATTGAAACCAAAAAAACAGTAGAAAGGATGGTTCAAAAAGCTGGTTCTTTGAGAAGATAAACAAAATTGACAAACCTTTAGCCAGACTCACCAAGAAAAAAAGAGAGAAGGCTCAAATAAATAAAATTAGAAATGAAAGAGGAGAAATCACAGTGGATACTACAGAAATACAAAGGATTATAAGAGAATACTATGAAAAGCTATGTGCCAACAAATTGGAAAATCTAGAATAAACAGATAAATTCTTAGACTCATACAACCTCCCAAAACTGAATCAAGAAGAAATTGAGAACCTGAATAGACCAAACACAAGTAAAGAGATTGGAATGGTAATCAAAAACCTCCCAAAAAATAAAAGTCCAGGGCCAGATGGCTTCTCTGGAGAATTTTACCAAACATTCAAAGAGGATGTAATACCTATCCTTTTCAAACTATTCCAAACAATAGAGAAAGATGGAACACTTCCTAACATTCTACAAGGCCAATATCTCCCTGATACCAAAGCCAGGCAAGGACAATACAAAGAAGGAAAATTACAGGCCAATATCACTGATGAACATAGATACAAAAATCCTCAACAAAATATTGGCAAACCGAATATAGCAATACATTAAAAAGATCATACACCATGATCAAGTGGGATTTATACCAGGGACACAAGGGTGGTTCAAAATCTGCAAATCAGTCAATGTGATACACCACATTAACAAAATGAGGAATAAAAACCACGTGATCATCTCAATAGATGCAGAGAAAGCATTTGACAAGATGCAAAATCCTTTTTTGAAAAAAACTGTCAACAAAATGGGTATAGAAGGAAAGTACCTCAACATGATAAAGGCCATATATGACAAACCCACAGCCAACATCATACTCAATGGGGAAAAACTGAAAGCCATCTCTCTGAAAACAGGAACAGGACAAGGGTGCCCACTCTCACCACTGTTATTCGACATAGTGGTGGAAGTTCTGGCCAGAGCAATTAGGCAAGAAAAAGGAATAAAAGGAATCCAAATAGGCAATGAAGAAGTGAAACTCTCATTGTTTGCAGATGACATGATTTTATATATAGAAAACCCTAAAGAATCCATCAGAAAACTATTAGAAATAATCAACAACTACAGCAAGTTTGCAGGGTACTAAATCGACTCATAAAAATCAGTTGCATTTCCATACCCTAACGATGAACTAACAGAAAGAGAACTGAAGAATACAATCCCAGTTACAATCACAACAAAAAGACTAAAATATCTAGGAGTAAATTTAGCCAAAGAGGTGAAAGACCTATACAATGAAAACTATAAGACATTATTGAAAGAAAACGATGATGACATAAAGAAATGGAAAGATATCCCATGTACATGGATTGGAAGAATAAACATAGTTATGTCCGTATTACCTAAAGCAATCTACAATTCAATGCAATCCCAATCAGAAACCCAATGACATTCTTCACAGAAATAGAACAAAGAATCCTAAAATTCACATGGGGCAACAAAAGACCCCGAATAGCTAAAGCAATCCTGAGAAAAAAGAACAAAGCAGGAGCCATCACAATTCCTGACTTCAAAACGTACTACAAAGCGATAGTACTCAAAACAGCATGGTACTGGTACAAAAACAGACACACAGATCAATGGAACAGAATTGAAACCCCAGATATAAAACCCCACATCTACAGGCAGCTGATCTTTGACAAAAGAGCAAAGAACATACAATGGAGAAAGGAAATTCTCTTCAATAAATGGTGCTGGGAAAACTGGACAGCCACTTGCAAAAGAATGAAAGTAGACCATCTTCTTTCGCCGTACACAAAAATTAACTTAAAATGGATCAACGACCTGCAGGTGAGACTTGAAACTATAAAACTCATAGAAGAAAATATGGACAGTACACTATTCATCATTGGTCATAAAGGGATTTTGTCAAATTCCCTGTCTACTCAGACAAGGGAAACAAAAGAAAAAATAAACAAGTGGGACTTCATCAGACTAAAGAGCTACTGCAAGACAAATGAAGCCTGGATCAAAATGAAAAGACAACCCACCAGCTGGGAGAAAATATTTGCAAAGCATATATCTGACAAGGGGTTACTCTCCTTAATATATAAAGAACTCACACATCTGAACAACAAAAAAAAACAAATAACCTGATCAAAAAATGGACAGAGTATATGAACAGACATTTTTCCAAGGAAGATGTACAGATGGCCAATAGGCATATGAAAAGATGTTCAACATCACTAATCATCACGGTGATATAAATCAAAACTGCACTAAGATATTACCTTACACCTGTGAGAATGGCTATAATCACTAAGACAAATATAACAAATGTTGAAGAGGATGTGGAGACAAGGGAACCCTCATTCACTGCTGGTGGGAATGCAAATTGGTGCAGCCTCTATGGAAAACAGTATGGAGATACCTCAAAAAATTAAAAATAGAAATCCTTATGATCCAGCTATTCCACTTCTGGGTATTTATTCAGAGAACGTGAAATCAACAATCCAAAGACGCTTATGCACCCCTATGTTCATTGCAGCATTATTCACTATAGCCAAGATGTGGAATCAACCCAAGTGTCCATCAACAGATGATTAGATGTAGAAGATGTGGCATATATATACAATGGAATACTACACAGCCATAAAAAAAGACCGAATCATCCCATTTGCAACAACATGGATGGACCTGGAGGGTATTATGTTAAGTGAAATAAGCCAGACAGGTAAAGACAAACACTGTATGACCTCTCACATATGTGGAATACAAACTAACACATGGACAGAGAGAACAGTTTGGTGGTTATCAGGGGGAAGAGAGATGGGGGTGGGGCACAAGGGGTGAAAGTGTGCATTTATATGGTGACTGAAAAATAATAATGTACAATTGGAATCTCACAATGTTATAAACTATTATGACATCAAAAAATGCAGATTCCCCCCCCAAAAAAAATGTGGACATGATGGCAAGTGGATGAATGATCTACTATGCAGTTGGGTTTAATTTTAATAGTATACTGCATTTTATAGTATTTTATTGTTTCCCAAGCATGTTTGCATGCATTTGATCCTCACAGTCTTATAAGGTTGTCAGGAAAGAGATTATTCTTTACATTTTAGAGTAAGGAAATTTTAGCTTACACTGAATTTCTGAAAACTGTATGGATAGTAAATAGCAGAGCCCTACTAAACCCATATCTCTCAGAAGAGTGTTCTTTCCACTACTGTACAGTTTTTTTCAAATGACCCCAATTATAGTTCAACCAATTCTTAATCAATGTCTAATCTTTACCAAGCCTTATATGCTAGGGATACAATCATTTTTACTTTCTGTTCATTTGCAAAAAGCTTATTACTTTATTTTTATTATACAAGAGTGAATAATATGTATGAATTACAGGAGATTTTGGAAATACCAGAATTAAAGTGAAAAATAATAAACTACAATCCCACCATGCTAAGATAACTTCTAGTATCATATAGTTACATTTTCTTTTTGTTAAACTTTAAAATTTTAGTATGCCTACTAGAATGAAATAAGCAAATTGAATGGAAAATCATAGAAAAGCTTTAGGAAGGGTTATTGAGAAAGGAGTCTTAAAATATTCCACTATGATTGTAAATTGTCATATTTTCCTTGTAATTATTTCAATTTTGCTTCAGATATTTTGAGGCTATGTTATTAAATGCACTCAGCTTTTAGAACTGTTACCTTCTTGGTAAATTGTTCATTTTATCATTATGTACTGACCCGATTTATCACTAATAGTATTTTTTGCCTTACAATCTGCTTTGTCTGATATTAACATAGCCACATCATCTTTCTTTTGTATATTTTCCCGGCATCATTGTTTCCACTTCTTTATTTTGAATCTTTCTGTGTGCTTATGTTTTAGGGGTATCTCTCACAAATAATTTATAACTAATTTTTTTTCCTATCCAATCTGTCCATCTCTGCCTTTTAATTGCTGAGTGTAGTCCATTTATAGGTATTGTTATGGCTGACATGTTTAGATTTATTTTTCCTGTCTTCTATTTTCTATTTATTCTGCTTTTTCTATGCTTCCTTTCACTTCCTTTTCTGCCTTATATTACATTATCTTTTTTTCCCTCTACTGGTGTTGAAATACATTCTATATTTCCATTCTTCTTCTGATGATCCTTTAAAAAAATTGGCATACCTACTTGACTTAACAATATCTAAAGTCAATCAATATCTCTGTTCCTTATTCTCCTTCTGAATAGTATAAGGACCTTAGAATGCTTTAACTCCAATCATTCTTTACTATTTTGCCATATTTTCCAGTACTTTAGTTGTTCCTTGTTTTTATACTATCTAATGGGTTGTTGATGTTATAGAGTTAATTCTTGTCCTCACTCTTGAATAATAATTTACCTGGATATAAAATTCTAGGTAGACAGTTATTTTTTTCAAAACTGAAGATGTTTCATTGACTTTTAATTTCTATAACTGCTATTGAGAAGTCTTCTTTTTTATTTGTAGGTAATCTATCTTTTCTCTCTGATCACTTGCAAGATATTCTTTTCGTATTTGATATGCAGTTTCTCTATGATGTGTATAGGTTGAATTTAGTTCCATTTATTCTTCTCAGTTTTAACTCTAATTTTTGTTTCTGAGTATTTGCGTCTTTCGTCAATTCTGGAAAACTATAAGCCATTCTTTTCTTTGAATACTGATCTTCCTCTATTTTCTCCATTCTTTCCTCTGTAACTCAGAGCCTCTGCTTGTTGGACTTTCAAATTCAATTTTCTAAGTATCTGAACCTCTCTTTCATATTTTGCTTCTCTTTATTTTTCTGTGCTGCACTATGGATAAGTTTCTCAGATTTATCATCCAGATTATTAATTTTCTCTTCAGTAACTGTGATGTAAAGAACAGGATTGTATGGCAGGGGCTTCAATTATAAAAACGATCTTAGCAATACAATAGAGGCTTCTATTATAAAAATTCTTTTAAAACTCTCACTATTTCATGATTTTATTCTGAGTTCTTCTTCTTCCTCCTCCTCTTCCTCTTCCTTCTCGCTCTTTTTTACTTAAGATTTTTAACAGTTATTGATTTCATAAAATAAACATCCGTTTGGATGAAATACCCGGCATCATGTGTATGTCAGTTGTCAGAATTCAAACAACTTAAAATTTAATTTTCCTGAAAAAAAAAAAAGAAACAGAATTGTCTGAAAATGACTCTGGGAGCTCACTCTAAATTGGTTTGACAAACAGCTCATTGGGACCAGAGGTTCCCCCTTTTCCCAGAAAGGGAGCTTGCATCCAAGCCCAGATTCTCCCTAGACCTGTACTTCTTTCCACCAAACAGGCACTCCGTTGACACCAAGTTCTCCAGATTCTGGGAAGCTAGCATTATAAGACAGTTCTTTTATACAGTTGACCCTCTAAATCCAGACTGCCTAGTGTCTAGAAGTCTATGTAGCTCTCCCCTGACAAGACTGCTTTTTCACACTGGCTCTATAGGAAGGCTGAATTATAGGAGAATTATGTTCCTTTATTGAGTTATAGACCCACACTATGGGATAATATTCCCAGGTCCTGGTAAACTTTTCTAGGTGATGCTAGATCAAGGGGACCCATATCTTTTCTTCTCTTGCAAATGTAAGTTTCTTTGGCTTATATAAGTTTTCTTAATGAAGCCTATTTAAGTCATGCAGTGTGACATTAAGTTTGTTCTGAATCCTGGTGTAGGTCAGATGGAGTTGAGTTGCTTATGACATGTTGTTTTATGGAAAGTTTTATGATTTGGAATTGTAGGTTCTAGAGCAGTTGTTCTCAAGCTTGAGAATGTAGTAAACTCATCTAGAGGGTTTCCTAAAACAGAGATCATTAGACACCAACCTAGAATTCGATGCAGTAGATTTTGGTTGGGGCACAAGAATGTGCATTTATAACAAGTTCCAAGTGATGCTGATGCTGCTGATCCCTGGAACATATACTGAGAATCAATGATCTCTAGAAATCCTCTTGTCTAGCTGGGAGTGTGTTGCTTCAGTGAAGTTTATATTGCTCCTGCCAAACAATGCAGGGGTATTACCAACCTAAGGACACTTTTGTGTTAACTTATTGGCAGGACTTGGCAGATAACATAAATTCAAATCCCCAAACCAGATGAAGGCATACCTATTGGTATGAATTTTTACAGAAGACTTTTTATTTGTGACTCAGAGCAGAGAATAAAATGAAAAACTTCCTTGTTATCTTTTCTTATACTGGTGAATGGAGTTTTTATAGTCTATGTTTTCACTGAGGTTCTGGCTCTATATGATTCCTGGCTTTAGGTAGGAATCTTCATTCCAATTACCCACTTGTGTTAACCCAAGGCCACTAAAACTCACACCCCTTGATTACTGAGACCAATCAACTACCCCCAGGGCAGCTGCAGCATCAATTCTTAGTTATCGCATTCATTTTGAGTTTCTTTTCTATTTGGGGCTGCAGGCATTTCTTCATTTTCTTATGAGTTCTTATATGGAGGTTAATATATTATATCCACATTTCTAAATGTATGGTAGACGGAAGATTTTCAAATTATTTCGTTTTCCATATAGCTGGAAAAGGAATTATAGGCTTATTATTTAAAGATAAACAATCTTGCCAAATGCAAACCAGTGATTATATCAACATTTTACCTGTAGGTTAATCCAGGGAAATATCAAAGTATGCCACTATAGAGCAGGCATAAAGATTACTATATATAACTGCCAGAATAATACACAATAGGACTTTCTTTATTAATCACTGGCTCTGAGCATCATTTATCCAATGGCATGGATATGACAACTAATCTGGAAATGGCAAGTAGGTTTCAACTGGAGAACCACCCCCAATAGATTTGTAGTGGCTGTGGACAGGGATTTTGAGGCTAAATCCAGGTTCATTGTGAGAAATATTGCTATTTTTCATAATAACAACTCTTAATTGTTAATATTTTTGAATGTTTGCAATGTGCTAGTCACTGTGATAAATACTTTACATACATTATAATATTTAACCTTCACAACAACCCTGTGAGATCAGTACTATAATTACTCCCATTGCATAGATGAGGAAACTGAGGGTTAAAAAGATTAAGTAATGTCCAAGGTCACACAACTAGCTGGCAGTAAAACAATTATTAGAACTCATATCTATGTGACTCCAGAACCCAAGGTATTAACTGCCATGCCAAAGCTTCTCAAATTTCAGAAATGGTCCATTTCAAAAGCCAATATTGCTGACGCCTAATGTTTATTTAAATTATTTTTCATATTACTTTAGTATTTAAATGAATACAAACAAAAACTAAGTATAAATTCCTTACATTTATAACTTTGATATGAATATTGCAAAAATTGCAAAGCAAATTAAAAATTAATTACAAACAAAACTATGAAATAAATTAGATAAAATTGATACTATTAATTTAATGTGATAGATAATGCTATTTGCTTAAACTAAACAATAAACTTTCTTTTAAAAAATCCATTATTTTGATGAATCAATTTATTAGCACCTAAGTTACGATACTAAAAGCTATGAAAATAACATTTAACAAAACCTTCCTTACTGAGTAATTGCTACTAATTACTTACTGCTAATGAAGAATTACTGTTTGGTATATACAAAGAAGAATATGTAATTTGAATATGTAAGTGAAAGATATTCCCCAGGATTATTTAACATTTCTATATTACTATGTTCTGTGAGATTATTCAGTACTCCTCTAACTTTTCTTTAATTGAACTATAGTAAAAGCTTCATTTGCCATGAGGAAATTGACGTTCACTTGGTATAAATGCACCACTTATGTGTGAAGTCCTCTCTGTTCTTAATCTCATTACTTTCAACAATTAAAGTTATTAATTCATTAGTTCATTTTCATGGCATTGAATCAAAGTCTTATTTTACTACTAATAAAACAACTGAAACAAGGGTTTTATGAAAATTGCCTTCAGTAGTGAAACATCACACCAAAAGAGAGGTTTTCTTTAAATAATCATTCAAACAAAACTTGAAAATCTCTTGGAAATTTAAAGTATACCAGTGATCTCAAGACTCAGTTTGAGGTTAACTGAAGGAGTAACCTCAGCAAGATGGCAGAGTAGGAAATACCAGCCTTCATCTGCCCACAAAAATAACGATAATTAGACAGGTATCCAAAAGTGAAAATAACCCTGGGAGGGCCCAAGAGTCCAATTAAGAATTTACAGCAACCCAGTGGAGAAAAAAATGGACAATAACCACATAGAAAGGATTGCTGGGGAGATCTGCTTAGCTGAGACATCTAAAGATGACTAGGAACAAAGAACAAGGGGGGGGTTATCAGTATCAAATATACAGTGGGTGTCATGGTGGTCCCCAGTGACCTTCTCTGTGAAGGACTTGAGAAGCCTTTGCCACTGAGGACCTTAGGCACCACAACAGCCACAGATTCTCTGCAACTTCTGCAATGGAGGACCCTGTAGTGTTCATCAGCATTGAACCCAGAAGCCTGTTCTGCAGAAGACACTGGCAGCTCTTGCCACTGAATTAACCAGCAGGCATCACCACCGTGGACCTCCTAGGGAGAGAGATGCTGTTGGAGGAGCTACTTTTTTGCTTCCCCAAGACCAGCGCTGCCAGCCCCTCCAAACCCATGCATGCTGCAGACTCCAGAGCCCCAACTGTTCTGTGTGCACCTACATCTCAGATACCAGAGGAACTGCCACTACAGGCTAGCGAATGCCCCAGATTCTGGAGCTGCTATTGCTCCATGACTGTGTGCTCTAGTCCTTGGATCGATGGCTGCTCCACAGACATCAGTGCAACCACCACTACAAAGCACTACAAAGGCATACACAAGCTGGACCTGGTGCAAATAGAATCCCCTCAGCCATGAAATACCCCATGGGCAAGAAAGAGATCAGGAGGTCCACAACTTCCCTCACCATGGAAGACCTCAATAGCCCTCAATGCAGCTGCAGACACCTGCAGCCTTGGCCATTGAGGACCCTTGCAATCTAGCTGATGCTGACCTCAGCTCACATAGCTGTGTGGAGACCACACTGCTGGACCTTCCCTGGAGATAGAACTGACTCACCCCATTCAACTGGCATACTTGTACCCACCTGCAGATGAAGGTCTTTCCCAAAAAAACCAGTCTGTAAAGCCTGGAAGAGGTGGGTGTACCATCAATGCTCAAACATCAATACGAGGCTACAAGAAACATGAAAATTAAAGAAACAAGACACTACCAAAGGAAAACAATAATTTTCCAGTAACCAACCAGAAAGAAATGGAGATCTACAAATTGCCAAAGAATTCAAAATAATTGTTATAAAGAAGTTCAGCAAGTTATAAGAGAACACAGATAGATTAATCAATGAAATCAGGAAAACAATACATAAGCAAAACTAGAAGTTTAACAGAGAGATAGAAATCATAAAAAACAAGCCAAACAGAAATTCTGGAGCTGATGAATACAATGACTGAAATGAAAAATGCAATAGAGAGCATCAACATCAGGCTCGATTAAACAGAAGAAAGAATCTGTGAACTCAAAGACAGGTCATTTTAAATTATCCAATCAGAGGAGAAAAAAGAAAAGAGTAAAGAAAGCCTGCTTCAATTATGTGTCACCATCAAGCAAAATAATAATAGTATTATGGAAGTCCCAGGAGGAAAAGAGAGAGAGAAAGGGCAAAAAGATTATTGAAAGAAATAATAGCTGGGATCTTTGAAAATCTGGGAGGAGATATAGACATCCAGGTACATGAAGCTCATAAATCCCCATACAGTTTAAACCCAAAGAAAACTTCACTGGGACACATTATAATAAAACTGTCAAAGATCAAATACAACGAAATTTGAAAGTAGCAACAGAAAAACAAAAGCTCATCTCATATGGGAGAACTACTATAAGGCTATCAGCAAACTTCTCCGCAGAAGAGAGTAGGAAGATACATTCTAAGTGCTGACAGAAAAAAAATAAAAAGTATCCGGCAAACCTATCCTTCAGAAATGGAAAAATAAAGATTAATCCAGACAAACAAAAGCTGAAGGAATTCATCACAACCAGACCTGCCTTACAAGAAATGCTGAAATGAGTCCATGCTGAAATGAAAGGGCACTAATTAGTAACATAGAAACAGATGAAAGTATAAAACTCACTGGTAAAATTTAGTATATAGTTAAATTCAGAATACTCCAGTATTGTAATGGTGGTGTGTAAATCACTAATTTTAGTATAAAAGTTAAAAGACAAAAGTATTAAAAATAACTGTAGCTACAATCATTTGTTAATGGATACACAACCTAAAAAGCTGTAATTTGTAACATCAAAAACATAAAAGGGGGGGAATAAAAGTGTACAGATTTTGTATGTGATCAAAGTTAAGATGTTATCAGCTTAAAATAGACTGCTATAACTATAAGCTGTTTTATGTAAGTCGCATGATAAACACAAAGCAAAAACTATAGTAGATACACAAAAGATGAAGAGAAATGATCAAAGCATACCATCACAGAAAACCATCAAATTGCAAAGCAAGGGAGCAAAAGAGGAAGAAAGGAACAGAAGAATTACAAAAGAGCCAGAAAGCAATGAACAAGTTGACAATAATAAGTTTCTGCCTATCAATAATAACTTTAATTATAAGTGGATTAAATTCTTCAATCAAAAGCCATAAAGTGGCTGAATGGATAAAATATAAAACCCAACAACATGCTGCCTACAAGAGACCCACTTAAGGTTTAAGGACACACATAGGCTCAGAATGAAGGGAGGAAAAAAATATCCCATGCAAATGGAAACCAAAAGTGAACAGAGGTAACTATATTTATGTCAAAGAAAGTAGACTTTAAATCAAAAACTGTAAAAATACAAAGAAGGTCATTGTATAATAATAAAAGGAAAAAATCATCAAGAGGATATAAGAATTGTATATATATCCAACATCAGAGTACCTAAATATAGTAAGAAATTATTTACATATCTGAAGGAAGAATTAGACAGCAATGCAATAATAGTAGGGGATTTGCAATGCCCCATTTTCCATAATGGATAGATCATCCAGACATAAAATCAATAAGGAAATATTGGACTTAAATTACAGTATATACCAAATGGATCTAACAGACATACAAAGAGCATTTCATCCAACAGCATCAGAATACACATTCTTCTTGAGCACAAAGGAAAATTTCTCCAGGACAGATCATATGTTAGTTCACAAAACAAGTCTTAACAAATTTAAGAGGACTGAAATCATATCAAGTATCTTTTTTGACTATAATGGTATGAAACTAGAAATAAATAACAGGAGGAAAGCTGGATAATTCACAAATGTGTGGAAATTTCTGAACAACCAATAGGTCAAAGAAAAAAATCAAAAGGCAAATCAAACAGTATCTTGAGACAAATGAAAATGAAAACACAGCATACTAAAACTTATGGGATGCAGGAAAAGCACTTCTAAGAGGGAGGTTTATAGTGATAAATGCCTACATTAAGGAAAAAGAAGATCTCAAATAAACAAGCTAACTTTACACTTCAAAGAACTAGAAAAATAAGAACAAATTAAGACAAAAGTTAGCAGAAGGAAGGAAATAACAAAAATGAGAGCAGAAATAAATGAAATAAAGGACAGAAAAACAATAGACAAGATCAACAAAACTAAGAGCTCTTCTTCTGAAAAGATAAACTAAATTAACAAATTTTGGTGAGCACGTGGAGAAAACGGAACCTCTGTACACTGTTGGTGGGCATGTAAATTGGTATAGCCATTGTGGAAAACAGTATGGAGATTTCTCAAAAATTTAAAAATAGCACTGCCATATGATCCAGCAATCTCACTTTTGGGTATATATCTAAAGGAAATGAAATCAGGATCTCAAAGAGATATCTGCAATAACATGTTAATTGCAGCGTTATTCACAATAGCCAAGATATAGAAACAATGTAAGCGTCCACTGATGGATAAATGGATAAAGAAAATGTGAGATCTATTTAAAAGAAGGAAATTCTGCCATTTGTGACAAAACAGATAGACTTGGAGGACATTATACTAAGTGAAATAAGCCAGACAGAGAAACATAATGACTGTATGGTATCATTCATATGTGGAGTCTTAAAAAAAAAAGTTGAATTCGTAGAAACAGACAGTAGGATGGTGGTTTCCAGGAGCTAGGAAGTGGAAGAAATGGGGAGATGTATGCCAAAGGGCATAAACTTTCAGTTATAAGGTAAATAAGTTCTGAGGATCTAATGTATAGCATGGTGACTATAGTTAAAAACACTGTATTGTATAATTGAATTTTGCTAAGAAAGTAGATCTAAATCATTTTCACTAGAAAGAAAAAGAATAATAATACAGTAACCATAAGAGGTGGTGGATGTGTTAATTAACTTGATTGTGGTAATCTTTTCATAATGTATGCATGTATCAAGTCATCACATTATACACTTTAAATATATACAGTTTTATTTGCCTATTATATCACAATAAAGCTGGAGGAAGTAAATGTTAACTGTTACTACCAGAAAAAACAGTTTGAGAAATATTGCTTTACACATTCTTTCTTGTGTGGGAAGTAGATTAAGTCAGATCCTCCAATGAGTTCAACTTCTTCTAAGGTAAAACTTTGACTTAAAATTGCAATTCATCAACAAAAGTTCTATGTGCAAAAGCTGTTATGCATTCTCTGTATTATCAGATTTGGAGGTCTGGTTACAATAATAAGTAGTTTTGTTGAGTCCTAACCATATTCTAGGCACTGTTATAGGAAATTTCCATGAATTCTATAATTTAATACTGACATCCCTTGACACAGTTACTGTTATCCCCATTTTACAGATAAGGAAAATGAGGAATAAAAAGTCTAAGGAACACACCCAAAATTATGTGGCTATTAATGGAACTAGATTTAGTTTGAGTCCAGTCAACCTCCTTAAACCCCTCTTCTATACTGCTTCATGGTGATCCACCTCAGTTTAACTTTTTGACCTCCTAAATAGTGTCTTATATTACTACTATTAATATTATTCTTATTCCTATTAACTTTCTCTCATTATTTAGAGAATAAAGGAACACTGAGGCCAAAATCATGTTCTAATTGTTTTTTTCACCTTTTTAGTAATAGGAAGTGTGCAAAATGAATGTCCTTGAAAAATTGTTGATGGCTTTGTGAATTCTTATATATTACAATTCTTTCTATTTACTTGCACTGTACATGTATAAAATGTAATTTGTGACAATAATATAAAAGGAGTGAGGATGGAGTTATAGAGGAACCGACGTTTTGTATGCTATTGAAGTTGTTAGTACCAATTCAAACTATATTGTTATAAATTTAGAATGTCAAATGTAATCTCTATGGCAACCACAAAGAAAATAATGTTAAAAAATACACAAGGGAAATGAGAAGAGAATCCAATTTTTTCACTACAAAAACACTTAACCAAATATAAAAGAAGGTCATAATGGAGGAAATAAAGGACAAAAAAGATGTAAGACATACAGAAAACAAATTGCAAAAAGGCAGAAGTAATTCCATTCTTATCAGTAATTCCTTTAAATGCAAATGGATTAAAATCTGCAATCAAAACCAGAAACTGAAAAATGGATTAAAAAACGTGATTTGGCTCTATGCTGTCTACAAGAGACTCACTTTAGATCCAAAGATGCAAATAGGTTGAAAGAAAATGATTGAAACAATAAATTTCATGCAAATAGTTATCAAATGAGATCTGAGGCAGCTGTATGACTATCAAACAAAATAGTCTTTAAGTCAAAAACTGTTACAAGAGACAAGGAAGGACATTATATGCTGATAAAAGGGTCAACTACACAAGAAGATATAACAATTCTAAACATACGCACGAAACAACAAAGCCTCAAAATATATGAAGCAACATTGATCAAATTGAAGGGAAAAATAGACAGTTCTACAATAATTGGAGACTTCAAAGCACCAATTTACATAATGAGTAGAACATCTAGATAAAAGATCAGTAAAGAATTCAAAGATTTGAACAACACTCTAAACCAACTAGACCCAACAGACATGTATAGAACACTCTACTGAACAATAGCAGAATGCACATTCTCCTCAAGTGTACATTGGACATTCTCCCAGATAGACCATATTTTAGGCCACAAAATAAATATCAACAAATTTTAAAAGTTTTATACCACTCAGGTATCTTCTGGAACCACAATGGAATAAAGCTACAGAAAATAACAGAAAGAAAACTAAAATGTTAAAAAATATGGAAATTAAACAGCATACAACAAATGGGTTAAAGAAGAAATCACTACAGAAATTAGAAAATAGTTTGAGATGAATGAAAATGAAAATACAACATACCAAAACTTATGGGATACAGCAAAGGCAGTGCTCAGAGGAAAATTTATAGCAGTAAACGCCTACATTATAAAAGAGGAGGGGCCGGCCCCGTGGCTTAGTGGTTAAGTGTGCGTGCACTGCTACTGGCGGCCCAGGTTCGGATCCCAGGCGCGCACCAATGCACTGGTTCTCTGGCCATGCTGAGGTGGTGTCCCATATACAGCAACTAGAGGGATGTGCAACTATGACATACAACAATCTACTAGGGCTTTGGGGGAAAAAAAAAAGGAGGAGGATTGGCAATAGATGTTAGCTCAGAGCCAGTCTTCCTCAGCAAAAAGAGGAGGATTAGCATGGATGTTAGCTCAGGGCTGATCTTCCTCACACAAAAAAAATAAATAAACAAAAGAAGGAAAATCTCAAATCAAAAACTTAACTTTATACTTGAAAGAATTAGAAAAAAAAGAAAAAACAAAACCTAAAATTAGCAAAAGGAAGAAAATAAAAATTATAACAAAGATTTTAAAAATAGAGAATAGAGAAAATCAATAAAACCCAAAACTAACCCTTTAAAAATATCAACAAAATTGACAAATCTTTACGGAGGCTGGCCTAGTGGCTTAGTGGTTAAGTTCATGTGCTCTGCTTTGGCGGCCTGGGGTTCTCTGGTTCAGATCCTGGGCACAGACCGACTTACCACTCGTCAAGCCATGCTGCGGCGGTGTCCCATATAAAGTAGAGGAAGATGGGAATGGACATCAGCCCAGGGCCAAACTTCCTCAGCAAAAAGAGGATGATTGGCAATGGATGTTAGCACAGGGCTAATCTTCCTCACACATACAAAAAAATGACAAATCTTTAGATAGATTGATTTGAAAAAAACAGGGAATACACAAAAAACTAAAATTAGATATGAAAGTGGACATTACTACCAACCTTAAATAAAATAAAAAGGATTATAAAAGAATACTATAAACAATTGTACACCAACAAATCCGATAACCTAAATAAAATGGGCAATTTCCTAGAAACATACAAATTACCAAAACTGACTCAAGAAGAAATAGAAAATCTGAACAGATCTATAGCAAGTAGCAAGATTGAGTTAGTAATCAAAAACCTCCCAACAAAGAAAGTCCAGGACCAGATGATTTTACTGGTAAATTTAATCAAACATTTAAAGAATTAACACTAATCCTTCTCCAAGTCTTCCAAAAAAATGGAAGGGGGGGAAAACCTCCTAAATTGTTCTGTAAGATGTGCATTACTTTGATACCAACATCAGAAAAGACATCACAAGAGAACAAAATTACAGACCAATATTTCTTGTGAATGTACATGCAAATATCCTCAACATAATTCTAGCAAGTTGAATCAAATAGCATATTTAAGGAGTTATACATCATGACCAAATTGCATTTGTCCCAGGAATGCAAGGATGGTTCAACATAAGAAAATCAATAAACATAATACACTTCATTCATAGAATGAAAAAAATCCACACAATCATTTCAATTGATGTAAAAAGTAATTTGACAAAATCCAACACCCTTTCATGATATAAATATTCAGAAAACTAGGAATAGAAGGAAACTTCATCAACATGATAAAGGGCATTTTTGAAAATCTCAGAGCTAACATCTTACTTAACAGTGAAAGACTGAAAGCTTTCCTCCTAAGATTAGAAATAATTCAAGAATGCCCACTTTTACTACTGCTATTGAACATTGTACTAACAGTCCTAAACAGAGCAATTATGCAAGAAAAAAAATAAAAGTGTCAAGATGAGAAAGAAAACTATATTTGCAGATGACATGATCCTATATATAGAAAATCCCAAAGAATCCACAAAAAAGCTACTAAAGCTAATAAAAGAATTCAGCAAAGATGCAGGTTACAGGATCAACACACAAAAATCAGTTGTGTTTTCATTCACCAGCAATGAACAATTAGAATACAATTAAGAATACAATTCTTAATTAGAAAAATTATTAAGAATACAATTAGAAAAGAAAAGAAATTAAGAATACAATTCCACTTACAATTACATCTACAAGAATGGAATACCTAGGAATAAATTTAGCCAAGAATGTGAAAGTCTTGTATAAAACTTAAAAAAAAAAGACTTAAAACTATAAAATATTGCTGAAAGAAATTAAAGAAGATGTAAATAAATGAATAGACATCCTGTATTCATGAATTGGAAAACTTAGTATTGTTAAGATGTCAATACCTCCCAAAGCAATTCACTCATGACTGCAATGAGATTCAATGCAATTCTATTAAAATTAAAATTTCAAGAGCCTTTTATTCAGAAATAAAAATAAAACTGATCCTCAAATTCATATGGAAATTCAAGGGGCCCTGCATAGCCAAAACAATATTGAAAAAGGACAACAAATTTGGAGGACTCACTCTTCAGCTACCGAAGTAAAAACAGTGTGGATAGACATAAAGACAAATGGAATATAATTGAGAGTCCAGAATTCAACCCATATATCAATGGCCAATTGATTTCAACAAGGGTGTCAATTCCTTTCAGTGGAGAAAGAATAGTTTCTTCAGCGATTGGTGTTGGAGCAACTAGATTTCCATATGTAAAAAAATGAAGTTGGACCCCTACTTCACACTGTAGACAAAAATAAAATCAATGGATTAATGAACTAAATATAAAAGCTAAAAGCTAAAATCTCTTACAAGAAACAGGGGTAAGTCTTCATGGCCTTGGATTTGGCAATGGATTCTTAGATATGACACCCAAAGAACAACCAACAACATCAAAAAGGTAAATTGGAGTTCATCAAAATTAAAATCTTTTGTATATCAAAGCACATTATCAAGAAAGTGAAAAGACAACTTACAGAATGGGAGAAAATATTTATGATCATATATTTGATAAGAGATTAATATACAGAATATATAAAGGACACCTACAACTTAACAATAATAAAAAAATTAACAATGGGCAAAGGGATTCTGGGAAGATGGTGGTGTAGGTGGATTCTGAACTCACCTCCTCCCATGGAAACAACAAATCTACAACTACCTGTGGAACAATTTCTTCTGAGACAGATCTGGAAACTGGATAAAAAGAACCCCCACAACAAGGGACAACACTGACAGGTGGAAGAGGTTGAATGGTGCTGAAACAACTAGATTTCCAAAATATAACTCGGCTGAGGAAAAAAAGACATCTGAGCCACAGTGCTTCACAGTAGGATCAATCTTAAAAATACAAAGCTATCCCAGGGGAGTGGGAGGATCCAGATGGGAGATCTATGCCACAATAAGCATCCCAGCCTTCAGGTTTAGTGCAACCAAGATGAGATCCCATAATACCTGGCTTTGCTAGCTTTGAAAACCAACAGGGAATACCCCCAGAAAAGCTATCAAACTTCAGTGAAAGAAAAACCTGCTCTTAAAGGGCCCACACACAGATACCCAGGTTCCGGAAACCAACACAAATCATAAGAAAAGTGAATAGTCCATTAGTAAAAGATACTCATGTACTAAGTTCTGAACACATTTTAGAGAGGCAAGAAGCAGGTGGGCCCATCCTCAAGGGACTGAAACACTGATGGTAGCCATTATTGTGACCTAGTTCAGTGGTGCTGACAAGGACGCAGTCAGATGCCACTAGATTACTTCCTCTAGCCTGTTAGCTCAGGAATTTGCCTCACCCACTAGAGCACCAATTCATGAGCACAGCCAGAGCAAGCAGCCCATCCCAGGGGTTGGACCCACACATCAGCAAGCCAGCAGCAAATTTGTGGGCCCATGAGGATGGGATGTGTAGGACCTCTGCAGTAGGGTGATTGGGCTCACCTCAGCAGGCCATGCATGCAGGGCAGGCCTGTGTTGGCAGGGTGTGTGGGCCCACAGGCAGTGGGGCATGTTGGCTGCAGCAGACGTGTCCCTGGTCATCTCAAACAGCCGCATAAGGGATCTGCTCCAAAGTCCAACATCTGAAATGATAGTGTGCTGCCATGCCTCTGACCAGCCCTCCCATCTGCAATCCTGAGAGACCCTACAACAGCTGTGCAATGCAGAGAGCCACACCAGAGTTCCACTGCAGCAATTGTGAGCCCCTGAGCCTAGCAACCAATGACACTGGGGGCCTGACTTGCTTAATAGCAAAACAGTTATGTGCTATTAGACCTCGCACCCAGCCAGCCAGGGCTTCCCACCTAATAAAGTGACCATAACAACCATGCACAGCTGAGCCTTACAAACAGCTGGTCCAGGGATCAGCCTAGCCTACCTGTGTGCCTGAAGAAAGAACAACTCTGCCACAACAGAAGGGCACACATAGCTCACACAGGGGACATTCCTGGAACATTTGGAACAGGTGGTGAGAGGGAAGCACATTGCGGGGCCCCAAAAGGCATCTATTACATAAGACCACATCTCTAAGATCAGGAGATGTAGATGATCTACCTAATACACAGATATAAGCACAGGGAAAGAGGCAAAATGAGAAGACAAAGGAATATGTTCCAAGTAAGGGAACAGGACAAATCCTCAGAAAAAGAACTAAATGAAACAGACATAAACAATTTACCTGATAAAGAGTACAAACTAGTAGCCATCAGGATGCTCACTGATCTTGGGAGAAGAATAGATGAACACAGTGAGAACTTCAACAAATAATTGGAAAATATAAAAAAGAACCAATCAGAACTAAAGAATACAATAATGGAAATGAAAAATTCACTACACAGAATCAACAGCAGAGTAGATGACACAGAAGAATGGATCAGTGATCTGGATGAAAGAATAGAAGAAATCACCCAAGCTGAACAGAAAAAATAATTAAGAAGAATGAGGACAGTGCAAGGGACATCTGGGACAACATCAAGTGTACTAATATCCATATTATAGGTGTCCCAGGAGGAGAAGAGAGAGACAAAGTAGCAGAGAACCTATTTTGAAGAAATAATAGCTGAAAACTTCCCTAACCTAAGGAAGGAAAGAGACATCCAGGTATAGGAAGCACAGAGAACACCAAACAAGATGACTCCAAAGAGGCCCACACCAAGACATATTATAATTAAAATGTTAAGAATTAAAGATAA
This sequence comes from Diceros bicornis minor, assembly GCF_020826845.1. Classification (NCBI taxonomy): domain Eukaryota; kingdom Metazoa; phylum Chordata; class Mammalia; order Perissodactyla; family Rhinocerotidae; genus Diceros; species Diceros bicornis. The sequence goes on along the minus strand of NC_080781.1, from coordinate 75,970,524 downwards.
AGAGAGACTCCTAAAAGCTGCAAGAAAAAAGCAACAAGTTACATACAATGAAAACCCCATAAGGCTATCTGCCAACTTCTCAGCAGAAACCTTACATGTTAAAGGGAGTGGCACAATATATTCAAAATGCTGAAAGGAAAAAACCTATAACCAAGAATACTCTGCCTGGCAAGGTGATAATTCAGAACGGAAGGAGAGATAAAGAATTGTTCAGACAAGCAAAAACTAAAGGAGCTTATCACCAATAAATGAGTCTTACAAGAAATGTTAAAGGGACTTATTTAAGCAGAAAAGAAAAGACCACAAATAGGAATAAGAAAATTGTCAAAGAAAGAAAATCACTGTTAAAGGCAAATATACAGTAAAGGTAGCAGATCAAACACCTATGAAGCTAATATGAAGGTTAAAAGACAAAAGTACTAAAATTTTTATTTCCATGATAAGAGGTTAAGGGATGTGCATGCACACAAAAAGAGATTAAATATGACATCAAAAACATAAAACATGGGGGTAGGGGGTGAAAAGTGTAGGGCTTTTGGTATGAGGTCAAACTTAGGAGGCCATCAACCTAATATAGATTGCTATTTACATAGGTTGTTATATATGAACCGCATAGCAAACACAAACTAGAAACCTAAAATACATACACAAAAACTTAAGAGAAAGACATCTAAACATAATACTAAAGAAAGCCATCAAACCACAAAAGAAGAGAGCAAGACAAGAAGAAAGGAACAGAGAAGAATTACTAAAACATCCAGAAAAAGGGTAACAAAATGGCAATAAGAACATTGTTATCAATAGGTGCTTTAAATGTCAGTGGATTAAATGCTCCAATCAAAAGACATAGGGCGGCTGAATGTATAAAAATACAAGACCCATACATATACTGTATACAAAAGACACACTTCAGACCTAAAGACACTCACAAACTGAAAGTTAAGGGATGGAAAAAGATATTCTGTAAAAATGGAAAGGAAAAGAAAGCTAGGGTAGCAATATTTATATCAGACAAAATAGACTTTAAAAGAAAAACTGTAACAAGAGACAAAGAAGGGCACTACATAATGATAGAGAGAACAATCTGACAAGAGGACACAACACTTGTAAATACCTATGCAGCAAACACAGGAGCACCAAAAAATATGAAGCAATTATTAACAGACATAAAAGGAGAAATTGGCAGTAACACAATAATAGGGGAATTCAACACTCCACTTACATCAATGGATAGATCATCCAAACAGAAGATGAATAAGGAAACACCAGCCTTAAATGGTACATTAGATGAGATGGACTTAGTAGATATGTACAGAACATTCCATCCAAAAACAACAGAATACACATTCTTTTTGAATGCACATGGAACATTCTCCAGGATAGATCACATATTAGGCCACAAAAACAAGTCTAAATAAATTTAAGAAGACTAAAATAATACCAAGCATTTTTTCTGACCACAACAGTATGAAACTAGTAATCAACTACAAGAAGAAAACTGGAAAAATCCACAAATATGTGGAAATTAAACCAAATGCTACTGAACATATATTGGGTCAATGAAGAAATCAAAGGAGGAATCAAATAATACCAGGAGACAAATGGAAATGAAAATACAGCATACCAAAATTTACGGGCTACAGCAAAAGTGATACTAAGAGGGAAGTTTATAGTAATACAGGCCTATGGCAAGAAACAAGAAAAATCTCAAATAAACAACCTAATAATACACCTAAAGCAACCAGAAAAAGAAGACCAAACAAAGCCCCAAATCAATAAAAGGAAAGAAATAATAAAAATCAGAACAGAAATAAATGAAATACAGACTAAAAAAAAAAATAGAGAAAAATCAATGAAACTAAGAGCTGGTTCTTTGAAAAGATAAACAAAATTGACAAACTTTTAGCTAGACTCACCACGAAGAAAAGAGAAAAGGCTCAAATAAATAAAATTATAAATACAATAGAAGAAATTACAATGGACACCACAGAAATATAAAGGATTATAAGAGAAAATTATGAGAAGCTATATGCCAATAAATTGGGTAATCTATAAGAAATAGATAAATTCTTACAATCATACAGCCTTCCAAAATTGAATCAAGAAGAAATAGAGAATCTGAATAGACCAATCACTAGTAAGGAGATGGAAACAGTAATGAAAAACCTCCCAAAAAGAAAAGTCCAGGACCAGATGGCTTCCCTGGGGCATTCTAACAAGCATTCAAAGAAGACTTAATATCTATCCATCTCAAACTCTTCCAAAAATTGAAGTGGAGGGGAAGCTCTCTAACTCATTCTATAAGACCAACATTACCCTGATACCAAAACTAGACAAGGACAACATAAAAAAAAGAAAATTACAGGTGAATATCACTGATGAACATAGATGCAAAAATCCTCAACAAAATATTATCAAATGGAATACAGTACATTAAAAAGATCATACACAATGATCAAGTGAGATTTATTCCCAGGATTCAGGGATGGTTCAACATCCACAAATCAATCAATGTGATACACCACCTTAACAAAATGAAGAATAAAAATCACGTGATCATCTCAATAGATGCAGAGAAAGCATTTGACAAGAGTCAGCATTCATTTATGATAAAAATTTTCAATAAAATGCATATAGAAGGAAAGTACCTCGACGTAATAAAAGCCATATATGACAAACCCACAGCCTGCATTGCACTCAATGGTGAAAAATTAAGCTATCCCTTTCAGGACAGGAACCAGACAAGGATGCCCACTTTCACCACTCTTATTTAACATAGTATTGAAAGTCCTATCCAGAGAAATCAGGCAAGAAAAAGAAATAAAATGTATCCAAATTGGAGAGGAAGAAATAAAACTGTCAGTATTGCCAGATGACATAATTTTACATATAGAAAACCCTAAAGAATACACAAAAAAACTATTAGAAATAATGAACAAATACAGTAAAATGGCAGGGAATAAAATGAACATACAAAAATCAGTTGCATTTCTCTACATTAACAAAAAATAGGAGAAAGAGAAATTAAGAATACAATCCCATGTGCAATCAGAATAAAGAAATACCTAGGAATAAATTTAACCAAAGATGTGAAAGACCTGTACACTGAAAACTATAAAACATTGTTGAAAGAAATCAAAGAAGACACAAAGAAATGGAAAGATATTCCATGCTCATGGATTGGAAGAATTAACATAGTTAAAAAGTCCATACCTCCTAAAGCAATCTACTGATTCAATGCCATCCCTATCAAAGTCCCAACAACATTTTTCACAGAAATAGAACAAAGAATCCTAAAATTTATGTGGAACAACAAAAGACCCCAAATAGGCAAAAGAATCCTGAGAAAAAAGAACAAAGCTGGTGCTATTGCACTCCCTGATTTCAAAATATACTACAAAGCTATCGTAACCAAAACAGCATGGTACTGGCAGACAAACAGAAATCAAGAGCACAGAAATAAACGCACACATCTGTGGATAGCTAATTTTCAACAAGGGAGCCAAGAATATACAATGAAGAAAAAAAATTTCTTTAATAAATGATGTTGAGAAAACTGGACAGCCACATGCAAAAGAATGAAAGTAGACCGTTATCTTACACCATATGCAAAAGTTAACTCAAAGTAGATTAAAGACTTGAACGTAAGTCCTGAAACCATAAAACTTCTAGAAGAATACATAGGTAGTATGCCCTTTGACATCAGTATTAGCAGTATCTTTTTGAATACCATGTCTCACTAGGCAAAGGAAACCAAAGAAAAAATAAACAAATGGGACTATATCAAACTAAAACTCTTCTGCACAGCACAGGAAACCACGAACAAAATGAAAAGACAACCTACCAACTACCAATTGGGAGAAGATATTTGCAAATCATGTATCTGATAAGCAGTTAATATCCAAAGTATGAATAACTCATACAACTCAACAACAAAAAAAGAGACAACCTCTGGGGCTGGCCTGGTGATGTAGTGGTTAAGTTCATGCACTCCACTTCGGCGGCCCATGTTTGCAGGTTCAGATCCCAAGCATGGACCTATGCACTACTTATCAAGCCATGCCGTGGCAGGCGTCCCACATATAAAGTAGAGGAAGATGGGCACAGATGTTAGCCCAGGGCCAATCTTCCTCAGCAAAAAGAGGAGGATTGGCAACAGATGTTAGCTCAGGGCTAATCTTCCTCACTAGAAAAAAAAAAAGAGACAACCTAATTAAAAAATAGGCAAAGGATTTATCCAAAGAAGATATACAGATGGCCAACAGGCACTTAAAAAGATGTTCAACATCACTAATTATTAGGGAAATGCAAATCAAAACCTCAATGAGATATCACCTCACACCCATCAAAATGTCTATTATTAAAAAGACAAGAAATAACAAGTGTTGGAAAGGATGTGGAGGAAACGGATGCCTCATATGCTGCTGATGGGATTGTAAACTAGTGCAGCCACTATGGAAAACAGTATGAGATTCCTCGAAAATATTAAGAATAGGGGCCGGCCCCGTGGCGCAGCAGTGAACTTTGCACCCTCCACTTTGGTGGCCTGGGGTTCACAGGTTCAGATCCTGGGTGTGGACTGACACACCACTTGTCAAGCCATGCTGTGGTGCATCCCATAAAAAGTGGAGAAAGATGGGCATGGATGTTAGCCCAGGGCAATCTTCCTCAGCAAAAAGAGGAGAATTGGCAATGGATGTTAGCACAGGGCTAATCTTCCTCACCAAAAAAAAAAAAAAAATTAAGAATAGAACTACCATATGATCCAACTATTCCACTTCTGAGTATTTATCCAAAGAACGTGAAAACATGAATGCAAAAAGATATACGTGCCCTTATGTTCATTGCAGCATTATTCACAATAGCCAAGACTTGGAAATAATTTAAGTGCCCACCAATGGATGAGTAGATAAAGAAGATGTGGTATATATACACAAAGGAATATTGCTTAGCCATAAAAAAGATGAAATCTTGCTATTTGCAGCAACATGGATTGACCTTGAGGGTATTATGCTAAGCAAAATCAGTCACATGGAGAAAATCAAATAGGGTATGATTTCCCTCATAAGTGGATAATAAAAACAGCGACAATAAGAACAACAAACAAACATGTAGATATAGTGATTAGATTGTTGGTTACCAGAGAGGAAGGGGTGAGGGAGAGGGATAAAAGAAATAATAGGGCACTTGTGTATAGTGATAGATGATAATTAATCTTTGGGTGGTGAGCATGATATAGTCTACACAGAAATCAAAATATAATGATGTACACCTGAAATTTATATAATGTTATAAACCAATATTACCGCAATAAAAAAAATGGGCAAAAAACTTGAAGAAATATTTCTCAAAAAAAGATAAACAAATTGCCAATAAGCATATGAAAAGATCTTCAACGTCATTAGTTGTTAGGAAAACGCAAATCATAACCACAGTTAGACACCACTTCACAGAAATTAAGATGGGTACAATAAAAAAAAATTGAAAATAACAAGAGTTGGCTAGAATATGGTAAAATTGCAACCCTCCTACATTACTGGTGCTATGAAAACAGTGTTGTAGTGCCTCGAAAATTAAACAGAATTATCATATAAACCAGCAATTCCACTGCTAGATATATACTCAAAAGAATTGAAAACAGGAACTCAGATAGTGGTATGCCAATGTTCATTGTAGCCTTACTCACAATAGCCAAAAGGTGAAAACAACCTAAGTCTCTGTCACCAGGTCAATGGGTAAACAAAATATGGTATATGCATTAAATGGAATGTTATTCAGCTCTGGCTGAATAAAGGAATTAAGTTCTGATAATGTTATAATATGGATGAGCCTTGAATATATTATGCTAATTGAAATAAGCCAGACAGAAAAAGATGAATGTTGCATGATTTCACTTACACAAAATATCTAAAATATACAAGTTCTTCAATACAGAACATAGATTAGAGGTTATCAGACACAACAGAGAAGTGGGAATAGGGAGTTATTGTTTAATGGTGCAGAGCGTCTGTTTGGAGTAATAAAAAAGTTTTTCAAATAAATAAGGCGATGGTTGGACAACATCGTGTACGTAATTAATTTAATTGTATACTTAAAGTGGTTAAAATGGCATGTTTTAAGTTATACATATTTTACCACAAAATTTTTTAAAATTTGCACTTTACCCAATTGTTGTTATTCAGTTTTAAGAAACAAACAAACAAAAAAAATCCAAGTTATTGCATCAATCACATGGCTGAAATATGTGTTAAAATTTCTACACATTCAAATTCTAAGTGAAAACTTTTGCATTTGAGTTTATATATCACATCAGATAAACATTATATTGTCAAGATATTCGTATTTATGATAGTATACAAAATCACCCTTAAGACATACTTAAAATTAGTGTGATATAGTCTTTTACAAAATTAAAATTGAAAATATATGATGTGAAAAAAAAAAAAAACAATGACCTGGAACCAAAAATTAAATGGGAATTTTTGCTGCACAAAGTTTTGGAGACAGGTAAATAACTATAAACACGTTAATAGTAATAAGTAGAGGAAATGATACTTGAACCTCCAGGGTATCTGGGGCTCAGTACATATTCAAACTATATTCAAACTCTGTCTATATATATTTACATCTATAGTCTTCTACAATGAGAATTAAGTTTTCAAAATAATGCTCCTGAGGGTCTGTAAATCTTCAATTACAAAGAAAGATTTGATTATATTTATTAGACTCAACTTACTAAGGTTCGAAAGCGGACTCATACATTCTGGAAAGATTTTCAACAATAGATATTGAGACAAAATGGATTTTCTGTTAACTGTGTTTCCTGAAAATTCAAGTAACCTCAAAGACATTTTTCACTTCCTTTCTTTCTCAATTATCTCATTGAATCATTCGATTAGTCCTTTCAATTCTCCCTTCAAATTTTCTTGTGTTGGTCCCTTGCTTTCCATTCCCATTGCCGTTGCCCTTAGTTTGGGTACTCATTATCTCTTCTCTAGACTATCACAAGGGCTTGCTTTTCCTCTCCTTACCATCCATCCTTCCCACTAGAATCTGAATTATCTTCATAAATCATGAGTCTGAACATGTTGTTCTGATGCTCAAAAATCAGCAGCAGTTACTCAACTACCTAGCATGGTAATCAAAGCTCTATCAATTTGGACTCAGTTTATATCTATAGCTCTCTGTCACGGACTGAATGTTTGTGTCGTCCCCCACCCCCATTCCCCACAATTCATATGTTGAAGCCCTAACCCTGCAGTGTAATGGTATTTGGAGACAAGGCTTTTGGGAGGTAATTTGGTTTAGATGAGATCATTAAGGTGAGGCCCTTATGATGGGATAAGTGCTCTTATAACAAGAGACACCAGAGAAACTCTTCACTCTTGCTTTCTATCTCTCTGTCTCTCCCCACTGTGTGAGGACATAGTGAGAAGTTGAGCATTCTACAAGCCAGGAAGAGAGCCCTCATTAGGAACTGAATTGGCCAGCACCTTGACCTTGGGCTTCCCAACCTCCAGAACCATGAGAAAATAAATTTCTGTCATTTAAGCCACCTCATCTATGGTATTTTGTCATAGCAGCCTAATCTAATCAATACAAATTTCAGTACCAAGACGTGAGGTGATGCTATAACAAATACCTAAAAATGTGGAAGCTGCTTTGGAACTAGGTAATGGGTAAAGGCTGAAGAGTTTTGAGGTGCATGCTAGAAATATAGCATGAAATATAGACATTAAGGCAGTGCTGGTTAGGTCTCAGATCCAAATAAGGAACATGTTTTTGGAAACTGAAGGAATGGCAATCCTTGTTATAAAGTGGCAAGTAACTTGGCTGAACTATGTTCTAGCATTTTGTGGAAGGTAGAAATTGTGAGCAATGAAATTGGATATTTAGCTGAGGAGATTTCTAAGCAAAATGTTGAAGGAGTGGTTTGGTTCCTCCTGACTGCTTAAGGTAAAATGCAAAAGAAGAGAGATGAATTGAAGTAGAAACTGCTAAACAAAGAAGAACTGAAACTTGAAGATTTGGAAAATTCTCATCCTATCTATATTGCAAAAAAAAAAATGAGAATGTTTGTTCTGAAAAGAACATTAAGAGTGTGGCTGAACAACCATTTAATAAAGAGATCATGAGTGTGACTCAGAGACTTAATCAGACATCTCAGCAGAAGCCAGAAATAGAGATGCGGTTATACTAGCAAAGACACTGCTAGTTTGAACTAAAGGGGACAGAGAAAGCAGGACATAATGAAAAGGCAATTCAGAGATCACCAGTGCTCCCACTCCCACTACAGGCAAAGGGAGAATGCTGTTTCCTCCTTTTTTTTTCAAAAAGTGGGCCCACTTCTCCTGTTTCAGTGGGCCAAGAAGATGTAATCCAGTACTCCAGGAGTGGAGCCTCCCTGGCAAATAGCCACTTAAGTGGGGTCCATGCAGAGAGCAGAAGGGACAGAGCCTTCCCACAGAGCCATGGGGGTAACACTGCTACCCCAGTGGGCCTGGAGGGCAGAGTATCAAACCAAAGGGGATTATTCTTGAGCCTTAAGATCTAACGGAACTTGCCTTGCTAGATTTTAGACTTACTTGAGAACCATCATCTCTTTCTTCCTTCCAATTTCTCCCTTTTGGAATGGAAATGTCTATCCTATGTCTATCCAACATTGTATTTTGCAAGCACGTAACTTGTCTGGTTTCACAGGTTCACAGCTGGGGAGATGTTTCACCTCAGGATGAATCATGCCTCTACTCTCACCCATATTTGGTTTAGATATTGCTTGAATGAGACTTTGGTCCTTAGACTTTAGAATTGATGTTGGAATGGGTTAAGAATTTTGGGGCTGTTGGGATGGAATTAATGTATTTTGCATGTAAGAAGAACATGAATTTGGGGGGACCCGGAGTGGAATATTACGGACTGAATGTGTCCCTGCAAAATTCATATGTTAAAGTCCTATCCCCCAATGTGATGGTATCTGGAGATGGGGGTCTTTGGGAGGTAATTAGGATTAAATGACATCATGAGGGTGGGACTCTCATGATGGGATTAGTGCCCTTATAAGAAGAGACACCAGAGAAGTTGCTGTCTCTCTCCCTCTCTCTGCCATGTAAGAAACAGCAGAGAGAAGATGGCAGCTGTATACTAGTCAGGAAGACAGCTCTCGGCAGTAACTGAATCAGCTGGCACCTTGATCTAGACTTCTCAGCCTCCAGAACTGTGAGAAAATAAACTTCTGTTATTTAGCCACCTATCTACAATATTTTGTTATGGCCACCCAAGATGACTAATATAGTCCCTTAATTACTCCCTTACACTATATACCTCTAGTCACATGGATTAATGTACCATCCTCCAACATATGCTGTCCCTGTATTCATGCTCTTCTGTCAGCCTCAACTGCCCTCCATTTATTCAGTTTATCCAAATCCCCTACATCCTTTAATCCTACCTCAAATATTGTCACTTTCTCTATAAAGCCTTTCCAATCCACAAACTCAGAATTGATTCATTTATTCTTTAATCCCTTCAGTGGTTTATATCATTAGAATAACATTCAATTTGTTCTATTTTATATCCAAGATGCTTTAAAGAGATCCCTCAGACCCATTAAACTATAAGCACCTTGAGGGCAGAATGTTTTATGTCACTGTGTCTCCCTATAATTTATAGCACAGAGCATGCTTACAAAAAGTAGGTACAAATATTTGTTGAATTGACTAAATCTTTTGTTTCTCAAATTTGGGGATTAATGTGATTTCACAGTGTAGTTTGTTTACCCTTGTGTCCTTTGTCCAGCATAAAAGTTGTGGTTCTCAATGATAAAGCCCTAAAGAGCTCTAACCCAGATGGCTTCTAAGGAAAAGGTCTTTCTCATGGTTGTATATATACACACAGGCCTGGCATCATGGGTATGAAACCTGTGCAGTTGCACAAGGCCCCATCCATGGAAGGGCTCTATGGTTGATTTAAAGCTCTCCTGTCAGTGTCTTAGAATTCTTAATAATTTTATCTTAGAACTGTGTTTTCTAAGTGAAATCGAATGGGACAAGATGATGTATTGGATATTTTCCCATGATACACTTCGATCTCAAATACCAGATGGGCTGGTTGGATACATAAAAGGGAGTTACCGTTTGGATATTGCCTCTTTTGTGTGTCCTATTTTATACCAACAACTTTTTAATCGTATCTTTTCTCTCTCATAATGTAATTATAAGGCTTCTCATTTAAAATATTGCATGAGTACGTCATTATGGCAATATATTTAAGAAAATATTCAGAACCACTGATGATAATTTCTGTCAAAGTTTGTAATTTAGAAGCTCTATTTTAAAGGTCCCAGGAAAAATGTCTTATCTTATAAATTGGTAGACTGAGTCTCAGATTAAGGAACATTTCTTTCAAGGCAAATTTAAAAGATAAATACATGAAATGGACATTTTTAGGATTTTGTATCAATGTAGCTATTAAAAGGAGTTCTTGATTTCTTGAATTATTTTTTTATTTCTCTGGAAAACTTAGGTCCATAGAAACCTGAAGGACTTTGAAATGCTAGATAGTAATTTGAGCACATGTTTTTTGTTATGAATTTTAAAGATTTGAAGATGAGCGCCTGACAGCTCTGGAAAGTCATAGTATATTTGTATCTCATATGCAGTGGAGAAGAGTTGTATTAATATTGGCTTCAGATTTGTGTCCTTATCCTCATTACTCCTCTTTCTCCCACACCACTTTCCTGGATACAAGAAAAGAAAAGGAGATGGGGACATAATTTATGGGTACCTGACATTACTTTCCGCCCTTTATGAATGTTTCATAATTTAGCTACTTTACCTTTTCTGTCAGATTCATTTCTGGTCCATGTGTGTTGCAAAGCCATGGAAGTTTTAAAATATTTCTTGAGTGACAAGTTGGGAGTGATATTTTTCTTTTGTACTACTTTCTTGAGAGTCAGGAGAAATTAGTTTCACTATAAAGTGAAAAAAGTATTTTTATCTTCTTTTTCTTTCTCACTTGCCCTGTTTCTCTCTGCCTTTCTTTCTCTTCTTTCTTTCTTTCCTTCCTTCCTTCCTTTCTATCTTTCCTTCTTTCTTTTTTCATTTTTCTTCTCCTGGAGGCACTTCTATGTGCCATCAACACCTAACAGTCACAAAGGAAAATAGGTAAGAAGTGGAAAGTGGCTTCACATTAAGAGTGTTCGTCTCAAACACGATGTCCTATTTTTCTATGAGAGTACCATTCCTAATCATTTCTTCTATTTTTCTTTATTTTGGTATTTTTCTTGATATAACATTGTCATCTACAATATCATTAGGGATAGGCAGGGGATGGAACTTGATGCTAAAAATGTTCAGATTTCCAGAGTGGGGGAAAAACACCTTGCAATTGCCCCTTTTACTTGGCAAGAAGAGGGAATCAGAGACTTCTGTGCCTGTGGTTTTCCATTTTAAACAGACTTTCTAACTTCTCTTTTTGATACCTATTTCTCCACTTCCTTTTTCCCCCTAATGTGTTGATTTTATTTCCATTGTAATGATAAAAAACTAAGGGAGGGAAACAAGTCTGCTTTCTTTGTTATTTATTTCTCCCCTGGCTATCAGATGACTTGGTTTTCAGATGCAGTTTTGAGTACCATGGTTGCAACTGTCAGTCTTTCACCAGATCTTTTGCTTTGATGAAAAAATATTTTACTTAAATGTTAAAAGGCGTCTTACAGTCTTTCCATATGTATGCTTTTCCTCCATTTTGATATGGAAATATAACCTCTAGTTTTCAGAAGAGTATTGCTTTGCAAATGAGCAGAAAGGAACTGTCATGATGGTTTTGGCAGTGTCTCCATCAGTGGAACTGAAAGAAAAAAGAATTAAACAAAACAATGCATGTAGTTTGATCAATTTTGTCCAAAAGAGGTACATGTACAAGCTCTGATTACCCTCTACTCTCACTTTTTCCAAGAAGCCATCCTAATCACCCCACCTTCACTGATCTCTGCTTCCTCCAAGTTCCTGTGTTGCCAGATGTGTAGGTAAAGCAATTTTAAGACAATATAATTTGCCCAAAGTAGCAGAAAAGTTAAGCAACGCAGCTGGGATTTTAACCAAGGCGAATGGCTTCAGACACTGCCTGAACTCTTAGTTACCATTCTATACCACCTTTCTATGGCAGGCCCTCTGATATGAGGAAAAACATTAATTAAGTAAATCTATAGCTCTGGAAGAAAAAAAATAGGAGATTCTGTACATGTTGGTTTGCTTTCACCACATAATTTATTTTTAATCAAAGCATGCTATACTGTCAATGGCTGTAAAGTGTTGATTCAGAGGAAGAGGAAAGTATCCAAGAAGTACTGAGATGCTTACGCTTCAAACTGATTTTTAAATTTTCTTAGTATTTGCTGAAAGTGGAAAGATTAAGGAGAGATATGGTGACAGGAATTGGAGGTGTGTTCCTGGTCAGAGTTACCTTGGAAGCCCCAAAGGCAGAAGAAATGGCATTAGCCTTATAAGCCTGGCTGAAAACACTACTGGGCCATAGAGGAAACACATTCCTTTAGCCTACACCAGCTTGGTTAGTGGGCTTTATTTCTCATTAGTACTGTTGTTTTGCTTTCCAATTCACTGATATTTGTGGTTTTTAAAACTGTTTTATTGAGGTCATATTGCCTTATAACATTGTGTAAATTTCAGATGTAAATTATTGTATTGTAATTTCTGTATAGACTACATTGTGTTTACCACCAATAGTCTAGTTTTTATCTGTCCCCATACATATGTGCCCCTTTACCCCTTTCACACTCCCCCCACCCCCTTCCCCTCTGATAACCACTAATCTATTCTCCTTATCTATGTGTTTGTTCTCTTATCTTCCATATATGAGTGAAATTATATGGTACTTGTCCTTCTCTGTCTGACTTATTTCGCTTAGCATAATATTCTCAAGGTCCAATCATGTTGTTGCAAATGGCACGATTTTCTCTTTTTTTCATATCTGAGTTTTTTAAAATCTAATCTCCCTACTCTCCTACTTCACTTCTCAGGATATCACAATGTTTCTGAAATGACTTCAAGTTTCTAAAAGATTGCCCCTAGAAATATTCCTCAATTGTCACCTCTTTATTTTCCCTGCCCTCCTATAAGGAAAAAAAAAAAAAACACAGTCGAAAAAAATTGTGAAGTTTTAAATAAAAGGAAGGAGGAGGAAATGACCATAGACAAGTCAATGCTTATGTATGCTGAGTGACAGAAATGAAAAGCATACCTCTTTTATAAGATTCAAGCTGATCACCTGACTTTAGCTTTTCTAGGTCTCAGCCATCTTGTCCAGCTCTGCTGCTTCATAACTATTTTACTCTGAACAAATCCATACCTCTTCTTTAGTCCCATTTCCTCATTGATAAATGAGACAATTAGAAAAGCCAATCAAAGGGCCCCTCAAATATTTGCATTGATGTGGTAGTTCTTGTAGGGAAGCAGAATTTGCCACCTCAAGATGTGTCTCTTTGGCCTGAGGATTATTTTTGGCTGGTTATTTTTTTAAAAAACTGTAAACATGGGAAAAGCTCTGAAAACCAAGTAAAATTTACCCTTTGTAAGAGACATTTGCATTTGCAAGGGAAATCTCCATTTGTAAAGATGTTTCCCTTTTTGCACCAGGAGGACAGGGGTTGGGGGGGGACACACCACCACCGAGGGCGATGACACCTTATCTCTAGAAACTCTTATCAATGTGAAAGGCAAGAACTTAAATCTGCATAATAACCTTACTCTTATTTACTGTCCTTTTCTGGTATTCTCCCATAACTGACTCCTCCACCCCCAACATCCTCCTTTGTCTTTAGCTGAAGATGGTATTTAAGATTACAACCTTGGCCATTCTGGTGAGTTATCCAGTTTTCCTGGGTTTCTCCCATGTATACATGTTATAAAGCTTTGATTTTCTCCTGTTATTCTGACTTATGTTGATTTAATTCATAGCCCAGCCAGAAGGACCTAGAGGGTAGAAGATTTTACTTCCTCCCCTATATTCTTTAATGATAAGGTAAGTTCCAGCAGGGAATGATCCATAAGTATCTAACTTGTACTGACTTTCACCTTCTAATGTCAATCTATGCACTTGCACACACATATCACCATGGAAAATGAAATCATAATAGTAGCTAATGCTTAGAGTTGTCTTCACTATGTAGCAGACACCATTCTAATCATTTCCCAGATGCTTGGTCTTCACAACAGCCCTAGGAGATAGGCACTATCATTACCTTCATTTTATAGCTAAAGAAACCCATCTCCATAAGAGAGGCTAAAACATTTGGCCAAATTCACATAACTAATAAGTGGCAGAGTTACAATTTGGACTCAGCCAACCTGGCTCCAGAGACCATGCACTCAACTACTATACTACATTGACAACACTTCTTGATAGTAGTTGGAAAAATAACAAATGCTGATTTAAAAAGATGCAAAATGAGATGTCAAATAGTGAATATTTACAAACCCTCTTCTCTCCACAGGATTCCAAAGTTTATACACAAATGTTCAGCTATTTCTGCATTGCTTTCCTTTCCTCAAAGTTAAAAACAAGCAAATATTATTGAACTTTTTGTTTGTTTTACATTTTCAAATATACCTTAATGGGAACACAGTAAAAACTCACAAGGGACTAGATTGTGCAGGGCAGATTTCATCCATCCATTTATAAATAGTCAGATCCTTGTATGCAGAAGAGGTTTACTCTTCAGACATGGCTGATCTGCTTATTTGCAACTGAGCTTTTGTCTGAAAATAGGTCATAATGTATCATGTGTAATGTAAACGTGTAAAAGTCACATAAGCTTAACTTCTTTTAAAAACCTGTTGGCCTTGGTTTTTTATAACAGAAAAAGTATATTTGCAACTAAATTAAATCTCTTCAATCAAAGAACATACAAAGCCCTCTTGCTCTCTTGTACTTAGGTAATGCCCAATCCCTGATGGCTGATTTTGATGTCAGGTGAAATTGCTTAATTCAAAGTGTTTTCATACACACACAATTCACACACTCTGTTTCACCATTTTCTATTCTTTCTGGAGACACTTAATGGGTGCTCTGATCTCTTTACCGCACCTCTCCCAAGTTGCCTTTAGGTTCGCATTTACTAGTAACTATTTTATGAGGGAAGAGATCAGATTAAGGTCAAGTAGTGATAATTATGATCTCTCTGGCGGACTGGGTCTACACACACACACACGGTGAAGTGGATAATTGAGACAACTCTCAATATAATTCAAGGCAAAAAAAAGAATTATTGCTTCAATTATCTGGCTATTTCAGATGAGTGTGTTTTGAACTGAATTACCTACCTGATTGCTTCAATTTTCCACTTCACTTTGTGGGGGGTGCCCCCAAGTTGCTAGGGTGCTGAGCTGATAAACATACATCCCCAAATCTACTGTTTTCCCCCTTTCATTTACCAATTTTTGCACTAGCTTGCCCTTTTAAAAATCAAGTCCTCAGGAGGAATTCTAGGTTGTTTCAGACATAGAGATTTGAATTCCATTGTCACCTTGGGCAGTTAATGGTACCTCTCAGGACCCTATGGAAAACTTAATATTCTCATAGGACTCTTCCAGCTCTGAATTCTGTGAATGATTTTGTCTCGTCAAACTAGGCTTAGAGAAGTCTGGATAAACAGTAAATCTTCGTGTCAGGCCACTTCTATCCATACAGTTGACGCCCGTGCTAATGATGGTGGACACTGACAGTCTGTGGCTGGATCCTCATCTCCAGATCTGCAGTCCCAGGAACAATCTCCCTTTTGTGCAGAGTCTTTCTGGCTGCTACCCTGCTCTGAAAATTTGGCTAAGAATGCACCATCATTTTGAAGAGAAAAATATTCTGTGTTTATGCATACATACATTAGAGCGTCTGCTGCTGTTCCTGCAAAGCGTTTTCTTTCCAGAGCAGCGACTGTTAACAGGCAGCAGAAGCTAGCTGCAAGGAACACCAAGAGGAAAGTGAAAGGTGAAAGAGTCTAGAGGAGCTGCCTGAAGGTGTTGAATACTTATTAAATGAAACTGTCAAGCTGATTTTCAAAGAGCTCTGTTTCTGAGTCCCGTTAATGAGTTGAATTCATTTTCCATGCCAATTACTTGGAGTCCAAGTTTCTACAGTAGCCTGCTGTTAGCCTCTCATGTAAACACTATCAACTGCTTATGTAGCTCTTCTTACGGAACCAAGCAGACTGAACAGCTGAGCTAGGTTTCACTTGCAAATAGAAGACTGTATTGGTAGATTGTTCACCCTTACCTTGGAAAGGTAGTCATTGAACCAATTTTGTTTCCCTAGGTTCAACTTTTCCAGATAATATGTTAATGAATTTTTTGATGAGCTATGACCACCTTGAATAGATATTGGAGAGAATTTCCCAAACTGAGTTGATAGTGTCGGGGGAAGAGGGAGAATCTCCCTCTGCCCTTTCCCTTAAGGTTCTTATGGCTGGCCAAATAATCAATAAGACAGGTTAGCAGGAGAAAATAATAACAAGTTTAATAACATGTATACATGGGAGAAACTCAGAAATGAGCAGCTCGTCCCTCTGTCTAAGCTGCTTGCTTAAGTATTGTAGCTAAAGGGGAGGAAGGTGTTGGGGGTGGGTAGTGGTCTGGGATTTCAGAGGGGAAGAAGACAATTCACATGGAGATAGAAATGCAAATGTTTGTCTGACAGTTCTTTTCAGGACGCTCTATAGAGAATGTGGCCAGGGAGGGAGAGAGTTTTGACAAGAGGGGCTTGGTGCCTTTCCTATTGTAACATCTATTTTACATTATCATTACAGCCATCATGATAATAACTCCTTCCTGAAACAGATCTTTTGTTTTAAATTCTTTAGGCAGTTTGGGAGGGGAAACAAATATTCTTCCTGAGTTTACTGAGTCTTTATTGTCTTCAGCTTGAAATAATCCACATACCAGAGTGGTGCTTCCTGGGGTAACTTGCCCTGAGCACCATCAGTTCCCTCCTCTGAAACTTCCCTAGAAGTTTCACATATTAAAAGCTGAGCTGGTGACTGTGGAGAGAGAAATCGGGTTAGTATCTGAGTGATAGGAAGTCTGCAAAGAGAGAAAAGAACATAGATTAGAATGAGGATGAACAAGCAGAAAAGAACAAATCGGAGCATATTTCCCCACACTCCACTAAACCAGTCCCCCAATCCTGGAAATAAGTCAGTCCAATAAAATGTGTGAGCTTCGTTTATCTGATGGAAAATGTCAATCTTCTCTTTTAATAAATGTAAGTTAGATACTACTTGCCCTGTTTGATTCACATAAAAGCAACGTTTTTCACCAATGATTGTGCATGCTCCTCCTTGCTGGGCAGTGAGTACATCCAGAGCACGTCGATTTTGGAGCACCACAGAGGCTAGGCTGTTAATCTCTGACTGGAGTATGTTCAAGGTTTGCATGGTGGTGTTGAACTCTTGTTCCATTACCATAGAGAGATTTAAGATTGCCTTTTCCAACTCATAATCTCCAAAGCTGGGGAATAGGACTCTCAAGGCTGAAAAGAACTTGGAGTTGTGATACACAAGTGGATTTTCCACGATTTCTCGACTGGCACGTTTATGTGGCACAATCTTATGAACAAATGAACCCAAGTTTGTAATTTGGCTGGCATTTAAGGTGGAGTGTTTGGTGACAGAAGGAGCCAGGTATCCAAGTCCACATCGTCCTGACCAATTAGGTGGGAATCCTTTATATACTTTGTTGCCATATAAAATGAAAAGACCAGTGTAAAGACAAGATTAGAATTGAGTCTGTACTTCCCAGGATCTGGACTATTTCATGATCTGTTCCACTTGCACTGTTACTACCTAAACATCTCCATTTCCCATGAGCTCCTGTCAGTCTGTGAGAACAGAACAGATTGCGGAATAGCTGGTACAGGAGGCCTGCAGTCTGATTTTGGCAGCTATAAAGCCTGGTCTTGTCACCTGACCAGGTGAGTCCAGATTTTTGATCCACCCATACATAGTCTGTGGCATTGGGCAGCTTAACCATGCGAACAGCTGTGATACCCCAAGTTATACATGGGTGGCTCGTAAGCCATCCAGAGCACTTGGTGATTTAGCAAATGTTTGTGCCAGAGGGAATAGTGATAGAGTCACTTACAATTCCCTTGAGAGTTCTGAAGATGCCACCTGCGGAATCAAACCACAGAGTTTGACTGCAATATTGTCTCAGTATGTCACCCAGGAAAGGTCCAGCGCCATGTTTACTTTCAGTGAAGAGGGAAAAACTTTCACCTATTGCCTGTACTTGGGCAAAGGACAGTCCTTGAGCTTCTAAGAAGTCTTTCTGGGGCCCAAGTGACTCACCAGGAGAAGAGGCAGATTGAAGTTTCCCTTGTTGGGGATACCATACTCTGTTATTCATCCATTTTCCGTACTTAGTCCGCCAGGTGTTCACATCAGCAGGAACAAAGACTAGTTCAGGTTCTTTTGCGCTACCTAGCTGTTGACATAACCAACAGTCAGATTGATTAGTTAGCGTGGCTAGGGCTTGGTAAACTGGCATAAGGGGGTGTTTGGTCTGTGCCCGACTTGTTGAAAAGGAGAAGGTTAGTAAAAGGAAGACACAGATTGGAAAAGAGCCCATAGCGGAGACTTAGAGAGGGGAAGAGGGACAGATAGAGACCAGCACTCTCCAGTCAGCTTTCTAATAAATGCTTAAAATATATATATATATATATCCACTAATAGTTTGTGTGGCTTGTGAGTGTGTATATGTATAGGCAGTTTTAAAGCAAGGGGGAGAAAATGGGTCAAAGTAGGTTTTCTTGATCCATGATCTTGGGAAAAGCTGTCTACTTGGTGATGTCAGCTGCTTCTGGGGCCTGGGTTTTGGCCCTCGAAATCCTTAGTTTAAGGTCACCTGTAGGGATTACCTCCCAGTTGTCTTCAGAGTGATGTTCTGGGTCTATTTTGGCGTGGCTTTCATGGATCCAGGAAGATTTTTCCTTTATTTTGATGGCAGTGCAGGTCGTCAGTAAGACTTCATAAGGTCCTTCCCAGTGAGGTGACAGTGCGTGTTATCTTCTAAAGACCTTGATGTACACCCAGTCTCCTGGTCGAAAGGGATGCCAAGGCTTGTCAGAAGATGGGGGCCATGCCTCTTTTACCTGTTGACGATATGCTTCAAGTATACTAGTTAATTTTTGTATATAACTAGTCACAGCATCAAATTGTTCACTTAAGTTCCCATAACATTCACTTAATCCAGGAATTGAAGGTTTAGAGACACCAGTAGGCATCGGACGTCCAAAAACTATTTCAAAAGGAGTCAATCCATGCCTTCTATTTGGAGTATTTTGAATCTTCATAAGGGCCAAGGGCAGAGCTTCTGGCCATTTAAGTCTAGTTTCTTGACAGACTTTTCCTAGAGTTCTTTTTATATCTAGATTTTTACATTCCACTTGCCCTGATGATTGAGGGTGATATGGGATATGAAATTTTAATGAGTACCCCAGAGTTTTTGCAAGCAAGTGGTTTATCTCTGCTGTAAAATGAGTTCCTTGGTCTGATTCAATCCATAAAGGAATGTCAAAGCGAGGAATAACTTCAGTTATTAATTTCTTTACTACTATTGTGGCATCTGCATGTCTGGTCGGATAGCATTCAGTCCATCCACTAAACATGCAGACAATAACCAAACAGTGAGAGTAACCTAAAGCTGAGGGCAAGTCTATAAAATCCATTTGGAGTGCCGCAAAGGGCAGCGTGAGCCTGGGAGGACTTCCTGGGGCACACCGATTTCTCCCAGAAACTTGGTAAGATTTGCAAGTTGTGCACTGGGAGGTAATTTGGTCATAAATTTTATGGATGCCAGGGCAAAACCAATTGTCTTTTAGTTCCTTAACTATCCCCTGTTTGCACATATGTCCCATTTTGTGGGAGATAAGTGCAAGCCAAAAAAAAGGGAACTACTGGAAGTCCATTTGGTCCAATGTATAATCCATCTGATAATTGTTTGGCACCCTTGTGTATCCAATTGTCTTTTTCAGATTGTGGGGCATTTACCTGATAGTTAATAATATCAGTCAGGGATAAAGGCAGGTTTAAGAATTGGGTGGAAAACGGATAAGGGGGTCCATAGTGAGCTGCATGTTTAGCAGCTCTGTCAGCCCTGTCATTCCCTAAAGATATGACGTCAGTCTCCTTAGTATGGGCTGAACAATGAACAATGGCAATTTTAGAAGGAAGGTGAATAGCTTGTAATAAGGCTGCAATTAAGTGTTCATTAGCAATAGGAGTTCCTGCAGAAGTTAAGAATCCACGGGATTTCTAAATTGTGCCAACAGCATGGCAGACTCCAAAAGCATATTTGGAGTCTGTGTAAATAGTGGCCATTTTTCCTTTTGCTAATGTGCAGGCCCTAGTAAGAGCTATGAGTTCAGCAGCTTGGGCTGATTTTATGGTGGGCAAAGAATAAGCTTCAAGAGTTTCATGTGGGGAAACTATGGCATAACCAGTTATTATGCTTCCCCGGGAATTTCGTTTACAGGAGCCGTCACAAAACAGAATTAAGTCTGGATTGTCTAAAGGGATGTCTGAGAGATCCTCTTGTGGCTTTGAGACCACTTCTATAGTTGCAAGGCAATCATGTGGAATGGAGTGGGGCTCTCCATCACCAGGAAGGGGCAGTAAAGTAGCTGGATTTAAAGTGTTGCAACGATGTAAGATGATGGAAGCGTTAGTTAAAAGAGCCTGCTCATAGGTGGTCTGTCGCCGTGTAGAGAGGTGTTGTGTCCTATGAACTTGCAAAACAGCTGACACAGAATGTGGAACATAGAGGTGAATGGGAGAGCCTAATGTAAGACTACTAGCTATACCAATTAGGATGGGAACTGATGCCACAGGGTCTAGTTGGCATGAGAAATATGCTATAGGACGCATTTGACAGGCAAAAGATTGCCCTAGAATGCCTGCAGTAGTTCCATTATTTTCATGACAGTATAGATGAAAAGGCTTGTCAAAATTAGGTAAGCCAAGAGCCGGAGGCATGGACAAAGCTATTTTTAAGGCCTCAAAGGAGTTTCATGCCTGTGAGGGCCAGGAAATAGGCTCTGGGGCGATACCTGGGAGAAGAGAATACAGAGGTTTAGCAAGGGCTGCAAAATTAGGAATCCATTGGCAGCAGTAACCAGCAGCTCCTGGAAATTTACGTAGCTGTTTCTTTGTTTTGGGGAGAGGGATGGATAAAATTGACTCAAGGCGTTTGGGGGTTAGCTTTTGAGGGCCTTGAGATATCTCATGCCTTAAGTAGGTAACAGTCATTTGCACCCACTGAAGTTTAGATCTGGAGGATTTATGGCCTTGTTCAGCTAGGACTTTCAGGAGAATGAGAAAATCTGTAAGAGCCCCCTGTTTAGTTGGATTACAGAGTAAAAGGTCATCAACATATTGAACAAGAGTGGAGCCTTGAGTAAAGACTACAGAATCCAAATCAGCTTTAAGGACCTGGGAAAATATTGAGGGGGACTCACAATTTCCCTGAGGTATTCGAGTCCACGTTAATTGTCTCCCTTTAAATGTAAATGAGAAAAGAAATTGTGAGTCAGGGTGCAATGGGATTGAAAAGAAAGCCGAACAGAGGTCAACTACTGTAAACCAGACTGCATCAGCAGGTATTGAGGTCAGGATGACAGCTGGATTAGGGACCACAGGATGCCGAGGAATTACTGAAGGATGTAAATTATGTTAAAAATTTAATATGTTAACACCTTAAGGGGCAGTTGGGGCGAGTCTTCTATGAATAGAGTCTATCGATCCCAACTGACTCTGTTCGCGGAAGACTCACCCTAAACTGTTCAGAGAAAATTGAGAACAAGGGAGTGCTACAGAGGGATAAGTTTGGGAGGGTCGGGGTGGAGGGGGCCCAGGTGGGGACATGTGTGTGCACCTTGATAGCTGTTTCGCGCCGTAGCAATTCGCGCCATAAAATGTAACTGTCTGAATGTTTTGAATTAACCAATCATGTAAAACCGCGCCAACCTTTTCCCGCTTTATGCTCCCAAATCCTATAAAAGAACTTGCCCCCTAAGGCTCGGGGTCGACCCCTCTGTCTCCTGCGAGGGACACGAGTCGACCCGGAGCTCCGTTCAATAAACCTCTTGCGTTTGCATCAAGTTCGGTCTTCTGTGTCTGTGGGCCCGCGTCATCCCGAGACCTGGTGAGTTGGGATTTCCCTCCCCTTCCCCTTGGGAATCCAACATTACAAAAGAGTTTATGGCTCTGAGGTCTTGTACAAATCTGTAGATTTGGTTCCCGTCTGAGTCCAATTCACCTTCCTTTTTTACTGGCAAGATTGGAGTGTTACAGGGCGAGGAAGTAAAAACTAGTACACCCTGTTGCAAAAGGGAGTCTATTATGGGTTCAATTCCTCGCTCGGCATCTCTGGAGAGGGGGTATTGGGCTACTAATGGAAACAGTTTATTTTTTTTCCAAGTAACGTGCACGGGTTCAGCACTAAGCAACAATCCTACCTCATTTGCATGTGTAGCCCAGAGACTGATTGGGACATCCTTTAAAGACTCATCCTCCTCAGAAGGATTTAAATCAGGACGAGTTTCCATCATGGAAAGTAGGAGACTTGGGGCTTGGTCAGAAGGCAAGGAGATAAAAACACCTTTTTCGTTACAATTTATAGTGGCATTGAATTTACATAACAAATCTTTGCCAAAGATGTTTGCTGGTGAACAGTCAGAGACTAAAAAAGCATGATGAGTGTTAAGGGGGCCTAAAGATATTGGAGTGGGCTTAGATTTGGGCAATTAAATAGGCTGTCCAGAGACTCCAACAGCTTGAATAGAATCAGAGGTAACACGTAGAGATATATCCTTCGAACGGATAGTAGAGAATGTCGCACCAGTGTCACTTAGGAAATCCAGTTCCCAATCCTCTATTTTAAGTTTAACTGTAGGCTCAGGGGTGCTACTGAGGATCGGCTGACCCCATCATTTGAGGGAGAAATGACCCTCAGCTGGAGAAAAACGAGCCTTTTGTGGGTGCTGGGGCCAAGCGGGAACATTTTTTAAACTTTCCCTTCTCTTAAGAGGGGGACATGCCCTTTTCCAATGCCCTGGTTTCTTGCGATACCTACAATTGTCTGAAGGCAAATAGGGAGACCTCTGAGTGGGCTTTAGTTTACTTTCAGGGTTGAATTTTTGCTTTCCAAAAGATTCAATTTGCAAAGCAAGAAGAGTTGTCTTTAATTCTCTTTTCCTTTTGCTTTCCTGCTGACAATTTTCAAAGAATTGTGTAGCAGCCTCCATTGTTACACATAATGGTTGCCCTGCCCAACCAACCACACTGTTTTGAATTTGTTTCTTTATAACAGGAAGAAAATTTCCAACTAAAGCAGAAATTAGGAGATTCCTATGTTCTGGGGCTTCCGGATTCAATGCAGTGTGTCTTTGGAAAGTCTGAATAAACCGTTCAGCAAAAGCTTTAGGATGTTCCCCCTGGTTCTGAGTGCATAATTCAATTTTTGACCAATTAACTTTAGGAGGAAACGCCTCTAGAATCGCTCCTGTTAAACCTTGAATATCAGCCTCCAGCTGTGCCACTTCCTGGTCATTTGCAGGAGGGCCTGGGAGAGGGTCTGGCCATCTATTTCCTCTATGAGGGGGGTTTTCTCCAGGGGGTCATCTGGCCTGTCTGATAACTACAGTGTAGTCATGGGCTGGAAGAACACCCCTTAGCAGCCAGTCAAGGTCTCTGTGGGTGGGGCTATGAATAGCCACTAATCTTTCTAATTCCTCTCTAAATTTAGCAGGGTCTTCTGACAATGGAGGCAGGAGAGTTTTATAATTTAATAGATCAGCTGCTGTCCAGGGGACATGAATTCTCTGCAGTGGAGGTCCAGGATACATCCACAATGGACACTGCATAGGAATGTCTGAAGCTGACAGAGCCTGATTACAGAGCCCTGGAAAGTAGGAAGAGTTGTAAGACACAGCAAAACGAACCTTCCTGCCCTTCCTGGGTGTTTCTACTAAATTTACTTCTTGGTTTTCAGCATTTACACAAGTAACCTGCATGCCCCTCACTTGGAGGTCGGGCCTAAGCGCCCCCTGTAAGTCTTCAACAGTGAGAGAAGTTAAAACAGGCAGCTGAATGCCCTTCGGAGAAGTTGGAGTTCTGGGATCTAAGGGAACTGGCTGAGGAGGGGGCTGAGGAGCTAAGTCTTGAGGGGGAGGGTTTGGACCAGGGGCCCAGAGATCCAAAAGATCTTCTGGGGAGTCAGGGACAGGGAGTTGGGGATATAAGGTAGTGTAGGAGGGAGGAGAAAGGGAATTTTCACTAAATTTGCTTTTCAATCTTTGTTCTAACTCCGAATTTTGTTCTTTCATTTTATTAAGAGATTCCCTAAGGCTAGCTGTTATATTTTTCTGGGTTTTCTTTTCAATTTGATCTTCCCATAAATACCAGTAAGGCAGCTGCTTGGGATGAGAGCTCTCTAAAATATTTTTTAAATATAGAAGTTTTTCCAATTCAAAGGATCCATCTTCTGGCCATTGACGAGTAGGATCTTCATTTGTATATTTATTCCAATAGTGACTCAATCCAATAAGCCTTTTTAAGGAAAGACCCAGAGGTAACTTTCCACGCTTAGAATAAATCTTTACCATGGACACAAGAGGCATCCCTGGTGAATGCGCAGATGATGTAACCCCCATGATCCACAAAATTCACTCCCAAAGATATTCAGAGAAAGTAAAGACCTTCTTCGCACAGGCGGTAAGGATGGTGTAGTGAAAACGGTGTCTCCAGTCTCCCACAATAGTGTGGGATGCCTCCAGTCACAGACCCGCTAATCTGTGACACCAGGCAGGCCCTACTGGAATGGGATTTTCCCAGCACTAACAAGCAACGAAGGTTAAGACGACAAAAGCCCTTATGGACTGGGCCCTGTATTACAAACTCCCCTGAGAGCTTGGCACAGCCCTACAAAGAGACAGTTTGGAACCCCAGTCTACTCAACTGGCCACCAAGGGGCACCCCAGTAAATGCATCTTCTGTATGGCGGAGACCAAGGAGAATGTTCTCACTGGTCACAAAGCCAAGTTCTCAGGACACAGAACAAGACAGAAGGAAAAACCTCATCCGTTTTTTTTCTTATATGCACAATGACAGCTTTAGTCACGCCTTAGGTCTCTTGGAGCCAGAATAATACTTAGGGGGGAGTTGCCGCAGGGTTGGGGACTGTGTGCTTTACAGAGTACCTCATCATTGCACAGACATTTTCTTGCAGTTGGCGGGGGACCTGTGTCATCTATCCCGTTCTGTGACCCAACTTATCCTTTCACAGGAGTCTTCTGAAGGTGGCGAGCGCCCTAATGGCTCTTAACTGCTCAACATGTGCCCACCCAGTTTGCAGCCTTTTTGACTTCCAAGATGCCCTTGGCAATGGCCTTCACTTCATGTGCATATTAACCCACAGCAAAGTTTGTCTAAATAGACACCGGTCTGGTGAGACCTGCAAACTCACCAGTCTGTGGGGCTGGCCCGGACAGCAGGCTTATAGGGCCTATGCCTGCGTCCTACCCTATGGTACTTCCTTCTTATGACACATGACACAAAAGATAGAGACAAAAGAGAAAAACAGAGACTATCTCTAGGAGGAAAAGGGATCAAGATCAAAACCAAGAGTACTCTACCAAATTTACCAGAGTCACTAAAAGCACAAGAAACTAGTTTCCCAAATATTTTCTCCTGCCTATCTAAATTTAGAAAGAGAAAAAAATTCTCACCACTTCCTTCCACCGGACTCTGCAGGTAGAGATTCCAGGAGGCTGATGTGGTAAGAAGTCTTACCTTTTGCCAGCTTTCATCAGGTGTTCCCGTATCTCATCATCTGCAGTAGTCCAGGGAGAAAGCAGTTCTTCTAGCCAGAGAAGGCAACTTGCCAGCCAGTGGGGATCCTGCTGATTACGCCAAAACTGTCGGGAGGAAGAGGGAGAATTCCCCTCTGCCCTTTCCCTTAATGTTCTTATGGCTGGCCAAATAATCAACAAGACAGGATAGCAGGAGAAAATAATACCAAGTTTAATAGCATATATACATGGGAGAAACTCAGAAATGAGCAGCTCATCCCTCTCTCTAAGCTGCTTGCTTAAGTATTGTAGCTAAAGGCAAGGAAGGTGTTGGGGGTGGGTAGTGGTCTGGGATTTCAGAGGGGAAGAAGACAACTCACATGGAGATAGAAATGCAAATGTTTGACAATTCTTTTCAGGGCCATCTATAGAGAATGTGGCCAGGGAGAGATAGAGTTTTGATAAGAGGGGCTTGGTGCCTTTCCTATTGTAACATCTATTTTACATTATCATTACAGCCATGATGATAATAACTCCTTCCTGAAACAGATATTTTGTTTTAAATTCTTTAGGCAGCTTGGGAGGGGAAACGCAAATATTCTTCCTGAGTTTTCTGAGTCTTTATTGTCTTCAGTTCAAAATAATCCACATACCAGAGTGGTGCTTCCTGGGATAACTTGCCCTGAGCACCATCAATAGGCATATATGTAAGTACTGTCTTAACCATCTTGGAATCATTTGACATTCAAATGACTCATGATGCTATCTGAACAAATAGTTGAATATACAATCACATTTTCCAAACTTCTTGTTTTGTTTATATTTTCTCTAGGGGAAATCAAAGTGAAGAGGTAAGTGCCAGATTAGAAAAGGCAAAAATACAGCTTCTCCTATTTCCTGACCTATGCTTTCACCATGAGACCCAAAGTTTGAAATATTTTTCTTATTACAAATTCATGAGACATATAATGTATTTCTTTTCTAGTGGATACAATGAAAACATTCAGAATTATGTGTGATTTATAGGGGTATTTGGTGTATTTTCTCAGAGTTCAAAATCTTGCAAGGAATCATTATTGACATAGTAAAATTGCTTTTCAAAGAATTTCCCCAATGCCTTAAAAGATCAACATAGACTGCAGAGTGGATCATGATCAGAAAGTGGCAATAATCATTTATCTTTAATGAAATACAGCATTGATAAATTTTCGTTTTAGAATTGACACTTTAGGCAGCTGTATATTGATAAATTTTGCATTCTGATTCTGGGGAGCAGGGCAGCATCTGATTCTGGATTCATCATGGGCGTGCTACCAGTGCAGTGGTACAAGGCATCACACTCAGAAGAGGGGCCAGTGCCTTGGGTTTAATGCTTTGAAGTCATTGTCTTAAAATTCTTAGTAATTTTATCTTTGAATTGTGTTTTGTACATAAAGTCCAAATAGACAATGGAACATGTGATGGGAGTTTGGAGCCTCACCTCACATGTAATCCTACTCACTGCCTCTCTGCCTACCCAGGATGAATTCTCAATGCCATGGCTGCCCAACAACCACTGCTGCCCTCCACCCCCATGGGAAAGGTTGAGGACCCTGTGAGTCTTGGATTGGGGCATGGTGGTAGCCATCCCAGCCCTGGCCTATCATGGCCTCAGTATGAGTGAGCCTTTTGCCCATCCCATCCCAATCCAGAAGTAAGTAAGTCCTAGTGTTCATTTACCTTTGGAGGTCCTTCATCCACTGTGGGTGGGGTTGTGGGAAAGAGAAATGCCTTGCTCAGCTTCCCTTCTCCTTTTGTAAGGGCATGGCACGTTGATCCAGTGGCTAGCAGGAGGGAGAAC
Source organism: Diceros bicornis minor (assembly GCF_020826845.1). Lineage (NCBI taxonomy): Eukaryota > Metazoa > Chordata > Mammalia > Perissodactyla > Rhinocerotidae > Diceros > Diceros bicornis. The sequence continues at coordinate 75,942,833 of NC_080781.1, read as the reverse complement.
CCAGGAGCCGACAGGCATGCACCAAGTAATAGGGCAGGCCCTTGGCTCATACTTATCACACAAGTATCCCCATCCCTGAGAGACTGCAATATTAGAAATCAAGTAAAAAACACTACGACAGGTCAAAAGAGAGACCTTATGGTCTCTTTATAAGAAAGACAAAAAGCTTTAACAACACCTTTTTCTGCTTTTAGAACAAGGAGTCCCACATTTTAATTTTGTACTGGAACTAGTAAATTATGCAGCCAGTCCTGCTGGAGAGGCAGTCAACCAACCAATTTAGGTGGCAATCCAAGTGGCCCATTGGCAAGCTATGACCATGTTAATAGGATTTCCTAATTTGAGCATGCTATGGTGGCTCAAACCCTAAGTAGGGGTCAGGAAATCTGGATATGAGACAACTCTGTCAATTACCTTACTCTGTGATTGTGAAGAAGTCTCCTTATTCTCTGACCTTCAATTTCTTCATTAGTAAAATGAGAGGGTTATTTTCTATGTTTTTTGAAGGTCCTTCCAATGTTAAAACTTTATGCTTTCTGTGAACATTTTATTAGAAATGATTTTTTACTTTGAGTCAGAGTACAGTAGAGTAATTATATCTATATCAGTGGTTCTCAACAGGGCAATTTTGCCCCCCAGGGAATGTTTGGCAATATCTGGAGACATTTTTGATTCCACAACTTGAAGGGGGTTGTTACTGGCATCTAGTGGGTAGAGGTCAGAAATGCTGCTAAATATCCTACAATGCACAACAGTCCCCCACAACAAAGAATTTCCAACTGAAGATGTCAATAGTGCCAAGGTTGAGAATTTCTGGTCTGAAAGACATACTATCTCTTTGGATTCATATCAATTTCCCATTTTTTCTCTAACAATGGGTTAAGGTCTGATAATGTTAGAATCAAGGCTTAATAACCAAATCAAAACACAAAATATGTTGACTAAAGTTGCTATTGGATTGTGGTGTCTGGAAAACGAAAACATCTGTCTCCTGTAATCTTCTGTTTGCCAAGATAGGAAAACAATGATTAAGTGTAGTTATAAAAATCTCTCATGCATAACATATGTAGAAGCATAACAAGTTAGGACTGCTTTCTTCGGTTAATAATTGAGCAATTTTTCCACTCGTGAACTTTATTGTGTTGGTGGAATGTTGAGTGTTATAATATCTTTGAAGCCACCATATTTTTACACAGAAAATAAGCAGAGCGCTTTCTAACAAAGTTAGTCATCACTATCACTAACAACATGAGGATGTACAAGGAGGATGCTACTGGCTAACATCAAGACTTATTTATTCATTAATTCATTAATGCATTCATTTATTCAATAAATTTTATTATAATCCTATCATTTGTCATGCTTTCAGAAAATATGGTGATTAATAATAATAATAAAAACCCTAGATAGGTCCTTGTTTGCATTCTAATAGTTGTAGTGAGTCATACACAAATAACTAAACCAGGGGCTGGCCCCGTGGCTTAGTGGTTAAGTGCACGCGCTCTGCTACTGGCGGCCCGGGTTCGGATCCCGGGCGCACACCGACGCACCGCTTCTCCGGCCATGCTGAGGCTGCGTCCCACATACAGCAACTAGAAGGATGTGCAACTATGACCTACAACTATCTACTGGGGCTTTGGGGGGGGGAAAGGAGGAGGGTTGGCAATAGATGTTAGCTCAGGGCCGATCTTCCTCACAAAAAAAAATAAAAAATAAAACAAATAACTAAACCAAATTTTTAACTAATAATGTTGTGGCTACAAAGGAAGCATGGAGTAAGTGCCATAGGTTGTAAAACAAAAGAGAGAATTCTTTAGGAGTTCAGGGAAGAGAGAGGTTGTTTTTGACTGGGGTGGTCAGGAAGTCTTTGTGTAACTAGTGATTATTTATCTGGATTTTACTCAAATGGTAGAATTTGGTTTCCTGTATTATGTGTCATATAGTGAATACCCAAGTGAGGAAGGTAAAAAATGCAAATTCTTTCTTGGAATCGGATTTTTGCAGTGGGATGTTACATAGATAGGCTTTTTTGATTGCAAGTGTCAGAAGCCCAATTCAAACTAATTTAAGCCAAAAGAGCAGTTTATATTAAGAATCCTGGGGTATCTCATAGAAAACAAGGACAGAAATTAAAGAAAGACAGAAAAATGAGGCATGTGTATAAAAAGAAGCAGAGACTAAAGGAGTGTCTTGATTGAGTTTCAGAACCCAGTTCCAGTGGTTCCTAAAATCCAGTTGCATTTCCTCTAAATCCTAAAGACTGATTGGGGCCTTACTTGGTTTTTGTGCCCACCCTAGATTAATCAACTATGGTTAGAGGTAGTGATACACATTGTACTCACAAATTAGCACTCTTAGTTGCTATAAATGGAGTTGGAGTGCAATGGAAATTTCCAGAAGAAAATCATTCTGCAGGAATAGGGGATAAGTATACTGGGAAAAAAGTGTCCACCAGATATAGTTAGTTCTAAGCCATTCCCATGGCCTCACCCAATCCCCTTTGAAATTAAATGACATACCTTACATTTATAGAGTGATTTATGCCGACTAATGTGTACACACATGAATTGTCTCACCTAAACTTCAACAGAGTCCTATGAGGAATGTACTTTTATTACCATAATACTTACAGATGTGTAAACCCAGTCTTTAAGAGGTAAAAATAACTTGATCAAGGTAATATACAAATCTGAAAAATTAGGAAGCCAAGTTTCAAACACAGATACTCTGACTCAATGACTACATAACACCGCCTCAAACATTTTTGTGAAAGTTGCAGGGCCAGCTTCATGGGCACACAACCAGTACAGTCACAAAAGGCCACACACTCAGAAGGGCCCCACGCTTGGAGTTTAATGCTCTGTGGTCACCGTCTTGAAATTCTTAATACTTTTATCTTTGAATTTATGTTTTGTAATTGATGTCCAATAGGACAATGGAGCATGTGCTAGGAGCTTGGAGTCTTGGCTCACGAGCCTACCCTGTCTTCTCCCACCTCCCTGCCTCCCTATGAATATCCCTATGCCTGAGAGAGTGTAACATTCAATAGCAGATAAAAAATACTATGTCAAGTTGTGAGAGAAACTGCAGAAGAAGAAAATAGTTTTATATTATAATATCCTTAGCAGCACTTTTTTCCCTACATTTTAAACAAGGAGCCCTGCATTTTCATTTTGCATTGAGCACTGAAAATTATGTAGCCAGCCCTGAATAGTTGTTAGAAATGTGGTCTATTGCCAAATAGAGTTTCTGTGGTCCAAAACTAACTGCCTAACAAAGGGAGAAAAACACTATCTGTAGTCTAGCCATCTCAGATCACTATAAAAGGAAAAAGTAACTAATAGCATCAGATATGATTAAAGCAAATGTATTAGGCCCCATTACCTAACTATTCAGAGGCATCATAGCATAATGATTTTGAGTACAGATTCTAGAACCAATTGTCTCAGTTCACATCCTACCCTTCCTTGATGTGTGTCTTTGAGAAAGTCAGTAAACATCTGTGTTTCCAATTCCTTATCTATAAGAAGGATGATGATAATAATAATAATACTGATTTATAGGATTCTTGTGAGGATGAAATGAGTTGATATATGTAAATGTATGTAATATATGTAAAATGTGCTTTGAACATTGCCTGGTAGTTAATAAGTACTCAGTAAATGTCATTATTCTGAATAGCTATGGACTCAATGTATGAGGACAATTCTATAGCATAATTAATGAATGTTATCTCAGAGCTTTTGTCCAAAAAAACACTATTGACCTCAATGTTGAATTTTAAATATCTTAAATCTATAAGCTTTCTAACAGTATTAGCTGCCCAAAAAATGTTTCCAATGCTTACTAAGTCATGAAATACACAGTTCAAGGTAATAAAATTTCATTCCATGAAGAAAATATAATGAGGGAACTGTGTAGAGCATGTTCAATATTGAAAAGTATTTGGACTTCAAGGAAAAGTATTCTAAATTAGGTTGAACTTTAGTAACAAGTTCAGCGCACAGGGTTTTTATAACTGTATGTGTTTAGTCTTACAGCCCAAGAGGCCATGACTATAAATGCACACAGAAGAGATCATTGCTTAAATGAAATTATATATGTAGAGCATCTGGGATAGTTCCTGGCACAAAATAGATGCTCAATAAATGATAGCTATTATCATTAATATTGAAGTCTGTTGAAACCTTAGTGACTAGGATGTAATTCAGCTTTCTGACCACTGGGTCATCTCTTGTGAGTGATTGAAACTGAAGCTCTTTTAAAGGATTTCAGATCATCCATTATCATGCTGTGCTTTATGGCTGAATAAATCAGTGACTATTACCTTTTCGAGAAGAAAGTGAAGAAAGGAATTTTATTAGAAAGGTCACAGATGTGAATTTTATGGACAGTTTTATAAAAAAGCCATTAGAAGGCAACAGTAGTTCACAAAGTTGTTCTGCTATTTAGTACTATTACCTACAGGTGTTGCCTGACAGTGTGAAATCACAGAAGCATAGACTCCCAGAGCTTCAAGAGCCAGTGGAAGCATACAACACAGTGTCAGTCACAAAGAAGGTACTCAATAAATGCTAGCATCCTTGTCCCCTTCCTATGAGGTTGTATAGTTCAACCCCCTAGTTTTGCAAATGAGGGAATGACCTGCCAATGTTATACAGATAATTTTCTATTTGAATAGGAACTAGAATGTCTACAAAATGTCTCAGAAGATTCAGATGATGTTCTTCTCCATTTTGAAACAAGCCATTGAACCTTGAGAGGAAAGCTTGTGAAACATAACAACATGAATAATGAAAGCTCCCTTTCTGTTAAAAACAAAGCAACCAAGAGCATCCTATACAACTTATAGAGACCCAAACCTGTGAACAAAGACTCAACTATCTCTGCCTCAGCAACTCCATCCCTATTCTCCCTAGTTTGCTAAACTATATTCCCTACAAGAAAATGTCTAAAATAATCACACACTCTCCTAGAGCTAGAAGATACTTTATCCAACCTTTTCTCCCAAACAGGAATTCCTTTTCTGCCATCCCTAACAGGTTTTATTTTCTGCAGGCTAAAGATTTCCAATTCTTTCAACAATCCTTTGCGTGGTGTTTTCTAAAACTTCTTGAGACATTGTGATTACGATGTACCCAATTGTAATAGATTAGATTATTGGTCCTGATTTTTCCCTCCCTTGTTAATAGGATTATACATCCACATATTTCACCATGTACATTTGTAGTATCTTCCCAATATGGATGGAGTATGCTTGGCATTGTAACTTGCTTTGGCCAATGAAAGATTATTGGAAATGATGCCAGTAGATGTTAAAAAGGTATGGGCATGATTTGGCTTGTCCTCTTGCCTTCCTCTGATCTGTCATGAGAAGTATATGCTCTGAGTATCTGCTGTTCAAGAAGAAAAATGGGGAAGATGAGGAACTGACTTAAACCTAATCCATGGTGTATCCAAGCCCAATCAACCTGAAATCTTAGTCAGAAGCTTGGCAAAGGAGTCACACACCCATGAGTGAGAAATGTAAATGCTTGTGTTATAATTCACTGAGTTTTGGGAGTGGCTTATTACGTAGTATCACTGACAAAATAAGCAACCAAAACTTCTCATGGTTGACTACTGAGCCTATATGCCACAGCTGTCCAGAATCTAGGGATGGTGTAGGCTAGTATATTTCTTCATTCTTTTTGTTGAAAGTTTTTTTCTTTTACAGAAGTCACTCTTAATGTGTGACAGACTTTAGTTTTATCTTTCCTTTTTTCATAGAGGTGTGATTGACATACAGAATAGCTGTACAAATTTTAATGTATACATCAGGATGAGTGTGAAGATAAGTATCTATGTTGTAGCAAATGGCAGAATTTCCTTCTTTTGAAGGCTGTATAATATTTCATTGTTTATTTATACTACATTTTCTTTATCCATTCATCTGTTGATTGATATTTAGGTTGTTTCTATTTCTTTGGTACTGTAAATAATGCTGCAATGAACTCAAGTGTGCAGATATCTCTTTGAGATACTGATTTGAATTCTTTTAGGTATAAGTCCAGAAGTGCTGGATCATATGGTACATCTATTTTTAATTGTTTGAGGAACCTCCATACTGTTTTCCATAGTGGCTGTACCAATTTTCATTTCCACCAATAGTGTACAAGGGTTCCCTTTTCACTACATCCTCATCAACACTAATCTTTTTTTTTTTTTGGATAATAGCCATCTTAATAGTTGTGAGGAGACATCTCATTGTGATTTTGATTTGCATTTCCCTGATAATTAGTGATGTGGAGCACGTTTTCTTATACCTGTTGTCATTGGTATGTCTTCTTTGGAGAAATATCTATTCAGGTATTTTGCTCATTTAAAAAAATACTTAAGAATAAACTTAAGCAAGGAGGCAAAAGACTTGTACACTGAAAACTATAAAACACTCATGAAAGAAATTGAAAAAGAAACAAATAAATGGAAAGATGTCCTGTATTCATGGATTGGAAGAACCAATATTGTCAAAATGTCAATACTACTCAAAGTGATCTAGACAGCCAATGCAATCCCTATCAAAATCCCAATGGCATTTTTTTACAGAAATAGAAAAATACTATCCTAAAATTCATATGGAACCACAAGAAACTCCAACTAACCAAAGCAATTTTGAAGAAAGCAGGAAGCATCACACTTCTTGATTTCAAAACACATTACAAGGCTGTAGTAATGAAAACAGTATGGTATTAGCATAAAAACAGACATATCAACCAATGGAACATAACAGAGATCTCAGAAATAAATCCACACATTTTTGGTAAACTGATGTTTGACAAGGGGGACAATAATACACGAGGAAAGGACAGTTTCTTCAATAAATGGTGTTGGGAAAACTGGATGACCACACTCTGAAGAATGAAATTGGCCTCTTATCTTACACCATACACTGAAACCAACTCACAATGGATTAAAGACTTAAACGTAAGACCTGATCTGTAAATCTTTTAGAAGACAACTGGGATAAAGCTTCTTGATATTGGCCTTGGCAATGGTTTCTCAGATATGACCCCAAAAGCACAGGCAACAAAAACAAAAATAGATAAGTGAGACTACACAAACTAAAATGCTTCTGCACAGCAAAGGAAACAATCAGCAAAGTGAAAAGGCATTCTACAGAATGAGAGAAAATATTTTCAAACCGTATGTCTGATTAAGGGTTAATATCCAAGATATATAAGAAACTGCTACAAATCAATAGTAAAAAAAACAAATTATATCTTTCCTTTTGATAAGCCTCCATTATCTGAAACTTCAAGTGGGCTGAAAAGATCCCCCACTGGGCTTCTGACTTCATCTTGCACAATTTGTCCTAATACTGTACAAAATGTGAGTTTGCTCAAATAGGAATTTTCGGTAGAAGAGAAAAGTGGTTTATAAAATAGGGATTTTCCTCAAGTCTACTTTGAATTTTGCAATGTTCCTTGATAGAGTTTCCACAGAAAATGGTTTCAAGATATTTTTCTCTTTGTTTTCTTTTTCACTTACGTGCTATAATTGTATTTTAGAACAAATAATCTTTTTAAAACTTCCATAAAATTTCTGACAAAGGAGCTGAGGGAATATTTTAAAGAAGATTTGATGGTTGTGAGAGTTAGAACATCAAGAGCCAAATTATCAAGGGATCACAATGAGGCTTCTATTTTGTTTTTACATTTATTTTTCAGCTGAAACTAGTTATGGGTCCCAAAAGTACGCTTGAGTATCCTAAAAAAAGGCAAGTAGCCAACTACGTTAGTAAGTGGCTAATTATGCACACAAGGAGCCAATTGCCGAAGCAAAAATATACACCCCAAAACAGGAAGACCTCTTTAGCACATTGAGTCTTAGAGTAGCTTACACATACTATGTATTTGTCACTTAATAAATGAGGCAGCAATTTTGATTATATATCAACAAATGTTTATTTATATATGTAGATATTTATTTATGACTTTTTTGAATTAGTCATTGTGCTACGTGCTGTGGAAGATACTGAGATGAAATAGATTCTGTTTCTGCTTTCGAGAAATAAAGAGTTTTCCTGAGATAAGACTAATACATATGTAACAAAGCTAATATTTAAAGACAGTATATTAGAGCTTGTCTCTTTACAAAATATGTTTAAAATGAAATAAAATAAACTGCAGTGTCCTAAATCAGCAGCTTTCAATGCCCATTATTAGTTTAAGGATAATAGACTGCGCAAACTCATGCATAAGCTCCTTGAATAAAATGAAAGCAATGTAGTATATATATTTACAGGATAAAGAGAGAGATGAAGTGATCTCTACTTAATACTTATTTCTATTGGAACTTTCCCTATATTTGTTTATTGTTCCAGGATTTATGATTTTATAAAACTATAGAGAGATATTGAAAACTTTGAAGGAAAAAACAAAATTCGTATTTTACTCCTCTTTTTGATATTGAATAGAATCTATTTGCCATGTCATTTAGAAGATTTGAAAATATTTAAAATGTCAAATCCAGCACAGAACAGAAAGAGCAGACACTTGAAAAGCCACGGGCTTCTTTAAAATGTAACTTTTAAATCTCAGAAAGAAAAGTTACTTTGTTACTTGTCCCTTCACTGATTTAATCCAAAATCTTGATCAATGTGACAAGGAACCTGTAATTGCCAGCAGTTCTTTTAAAGCTTTTGGGTTATTAGAGGGAAGGTTATCGTGTAATTCTGAATCATCCCTGTATTCTGTCCATAACCCCCAACATTCAAGGAGACTGTATTACAATGTTAATATCACCAGGAGACTCTTCTGGAAATGGAATACCTTCAACTATTTTTCCAATTTATTTGCTCTGCTTTTAAAATATAAATGGGCCAGGGGAGAGAAATGTTTTTAAAGACCTTAGCGTTTAGACAAGTATTTATTGAGCTGCTACTACTTACAAGTCATTGTTGTGGAAAAGAGAAAATGAAATGCAAAGTTCAGGCACTCAGTTAACACAGTGCTGTCATTCATATATTTAGCCTGAATTAGTTTATTCATATGGCCAAACATTTTTATTCTCAGGTCAGAGTACCCCCCAATTTTTGATTAAGGAGGGCTGGAGTGAAAAATAAGTTGAAGCACTTCTGAGAAAGGAAGGCCCAGAAAGGAATTTGGGATAGCCAGAAGTAAGTATGAGACTAGAAGATGATGGGAGAATGATGGTCTAGAGTGGGGAGTTGGAGAAGGAGAGAAAGGAAGATGCTAAAGACAGACTTTTGAATACAATTTTAGCAAGGCTTCTATGTCTCCTTGACAATAAACTGTGTGAGGATAGATCTGTATGTCTTGTTTGTGTATCTCCTCTAATAGACTGTGAGAGCAGATTACCATTTTATCTCCAGGGTCTAACCCGATGTCTGCACATAATAGACACTCAAGAAACATTTGTTAAATAGAAAAGATTGCAAACATCTGTTCCAATGATGGATAACTGATGTTTTTGCATCTATTTTTACTTACATTTAAGTCACTGGGGGCCAGAGTCTTACACTGCCCCCCTCCTCCCTTAGGCAAATCCATCCCATAAACACAATTTGTTTAACCAATATCTAGTTTTAATTTTCTCTTTTACGTAAATGCCTTGAGAAAGAGCATGCACTCTCCACTTCACCTCAGTCATTGCTACTCCCTACTGTCTGATGCCCAGCCTGCATCACTCCTTTAAATTGTTTGTGTTGGCCTGAAGGCATTTGAGTTTGTGAGCCTGTCAGGTACACTTTTGTTCCCATTTCAGCTCTTCACTCCAGAATTGTTCTTATTTGTCTTGCCTCCTCTCCTTTTTCCCCCTAATTTCCTCTTCTCATTTATTCCACAAACACATATTTTGACCATTACTATGTACCAGACCCTGTGGTCGGCAATACTGTGATGAATAAAAGACACTTTCCCTGTCCTGGGGGAGCTCACAGTATAGTTGAAGAGACACACAAGTAAATAACCTATTATAATACGGCATGAATAGAATTATGGATAGCATGCTATAGGAAGATCTAGCTGCTCATTCCCTTTATCTGTTTTATTTTCCTCTTTATCTTTGTTCTTTCTCCTTTCATTTTTCTTATTTATTTGGAGCTAAGAACTATTTTGAACTCAGAACTGAGATAAGAAATTGGGTCAAAATTTCTGCTCATCCAGAATGGAGGAAAATTGACCATCTAGCCATTCACTCATCCTCGCAAAATAATGTCATGAGAAGCACATACACTTTGGAATATAACATAGGTTTAAATGATGATTCTGTAAATAACAATTAATAATTTGTACATCTAAATTAAATTCTTTGAACCTCAATTTTCCAATTTGTAAAATGAGGATAATGATACCCATCATATATTTGGGTTGTTGAAGGATTCAATATTGTGTATCTAAAGCATGTTGCACAGTACTTAATACTTGGTAGGTGAACATTGCCGGTGGCTCTTATTATTCACTCATTCAATGTACTTATTGGACATCGATTATGCGTATCTATTATGACTCAGCTGTGTCTCTAAGTTCTGGGGAAATAAGGTATAGTTCTTGACTTCAGGGTCTAGTGACTACTTAATCTAAGACAGATAACTGAAAACTATTGTTTTAGCATTTGATCATAAGATGAAAATAATTCTGTAACAAAATAAAATTAGATTGTATTTACTTAATCGCTATTAGAGAGATCAAAAATGATTTATTAAATGTTGTAATGTTTGCATTTTCCAAATCTATAAACTCAAACAGAAGCTTTAAGTTTATTAAATTAAAGATATAACACAAATAGACTGCGGGAAACCTCCAACTTTTAGGCTTTGACTATCATCATGAGTCTCAGGCACTTGAACTTTCTAATTTTTAATTCATTACCTCATTTCTTGATCCTGGAAACCTAGGATACCCTATTATGGGAAACACACACCTGAGCGATATGCATATATGAGGGAAACACCACCACTCAAAGAAGAAATCAACAAGGACATTGAGGACTGAAATCAAACTTAGTTTGTGTGGGTACACTTACCGTGGGGAGGTAGTATAGTACAGCAGTTAAGAGCACAGAGTCTAGAGCCAGATGTCCAAGTTTGAAAGCTCACTCCAGCATTTATTAGCTATATGACCTTAGGCAATTTCCACAATCTCTCTGATCTAAGTTTCCTCATCTGTAAAATTAGGATAGAAATAATAATACTTACATTTTAGGATTATTATGAGTATTATACGAGTTAATATATGTAAAGTACTTAGAATAATAGCACATAATAAGTGCTATATAAGCATCAGCTGTTATTGTCGGTTATGTAAGAAATATAAGGTAAGTGTGACTTCATTAAAGCCATACCCCTCTGATAAACATCTGATATGAAAATGGAGAAAATAGGAATCTTTTCTGTGACTATTCTTAATTGGTGAGCAGGTGGGCTTGTGGGGCAGGTGCAGAAAGGTACAGGCAATCCTCTTTTAAAATGGGAACGATAATAATAGGGTATTAGATCCAAGGATTGTGAGTAGATCCAACGAGGGAATGGTCTTCCAATAAAGCGGAGAGGAAAGAGGAAGAAACATCTAGGTGATAGTTAGGTTTTGGTAGGGTGCAATAGAGCTTGGGCAGCCAAGAGTAACTGTGCAAGAAGCCCAGAGATAGTGCCTAAGATGAATTTTACCCTCTTCAAAATGTTTTTCAGGGAAACCTAGAATCCTTTAATATGAAAGTTTTGTTATTCACTTATTCCATATACTAAATATTATTCTATTAGAATAAAGCATCTAGACTTGGAAAGATTCTAGAAAACCACTGTGTGTTAAAATTAGGTCATTATTATAGATTCATTTTTATTTTCTTTTCAACTTCTATTCTGACTTGAGTGATTGCTTTCTCGAAAACTGCTGGAAACAGAAAAAGATAACATATATAATCTAAAAGCAGTTTAGAATGCTATCTTTCAAATGAAATTACGTATTAATCACTGGATCTTAAATTGTGTTAGGTGCTTAGTACGTACTTAATTTTTTCCACAATTGAAAGAAGATAGCAAAGATGATGCTCAAAATGATATAATTTTAAATGTGGGTACTGTCAAACTGCTAACAGATATTTTTCATTAGCATTATGTGATAGAAATCACAGTTCCAGAGAACCTAAAATGTCCCTTCATTCTTCTCTGGCAGAAGAAATCTCACTTGTAACAGGAGTGTTCTATTGCTGGTTTTGCTAGGACTTGTAGTAATATTGGGAAGTCTTACTAAATTCAATTTCAAAACAAAGAGATGGATTAATATATTTTAACCAAGACCAGTATGACTGCAGCTGACATCTAGCAGTCTGTGTGATTGTCATCAACATATTTTAGCTTTTCTTGAAGGGGAAATCTAAATACAGTTAATTTGGACTAGAATAATATAAAGAAAGAGATTTTTCTTCACCTATACTAAGGACCACTATCTGACCTAATGATCAGACAAAAACAACTTGTTTTTACATAGCATATAATTATGCTATAAAACTCTAGATGCTTCAATAAATTATACGGGAAAATAACAATATGTTTCAAATATAAAACAGACATGTATATAATAGCACATGCAGCTATATTGGTTACCTGACACATGAAAATCACTTCAGTTATCAGTCTTTGGCTAAAAGGCTAGAAAGGAGTCAATTGGTTCATGGTTATACATTTATGGAAGTTCAGAAGTTCTTCATCTTTCTCCAAAGCATCAAAGGTAAGTTGTCACTCTAAGGACTAGACTTTTTGAGTTTTTTACAATTCTTTAACAATTCCTATCTCCACCATAATCAGTGTTTAGGTTTGTACTATTTTCCATTTTTCTTGTAGTTATTGTCATGGAAACAAATTAATACATATTATGCCATTTTCTAGTCTCATTACAAATTTTGCCTTAAGGATGGAATTGGTTTGTTGCCCACTTATTTCTTGTTGCAATGTTTATTACTGGAATGCAATACAATAGTTTTAACGCCCAGTGCAGTCTGTGAAAGACTATAAACATTTAATAGACTCATAAACACAGACTTTAACCTTTTCAATATTCTGCATTTTCATTGGCTGCTCATACTGCTTTATTCCTACTGAGGCTGTAAACAGGAAAAATAGGAATGGATAGTGAATCAAACTGCACAAACCCTGAAAAGGTCAAAGGTATCCTTTCACCTAGAATTTATAAGGCTTCACAATTTCAGGAAAACTTTCTTGGATTTAAGTTGGAAATGGACACAGAAATAGGATAATATGAATCTTTTTTTTTCAGTGATGATGAACACAAAGGAGATAACCCTCTTTTCTAGGAATTCCTACGTGATTATAGTGGAATTGCTTTCGAATGCTCTTCCTCAATGGTAATGAGACATATTTATGATTAATATGCTCATGGCAAGAAAATAGTAGTATTATTTGCTTATGTTTTAGGTTAGAAAATCCAAGGACATCCCTGTCTGCCAGCAATTTTTAAAGTTGGTGTGACAACACACTCTTGTGTTTCAATGTGTTGTGATGTGTGTCACAAAGAATGTTACTAAAGGTAGTTGTAATATCAAAGTGTGTGAATTATTTGCCTTTTAAAAATATAAATCAAAATAGATTCCAGGTTGTCTTTATGATATCACTCTCAAGCTCCTGCATTAGAGTTAATGTCCCGGGAATTGCACATAACCCTGAAAAAAAAACATTGAGTGTGTTGCTCATATAAATGTCGACTGTCATGTGTACAGTCATGTGTCACTTAATGACGGAATACGTTCTGAGAAATGCATTGTTATGCAATTCTGGAGTTGTAAGAACGTCATAGAGTGTACTTATACAAACCTAGATGGTATAGCCTACTACAGACCTAGGCTATATGGTACTAATCTTATGGGACCACCATTGTATATACGGTCTGTCATTGACCGAAAAGTTGTTATGCAACAGATGACTGTATTGCAGTTGGTGGGGGGGGGAGATGATGTTGTGAAGCACTTCAATAGTCAATACTGAAAAGGAAATTTCCTTTCCGCTCTTTTTAGATAGATTTCAACCATATTGCAATGTTTCTTATAATACAGAACACAGAAAAGGAGGAGAAATGAGCAGAGCAGTAAGAGTTAATATCAAACGAGTACTTACTATGTGTCAGTCACTAAGTTAAGCATTTTCCACGGATTATATTTTTAATTTTCACAACAGCCTTATTAGATAAATATATTATTATTCCCACTTTATAGATGAGAAAATTAGACACAGAAATTAAAGGACCTGCTCAATGTTCCACAGGTAGTTAAGCTGCACACCTGGAATTCAAAACCAGGTCAAAACTCAGAGTATAAAAAATAAATGCCCAAAAGCTGTACTGAATTTAAAATTCTGGCATTTGACAGGTGCTCAATAAATGTTTGTTGAATTAGCGAATGGTTCTTGAATCATTAAAACCATATCTCCCCAGGAAGTCCATACCTAGTTTTTGAGGAATTGTTCTTCGCATACCCATTTAATTGCACTGCCTTTCCCTGGGTTGGAGCTGAGACTGGTTTTGTAAGCAGTCGTCTTAGCTAAGAGCAGACTGTAAACCAACCAGAAAGCTTCCTTGGCAGATAACTAGGGTTTCCAGAATCGGAGCGTGGGTTTAAGGGTGCTATAAGCACCAGAGACAGGAGCTTATTTCTAGTTTGACGAAAACTCAGAACAGGCTGGTTTTATTCAGACACTGCTTCCTCCAACCCCTTCCTCGACCCCCAAATAAGAAAAACCCAGGGAAAATGAAAGGTCAACAAAGTCATGAAAATTACTGAATGACAGGAAAATAATTTGTACTAGCTCTTTTTTCAATTGTTAAAATTGCGCCTTGGTTTTTGAAATTAAAATTTTTATGAAGATAATTGTAGATCTAAATTAACTTTCAATATGAAGTTGTAGGAAATAATATAGAAAGATCAGTGTACCCTTTAACCAGTTTCACCAAGTGGTAACATCTTGAAAAACCATACTACGATATTATATCCAAGATATTGACAGATAGATCTGGGTTGGCTTTTGACAAACTCAGAACGCATTTGCTCAGCCAATTAGGGTCCCATTGGAGCTCTGCTTGTTATTGCACTTATGTGACTCTGCCCAAAGTTTATCTCTGTTCCCTGAAGAGTATGACTGACAGTAGTGGCAGTCTGTCGTAGAAGGCTTAGCTGGGAAGACAGCATGGTCATGAGATTGTCCGCTGTGTTTCTAGCCCTATCCTCTAAGATAAGCATGCTCCTACCCCCTCCCCCCATTACTCTGTACTTATTTAAGAGTGCAAATGTAGACTCATTGAGAATGATTTTCTTATTCTTCTGATTATTTCTCTTATCAGTGGTAGGGAACATATTTCACACTGATCATGTTTCCCCCAAAATAATTGGAAATTTTGAAATATTGCTATAAGCCTCAGTTTGTTGAATGCATTTGGAAAAGGGAAAAATACATAAAAGAAAAAAGAAGACAGAATGCATTCCACACTTAATGAGTTTTTGTTAGAAATTCAGGTTTCTTCAAGCTCTGAAAATCATCCTAACAAGTCAACTAAACAGTCACACTCTAAACACAGGTTTCTGAATTCATAGAAATGATTTCATCCATTGCTAGTCAACAGAAAGGCACTACAGAAAATCTCAATGAGGCTGGCTTTTAGCTGGGAATAATTTGATTACAAAAAGCACTTGCCAGGCTCGTGGGTTTTTTCCTTCCTTATTTAAATCACAATACCCTTAAATTTTCCAACAGGAATTTCTGGTCTGGAAATGTATTTTTCATGCTCTTCTTTACCTAGTGTTTTTACCATGTCATAAATCTCATACAATAAAATTGATAGCGGGAGTGGAACAATTGCACAGAATCTCATTGTTTTGGAGTACGATTCTCAGCACCTGCTGGTGAGGCTTTCACTCCTTAACTCAAGCACCAGTTACTAGTTGCAGAACTGTGGGATAGACTAATCCTCTAATCGAGGAAGAGATGAAAATAAGGGGAAGGAAACATTTTGCATTGCTCACGTTACCTACCATTTATCCCAAGTTTTCAAAGTGTGGGGAGGAGAGACGAAGTGAGTTTAAGAAGCTTGTGCTGTGTTTGTCCTTCCACACTTTATTCCTTTTTAAAAATTTCCTTACAAAAATAATTAAAGCTTATCAGAGCTGAATTCAATTTTAGGAATTTGCAAATAATGCTATGACTTTTAGTGTCTATACATTTAAATCAACTAACAATTGTGTATACCTGGGGTTCAACAAAGATGCACAATATTATTAAAATAGCATAAATAAGTGTTGTGTTTGAGTATGAAAGAGTATTATAAAAAAGTAACAATAAAAATAGAGATAGTAGCACTTAATTTGGTAATAGTACCTATCTCCAGCACTCTCCAGCTCTCATTTAATTAACAGTTAGTTGTGTACATTTCTATCTTATTTCTATTTTCCCTCGGGATTGTTAGTTCCTCAAAGCAAGGTCCATAGCTTACTCCACACTTTTCACACCCTACCCCAACAATGACTTGCAAATAGTATGCACTCAATAAATATGTTTGTTAAATTGGATGTTGTTGCTATTTTTATTCTATCAACTTACATATAAAATCTGAACATATTCAGCTAAAAAAATTACTGGGTTTTGAAATTCATATGTTTGTATGTAGAAAGGTGGAGAATAGCTTTAAGCTATTGTTATGCTGCCCTATTCTTGTCACTTTTTAATTTGACATTGAGCTTTGAGCAGGCGCTGCACAATTCTGACAGCCAGAGGCATAGAACAGGGTCAGGGCAGGCACAAAGAATTTAGAGCAACAGATATTTTCTAGTAAATACCCAGCTTCATTGCAGGTAGGTTGATTTTTTGATGTGTTTTCCAGAAAATTAAAAAAAAAATGCTTGCAGACTACCAGGAGGTAATGATAGTATAGTTTGCACTGCTTTCACTAAAGAAGAGTCGCTATTTGTATCATATTTTTCATTGTCAAAAGGGTTAAAAGTGAACCAGAAAATAAATTACTCTCTGTTAAAGAATTAAGGCTCTCTGCCCTGAAAGTCCCCTTTACCTTGGTATATTTAAAACATAACAAATCCACTCCCCTTCATCTGAACAGCTTGGTCATTTTCACAAAATACAGACTGAAATGTGGGTGGTGTTAGTGGAGAGTGGGGGGAGTTACTGGCATGGTGATTATTAGCCTAAGAACAGTTTCAATGGTTACTTTTGAAACAATTCGTCAAGTGTGCATTCTAACTGTGTGTGTTGTGTGTGTAATATATATATAATTAGAAGCAGCCAAGAGACTGTGATATTAAAATTGACTATTTTTCCATTTAAGTTTTTTTTATACAGAGGTAACAATTTTAATTTAAAATATTACATATCTTAAATGAACAATTTCTTTTGAGTATCACTGGCCTTTTAGTTACCAAATAACTTGTTTTTCGCCAAAAGACTCAAAGACAAATTTAGTCAACAATTATCAAATGTGTGTGAATTTGTCTTGTCTTTTTTCCTCCTATATAACATGAGTCTAAAATGTAAAACTTTATTTCTTTGCAATGTGAGCCCATGTACTTTCATACTTTCACACAGCAATGAATGAAACCCATGGCATATACTGCCCTTCAATTGTGCACAGAACTCCTATTGATATTAATGAGATTTTGCCTGGACTGAGTGTGGTCATTTTATGTGGCCTGAAGTGGTCATTTTGTTGTGATTTGCATATTGGCTGTTGCAGAGTATAGTATACACATCATTTTTAAAGTGCCTAGGGATTTTTACAGAGGACAGGTAGTGCATAAATTGAAAAGATTATTATCGCCTTTATTTTAAATTCTTCTACTTGTGAGTTCTTTAAATCATGCATAAACACGATACAAAGTGCAAATCAGATGCGCAGAGAAGGCTCCAGAAAATAAAATTATTTCAAATCAGCAATTTTGAAATTATTCACTTGTAGACATTTTTAATCCATTGAAAACAAAGCTAGTTTGTTTTCTAATTCGACAGAAAACCTCAAACCAGGACATGCAGAAACAGAGCACTAAGGGGTAGAAGACAATATGGAATTTGAACTTCCACTGTAGATGAGAGACTGGAGCTCTCAGGGTGGACAGCAGGCCCTTTGTCCTATAATCCCTTCGGTACTAACTCCCTTACACCTGCCCTAAGGAAGCACCTATAAAGCCAACACTGTCACTCATCCCTGGAAAGTGATGGAGGGAGGACCCAGGGTGGATGAAAGAGCTACTTTGAAATGTTACTTTAGTTTCACTTTTAATGTAAAATCTGGAGAAGTTTGGGTTTTCTTTCCCAGGATATAACATGAAAAATGTAGATGATTAAGGAAAATATGTTTATCTAGCATTTCAACCACTCTCACCCCAAAGGATCAGAATTCAGAATTTTAGGTTAAACACATTCAGCTCCTCTTCCTATGATGAAAGGAATTCATTTGTAGAAAATTGTTGTCCACTGTTGAGCAAGTCAATTTCTATCCCTTAACAGTGGCTATTGTGCACTGTTCTGAAAAGACACAGTCTCTCATTTTGCCAACAGATCTCACAAATCTGATTTTTTTTCTGTTATTTTTATAGGCCTTCACAGGTTCAAGATAGACCTCTGTCCTTGATGCTGACCTTTTCTACATGCATATATACATGTGCTCTTGTGGCAATAAAGAAAAAAACTGATGTTAATTAAAAATGAATACTACCAACACCTCCACAGGTAGACTATGAATAGTAAAACATTAAGAAGAATAATACTCCTCTGTGCACAAGTCCATCCAGATAGCTTTTTTCTGCAGTTTGGGATCATGTTCCATTTGAAACCCAATAAACGATTGCCCCCGGTCCATAGCCCTCTTTTTTTTCTGTGCTTTAAAAATATGACGCCAAGCAATGATCTTAGCAAGTGGTATGGGTATGTTTGTGGTTTTCTGTGCTCAGATTGCAAGTATTACGTAAGGGAAAATCTTTCACCAGATACAAACTCTGTGGAACAAACCTCTTTTTAACATTGGTCTGGTGGGTGGATACTAACACTCACTTTGCAAGCTCACTTTTATAGCAGGCTTTTCCACGTCTGTGAAAGGCGGGTAGAGCAAAGGCTGGTCTCTAATCTGGTCAAATCTGGGAGATAATCAGCCACATTATAACGAGATTCTCCAGTATATGAAAAATAACCGAGGAAGATGAGAACAATCAATATTAAAAATGTTTATATGACCCTCCTTTCCTCGCAAGAATTGATGCTGATATAACAGACATTGTTTACAAGATGACAATGCAAGCAGTCAATTCAGTGTCTGTGTGTGTCTGTGTGTCAGAGTTTAGGAGAGGATCACTCAAAGTAGGTTTTTTGACATTATACAGATAAAACAAGAGTTTGATAGAGTGAATTATCTTCTCTTTTCAATTGGCTATACCAGAATAATGTGGACATATTTTGAGTAACTGGAGAGATAAAAAAAAACAAAAAACAAAAAACTTCCTAATAAATTGGTCAATGAGTTGATCTCTTTCCTGTCTTTGAGGACAATCCGCTTTTTGTTAAATCACCCTGTATGTGGTCAAGTGCAGGGATAGAGATAGGAGGAGGGGACAGGGAGTACGTTTACAGTTGTGGGTATGTGTCTACACACATACTATATTAAATACTGTAGAGTTTCACCCGAAAGCAAGCTCTCCTGTGATTCTCTCCCTTTGAGAGTGAAGCCACCTCATAATAAGGCTCTTTTGATAGTTGCGTAAACAAGCCCCCTTGGAAGGCATCCAAGATGAACCCATCTTTTATACTAAATCTTCCTTGATAACAAGTAGTGTTGTAAAGAGAAACCAAGTGTTCTACCTAGTGAATTAGATGATGTGTGACTAGGTACAAGTTCTATACTCATATTTATGAAAGAAAGCATAGTGATCTAATGTATTTTTCACTGGAAAGCACAAGGGTTTAATGTTGTGGATTCTGTTTACGGGAACAATACTCTAGGTCCTTGTATGTGATTCACCTACCCCCAACTTTTTAGAGGTAGCAGAAGTTAACTGGATTTTGTTTTCAAGACTGTATTCTTTTAAATAATCCCCTAATTTTGGAAATGTTCCACCAGCAGTGCTCTTAAAAAAAGGTACTTTTAATTCATCTTATAAAAAAATACCTCAATTGATTTCAAATATATTTTATATTCACTTTTCTTAATGCTTTAAAAAGTAACATTTGTAAATGAGTAAGTTGGAGGGTTGCTATTTTTAAAACTGCTATCTGGGTGCATATATAAAGAATGTTCTATCTTTTTATTTTACAGAATGGATGAGTGTGAGTGATATCAATTTACATGGTATTGTTTTGCATTGTTATTTTTTCTTCCTTTCAAGACTTTTTTGAAAGGGTCACATGTTTGAATTTTTAAATGCCATTAAATACAAAATACCATTTTAAATACCATTAAATAAAATCATAGAAATGATTTCCACAACTCTGGGGTTCAATATGTGTTTTTAAAAAGATCTGACAGGTGGAAAAAATACATTCTTTTCTTTGGAAAACTATGTTTTAACCTCTAATCATTTTCTGCTTCTCCATTCTCCCCCTTCTTATCCTCCCTCCTTACTAAAAAAAATATTTTAAATAAAAACAGAAATATGTGCTTCTACTTATAGCCTACAGGCAATTAAAGCAACAGCAGTATCCTGACGTGGGAGCAAGGAAAATATCTGAATGCTACATACTTCCAAGGGAACAGTGTTGGATTTTATTAAAGACAAACACAGCTCATGTACTAATTTAGGCAATAGTTTCCCCTACCCTTTTCTTTTTAAAGATAAGAAATCAATTTCCAGGCATAATATTTCTCTTCTTTTATTGTTGGAAAGATACATGCTGGAGTTTAGTCATCTATTTCCCTTTTGTTACCCATGCAGAAAGCCACAACCATATAGACAATGAATCTATGTCTACCTACGTATGTATACTTCATTCACATATTTGACTTTGTTTACATATCTGTAGCACCTACTTACTCTTTTTACATCCCACCCCCCTCCACAATCTCTTCATTTTCTCTTGCTCTGATCAGGTGATGGGGATGAAACTTTTTTGCCTTCACCCCATTAGATATGGTTAAGAATTATTATTCCCGGGGCTGGCCCAGTGGCGAAGCGGTTGGTTTTGCGTGCTCCACTTCAGCGGCCCGAGATTCACAGGTTCGGATCCCGGGCATGGACATACACACCGTTTGTCAAGCCATGCTATGGCAGGCGTCCCACGTATAATGTAGAGGAAGATGAGCATACATATTAGCCCAGAGCCAATCTTCCTCAGCAAAAAGAGGAGGATTGGCAACAGATGTTACCTCAGGGCTAACCTTCCTCACCAAAAAAAAAAAAATAAATAATTATTGTTTCTTTTGAACCCACCATTTCTTATTATGGGAGAGAGAGCCACTGCTGCAAAGGCCTGAGAGAAACTGAGGCCAACGCTACTTCTCCTACAAAGGCCTTGGTTGAGAATGGGGTGGCTGCAACCTCAACACAAAGAAAGCCTCAGGCAGAGGCACCAACATGCGCTGAATTTTAATGAAAATGTTATGCTAATGATAAAACGATGTTAATAAGGAGGTCATCATAAAAGCCAAATAGGCCTTGGTTATATTTTAAGAGAAAGAAAAAAAGCAGTAAAGGAAACAAGTTTCATAAATATGTATAGAATATATGTATCAGTAATACATAGCAAAAACACCAATAAATAATGACATCTATATCTACATATTTATACAAGTATCTCCTAAAGTATCTATTTGTGGCCCCACTCAAGAGTGCAGAATACACTACTAGTTGGTTTATGTGTACTTTAGTAAGAAAACCTATAACTTTTTAATCAATTCGAATTTCTTACAAGATGTTGAAAGAGAAAGCAGTTAGTTGGCATGAACCAAAAGAGAACCAGTATGTTTAAGACTATGGGTTTTGTGCTTGTAGATACATCTCTATAAAATCAGTATTGTTTATAAACAGAGATATGCCCGTGAGTATAAATGCAACACTCATATGTATGGTGCACTGTGCAACTGTAAATGATTATGCAATCTGAAAAATGCAAGACATTACATGTGATAATAATTACCTATTAAAATGATTAAATAATTTTGCTTTGTCTGACAAAAACACTTCAGAGTATGAATTGAGGAGGGGTTTACTGTTGGAAAATTGTAGTTAAATGTCTATTGCTTGATATGCATCTACAAAAAAAGTTGGATAAGGCATGCATGTACATACAAAGCCTTAAAACATAGCTGCTTCTGATATAGTAAATTATTCCTCAGCCATCACTACAGGTAACTGTCCCTTATTTTATGCAGAGTCTTCTGATAATAGAGTTGAAATTGTATGTAGGAGTGGGAAGAAGAGTAATAAATTGAACTTTTCCTCCAGATGTCTCTGTATAATCTCTTTTTCTTCCCCCAAAACTCAGATAGGAATGAACAGAATTCAGCCTTAGTAGGCAACACTATGCGGACAGCAGTTTACTCAAGTTTCTGGGAGATCCCTAAGAAGGACGGCACTTCCTACGTAGAGTCATCTTCCCATTCCTCATCAGGGGAAAGGAGGCTCACCTACCAGAAGGGTGCCCACAGGAATGGGGACGGAGAAGAAGGGTGGTTGCCGGGAGGTGAGATGAAAGCCTCACCAAAGGTGTGGGTCCAATTTCAGGAGAGGCAGTTTCAGAGAAAGGTCTATCTGCCGGACTAGAGAGAGACACAATCCTTTCGCAAAACATTAATAAGATGGCACCTCCTGAAATGAACCTCTTTGCCTCACCAGCCTTCCCTAGGCCTTTTCCTACTGTTTGGGGTGTGTTTTGCGTGACTGTGTGCTCGATAACAGGTCACGCTGTGTGTGAAAGTGTATGAAAGACCAAAAGTCAGAGGGAGAGTCAAGAATCAAAACAATGACTAATGATTTCCAACCTGAAGCAAAGCCGATGCGGTGCTCACCCGGAACGTGCCTCTGTTTAAACACTTCACACACCACACAGTAAAGTCAGGAGAAAAAAACCAACAACAAATTTTTTTGGAAAAATGTTTTATTTAAACCTTTTTAATCTTTTACAACAATAAAATATTGCATCAATATAAACCCCTTGACTAAAACTGTTCACATCAAACATTACAGCGAATTGTTTTCTTTTTGACACCCAACTCATCTTTGAAAGAGTTTCCTTTTAAACACAATGCAGAATTTATTGAAAATAAATAATTGCTGGCAACTGTAATAGGCAATTTGAATAAAATAGTTGAAAAAGCAACTCTTAATGAAAATAGCGTTTATTATACATCAGTTACTAAATGAATAAACTAAATGATCTTTCTTTAAATTAATAACTTCCAAAACGTTTAATATACAAAACTGTACAATTATAAAGTCGGCAGAAATATTTGGGTTAACTCAGGTTTGAACCATAGCGCTTAATTGAAAAGAAAAAAAAATGAAACAAACAAAAAACCTTAACAGTTGTAAAACATGAACTCAATGTGGAAAAAAAAAATCCCAGAACTAAAACCGACTACCAACAGAATGCAGAGGCTTGACGGAAAAGAAAAAAGGTCTGGGATTTGAACTAACATATGCTCTTCGACCTGCAGCTGGAGGAGACACAGTGTGGTGGACCAGAGGCCTGGCAGCCCATACTAGCGCATCGTCCACAAGGGGCCCTAGGCTTTCCGGTCCTTAGGTAGTTTGAAGCTTTGTCTACCGCAGCTGCACCTAGAGGCCGGGCCAGGCGTCCAACCCGCCCTTATGGAGCCCCCAGCCAAGTTTGGCAGGCAGCGGCTGGGTGTTGGGTGCTTGGGCGGCACCGCACATGTGTGCTCGTTGGGAATGAGGTGTGCCTGTGAACCTGGCGTGTGGACATAAGAGCTAGCAATAAAGCCACAGCAACTGCATATTTTTTGGATCTCTACACAGCCTAGCGAGATTTTTTTGTAGTTTTTCTTTTTTGTAAATAGTAATACAATACATACAGCTATATACACACACACGTTTACACTCGTACGCACGCACACACGCACAGAGACACATACATACAGAGAGATTAAAAAACAGAACCCAGCCACCCGGGCGCTCGCTCGCTAGCTCGTCGACGCCATGGGCTTCTACCAGCTGTGCTTGTCGGAGGTGCAGAGACGGCTCCCCATGAGCCCACCCAGAGACAGCGACATATACATGGGAGAGGAGGTGGTACGCGGCTAGACCAGAATCCTGTGACCTTTGCCAATCATTTCACTGTCGTTCTGCACAGAGCATAAAGCGCCTGTCTACCATCCCCTCGCCACCCCTCGCCGAGCTGGGAGGCGCTGACCCAGTCTGTCGCCAGCGTCTCCGGGTCCTCGTCTCCAGCTAAAACAATCGCGTGTGAAGGCAAAGTCCTTCTCCTAGGAGGGCCGAGGTGGGGTCGCGCTGATGGTCTGCCTGGCAAGGCGCGAGGCCCGTGGGGAGCTCCAAGCGCAGGCATTCCGGACCTCGGTAGGTGCGGAGCCCTTTCAAACCGACTTCTTTCGCCTGGCGCCGCCACCGAATCCTTCTCGGACACCCGGATCTGCGATGTGGAAGCCTGCGGAGGCTCCACAGTTCCAGGAGCGAGTGTAGAAAGCTTCGAAATCGCCCCTCCTACTTCGCGCTAGTTTGCAAACCCAATCGGCTTGCCTATTCTGCCCATCCTAGGCACTCTGCCCCCAGAAAAAAAATTATATATATATATATATATATATATATATATATATAATCACCAATATTATCAACAACTCTCTCCGTTGTATCCTCTCCTCTCCTTACAGATTTGGGATAGGGGGTGTGTAGATGGGTAGGCATCTCTCCGCCTCCTCCTCCCAGCTTTCTCTCCGTTTTCTAGGTAATTAAAAAACCATCAGCTCAATGAAGGAATAATAATAATAGCAATAATAATGTGGAGTGGTCGATTAGATACAAATTATCTCACAAATATTGTGTACAGCTTGTAGTAAAACACCGCAGACATTTAGAAACGCTATAGAAGTTTTAAAAAATGCAAAACTAGTCTATTGTAAAACAGATTTCACCTGAAATACAGCTGCTATAACCAAGGCGCTGAAAGGTTATTCAGAGGCACACATCTGTCTTCCCACTCCCTCCCCACCCCGCCCCCACGTCACCCCACTCTGCTCTTCCTAGGGAGGAGCAACCAAACAAACCTTACTCAAAGTAAACAATATGTATTGATCAGCAGAAAAGGTTGGAGGGAACTGTTGCCCAGGGCAGCAGGGGATATGAGGTCCCCCTCTGGACTGTTTAATGCAAGTGTGTATCAGCGTTGAAAAGCCTAAATGTGTATGTGAGTATGTGTTTCCTTTCTTAATGTTAGAAGCCCCTGTTAAAAAAAAAAAAAAAGAAGAAAAACAAAAGAAAGAAAGGAAGGAAGGAAGAAAAAGAAAGGACAAAAGGAAGAAAGAAAAGAAAGGAAGAAAGAGAAAAATATAAAGCTTATAGAGAGAGCTAGAGAGATACAAAAATAAAGCTGGAGTGAAAGGAAGAGAGTGGGAGAGAAAAAGAAATCCGCACTGCTCCCAGTGCGGCCGCCGGCTTCCTTGCTTCCTGCAGTCAGAGATCGTGGCAGGACGTGTCTGTTTTCACAGCGTGCGAATAAACCTCATGAGGTTGCTGATCCCCTGGTGGAGTCATTCTTTTCTCTTTCTGTCTTCGATTACAGAACCAGACACGTACCACTTCTTTCTCCAACTGGAGGCTGTCTGCCAGCGAGGAAATCTCTTGTGCGGCAGGCTTGGGACACTTGAGGAAATGCGTCTCCAGTACGCCCTTGACACTCACCTCGATGGAGGTTCGCTTCTTGCGCTTGCGGCCCTGCGCGGCGATCTTGTCAATACTGGTCGGGCTCCCTGTGGACGAATCAGCCTCCTCCAGCCACTTGTTCAGCAGCGGCTTCAGCTTGCACATGTTCTTGAAGCTCAGTTGCAAGGCCTCGAACCTGCAGATGGTGGTCTGCGAGAACACATTGCCGTAGAGTGTGCCCAGCGCCAGCCCCACGTCGGCCTGCGTGAAGCCCAACTTGATTCTTCTTTGTTTGAACTGTTTGGCGAACTGTTCCAACTCATCCGACGTTGGTGTCTCCTCGTCTGAGTGGTCCTGGCAGTGGTGTGACCCTAGGTCGCCGTGGTCTGGGGGCTCCCGGAGCACTGGGTGTAGGCTCTGTGCGGAGGCGGAGGCCGGCGGTGGGGTGAGGCCTCCGTGCTCCAGCATGCCGCTCACCGTGAAGCCCGGCTGCGAGTACACGTTAAGGGGCTGGCCGCTCGAGGTGATGGACGGGTTCGGAGCCGGGCTCGCCCCCCAGGCATTCGGGTGGTTAGTATGCGGAGAGTGGTGGGCGACGTGCGGCGAGCGGTGATGGATGATCGCTCCCAGCTGTAGGTCTTCGCGCCCAGGCTTCACGTCCTGCTGGTCCAGGGGGCTGGTAGCCAGTGTGGAGGACCACGGGCCTCCGTCGCTCAGACTGGTCACCCAGTGATGCCCGAGGGGATGCCCATTGCTAGGAACTCCTTGCAAGTAATCACTTTGGAGAAGTTTCTGAGGGTTTCGGAAAGGACTCCCCTGCTGCATGCCTGCAGAGTCCGCATGGACCAGGGAGCTGGAACTGAGAATGCTGTAGGGATTCGAGGCAGCTGTGGCCATGGTCGGTGAGGATCCCCTAGTAGTTATAATGTGGCAAAGGGAGCAGCTTCAGCCTTTGACATCTATGGTGCGGGGGAGCCAAAGCCGCGAGAGCTAGTTACCGGCACTAGCCCCGGCCAATCGCAGTGCGTCTCGTCCTGGCCAGCCGCGGGCTCGGCCAATGGCGGCGCGGCAGGCCGGGCTAGCTTTCCAAATTAGGCTAACGAAGCTTGAGAGTTTCAGTGAGACCCAAGCAGGAAGTGAATCAATCTTTCGACTCCATTGGTTGCCTCGCGCTGAGTGGCGGCAGTTTATTTGGTTAACCCTTTCCCCCTCCCCCACCCCAACCTCGGACTTCCCAGTGTTTGTAGTGGAGCAGGAAGGTTGAGAGGGATGTGTGTTTGTGTGTGTTTTTGGGGGGGATGGGGGTGAGGCGGAAAACTGGTTTTAAAACTCCTTTTATATTATTTAGATTAACTTAAGAAAAAAATTAAAAAATATAACCAGTTTAAATGTCATATAGATCTTAGTGGATAGGGATTTTTCTGAGATTCATTTGGCGTTCTTTGACAGGACCCTAAATCTATAAGACTGAAACCCATAATTCCAATAAGAGCTATTTCGATTTGTTTTATTTATTTCATTTGATCATTTATAAGAAACTCGATACCAAGGTCAAAAAGCATCTAAGAAAGAGATGCCCAGTTTCATCTGAAAAATTTGATTTAGGGCATGAAAAACTGGAATATTCTGGGAAAGTAAAATCTAATGTGATACTGGCAAAATTCAGTTATTTTGAAGTTTATCTCCAAATCCAGTTGGTCAATTGGAAGACTTGCTTTTTATTACTGCTCCATGTCAGCTCCCACCAGCAGTCCCACAACTTCTGTCGGAGGCAACTCTTGCTGAAGCGGGCAGCCCTCCCTCACACTCAACCCAGATGCTCAGCGGACCTACTCCCAAAAGGTACACAGGAGAACATTCACGAATACCGCGCACGATGCTGCCCCTAAGAAAATTGTTTTTAACACGCACTTCTTCCCCCACCCCCATCCCGGACTAGTTGAAGTAAATGGGACTCATTTAGTGTGCCCTGGAAATTCAGAGAGAGAGATGGTGGGCTGTTTGGTATTAAGCACCCCCCCATCCCCATCAAGCTTGAATTTGCTTTCAGTTTGGGAAGATAGGACTGTTTTTACAATTTGGTTAGAGGAAAAGAGAGGAAAGACTTGTACTCCTAAGCTTTTACAAGTTAGGGTAGGACAAGTTCGTGTGCTCCACAGCCCCACGTAAGAGCGTTGCTTGTAAGCAGAGTGGGATGAAATGCAAGGATTTTAGATTTTTTCTAGCTGAGAAAAGGCAACGCTGGATACTCAGCACAATCTCTGAAGTTAAAAAATGACCTTTCATTGCATAATTTTGGAGGTAACCTAGCTGCGTAATTATGTTTGCACTTACAGAAGACGGCATCAGAGTTCCCTTATTGGTTTGAAATTCCATTAAATATATTGCAAGAGCTCCTAGGTTAAGCTTGATTTAAATTTGCATACATTTTCATATATTTAGCAGAAATAAAAGAAGGCTTGCAGCTACCAGAAAGTCATTAAGGCATTAGTTTCTCTAAGAAGACAGATCTGAAGAAAATGCAAGAAAATGAGAAAAAAGTAAAAACAAGGTGAGCTTATTCTGCCATTCCTTTATATAGCTAAAGAGCATCTATTTCCTGTGAAATGAGTAATGTCTTATGAGAGGGCAGAGGAATAGGAGCTCATATTTGTAAATGTAGACTGTGTCTATTAGGCAGGAAAACCTGGCATCTGTTGAGATCTATTTTTCTTTCCTTCTCTCAAAGAAAAAAAGGATAAACACTTAGTAATTATTGTCGGAGAGGATCATTTGCCGTCTTCCCGTCTCCTCCCTCTCCCTTATTGAAATTGTGGTTTTATTTGCCAGTGTCCTATTGTAAAGGTTTATCTGCTTTTAACTTAGAAATTGATTTTTCCTTTCTCTCTCTCTCTCCTCTTCTCTTTCTGCGGAGGAACGTCATTTCTTTACTGCCAACTGTGTGTATTTTCCTTTGCAAAAATACAATCTCATTTATGACTGAACTTTTGCTTCCTGAAGAAAAAAGAACTTGTTAAAATCAAACAAAAATAAAAGTTTTCAGGTGCTCTGTTAAACTGCCTGTTCAAGGATCCATTTGCCAGTCTGTGTCGGGTCAGTTTAGAGGTCAGAGGGAAACATGTTGAAGAGACCATATGAGCAAAAAGATCACGATCATTGCCATGTTGTTGTTGGTGGTGGGTTCCCCACCCCCACTATCGCAGCTGCGTTTGTGTGAAAGAGTTGCTAATCTTAGTCTGGCCATTCAGGGCGTTAAGGCAATTATCAATTGATAAGGCTTTTGCATTGAAGAAGAAGAGGGTCCTTTTCCGATTCTGACTTGCCTGGGTTCTTACAATCAACCTTCCTCTTGCCCATGGCCTCTGCTCTGGGCAGCCGGTTTTGCCAGCCACAAAAGTGGTTCAGACCATTTGCCCCGAGGCTTGGGGGGAGGGAGGGCGGAGAGTATCCAGGAGGGGGCATCTGCGTCCAGCGACAGGTTTTTCACACCCTTGTTTTGCAGTCTTTTAAAGTAAGAATAGCTTCTGACAGGAGCAAAAACTGACGTAGTCATCTTTCCTTTCTTTCTTTTTTCTTTCTTTCTCTCTCTCTCTTTCTTTCTTTCTCTCCTTGTTTCTTTCTCTCCTTGTTTCTTTCTCTCTTTCTCATCTTTCTCTCTTTCTCTTTCTTTCTTTCTTTTCTTTCGTGTTAAAAATTAGTTCCCATGAATATAGATACCACCTATTGTATTCAGGTGCAATCACATCCTCTATCAGCTAGAAGATAGAATCTTCTCTTCCACGTAAGGTGTTTTGGTTTTTGATGAAAATATCTACATATAGTCAAATCTTCTTGCTGTTCTAACTAATCTACTGGAGAGGTTTCCTTCACCCTCTCCTGTCAGTCTAACTTCCCAAGTGTAACAGATGCCGCTCTCAAGCGCTCCTTTCTGCGGCTTCTCTTTATTCAGCCTCGCATATTTCTCCCCATGATCTGGGTTTCCATAGAGAGAGGAATAAAAGGGGGGACCACGGTCACAAATCCCCTACCCCATGCAAAATAAAAGAGCCTCATTCAATAGAGGACCCCGTCTGGACATGGGAGAAAAATAAGTCCATGCGAAGCTACTGTTGCAAAGAGCTGGTAACTTATTTTTCATAGACTGCATTTTGCCTTAAACTCAAAGATGCCACTGGTAAACTTGTTCTCTTGGGTAGCTGGGCTAAATACACAGCTTGGTGTTCTCCTGGCCGTGATCAGAAGTCCACTGCCAGGTCCTCAGATCTGATTTACCCCACCCCCTCTAGAGCTATGGTTTGAATATAGTAATAGCTGTCGAACCCTACCAGGCTGGAGCAGCTGAAAGTCGCTCTGGAGAAGAGCCCGACTTAGAAGTGGACGAACTGTAATTTTAGCGAGTCCACACATCTGTCTCTAGCAAGGCAGGACAGGTTTCGGTTCCCATGCCAGGCCAGCACACAGCACCAACTTCATTCCTCCTCGGGTCGCCTTTACACCCCAATTCACCACCCCGCGCTAGCAGTCACTTTGCTTGGTTTCTAAGAGGGTAATTCAGTTAATTTCTAAAAGCAAGTCAGATTGGTTTGATTTACTTGTATGTTCATTTGTTTGTTTGTAACCTGGTGGTTCACAGTGGCTTTCCTCCCTCACAAGATTTAAAGATACTAGCAACTCCTGAGTGTCTTCGCAGACACTCCCCCCACCCCCCCACCCCCGCCCCTTTCCAAGCAAGGAAGGATTCACAAAAGAAATTAAGCAGATTGATGTGGTTCAGGTCGCGCGCCTGTGGAAGCACGCGAGCATGGTTGCAGCTGGCAGCCTGTGCCCAGGCGCGTTCAGAAAGCACCCCAGCCATAGGGATTATGCCTCTTGCAAATTTCATATCTGAGTGTAGATTATGAAGCGTTCTCATTATCCTTACAAATTGGATGAAGGGGAGGCGGTCTGGGGCTGAGGCTGGTGGGGGTTGGGGAAGGGGTCAGGAAAGAAGCCTCTAAGGCCAGATTTGAACGTGCATAATACAGAATGAAGCTCCAGACGGTAGGACATGGCACAAAGGCGTGACCTCGAGATCGAAAACTTCACCTTCAACACAAGTTCACTTTGGAAACAGGACGAGTTAGATTGGGCTTGGTAGGGGCAAGTACAAATTTTCTTTTTATAACCGGGGAGCTCACATAAGGGAAGGGAAACAATTGAACAGCTTCTGAAAACAGCAGAGTAAGAAGCCTTTTTCCTTGTGTCTGTACATTGAGCTCATGAAACATTTTCAGTGTGAGACACAGCCACCCTTTAGAGCACCAGCCCACTGTAGTTCCTCTTATAGTAGTAGTTGTTCTTCTTTCTCCTCCTTCTTCTATTCCTCCTCCTCCTCTTCTTCTTCTTGACAAACTGCATACATACATAAGGAGCTCTTAATATTGTGGGGGAGAATTTTAAAAAAAATTAGACGGCATTAGCAGACATTAGCCAATACCGATTCAAGCGCAATTAGCTCATTTTTAAAGATCTCTGTTGGCTTTCCTTGAACCTGAGGAAAAGGATCTTTAGAGCAAAAGGGAGAGGGAGGGGGAGGAGTGATAGCATACAATGAATGCCGCAGCAGACACAGGGTAATTTAAAAAATAAAATATTCATCATGAAAAATTTAATACAAATACCCCAATCTTCAAAAACACTATTCATTTGCTAGCAAAATCGAGTCAATGGGGAAGTGCTGAGGCATTGTGTTGCTGGGGCCGCCTCCGACAGGATGGTTAGAGGATAGACTGGGACAATAGACAACCTCACCGCGGAGGGAAAAGATGTTGGCTCCCACCGCTGCGTTGGCAAGGTCGCGTTGATCCAGTCTGTTTCTCTTCTGAGGTCACTTTTTTCCTTGCCATTGGCATTGTCAGTGAGTGAACCCTGATATTACAGTGTCCCAGGGAAAGAATTCAACGGAGAGAGAGCTATCGTACACTACTCTTCGTGACTATCATTTCTCCGGCACCAGGATTTGGGGTGTCTAGGAATCATGTGGGCATTTGCCGGTCGATGGTTTTGCACTGCAGATAGAGCCTAGTTTCGAGGAATCCAGTTGACCGTTTTACAAAATACAAACCCCATGTGGTATTATGTATCTTTTTTGTTTTTAATGGAGTAGCAGAACGTTTTCAAATTTAAACCGCAGTGGTGATTTTTATTTTTATTTTGACTTTTTTCTTAAAGTCAAAAATGGTGGGAGAATTTAAAGACACAAGAAAAAATAGTTCCAGCTGCATGATCGATCAGAGAGGCGCGTAGAGATGATCTATTACTTTAAACTCTGCGGATCGGTATTGGAGGCATCGATAAGTCATCTAGCTGAACATTACACGCTTTTTATAAGTCATTTTCGTAGTTAATAGAGCAGCCCCAAATTGCAATTCACCTCCTTCTTCACGGACGGATTAAGGTTTTAACATGTAAATTTGTAAGAACGCTTGGGCTTCATTCATAACAGAGATCATGTTTTCCCTGCACTCACGGCGTTCTCCTCCCCTCCCTTTCTTAGTAAATAGTATTTATCTGAAATGGCTAGCATTCTGCGTCCACATGTGGTGATGGGACAACGGAAAACTTGATTACAGATCGAAATATAAGCTTCTTCTAGGAAAAGACTTTTAGTAAGTAATCTGCTGAGTATTCGGGGCTCACGTTACTATTGCTCGTCCCCACAGTGGACAAGAATCTCTATCACATTTGAAAATGAGCAAGCGACCAAATTTAACCTCCTATCATTATTCAGAAATTTCGATTATTTTTTCCTAGAGGGATTGGGATAGGGAAGGGGGCTGAGGATGGTGAGAAAAAATTGATATATATATATATACTGGGAGAGAGAGAGAGAGAGGGAGGGAGGGAGGGAGGGAGCGAGGGGAGAAAGAGAAGAAGTGTTTGAGGAAAAGTCCACTTTGCAAGGACATTTTGGGAACCCGTTTTTTACAAGAATATTAGTGCTTCCTCTGTTGTAATTGTGTTAGTTCTTGGGGGAGGGGTGTTTGTTTCCTGAGTGCTTGTAAAATCTCCATCTCCTGTAAGTTTTCTTTGGGCCAGCATCTTTTACACTTTGCCCCAGTATCGATTGGGGAAATCAATTTGGCTCCCCTGAGCATAGATCAGATTTACCTGATCTAGTATTTCGGTTTCCAGCTGCCTGTGGATACATGCTGTTGCGTGCACGCGCGCGTGCGCGCGTGTGTGTATGTGTGTGTGTGCGCATTTTATATCCAAGAACTTTTTGAGGTACAAATGCTTTGACAGCTAGCAAAAGAACCCAATCCCTCACCAGGTATTTCCCTTTGGTGGGTCAGTTCCCCTGGCTACTACTCCGCGGCTAGCCCGCTCTCAATTCTGGGGTTGCCATGAACTCGAGTCTGCTTGCTCCAAACTGCAGAGAGAGAGCCGGAGAGAATCAAGGAGCTGCCCCAAAGCCTCGGGCACCGCGCATGGCCTCGGCGGGAGGGGCCGCGATCTGGGCAGCAACAGGATTCCTCTCCTCCTGGGTAGCCTGGCTAAGATGCTTGGATGAAGCCTAGAGGCTGGACCTGACCTTAGCCTCCAAAATACATCCTGAATAGAAGTGATTAGGCCAGGACTGGGGTGGAGACTTTAAATTGAGAGATCTTGTCTTAAGATAATTCCGTGGATGACAATTCTTTGGGCCAAATGGGTCCTATTCCTACAACTGGGTAGCCGGCCAAAGGGGCTTATTTTGCCAGCCTCCTGGCCCTTATTGCCCTGCCCTCCCCAGACTTTCCTTCTCTATTTGGGGCAGGATCCCTAGGATGGAGGCAAGGCTGAATTCCTTCCCGTTCCCCATTGGAAGTGGAGGGAGGGTGGGGCAAGGATGGCACCAAGGCAGCTCTGTAGGCCTAGGGGCCTTCCAGCAAGTAGTCTCTGGGCCTGGCCAGCGTGGGTGAGCATCCTTGTCCCCGGGCAGCCTTTGCCCCTCGCCTGGTGGGCCCCTTGAACATTCCCAAGCCCAGTGTCCCCAATCTAGGCCTGCACAAAGGTAAAATGCTCAAGGTAACCCTTTCTCCGGAGGCAAGGCCCAGCTCTTTCATTGCCAAATGCTGTATGTTATCACAGTTTTGCCAAAGTGACACCCTCTTTTGGGGGATGTGTTTAGGAGAGCAGCACCCCCATGCCTCTTCTTGTGTGTGTGTGTGTGTGTTGGGGGTGATAGTTACCCTAAAATATTTTATCCAGGCACTAAGATGTTAACACAGATCACACTGAGGACAGCGGGATTTAAACTCTCCTAATCCTCCTTAAAAAGAAGAAATTTCCTGGTTTTTAACAATTGATAGGACAAGAGAGACCTTAGGCTTCTAAGGAAACACATTTAAGGCAATCTGAATATCAACACTAGAATCTCTTTTGTACATCCTAAATATTTCTTTTAACTTACTCAAATGATAGTGAGAATGAGGCTTTCTCCTTTCCTCCACCTAACCTCTTCTTACGACTTCTACTTTTGGAGAGAGACTGGGGTTCTTGTTTGCAGTTAAACTATAATTCAATCACATCTGCTCTCATCTTTACCTTTAAACACAACATTTCCCCAGGCGCTTGATGTAAACATTAGATATGCCCCCCTTAAACAAATGGATCATACACACCTTCGTGTGTATGTGTATGTGTGTGTGCCTGAGAGAAAGAGAGGGAGAGAGTTTACATGGCTGAACTTTTGCATATTGAAGACCAAACCTATTTGAGTGTAAATTCCCTTCAAAAATGATCTGAACTCTGAGCATGGTGCTCAGCTCTGCAGAAGCTGAGTCGGAGAGCTGTGGAAGTTTGGTTTTCTTTTAACAGCTAGTTGACAGCTTTGAAAAGAACTGAGGTTTGTCCTAGACAATCACCCACATTAGTGATGGAGAGAAGCATTTGAGTCCTATCCCCTTTCCCTACCCCTCAAAGTAGAACTGCATTTTCAGACATATTCTGTATGTTTTTAGTATTATTGAAGAGTCTGCAAAGTATTCTAAAGAGGAGGAAAATAAATCACAACATACAAATAGAAACACTTTTGGAAAGATAAAATATGTTTTTTTTTCCTGAGATTTTACTACAAAAAAATGGAAAAAGAAGACCAAGCTTTCTGAAAACACTTCTAGTGAGATGACGACTTGTCTTATAAATATATTTACTCTTCTCTTTTCATGTCTTTAGAGCAAGTCTCACCCCAGACAATTGGATTTAAAACTCTATTTAATAATCCATCCTACCATATTTTAAAAGATGTGATATCTGTACATGCTATGAAAGGAAACCAGAATATAGTTATTGGAAGGTGTGGAGGATGTAGGGGAACAATACAATGAAATTTAGAGTAAAAAGAAGGGCAGTTAACTTTTACTAGTCTTTAAGCATTTGTCATAAACTTTTACAATACCTATTTGGAATTAAAAATCATCTCTGCCGTGTAAAACGTATTGGAGAGCATTGTGTCTTCATGGGATGATGCTTACTTTTGGAGGTGATTGTTTAAAGTAAATAATGATCATGAAATAAGCTAGCTCAGATGAATAATGCAGGTTTGTTAAGAAAGATATGTTAAAGTGTTCCTAGCTTACATACTTATAGCTGGACACTCTGTTTTTAGATGTGTTGGAGTATTTCTGATTTGATGGATCTGCAAACTGCTTTGAAATAACTAGTAGTGTATAAGTAGATTGCAAGTAAACCTGGTGAATTGAGATGATTCTCTATCAGTTTAATTTATGTTTTATAGTTAGTTTAGCATTCTGATTTGATTGCCTTAGTAATGTGAATTGCCTACAGCTGCTGATGATACAGCTTTAATTCTGTTTTAAAGGTCATGTAAACATGTGCCTGTAGCATAAGGAATGCAAATTCAATTCCCTTTTAATGTTTCCTCACATTCACTTCACAGCCTTCACCTAGAAAATTAGAGAGATTTAATATAAAACTATTTTAATGTTATGATTTCATTAAAATCCTTTTTCAATGTTTTACTTTTCCTTTTGCAGGGTAAAGAAGTCTTCCTCCGCTTTGCAGTGCATAGCTCATGCAACATACATCACTCATACTGGAGGCAGAAAAACATTTCTGTTAAGATCTATTTACTTTTCCAGTGCTTTTTACTAATAAAGAGCTGAGAACTTCATTTCAGTCTCCCTGTAGCTGCAGGTAAAAGGACACAAAACAAGCAGGATAATCTAACCATATTTTAGATTGCAGTGGAGAGAGTTAGAATGTTGTGCATGTGTGTAAGAGCTTCTAGTCACAAGCAATTTTACAATATGAACACGATTGAAAATGAACTGTGGAAAGCATATATCAAGAAGAAAAAATTATTTAAAATAAAGTTGACGTAGAGAAGAATGCTTTAGTTATTCCAAATTAATACAAACATACAAATTATGGCTTCAAGGTTCTGTGACTTAAATGTTGGTTGTTATGCAGGGAGTTTTTACATGACTTTTTAAAATATATTAAGACCTTAAGATTAATGCAAGATTATGCCGCTAGATTACACTAAAACTTTTTAAAATGTGCTTTAAGAAATTGAATAAATCTTTACAAAATATGTGGTTGTTAGAGGAAGAGACAGTCATATGAGGGTGATGGAAGTGGAGGTGTAAACATACAGGTTGAAATAAAGTGGAAAGCTTAACCTAATGCTTGTGGTGATGCCATTGTGTTGTTTTAGTTTATATTTCTGTTGTTCTTATATCTCTAAGCTAAAACCTGTTCGCACTGAAACTTAGCTGGAAATAATGTTTTCAAATATCATTCTCCTTAAATTGGATTGGCCAAGTGATGGGAGTATTAAAAAATATAAATAGAAAACATATATAGATAAACTGACTTCTTATCATATTGTTAATATAACAAAAATAAAAGTAAAATCCCACGTAAATGAAGCCTGAACATGATCAGTCTCAAATATAGTTTCATTTGGTGTTGAGGAACAATAATTCAAAAGCTCGGACTGTGACTTCAAAAGATAACTGCAGTTCCAGTGTAGGAAATGTGTTTTGTTCTGTGTTTGTGTTTTAAATTTGTGTTACCTATAACATGTGAATAATCATGAATGACCATAGAGGAAAAGAGCTATTGCCGTGAAAATCTTAGGTGCTGATCTAAGTGGTTGATTTTTAAAAATTTTGCCTCTGATTTGCTACCTACACTTTTCAAGCACTTCTTTTCTTTCCTTATTTTTAGTAGCATGGAACTCGACATGCAAAGTTTATACTTGAAGCCTGAAAAATATGCTACATTTTCATTAACACTTTGGACTCTAGCAAATAATACTGTAGAGATACCTGACTGGTGATAAATCAGTATGAAAGTAGATTCTGCTTTCTATGATTTGGCCCTCCTGCCTTATGTCAGTATAAGTTAGAATTGAAATTGAAGGGAGATGGATTTGTTTTTTGTTGTTATTTTTACATAACCTTACTGTTGATGTACATATGTTCTTAGAATGAAAACCACAACTGGGAAAGCTGTGTTACACACAAATTGTAAACAAATCCCAATGTGTTTTCCCTTTGATAGAAGACCGTTAGTTACATAACTATTTTCTTGCTTAAGGAAATTTACATTGTATAATTATGCAAGCCCTGCATTTTTTGGAATTTGCGTTTTGAGCAATAGATTCTAATCAGCAAATGTCTAAGTTTTCATGCTGACTTAAAAGTTTAAGGACTCTGCTCACAAAAGTGCCCCTTTAAATAGAAATGAACAGTAAATAAAATAGGACTCCAAAACCAGATCACTGCGTTAAGGTCTTTGTATTGTATCTGAGCTGAATGATCATCAGTCACTCATTTGGTTGTGTGCATTTGATGTCACCTTAGTCAGATAACACTGCATCCCCAGGTGTCAGTTTCAATGTAGGTACATGTTTTCTTTTGATGGTGTTTTCAGTGCCATTTTCCTGTCAAAAAGATACAGAGATATGTCTCACAGTTGTAAATTAGCTATTTCATGACTGCATGCTTTTGCACCAGAAGAGAGAATCTTGTTCATGTGTGAGTAGCAGGTATCTCAGGAAAGTGCTTTGCCTGGAGTAACTGGACTAAAAATAGCATTTAAAAATGAAAAAAAGAAACAAACCTCAGCATTTACATCTAATCCAGGCATGCTTTCCACTTGCTAGACAGTTAATGGCTATGCTTCTTTAAATTGCGTGCATATACACACATATCCTGGAAACAAACCAGGGTGCTTTTTAATGCAGTTAAAACTATCATCATTTTTTTCAGGTTTCTTTCAACCGCAGCCTATTTCCACAATTTTCTAATAGTCTATAGCTTCCCCCACTGAGCAATGGCACTTTATACTTGTGTTAGATGGAAATTCTTTGTCATACCTATTCAGAGAAAGTTTACACATTTACTTAAAATCAACTTCATTAGAACAACTGAGAAAAACACAATGTGCTTGAAACAATGAAGCACATTGACATTTCCTAATAATGTATGTTCTTGTATGTTCTACTATGTGTTTTTTCTTCGTTATCTTCTTATATCTGAAGTTCTATTCCCACCCCCTTCCCTCCACCCCATGTATTTGATCATTTCTCTAAGTCCCTTGGCTGAACCAATCTCTTTTCATGCAGAGGATAAAAAGAGAAGAACTTCAAAGTAGGTTCAGGTAATTAACAGCTGAGGGGAATATAATCTAAACCATAGGCCCTGCTTTGCACCCAGGCTAGCTCTCTGAGCCAGCCGGCAAGGGAATGCCTATTCCCTATAGCATCTAAATCTGCTTCCTCTGAACAGCACTGCCAGGCCTCCAGTTATCACATCTGCATTTCAAACACCATGGCTCTGGCATTAATTATTAATTAGCCTACAGTCACCCTAGAGGATTCAAGTTCCAGTCTGCACATACTTATTCATTGACCTCTATCTTAGTTTTTGTTGGGGGAAAAAACTCAGTAGAATGCTTAATAATTTCCTTTCTCTCAGACCTTCTGTTCTAGTTTCATGGAGGGGAAACAGTATATTTTCCTAGTGGGAATAATCATACAGTGGCCCAAAATTTGTTTACAGTAAAATGCTTTGTCAAATGTTGAGGGGCATACAAAGGAGTGAAATGATTTATAGACAGTATTGAGTGTTGAAATGTACTTTTTAATGTTCAACACATTGACTGTCTGTAGTTTCCCCAAATTGAGAGATATGGTCATGGGACAAAGCCAAATATTCTTTAGCTCTTAGTAAGAACAACTGCGGAACTTGTAAAGTAGACTAGATTTCATCCTTGGAAAATACATGTGCATGATTAATGAAAGTGGTGGGTGCATCTGAAAGCAGGAATGCCTGACAAAACTATAAACACAAAAAATGATTTTTTAAAAAGATAGATCTTCCTATTTTTGGTTTGTTTCAAATGGAAATCTAAAGATACTCCTTTTTTGCCAGTAAATATTTCAATGTGTAAATTAAACTATCATGTTATTTGTGACAAACATTTAAGCCTAAATGTGGAAGCCTTTACAGAATAGCACAGGGTTTAATTGAGTTGTGCTGAGAGTTAGGCAGATCCAGGTTTGTATCTCAGCCCCGCTACTTAATAAGTGACATTAAATCCCATATCTTTTCTGAGACTCTGACTTCCCTTTAGGAAAGTGAGAATAGCATTAGAACCTACCTCATGGGATTTTTATGAGAATTAAATGACATAATGCATATAAAAGTCTCATCATATTGCCTGACACATTGTAATGCTCAGTGTTAATTATTTTAATAAATATTTGTTCCATTATGTTATTGTGAGATTTCTATAGTTTGTCTTAATTTGGTTTTATTTAAATGTCAATTCCACACTGCATATCTTTCCCAATATGGGGTTTTTGAACAGCCATTATGAGCATGGCCCCTGCTGTCCTACTTAGAAACTACTATCAGTAGTGCCCCTACTACCACTCACTTGCCATCATAATTGCCCTCTTCTTCACCCCAAATCCTGTTTTCTTGCTTTGTATTCTGGCATTTCTTCCGGAATTTAGTCATCACTGCTGAAAATCTCTCCCCTTAATACAAGAGCCCCTATGGGGCTTTCCTAAGCATTTCAACTTTTATCCTTGGCATGTCAAGCCTCCTCTGGAACCACAGTCCCTCTAAGCTGTTTCTTTTTTCCCCTGGAATTCATCCAGGAACCCATTCCAGAGAAAATGTGACAAGAGTAGGATTGGGGCACAGGTCTTGCTATCTCTGCCAAGAATGTGAGTCTGCTTCTAATACTGAAGTGGAAAGAGATGTTATCCTGTTGTCCTGAGTTTAAATTCAGAAATACTACCCCATACAAATAAAGTTATAAAAAGTTATATAAAAAGTTATATATATAACTATAAAAAGTTAACTACCATTTATACTACACTATACTATAAACAACATGCAGTTTTGATTATTTTGCTTTTTGTGTAGAAAAAATTAGTGTTTTTCTCAAAGATGTATACATTTTAAAATTCTCATCTTACCATAGTTTTCATTGCCACCATTCACATTAGCAGAAAATTAGGTTAGTCAGATAAATAGATCAGCTGAGATGAGAATGTCAATTTTTCTGAGCAGATAATGATGTTAAAGTGGATTTTAAACAAATAAAACAGGTACAGGTATAGAGAACCAGCAGAAAATAGTCACCTAAAGAACAGCTGTATTATGGAAATGGCTAATGGCTAGTGAATCAGAGTTTTGTACTAGTGTGGGGCAGGGCCCTGTATCAGATCTTGCTCCATTCTTCATTTTTAATGAATGACTGAAATTAAAGCATAGAAACCATACTTAGAGAATTTTCAGGGATAATTTATATATTGTATGGAAATTAAAATTCTAAAAGATTTCAACAGTGAGGAATGTTAGGATAAAACTTTGAGACTGAAAATTCGAGTTAGATGGAACTTCAAAAGTCCTCTAAATTAATGCAGAAATCTCTACAGCATTCCTGAGCAGTGATCTGTTAGTCTGTACTGGGACACATCTACTGGTGAGGAGCTCACCACATCCAAAAGCAGCTCATTGCATTTTGGCACTGCTTTGTTAGAAAGCTATTTCTTATATTGAACCCAAGTCTTCTAACCTTCTAGTTTGGCAAGACTATTTCCAAATGACATCTCTTTAAATATCTGAAAACAATTTCTCTGCCCCACGTTGTTCATTGTTTTCATTCTTAATATCCTAGTTACTCCATTCATTCATCATTAAAATGGTTTAAGGATGACTCACTGTATTAGTCTGCTCGGGCTGCCATAAAAAAATACCATAGATTAGGTGGCTTAAACAACAGAAAATTTTTTCTCACAGTTGTGAGCTGAAAAAGTGCAAGATCAGGGTGCTGGTATGGTCAGGTGCTGGTGAAGGTTTTCTTCCTGACTTGCAGATGGCCTCCTTCTTGCTGTGTCCTCACAAGGCAGAGAAAGAGAGCGAGAGAGAGAAAGAAAGAGATCTTCCTCATAAAGCCAATCAGATTAAGGTCCCACCCTTATGACCTCATTTAACTTTAATTACCTCCTAAAGACCATAAGACCATATCTCTAGACACAATCACATTGTGGGATTGGGCTTCAACAGATGAATCTGACGGGGAGAACACAAATCAGTCCACAGCACTCACTGTCCTGAATTCCATACACTTAGCACTCTGATATAGTCCAAGTTACTCTTAAAATATAGTAACTAAAGTAATCCAGGTGAGATCTGAGCAGTGCAAAGCATAATAGGACTATTGCTCTTTTTGAACAATAAACCATAATTTTTCTAATATGACCTAAGACTGTGTTCAGTTTTTCAGTAGCTATGTATGTAGGATAAATAAATGCCTAATAGAAAAATAACAATCCCACCACTCACATTTAACATTTTGGTAACTTTTCTCCATTTTTTCTTTTCTTTTAAATATCTATAAATATAACTATGGTAATACTTTATAAGCAGTTTTATGTGTGATTTTTTTAAATTGATGTCTTAATAGTTTGTAACACTGCGAAATTTTGGTTGTAGATTGTTGTTTGCCAATCACCATACACATGTCTCCCATCACCCCTTGTGCCCACCCCCCAGCCCCCTTGCCCCTTGTAACCACTATACAGTTTTCTCTGTCCCTGTGTTTTTTTTTTTTTTTGTGAGGAAGATCAGCCCTGAGCTAACATCCATGCTAATCCTCCTCTTTTTTTTGCTGAGGAAGACTGGCTCTCTGCTAACATCTATTGCCAATCTTCCTCCTTTTTTATTTTTTTCCCCCAAGAGCCCCAGTTGTATGTCATAGTTGCATATCCTTCTAGTTGCTGTATGTGGGACACGGCCTCAGCATGGCCAGAGAAGTGGTGCGTCAGTGCGAGCCCGGGATCGGAACCTGGGCCTCCAGTATCGGAGTGCGCACGCTTAACCTCTAAGCACGGGGCCGGCCCCC
This sequence comes from Diceros bicornis minor, assembly GCF_020826845.1. Taxonomy (NCBI): domain Eukaryota; kingdom Metazoa; phylum Chordata; class Mammalia; order Perissodactyla; family Rhinocerotidae; genus Diceros; species Diceros bicornis. The sequence continues at coordinate 75,900,593 of NC_080781.1, read as the reverse complement.
GTGTGTTGGTTTATATTCCACATATGAGTGAGATCATGTGGTGTTTGTCTTTCTCTCTCTGGCTTATTTCACTTAATTTTGTGTGATTTTTTTAACTTAACATTACATTATATGAATTCCCTATGTTATTACAAACTCTTCCTAAATATTTTTTAAAGGTTGCATTTTATTTCATCTTAAACATATACCATAATTTACATAAGCATTCTTTTTTTGTTGACTTTTCAAATACTATATATAAAAATATATATAGTAATTTATATTTGAACCCAAATTTATTTGTAAAATGTTTTATTTTTTTGTTCTTAGTTCAGCCTGTGGACACACACACACGCACACACACACGTTGTGGTTTTGTTATCTCAAGTATTAGCTACCCCTCTTAGGAGTGTGTCATGTACAAACTAAAGATTCTTCTATATTTTGGTCTACATTGAAAAAATTGTCAAGAATGATAAGGTCAAAGGCAAAGTTTTACTGCTTGAGATTTCTGTTCAGGTTTACAAAGATCCATTAATCAGCACTTTTTAAGAAAACTTGTATATCAAATTATGAATCCATTATCATCCAGCAAAAATTTATCTTATGTCCACCAGGTGAAAGACATGGGATTTTAAAGCTAAATGAGACCTTAGATGATCATATAGTCCAGGCCTGTAACATGAAATTTTTAATTTGTTTAAAGGCCACCATGTGTGTAGCAGTCCCATCTAGTAATCCTAGCAGAAAAAGAAATGGGATTGGTTTAACATGACTTGTTTTTGGTGAATCTATGATGACTCCTAATGATCACCCCTGGATTTTTTTAAGTTCTCACATGAATTTTTAATAATCTGAGTTCATTCAACATCAATGTTAAGCTTATTGGTCTATAGTTTCCAGACTCTTATATTTGCTCTCTAGTTAAGATTCAGTTGTTGTCTGCCAGTTGGCTGGCTCTTACTTAGAACAATAACATGCTGAAATTACAGAATTATAAGTTTACATTGCTAATCAGCAACAATGTTTTGGGGCAAAAATATTACAGAGCTAGCATTAAAGGTAAATCTACAAGAATCAGTACCTCCTCCAGTGGAGATACTGTAATAGGAGATGTGTGAAGCATAGATAGAAATAGAGAAAGGTGGGCTGAGATTAGACCAGATGACTTTTAAGATCTTCAATGTTCTGATTCTCTAAAAACCATTTACTGAAATTATTCTCAGATTAAGACATATTAATCAACCCATTATAGATTCTTAAAAATGAATTTTAAGGATTTTGTCTTTAGGAATCTTTCTAAGTGACAAATTCAGATTTCATAAAGAAATTATTTTTCCATACCTACTGTTTTAAAGCAGCAATATTTAGGATATAAAATTCAAATTGTGGAATAATTATATTGTTCAAAGATCCCAATGTGTTTTTGAAAGAAGTTTAAAACTTGATCCAATTGAATTTTTAATTATTTTATCAAAAACTGGAAATATGTAAAAATATATAAGTGCTGATTGATATACCTATGGAGATAATGAACTGGGATTCTAAATTTCCTGGAGAAAATGCCTTGTGTGGCTCATCTAAAATGATAATGACATATCTACAAGTCACAAAAGAATCAATGGTTTAAGAAGTGAAGACTGTGACGATTAACAAAAAGCTTGTGTGATCACATTGCTGTATAGAGTCAAATGAATTAATATTAATATGTGAAAGCACCTGGCTTTGTGACTGGCCAAGAAGAAATTGCTCCACCATATTTAATGAAATGAATAGGAAGCTTTTATCACAGCAGGAGGGGCCCAGATTTTGGAATGAATCACATTTGGGTTCAAATCTCAACTCTGCCCCTCCTCAGAGGTATGGGAAAGCCATTGAAACTCTCTAAGCCTCAATTTCCTCATTTGTAAAATGGAGATAACAAATGGACCTAGCTTGCAGGATTATTTTAAGAATTAAATAAAGTAATAACTGGATAGTTTCTAGATCTGTGCCTGGCACATGGAACAGCATTCAGTAAAAGGTAGCTAATTTTTATTAATATAACTTTTCCATATAAGTATATTTGCCAGATAACAGTTTTACCTCTAAATGGCAAATATATATATATATATATATATATATATATATATATATATATATATATATATAATTTTCGATGGAAACATTTATATTACATTTTCTGATCCTTTAAGTGGACTATACTGACATGTTTCTTAATGGTCCTGGGTAATCACAAGGAATTCTCATCTCTATGCTCTGCTCTCATGTGGTGATGCCCTGGGGCTACTGATGTGTTAACAGCTGTGTTTGTCCCATCCGCTAAATTGTTCCAAGCTGTACTTTGTCAGATCTTACTTAATTTTTCTAGGGTTTTTTTTGTTTTGTTCTTTTTTGTTTTTTTAACTTTTATGGTTAAAAGATGCTGTGAATATACCTGCCTGCAGTAGCCTGGACCTCATTTTCTTTTCCCTTTTTCTCTAACCTGCTTTAGGTTCAGAAAACAGAATAATAGCAGCTGATCCACATTGTGCTTTACAGTCTACAGTGAACTTTCATATCCAAAATCTCATTTGACACTTTGAAGTGAATAGATATAATTATTCTCAGTTTACAGATGGGAAAATGGAAGCTCAGAAAAGTTGAGATGTGCCCAAGGTTTTACAGTCCAGATTCAAGCCTAACTGTTTTGACCAAAGACTTTGTAAAATGCATTTTGACTAATCAGAAAACTTATCTTTACATTTTTATTGTGAATTATAACTTGCATATAATATATAAAATATAAATATACAACTTAAAGTGATTGTAAAGCAACTCCCTGTGTAATTCCCCAGGTCAAGAAATAAAACATTGTCAATATCCTAAAAGTCCCTTGTGTACCCTTTCTTAAATAAAGCCTTCTCCCTCATTTAGAGATTACTGTTCTTCTGACTTCCTTGGTTTTCTTTGTAGTATTACCACCCAAGTCTACTTCCTAAATAACATAGTTTCATTTTGCCCGTTTTTGAACATTATATAAATAGAGTCGCAGAGTATGTGTTATTTTGTGTCTGCTTTTGCTCAATGTAATATTGGTGAGATTCATCCATGCTGTTGTATTAGTTGTAGAATATTCATTAACATTGCTGTGTAGTATTCCATTGTGTCAATATACTGTAATTTAGCTATCTCTTTGTATTGTTGTTAGAAATTTGTGTTGTTTCTAGTTTTGGAAACGAGCAGTGATGTTATGGGAATTCTTCCATATGCATTCTGATGCACATAAACTCATATTTCTGTAAGGCATACTGGAATTGTTGAGTTGCAGGATATCTCCAATGTTACTAAATCATTCCAAATTCTTTTCCAAAATGGTTGTACCAATTAAGAACTCCCACTCCATACCACATTCATGTTATGAGATTTCTCATTGTTCCATATTATTGACAACATTTGATTTTTTCAGACTTAAATTTTAGCTAATCTGGTGGGTGTGTAGAGGTATTTAATAATTTTAATTTGCATTTACTTAATTGCTAATATGGTTAAGGGAACTTTAATATATTTATTGGCTAAGTGGATTTCCTCTTTTGTAAAGTTCTTGTTAAGTCGTTTGCACATATTTATTGAGTTGCTTGACTTTTTCTTATAGCTTTGGCATAATTTTTATCTGTGTTCTGAGAAGGATCCCTTTGTTGGTTGTATTTTTTCAACCATCTTCTCCCATTCTGTCCCTTTCCTTTTCACTCTCTGTGTCGTTAAAGAATATAAATTCTTAATTTTAAAAGTCAAATTTATTCATCTTTCCTCTAATGGTTAGTGCTTTTTATGTATTAAGACATATTTTCTTATCTTGAGGGCATAAAGATATTCTCTTATATTATTATCTGAAAGCCTTATTGTTTGTATTTCACATTTAGGTCCATAATCTACCTGGGATTGATTTTTGCAATGGTATGAGGTAGGGCTCCAATTTCTTCTTTTCCTATATGGATACTTGATTGTCTCCCCATTATTTATAGAAAAGACTACAATGCTAGCATTGCATAAATCAAAGGGCCCTATCAGCACTGGTCTATTTCAAGATTCTCAATTCTGTCTCATTTGTCTATTTGTATATTTTTGTGCAAATACCATATTATTTTTATTACTATAACTTTATAAATCTTGTGAATAATGTTCCAATTTCTTCTTCTTCATGAAGGATGTTTTGCCTATTCTTAGCCCTTTATGTTTCTATATAAATTTTAGAATAATCTTGTCAATTTTCACAAAAATCCCATTGGCATATTGATTGGGATTTCATTGACTCTATACATTTTTTTATCATATGGGGTCTTCCAATCCATAAGCATGCCATCTTTATATATTTTTACCTCTTTAATTTCTGTCAATAAATTTTTATATTTTTCCATAGAAATTTTGCATATTATTTGTTGAATTTTTTCATGAGGCACTCTTTTTTACAAAAATTATTTTATAAACACTTGTTATTGTCGTATAGAAATACACTTAAGTTTTTCAATTTGTTGCTTTTTTCCATCAACATTGCTAAACTCTTTTATTGTTTTTAATATTTTATGTATAGATTCTGTTGAAGTTTCTAGGAACACAATCATATAACCTAGAAATAGTGTTTTATTTATTCCTTTCAAATCAGTAGAAAACTGGATTGTTTTCTCCAACTATTTACCACCTCTGAGCAATAGGATTATACAACCCAGTCTATTGTCATGTGACTTGCTTGTGTATCCCTTTCCATCCATTAATACTTATGGGAGGGCTATACTTTTCACAGCAATGACTTGGGAATTGGACATGTGACATGCTTTGGCCAATGGCATGTGAATTAATATGTTTGCCATGTTTGAACTGAAGCTTTAAATGCCACCTTGTAGGTTGGCTCAGGCTCTCTTGCACTGGTGTGACATTTGTCTGAGCAAGATTTATCCTAGATCGAGGTTAGTGCTTAAACTAGGACTAAGAATAAGAAGACATGTGAAGCCAAGCAGAGCTGAGTAGAACTGCAGCCAACCCAGTCTTCATGTAATGTGAGCAAGAAATAAATGTTGCTGTAATATTGGAGTATTACCGTAGTAAAAACCAAAATAAAACATAATCTTTATACCTTTACTTTTGTTCCAATTATTAAGCTATTGTCTCTCTGCTCCAAATTCACCCTTCGATACTCTGCTCTGTGGTGCTAGGTCTGAAGCATGGTACATTTCTCCTTGCAAGTTGGTTCCACATTAGATGTTTCCAATACTAGACATAAGAAGTATATTTTAAGGTCAAGGAAGGAGAGAAGGAATTTTCTCTTTTTTCATTGCTTCCTGTTCCTGTGAGCATCACTCCAGCAATGGCCCTATACCCCAGCAGTGTCATTTGGTTTCAGTAGCAATTGGCTCCAGTGTCCAGTATTTTTCCATACTCCCCAAACCAGCCTCATTGTACTTCCTCGAAGTATCAATTAACGCTGGAGATATTAGCAGTAGCCCCTCATCAAAGTTCTGAATCTCAGCTCCATGAGGTCCCTCTCTAAGGTTCTAAGTGCCATCATTAGCCAGGCAGCACCCTTCATAGAAAATTGGGTCCTAGCTTCTCAAGGCTTTTCCTCCAAGATTCTAGGTTTTGATAACCCTAACTTCTTCCCTTTGTCTTCCCAGCCCTAGGGGTAGTATCTGTTCCTGAAGTAACTCTCTTGTTATCTCAGTGTTCCTAATTTGCTTTTTCAGTCTTCTAATACTTATTTAACCAATTCACATTATTAAATTATCACTGTTATGTTAACCATTTTCTTGACTTACTGCACTGGCTAGGACCTCTACTTTAAGGCTTCATTGTCTTGTTCCCTATCTCAAATTGAAAGCTTTCAACATGTCATCATTAAGTATTTTGCAGTAGAATTGGTATTTCCTTTTTAAAAACATTAAGAAAGTTTCTTTTTATTCCTGGTTTACTAAAAGTTTTTATCATTAAGGGAAGTTGCATTTTACCAAATAAATTTTCTCCATATATTCAAATAATCATATAATTTTTTTCGTTAGTCTGATGCTATGGGTTTCTGAGAGTTAAACCAACATTGCATCGCTTCGATAAAACCAACTCAGTCATTATATAGTATCCTTTGCATATATTCCTAGAATTAGTTTGCAAATACTTTGTTTAGGATATTTGCATATACTTCATAGGTGAGATTGGCTGGTGATTTTCATTTCTGTCTTTGTGGGCTTTTTTTATTGTGATAATAAAAACATAACATGAGATCTACCCTCAACAAATTTTTAAGTGTATAATACAGTATTATTAACTACAAGACCAATGTTGTACAGCAGATGTCTAGAACTTTTTCATCTTGCATGACTGAAACTAGATCTATTTAACAGCAACTCTTCATTTTACCCTTCACCTAGCTCCTGGCAACCACCATTCTACATTCTGTTTCTATAGTTTGAGTATTTTAGATACCTCATATAAGTGGAATCGGGCAGTATTTGCTGTGACTGACTTATTTCACTTAGCATAATATCTTGAAGATTCCTCCATGTTGTAGCATATGAAAAGATTTCCTTTTTATGGCTAGATAATATTCCATCTATGTATATACCACATTTTCTTATCCGTTCATCCATCGATGAACATTTGGGTTGTTTCCACCTACTGGCTATGAATAATACTGCAATGGACATGGGAGTGCCAATATCTCTTCAAGATCTTTATTTCAATTCTTTTGGATAAACCTCCAGAGCTCAGATTGCTGGATCATATGGTAATTCTGTTTTTAATTTTTTAAGGATCTACATACTGTTTTCCACAGTGGCTGCACCATTTTACATTTCTACCGCTAGTGCATGAGTTCCGATTTCTTCACATCCTCACCAATATTTATTATTTTCTGTTTTCTTTTGTTTTCTTTTTTAATAATGGCCACCCTAACCAATGTGAGGTGATACCTCATTATGGTTTTGATTTGCATTGCTCTGATTATTAGATATATTAAACATCTTTTCATATACCAGTTGGCCATTTGTATGTCTTCTTGGGAGAAAGGACTATTCAAGTCCTTTGCCCATTATTTTAACTGGGTTATTTGTTTCTGCTATTGAGTTGTAGGAGTTCCTTATATATTTTGAGTATTGACCCCTTATCATATGTATGGTTGCAAATATTTTCACTCATTTCATAGATTGCTTTTTCATTCTGTTGATTGATTCCTTTACTGTGCAGAAGCTTTTTAATTTGAAGTAGTCTCACTTTTCTACTTTTCCTTTTGTTGCCTGTGCTTTTGGTGTCAAATCCAAGAAATCATTGCCAAATCCAATGTCATGAAACTTTACTCCATGTTTTATTCTAGGAATTTTGTAGTTTCATGTCTTCTGTTTAAGTCTTTAATCCATTTTGAGTTGATTTTAGCATAGAGTGTAAGATAAGTATCCAATTCCATTCTTTTGCATGTGGATATTCAGTTTTCCCATCACCATTTGCTGAAGAGAGCATCCTTTCCCCATTGTGTGGTCTTGGCTCCCTTTGGATCATTTTACCGTATATGTATGGGTTTATTTCTGGCCTCTCTATTCTGATTCATTCCTTGGTCTATATGTCTATCCTTATACCAATACCATACCATTTTGATTATTGTTGCTTTGTAATGTGTTTTGAAATGGAAGTGTAAAGGCTGTAGCTTTGTTCATCTTTCTCAAGATTGTTTTGGCTATTTGGGATTCTTTGTCATTCCATATGAATTTTACAATTGTTTTTTTCTGTTTCCGTAAAAATTCCATTGGGATTTTGATAAGGATTGTATTATATCAGTATATCACTTTGTGGAGTATGGACACTGACAATATTAAGTCTTCCAAGCCATGAAAATGGGATGTCTTTCCACTTATTTGTGTCTTTAATTTATTTTAGCAGTATTTTGTAGTTATCAGTGTATAAAGCTTTTGCCTCCTTGGTTAAGTTTATTCCTAAGTATTTTATACTTTTTGATACTATTCTAAATGGGATTTTTTTCTTAATTTTCTTTTTAGATTGTTGTTGTATCAGTGTATAGAAACAACTGAGTTTTGTACATTGATTTTGTATTCTGCAAGTTTACTGAATTTTTCAAACAATTTTTTTTGTGGAATCCTTAGAGTTTTCTACATATAAATCATGTCATCCGTGAACAGAGATAATTTTACTTCTTTTCTGATTTGGATATCTTTAATTTATTTTTCTTTCCTAATTGCTCTGAGTAGGACTTCCAGTACTATGTTGCACAGAAGTGGTAATAGTGGGCATTGTCATTTTGTTCCTGATTTTAGAAGAAAGTTTTCATTTTTTTACCACTGAATATGATGTGAGTGGTGGGCTTTCCATATATACCCTTTATTATGTTGAAACAATTTTTTACAATTCATAATTTGTTAAGTGTCTTATCATGAAAGTGTGTTGAATTTTGCCAAATGCTTTTTCTGCGTCTGTTGAAATGATCATGTGAATTTTATTGTTTATTCTGTAAATGTGTTGCATAACATAGATTGATTTTACTTTGTTGAACCATCCTTTTATCCTAAGGATAAATCCTACTTGCTCGTGGTTTATGATCCTTTTAATTTGCTGTTGAATTCGATTTTCTAGTATTTTTTTGAGGATTTTTGCATCTATGTTCATCATGGATATTGACCTGTACTTTAGTTTTCTGGTAGTGTCTAGCTTTGGCATCAGGGTAATGCTGGCCTCATAAAATGAGTGTGGAAGTGTTCCCTCCTATTCAGTTTTTTCAAAGAGTTTGAGAAGGATTGACATTAATTATTTAAATGTTTGGGGAGTGACGTCAGCATCATGGCGGAGTGAGCTTTCCTGTAAACCCTTCCCCCGACAAGATACAACAAAAGCAACAGTCACAGACCAAAAATGGAATCCCAGACAGTGAAAAGCTAGAGCGGAAAGATCCACACTGCCGCACATCTGAGAGCGGAACGTGCTGGGCCCCCGGAGGAAGTGGGGAGAGGTAAGGAGAACTCCTCTCCCTCCCCATCAGATCAGCGATCCCGGTCCACGTGGCTCTCAGAGAGGGGGGAGGGGCGGCCCTCGGTGGGGAAACTGCGGCTCTTCGGACTCTCTCAGCCAGTGGGAAACTCCCGCACAGAGGACTCAGAGGGGCCACAGGGCTACCATCAACATCTGAGCACCCCAGAGAGTGGATAAAGAGGGACAAACGAGAAGCCTCCCATGTCAGGGACCCAGAGGGCAAAAGAGAGAGCTCCCCCCTCCCCGCAAACCAGACTCTGCAGCTCAACCGACCAGACCAGACCTAGCAATCTGCGGCAGACCAGACCAAGTGATCCGTGACAGACCAGACCAAGGGATCCGCGGCAGACCTGATCAAACGACTGGACCCGTGGATCGCAGCGGGAAAAAAAAACAAAACTGCAGATCGCAGCAGAAAAACCGGGGCAGAGTGCAGGGGGCTTAGACTACACAACACTTTACCACCAGACAGTGGCGGCAGGTGGAAATTGCAACCAGAGATTTCCAGGATGAGGAAAAACAAAACCAACACAGGAACCACAATGCAAAAATATATGAAATCACCAGACCAGAAACAAAATGACAAGCACCCAGAAATCAACCCCGAAGACACAGAAAACCATAAACTAAATGACAGAGATTTCAAAATAGCTATCATAAAAACACTCATCGAAATACCAGACAACACAGACAAACAATTCAATGAGATTAGGAGTTTCTTCACAAAAGAGATTGAAATCATAAAGAAGAACCAATCAGTGCTGATGGAGATGAAGAACACAATGGAGGAGATAAAGGAGAATCTGGAATCTTTAAAGAACAGAGCTGACAATATGGAGGAAAGAATTAGTACTTTAGAGGATAGAAATACAGATATACTCCAGATGGAAGAGGAGAGAGAACTAAGACTAAAAAGAAATGAAGAAAGACTCCGAGAAATATCTGACTCTATTAGAAAATGTAACACAAGAATTATAGGTATTCCTGAGGGAGAGGAGAGGGAAAGAGGAACAGAGAGCCTATTCAAGGAAATAATAGCTGAGAATTTCCCAAATCTGGGGAAGGAGCAGGAAATACCAGTAAGCTAAGCCAACAGGACACCTATATATATTAACAGACAAAGGCCTTCACCACGACACCTAGTGGTAAGGCTAGCCAGGGTCAACGACAAAGAAACAATATTAAGGGCAGCTAGACAAAAACAAAAAATAACGTACAAAGGAACTCCCATCAGGCTCTCAGTGGATTTCTCAACAGAAACTTTACAGGCTAGAAGAGACTGGAATGATATATTCAAAATACTGAAAGACAAAAACTTTCAGCCAAGAATGCTCTATGCAGCAAAAATATCCTTCAAATATGACGGAGAAATAGTAACTCTCCCAGATAAACAAAAGCTAAGGGAGTTCATGGCCACAAGACCCCCACTACAAGAAATACTCAAGAAGGCCCTCAGGCCTGAAAAAAAGAAGAGAAAGGGAACACAAAGCTTGGAGCAAGGAGAAAAGTAGGTAGACAAACTCAGAAAAATAGTAGATCTTTACTGGAATAGGTTAGCAACCACTTAAATACTAAATTCAAAGATCAAAGGAAGAAATTCACCAAAAGTAAATTTAACCTCATCACTGTAAACACACAGCCACAACACAAGATAGAATAAGGTATCACAAGAACAACTTAGAAGGGGAAGAGGAAAGTGACTGAATTGACTTAGTATAAGGAAATAGGAGGCCATCAGATAATGGACTATCTCATACACAAGATTTTTTGCCCAAACCTCAAGGTAACCACTAAACAAACAATCAAAGCAAAACCACATATGATAAACAAAGAGAAAACTAGAAGAGTCATAAGACAGAACAACCAAACTGAATTGGCAGTCCAAAACAAATGGGACAAGAAACAAAGGAAATGCAAAAGAACCAGGAAATAAGTGACAAAACAGCAACATTAAGCCCTCATATATCAATAATTACCCTAAATGTAAATGGATTGAACTCTCCAATCAAAAGATACAGAGTGGCAGGATGGATTAAAAAGCAAGACCCAACAATATGCTGCCTTCAGGAAATACATCTTAGCACTAAAGACAAGCACAGGCTCAGAGTGAAAGGATGGAAGACAATACTCCAAGCTAATGGCAAACAAAAGAAAGCAGGTGTTGCTATACTCATATCAGACAAAGTAGACTTCAAGATAAAACAGGTTAAGAAAGACAAAGAAGGGAAATATATAATGATAAAAGGGACACTCCATCAAGAAGACATATCACTTATAAATATATATGCACCCAACATAGGAGCACCAATGTACATAAAGCAACTATTAACAAATCTAAAAGGAGAAATCAACAACAACACAATAATAGTAGGGGATCTTAACACCCCACTTACAGCAATGGATAGATCATCCAGACAAAAAGTTAATAAATGTTTGGTATAACTTGCCAGTGAAGCAATCTGATTGTGGGCTTTTCTTTGTTGGGAGATTTTTGATTACTCATTCAATTTCCTTATCTATTATTGGTCTGTTGAAGCACTCTATTTCTTCTTGATTCAGTCCTGGTAGGTGGTATGTTCCTAGGAATGTATCCATTTCTTGTAGGTTATTCAATTTATTGGCACATAATTGTTCATAGTAGTCTCATAATCTTTTTAAGTTTGGTGACAACAATTCTCTGCTTTCATTTTTGATTTTATTTATTTGAGTTTTCTTTCTTCTTAGTCTACTAATGATTTGTCAATTTTGTGTGTCTTCTCAAAAAGAAAACAACTCTCAGTTTTGTTGATTTTTCTATTGTTTTTCTATTCTCTATTTCCTTTATTTCTGCTTTAATCCTTTTTTTTTTTTTTTGGTGAGGAAGATTGGCCCTGAGCTAACATTTGTGCCAATATTCCTCTATTTTTTGTATGTGGGATGCTGCCACAGCATGGCTTGACAAGCAGTGTGTAGGTTTATGCCCGGGACCCAAAACCACAAACCCCAGGCCATCGAAGTGGAGTGCTCAAACTTAACCACTATGCCACTGGGCCAGCACCATTTCTGCTTTAATCTTAATTATTTCCTTCCTTCTGCTGACATTGGGCTTAGTTTGTTCTTCTTTTTCTAATTTCTTTAGTTGAAAAGTTAGATTGTTTATTTGAGATCTTTCTTTTTTTTTAAATGTTGATGTTTAACACTATAAACTTCCCTCTCAGTATTGCTTTTGTGGCGTTCCATAAGATTTGGTATGTTGTGATTTCATTTTCAATTGTCTCACAATATTTTCTAATTTCCCTTTGGATTTCCTCTTTGACTCATTAGTTATTGAAGAGTATGTTACTTAATTTCCACACATTGCTGAATTTTCCAGTTTTCCTTTAGCCATTAATTTATATTTCATTCCTTTGTGGTAATAAAAGATACTTGGTGTGATATCAGTCTTCTTAAATTTGTTGACTTTTTTTGTGACCTAATGTGATTTATCTTGGAGAATGTTTCATGTACGCTTGAAAAGAATGTATATTCTGCTGCTGTTGGGTATAATGTTTTGTATACGTTTATTAGGTACATGTGGTCTTTAGTGTTGTTCAAGTTCTTGGTGTCATTATTGATCTTCTGTCTAGATGTTCTATCCCTTATTGAAAATAAGATATTGAAAGCCCATACTACTATTCTGTTGCTGTCTATTTCTTTCACCAGTTCTGTCAATGTTTGCTTTATATATTTGGGTGTTCTGAAGTTGAGTGTGTATATATTTACAATTATTATACCTTCTTGGTGAGTTGACCCTTTAGTCATTATGTAATATCTTTCTTGGTCTCTTTTGGCAGTGACTTAAAGTCTATTTTGTCTGATATAAGTATGGCCAACTTTGTTCTCTTTTGGTTTCCGTTTTCATGGAATATCTTTTTCCATCCTTTTACTTACTGCCAAGTGTGTCCTTAAATCTAAAGTTTATCTCTTCTAGACAGTATTTGGTTGGATCTTATTTTTCAATCCATTCAACATCTTTATGTCTTTTGATTGGAGAAATTAATTCATTTACATTTGAAGTAATTATTGATACATAAAGACTTACTACTGCCATTTTGTTAATTGTTTCCTGTCTGCCTTTTAACTTGTTTATCCTTTGTTTCCTATCTTGCTGTTTACTTTTCTGGTTTGTTGATTCTTTTGTCATGACATGCTTTGATTCCTTTCTGATTTTCTTTTGTCTATCTTCTACAGATATTTTTTCCTGGTTGCCATAGGGCTTACATAAGACATCTTATGGTTATAATAATATATTTTAAGCTCATAACTTCAGTCCCGTGCAAATATCCTACAGTTTTACTTCTCCACCCCACATAGTTTATGTTACTGATGTCACAAATTACATCTTTTTATATTGTGTATCTATTAACATCTATTATATGGTGTATATAATTGATAGTTATAGCTATTTTTTATACTTTTGTCTCTTAACTTTTATACAAGAATTAATTTATGCATCACTATTATAGTATTACTGTATTTTATATTTGTCTATATATTTACCTTTACCAGCTAGCTTTATACTTTCATATGCTTTCGTGTTGCTGTTTAACACATTTTCATTTCAACTCAAATGTCTCTTTTTGACATTTCTTTTATGACAGGTCTAGTGGTGATGAAATCCCGAAGCTTTTGTTTATCTAGGAAAGTATATTTTTTTCATTTTTCAAGGATAGTTTTCCCGGATAGTATTCCTAATAGTTTTCAAGGATGGTATTCTTGGTTGGCAGTTTTTCCTTTTGGCACTTTGAGTAAATAATCCTACTCCCTTCTCACCTGCAAGATTTCTGCTGAGAAATCACTGACAGTTTTATGTGGGTTCTTTTGTATGTGATGAGTCGCTATTCTCTTGCTGCATTGGAAATTTTCTCTTCATCTTGGAATTTTGACAATTAGATTAGAATATATGTTAGTGTGGATTTCTTTAATTTTTCCTAGTTGGAGTCCTTTCGGATTATCAAATATGGATGTCTACTTCCTTTCTTAAATTTGGGAAGTTCTCAGCCATTATTTCCTTAAGTAAAACTTTTGACCCTTTTTCTTGCTTTTCTCCTTCTGCAACTCCCATAATGTTTATATTGCTCAACTTCATGGTGTCCTATAAGCCCTTTGGCCTTTCTTCAATTTTTTTACTCTGTTTTTCTTTTTTTTCAAGTTCGCTGATTCTTTCTTCTATTTGATCAAGTCTGTTGTTGAACCCCTCTAGATAATTTTTCAGTTTGATTTTTGTATTCTTCAGCTCCAAAATTTTGTTTTTTAAAAAATATTTTCTATTTCTTTCTTGATATTCTCATTTTATTCATGTATTGTTTTCTCAAGATTGTAGAGCATCTTTATGACAGTAATTTTTAATTCCGTGTCTAGTAATTCATAGTCCTTTATTTCTTTAGGATCATTTTCTGGAGATTTATTTTGTTTTTTTGGGGGGCATATTTTCTTGTTTTTTTTTTTTTTTCCTTTTTTTTCCTGCGTCTTGTACTTTTGTGTTGAGATCTGTGCATTTGAAAAAACAGCCATTTCTCCCAGTCTTCATGAACTGGTTTTGTACAGAAGACAACTCTCACTAATCAGCCTGGCTAGAGATTCTGGGGGCCTCTGAAACCCTTTGGGGGGGATGTAACTTTTCTGGGCCTCTTTGTGCAATTTCTCAATTAGAGGCTCACTCCAGTTTCTTTTTTAGAAGCTTGTAATCTCTTGCTCCTTCTGGTGTCTCTTTCCAGCATTGTAAGTTTGCTGGTTTTACAGAATCAAGCAACCTCATTCTCTTTGGATACCCCAGCTACCAAGCATCCAACGCATGCCAGTTCCTGATTAGCACCCTGAGTCAGGCAAGACATACTAGTTTCTCAGGCAGGTCCCTCAAAATCCAGAATGTTAGACACATTCTATTCTTCTCTCTCCCTCCTGAGAGAGAAGCCTTCTGTTGTGCACATTCTTCCAATTGTGCTGAATCACGCTGGCTGCAACAAGCTGCCCACCATTCTTCTTTGTTATCAGTGACCCCCAAGCTTCCAAACTATGTTGATTTCATCAGTACTCTGAAAGAAATGACACAGAAACCAGTCTTTTAGGCAGCGCTCCAAAAAGCTCGAACATTAGGCACATGCTCCACTCTTCCTTTTCTTCCCTAAGGTAGAAGTCACAAGCTGCGGTATTCTCTCCCAGTGCAGACCTGTGCTGACTTGGGGCTGATGTGGGTAAACTGAAATGTCTCAGCTTTCCATTTCAGTGCAGCTATTCTCAGCTTTGTGCTTTCCTGGAGTATAGCAACTTCTTATTTGGAGTCTGGAAATTTTATATAGGTTTTCTGGTCTGTGTTTAATTGTTACATTGATGTTTCTGTGGGAGAACAACTGCTAGGACTTCCTTTTCTGCCATCTTGCTAATGTCATTGTCCTCTTTTTGACACTCTGGTATCAACAATATGGTAGCCTCATAAAATGAATTTTGAAACATGTCTACTTTCTTTATTCTTTGGAAGAGCTTGTGTAATATAGGAGTTACTTCTTTAAGTGGTGAAGTCACCTGGTCATGGATTTCTTTAGTGGGAATATTTAGCTTATGGATTAAATTTCTTTATTAGTTATAGAACTATTCAATCTTCCTATGCCTTTTTGGGATATTTTTGTTAACCTGTATTTTTCTGGGAATATGTTTATTTCAACTAAATTTTCTACTTGGAGTGCCATACATCTATTCATAATAACCTCTTATCTTTATATTGACTGCAGGATTTGTGGTTTTGTCCCTTTTTCATTCTTGATACTGGTTACTTGTGCTTACTTTCTTTTTTTTATTGCTCGTTTGTAAGAGGTGTGTCTATTATGAACCTTTCAGGTAACTAACTTTTAGCTTTTTTGGTCTTCTCTATGGTAGGTTTGTATCTCTATTAATTTCTGCATTTATATTATTTTTCCCTTCTACTTTATTTGTGTTTATTTTGATTTCCTTTCCTTAATTTCTTAAGATGGATCATTAGCTAATTAATTTCCATATTTGTTCCTAATATAAAATTTTAAGGCTATTCATTTTCTTTTATGTTCTACATTGACTCCTCACAAGTTCTTATATTTAGCATTTTGATTATTATTTACTTAAGAAGATTTTCTATTTTCCCATTATTTCTTTTTTGTCTAATAAATTGTTTAAAAGTATATTCTTAATTTTCAAACATATGGAGATGTTTCTGGTTACTTTTTTGTTACTATTTTTGAGCATACTTATATTGTGACAGGAGAACATATTCTATATTATTTCAGTACTTTGGTATATGTTGATATTTTCTTTTAGATGACATATATGGTCATTTTTTAACAAATATTCCATGTGTTCTTAAAAGAATATGTATTTTGCAGTTTTGGGTACATGAATATATGCATACCTTCATTAAGTCAACTTTGTTAATTATAATATGCAAATCTATATCCATAATGATTTTTTTGGTCTACCTGTGCCATCAATTACACATACAGATATGTTAAAATATCTACCATGATTGTGGATTTGTCTGCTTATCAAATAGGTTTATCATGTTTTGCTTTATGGTATTAGGCACATACTCATTTAGAACTTTTATTTCATCCTGATGAAATAAACATTTATCATTATATATTGACCTCTTTGCTTCTAGTAATCTTTTTACACTAAGGTTTATTTTTGTCTGACATTTCTATAGCCATATCTGCTTTATTTTATTTAGTTCTTTAATTGCCTTTTTCTATCCTTTCAATTGAACCTTTCTGAATCCTTATATTTTGGATCTGTCTTTTGAAAACAGCATACAATTGAGATTTTCTTTTTCACTCATTTTGACAATAAATATATTTTAAATGGTAGCAATTAGTCCACCTATATTTAATATAATTAATACTATATTTGGGTTTAAATGTATTATCTTACTTTGTGCTTTTAATGTCTTACCTCTTCTATTTTCCTTTTCATCTTCTTTCATTTCTTGTTTTACATTTTTAATTAATTTTTATTATTACATTTACCTCTCTATTAGTTTGGAAGTCATACTTTATTTAGTTGCTCTAAAAATTATAGTAAGCATCCTTGAATTATGAAAACAGAATGTTAATTGATACTTTTATCTTTCTCCAGGACAATGTAGGAAATTTATGACACTTTAATTCTATTTTCCCACCTTGTTCCTGACTTACATGCTAATTGTGTACTGTATTTAATTCTTCTCCTTTTTCTCCCTTTTCTTTCTCTGCTCTCTCTCTTTCCCTCCCTCTCTCTACACATATATATCTCCACGTAAGATATTGTCTTCTACATCCAAAATTTATATAGATTTTCCTAGACGTTTACCACTTTTGTTGCCTTTCATTTCATTTCTTCATGCATCTGTGATCATCCATTTGGGATTATTTTACTTTTAACTGATGAACACTTTAGAATATCCTTTAGTGTGTGTTTTCTTTTGGCAAACTTTCTTTGGCAAAATTTGGCAAATTTTTGTCTAAAATTGTCTTTATGTTTTTATTTTTTATTTATTTATTTATTTTTTGAGGAAGATCAGCCCTGAGCTAACATCCATGCTAATCCTGCTCTTTTTGCTGAGGAAGACTGGCTCTGAGCTAACATCTATTGCCAATACTCCTCCCTTTTTTTCCCCAAAGCCCCAGTAGACAGTTGTATGTCATAGTTGCACATCCTTCTAGTTGCTGTATGTGGCATGCGGCCTCAGCATGGCTGGAGAAGCAGTGCCTCGGTGTCCGCCCGGGATCCGAACCCTGGGCCACCAGTAGCGGAGCGCGCACACTTAACCGCTAAGCCACGGGGCAGGCCCTAAAATTGTCTTTATTTTGTCTTCATTCTTGAGAGACATTTTCATTGAGTATAGAATTCTAAGGTTGGCATTTATTTCCTAAAGGTACTTTGAAAATAGCATTCCTTTTTCTTCTGGCTTCAACTGAAGTTACTGAGAAATCAAATGTCTTCTTAACTGCTGTTTTCTTGAAGGTAAACATTTTTTATTTTGATAAATTTTAAAATATGTATTTTTTAGTTTTCTATAGTTTCCATATGATGTGTCTAGCTGTGGATTTCTTTTTATTTTCTGCTTGGGATTTGTTGGACTGGCCCAATTTGTAAATTCGTAGTTTTTACAAAAACTTCTCAGCCGCAATTTCTTCCAACATTGACTATGTTCCATGTTTTCATTTTCTTCTTTCTGGGACTCAATTAAATGTATCACATTGTATCTTTTATGTTTTATCCTCTCTTCCATATTTTCAATTGCAATACTTCTTTGGAATTCATTTTGGATAGTTTATTCTGACCTGTTCTTGAGTTCACTAAGCCTATATTCAGCTATGTATAATTTATTGTGAAACTCATTCAATCAGTTCTTAATTTTGTCATAGTATTTTAAAGTATGGAGTTTTAATTTAGTTCTTTATATGTGTGTTCTGTAGTTTTTTTTCCCTGCTAAAAATGTCAAGCTTGACAGTTATTTACTTAAATAAAATAAGCATAGTTGTTTTATAGTCTGCGTTTCATAATGTCAATATCTAGCATCTCCATGTGTCTGTTTTTGTTGTCTATATGTGTAACCTATTTCGTGGACAAGTAGCTACTGTCAGGACAGAATATGGAGAGACAGAGTTGTTTCCTATTGGCAAAGGTGTCAGACAAGCGTGCATTTTATCTCCCTATGTGTTTAATCTATATGCAGAACATATATGAAAAACAGGGCTAGACTCAGATAAAGGAGGAGTGAAAATTTGTGGAAGAAATATCAACAATCTAAGATATGCAGATGACACCACCTTACTGGCAGAAAATAACAATGACTTGAAACGACTTCTGATGAATGTGAAAGGAGAAGTGCCAAAGCAGGACTGAATTTGAACATCAGGAAGACAGAAATCATGACTACAGAAGAACTACACAACTTTAACGTAGACATTGAAGACTTTAAAATTGTTAAGGATTTTGTTTACCTTGGTTCAGTCATTAATTTAAATGGAGACTGTAGCCAAGAAATCAAAAGAAGACTGAGACTTGGAAGGGCAGCAATGAAAGAATTAGGAAAGGTCAAGTGTAAGGAAGTGTTGTTAGAAACTAAGGCCAAGATTATCCACCCTCTTGTATTTCCAATTACTATGTACAGGTGCAAAATCTGGGCAGTGAAGAAGGCTGACAGGAAAAAAAAAATATTCATTTGAAATATAGTGTTGAAGAAGAACTCTACAGATACCCTGGACTGCCAGAAAGATGAACAAGTGGGTCCTAGAGCAAATTTAGCTTGAACTATCACTGGAGGCAAAAATGATAAAACCGAGGCTGTCCTACTTTGGGCACACCATGAGAAGGCATGATTCTTTGGAAAAGATAATAACGCCAGGAAAAGTAGAAGGCAGCAGGAAAAGAGGAAGATCAAATATGAGATGGATTGACTCCATAAAGGAAACCATAGGCATGAGTCTACAGAGGCTGAGTAGAGCTGTTGAGGACACAACACTGTGGACATCACTCATTCATAGGGTCGCCAGGAGTCAGAGCTGACTTGACAACATGTAACAACAACATTGTTTCTTCTGTTTCTAGCTTATGGGGTCTTACTTCCTTGTGTATCTAATTTTCTGGACATTGAATACATTTTGTAGAAATACTATGAGATTTAAGATTACTATATTTTTCTCCAATGATGATTTTAGTTTGCTTTTGTCAAGTTCCTGGGGACAATAGCAAATCAGCAAGTTAAGGGTTGTTATTTTCTGAGCCTCAAATTCAGACTGCAGTTTTTGTGAGGGTTAGTCTCCTTCTGGCTTGCCCTTATACCTAGAGTTTAACCTCTTGTGTTATCAGTCAAAATCAGGGAAAAATTATATCAGATCCTCATCTTTTGTAGACCCTGACCTTTGAAATTTTTTTTTCCTAATTTTAGGAGACTACTGAACACACAGCTCTGTCTCTCAGTTGCCTCTTTTCGATCTGAAAATACTCCCAGGGTAAAAGTGACTTTGGTTTCCTGTTCTCTACCATACCTTACCTCAGTAATTCCTCATTATCTTCAAAGTTTTCATGCTTTTAAGAATATCGAAAAAATATTTTCTAGCTTTTCAGTTGTAATCGCCAGGAGCCAGAGGGAAATCAATCTAAATCAAGTTGTCTGCCATTATGAGGAGCACACGTCTTCAGAGGATATTTTGTTTTTACCTTTTTCCTGCTTCTTGACTATGCTCTAAAAAGGTGAGACTTAGCAGCTAATTGAGTTTCACATAAATAAGTTTTCTTTAAAAAACATTTTGGCTTGCTAATGTGAGCAATTTAGTATTAGACACCATATTTATTTTTATATTCTTAGCGCTTGGCACAGAACTGGCATTCGTGAATGTTTGTTTAATGAATGAATCAATTAATGAATAAAAACAGCATAGCATGCAACTTTCAAATAATGAACATTCTACCGCTATTACAAAAATCATATTTTATTTTGTGTTTGGTCAATATAATTATAGATCATTTTTTCTAAAAAAATGATGCAGGAGATAGAGTGATTCTATAGTAGAAACTAGCATCCATCAGAATCTTCTAATGACTGTGGTTATATTTTTTGGACATGAATCAAATTCTACTTCAAGTTTCTAGATTGATGATACTATTTTGTTTAGAAAATCACTTTTGTCAACCTATTTTCTATATTTGGGCATTAATTTTAAATTAAAGAGATTATTATTTTCTCATTCACAGCAGCTGTCTTTCCAAGGAGGATTTTGATAGTTGCAATATTATAGAAATTGTATCCAGCATGTATATGTCATATGTTTTATATATTATTTTCTTTGAAATTCATTTCAGCTGCTGTTATTTTAGGCTATTTTATATCCTATATTGTCAGAACCCTATACTCGGCTAAACATTTGTGCTCATAGTTATTTTTGAAATTTTTAGGTTTTTATTCAGGTCAAAGAGTCTTGATGCAGAAAGAAGACATGAAGTGTGAAAGTTTCCTTGCTTTGCTGATGAATGTGGTTTAAAAATATTCAGCCACAGAGAAGTTTGTACCAGACACAAAGCCATGGGCTGTTCATCTTTTCCAAATTGAGTTGTAAAGAAAACAGAATGAATTTAAATATTTGCCAGTAGGATTGATTTCATGAGAATCATTCCACGTATAAGTTCATCTGTCCAAATCAGTCTTCTATGACTGAGACATATTGCAGTACCACATAGGAAAACAAAAGGAGTTTCTAGCAAAGATACCTTAACAATTTAAGGTTGTGCTCTTTACATCTTCTGATGCAAGTTTTGACTTCTCTACAGCCTTTGACCTCAAGATAATGGTGCTATTTCTTCCCTCCCTACCTCCCTTCACCTCATTATGATCTACTTGGATTTGAACTGACACTATTTAGTTATCTCTTATTTCTTGCCTGTTCCCCTTTAATGCAAAACACCCTGACCTTGGAGGCCATTTCTTTTGGGGGGATAGATTTTTGCAAGCTTCATTTATATACACATGAATACTCATGCTCTCAGTTAACTGGTTATCGTTATGCTAGTGATGGGATAGAAAACTGGGAATGTAGGCTTTCCATCTTCGCCACCTTTCACTTTTTTCCCTCCTCGTCTACGCTTCTTTCTTTTTCTTCATTTTTCCTTTCTTCAATATTTCTGTTCTCTGTAGTCCAAAGAAGCAGGAAGTTGATGATGAGCTGAGAGTGGTGTAGAAGCAGGCACATCCAGTTTCTTTTCTCCACTACAAGCCTTCATCTATGTGATATCAACACAAGTGTCTGAGATGTGAAAATGCACAGTTAAATCTATTTCTGTCACTTAGTGGTGTTATTGGCTCATAAGAGTCAAGTGTTAGATTTCCAGGAATTTTGTGAGCTGGATGTTAAACCAGCCGTTATTGAAAATTAAATTATACAAACTTACAATTAAATAAATTATAATAAAAACAAAGGTAACAAGTACTTATGATTCTTAATTATTTACTACATTTTACTATTATCTATGCTCTTAAGGTTACTTACATCTATTGCACCTGCATAGTGGGAATACTATATAATGGTGTAGCACTGTACCTCGCTTCCCAAATCTGCCTTCAGTGATATCATGTTGCTAGCTTGAAACTGCCCACAGTGAGTGTATCTGCACTGTGGAAATAAGTAAGTGCTACAAATAAGGATCTGGATTTATTGTTTCGTTGATTTTTTAACCTAGGAGTCAGCAATCTACAGTCCACGGGCCAAATCGAGCCTGCAATCTGTTTTTGTAAATAAAGTTTTACTGGAACATAGCCAGTTCTAGTGCTGCAACAATGGAGTTCAGTGGTTGTAACAGTGACTGTATGGCTTGCAAAACCCAAAATATTTACAGTGTGTCCCCCTAAATAAAAACTTTACCAACCTTTGGCCTAAATTTAAGAATATGGTGGAGAAAATGTTGGTAATGCAGATTAAACTTAAAAGTGTAATGTGTCTGTAGCTGTGACACTGTGAGTAGCCTAAAAAATTAAGGAATTATTCTTTCAGTATTTGAAAACTATTATCCAGTTCAGTAAAAAAGTCATTCACCAGCAAATACAGCAAATATTTGCCAGTATGCCACAGTATGAAACAATCAGAATATACTGGCTATATTGAAGAAAAAATGTAAATAAAGGTACAAATTAATACTGCATTTATTTCGACCAGTTTTTTTTTTCTTTTTTTTTTTACAGGGAAAGATTCGCCCTGAGCTACTAGCGTCTGTTGCCAATCTTCCTCTTTTCTTTTTCCTCCCCAAAGCCCCAGTGCATGGTTGTATATCCCAGTTGTAATTCCTTCTAGTTCTATGTGAGCCACCACCACAGCATGGCAACTGACAGATGGGTGGTGTGGTTCCACGACTGAGAACCAAACCTGGGCTGCCAGAGTGGTGAGAGTGCTGAACTTTAACCACTAGGCCATCAGGGCTGGCTCTATTTCGACCAGTTTTGAATATAGCTGGATTATAAACTCTGAGGACAGGGATGTTTTATTTCTGTGGTCATACAGCATCTAGCACAGTGCTGAACACATGGTAGCCACTCAGCTAATCTCTGTGAATTATAAATAATGATTCTTACCTGAGAGGAAGCCTTTACCTTATATTCATATACAACTAACCTCCAAATATATGTTTTGATCTTCCCAGCAAACTTTGAAGGATATAGGGTGTGGATTATTAGCTCTATTTGGCCAATAAGGAAAATGAGGCATATAAAGTTTAAATTACATATATATACTTTTACTACTCAAAGTGTGGTTTAGATGAGCAGCAGCATCTCATAACTTTTGACCTTGTTAGAAATGCAAAATGCAGTATTTCAGGTGTACCCCAGATCTACTGCTCCAGAAACTGCATGTTAATAAAATTGCCAGCTTATTCCTATGCACATAAAGCTAGACCAAGAACTTCTGAGAAGAGAGCTCTGGCATACTGGCTTCCTAATATGCTATGCTTTCATATTTCAAAATATGAGAAACTAAGATAATACTCCAGTTTCTTGGATCCAAGAAATAACAGAAAAAAAAAATTGTTCCAGTGTGTTAGTTCTCCTTTAACTTTATTATGCAACTTTATTTTCACAATCGTTTCCCAAGGCAAATAGGATGAACATTGTTATGCCTTTATTAATGATGAGTTAATAATGGTACAGATAACTGATTACTGTTTTAACCAACTTTAAACAGTGTGTTAGTAACAAATTGGTCAGTTGAGCTTTTTATATCAGTTTATTTTCCTATCAAGGTCAGTTAAAGGAGATGGGAAGAGATAATTTTGTGATAAACTCAGACCTCTTTTATAAAATATCTGGGTGTTTCAGGCTCCTGAACACTCCACGCACCCCCACCCCATCCCACAGAATTCATGAAAAAATTAGCAAAATTAGGGGTTTGAGCTTGAAGTGTCTGGGTAATTTTGTGTAAACTCAGTCTTACTTATTTAGGCTTTAATCTATATAAGGACCTTTTAACCTCTAAAATTTTTAATTGCAAACAATGCCCGATTACTAACAATAAACAAAGTAATTGCAAATGTTATCTTATTTTTAGTTAAAAAAATCAATAAATTAATTTTTCATAGCAAGGTAAACAATTCAATTCTTTTTAAACTAATATACTATTTTAATCTACTAAAGAAATGGCACAATGGATAATTAAGTATTTCATATTCCTGTGCAGAGCAGTGTATCTCGTTAGATAAAATTATTGATATCTACTGCTCATACTAATTTATTATATATGATATTTTATTATTTTATTTTGAATGTTATTACATAAAATCAAAAACATATTAACTTTATTATATGGTAAATTTTTTACTTCTTCAAGGTACTCCTCCCCTTTCTTCCATCTTCAGCAAGCTATACAGAGATACTTGTGCAGGTCTCCATTAATCCTGAATTTGCTAGATGATATCAGAGGTACAGTGGGTTTCCACAGAAATTAATTTGTCCTGACAACAGGCCTAAAGATTGGAGTCCAGGGATCACTTGGCAAATTCCCTTTAAACCAATCACAATAATAAACAGAAAACTGATAACAGTTCTAAAAGACCACACAGAGGAAGAACCAAGAATAGACTTGCTGTGTGTATATCTATGAATACTTCTTTTAAACTAGCTTTCAGAAGCTTATGCTTGTTAGGATTTATACATGATGATTTATGAATGTTTTCATGTTATATCATTCAACAGACAGTGCAAACTTACATTTCAAACTGATTATTTAAGCATAAATAATAACTTTAATTAGTTAACAAGATCCCATTATAGCTATTGAATAAGAGTTATTAATTTATTTTTAATATTTGAATCTTTGAGAACAATTTTTCAATATTCTATGGTGATTCAAAATTCATAATATGTTTATCCCTACTGGCAAGTTTTAGGGGAGAATTTAATGTGCACAAATAATGATTCACAAATCACTTAGTAGTGGTTTAGTATTAAGTAGTAAAGAGCAATATTTTATATGTTCATTACACAATTTTCCATTCAAATTTAGAATTTGGTTTAAATAAATTTTTAAAATAACAGTTTATTGAATTCTAAGAATGAAAACAGCCTAAGTGGCAGCATTACTGCAGTTTTATTCTTACACTGCTTTTCTCATGCTAAACTATTAAATGAGCATTGTCTATCCTAGGATTCATGTTTGTGTGTATTTATACTACGTGTATTATATGCTGCTTGCGGTAATTTTTGTTTCTGTCCTTTTAATGGCTAACCCACCATGTGAAGGAAAAGAACATATAGTCAATTTGGTAACTGGAAATGTTGAAAATGTGTAACTTGCCAATATATGTTTGAAAACACCATTCTTTGTTTATCAGTGACCTCTAAGGTCCCTTTCAGATCCATGACTTTCCATATATATGCGATAAAAATCTACCAAGAACGTTCTGCTTCTTCATCCTAAAGACATAAAATAGAGTAAGTAATGAAATTTGAGATATATGGATGATAGAATTTGAAACACAGGAAGAAAATTTGAAGGTAAAGCCTAAATTTTATTTCAATGACCAGGGATGTGTTCTGAGTCAGAATTTTAATGCACGCAAAGGGATATGTGAATATATTTTTAGAAGCAAAGTAGAGTGTTTGACAAGCATGACGATGTATCTAATTGCATGAGTCATATGTGATTATCTCTACCATCTCAAGTTTTTGTTTAGAATGAATTTTGGCTCAGATTTTTAACACAATCATTGCAAACTTGTCAAAAAATGCCTTGTCCTTCTTCACACAAAATTTTCAAGGAAAACATGAATGGCTTGTGATAAACAGAAATATTAAAGTTATAAAAGTGCAGATCCTAGGGAAAAGAGAGACTGAATTTGCCTACCCAAAGTTCCAATGCACAGTGACAACTCAGGAGGAAAGGTCATGTTGTGGGAGTTTTTATATCACTATGTAAGGGTGGGTGGCAGTTTGCCAGCATCTCCATAGCTAAGGTCTTGAAAGGACTGTCTCTAGCATTTGAGCAGCATGATGTGTATGCTTAAATGGAAATTTTTGTCTACACCTTTCCAATTCAAACATTTCCCATATACTGGAAAATAATCAAGTATCTACTTAATTTCAGATTTCACACTTAATACATTTTCTTAAAGAAAAACAATACTATATATTAATGTCTATCAATGAATTGTGTGGAAAAGTTAATATATTTCAATTCAGCAAACCATTGAATAGTGCTGTTCACATTCATACTTTGATATATTTATTGCACAGGGAACAATTAAAGCAATCAGTTTCTGTGCTTTGTAATTAATTATTCTATCTTTTTATACCAAATCAAATTTTACTACCATTCCTGTTAATACATAGTTCTGTAATAGACCAAAGACACACAAAATAAATTCTGTTATAGACAATCAATTCATGCCTTTCAGCACACAAATGCTAAATATTTTTAGTTTAGACTAGAAGAGTCAATATATTTTTTTCAGTTATGTTATTTTTCCAAGACTACTTATCTGTTTGAATTGACTCTCTGTATATTAGCTGATGGTTTTATGACAGCAAAAATGAACTTTTGAATATATTTTCCATTTGAATAAAGGCCCATATATGGCTAACTCTGTGTCCTAAAGGCTGATTTCCCTGTGGAGTCATTATTATGCACCTCACATTGTCATTCACCTACACTGTTGAACTTGCTATCAAATAACCTGCAAAACAGTACAAGTTATTTTGTGGCGTAGGGCAGATTTATGACAAACTAAGTTTGAAACAAAATAATGAATTCTTAACATTTATCCTGTCTCATATAACATGACTACTAATTCCATCAGATTTAATTTTAAATAAGGAAGTTACATTTCCTCTCCTTACATGTAGAAATTCCTCACATATTTCCTATTTGAATATGGTTTATGACTATATGCATTTCCCTATAAAGAACAAAAATGAGAACATCTTTCTTTAAGCCACCAAACTAGTTACCAGTCATCATGACCCTTTTATTCAGATTAAACTTTGGAAGCCCTTTTCAGTCTGTGAAATTAAAATAACTAGCCATCTTCTAACAACTTTCACAGACAGTAATTTTTTGTAAAAAATGAGAGATGTTCCACATTATTGTATAATGTTAATGGTGTACATTATGAAAATATACTCTACAATAGTGAAATTAAAAAAATTGTAAGCAGATCTAGTGTTTTGAAAACCTTTTCGGCTGTTGGGCCACTCCTGGTTCGTGTGAGAGCAGGACGCATGTTTGTGTGCATGTTGGTGGGAGGCGGGGGTAGGACAGAGAGCGAGTTTAGAGGGAATATGGTGGCTGATAGACATAGCTTCTGTAAAACGCTTCTCAGAAGTAGAAGGAATTAATCCTTCAGGTTTGGTTACTGGGCCCTTTAGATTGCTGCCATAATGAAGCTCCAGGGTATGAAACCACAAACAGGGAAGAAAGTGAGGATGCAGAAGGTAAGTTCCTATCATAGTTCAGTGGTAAGAAGTCACTTAAAATCCAAGAAGACTGTAGCACAGTATATATTTGAGTATATATATTTGAGAAAAGCTTATATTGTCATGATAGAAAAAAGGTAATGTCTGATGGAGAAAAACAGTGGTATTTATAAGAATGTTTATTAATAATTCAATCTACTTGAATTCACTGATTTAACTGGTTGTTTTGATATTTTTTAATGTTAAAAATGATAATATTATAATCACATTTAGATTTCTAACTATGATTTTTATTATGATTATTATTTTTTTGTTTTTAAGATTTATTGGGGTATAATTGGTATACAAAAAATTACACATTTTTAACTGTATACATGTTGATGAATTAGGACGTATACATACACCTGTGATATCACCACAATCAAGTGATATATATGTCCACTGTATCTATAGCCTCCAAAAATTTTCATTTATTCTTTTTTTTGTGATAAGAACACAGTATGATTATGTTTTTGTCATCATTTTTAACAGGACATGGCAATAGCAAAATCAGTAAATTACTGTAAAGTTTACAAAATGTTTTCATTCATTCATCAAATATTTATACATTGGCTATTTTGTGTCATTCGCTGTGCTCTTTGTCAGAGATCTATTAGTACTCTTTACAAGACAGTGGGTATTCCCTGCTCTCAAGGAGCTTAGTCTTAAGAGGAATGACAGACATTAAAAACAATAACATAAATCAATTTAAATGAAAATGAATACCAAAAGAAATATGGTGTACTTCTCACAAGACTGTGTAATATCTGGGGGCCTTATGTTGCTTTGAGGATGGTCAGGAAAGGCATTTGAAATTCTCCTTTGAAATTCACAAACTCTGTGAGGTAGTAAAAGCCAGTACTATTATTGTTCTTATTTTGAACATGTACTTATTGAGGTCCAAGAAAGTGGCAAAATGAAGATTGAAACCTAGATCTTTAAGATTTTTACTATGCCACACTCCTTTCCTGACAGCAATAATTTGGCAATTGAATAGTATGGCAAATTCCCTCTAAAATTACTCCTGAATGATTTGTACACTTACCAGAAGCTGATTGTTTTGCCTTCTCCAAATCATCTCTTCACCTTAAAATCTTCTGCTATAAGTAAGTTATTTTCTTTTATGTTATTAAATTACTAACGATAAGTAACATTGAACGAATGAATGAATGCTTGGTACTTTAAATTCTCACATCAGGTTTTATGAGAGAAACTAAGTTCAGAATCAGAAAATAATTATAATATTTGCATAAATGGAGTAAAATATTTTCTTCCTGTCCTTTACCTTTCTTATACTATAATATGTACTCTCCAAACACACTCTTTTAAAAGTAGTATATGCAATGAAACAGAACAAAGAAATTGTATGATCTTTGTGTCTTTTCAAAAAGACAAACAAAGCAAAACAAAACATACAGACAAATAAACCCAAGAAGTAGGATATTTTTTTAAAGAGCTTAGAGTGGTAGAAGACAGAAGGTAGAATAAGAAAAAGTGGAAAGGCTTTCTCCCTTTTCTTATTCACTGCA
Source organism: Diceros bicornis minor (assembly GCF_020826845.1). Lineage (NCBI taxonomy): Eukaryota > Metazoa > Chordata > Mammalia > Perissodactyla > Rhinocerotidae > Diceros > Diceros bicornis. Next base: position 75,871,631 of record NC_080781.1, on the reverse strand, counting down.
AACTGCTAAAAAGTTAAAAGAAAAACCTACTCAATGAAACAATAGTTCCTCCCCCACTAAAGTGTCTTTCACATCACTGTGAAAAATCAGCAGCAGGGCCAGAGGTAATATAAATGAATACTACATTGAATAAGAGTTAAAGTTGAAAGGAAAGTGTTATTCTTTTTCATAGCTAACTTTATAAAGTGGATGAAGATGAGTTCTTCAGCATGTGCTAGGAAGGAAACCATGGAGAAGGCTCTACTGTGTCTTGAGTATGTTACAACTGGCACAATCTGCGGATTCAAACAACTGTCCTAGTCAGTAAACAATTACTCAATTAAGTTATTTGAAAGAGTTGACTATTTTGTTGATTGACTTGACTAGTTAAGGAAATACTTTGTGACTCCCCCTTGTAGTCAAGGCATTGTGTCTAAGGGAGGTAACAGAACTTTTTGTTCCATTCACATCAGACTACACCTTGAGTACTGGACTAGGTTCTGGGTGCCACCATTATGTGCTTAGTAATATTTAAATTTCAGCACTCACATAATTTTGTGTCATTTAGAAAAAATAATATTTTTCCTTTGATCTTTAGTTCTGTTTTATTTCACATTACATATGGAAGTGCAGAAGAAGGAATCGTAATCTTCCTGATATGTAGGGCCTCTAAAGGTCTGATATAGCTATTAGTGTCACTCTTGAAGAGAGTCATTGATAAACTGACCTCTATTCAGAGGGGTATAAATATTAAATTAATCAGTCATGTCAGTCATTATAAAAAGACTTGAAGTGGTAACAGAGTGACCAAGATGATAAAGATGAAACTGGCCCACATCACATGAGGAGCAGCTAAAGAAATTGGAGGATATTTGGCTTGGGAAAAAATTACTTTTTTTGTGTACCAAAGGCTTTGGAGGGGGGAGCAAAATAGAGGTCTTCAAATGTCCAAAGGGCTATCATATAGAAGAAGGATTAACTTGATCTTTGACTTCAAGAGACAGAATTAAATCAATAGATGGAAGTTAAAGGGAGGCAAACCATGTCTAAATTCAAGGAAGAACTTTCTAGCAGTCATAGCTGACCAAAAATGGAATGGACTGTCTCAGGAGATAGCAGATTCTCTGTCACCTAAGATGGTCAAACATCTGGGTAACTGCATGGAGGGAAGAATCAAATGTTGGCATAATGAGAAAAACAAATAAAATGTAGTGAATCTTCATGCAACTAAATATATTCACTTTTTTTTGGTTTTAAAATGTCTTTTTCTTTTTGAAATGATGGTGTTGACAAAATTTTAAATGTTCTTACTTAGCAAAACAAGTTGGCAACTCAATGTTAATCACTTCATAAACACTTTCAAAATAAAAAGAAATTTACTGGTCTGTGGAATTGAAAATTTTGGAAGCACTGGACTAGATGACCCTCAGGATTCTTTCCTATGTTGAGTATCTATGATTAAAATTTTTGAGAGTGACAGAAAAGGGTGGAAGTCTCTTTACAATCATTAATAATTTTGTATGAATGAATGTATCAGATTGTTTTTTCCTTTTCAGGCTAGGCCTGATCCACCGAAAGGCCCTATACTTCTAGCAAGGGAAGGGGATATTGCAAAGAAAGGCAAAGAATGCAGGACACATCTAAGTTAAACATGTCAGTCTTCAAAATTTTGCTATTGCTAGCTATATTCTGTGTTCTTCTCCACTGTCTTACTATGTCTCTTTGAATTTCTCTGTGAAGTATTTTTCTGCCTTAATGTCTCTACTATTTTAAATAATTATTCACTTGGAAGGTGTCATTAGCAAATGGGTCAATGTCACTAGTGAGTGACTGATTTCATGCATATAAAGGAGTCATTTGGGGGTTTGTAGTTGCAGTATCAGAGTCTTACAAGTGTTATTTTATTCAGTTTTACTTAAAACATTATGTTCTTGTTTGGCAGTGCATTGTTTTGAATACGCTTTGGTACTGATCAAATCAAATATTTTCCTAGATAAGAGCCCTATCTGTACTCTGCATGTAAAAACAGTTGAGAATTTCAAACCTGGACAAAAATACTTCTATTAGATAGTTAGTTTTCACATACGGCAACAAGAGGTTTTAAAAACCTCGTAAATATATGTAATGTTTATTTGTAGAGTTAATTAAAGACAAAGGCAGGAACTTTTACTGTCTCTGGTATTGAGTAATGCTACCTATCATTCAACAAAATTTTCTTTTCTTTTTTTTTTTTTTTTGTGAGGAGATCAGCCCTGAGCTAACATCCGCCAATCCTCCTCTTTTTTTGCTGAGGAAGACGGCCCTGGGCTAACATCTGTGCCTATCTTCCTCCACTTTATATGGGACGCCGCCACAGCATGGCTTACCAAGCAGTGCATCGGTGCGCGCCCGGGATCCGAACCAGCGAACCCCGGGCAGCCGCAGCGGAGCGCGCGCACTTAACCGCTTGCGCCACCGGGCCGGCCCCAACAAAATTTTATTTTCTTAATCAGAATGCACACAATTTAGAATCTAAGATTATATGATATGTTTTTAATAGTCAGAAAGTTCCATTTTTATAAGTTCAGTTCCTTTTTTTCCTTAAAAGATGAAGCAAAATACCTCAACATTAGTGTCTATTAAAAATATTATTCTAAACACAGTTTATGAGGAACAATTATGTAATGTATGTTAATTACTTCAAATATGAAAATTCTTGTCACTTTACAAAACTTAGTTTCAAGGTTGTTTTTACTAAACAATGTTTTAAAAATAGTAGACATTAAGTAAATTCACTTTGATCCAATATATTTTATTTAATGCCACTATTTGGATGGATAGGAATGTGACAGCATCACTAAAAGTCCCATGCATTGAGTTTCCCATGAATAAAAGAGTATTTGATAACCAAAGCTGGAAAATCTAGAGGCATAAAAATTCCAGAAGGAAATCTACTTCCTTGAGATGCTTTCCAAAAGTAGAACCTTTCCAACTATTTTGAAGCTGTCCATTTACCATTTACTCTCTACAACAAGGTTAATGAAAATGTTTGCAAGTTAAGAGGACATTTTATTTCACTTATTAAAAATATCCCAACAATCCTATCTTTCAAAAGATGACACGTTCAGGTTTTATTTTTTTTTAATTAGGTGATGTTCCAGCAGCTGATATCACCATGAAGTAGGGAAAAAGCTGACCAACTAAGAATTAAGAACCAGAATGAAATGTACCCAGTGACCTTGTTGCTTTTCTAAGCATATAATTCTTTTTTAAAATTAATTCAATTAAAACCTCATGAAATGCTTTTCTTATACAATTATGCTTTCAGCTCTTGCCTGAAAATATCAGATGCACAAGTAGAAACTACATATATTGTATTGTGGTGAATTCAATATTCTGTCAATCCTTCAATAATTATTGAGTACATACTCTGTACTATGCTTTGGTCTATATACTGGGCAAACAAAGATGAATAGGAAATCGCCCTTCTCTCAGGAGCTCATAGTTTGATGATAGGATTAGAGACATATTGAGAAATAAATAGTTACAATATATTTAATCTCTTTATTCAACAACTCTCCTTTAGAATTTTCAGAATGGTAATCAACCAGAAAGTGTAGGCCAACTAGAGGGCAATTTTTCTCCTTTAGACTCCCATAACTTATTGTATTTGACGTTTCTTGATAACTGTGATTGTCAAACCTGGGGAAACAGGAGAAGTTTGTTTTCATTGCCCTCTTATGGCTTTTTGCCCCACGGCCTGAAAATACTATCTTTTCAAATTTCCTCCTGAATCTAAACTATGGGCACCTTAGGGCTGCTGAAAGGAGTTCTCTCCATGCACTTGAGCAAAATTAGGGCAGGGGACATATCTGTTTTGCCTCTGACTGTATCAATAGTGCTCAGTACAATGCCTAGCTCATAATAGACACTTACTAAATGATTTTTGAATGAATGAATGATTAAGATACAATATCTGATATGGTTAGTCATTTTTTTTTTCATTTTAAGGGAAGGACTTTTAAGTTTGTTTATCCAATTAATTTATAATTGTTTGGAAGAAATGAGGAACTATTTAAATGCAGATATCTTACTGGAGTTCTTTGCCTGTACCACCTGTCCCTGCAATGGATAGGGGAAAAACAGAAGTCAACAATTAGGCATCTCACTTCTGAACTATTACTGACCCCTGCTTTAGAGCATTAAAATATCTAAAATGACAAGATTACCATTTCAGGTGTATAATTTTTTTCATTTCCAGTACATTTTCTTTCATAATTTTTTTTTTTTGAGGAAGATCAACCCTGAGCTAACACCCATGCCAACCCTCCTCTTTTTGCTGAGGCAGACCGGCCCTGAGCTAACATCTATTGCCAATCCTCCTTATTTTTTTTTTCTTTCCCTTTTCTCCCCAAAGCCCCAGTAGATAGTTGTATGTCATAGTTGCACATCCTTCTAGTTGCTGTATGTGGGACGCCACCTCAGCATGCCCGGACAAGCGGTGCGTGGGTGCACGTCCGGGATCCGAACCCCGGGCCACCAGTAGCGGAGCGTGCACACCTAACCGCTAAGCCATGGATAGGCCCCTCTTTCAGAATATTTTTATGGACATTTGAAATCCATGTGAAGAATGGTTTATGCATAATAATTGGCAATAATTACAATGGAACAGATCAGAAAAATTATTAGCAGCAAGTTTGACATTAATTTCCAAGATAATTTATAAGGGCTCGTCTTTTTCTCCTCGCCTAGAGCCCTTTGATAAAAATGTTCTGTGTTTTGCTTTACTGTGCAACTTTAAATCGCCATGACAGATCATTTAGAATCTCCATTTCCTCCCTCTTATCCTCCCTTCCTTTTATCTCTTTCCTTCAAAAGATACCCCTCCTATTTCATTTAGCTCCCAAATGCTTACTTATCTCATTGTTGACATTGTCCTTTAATGTTTACAGGACTGGGGACAACTGGTGTCTTAAACCAATTGACTTTCCTTCGTCCTTCTAGTGAAAATTCCGGTTTAGCCCTTCCCACCTGGCTTTCAATAACATTAGAACTCTAGGCTCAGTCTTTTCTTGCCCAGAGCTAACTTGTAGCTTCACTCTGCCATAAGCTATAGAGATACTATTGCCTTAATTACTCATATTTCTCCTGCTGCTCATAATTCTGCTTGTCCCGCCAAAGCTCTCCATCTTCAGAGAGCTTCATGCCCTTCTTGTTCTTTGCATTGTTTTTTGCAAGTTTGCCAGATGTATAAATGATCTTTGTTGTTAAGTCTCGCATTTGACTAAATCTAGGAAGAAGCTAGTTGAGCGAATATTGAAAGAACCATATGTGAATGCTTCGGGAGTTGAACATTTATATGAAAAGAGAATATATTTCAATTACAGAGTTGATGAATGGCTAATGCATGTAATACATTCTAACCACTAATGATTTTTCTATGTGGACCTCCATAGAGTGAGTTTCTTGCATTTTATTTGGTTTTAAACTGTTAATGGAAACCATGTACATAATCTATCTATATTTTCTACTTGCAAATTAGATCTTGGCAAAATTTTTTCTTGTTCCATCTATACAGTTTAATTTGCTTTAAAACAGACTGAAATTTTACCTCACTTTAGATAAAGTCCAAGGTAGTTCTTCAGTAGTCTAGATGTAGTCTTTTGGGACTTTAGGTTTTCTATTTACTAATATATACCATTATTATTGTTATCTGAATTAATTAACCAACTAATCCTTTTGCTGATGCAACTGGAGCACCCTAGAGCAAACTGAATGCATAATGTCTCAGTTATAAGCACTAAAATTAGAATAATTTTTTAAACAGGGATCTGCTTTGTCCATTTGCAATTAAATTTCTTTTATTAACTGATTTATTCCACCACAGATAGAATTCAGAGGTAGGAAGTGCATTTTGTTTTTAATGCAGTCATTTTTATTTTATTCATGGGTATGCTTTTTATTTATTCATTAGTACCCTTTGTTTCCATAGTCATCATAATCAAGAAAAATAATCAGGAATAAAGCAGTCCTTTTAACTGCACACAAGGGACAGAGAACAGCATCAAAGAACAAAGGCCTAGGAATAGCTCTTGGTTAAGCAAAGAGTATCATTCCAAGAGAGATCCGAGAATCTGTGAGCAGGCAAGGTGTGCATCTCTTTGCCATCATCAGTTTTCCTGTTAAACTAGCAGTTCTCAACAGTGGAAAATAGTTTCTGCCTTTTATCATAGTCACCAAATCTTTTAGCTTATCCACCATTTTGTTCACAGATTAATTTTACTCTAAGAGAAGATAAGGGACTGTGAGTAGGATAGGTAAAATTCACCAGTTTATATTTTGTCAAAGTAGCAAACATATGAAGCTGATAGTGAGGTAGGTAGTGACAAGCAGGTTATGAGTAAGTCATCTAGGGAGACCATTTCTCATCCAATACTTTCACAAGGACAATACACAACCTGTAACCATCCCAAAAAAACCAGGACTATAGTTACCTGGAGATAGAAGAATGTAAAGACCAACATACAAGTGTGAAGTAGATCTCCAAACAGAAGTTTGAATTATAAGTAAAAAGGAAATAAGATGTCAATCTCAAGGAAAGATGATGATGCATCTCTAATAAAAATATCACAATTATAAATGTCCAATTCAAAAGACACCCTGGATTACTAAATACACATTTCACGATCCTTGAAAAACAGTGGACATGCCAAGCCAAAAAATGACTACCACAAAGTTATGACATTTACTTACATTAATTCAGATTTAAAATCATTAACAATTTTATATTCCATACAACATGGAGAGAATGACCAAGAATACTGAAATTATTTACCCGTGCCCAATGTTCTCTCTTGTTGTATGGCCAGCAATCCAGCAGAGGGAGCACATGTTAGTAAAGGATAACATACTAGACTAGACATCTATGAATATCTACAATAATGTGGGTATATAAATAATAGAATTAACCTGTGACTTAAATGTTGGCTTATACTTCATGAAGAAATTACTACGGAGATCTGTTGCTTTTTAAAACAAATTCTGTCTCCTTCTCTTTTCAGTAAAATCCTTCCTATTCGTGTATATTATTTCATTGAATGAAGAGTTTCTAATTTCTCCCTTAGAAGTTTCTTCAAGAAGTCTTAGGGAGGAAAAAACGGTCTTATGTGCTCTTCTCCATCAAGAGTACTAGTGTTTCTTTCTGACATAGTTTCCATTTACAATTTTGCAAACACAGTATCTTATGAAATATTTCATCCTCTAGACCTTTCTTTACAGTGGACAACTAATATACTAAGTACTGGACTCTATATGTTAATCTTGAGGAAGGATGGGAAAGAACACGAATGTCCTTTTTATTTTGGAGGGATCATATTTGGTTCTGTGGTCTTGTGGTACATATTTATGCTGCAAAAGATGGTCTCAGTTCATGAAGATCAGGCCAGATCTACATTAGAAACAGTTTGGTACTGGTTTCTACCTTCACGAAACTAAATGAACATAGTACAAGCCGATTATTTTGTAAATATAGAATATCTTTTATCTTTAGTTCATTAATGCGAATATACACTGCTTGAAAAAGGAAATACGTCACCAGTGTCCAAAAAGGTTTACTTACTAATTTTTATTTTCAAAAATAGAAATAGCTTTATTTTTTAATAACTTGTATGAAAGTTACAAATTCATAAAATTATAAAGAAGAAAATAAAATTGTACATATTCAGGGGAAGTTTTAAGGTAGTGAAACTACTCTGTATTATACCACAATGGTGGTTAAATGTCATTATGCATTTGTCCAAACCAACAGAATGTACAAAACCAACAGTGAACCCTAATTTAAGCTATAGGATATGGATGATAATAATGTGTCAATGAGCATTCATCAGTGTAAAAAATGTACCACTCTAGTGGGATATGTTGATAACTGGGGAGGCTAATTATATGTAGGGGCAGAAGGGTATGTGGAAATTCTCTGTATCTTTTGCTCAATTTTACCGTGAAACTAAAACTGCTCTAAAAATTAAAATCTATTTTAAAATACATTAACATAATAAAAAGAAAAAAAAATAGGCTGCAAATAATGTATACAATATGACTCTTTTTATGAAAAATAATATATACATAAATGCATCTATGTATATATTATACATATGTTCCTACCTTACGGTAGGAACAAATGTAAAAAGCTGTACGTCAAAACAATAGCCTGTTGGTGTGATGAATTATATTAATTGATTGTCAAATATTTAATCAGCTTTGCATACCTTGGGTAAATCTCACTTGGTTGTGGTATATAACTCTTTTTATACATTGTTGGATTTGATTTGCTAATATGTTGTTGAGGATTTTGCATCTATGTTCATGAAAGATATTGGTTGGTAGTTTCTTTTTTCTTGTAATGTCTTCGATTCTGCTTTTAAGATAATTATGGCTTCATAGAATAAGTTAAGAAGCATTTCCTCTGCTTTTATATTCTGAAAAAGATTGTAGAAAATTGGTATAATTCACTAGTAAACCCATCTGGACCTGGCACTTTCTTTTTTGGAAGGTTACTAACCATTGATTCATTTTCTGTAATAGATATAGACCTGTTCAGATTGTTTATGTCTACTACTGAGTTTTGTCACATCGTGTCTTTCAGGGAATGGATTAATTTCATCTAGGTTATCAAATTTGTAGCATAGAGTTGTACATAATGTTCCTTATTATGCTTTTAATGTCCATGGGACCTGTCATAACATCCCTTCTTCTATTATTGATACTAGTGATGTGTGGCCTCTATTTTTTTCTTGGGTAGTCTGGCTAGAGACTTACTGGTTTTTTTGATCTTTTCAAAGAACAAGCTTTGGTTTTGATTTTTTTCTATTGATATCCTGTTTTTAATTTCATTGATTCTGCTCTAATTTTTATTATTTATTTTCTTCTATTTATGTTGAATTTAACTTGCTCTTCTTTTTCTAGTTTCCTAAGATGTAAGCTTAGATTATTGATTGTAGATCTTTCTTCTTTTCTCATATATGCATTCAATGCTATAAACTTTCCTCTAATCTTTCACTGCATTCTGTAAATTTTGATAAGTTGTGTTTAAAAATATTTTAATTTCTCTTGAAATTTCTTCTTTGATCCATGTATTATTTATAAGTGTGTTGCTTAATCTCTATGTATTTAGGAATTTTCCAGCTATCTTTCTGTTACTGATTTTCAGTTTAATTCAATTGTGGTCTGAGAGCAGACATTGTGTGATTTCTATTGTGATTTCTATTTCTATTGTGATTTCTCCATTTTTTAATTGATGGGTTTAGATCATTGCTATTCAGTGATTATCAATATGGTCTGATTAATATCTACCATATTTGTTACTCTTTTCTCTTTGTTGCTTTTATTCTTTGTTCCCATTTTTGTTTTCCTTCCTTTTAAGCCTTTTGTAGTTTTAATTGAGTGTTTTATATGATTCCTTTTTCTCCCCTTTCTTAGAACATCAGTTATACTCTTTTAAACTTTTATTTAGTGAGTGCCCTAGCCTGCAATATACATTTACAACTAATTTAAGTCCACTTTTAAATAACACTATACCATTTCATGGATAGCACCAATGCCATAAAATAACAAGATAATCCTAATTCCTCTCTCTTGTCTCGTGTATAATTACTGTCATTTGCTTCACTTACACATAAGCATACATAATAGAATATATTGTTGCTATTATTATTTTGAACAAATTATGTGTTGATCAATTAAGAATAACAAAAGTCAAAGTTTTTATTTTACCTTCATTTAGTCCTTCTCTGATGGTCTACCTTTCTTCATGTAGTTCTGCGTTTCTGACCTATATCACTTTCCTTCTCTCTAAAGAACTTCTTTTAACATTTCTTACAAGGAAAGTCTACCGGTAACAAATTCTCTCATTTTTTGTTTGTCTGAGAACGTTTTGTTTCTCTTTCAGTTTTGAGAGAAAATTCCACAAGGCATAGAATTCTAGATTGCTTTTTAAAAAATTATTATTGAGGTAACATTAGTTTATAACATTATATAAATTTCAGGTGCACGTCATCATATTCCAGTTTCTGTGTAGACTACTTCGTGGTCACCACCCAAATAATAATTGCCATCTGTCAACATAAACATGTGCCCTTTTATCCCTTTCACCTCTGCTCTTCTTGCACCTTTGCCTGTGGTAACCAGCAATTTATTCTGTTTGTCCATGTGTGTGTTTCTTGCTGTTGTTTTTGTCTTCCATGTATGAGTGAAATCATACGGTAGTTGGTTTTCTCTGTCTGACTTATTTTGCTTAGCATCATGCCCTCAAGGTCTATCCAGATTGGTGCAAATGGCAAGATTTTCTCTTTTTGATGGCTGAGTAGTATTCCATCATGTGTGTATATACATATATATATATATATATATATGTATATACACACACACACATACCACATCTTCTTTATCCATTCATTCCTTGATGGGCACTTAGGTTGTTTCCACATCCAGGCTGTTGTGAATAATGCTGCAATGAACATAAGGGTGCATATATAATTTCAACTTAGTGTTTTTATGTGCTTTGGATAAGTCTCCAGAAGTGGAATAGCTAGATCATATGGTAGTTCTAGTCTTAATTATTTTTGAGGAATCTCCATACTGTTTTCCATAGTGGCTGCAGCAGTTTACATTCCCACTAACAATGTATGAGAGTTTCTTTTTCTCCACATCTTCTCCAACACTTGTTAATTCTTGTCCATTTAATAATAGCCATTCTGATGCGTGTGAGGAGATATCTTACTGTAGTTTTGATTTGCATTTCCCCAATACTTAATTAAGTTGACTATCTTTTCATGTGCCTGTTGGCCATCTGTATATCTTCTTTGGAAAAATGTCTGTTTAGATCCACTGCCCATTTTTCGATTGGGTATTTTGTTTTTTTTTCTTGTTGAGTTGTATGAGTTCTTTATATATTTTGGATATTAAACTTTTATCAGATATAGAATTTGAAAATATCTTCTTCTAATTGTTAGGTTGTATTTTCACTTTGTTAATGGTTTCCTTTGCTGTGCAGAAGCTTTTTAGTTTGATATAGTCCCATTTGTTTATTTTTTCTTTGGTTTCCCTTGCCCGAGGAGATATGATATTCAAAAAGATACTGCTAAGATCAGTGTCAAAGACCGTACTGCCTATGTTTTCTTTATAGCTTCAGGTCTTACATTCAAGTCTCTAATCCATTTTGAGTTAATTTTTGTGTATGGCATAAGATAATTGTCTACTTTTATTCTTTTGCATGTGACTGTCCAGTTTTCCCAACACCATTTATAGAAGAGAATTTCCTTTCTCCATTGTATGTTCTAGGCTCCCTTGTCCACAGATATCCACAGATGTGTGGGCTTATTTTTGGACTCTTAATTCTGTTCCATTGATCTGTGTGCCTGTTTTGATGCCAGTATCAAGCTGTTTTGATTACCATAGCTTTGTAGTATGTTTTGAAATCAGAGAATGTGATACCTCCATCTTTGTTCTTTTTTCTCAGGATTCCTTTGGCTATTTGGGGTCTTTTGTTGTTCCATATAAATTTTTGGATTCTTTCTTCTAGTTCCATGAAAAGTGTCATTGGAACTTTGATAGGGATGGCATAAAATCTGTAGATTGCTTGAGAAAGTATGAATATTTTATCTATGTTAATTCTTCCAATCCATGAGCTCAGAATATTTTTCCATTTCTTTGTGTCTTCTTTGATTTCTTTCAACAATGTTTTATAGTTTTCAGTATAGGTCTTGCACCTCTTTGGTTAAATTTATTCCTAGGTATTTTATTCCTTTTGTTGTGATTGTAAATGAGATTATATTCTTAATTTCTCTTTCTGCAAGTTGATTGTTAGTGTATAGAAGTGCAACTTATGTTTGCCTGTTGATTTTGTACCCTGCAACTTAACTGTATTCATTTATTATCTCTAATAGTTTTTTGATAGATTCTTTAGGGTTTTCCAAATATAAAATCATGTCATCTGCAAATAGTGACAGTTTTACCTCTTCCTGCCCAATTTGGATCCCTTTTATTTCTGTTTCTTGCCTAAATGCTCTGGCTAGGATTTCCAATACTATGTTGAATGAGTGGTAAAAGTGTCTTGTGTTGTTCCTGTTCTTAGAGGGATAGCTTTCAGCTTTTCACCATTGAGTATGATGTTAGCTGTCAGTGTGTCATATATGGCTTTTAATATGTTGAGGTACTTTCCTTCTATACCCATTTTATTGAGAGCTTTTATCGTAAGTGGATGCTGTATCTTGTTGAATCTTTTCTCTGCGTCTATTTAGAAGATCATATGATTTTTATTCTTCATTTTGTTAATGTGTTGTATCACGTTGATTAATTTGTGGATGTTGAACCATCTTTACATCCCTGGAATAAATCCCACTTGATTATGATGTAGGATCCTTTTAATGTATTGTTGTATTCAATTTGCTAACATTTTGTTGAGGATTTTTGCATCTATGTTCATCAGTAATATTGACCTGTAATTTTCCTTTTTTGTGTTGTCCTTATCTGGTTTTGTATCAGGGTAATGTTGGTCTCATAGAATGATTTAGAAAGTGCCTCTTCCTCTTTAATTTTTGGAAGAGTTTGAGAAAGATAGGTATTAAATCTTTTTTGAATGTTTGCTAGAATTCACTGGGGAAGCCATCTGGTCCTAGAGGTTTGTTTTGGGGAAGGTTTTTGATTACTGTTTTAATCTCCTTACTAGTGATTGGTCTATTCAGATTATCTATTTCTTCTTGATTCAGTTTTGGAAGGTTGTATAATTCTAACATTTTATCCATTTCTTCTTGATTATCCAATTTATTGATGTATAGCTTTTCCTAATATTTTCTTATAATCCTTTGTATTTCTGTGGTATCTGTTGTGATTTCTCTGCTTTCAATTCTGATTTTATTTACTTGAGCCTTCTCTCTTTCTTCTTGGCCAGTCTATCTAAAGGTTTGTCAATTTTGTTTATCTTTTCAAAAAACTGGCTCTTAGTTCCCTTGATCTTTTTTATTGTCTTTTTAGTCTCTATTCCATTTATTTAAGCTCTGATTTTTATTATTTCCTTCCTTTTACTGATTTGGGGCTTTGTTTGTTCTTCTTTTTTCCAGTTCCTTTAGGTGTATGATAGATTGTTTATTTGACATTTTTCTTGTTTCTTGAGGTAGTCCTGTAATGCTATAAACGTCCATCTTTGTACTGCTTTTGCTGCATCCCATACATTTTGGTATATTGTATTTTCTTTTTCATTTGTGTCTAGATATTTTTTAATTTTTCCTTTGATTTCTCCAGTGACCCAATAGTTGTTCACTAGTATTTTGTTTACTCTTCACATATTTGTGATTTTTTAAATTTTCATCTTGTAGTTGATTTCTTTTTTTTAGATTTTTAAGAGCTTTATTGAGATATAATTCACACAGTGTACAATTTGCCTATTGAAAGTCTAGAGCTCAATGATTTTTTAGTATATTCATAAATTGTGCAATCACAACTACAATTTTAAAACATGTGCATCACCCCCAAAGGAAACCCTGTACCCATTAGAAATCAGTCTCCATTTTCCTCCACTCTTCTCTTTCCCCTCCAAGCACCAGGAAACCACTGACTTACTTTCTGTCTCTATAGATTCGTCTATCTGGACATTTCACATAGATGGCCCTTTGTGACTGACTTCTTCCACATAACATAATGTTTTCAAGATTTATCCATGTAGCTGATTTTTTGTTTCATACCATTGTGGTCAGGAAAGATGCTTGGTATTATTTCAATCTTCTTAAATTTATTGATATTTGTTTTGTGGCCTAATATGTGATCTATCCTGGATAATGTTCCATGTGTGTTCAAAAAGAATGTGTATTCTGTGGTTTTTGGATGGAATGTTCTGTATATATCTATTAAGTCCCTCTGGTCTAACGTGTCATTTACGGCCAATGTTTCCTTATTGATGTTCTGTTTGCATGATCTCTCCATTGGTTTAAGTGGAGTGTTAAAGTCCTCTACTATTATTGTGTTACTGTCTATTTCTCCTTTTATATCTGTTAATATTTGCTTTATGTACTTAGGTGCACCTATGTTGGGCACATAGATATTTACAAGCATTATATTCTCTTGTTGGATTGTTCCCTTCATCATTATGTAGTCCCCTTGTTTGTCTCTTGTTACAGTTTTTGTTTTAAAGTCTATTTTGTCTAGTAAAAGTTTCGCTATGCCAGCTTTCTTTTCATTTCCATTTGTATGGAATATCTTTTTCCATCCCTTAACTTTTAGTTTGTGAGTATCTTTAGGTCTGAAGTATGTCTTTTGTATGCAGCATATATGTGAGTCTTATTTTTTTATCATTTCAGACACCTGATGTCTTTTGATTGGGGTGTTTAGTCAATTTACATTTAAAGTAACTATTGATAAGTATGTACTTATTACCAATTTGATACTTTTGTTCTGGATGTTTTTCTAGTTCTCTGGCTTTTTCTTCTTCTCTTGTTCTCTTTCTTTGTCATTTAGTGGGTTTCTTTAGTGTTATGTTTGGATTCCTTTCTATTTTTTTGTGTATATGCATTATAGGTTTTCAGTTTGTGGTCACCACGAGGTTCATATATAATAACCTATGTAAATAGGAATCTGTAGTAAGTTCATGGTCTCTTAAGTTTGACCTCTTACTAAAAGCCCTACACTTTTACCCCCCTCCCTCATGTTTTATGTTTTTAATATCATATTTACCTCTTTGATTTTTTGTTTAGTCTTTAAGCTCTTTTCATAAATATACATGATTTTAGAACTTTTGTCTTTTGACCTTCCTACTAGCTTTATAGGTGGTTGACACTACTTTTCCTGTATATTTAGTTTACCAGTAAATTTTTTCTATGATAATTTTCTTATTCCCCATTTGTGGCCTTTTCTTTTCCACTTAAATAAGTCCCTTTAACATTTCTTGTAAGGCTTATTTAGTAGTGATGAACTTTAGTTTTGGCTTATTTGGAAAACTCTTTATCTCTCCCATTCTGAATGATAACCTTGCCAGGTAAAGTATTCTTGGCTGTAGGTTTTTTCCTTTCAGCACATGAGTATATCATGCATTCCCTTCTAGCCTATAAGGTTTCTACTGAGAAGTCAGCTGATAGCCTTATGAGTTTGTGTGTGTGTGTTGCGTGTAACTTGTTGCCTTTCTCTTGCAGCTTTTAGGATATTCTCTATCTTTAATTCTTGACATTTTAATTATAACGTGTCTTGGTGTGGGCCTGTTTGGGTTTATCTTGTTTGTTGCTTTCTGTGCTTCCTGTACCTGGTTGTCTGTTTCCCTCACCAGGTTAGGGAAGTTTTCAGCTATTATTTCTTCAAATAAGTTCTCTGCCTTTGTCCCTCTTTTCTCCTTCTGGGACACCTATGATGCAGATGTTAGTATTCTCGATGTTTCAGAGGTCCCTTAGACTTTCCTCATTCTTTTAAATTTTTTTTTCTTTTTTTGTGTTCAGCTTGGGTGATTTCCTCAACTCTTTCATCCAGAGCACTGATCCATTCTTCTGTGTCATCTACTCTGCTCTTGATTCCCTGTAGTGAATTTTTAATTTCCATTGTTGCATTCTTTGGTTCTGATTGGTTCTTTTTTATATTTTCCAATTCCTTGTTGAAGTTCTCACTGTATTCATCTATTCTTCTCCCAAGATCAGTGAGCATCCTTATGACTATTAGTTTTTACTCTTTATCAGGTAGATTGTTTATCTCTGTTTTGTTTACTTCTTTTCCTGAGGATTTGTCCTGTTCCCTTATTTGGAACATATTCCTTTTTCTCCTCATTTTACCTACCTCTCTGTGCTTATGTCTACATATTAGGAAGATCAGCTATGTCCCCCAATCTTGGAGATGTGGACTTATATAAAAGATGCCTTATGGG
The DNA here is from genome assembly GCF_020826845.1 of Diceros bicornis minor. NCBI lineage: Eukaryota > Metazoa > Chordata > Mammalia > Perissodactyla > Rhinocerotidae > Diceros > Diceros bicornis. Next base: position 75,855,784 of record NC_080781.1, on the reverse strand, counting down.
GCCCAGGAGCATGATCTCCTCTTGTCACCCGTGCCAAATGCTACAGGAGTGTCCTCTGTGTGGGCTGTGTGTGCCCTTCTCTTGTAGTGTGGTTGCTATTGCTATGGGAACACTTCTATGCTAAGCTAGCTCTCCAGCTGGCTAGTTGTGAGGTCTGGTTGCACACAACCACTGCAGTTTTACTAGTAAGCAAGTCATGCCCCTAGTGTGACTAGTTGCTAGGCCCAGGGGGCAGACATTGCCCAGGTGAAGCTAGCTATGAAGCAAGTGGCTGATGTCAGCTAGCTTTGGGGTAGGGCAGGCTTCTGGCAAGAACTGGCTATGCTGCCCCACAGTGCACACATGCCTTGGGAGTGCTGATGGAGGAACAGGCCCCAGGCATGGCTGCACACAACTGTTTCATGCATTGGTAGTGGGGAAGATAGCCTGTGTGGCTGTTTGCAATGCCCAGGGACACAAGTCTGCTGTAGGCTCAAATCTGCTATGGGCTGGTTGGTGGGTGGGGCCAGTCTCTGGCGCAGGCTATCTGCTGCCTGGCTGTGCTTGATTGCCTTAGGTGCTGTAGTGGGTGAGGCAGATCTTTGTGCCAACAGGCTAGAGGAAGGATTCCAATGCCGCCTGCCAGAATCTTATCTCAGCACGGCTGAACTAGATCACAGTAATGGCTCTCCATCCAGGTTCCTGCCTCCTCTCCAGGATACAATCTGAGCTTGGTAAAGTGAGTCTCTTTCACCAATGGACTATGCACTTTTCTGTCTGGTGTTTTTGTACTGGTTTCCAGATCAAGCGAGTGTGCATGGGCCCTTTAAGGGCAGGTTTTTCTTTCCCTGGAGTTGTATAGTTTTCCTGGGCTTATTCCCCATTGGTTTTCTAAGCCAGGTGTTTTAGGGTCATGTTTCTCTTATGCTAGATCTAAGGGCTGGGTTGCCTAACATGGAGCTCAAATCCCCCACTTCTCTGGGAAAAGCTTTGTACCTTTGAGATCCCTCCCAGCTGTGAAGTGCCACAGCTTGGGTGTGATTTTTCCTCAGTGGGGCTATATTTCTGCCTCTTCCACTCCCTGTCGCCCCTATGTGTGGAGGTTCTTTTTATCCAGTTTTCAGATCTCTCTCAGAGGAAATTGTTTCATAGGTAATTGTAAGTTTGTTGTGTCCATGGGAGGAGGTGAGTTCAGGATCCTTCTATGCTGCCATTTTCCAAACTCTGCCCTTCTTAACACTTTAAATATTTTGTCCCACACTCTTTCTGCTTGAGTGATTTCTGAGAACCAGTTGTAAGTAATTCTTATCTTTGCTGCTCTATATAGGTAAGGTTTTCTTTTTTTTTTTTTTAAATCTGGCTTCTTTCAAGATTTTCTCTTTATTTTTGATTTTCTGTAGTTTGAAAATGATATGCCTAGGTGTTTTGTTTTCTTTTATTTTGCATTTGGCATTTATCATGCTTTGTGTTCTCTGACATTCTTGGATCTGTGATTTGGTTTCTGAATTAATTTGGGGGAATTCTCAGTCATTATTATTTCAAATGTTTCTTCTGTTTCTCCCTTTCTTCTCCTTCTGGTTTCTGCTTATGCATATGTTACCCATTTTGTAGTTGTTCCACAGTCTTTGCATATTCTTTTTCTTTTTTTCAGTCATTTTTGATTGAGATATACTCAAATTCAGAGATTGTTTTCTTAGCCCTGTTCAGTCTACTAAAGAGACCATTAAAGGCATTCTTTATTTTTCTTACAATGTTTTTGATCTCTAGCATTTCTTTTGGCTTCTTTCTTGGAATTCCTATCTCTCTGCTTACATTGTCCATCTGTTCTTACATGCTGTGTACTTTATCCATTAGATCCCTTAGCACGTTAATCATAGATGTTTTAAATTCCCTGTCTGATAATTCTGACATCCCTGCCATATCTGAGTTTGGTTCTGATGCTTGCTCTATCTCTTCTAATTGTGTTTTTTGCCTTTTAGTATGTCATAGAATTTTTTTCTTGATAGCCAGGCATGATGTACTGGGTAAAAGTAACTGCTGTAAATAGGTGTTTAGTAATATTGTGGCAAGATGTTGAGGGACTGGAAGCATTTTATAGTCCTATGATTAGGTCTTAGTCACTTAGTGAGCATATGCCTCTAGACTGTGAACTTCACATGTGCTTCTTAGGTTTTTCCCCTGTTAAAATGGGAGAGGATGGCTAGAGTGGGCTAACATTGGATATTTCCCTTCTCCCATATGGAAGGCTAGAGGGGGCTGGAATTGTGTATGTCCCTTCTGCCAGGTAAGTTAAACTCTACTAAAACCCCAGATTAGGCTCTGGTTAAATACAGCATTATGACTATAGTTAATGTTACTGTATCGCATACTTGAAATTTGCTAAGAGAGTAGATATTAAGTTTTCTCACCAAAAAAAAAAAAAAAAGGTAACTATGTGAGGTAATAGATGTGTTTATAAAACACGTTTCTCCTGAAGGCAGACTTTGTTAGGAAGAACAGAATGTAGTGGTGTATTTCATAATGTTTTCTTTCCACTCCCCCCTGTCAGAAGCATGTGGGTATTTTCTCTGATATTTGCTATGAAAGTGTGGTAGAGCTATAGGAGGTAAAACTCACAAAAGTGTTGGGATCCCCCAATTATTATGCCCCCATGGAGTTTTTGTCAATCAATCTCATCCACACTGAAGCTACAGAAATTTGTCAATTGTATTTCAGATTTCCCCATTCTGGCACTGGTTCTGGAAGAGGTTTTAACTAGTAAGCTCCAGTAAGTTGTGAGTCTCTGTATTCACCTTTCAGTCTCTCCCATTCTGGGGACAGTGGTTTGCCCTGTGACCTCACTTCTCTGATGAATCTAAGAAGAGTTTTTTTCAGGTTGTTCAGCTTTTTACTTGTTAGGGTGGAATGTCAACTTCTAAGCTTCTTACATGCTGGACTAGAAACCAAAAGTCTTGCAGCCTATTTTTTTCCTCTGTCAATACAAATTTATATCTACAGAATCTTAGAGAGTTAGTCAAACAATTCTTAAAATTAATGTGTTCCAGATAAATATTTAAAAGAAATCAATATGATAAGGAGTCCATTCACAATTGCAACAATAGCAAAATTTCATAACTATAGCTATAGACAAACAATAAAAGTTTATTAGGAATATTTGAAAAAATGATACAACACTTTGGTAAAGAATGTAATTTTAAAAATGGAGAAATATGCTATTTTCTTAGAGGATAAATGTAAGAATTATAAAAATATTAAGTTTTCTGTGGATTTTTTTTATTGAGGTCATATTGACATAACATTGTATAAATTTCAGGTGTACATTATTATATTTTGGTTTCTGTGTAGACTGCATCATGATCACGCCCATAGCCTAGTTTTTAATCCATCACCATACATACGTGCCCCTTTATCCCTTTCACTCTCTCCTCACCCCCTTCTCCTCCGGTAACCACTAATCTGTTCTCCTTATATGTGTTTATCTTCCACATATGAGTGAAATCATACAGTATTTGTCTTTCTCTGTCTGACTTATTTTAGCATAATACCCTCAAGGCCCATCCATGTTGTTGCAAATGGCACAATTTTGTCTTTTTTGTGGCTGAGTAGTATTCTGTTATATATATACCACATCCTCTTTATCCATTCATCCATTGATGGGCACCTGGGTTGTTTCCACCTTTTGTCTATTGTGAATAATGTTGTGATGAACATAGGGATGCATACATTTTTTTGAATTGTTGATTTCATATTCTTTGGATAAACACCCAGTAGTAGGATAACTGGATCATATGGTATTTCTATTTTTAATATATTGAGAATTTAAACAGAATCTCCATACTGTTTTCTATAGTGGCTCCACCAGTTTGCATTCTAGTGAAGCAGTGTATGTGACTTCCCTTTTCTCTACATGCTTTCCAACACTTGTTAGTTCTTGTCTTGTTAATTATAGCCATTCTGATGGGTATGAGGTGATATCTCATTGTAGTTTTGATTTGAATTTCCCTAGTAATTTGTGATGTTGAACATCTTTTTATGAGCCTGTTGGTAATCTGTATATCTTCTTTGGAAAAATGTCTATTCATACCCTCTGCCTATTTTTTAATTGAGTTCTTCCTTTTTCTGTTTTTGAATTGTATGAGTTCTTTTGGAAATTAACCATTGTTGGATATATGATTTGCAAATATTTTCCCCCAGTTGGTGGGTTGTCTTTTTATTTTGTTGATGGTTTCCTTTGCTGTGTAGAAGCTTTATAGTCTGATGTAGTCACATTTGTTTATTTTTTCTTTTGTTTCCCTTGCCTGAGGAGACATGATATTCAAAAAGATACAGCTAAGACTGATGTCAAAGAGTGTACTTCCTATGTTTTCTTCTAAGAATTTTATGGTTTCAAGTCTGACATTCAAGCCCTTAATCCATTTTGAGTTAATTTTTGCATATGGTGGAAGATAACGGTCTACATTCATTCTTTTGCACGTGGCTGTCCAGTTTTCCCAGCACCACTTATTGAAGAGACTTTCCTTTCTCCAATGTATGTTCTTGGCTCCTTTGTCAAAGATTAGCTGTCCTTGCAGCCTGTTTTTATTTTGTTTCCCAACTTTATTGAGCAATAAATGACAAATATAGTTGTATATATTTAAAGTGTACAGTGTGATGATTTGATATACACTCTGGAATGATTATCAAGATCAAGATAATTAACACATCCATCACCTAATACATAGTTAACTCTTTTTTTGTGATGAGAATGCTTAGTTTTACTCTCAGCAACTTTCAAGTATACAATACTATGTTATTAACTGTAGTCACCATGCTGTATATTAAATACTCAGAACTTCTTGTAACTGAAAGCTTGTACTCTTTGACCTACGTCTCCCCACTTACCACCTCACTCAGGCCCTGGAAACCACCATTCTATTTTCTGTTTCTATAAAATCAGATTTTTTTTCCTTTTAGATTCCATATATAAGTGATGCCAAACAGTATTTGTCTTTGTCTGGCTTATTTCACATAGCATAATACCCTTGAGGTTCATCCATATTGTTTCAAATCGCAGGATTTTCTTCTTTTTTATGGCTGAATAATATTCAATTATATATATATAGCTATTATACATATACTTATATATATATTATACATATACATATATATATCACATTTTCTTTATCCATTCATACCTTGAAGGATGTTTAGGTTGTTTCCATATGTTAGCTATTATGAATAATGCTGCAATAAATATGGGTGTGCAGATATCTCTTCAAGATACTGATTTCATTTCCTCTGGATATATAGCCAAGAGTGGGGTTGCTTGATCATATGATATTTCTGTTTTATTTTTAGAGGAACTGCAATACTGTTTTCAATAATGGTTGTACAAATTTGCATTACCACCAACAGTGTATAGTGGTTCCCTTTTCTGCACATTCTCACCAACTTTTTTATCTGTCATCTTTTTCATAATAGTCATTCTAACAGGTGTGAGGTAATCTCATTGTGGTTTTGATATGAATTTCCCTGATGATAAGCAATGTTGAGAAACTTTTCCTATACCTATTGGCCATTAGTTTTTTTTTTTTTTTTTTGGAAAAATATCTACTCAGATCCTCTGCCCATTTATTAACTTGATTATTTGTTTTATTGTTATTGCGTTGCATGCATTCTTTATATATTTTAGATAGTCACCCCTTATCAGATATACGGTTTGCAATTATTTTCCGCCATTCTCTAGGTTGCCTTTTCAATTTATTGGTTGCTTTGCTGTGTGGAAACTCTTTAGTTTGATTTAGCCCCACTTGTTTATTTTAGCTTTTGTTCTCTGTGCTTTTGGTGTCTTATCCAAAAAATCATTGCTAAGACTGATATCAAAGATTTTTCCCCTATGTTTTCTTCTAGGAGTTTCATGGATTCAGCACTTACATTTAAATCTTTGATCCATTTCCATTTTTATGAGTGGTGTAAGATAGGGGTTCAGTTTATTTCTTTGCATGTGGATACCCAGTTTCCCAACACCATTTATTGAAGGGATTATCCTTTCTCCATTGTGTGTTTTTGGTGCCCTTGTCAAAAATTAGCTGACTGTATATGTGGGAGTTTATGTCTGGCCTCTCTATTATGATCATCTGGTCTAAGGGCCTGTTTTTATGCCAGTACCATACTGTTTTGGTTACTATAGTTTTGTAATATAACTTGAAATCAGGAAGTATGATGCCTCCAGAATCGTTCTTTCTCAAAATTGCTTGACTATCTGGAATCTTTTGTGGTTCCATGCAAATTTTAGTTTTTTTCTATTTCTGAAAAAAATGTCATTAGAATTTTGATAGAGATTGCATTAAATCTATAGATCACTTTGGGTACTATGGACATTTTACAATATTAATTCTTCCAATCCAAGAACACAGGATACCTTCCTATTTATCTGTATCTTCTTCAATTTCCTTCATCAACATCGTATAGTTTTCAGTGTACAAGTAATTCACTTTCTTGGTTATAATTATTCCTAAGCATTTTATTGTTTTTAATGCTATTGTAAATGAAATTGCTTTCTTAATTTCTCTTTCAGATAGTTTGTTATTGGCGTATAGAAATGCAACTGATTTTGTATGTTGGTTTTGTGTCCTAGAACTTTACTAAATTCATTTTTCAGTTCTAATAGTTATTTGGTGGAGTCTTTAGGGTTTCCTGTATATAAGAACATGTCATCTGCAAACTGAGTTAATCTTATATCTTTCTTTTCAATTTGGTGCATTTATTACTTTTTCTTTTCCTAATTGCTATGGCTAGGACTTCCAGTACAATGTTGAATAGAAAGGGCAAGAGTGGGTATCATTTTCTTGTTCTTGCTTTTAGAGGAAAGGCTTTTAACTTCTCACTGTTGAGTGAGATGTTAGCTGTGGACCTGTAATAGATGGCCTTTATTGTGTTAAGGTATCTTCCTTCTGTACCCAATCTGTTGAGAGTTTATATCATGAAAAGATGTTGAATTTTGTTAAATTCTTTTTTTGCATCTATTGAAATGACAGTATGATTTTTATCCTTCCTTCTGTTAATGTGATATATCACGTTTATGAGTATGCATAAGTTGAACCATCCTTGTATCTCAGAGATGAATCCCACATGTTCATGGTGTATAACACTTTTAATGTACTCTAGAATTCAGTTTGCTAGCATTTTGTTGAGGATTTTTGCATCTATGTTCATCAGGGATATTGGCCTGTAATTTTTTGTTCTTGTAGTCTTCTTGTTTGGCTTTGGTACCAGGGTAATACTGGCCTTGTAAAATAAGTTTGGAAGTGTTCCTTACTATTCTATTTTTTGTAAGATTTTGTGAAGAATTGGTATTAATTCTTATTTAACTATTTGATAGAATTCACCTGTGAAATCATCTGGTCCTAGGCTTGTATCTGTTGGGAGACTTTGGTTACTGATTCAATCTTCTTGCTCATTATTGGTCTGTTCACATTTTCTATTACTTCATGTTTCATTCTTGGTAGGTTGCATGTTTCTAGGAATTTATCCATTTCTTCTAAGTTGTCTAATTTTTTGGTATATAATTGTTCAAAGTAGTCTCTTATGATCCTTTGTATTTCTATGGTACAATTGTAATGTCTTCTGTTTCATTTATAATTTTATTAACTTGGGTCATCTATCTTTTTTTTCTTAGTCTAGTTAAATACTTGTCGATTTTGTTTATCTTTAAAAAACAACTCAGTTTCTTTGATCTTTTCTATTGTCTTTCTAGAAGACTATAGAAGGTCTATACTTCATTTGTTTCTCCTCTAATCTTTGTTTATTTACTGCCTTCTACTAACTGTGGGCTTACTTTGATTTTCATTTTCTAGTTCCTTGAGATGTAAGATTAGGTTGTTTTTGAGATTTTTTTTTTTCCTGATCTAGGCATTCATTAATATAAACTTTCTTTTTAGAACTGCTTTTGCTTCTTCTCATGAGATTTGATATTTTCTGTTTCTATTATCATTTGTCTCAAGATATTTTTTACTATATTTTGTTTTCTTCTTTGACACATTGTTCAAAAGTGTTATTTCATTTCCACATATTTGTAAATTTAACAGCTTTTCTCCTGTTATTGATTTCTAGTTTCACACAACTGTAGTCAGAAAAGATACTTGATGTGATTTCAATCTTCTTAAATATGTTTAGACTCATTTTTTACCTAACGTATGATCAGTCCTGGAGAATGTTCTGTGTAAGCTTGGGAAGACTGTGTATTCTGCTACTGTGGATGGAATGTTCTGTATATGTCTCTTAGGTCCATTTTGTCTAAGGTATATTTCAAGTCCGTTATTTCCTTATTGATTTTCTGTTTAGATAATCTAGCCATTATCAAAAGTGGGGTATTGACATTCCCTACTGTTATTGCATTGCTGTCTATTTTTGCCTTCAGATCTGTTAATAATTTTTTAATATATATTGGTGCTTCAATATTGGATGTGTTTATATTTACAATTATTACATTCTCTTGATTGACACCTGTATTGTTATATAATGACCTTTTTTGTCTCTTGTTACAGTTTTTAACTTAAAGTCTATTTTGTCAGATATAAGTATAGATAACCCTGCTCTATTTTGGTTTACATTTGCATGGAATATCTTTTTCTATCCCAACACTTTCAGCCTATGAGTATTCCTATAGTTTAAGTTAATCTCTTGTAGGCAGCATACAGTGGGTTCTTGTTTTTTTTTTTAATCCATTCAGTCATTCTGTGTCATTTAAATGGAAAATTTAAGCTATTTACATTTAAAGTAATTATTGATAGGTAAGGACTTACTACTACCATTTTGTTAAATACTCTGATTGTTTTGTAATTCCTTTCTTCTTCTCTTGCTGTCTTTCTTTATGAGTCGATAATTTTTTGTATTTGTAATACTTTGATTTCTTTCTCTTCATCATTTGTGAATCTATTATAAGGTTTTGCTTTGAGATTACCATTAGGCTTTCTTAAAACATCTTACCATTATAACAGCCTATTTTAAGCTGATCACAATTTAACTTCAGTTGCATAAAAATGTCTACACATTTATTCTCCTCCTCAACATTTTATGTTGTTGATGTCTCAATTTACATCTTTTTATGTTGTGTATCCATTAACAAGATATTGTAGCTATGGTTAATTTTAATACTTTTGTCTTTTAACCTATATGTTATAGTCAAAGTGGTTTACACACCACCACTGAAGCATTAGGGTACTTTGAATTTGACTATATATTTACCTTTATCATTGAATTTTATAGTTTCATAAGTTTACATGTTACTAATTAGCATACTTTCATTTAAGCTTACAGAATTACCTTTAGCATTTCTGGTAAGTCAAGTCTAGTGGTGATAAATTCCCTCACCTTCTGTTTTTCTGGGAAATGATTTCTCTCTCCTTCATTTCTGAAGGACAACCTTGCTGGGTAAAGTATACTTTGCTGGCAGTTTTTTGCTTTGAGTAATTTGAATATATCATCCCACTCTCTTCTGGCCTGCAAGATTTCTGTTGAGAAATCTGCGGGTAGCCTTATCAGGAGTCCCCTGTATGTGAGTCTTTTTTCTCTTGTTGCTTTCAAAATTCTCTTTATCCTTAATTTTTGACAGCTTGATTATAATGTATCTCAGTGAAGGTCTCTTTGTGTTGATTAGTTTTTGAGCCTCATGTATCTGGATAGCCATATATCTTCCCAGATTTGGGATATTTTCAGCTATTATTTTTTCAAATAATTTTCTGTCCTATTCTCTCTCTCTTCTCCTTCTGGTACTGCTTAATGAAAATATTGTTTCACTTCATGTCCCACAATTCACGTAGGCTTTCTTTACTCTTTTTCAGTATTATTTCTTTTTCCTTCTCTGACTAGATAATAGCAAAACATCTGCCTTCACGTTCACTCATTCTCTCTTCCACTGTATTGAACCTGCTGTTGAATCTATTTACTGCATTTTTCATTTCATTTATTCTATTTTTCAGCTCCAAAATTTCTGTTTTGTTCTTTTTTTATGACTTCTATCTTTTTGTTAAACTTCTTGGTTTGTTCTTTTTTTAATATTTATTTATTTATTTATTTACTGTGTGTGTCTGTGTGTATGTGTGTGTGTAAGGAAGATCAGCCCTGAGCTAACATCCATGCCGATTCTCCTCTTTTGGCTGAGGAAGACTGGCCCTGAGCTAACATCCGTGCCCATCTTCCTCCACTTTATATGGGATGCCTCTACAGCATGGCCTGGCAAGCGGTGTGTCAGTGCACACCCAGGATCTGAACCTGGGCTTCCAGCAGCGGAATGTGTGCACTTAACTGCTACGCCATGGGGTCGGCCCCTTGGTTTGTTCTCGAATTGTCTTCCTGAGATCACTGAGATGTCTATCTGTGTTCTCTTGAATCTCACTGAGCTTCCTTAAACAATTATTTTGAATACTTTTTCAGGTAACTGCCAGATCTCCATTTCTTTGGGGATAGTTAATGCAAAATTGTTATGTTCCTTTGGTGGTGTCATATTTCCTTGCTTTTTTGTGTTTCTGGTGGTTTGCTTTGATGTCTGCACATTTGAGGTAGCAGCCACCTTTTCCAACATTTTTGGACTGGCTTCAGTGAGGAAAGACTTTCAGGTGAGAGTGGCTGCTGGGGCATCAGTTGGGTGGGTTGCAGCATCTCTGGTTCCTGGAAGGGCACAGTGGCATAGTCACCATGCAGCTCCATCAGCTGAGGTCAATATTGGTGAAATCTGAGGGAGTCTTCTGTGTCCAAGACTGCGGAGGTCCCATGGGTAGCAGTAGTGACTAGAACTATTGGGGACCCTGTGATTTTTATTCTTCATTTTATTAATGTGGTGTATCACATTGATTGATTTGCGAATGTTGAACCATCCCTGCATCCCTGGAATAAATCCCACCTGGTCATGGTGTATAATCTTTTTAATGAATTGTTGTATATATACACAATGGAATACTTCTCAGCCATAAGAAACGATGAAATCCAGGCATTTGTGACAAGATGGATGGACATTGAGGGTATTATGCAAAGTGAAATAAGTCAGAGGGTGAAGGTCAAATACTGTATGATCTCACTCATTAAGTAGTAGATAATAACAACAAGAAACAAACACATAGAGACAGAGATTGGATTGGTGGTTACCAGAGAGGAAGGGGGGAGGGAGGAAGGTGAAAGAGATAATTAGGCACATGTGTGTAGTGATGGATTGTAATTAGTATTTGGGTGGTGAACATGAGAACATGATGTAATCCATGCAGAAATAGAAGTATAATGATGGGGCCGGCCCTGTGGCTTAGTGGTTAAGTGGCATGCTCCACTGCTGGTGGCCTGGGTTCAGATCCCGGGCATGCACTGACACACCACTTGTCCGACCATGCAGAGGTGGCATATAGCAACTAGCAGGATGTGCAACTATGACATACAACTATCTACTGGGGCCTTGGGGAGAAAAAGGAAAAAAAAGGAGGATTGGCAATAGATGTTATCTCAGGACCGGTCTTCCTCAGCAAAAAGAGGAGGATTGGTATGGATGTTAGCTCAGGGCTGCTCTTCCTCACACACAAAAAAAGGAAGTATAATGATGTACACCTGAAATTTATACAATGTTATAAACCAATGTTACCACAATAAACAACAAAAATAAAACAAAAAAGAACTACTGGGGACCCCAGAAGTGATGGCTGCTAGGGTCCTCCTATTTTCCATTTTTACCCATGGGAGGAAGTTCTAGCCAAGCAGATCCCTTTTGGTGCCTGGTCTAGAGCACTGGCAGTCAAAGTGGCAGAGGTGCATGTGCCCTGGGATCAGGCACATGCAAAACTACCACAATGCCTGGGTCCTGGGGCACAGGTGCACTTGCTGTGGCAGTGGTGCTGGTATCTGTGGTGCAAGTTTGTGCAAATATCCCATGTAACAAGGTTCTATACCTCTGGGGCTCATTGCAGTGACTCAGGCCTGGGGGGGGGATGCAGCAGTGGCATAAGCCCAGGGATGACAGGGTTCAATGGTGGCCTGTGCCCGGGGGCCAGAGTACAGTAGCAGCATTTGCTGAGGATGGTGGGTCAAAGTCCCCACTCTGGCCTCAAGGGGCAATTACAGAGTAGCAGCAGCACATTCCCACTAATGGCCTGTTAAAGCTACATATTGGGATCCAGGGGGAAGGGGGCAGAGCAGCAGCAGCTTGGCCTTGGCAATGGCAGATAAAAGACATGACTTGGGACCTGGTGGTGGGGCTCAAAGCAGTGGCAGCATGCATTGGTAACAGTGGGTCAAATTGTGACCTGGGACCTGGGGAATCAGGGCACAGAGTAGGAGCAGAACACTCCAGTAATGGTGTGTCAAAGTGTGACCTGGAATCCAGAGATTGGAATGCAGAACAGTGGCAGTGAGGTCTCAGTAATGTCAGGTCAAAGCATGACCTTGGACCCACAGTTTGCTTGCAGCCAGTGTTTAACCTAACAATATATTATGGGCAATCTTTCACATTAAAAATATAGGTTATGTCATCAAACGTGAATATACTTTCACACTGAGACATCTGTCTCCTATTAATGAATATTTGGATTGTTTTCAGTTTTCCTATATTATAAATTATTCTGCAATGAAAATTTTTGTATATATATCCTGGTCCGTGAGTCCTATTATTTTCTTAGGTTAAAAGCAGAAATGTTGTATTATATATATGAACATTTAAAAGTTTTTGACCTAAATCATCAAACATTATCCAAAAAACTTGTAGCAGTTTACATAAGCTGTGTACGAGAATACTTCTATTCTTAAATTCTTACAACAATGGATGTTTATTAATCTTTTTTAATATCTCCACATCTGACTGGCAAAAAATTTATTTTGTTATAGCTTGCATTTTTAATTTGTAAAATGTTGAATTTTTTTTATAAGCTGATTTTTGTTTCTTTTGTGACTTGCCTGTTTGCGTGCTTTGAACACTTTCTAATTGGGATAATCATATTTCTACTTATTTGCCATAATTCTTTATAGTTTAAGAATCGTAATTTTTTAATGAGATACAATTTAAATACAACATTATATTAGTTTTAGGAGTACAACATAATGATTCAATATTTGTATATATTTGGAAATATTCACTACAATAAGTCTAGTTAACATCTATTACCAAACACAGTTACAATTTTTTTCTTCTGATTAGAACTTTTAAGATCTACTGTCTTAGCAACATTCAAATATGAAATACAGTATTATTAACTATAGTCATCATGCTGTACATTACATCTCCATGACATTTATTTTATAACAGAAAGAATGTACTTTTGACTCCTTTCACCCATTTCACCCACCTCATCCATACTTTATGGCTGAATATATATATACAAAATTTTCTTTTTCTTTATCCATTTATCTGCTGATGAACACATAAGCTGTTTCTGTATCTTGGCTATTGTAAATAATACTGCAATGAACATGGGGGTGCATATATCTTTTCGAGTTAGGGTTCTCATTTTCTTCAGATAAATACCCAAAAGTGGAATTGCTGGATCCTATGGCAGTTCTATTTTTTAATTTTTGAGGAACTTCCGTATTGGTTTTCATAGTCACTGCACCAATTTATATTCCCACCAACGGTGCCCAAGTGTTCCCTTTTCTCCACTTCCTTGTCAACACTTGTTATTTCTTGTTTTGTTTTGTTTTTTTGATAATATCCTTTCTAACGTGTAAGGGGATATCTCATTGTGGTTTTGATTTGTATTTCCATGATGATTAGGGATGTTGAGCATCTTTTCATGTACCTGTTGGCCATCTATGTATCTTCTTAGGAAAAATGTCTGTTCAGATCCTCTGCCCAGTTTTTAATTGGATTGTTTGTTTTTTTTACTACTGAGTTGTATAAGTTCTTTACATATTTTGGATATTAATCTTTTATCAGATATATGATCTGCAAATATTTTCTCCCATTTACTAGTTTTTCTTTCATTTTGTATAAGGTTTCTTTTGCTGTGCAGAAGCTTTTTAGTTTGATGTAGTCCCACTGTATTTTTGCTCTTGCCTTTGCTTTTGATATCAAATCCAAAAAATCATTGCCAAGACCAATGTCAAGAAGCTTGGTGCCTATGTTTTCTTTTAGGAGTGTTATGATTTCAAGTCTTACATTCAAGTTTTTAAGCCATTTTGAGTTAACTTTTGTGTATGGTATAATATGGAAGTCCAGTTTCATTCTTTTGCACGTGGCCTCCCATTTTTCCAAATACCATTTATTGAAGAGACCATCCTTTCTCCATTGTACATTCTTGGTTTCTTTGTCATAAATTAATCGACCATATATGTGTGGGTTTATTTCTGGGCTCTTTATTCTGTTCCATTGATCTATGTGTCAGTTTTTATGCCAATACCATACTGTTTTGATTTCTATAGGTTTGAAATATAGTTTGAAATCTGACAGTGTGATGCTTCCAGCTTTGTTCTTCTTTCTCAAGATTGCTTTCGCTATTTGGAATCTTTTGTGGTTCCATACAAATTTTAGGATTGATTATTCCATTTCTGTGAAAAATGCCATTGAAATTTTGATAGGAATTGCATTGAATCTATAGATCGCTTTGTGTAGCATGGATATTTTAACAACATTAATTCTTCCAATCCATGAGCACAGAATATCTAACTATTTATTTATGTCTATTTCAATTTTTTAAATCAATGTCTTAGAGTTTTCTGTTTACAGGACTTTCACCTTCTTGGTTAAATTTTTACCTGGATATTTTATTCTTTTTGATGCAATTGTAAATGAGATTTTTAAATTTCTCTTTCTAATAGTTTTTTATTAGTGTATAGAAATACAACAGATTTTTTTTATATTGATTTTATATTCTGCAACTTTACTGAATTCATTTATTAGTTCTAATAGTTTTATGGTGAAGTCTGTAGGGTTTTCTATACATAATATGTCATCTGCAAATAGTGACAGTTTTACTTCTTTTTTTTCTGATGTGCATGATTTTTATTTATTTTTATTGCCATTGCACTGGCCAGGACTTCCAATACTATGTTGAATAAAAGAGGTTAAAGTGGGCATCCTTGTCTTGTTCTCATCTTAGAGGAAAAGTTTTAAGCTTTTCACCATTGAGTGTGATGTTTGCTGTGGGCTTGTCATATATAGCCTTTATTATGTTGAGGTATATTCCCTGTCTACCTACTTTGTTGAGAGTTTTTATCATAAATATATGTTGAATTTTGTCAAATTCTTTTTCTACATTTATTGAGATAAGCATATTATTTTTATTCTTCATTTTGTTTATGTGGTGTAAGACGTTGCTCTATTTGTAGATGTTGAACTCTCCTTTCATCCCTGGAAAAAATCCCACTTGATTATGTTGCATTATTATTTTAATGTATTCTTTTATTCAGTTTGCTAACATTTTGTTGAGGATTTTTGCATCTAAGTTTATTAGGGATATTGGTCTGTAATTTTCTTTTCTTGTGGTGTCCTTGTCTGGTTTTTGTATCAGGGTAATGCTGGCTTCATAAAATGAGTTTGGAAGCGTTCCCTCATCTTCTATTTTTTGGAAGAGTGTGAGAAGAATTGCTATTAATTCTTCTTTGAATGATTGGTAGAATTCACCAGTGAAGCCATCTGGTCCTGAACTTTTGTTGGGAGGTTTTGATTACTGATTCAGTCTCCTTACCAGTAATTCTTCTGTTCAGATTTTCTATTTCTTCATGATTCATTCTTGGAAAGTTATATGTTTCTAGGAATTTACCCATTTGTTTTAGGTTGTCCAATTTGTTGGCATATAATTGTTCATAGTAACCTGTTTTGATGCTTTGTATTTCTTTGGTGTCAATTATAATGTCTCATCTTTTAATTCTATTTTTGTTTATTTGAGTCCTCTCTTTTTTTCATGGTGAATTTCGCTGAAGCTCTGTCAATTTTGTTTATCTTTTTAAAGAATCAGCTCTTGGTTTCATTGGTCTTTTATATTGTCTTTTTAGTCTCTATTTCATTTATTTGTGCTCTAATCTTTGTTATTTTCTTTCTTCTGTTAACTTTGGGCCTCATTTATTCTTCTTGTTCCTTGAAGTGTAAAGTTAGATTGTTTATTCGAGATTTTTCTTATTTCTTGACTTAGGCATTTATTGCTATTACCTTCCCTCTTAGAACTGCTTTTGCTGTACCCCATAATTTTTAGTATGTTTTATTTCCTTTTTAATTTGTCTCATGGTAATTTTTAATTTTTCTTTTGATTTATTTGTTGATCCATTGGTTCTTCAGTATCATATTGTTTAATCTCCATGTATTTGTGAATTTTACAGTTTTCTTCCTATAATTGATTTCTAGCTTCATACCGTTGTGGTCAGAAAAGATGCTTGATGTGATTTCAGTGTTCTGAAATTTGTTAAGACTTGTTTTGTGGCCTAAAATATGATCTGTCCTGGAGAATGTTCAATGTACAGTTGAGAGGAATGTGTATTCAGTTGCTTTTGGATGGAATGTTCTGTATGTATCTATTAAGTCCATCTGGCCTAACATGTCATTTAGGGGTGATGTTTCCTGATTGATTTTCTGTTATATGATCTATCCATTGACGTAAGTAGGGTTTCAAAGTTTCCTACTATTATTGTATTGCTGTCTATTTCTCTCTTTAGGTCTGTTAATATTTGTTTTATATAATTAGGTGCTACTATGTTGGGTGCATAAATATGTACAAGTGTTATATCCTCTTGTTAGATTGACTTCTTTATCATTATGTAGTGCCCTTCTTTATCTCTTATTACAGTCTTTGTTTTAAAGTCTATTTTTTCTTATATAAGTATAGCTACTTCAGCTTCTTTTTGGTTTACTTTTACATGGAATATCTTTTCTACCCCTTCACTTTTAATCTGTTTGTTTTCTTACATCTAAAGTGAGTCTTTTCTAGGCACTATATAGTTGGGTCTTATTTTTTTTTTATCCATTGAGCCACTCTGTGTCTTTTAATTGGAGAATTTAGTAAATTTACATTTAAATTAATTATTAATAAGTATGTACTTACTGCAATTTTTTTCATTGTTTTCTGGCTGTTTTGTAGTTCCTCTGTTCCTTTCTTCTTCTCTTGCTCTCTTTGCATTTTTGTGACTTTCTTTAGTTGTATGCTTAGATTCCTTTCTCATTATCTTTTGTATGCTTACTTTTGTTTTTGCTTTGTGGTTACCATGAGACTTACACATAAGTTATATTTATAACAGTTTATTTTAAGTTAATAATAAGTTTGAATGCATTCTAAAGTTCTACATTTTTACATTTTAAATTTTTGTCGCATTTTACAACTTTTTGTCTTATGTATGCCTTAACTAATTATTGTAGTTACAGTTATTTTTGCTACTTTTGTATTTTTACCTTCATATCAGCTTTATACGTGATTGACTACTGTTACTTTATATTTACCCTTACCAGTGAGATCACACTTTCATGTGTGTTCTTATTACTAATTAGCGCTCTTTCTTTTCAGCTTAAAGAAGTTTCTTTAACATTTCTTGTAAGGCTAGTTTACTGGTAATGAACTTTAGCTTTCTCTTATCTGGAAAAATATTTTATCACTTCAATGACAACTTTGCTAGGTAAAATGTTCTTGTTTTGGAAGTTTTTTTTCTTTCAGCACTTTGCATATATTGTGCCACTCCCTTCTGATGTGCCAAGTTTCTGCTGAAAAATCTGCCAATAGTCTTATGGGGGTTCCCTTGTACATAGCAAGTTGTTTTTCTCTTGCTGTTTTTAAGATTCTCTTGTTGTCTTTCACTTTTGACATTTTAATTATAATGTGTATTGGTGTGGGTCTCTTTGGGTTTATCTTATTTGGAACACTCTAGGCTTTTTGGATTTGTACGTCTGTTTCCTTTCCCAGGTAAGAGAAATTTTAAGCCATTATTTCTTCAAATAAATTTTCTGCCCTTCTCTCTCTTTTCTCCTTCTGGGACTCCTATAATGTGAATGTTAGTCCACTTGATGTTCCCTTAAGTTCCTTAAGTTATCTTCAATTTTTATAATCTTTCTTCTTCTTGCTGCTCTGATTGGGTCTGTTCCTCTGCCCTGTCTTTGAGTTCACTGTTCCTTTCTTCTGTTTTGTCTAGTCTGGTGTTGAAATCCTCTAATGTATTTTTCAGTTCTGTTATTGTATTCTTCAGCTCTGTGACTTCTGTTTGGTACTTTCTTATATTTTCTATATTTTTGTTGAAATTCTCACTGTGTTAATCCATTCTTCTCCTGAGTTCGGTGAACATCTTTATGACTATTGCTTTGAACTCTTTTATCAGGTAAGTTATTTATCTCCATTTCATTAATTATTTTTTCTGAGTTTTTATCTTGTTCTTTCATTTGGAATATATTACTTTGTTCATTTTTCTTGATTCTCTGTGTTGGTTTCTATGCATTTGATGAAACAGCCACCTCTCCTAGTGTTAAAGGTGGCCTTGTGTAGCATATAAACTTTATCATTTAATCCTGCCCTATCTCTTGGCTGTCTCTCAAACCTTTGTGATTGTATAGCAGTCTATTTTGTTTTTAATAGCTTCCAGTAGTTGAATGTGTGCCAAGACGTGTGAGTGTCCCAAAGGAGAATCTCAGTTAGCACTTAGATTCAGACAGATTGAGAGCCATACCCTCAGGCAGCAGCTTTTAAAAAATGCAAATATATACAGTCCTGTAGGACCAGAAGTGTAAGCCCCACTGGCCACTAGAACCAGGCAATCTGGAGATGTTCCCTGGGTGGGAGTCACAAAAATTAGGGATCCAGATTAATGCATATGCTTCTTTCTAGGAGATACTGGTGAACTGTAGTGAGGCAGAGTGAGAGTGCAAAGATGGTGCCCCCTGGCCTACGTTCCCTGAAAACACATCCATAATCCCTAGATGTGTGCCAAACCTGAAGCCTGTCCCAAGTTCAAAACTCCAGGACAATCAAGTAGGCCTCTTTCACAGAAAAGCTCAGGGTGTGTTTTAGTGTGCTGTCTGTGCAGTGTCTTGGGGGTGGCAGCCTGCCAAGAACTGTCTCTCTGATAGTTACAGTCCCATTGGATGCAGGAATGCAAGCCCCCTTGACCACTAGAGTCAGGTGATCAAGGGGTAGCCCATGGGTGGCAGTCACAAAAGCTGGGGTGCTGGACATAAAAACTGGGGCACCAGGCACATATATGAGCTCCCCTCTGAGAGATGCCTATTCTCTGGAGCATGGCAGAGGGAGAGTTCTAAGATACCACCCTCCCTCCAAGGTCTCTGAAAAGGATTACAGTCAGCCCTCATGCATATGCTTAATTAAGCCTGCCCTTCAGGCTGTAGCTATGATGTTAAGCTAATAGTCCTCTTTCATAGAAAGACTGCAGTTTTGAGTTTATTGCCTCTGGTGTGCCCTAAAGATGGTAGATGTTTAAGAACTCTTCCTTCATTGGTTATAGTCCTGTGGAACTCATGAGCATAATCCCTGCTGACCGCCAGAGCCAGGCTATGGAAAGGTGTCACCTTGTAGCAGCTGCAAAAATCAGGACACCATACAAGGATGTAAGCTCCTTCCTGGAAGATACCAATGAGCTGAAGTGAGAGAAACGGAGAGTACAAAGGTTGCATCCACCAGCTTCCATTCCCTGAGAACACCTCTGTAGGCCCTTGTAAGTGTGCCAAACCAGAAGGATACCACTTAGATCAAAGCTCCTGGACAAGCAAATAGGCCTCTTTCTCAGAAAGACTGAGACTCTGTTTGAGTCTGCTAAATGTGCAGTGCCCTGGGAGTGGTTGTCTGCCAAGAACTGTCTCTACAATTGTTACAGTCCCATGGGACAGAGGAATGCGAGCCACTTGGCCTTCAGAGCCAGGTGGTCAAAGGAAATTCCCTGAGTGGCAGCCACAAAACCCCGGTCATGAGACCTAAAAACCTGGGCACCAGATGTGTGTAGAAGCTTCCCCTCAGGAGATACTGGTGCTCTAGAATGTAGCAGAGAGTGCAAAGATGGTGTCCACTGTCTGGAACAAGGCAGAGAGGGAGTGCAAAGATGGCACCCACCAAAAAAGGGGAAAAAAAGAAAAAGGACACAGAAAAAGAAAAGAACATTTTAAAAAGGGAAAAAATTAAAAAGAGAGAAAAAAAGCACCGGCCAGAAAGGAAAAAAAAATGGCACCCACTGGCTTTAGCAAGGCAGAGGGAGAGCACGGAAGATGGCAGCCATCAGCCTCCATCCTCAGCCCAGGAGAGTATTCCAGCAGGCCCCTGCCCCTCAGACCAACACTTTAAAATTAGCAAATCAGTCTCTTTCACATACTGTCTGGGGGCTTTTTGAAAAGCAGCCACAGGGTTGCTTCTGTGCTGAGCCCTGTGGTTGGTGAATCTGTGCACCAGCTCTTCAAGAGCTATTTGTCAGCTCATCGTATCCCCTGTGAGTCTCATGGACATGAGCCTCACTGGCTTTCAGAGCTAGATATTTTGGGGGCTTGTCTCTCAGGTGCCAGTCTTAAACACTGGGGTGCCTGATGTTGAGTATGAACCCTTGACTTCTCAGGGAGTAGCTCCTGGTTTTGAGTTCCATCCCAATTGTAGGTCGCTACACTGGGGGTGGGGTTTATGGCGAGATTGTGTCTCAGCCTTTCCTACCCACTTTGATGTGGTGTTTTTTTTCAATTGCCCAATCATAAGGGGTTGCTCCACTAGTTTTTAAGGTTTTTTCAGAGAAAATTGTTTCAAATATAGTTGTAGATTTTGTGTGAGTCTGGGAGAAGGTGAGCTCAGAATCTTTCTACATCACCATCTTGAACCGAAACAGGAATAACTTTTTAATCTATAACATATGTTGCAGAACTTTTTACAGTTTCTGATTTGTCTTTTAACTTTGCTTATGGCATCTTTTCAACCCAAAAGGTTAAACTATTTTATGCCATCAAATCTATCAAGTTTTCTTTTTATGGATGTTGCCGATGGTGCTATGCTTAGAAAAGCTTTGTCCACTCCAACATTATTTTTCATTATTTATATATTCTTTAAGGACTTTATGATTTGTTTTACATATTTACATCTTTAATCTATATTTTCTTTTGTTGTAAGACATGCCATAGAAATCTAATTTTATTAATTTCCTCAAGTGTTTATCTAGTAATCCTATCTCCATTGAATAGTGCATTTATACTTATTTGAAATGCCATTTTTAGCATAGAATACATATAACGCATATATGCTTCTCGACATTCTATTTTATTCTATCGATCTATTTATTAATTCCCACTCAGATATGGCAATATTTTAATTATTGGTTTTATGATCTGGCAGAGTAAGTGTCCTTTTATTACTCAACTTTTAAAAGTTTCCTTGGCTATTCACATGCAATGTTTTAATTGAGATATTATTCAATAAAGTGAACTGCACAGCTCTTAAGTGTATAATTTAAAGTTTTAACAAATGTATATGCCCATGTAACAACACTCCAATCAAGATATATAAATTTTCTATCAATCCAGAAACCTCCCTTGAGCCTCATTTTAGAAAATCCCTACACACACAGAAACCATTTTTCTGATTTCTATCCTGGTACATTTGTTTGCCAGTTCTTGAGCTTCATATAAGTGGAATCATGCAATATGTACTCTTCTGCATCTGACATTTTTCATTCAACATAATGTTTTTGAGATTTATCTATATTGTTGTAACAATCAGCAGTTGATTTATTTTTATTGATGAGTAACAAACCATTGTTTATCTATTCCCTTGCTAATAGATATTTTGGTTATTTCCAGCTTTTGGTTATTATGAATAAAGCTGTTGTAATATTCTTGCCCATGTCTTTTTGTGGACATATATATTTTTATTTCATGGGTAAATACACAAGAGAAGAATTTTTGCATCTTGGAATAAGTTTATGTTTAATTTTATAAGACAGTGACAGTTTTCCAAAGCAGTTGCACCATCTTATACTCCCACCAGCAATATATGAAGATTCTAATATCCCACATCCTTGTCAACATTTGGTTTGTCAGTCTTTTGAATTTTAGCCATTCAAGCATGTATGTAGTGGTGACTTATTATGGTTTTAATTTATATTTTGCTGATGAATAATAATGTTGAGCACTTTTTCAAGTGGGTATTGGCTATGCATACCTCTTCCTTTACGAAGCATTTGTTCTTTGCCAATTTTTATTGTGTCATTTGTCTATTATTGATGTGTAGGAATTCTTTATATATTTATCACAATCCTTTTATAAGATATATGTATTACAAATAACTTCCTCCAATCTGTGGGAGAGGATAGCAGATACTTTGAAAAACAGATACTTTTAATTTTGTCATCCAGATGATAATGTTTTTTCTTTTCCTTCTAGGGATTTATCAATCTTAATCATTTCAAAGAATCAATTTTGATTTTGTTAATTTTCTCTATCATTTGTCTTTTTAAATTTTTGTTCAGTCCCATAAAAAATTCCATTGGGATTTTGATTGTGATAGAATGAATTTATCAATATATTTTGGAAGAATTTATATCTTTGTTATATAAAGCTTTCTTATTTATAGATACAATGATACTCTCCTTTTAATCATTTATTGTAATCAATTAAATAGCTTTCAGAATTTGAAGATCTTGGTATGGGACTCAGATAAAAGTAATTTTTAAAAGCTTTTTAAGGGTTTTGTAATATGAAGTTAGAGTTTAGACCCATAAGCCTAATGAAGATAATTTTTACATGCTCTAGAAAGATTCTTAAATATGGCTTTCTGCATTATCTGAAATGCTACACTTGACTATGTCAGTGCCTCATATTCTACCAACTTATTAAATTAACCAACTCATATGGCTCTCTGTTAAATTTTTTTTGTACTGTCTCTTAAAATTTTCTTAATTTTTGTCCCCGGCTTTATTGAGATATAATTGACATATAACATTGTGTAAAATTAAACAGTAAAACATGTTGATTTGATACACTACATATTGCAAAATGATTACCACCATAGTCTTAGTAACATCTCTGTCACATTATTATTTATTTTTTGTGGTAAGAACATTTAAGATTTATTCTCTTAGCAATTTTCAAGTATATGATACAATATTATTAACTATAATCACTATGCTGTACACTAGATCCACAGAACTTATTTATCTTAGAAAGTTTTGCTAGGATATTTGTGGCAGCTGTGCTGGCTATTAGTTTTTTCAGTGGAAAAATCACCTGAGTTTGTCTTCAAAGCAGGTCACTGTGAATAGTGGTTGTTCCCACTCCATGGCTGCTATTGGCAGCCCCTGCTTCTTTCTTGTTCCTAGGTATCTGTATATTTCTCAGCTTTGCAGATTTGAGTGGGGTGAAACCAACATGATATCTTCATGTTGGTTTCCCAGCCCCAGAAGCTGGGAAGCTGGTCAATCTTCCTGCTCTTTCTTTCCTGGTGAGAGCGTCTCTTTCTAGCTGCGGAGTTTCCTCTTGATGCTGAGTAATGCTGGATTGGAGGTTGGGATGATGCAGGCAAAATGAAGTTGTTTTCCTTCTATTCTTGCGTGGGTATGATCAGGTTTTTTGTTCCACTGTGTTGCAAAAGTTTCTAAGTGGACTCCAGAGCTCTCCCAGAGCTGTTTTTGTTCATGGGCAGCTGTCTAGTTGTTGGTCTTTGTGGGGGGATGGAGGCTGGGGTCTCCTATGTCACCATTTTTGTGATGTCACTCTTAAATTTTTGACTCTAAAAATGACATGTAACAATACTTTAGAACATATACATAATAAATATTTCAAATTTTAAACTATTCATTTTGTAGATTATATAATATAAAGTATAATCATCTTTCATAAAAGATAAACTCTGAAAAAACACAGTATAAATTTATTTTTCCCTCACAGAAATGTCAGATTGGGAGGTAAACCATGAACATGTTGATTTAAGGACACAGGTTCTTTCCATTTAGTGGCTCAGCAATTTTCAACATATTGTTCTGAGTCTTCTCCATTCAGCTAGCAGATGGGGAAAAGAAAAGAAGATTGCGTGTGAGGGACTTTCTTTAATACTTTTTATTTTGTCACAATTCTAGGTTCACAGGAAGTTGCAAAAGAGTACAGAAATATTCCATATATCCTTCACTCAGTTTTCTCTAATGGTTACATCTTATGTAATTATAATATAAAAACCAGAAAATTGTCATTGTGTATGTGTAGTTCTTTGTCATTTTATAACATTGTAAATTCACATAAGTGCCACCCCAATCAAGATATGGAACTATTTCATCATCACAGAGATCTCCCTCATCCTACTCCTTTATAATCATAACCACATTCCTCCCCATTTCCCATACCTAATCCCTGACAATCACTCATCTGTTCTCTATCTCTAAAATGCTGTTATTTTGAGAATGATATTTAAATGGAATCATATAGTATGTGAAATTTTGAGATTGGCTTTTTTTACTCAGCATTATTCCCTTGAGATCCATCCAAGTTTCGTATTGATAGTTTATTCCTTTTTTATTGCTGGGTACTATGCCATGCTATGGATGCACTACAGTTGGTTTAACCATTCACCTGTTAAAGGACATCTAGATTTTTTCCAGTTTTGGGCTATCACAAATAAAGCAACAATAAAAATTCATGTACAGGTTTTTCTGTCAACATAAATTTTCATTTCTCTGGGATAAATGTACAAGAATAAAATTGATGAGTAGAATGGTAGCTGTATGTTCAGTTTATAAAAATCTATGCCTGAAGTTTTTATGAATTAGGCCTGGAAATGGTGTGCTTCATTTTCTGCCTACATTGCAGTGGCTAGAAATGAGGTAAATGGCTACTCCTAACTGAAAAGGGATCTAGAAAATGTAGTCTATTTGCTTAGGAGAAAAGGAAACAGATTTTGGTGAATGCGCAGCAATCTTTGCTACCCATACTATAAGCCTCTTTCATTTAGCTTGCTAAAATCTGTCGTGTGACAGTAATTGACCAAAATCAGTTTTATATTTGCAATATGCAAAAAGATATAGCAAGAGTTGGAGGAAAGAGAAATTAACATATTTCCAGGTAATTTTATCTACTCTGATGTTATTTTGTCCCATGTATGCATGACACTAGCAGGCATTGCTCTCTACATAGAAACTATTGAGTCAGGATATCAAAATATTTTTGCACTCTTTAGTGCAGGACTGATTTGGCACAGTTTTTAAAAAACTAATTCAGTTTGTTGTATTAAAATAGGTCTATATAACATGTGATATCAAATAAATTACATGACTCTCCTCCACACCCTTTCACTTTGAAGTAATTGGTTTGTATTATGTATATGCAATCAAAAATTGCCTTTGCTCATATGTTGTTCTTCAGGAAACAGAACAATTAATTCTTTTTCTACATGCAACTCAAGCAATTGGAGTGCAAAAAAACTTGGAAGGGAATTTCTGTATAACTCCCCCACCTCCACGTTCTTTAAGGCAGAAGTTAACCTTAACTCTGGGAGGGTAGTTTCTGGTAGGATAATTTGAGCAGGTTTTTTTTTTTTTTTTGTGAGGACGATCAGCCCTGAGCTAACATCCATGCCAATCCTCCTCTTTTTTTATTTTTATTTTTGAATCTCTTTAAAGATTTTTTTTTTTACTTTTTAATCTCTTTAAAGATAATTTTTTATTGATGTTTTAATAGTTTATAACATTGTGAAATTTTGGGTTGTACATTTTTGTTTGTCCATCACCATATATATGTCTCCCTGCACCCCTTGTGCCCACCCCCACCCCCATAGCCCCTGGTAACCACATTACAGTTTTCTCTGTCCATGTGTTGGTTGATATTCCACATATGAGTGAGATCATACAGTGTTTGTCTTTCTCCTTCTGGCTTACTTCACTTAACATAATAACCTCCAGGCCCATCCATGTTGTTGCAAATGGGATGATTTTGTCTTTTTTATGGATGAGTAGTATTCCATTGTGTATATATACCACATCTTCTTGATCCAATCGTCAGTCGAGGGACACTTAGGTTGCTTCCACTTGTTGGCTATAGTGAATAATGCTGCAATGAACATAGGGGTGCATAAGCCTTTTTGGATTGTTGATTTCAGGTTCATTGGATAGATTCCCAGTAGTGGGATGGCTGGATCATAGAGCATCTCTATTTTTAATTCTTTGAGGAATCTCCATACTGTTTTCCATAGAGGCTGCACCAGTTTGCATTCCCACCAGCTGTGTATGAGAGTTCCTGTTTCTCCACATCCTCTCCAACATTTGTTGTTTTTTGTCTTGGTGATTATAGCCATTCTAACGGGCGTGACGTGATATCTTAGTGTTGTTTTGATTTACATTTCTCTGATTATTAAGGATGTTGAACATCTTTTAATGTGCCTATTGGCCATCTGTATATCTTCTTTGGAGAAGTGTCTGTCCATTTCCTCTGCCCATTTTTTGATCGGGTTGTTTGTTTTTTTGTTGTTCAGTTGTGTGAGTTCTTTATATATTATGGAGATCAACCCCTTGTCAGATGTATGTTTTGCAAATATTCTCTCCCAGCTGGTGGGTTGTCTGTTCATCTTGATTCTGGTTTCATTTGTCTTATAGAAGCTCTTTAATCTGATAAAGTCCCACTTGTTTATTTTTTCTTTAGTTTCCCTAGTCTGGGTAGGCATGTCATCCGAAAAGATTCCTTTATGACCAATGTCAAATAGTGTGTTGCCTATATTTTCTTCTATGAATTTTATAGTTTCAGGTCTCCCCTTCAGGTCTTTGATCCATTTTGAGTTAATTTTTGTGAATGGCGGTAGCAGATGGTCAACTTTCATTCTTTTGCATGTGGTTGTCCAGTTTTCCCAACACCATTTACTGAAGAAAGTTTCCTTTCTCCATTGTATGTTCTTAGCACCTTTTTCAAAAATTAGCTGTGCGTATATGTGTTGTTTTATTTCTGGGCTTTCAATTCTGTTCCATTGATCTGTGTGTCTGTTTTTTGTACCAGTACCATGCTGTTTTGATTTTTATTGCTTTGTAGTATGTTTTGAAGTCAGTGATTGTGATGCCTCCTGCTTTGTTCTTTTTTCTTAGGATTGCTTTAGCTATTCGGGGTCTTTTGTTGCCCCATATAAATTTTAGTATTCTTTTTTCTATTTCCGTGAAGAATGTCGTTGGGATTCTGATTGGGATTGCATTGAATCTGTAGATTGCTTTAGGTAATATAGACATTTTAACTATGTTTATTCTTCCAATCCACGTGCATGGGATATCTTTCCATTTCTTTATGTCATCTTCGATTTCTTTCAATAATGTCTTGTAGTTCTCATTGTATAGGTCATTCACCTCCTTGGTAAGATTTATTCTTAGGTATTTTATTCTTTTTGATGCAATTGTAAATGGTATTATCTTTTTGAGCTCTCTTTCTGTTGGTTCATTATTAGCATACAGAAATGCAACTGATTTTTGTAGATTGATTTTGTACCCTGCGACTTGGCTGTAGTTGTTGATTATTTCTAATAGTTTTCCAATGGATTCTTTAGGGTTTTCTATATATAACATCATGTCATCTGCAAATAGTGAGAGTTTCACTTCTTCGTTACCTATTTGAATTCCTTTTATTCCTATATCTTGCCTAATTGCACTGGCCAAAACCTCCAGTACTATGTTGAACAGGAGTGGTGCGAGTGGGCAGCCCTGCCTTGTTCCTGTTCTCAGAGGAATGGCTTTCAGTCTTTCCCCGTTGAATATGATGTTGCCTGTGGGTTTGTCATAAATAGCCTTTATTATGTTGAGGTACTTTCCTTCTATTCCCACTTTGTTGAGAGTTTTTATCATAAATGGATGTTGTATCTTGTCAAATGCCTTCTCTGCGTCTATTGAGAGGACCATGTGGTTTTTATTCTTTGTTTTGTTGATGTGCTGTATCATGTGGATTGATTTGCGGATGTTGAACCATCCCTGCATCCCTGGTATAAATCCCACTTGATCATGGTGTATGATCTTTTTAATGTATTGCTGTATTCGGTTTGCCAAAATTTTGTTGAGGATTTTTGCATCTATGTTCATCAGTGATATTGGCCTGTAATTTTCTTTCTTTGTATTGTCTTTGTCTGGCTTTGCTATCAGGGTGATGTTGGCCTTGTAGAACGAGTTAGGAAGTGTTCCATCTTCCTCTATTTTTTGGAATAGTAGCAGGAGGATGGTTATTAAATCTTCCTTGAATGTTTGGTAAAATTCACCAGAGGAGCCATCTGGTCCTGGACTTTTATTTTTTGGGAGGTTTTTGATTATTATTTCAATCTCTTTACTTGTGATTGGTCTATTCAGAGTCTCCATTTCTTCTTGGTTCAGTTTTGGGAGGTTATATGAGTCTAAGAATTTATCCATTTCTTCTAGATTGTCCAATGTGTTGGCATATAATTTCTCATAGTATTCTCTTATAATCCTCTGTATTTCCGTGGTATCCATTGTAATTTCTCCTCTTTCATTTCTAATTTTATTTACTTGAGCCTTTTCTCTTTTTTTCCTAGTAAGCCTGGCTAAGGATTTTTCGATTTTGTTTATCTTCTCAAAGAACCAACTCTTTGTTTCATTAATCCTTTCTACTGTTTTTTTCGTCTCAATTTCATTTATTTCTGCTCTGATTTTTATTATTTTTCTCCTTCTGCTGAGTTTGGGCTTTGTTTGTTCTTCTTTTTCTAGTTCTGTTAGGTGTAATTTGAGGTTGCTTAGGTGTAATTTGAGGTTGCTTATTTGGGCTTTTTCTTGTTTGTTAAGGTGGGCTTCTATCGCTATGAGTTTCCCTCTCAGGACCACTTTTGCTGCATCTCATATGGTTTGGTGTGGCATATTTTCATTTTCTTTTTTTTCCAGATAGTTTTTGATTTCTCCTTTAATTTCATCAATGATCCACTGGTTGTTCAGTAGCATCTTGTTTAATCTCCACATTTTTATCAGAGTCCGAGTTTTTTTTTCATGGTTCATTTCCAGTTTCATAGCATTATGGTCTGAAAAGATGCTTGTTATGATTTCAATCTTCTTAAATTTATTGAGGCTTGCTTTGTTTCCCAACATATGGTCTATCCTTGAGAATGTTACATGCATGCTTGAGAAGAATGTGTAGTCAGCTGTTTTTGCATAGAGTGCTCTGTATATGTCTACTAGGTCCATCTCGTTCAGTTTTTCATTTAAGTCTACTATTTCTTTATTGACTTTTTGTCTGGATGATCTATCCATTGATGTAAGTGGGGAATTAAGATCCCCTACTATTATTGTGCTGTTGTTAATGTCTCCTTTTAGGTTTGTTAATAGTTGCTTTATGTACATTGGTGCTCCTTTGTTGGGTGCATATATATTTAAAAGTGATATGTCTTCTTGGCGGAGTGTCCCTTTTATCATTATATATTTCCTCACCTGTTTTTTCTTGAAGTCTACTTTGTCTGATATGAATATGGCAACACCTGCTTTCTTTTGTTTGCCATTAGCTTGGAGTATTGTCTTCCATCCTTTCACTCTGAGCCTGTGCTTGTCTTTAGAGCTGAGATGTGTTTCCTGGAGGCAGCATATTGTTGAGTCCTGCTTTTTAATCCATCCTGCCACTCTGTATCTTTTGATTGAAGAGTTCAATCCATTTACATTTAGGGTAATTATTGATATATGAGGGCTTAATGTTGCTGTTTTGTCACATTTTCTCGTTCTTTTGCATTTCCTTTGTTTCTTGTCCCATTTGTTTCGGACTGCCAATTCAGTTTGGTTGTTCTGTCTTATGACTCTTCTAGTTTTCTCTTTGTTTATTATATGTGATTTTGTTTTGATTGTTTGTTTAGTGGTTACCTTGAGGTTTGTGTATAAAATCTTGTGTATGAGATAGTCCATTATCTGATGGCCTCCTATTTCCTTATACTAAGTAAATTCAATCACTTTCGTCTTCCTATTCTAAGTCGTTCTTGTTATACCTTATTCTATCTTGTGTTGTGGCTGTGTGTTTACAGTGATGAGGTTAAATATATTTTTGGTGAATTCCTTCCTTTGATCTTTGATTTTGGTATTTAAGTGGTTGCTAACCTATTCCGGTAAAGATCTACTATTTTTCTGAGTTTATCTACCTATTTTTCTCCTTGCTCCAAGCTTTGTGTTCCCTTTCTCTTTTTTTTTTCAGGCCTGATGGCCTTCTTGAGTATTTCTTGTAGTGGGGGTCTCGTGGCCATGAACTCCCTTAGCTTTTGTTTATCTGGGAGAGTTACTATTTCTCCATCATATTTGAAGGATATTTTTGCTGGATAGAGTATTCTTGGCTGAAAGTTTTTGTCTTTGAGTATTTTGAATATATCATTCCAGTCTCTCCTAGCCTGTGAAGTTTCTGTTGAGAAATCCACTGAGAGCCTGATGGGAGTTCCTTTGTACATTATTTTTTGTTTTTGTCTAGCTGCCCTTAATATTGTTTCTTTTCACTGACTCTGGCCAACCTTACCACTAGGTGTCGTGGTGTGGGCCTTTGCCTGTTGACATGTTTAGGTGACCTATTGACTTCGCTTACTGGTATTTCCTGCTCCTTCCCCAGATTTGGGAAATTCTCAGCTATTATTTCCTTGAGTAGGCTCTCTGTTCCTCTTTCCCTCTCTTCTCCCTCAGGAATACCTATAATTCTTATGTTACATTTCCTAATAGAGTCAGATATTTCTCGGAGACTTTCTTCATTTCTTTTTAGTCTTAGTTCTCTCTTCTCTTCTATCTGGAGCATATCTGTATTCCTATCCTTTAAAATGCTAATTCTTTCCTCCCTATTGTCAGCTCTGTTCTTGAAAGATTCCAGATTCTCCTTTATCTCCTCCATTGTGTTCTTCATCTCCATCAGCACTGATTGATTTTTCTTTATGATTTCAATCTCTTTTGTGAAGAAACTCCTAATCTCATTGAATTGTTTGTCTGTGTTACCTCATATTTCATTGAGTGTTTTTATGATAGCTATTTTCAAATCTCTGTTGTTTGGGTTATGGATTTCTGTGTCTTCAGGGTTAGTTTCTGGGTGCTTGTCATTTTCCTTCTGGTCTGGTGATTTCATATATCTTTGCCTTGTGGCTCCTGTGTTGGCTTTGTTTTTCCTCATCCTGGAAATCTCTGGTTGTAATTTCCACCCACCGCCACGGTGTAGGGGTAAAGGGCTGTGTAATCTGAGCCCCCTGTGCTCTGCTTCGGCTGTTCACTGAGATCTGCAATCCATGATCAATCTGCAGGTCACTTGGTCTGGTCTGGTCAGCTGAGCTGCAGGGTCTGGTTTGTGGGGAGGTGGGGCTCTCTCTTTTGCCCGCTGGGTCCCTGGCATGGGGGGTTTCTTGTTTGCCCTTAGTTATCTGCTCTCTGGGGTGCTCAGATGTTGATGGTACCCTGTAGCAATTCTGAGTCCTCTGTGTGGGAGTTTCCCACTGGCTGAGAGAGCCCGAAGAGCTACTGTTTCCCTGCAGAGCGCAGCCCCTCCCACCACTCTGGGAGCCACGTGGACTGGGATTGCTGATCTGATGGGGAGGGAGAGGAGTTCTCCTTACCTCTCCCCACTTCCTCTGGGGGCCCAGCACGTTCCACTCTCAGATGTGTGGCAGTGTGGATCTTTCCGATCCTGCTTTTCACTGTCTAGGATTCCATTGTTGGTCTGTGACTGTTCCTTTTGTTGTATCTTATTGGGGGAAGAGTTCACAGGAAAGCTCACTCTGCCATGATGTTGACGTCACCTCGCAATCCTCCTCTTTTTGCTGAGCAAGACCAGCCCTGAGATAACATATATTGCCAATCCTCCTCCTTTATTTCCCTTTTTCTCCCCATAGTTGTATGTCATAGTTGCACATCCTTCTAGTTGCTGTATGTGAGATGCTGCCTCAGCATGGCCGGAGAAGCAGTACGTTGGTGCGCGCCTGGGATCTGAACCCAGGCCGCCAGTAGCGGAGCATACACACTGAACCGCTAAGCCACGGGGCGGGCCCTGAGCAGTTTTAACCAATTGATCAAAAGCTGATGTTTTAGTTTTTTCCTAAATGAGCAACATCACTTTCTATACTACTTTCCTCTGTTTCTCTAGATTGTACTGTGAAGCCATGTTTGATACTGGAAAAAATGTACTGTGTTCCAAATAAAAATGATTAAAAATATTATAATCTTCATTTATGGAGCACTTACTTTGTTCTAGCTACTGTCCTAAAAGTTTTATGTGCATTATCATATAATTCTTGCTATAATATATATTAGGTAATATTATTATTTCGATATTCAAGAAGAAAAAGCTGACACTTACAGGTTAAATAATTTGCAGTAGGTCAGAGAGCTCAAAAATGGAAATGTGCAACTTGGACAAAGGTCTTTGTAGCTCCATATCCCAGGATATTAACCATGATGCAATTCTGCATCTCTCTCTCTGTGAGTCTATCATTTGGGGAAATGATGTTAACCTCTGGATAATCTTAACTATTTCCCAATCAATTGTATAGTAGTTGGACTTTTTTTTAACATCTGCTGATATGTCATCTTCATAACAATATACTCTGGATTGAAGGTCTCTGACATGGCTAGCTGTTTGCTTCCTCTTCTGGGCTATATGCTCCCTCTTGTTACAATCCATTGTTTTCTGAGTTGTTTTGCTTTCGTTGGACTACCTGCCTGCTGCTTGTTTTGTCACAAATGTTCCTGTCAATATTTGCTGCCTATTTGTTTCAGATATAGTTGAAATCTCTCTTCCTCTTTTCTAGTCCTCAGCAAGAAAACCCTGACCTAGTGCATTCAGCAAAGTCTGATATCTCTCTTTAAACACCTCCCAAGGGGAGGAATATAGGCCAAATAAGGAGACCTTCAGGTTTTAGCTTTTGTCCTTCAGCACAGATGACGATTTACTCTTGCTAACTTCCAACTATATGCTACAAGATCAGTGTAATTTTCCTAGATGAAGTACAAGATAGGGACACTTGCTTTTTCTGAGTTTCAATTTACTCAATATGGGAAATTAGTTGATCTTAGGAAGACTTAGAACAGTGTTATGTTAGCCTACTTTCAATATCTCTTTCTCACCTCTATAAATAAATCCTACAACAGGCAGGAAACTCCCTTTCCCTGTCTCTAGAAATCAGCCTTGCTCTGTGGTTCCAGACTTTTAGAGTATTATGCTAATCAGCTCATCCTCTGAGAGTTACCTTCCAAGCAAGCCAAATGGCATTCTCTGAAACAGTTTTTGTCTAAAGTGTAGTGTGCTTGACACTCGTGACTTGCTTGTACAATGATTTTTTTGTAGTACAAAGAACATTTAAAAAATATTATTGATACATTTAAACATTATTAAAAATATAACTAATATATTAAACCCATAATTTAATGTAATCTATTGCTTAGAACATTCCTAAAGTGAAGAATGATTTAAAAATATATTTGAGGGCTGGCCCCATGGCTTAGTGGTTAAGTGTGCATGCTCCACTACTGGCGCCCGGGGTTCGGATCCCGAGAGCACACTGATGTACTGCTTCTCCAGCCATGCTGAGACCGCGTCCCACATACAGCAACTAGAAGGATGTGCAACTATGACATACAACTATCTACTGGGGCTTTGGGGAAAAAAAAAAAGGAGGAGAATTGACAGTAAATGTTAGCTCAGAGCTGGTCTTCCTCAGCAAAAAGAAAAGGATAACATGGATGTTAGCTCAGGGCTGATCTTCCTCAAACACACACACACACACACACACACACACACACACACAAATATATATATATATATATATGTTTGAGAGGGGCCGGCCTGGTGGCCTAGTGGTTAAGTGCACACTCTCTGCTTCAGCAGCCCAGGGTTTGCAGTTTTGGATCCTGGGCGCACACCGATGTATCGCTTGTCAAGCCATGCTGTGGCGGCATCCCATATAAAGTAGACGAAGATGGGCACAGATGTTAGCCCAAGGCCAATCTTCCTCAGCAAAAAGAGGAGGATTGGCATCAAATGTTAACTCAGGGCTAATCTTCCTCACACACAAAATATATATATATTTGATAAAATACAGAACAGAATATTGGGTGAAAAAAATACTAGAATGTAGTTTATACTAATGTAGAAACAAGTGTGAAGTTTATATATGAATGATTAGTGTTTGGATGTTAATGCCTTATGTCTTGAGTATTGAAAGTTCTAAGTTAAAAAAATAAGTTTAATATTTTAGAAGAAAATATATTTATGTAATTCAAACATTAAACAAAGATAATAAAACATTTTACTTTTAAAAGTATCCTTCTCATTCCTATCCCCCACATTTCCCGCAAATGTAACAGATTACCACTATTATTAACTTGTGTGGTGCATTCTTACAGGATTTTTCATATTTGTGTAAAAGCTCATAAAATATTTATTCCTTAATTATCTTCTTTTTACACAAATGGAAGATTACCATACACATTGTTTTGCATCTTGCTTCTTCAAGTTAACAAATGTGGTGATCTTTTCATAACAATATGCAGAGAGCTTTATCATTTTTTGTTTTGCTTATAAATTAATAGACTTTATTTCTTAAAGCAGTTTTAGGTTTACACAAAAATTGAGCAGCAAGTACAGAGAGCTTCCATATATCTCTCACCCTCTCCAGTTTTCCTGTTATTAACATCTTACATTAGTGTGGTATGTTTGTTACAATTGGTGAATGAAATTGAAACATTATTATTAACTAAAGTCCATAATTTACGTTAGCATTCACTCTTTGTGTTGTACAGTTCTATGGGTTTTGATAAATCCGTGTATCTAAATGTCATGTACCCATCATTTCAGTATTGTTCAGAATAGTTTCACTGCCCTAAAAATCCGCTGTGTTCCATCTATTTATCCCTCCTTCTCTTCACTTCCTAACAGCAGGAAACCATCGATCATTTTACTGTCTATATAGTTTTGCGTTTTACACAATGTCACCTAGTTGGAATCATACAGTATGTACCTTTTCAAGTTGGCTTCTTTCAGTCAGCAATATGTTTTCAACATTCCTCTATGTCTTTTTGTGGCTTGATAGCTCATTTCTCTTTATTGCTGAATAATGTCCCATTGTGTTGATAAATTATAGCCTGTTTATTCACTCACCTATTGAGGGACATCTTGGTTGTTTCAAAGTTTGGGTAATTATGAATAAAGCTGTTATAAACATCCATGTGTAGTTTTTTAAAAGTATGAACATAAGTTTTGAACTCATTTGGGTAAATAACTAGGAACTCAATGCTGGATGGTATGGTAAGACTATGTTTAACTTTGTAAGAAACTGACAGACTTTCTTCTAAAGTGACTGTACCATTTTGCATTCCCATCAGCAATGGGAGTTCCTATTCCTCAATATCCTCACTACATTGGTGTTGTCATGAGTTTTATTTTACCCATTCTAGTAGATGCTTAGTGGGATATCATTGCTGTTCTAATTTAAAATTCCTTAATGATATATGATACCAAGCATATTTTCCTATGCTTATTTGCCTTCTGTATATCTTCTTTGGTGTGTTGCAGTTCAGATCTCTCACTCACTTTTTTATGTTACTAATGTCATAGTACTATTTATGAATGAATTCTCCTTTATCCATTGGCTTAATGAAATTTCCTTTTGATATATTTACATACTAAAATATTAAGTAGACACAAAGATGGAAATACTCTAATCTCTCTCTCTATATATATGTATACACACCATTGTAGTGAACATTATGATCTCTGTGACTTTTTTACCATCTTAACTCTTTTAAGTGTACAATTCAGTAGTGTTGTTATATTCACATTATTGTGGAAACTTTTCTTTTTGCAAAACTGAAGTCTATATCCATTGAGCAACAACTCCCCATTTCCCTTTCCCTCCAACCCCTGAAGGCACAATTCTACTATTTGTTTCTATGAGTTTGACTGCTTTAGATAACCCATAAAAGTGGAATCATACAGTATTTGTCTTTTGTGACTGGCTTCTTTCATTTAGTATAATGTCCACAAGATCCATCTGTGTTGTAGCATGTGATAGGACTTCCTACTTCCTACTTTTTTAAGGGCTAAATAGTATTCTGTTATATATATTTTTCTTAATTTTCTTAATCCATTCATCCATCAGTGGACATTTGGGTTGTTTCTACCTCTTGGATGTTGTGAATAATTCGTCAATGAACATGGTTGTGCAAATATTTTCTTGATCTTGCTTTCAATTATATTAGATATATATTCAGAAGTGGAACTGATGGGTCATATGATAATTCTATTTTTAGTTTTTTGGGTAACCTCCATACTGTTTCCCATGGTGGCTGCACCATTTTACATGATCACCAACAGTGCATGAGGCTTCCAATTTATCTACAACTATGCCATGACTTGTTATCTTCTGGGTTTTTGGTTTTTTGATAGTAGCCATGCTAAGAGGTGTGAGGTGATATCTCATTGTGGTCTTGATTTACTTTTCTCCAACGATTAATGATGTTGAGCATCTTTTCATGTGCTTATTGGTCATTTATATATCTTTGAAAAATGTCTATTCAAGTCCTTTGCCCATTTTTAAAATCAGGTTGTTTGTGGGTTTTTTTGTTGTTGTTGAGTTGGAGGAGTTCTTTATGTATCCTAGATATTAACCCAATAACAGATACATGATTTACAAATAGATTTTCCCATTCTGTTGATTGCCTTTTCACTCTGGTGATTATTTACTTTGATGTACAAAGGTTTTTAGTTTTTTTTTTTTTTTCAGTTTCATTTCCTCTATTTTTTTTTTCTTTCACAAAGGCTTTATTTTTTATTTATTGGTTTATAACATTGTAAAAATTTCAGGTGTACATCATTGTACTTCTATTTCTGCATAGATTACATCATGTTCACCACCCAAATGCTAATTACAACCCATCACCACACACATGTACCGAATTATCCCTTTCACCCTCCTCCCTCCCCTCTTCCCCTCTGGTAACCACCAATCCAATCTCTGTCCCTATGTGTTTGTTTATTGTTGTTATTATCTACTACTTAATGAAGGAAATCATACGGTATTTGACCTTCTCCCTCTGACTTATTTCACTTTGCATTATACCCTCAATGTCCATCCATGTTGTCACAAATGGCTGGATTTCATCGTTTCTTATGGCTAAGTAGTATTCCATTGTGTATATATACCACATCTTCTTTATCCATTCGTCCCTTGATGGGCACTTAGGTTGCTTCCAAGTCTTGGCTAGGTTTTTAGTTTTGATGTATTCCAATTTATCTACTTTTACTTTTGTTGCTTGCGCTTTTGGTGTCATATCCAAAAAATCATCACCAAGTCCAACGTCACAGAGTTTTACCTCTATGTTTTCTTCAAGAGGTTCATAATTTTAGCTTTTAGCTCTTACATTTAGGTGTTTAATCCTTTTTGAATTAATGTTTGTATGTGGACTAAGGTAAGGGTCAAATTTCATTTTTTTTCTTGGGAATACCCAGTTTTCCCAGCACCATTTACTGAAAAGGCTGTCCTTTCACCATTGAATGGTTTTGGAACCCTTGTCAAAAATAGTTTGTCTGTATATGCAAGGGTTTCTTTCTGAGCTCTTTATTCTCTTACTTTTGCTTTTATTTTTGTGAGGAAGATTGGTTCTGTGCTAACATCTGTTGCCAATCTTCCTCTTTTTGCTTGAGGAAGAGGGTCCCTGAGCTAACATCTGGGACAATCTTCCTCTACTTTGTATATGGGATGCTGCCACAGCATGGTTTGATGAGCAGTGTGTAGGTCCATGTCTGGGATCTGAACCCATGAACCCTGGGCTGCTGAAGCAGAGTATGTGGACTTGACCACTATGCCACTGGGCTGCCCCCTATATATCTGTCTCTATGCCAGTAACACACTGTTTTGTTTTTATTGTAGTTTGTAGTAAGTTTGGAAATCAGGAAGTGCAAGATCTACAACTTTGTTCTTTTTTTAAGACTGTTTTGGTTATTTGGAGTCCCTTGAGATTCCATATGAATTTTAGAGTGAATTTTTCTATTTTTACAAAGAATACCATTGGGATTTGGTAGGAGTTGCATTGACTTTATAGACCACTTTGACTAGTATTGACATCATAACAATATTGTGTTCTGATTCATGAACATTGAATATCATTCCATTTATTGGTGTCATCTTTAATTTCTTTCAGCAAATTTTTGTAGTTTTTATTGTACAAGCATTTCTCTTCCTTGGTTAAGTTTATTTCTAAGTATTTAATTTCTTTTATGCTATTGCTATTGGAATTTTTTTCTTAATTTCCTTTTTGGATTCTTCATTGTTAGTGTATGGAAATGCAACTGATTTGTGTGTTGATTTTGTATCTTGCAAATATGCTGAATTTGATCATTAATGATAACAGGGTTTCCTGGCGCAATCCTTAGGATTTTCTACACATAAAATCATATCCTGTATAAACTGACACAATTTTACTTCTTTTCCAATTTGCAGGCCTTTCATATCTTTTTCTTGTGTAATCGGTCTGGATAGAACTTTCAGTACAATGTTGAGTAGAAATAATCAAAGTGGGCATCCTTGTTTTTTTCCTGATCTTAGAGAAAAAAGATTCAATTTTTTGCTATTATGTTAGCTGTGAGTTTTTCATTTATAGACTTTAGTAAGTTGAAACAATTTCCTCCAGTTCCTAAGTTGTTGAATATTTTTATCATGAATGTGTTTTTAATTTTGTCTCATGCTTTTCTCCATCAAGTAAGATGATCATGTGTTTTATTTTCCTTCATCGCCTTAATGTGATTTATTACACCAATTGATTTTTATATGTGGAACTATCCTTGCATTTCAGTAATAAACCCTATTTGGTCATGGTATATAATCCTTTATTTATTTTTGTTATTATTATTATTATTAATTTTATTTTTTATTGAGGTAACATTGATTTATAGCATTGTATAAATTTCAACTGTACACAATTATATTTCACCTTCTGTATAGGCTACATTGTGTTCCCCACCAAGTCTAGTTGCCGTCCATCACTATACACATGTGCCCTTTTACCCCTTTTGCCCTCCCCCCCACTTCTACTTCCCCCTGGTAACCATCAATCTGTTCTCTATATCTATGTGTTTGTTTATCTTCCACATATGAGTGAAATCATACAGTATTAGTATTTCTTCATCTGACTTATTTTGCTTAGCATAATACCTTCAAAGTCCATCCATGTTGTCACAAATGGCCAGATTTCATCTTTTTTATGGATGAGTAGTGTTCCATTGTATATATACTATATCTTTATCGATTCATCCATCAATGAGCACATAGAGTGTTTCCAAGTTTTCACTATTGTGAATAATGCTGCAATGAACATAGAAGTGCGTATATCTTTTTGAATTAGTGCTTTGTGTTCTTTGGATAATTACTTAGAAGTGGAATAGCTGGATCTAATGGTAGTTCTGTTTTTAATTTTTTATGAGTCTCTATACTGTTTTCCACAGTAGTTGCACCAATTTACATTCCCACCAGCAGTGTATGAGGGTTCCCTTTTCTTCACATCCTCTTCAACACTTGTTCTTTCTTGCCTTTTTTACAGTAATGGCCATTCTGATGGGTGTGAGGTGACATCTCATTGTGGTTTTGATTTGCATTTCCCTAATAATTAGTGATCTTGACCATCTTTTCATGTGCCTGTTGGCCGTGTGTATATCTTCTATGGAAAAATGTCTGTTCAGATCCTCTGCCCATTTTTAAATCAGGTATTTGTTTTGTTCGTTGTTGATTTGTATGAGTTTTTGTATATTTTGGATATTAACATCTTATCAAACATATGATTTGCAAATATCTTCTCCCAATTGGTGTGTTGTATTTTTGTTTTGTTGATGGTTTCCTTTCCTGTGCAGAAGCTTTTTAGTTTGATGTAGTTTCATTTGTTTCTTTTTTCTTTTTTTTCTCTTGCCTGATATCATCCTTTTTATGTGTTGTTGAGTTCTGTTTGCTGGTGTTTTGTTAAGGATTTTTCATCAATATTCATTACACATATTAGTTTATAGTTTTCTTTTCTTGTAGTGTTTTTGTCTGGCTTTGGTATTAGAGTAATGTTGGTCTCATAAAATGAATTTGGAAGTGTTTGTTCTCCTTCACATTTTTGCAAGAATTTGAGGAAGATTGGTCTAAATTATTCTTTAAATGTTTGGTAGACTTCTTCAGTGAAGTCATCTCATCCTGGGATTTTCTTTGTTGTACTAACCCTACATGTTATCCTCAAATACATATTCTTCCCTTTTAAAATTTTTAAAAAGGAAAGCTTCCAAGATGCATGGAAAGAATCTTGGTGTATGATCCAGGGCATCTTATTTTTATTTTAGCCCTCTCCCACAGACTGTGGGACCTAGGTGAACCACATCACTTTTCTGGGCTTTGGATTTTCTAATCTGTGAAACGAAAAGTTGGGCAACATTATCTTGAAATCTGTTCAGTTCTGGTGGTTTACAACTCTCTCTCCAGAAAGGCTAATATATGATGCTCTGATTCATCTAATTTACCATTCGTAAAATATTTGAGATGGCCAATACTCAATGTAAAGTATTATATATCTCATATAGCATTCATGTCATTACTCAGTCTTAAATTGCTTATGTTAAATAGATACATTTTAACATTATGTCTACATTGTGCTGTAGTAGATAGAAGTGAATAATTTAATCAACCAATTGCTTCCCTACTTTTGATAAATGCCTAATTTTCCATATTTTCACTGAATTGATTTTTTTGATGTGGGGTAGTATTATATTCAGCTTGGGCTGCTATAAAAAGTTACTATAGACTGGCTTAAACAACAGACAGTTATTTCTCAAAGTTCTGGAGGCTTGGAAGTCCCAGATCAATTTGCCAGAAGATTTGGTGTCTGGTGAGGACCCTTCCTGGTTTTCAAATGGACTACTTGTTGTTGTATCCTTACATGGTGTAAAGAGAGAGTTCTGGTCTCTTCGTCTCCTTATAAGGTTACCAATCCCATCACGGGTGCCTCACCTTCATTACCTTATCCAAACCCAATTATTTTCCAAAGGGATCACCTCCAAATACCATCACATAGGGGACTAGGATTTCAACATATAAATTTTGGGTGTATTAAAACAGTTAATCACAGGTAGATACTACATTAATCTGTCATAAAATATGATAAAAGATATTAATTATATTCAATAAATATTTGTTGAGCACTCATTTTTCAGACACTATTTTAGTCACTAAGAAATATATTTAAGCCTGACAGATTGTCTCTGCCCTTAATCAACTTCTAGTCTATTAGTGGAGAAAAGGCATGTACACATTTAAGTAAACATGAAATATGCCAATTTTCAGTCTTATGTTTTTACTCACAAATTTACCTTTGGGCACACCAAAACTTTTCTTTTTGAAAATAATCTACCAATTTTAACGATATACAAAATTAATTTTATAAGTGACTAGTTTTAGAATTTATTTTAGATTTCATGTTTGTGGCAAAGTTGTGAGTTAAGAGAAAGGTTGTAGTCTTAGCCTCTCGGTATGATAAAGAGCAAGTCATATAGCTATGTTTATTCTTAGTTTCTTTTATTTCAAGCTTGTTCCTAATTGTTTGTGAAAGGACTTTTACGATGGTTTCTTTATAATTCTTGCCAGGTAATTCCAACATTTCTGTCATCTTGGTGTTGGATCTGTTGATTGTTGTTTTCTCGTTCAAGTTGACATTTTTCTAGTTCTTAATATGACAAAAGATTTTCAATTGTAACCTGGACACTGTGGTTATTCTGAGATTATGTGCCTTATTAAAATCATATACTTGAACAGAAATCCTCTCACAATGTATATGCGGGAGAAGTGGAGAGTGCTGTCTCATTATTGTTGGGTGTGGGTAGAAGTCCAGGTTTCCCACTCAGCCTCTGCTTATGCTTCACATGGTATGGAAGAGGAGAACCTGTAACACCACTGGGCAGCAGTCAAAATCCAGACTCTCCACTCATCTTTCACTGACAGAGAAAAGCAAAGATGCTTCCTTACCGCCAAGTGGGAGTGGAAGTTCAGGCTCCTTACTTGGACTCTTCTGACACCACAAAGAAGTGGAGGGGTGCCTGCTTACTGCTAAGTGGCAGTGGAGGTCCAGACACACACTTGGCTTCAATTGACACTGTGAGAGGAGAGGTGTCTTTGTTATGGTTAGGTGAGAGTGGAAGTTCCGGCTCCCTCTTCTGCCTCTGCAGGTTGGAGGGGACGTGGAGAGCAATTTTTTCATTGGTGTTTGGGTGGAGTAGGACTGGTATTGTCAAAAATATTTCTGTGTTGGTAGGTCACCCTTTCCTGGTATTTTGGCTAGAGAAAGCATGTTTATCTTGGGACATTTTTTGTGTGCCCTTGTTGGTGTATCTGGGTTGTTGAATATACCAGCACCTAATATGGAATATTGGAGGAAAAAAGAATACCCAGAGAACTCACCAGTGTGTTGTTTCTCATATCTCAAGGTCCTTGGCCTATGTGCCTTCTCTGTACCTTTCAGAGTTTTTATATGTTTGTTATATATATAATACTCAGGGCTTTTAGCTGTATTTAATTGGAGAAATTTACTCTACATTTTGTGAAACCAGAAATCCTTATACTGAGTTTCTGAATCTATAAAATGAGGATAAATAACTATTGGTCAAGGCTATCTAGTATTTCTTTAAAAATAAGCTCTATTGTGATATAATTTACATACAATAAAATTCACCTTTTTTGACTGTATAGTTTCATGTGTTTTAAAAAATATACAGTCATGTAACCATCACTACAATCGTGATAAACAACATTATCCAAAATATTGCTTGTCTGCTTTTGAGTCAACACTCCTTTCCCATATCTAGCCTCATGCAAACCTTGATATACTTTGTATCATTGAAGATTGGTTCTTCCTGTCCTATTTTTTTTTAATTGAAATATGCAGTATGTACTCTTTTGTGTCTGGGTTAATTAGTTAGCATAATTTTTTGAGATTTATCCATGTTGTATGTCAGGAGATAATTCCTTTTTACTGAAAAGTAATATTCCACTGTATGGATATACCACAATTGGTTTACCCATTCACTGGTTGATGAACATTTGGACATTTTTGGTGATTATAAACAAGATGCTATGAACATTTCCATACTAGTCTTTGTATGAACTTAAGTTGCCATATTCTTTGAGTAAACACTAAATACCTAAGAGTGGGATTGTTGGGTCACATGATTAGTGTACATTTATCTTTATATGAAACTGTTTCCCTAACACAGTTTTGGAAGTACAGTTTATTATAAGAAGATACTTCATTGACTCTAGCGTTATGCAATTGTAAAGTAGTAATAAATATTGCATTTTAAAACCTTTCTAAATACAATTTCTCAATAAACTTTTATCTACTGTCAAGAATAACTCATTTTTCTAGCCAAGGCTTCTGGGCCGCAGTGTATCAAATAAATTAAAACTTAGATTTGAATGATTTTGCTACCTTGTCTATTGATACATGCTATGTTTACCTTGAAAAACTGGTAGGACAAAATTTCCCTTGTACTGCTTATTTTAAAAGATATTTTTTAGAAAATTTTCACTCTTTATAAAGTTGCCTGCTGGGGGATCAATATTGACAAATAGAAAAGATTTCTTACAGTTATTTAAATTATGGTCTGTTGGGCCGGCCCCATGGCTTAGCGGTTAAGTGCACGTGCTCTGCTACTGGTGGCCCGGGTTCGGATCCCGGGCGCGCACTGACGCACCGCTTCTCCAGCCATGCTGAGGCCGCGTCCCACATACAGCAACTAGAAGGATGTGCAGCTATGACATATAACTATATACTGGGGCTTTGGGGGGAAAAATAAATAAATAAATAAATAAATTATGATCTGTTTATATTATGCTATTGTATAGCTTTTGTCTTCCTTTTTAAAATTTATTTTAGAGGTCACATTCATTGATGACATTATATAAATTTCAGGTGTATATAATTATATTTTGAGTTCTGTATAGACTGCATCTTGTTCACCACCAAAAGTCTAGTTTCCATCTGTCACCATACATATGTGCCCCTTTACCCCTTTGGCCCTCCCCTCAACCCCTTCCCCTCTGGTAACCACTAATCTGTTCTATTTTTCTTCCTTTTTTTATATCTAACCTACTTTTAAAAGGATTTGATGTGCTTACAGA
Organism: Diceros bicornis minor; assembly: GCF_020826845.1. Taxonomy (NCBI): domain Eukaryota; kingdom Metazoa; phylum Chordata; class Mammalia; order Perissodactyla; family Rhinocerotidae; genus Diceros; species Diceros bicornis. The sequence continues at coordinate 75,811,832 of NC_080781.1, read as the reverse complement.
GTTAACAACAGTGTAATACAGAAGAATTAATTATAAAAATAGAACAACATAATTTGAGAGGAATTAGGAAATAATATTCATTGAGAAGTTGAAAAAAATATTTTATCAGCTCTTTCATTTCAAGGAAAACTGTGACCTTAAATAGCTCCTGTGTATTAGTTTGCTAGGCCTGACGTTACAAAGTACCACAGACTGGGTGGCTTAAACCACAGAAAGTTATTTTAAGGAATTGACTCACTTGATTGTGGAGGCTGATAATCTGAGATCTAGGGATTGGCAGTGTTGGTTTCTTCTGAGGTCTCTCTCCTTGGGTTGTAGATGATCATCCTCTCCCTGTGTGTTCACATGGTCTTCCTTCTGTACCTGTCTGTGTCCTAATTGCCTCTACTATAGGGACACCAGTCATATTGGATTAAGCCTACACTAATGACATAATTTTAACTTAATTACCCCTTTAAAGACTATCTTCAAATACAGTAACATTCTGAGGTACTAGGAGTTAGAAGTCGAACATATGAATTTTGGCAAGATATAATTCAGCCCATTAACATCCTAATTAAAATCTTTTAGATCATCAAACAGTTAATGATTTTTTTTTTTGAGAAAGATTGGCCCTGAGCTAACATCTGTTGCCAATCTTCCTCCTTTTTTCCCCTTTTTCTCCCCAAGGCCCCAGTAGATAGTTGTATGTTGTAGTTGCACATCCTTCTAGTTACTCTATGTGGGACGCTGCCTCAGCATGGCTTGATGAGCGGTGTGTAGGTCTTCACCCAGGATCTGAACTGGCAAACCCTGGGCCACTGAAGTGGAGCATTAGAACTTAACTGCTACGCCACTGGGCCAGCCTCTGATTTTGGATAAATCATAATGCACTTTTCACTCTTCTGGGAAGATGTTAGCCATCCTCTCAACTACTCTTTTCAACCACATTGGTTTCTATCTGGAGGGAGTAGAGAGGTAGCTTAGTCTAATTTTGAAGCTTCTGTTGAATTCTTCATAGAATAGAAGTCATTGCATTTTTCAGCTATAGGATTTCTGCTTTTTTTTGATGGTTTCTATATCTTTGTTGAACTTCTCATTTTGTTTATGTATTGTTTTCCTAATTTTGTTTACTTGTCTGTCTGTGTGTTCTTGTACTTCACTAAACTTTTTTAAGAAAATTAGTGTGAATTCTTTGTCTGATAGTTCATAGCTCTCCATTTAATTTGGGTCAGTTATTTGAGGTTTATCAATTTTCTTTGGTGGTATCATGTTTACCTGATTATTCATGTTCCTTCATTCCTTATGTTGGTATCTGTGCATTTGTGTAAGCAGTCTCCTCTTCCAGAATTTACAGATTTGCATTGGAAGTAACAGTTCTTCACCAGTCTGCTCAGCTTGGAGTTCTGTACAAGTCAGCTGGCAGCATCCTTGGGCAGGTGGGACTTGCTATCAAGGTCTATTTTTGCATCACACCACTGAATGAGCTCTGTGGTTGGGAAGGGTTGTGCCACTGGCTGAGAACAGTTGGCTAGGACTTCCAGCTTTGTTCCATGCGCATGCAAGGTTGTGTGATGGGCTCTGCAGTTGCCTGGGTTCTCTGGTCAGGCTTCCTAGATAGATGAGACTGAGTACTACACACAGCAGTAGATGGGGCTATGACTTAGCTTCCCTGCCCTGGTGGGGCAGCAGAACAGGCTCCAAGCCCTGCGTGGCTTATTGTTTGGGGACCAAAATCAGGCAAGACTATGCATTGAATTACCGGCCCAGATGGGGTCATCAGTTTTGCTCTGCAGATGGGGAAAGCTATAGGCTCTTCTCTCTACTCAGGTGGCACTGTAAGCATGGCTGTAGGATGAGCTACACAGCTTCCCACATGCTGTGGTTAGGTTCCTTTGTTGAGTAGGTTGAAGGCTGGATTCAGCAATTGGCAGGGGTATGAATTAGTTTCCTTGCCCAGGCAAGACCCTCATACAGGCACCAAGACTGGCAAGGCTCTTGTTCAAGGATCAAATTTTTCAGAACTATGCACCAAGTTCCCTAGCCTGAAGGGCCACCATCCTAACTATGCAGATGGGTAGAGCCACTGGTAAGCTCTCTGCTTAGGTGCCACTGTAATCAAAGTTGCAGTACTACACAGAATTCCAGGAGCTCAGCTTAGGTTTCCTGGTCAGGTCCGGCTGGAGCCTGTATTCAGCTTTGGGTAGGGCCTACTGATTGTTATTCTGCCCAGGGGAAACCACAGAACAGATCTTAAGGCTGATAAGACTCTTGTTTCAGGAGCTAATCAGGCAGAACTGTGCATCCATCTCTCTGACTAAACAGGGTCATTGGCTTGGCTCTGCAGACAGGCAGAGCCACTGGCCAGGCTCTCTGCTTACGTGCTGCTTAGCCAAGCAATTTCCCAGTTGCTCAGGCAGAGCATCCTGGTCATGTGCGCCAGGAGATGATACCTTCAGCAGTGGGTGAGGCTATGAATTAGCTCTCCTGCCCAGGCATGGTGGCAAAACCTGCTCTAAGGCTGGCAAGTCTCTTTGTGGTCTTGACTCAAGTAGTACCATGCCTCAGGTTCCCTAGTCTAATGGAGCCACTAACTTTGCTCGTCAGACAATCAGCATTGCCTGCTGAGTTCTCTGCTCACGTGTTTCTGGGCTAATCAGCCTCTCAGGTCTTCCAGCCAGGGTTTTTGGTTGGACAGGGATGGGAGCTACACTCAGCAGTGCGCAGGGTTATGATTTAGCTCTCCTGCCTGGGCAGAGGGGCAGACCAGGTTCCAGGACTGAAAAGGCACTTTGTTTGAGGTCTGAAATCAGGCAGAACTGTGCGTTGCTGAGTTCCTGGTCAGACTGTGCCACTATCTTGGCTTTGCAGGTAAGCAAAGCCACTGGTTGGAACTTCTACTTGGGCATTGCAGGTAGGAACTCAGTCTGCCAAAGTCCAAGAGCTGGTTCCTGCAATCCCCTTCCTCTTTCTCTATTACAATCCAATTCCCAGTGGTCAAGCCCCAAAGATCCCCCCACAGTCCCTATGAGGCAATACCAGAGTGGGTCTCTCAAGAAGCTACCCACAATGCTGGAGGAGATGGATGTCCACCTGGAGCTCTCTTTTTACCATTGGAGGAACCATAGCCTCAGGGAAGCCCTCTCAGTGTGGTGCTGCCCCAGCCTAGGGGAGGGGTGATGCAGTCAGAGTGTAGCCATTCTTCTTACCCTTCTAATGCAGTCAGTCTCAGTCTCTGTGGTGCAGAGGGGTGCTTCAGCCTCACCTCCATGTTCTAAGATTTTCACAGTGGTGTCCTGTCCATGAAAAGTTGTTAGTTCTTTTTTTTCTTGTGAAGGGTATCATATCGGGAATGACCTATGTCGTCATCTTGGTGACGTCACTCCACTTTTCTCTGTTTTAAACTAACATATTTTTGTTTTGTTTTACATTGTTTTATTTTTTGGTTTTGTATGCACAATATGAATAGCAACTGAATTTTTTTTTGGAAAATATCTATGAATGGAGGAGAATGCAATGGAGTTAAGTCTTATTCTTAATTTGTTTTCCCTTTCAGATGAATCAAAATAAAAACAATGAAATTATTCATCATGGATTCAATATTTCTATTTCTTCAAACTTAAAGGAAATGTAGGCAAAAATGACTACATATCCTCATATGTCACCCCTCCCTTGATGGAAAATAGTACTGACTTTGACACAAAAATAATTCAACAAATATTTATTGATTCTTCACCATGGGCTTTGAATATGTAAAATAAAGAAATGATAATGCTGACAATCACTTGTATTTTATAGTATTTTATAATTTTTAAAGGGCCTGAATATACATTCTTTCATTTGATTTTTATAATATATAACTCTGTCTTCAAAGAGCTTATAGTTACTGCTGACTGATATATGAGTCATTTTTCTATTATGATGTTGTTTTCAAAGTTTAAATGGAAATGTAAAGAAAGAGAAATAAACATAGGATAAGCATATACATACAAAAAATCTAAAATAACCAGAATTCAATTTTTTTCCATGTAGACACTATTTAAGAGAAAGATGCAAATGCAGTAATAAAGTAGAAAAATTAACATTAAATAAATTACAAATCATAGAATATTGTTTTTTCTATTGCATATTTAGTAAGTCTTCTATATCTTTTACATCCACTGTTTTTTATTATTATTTATTTATTTATTTTTCCCCCAAAGCCCCAGTAGATAGTTGTATGTCATAGCTGCACATTCTTCTAGTTGCCTTTTACATCTACTGTTATATCTACAACTATAATAATGGGAATTGAGAATCAATGCTGAGAATGATGTCTCTGAAGCCTGCTTGAAATATAAAATATGCACTATATATATGTGCGTATATATGCATATATGTATGTGTGTATTCATCTTGTCCTAGATTTACCCAAAGTGATGAGATATACTCACCAAATGTACATGATGTGTTTGATCTGCTAAACTGTGAATTCTCTTGAAGGCAAGGACCATGTCTTATTCCTCTATGTCTATTAAGAGATTTTGAATCACGCTATGGCTCTCAAAAGAGAGAGAAGGGTTAGAGAATCTGTAAAAGCATAGAGTTGGAGCTTAAGGAGTATGTAGGTTGGAAGAGGTGGGAAGATTTAGTGTGGGAGCTATAGGAACAAATCCGAAGACTTGAAAATGAATATAAGATGTTCATTTTTCCTAAGAAGCCTGTCCAGACAGGATTCTTCTTGAGAGTATTGGAAGATGTGTTTGAGTAGAGATGATGGGGGCTTGTTATAGAGAATCCACAAGGAGTCTTAGGAGTTTAAATATAGTGATGGGGATTTTCTCCTGAGGTGCAGCTAAAGACTTTTAAGTAGGATATTGACATGATGGCATTAGTAGCGACATAGAGCTCACATCTCAAAGCATTTGACATATTTCCAATTTTAATTTGCTGCCATTGTTACCCCAATTTAAACATTTATTCATTTATTTGTTTTATTCTGTGGATGAATGAAGCTAAATGCAGCTAACATCTGTCAAATTTGCCAGCAAATTATTGAAGTATGTGATCAAATTTAGTATTAGTTGAATACAACTTTTGATTTTACATGTGTTGTCCTTGGTTTCTTGCTGTATGGATATCCAACTCGTATAACTAATGCCTGTTTTTTCCTGGTTGTAAAAGTAACATGTTTCTGAAGGGGAGGGAAATGAAGTGGGTTGTGTTCATAAAAAAGAACTTTCCTGTGTTTTCCTATGGCAATATTTCACAAAGTACAGTCCATAGCAAAATAACTTCGGTGCTTCTAAAAAATACAGATTTCCATGACCCACCTGCATATCTAATGAATCAAAATCTGTGAGGATGGAGCTTAGCATTTACCTTTTAAGCAAGGTTTCTAGTGATTCTGATTTTAAGTTATTCTATGTTTTTATGTATTGCTTAAATCTTTTACAATAAGAATGTATTCAAGTATTAGTTGTGTGATTGAAAATTTGAATATAAATACATGTAAAATATATTTATTGAGGGAAATTTGGAAAATATAGTTTTCAGTAAAAATGAAAATAAAAACTTCAGTATATGTTTCTACCCAGCAAGACTTTGTTAACATTTGGCTGTATTTCCTTTCAATATTTTTCTTTGTTTTTTTACATGACATTATATTATATGACTTTCATACATGCTAAATAGCCTTTGAAAACATTATTTTAATGGATATACAATATTCCATAATAATAATAAAAACATATAGAGAATTTAAAATGTACCAGGCCATATTCTAAATCCTTCACATGTATTAACTAATTCAATCCTAAGAGTAATCTTATGAGGTAAGCACTATTATTACCCTATTTTTCATACGACATGACAAAGGTACAAAGAGGATATGTAACTTGCCCAAACTCATAGAGTTAGTAAATACTGTGCCAGGATTAAAAATCAGGAATTTTGACTCCATAATCCACAATCTGTAACTGGATACTGTATGGCATACCCCCTTAAGTTGTCAGCAGTACTGCTCAGCACATGCCTGTGAGGAAACTAACAGAGGCTAAGGAAAAAATTACCTGAAAGGATTAAAGGGAACATGACCCATCATTCATATAGGGTCAGGAAGTCCTGGAACGCACGTCAGCTTGGAAAACCAGAAGATTCACATGGTATTGGGGAACATTTTCAGAAGGGATTTCCCTCAGTATTGGGCCAAAATAGCCCTAAATTAAATGCTGTACTTGTCTTGCCTAACAAATATTAAAGGGAAGACTCAAAAGGATCAAACTGTTTTCTGGTAACTTCTTTGCATCCAAAACCCCAAATCAAGAATATTTATAAAAATACAAAAATGTCTAGCAGTGAACAAGGTAGAATGAACAATATATAGTAAGCAATAAAAATCACCAGGCTTGAAAGGAAGAAGGAAAATAGGACCCATAATGGGAAGGCAAGTAAGTCAAGCAAAATTGAAACAGATAGATATGACACATATAACTACTAGAACAGGACATTAAAAAAGTTTACAATTGTATTTCATTTGACCATGAGCATAGAGGAAAGATTGAGCATGTTAAGTAGATATATGGAAAATGAGAAGAAGAGTCAAGTTAAACATCTGGAGGTTTTTCTTTCTGAGACAAAAAATACACTGGATGGTATTGACAGAAAAATTGGCATTGCAGAAGAAAAGATTAGTGAACTTAAAGTTATAGAAAGAAAAACTATACAAAATGAAACAGAAAAAGATGAAAAGAGTACCATTAAAATTTGGGACAACTATAAGTATCTCATATACATGCAATTGGAGGCCTCAAAGGAGGGGAGAAAATTGCAGAAACAGAAAAATATTTGAAGAAATATAGCTGACAATTTTTCAAATTTGATGAAAATTATACACCAATAAATTTAAGAAGTTCAATATATTCTGAGCACAAGAAGTATGAGAGAAACTATAGCAAGGCATATAACAATTAAATTTATCAAAAAAAATGATAAAGAAAAATCTTAAAAGAAATGAGACTAATAGTAGACGACTTTAACACTCCATTTTAAATAATAAATAGAAAAACTAGACAGATCATTAAGGAAACACAGGACTTGAACAACACTGTAGACCAATTGGATGTGCAGAACACTCCACCCAACAAGAGCATAATGTGCATTTTTCTCAAGTGCACGTGAAACATTCTCCAGGATAGACCATATGTTAGGTCACAAAAGCCTCAATAAATATAAAAGATTGAAATCATATAAAGTATTTTTTCTTATAACAATGGAACTATAAATAACTAGTATAAGGGAAACTAGAAAAAATACAAGAATTTGGAACTTAAACAATACACTCTTAAATAAACAATGAATAGCAGAAGTAATCACAAAGGAAAGTAAAAAATACCTGAAACAAATGAAAATGAAAACAACATACCAAGACTTATGAGATGCAGCAAAAGCAATGCACAAATACAAAAGACTTGTACAATGAAAACTACAAAATTTGCTGAAAGAAATTAAAGAAGATACAAATAAATGGAATGATATTCAGTATTCATGGATTGAAACACAACATTGTTAATGAAGTCAATACCAACAAAAATGATCTACTGATTCAATTCAACCCTTATAAAAATCCCAATGGTGTTATTTGCAGAAATAGAAAAATTCATCCTAAAATTCATATGGAATCTCAAGGGACTCCAAATAACCAAGACAGCCTTTTAAAAGAAAAACAAAGTTGGAGACATCCAACTTCTTGGTATCAATACTTACTACAAAGCTACAGTAAAAAACAGTGTGTTGCTGGCATAAAGACAGATGTCCAGATCAATGGAATAAAATAGCCCACAAATAATCCCTTCATGTGTGGTCAAATGATTTTTAACAGGAGTGCCAAGGCCATTCAATGAAGAAAGGACAGTCTTTTCAACAAACGGTTTTGGGAAAATTGAATATCCACAAACGAAAAAATGAAGTTGAACCTTTATCTTATCATACACAAAAAGTAAGCAAAAATAGATCAAAGACCTAAACATAATACTTAAACTATAAAATTCTTAGAAGAAACATAGAAAATCTTCATATCATTGGCTTTGAGAATGATTTCTTGGATATGACACCAAGCACAAGCAACAAAATTAAAAATAGATAAATTGAAATACATCAAAATTAAAAACTTCTTTGCATCAAAGGAAACAATCAACAGATTTAACATACAACTTGTGGAATGGGAGAAAATATTTGCAAATTATATAACTGATAAGTGGCTAGTATCAAGAATATATAAAGAACACTTCCAATTGAGCAACAAACAGCCCAATTAAAATTGAGCAAAGGACTTTAATAGATATTTCTCCAAAGAAGATATACAAATGACCAACAAGAACATAAGAAGATTCTCCAACACCACTAGTCATATTGTAAATGCAAATCAAAACCACAATAAGATACCACCATACACGCATTAAGATGTCTACCATCAGAAATACATAAAATAAGTGTTGGTGAGGTTGTGGGGTAATTGGAACCCTGTGTACTGTTGGTGGGAATATAAAATGGTTCAACTGCTATGGAAAACAGTATGATAGTTCCTCAATAAACTAAAAGTAGACTTACCATATGATCCAACAATTTCTCTTCTCAGCACATATCCAAAAGAATTGAAAGCAAATTCTTGAAAAGACATTTGTACATCCTTGTTCATAGCAATATTATTCACCATCAACAAAAGGTGGAGGCAAGTGTCTGTTGATAGAGGAATAGATAAACAAAATTTGGTATACACAACAGAAAATTTATAATCTTAACATTCTTTTTAATGTACAGTTCAGTAGTGTTAAGTATATTTGCATTTTTGTGTAACCAATCTACAGAACTCTTTTCATCTTGCAAAACTGAAACTCCATATCCATTAAACAATAGCTCCCCATTCCTCCCTCCCCTCAACTCCAGCACCCACATTTCTACTTTCTATCTATCTCTATTAATTTGACTACTCTAGGTACTTCATACAAGTGGAATTATATAGTGTTTGTCTTTTTATGAATGGCTTATTCCACTAAGCATAATGTACTCAAGGTTCATCCATGTTGTAGCATGTGTCACAATTTCATTCCTTTCTAAGGCTGAGTAATATTCTGTTGTAGGTATATACCATATTTTGTTTATCCATTCATCCATTGATGCACACTTGGGTTACTTCCACATTTTGGCCATTGTGAATAATGCTGCTATGAACACGAGTGTACAAATATCTCTTGGAGACTCTGCTTTTAATTCCTTTAGGTATATACTCAGAAGTGGAATTGCTGGATCATATGATAATTCTATTTTTAATATTTTGAGGTACCACTTGCCATGATTAATTTTATGTGTCAACTTGATTGGTCTAAGGGATGCCCAGATAAAACATTATTTCTGGATGTGTTTCTGAGGGTGATTCTGGAAGAGATTATCATTTAAATCAGTAGACAGAGTAAAGAAGATTGCCCTCACCAATGAGAGTGGGCATCTTCCAATCCATTGAGGGCCTGAACAGAACAAAAAGACAGAGGAAGGATGAATTTACTCTCTCTGTAAAGCTGGGACGTCCATCTTCTCCTGCCTTTGGACATCTGTGCTCCTGGTTCTTGGGACCTCTGACTCAGACTGGGAATTTTACCATTGGCTCCCCTGGCTCACAGGTCTTTGAGTTTGGACTGGATCTATACCAGTGGCTTTCCTGGGTCTCCAGCTTGCAGACAGAAGATTATGGGGTTTATCAGTCTCTATAATCATGATTTGGAGACCTTCCTGAGGAAAAAAGTTTTGATACTGAAACAAGTCAAGACTTTGGGGCCATTGGGATGGAATGAATGTATTTTTCATTCAGGAAAGACATGAATTTTGGGGTACTAGGCACAATGTTATCAACTGAATGTTTGTGTCCACCCCAAATTCATATGTTGAAACCTAATCCCTAATGTGATGGTATTTGGAGATGGAGCCTTTGGGGGTTATTGGATCATGAAGGCAAAGCCCTCATGAATGAGATTAGTGCCCTTATAAAAGAGGCCCCAGAGAGCCCCCTCCCTCTTTCCACAATGTGAGGACACAGCAAGAAGACTACCATCTATGAGTCAGGAAGTGAGTTCTCACCGAATACTGAATCTGCCAGTGCCTAGATCATGGACTTCCCAGCCTCCAGAACTGTGAGAAATAAATTTATGTGGTTTGTAAGCCACCAAATCTATGGCAGCCTGAACATATTAAGACCCATACTGTTTTCCATAGTGGCTGCACCATTTTACATTCACACTAACAGTGCACAAAGGTTCAAATTTCTTTACATCCTCACCAACACTTATTTTCTGTGTTTTTTTTTTTTTAAAGTTGTGATCTCTCCTTGTGGCTTTGATTTGCATTTCCCTAATGATTAGTGATGTTGAGCATCTTCTCATGTGCTGTTGGCCATGCGTATATCTACTTTGGAGAAATGTCTATTCAAGTCTTTTGTTCATTTTTTAAAAATTGGCCTGGTTTTCTTGTTGTTGAGTTGGAGAGGTTCTTCATATAGTCTAGATATTACCCATTTATCAGCTATATGATTTGCAAATATTTTCTGCCATTCTACAAATTGCCTCTTCACTCCATTGATTGTATCCTCTGATGCACAGAAGTTTTTAATTTTACTGTAGTCCAAGTGGCCTATTTTTACTCTTATTGCCTGTGCTTTTGATGTCATATCCCAGAAATCCTTGCAAAATCCCATGTCATAAAGTTTTCCTCCTGTTTTCTTCTGAGTTCTGTAGTTTTAGATGTTATGCTAACTCTTTGGTCCATTTCCACTTACTTTTTGTATCTAATAAGGTAAGGGTTCAACTTCATTTGGGATATCCAGTTTTCTCATCATCATTTGTTGAAGAGTCTATCATTCCCCTATTGAATTTCTTTTTATGTGTTTGTGTGTGTGAGGAAGATCAGCCCTGAGCTAACATCCATGCCAATCCTCCTCTTTTTGCTGAGGAAGACTGGCCCTGAGCTAACATCTATTGCAAATATTCCTCCTTTTTTCCCCCCCTTTTTCTTCCCAAAGCCCCAGTAGATAGTTGTATGTCATAGTCGCACATCCTTCTAGTTGCTCTATGTGAGACGCCTCAGCATGGCCCGACAAGCAGTGTGTCGGTGTGCGCCTGGGAACCGAACCTGGGCCACCAGTAGCAGAGCACATGCACTTAACCACTAAGCCATGGGGCTGGCCCCATCTCCTATTGAATTTCTTAACATCCTTGTGAAAAATTATTTGACCATATATATGCAGGTGTATTTCTGGAATCTCTATTATTTTCCATTGGTTTGTATGTTTGTCTTTATGCCAGTACCACACTGTTTTTATTAATGTAGCTTTGTATTAAGTTTTGAAATTAGGAAATGTGAGACTTCTAACTTTGTTCTTGTTTTTCAAGATTGTTTTGGCTATTTGGAGTCCATTGAAACTCCATGTGAATTTTAGGATGCATTTTTCTATTTCTTCAAAAATATACTGCTGGGATTTTGATAGGGATTGCATTAAATCTGTAGATTGCTTTGGGTAGTATTGGCATCTTAATAATATTTAATCTTCCAGTTCATGAAGATGGTATGTACTTCCATTTATTTGCATCTTCTTTGATTTCTTTTAGCAATGTTTTGCGGTTTTCCATGTACAAGTCTTTCAACTTCTTATTTAAGTTTATTCCTTAATATTTTATTCTTTTCAATGTTGGATCAGTTGGATTCTGTGATTTCAAGTTCCTGCTGGAATTGTCCTTATTGATAAAAGGCCCTGCCTGGAGATTCTGTGGGGTCATTGTGTTCAGAAGAGATTTGGAAATTTCAAATGGAAGGCTCCAATCAACTTAGCCTGTGGTATCATGTTCATGCTGTAATCATCCATGTGGATAAAGGAGGGGGTCTGGGTATTCTCAGGGTCCCCTCTGTTCATCTGGGCATCAGAGTTTTGCATTGGTAGGTCTATCATGAATCCTGTTGCAGTGTCCACTTTTAAGCCTCCTTGATGTGTCTCTCTGGAAATGCAGTTTCTTCAGTGTCATTTATATTTTTATATACTAGCAATGATTTTTTGGAAATTGCAATAAAAAAAGAATATCATTTACAATAATGTAAAAAATATGTAATAAAAATGCACAAATATGACAAAAGATGTGAAAGACCTGTATACTGAAAAGCACAAAACATTTCTAAGAGAAATTTTTTTTTTTTTTTTACAGTGGTGAAACTATTTTTTTTTTATTGATGTTTTAATGGCTTCTAACATTGTGAAATTTTGGGTTGTACATTTTTGTTTGTCCATCACCATATATATGACTCCCTTCACCCCTTGTGCTCCCCCCCCACTGCCCCTGGTAACCACAGTCCAGTTTTCTCTGTCCATGTGTTGGTTTATATTCCACATATGAGTGAGATCATACAGTGTTTGTCTTTCTCTTTCTGGCTTATTTCACTTAACATAATACGCTCCAGGCCCATCCATGTTGTTGCAAATGGGACGATTTTGTCTTTTTTTTATGGCCGAGTAGTATTCCATTGTATATATATGCCACATTTTCTTAATCCAATCGTCAGTCAAGGGACACTTAGGTTGCTTCCACTTCTTGGCTATGGTGAATAATGCTGCAATGAACATAGGGGTGCATAAGCCTCTTTGGATTGTTGATTTCAGGTGCGTTGGATAGATTCCCAGTCGTGGGATGGCTGGATCATAGGGCATTAAAGACTAAATAAATGATGAATATATCATGTTGATAGATCCAAAGAATCAATGTTCTTAGATCAATTCTTCCCAAATTCATCTGTAAATTCAATATAATTCTAGTCAAAATTTCATGAGGACTTTGTTATAGTAATTGTCAAGCTAATATTAAAATTCATATTGGAATGGAAAAGATGTAGAATAGTCAAAACTTTGGAAAAGAAGCACAAAGTTGGAGGACTTGCACTACTTGACTTCAAGACTAATTATAACACTATAGTGATCAAGATAGTGTAGGACTAAAGTCAATTATAGCTTAATAATGTTAAAAGAAGAGCAATCTTCTAAGATTTTTTTTCTTCTAACTGCCCATCTCTTTCTGCAATTGAGAAAGAAGCTTGGGCGAGAAGGACCCTTAAAACCCAGTTTTTAAAATCAAAGAAGCTTCAAAGAATGAAGTTACTCAGCATTCAATTGTTTGGATGCACCATGATCTATTCAACCAAACCTCAGACTGGTTCTTACAGCAATGTTGCATTGAACATCAATATGTGCAACTTTTCTACTATGTGGAAGTAAATCTATAGGATAAATTCCTGGATTTGGAATCACTGAGTTAAAGGGTATGAGAACTTTAAGATTTGATAATACTGCTAATTTGCCCTATAGAGAAGTCCATTAATTAACACTCCCATAAACGTTTTATGAAACCGCCTTTTTACCCTTACTCTTTTTCACATTGAGCATTATTAAACTTTTTGATATTTGTCATTTTGATAAGAGAAAATTTTAACTGCTGTTTTTAGTTTGCATTTCTTTAATTATGAATGATATTAAACAATTTTTCATATGTGTGTAAGCCATTTATATATTTTTAAATGATTTTCTTGTTTATGTTTTAAGCTAATTTTTCTGTCAGGATTTGGTATTCCTCTTATCTACTAACAAGAACTCTTTACATGTTGAGAATATTTTCCCTTTGTTGCATGTAGTGCAAATATTTTAACTAGTTTTTCATGTTTTTTTTAACTTTGATTAGGATATAATTTTCCTCATTTTAATTTCTAGAGATTTAGAATTTTCTTGTACATACTATTCTACAATGTGATTCATGCATTGTAGAACATATCTATGCATCTGTATGTCTTACATTATTTGGATGTGCCATATTTTATTTAACTAGCCTTTTGTTGATGAATATTTAAGTTATTTCTAGATTTTTGCTATTGCAATCACTGCAACAATAAACTTTCTTGTATATTTATCTTTTTGTAAATTATTAAGCATATTCAGAGGATAAATTCACAGCAGTGGAATTGCTGGATGTTAATAGTAGTTGAATTAAATATTTTAGGAAATATAGCCCAATTATAGGAGGCAATAGATCCTCACTAATGGAGGTTGATTGAGGCTTGAAAAGTGAGTAATAAGGCCATTCCAGGAAGAAGGACAGGAGTATATTAAGACATAGAGAGCCCCCTAAGAAAAAGAGTGGATGGTGATGAATTTAACTTATACAAAATGTATGGAGGCTTTTTGTGGAAGACAAAGTTCAAGAGTAAAGGATGTTTTCATGAAGCAATCAAGCTCAGACAATACTTTTATTTTCTGAAACCCTAGAGAAGCAGCTTTCATCCTGTGTTTCATAAAACCTGGGAAGCCCAAAAGGCTAGAAGGAGGTCAATCCTCATAGCCAGCTTCAATCAGAACAGTTCATATTAAATCTGTTTTACATATTGGGATTCTACATGAGGTTTTATTTGACAAGTTATCTTGCTATTGAGTAAAGAAAAAATTATAATTCTATAGGAAGTATAGCACCTGTGAAAATTCTAGGACTGTGATTTTTAAATGCTTTGGTCTTGAGAACTCTTTACACTCTTATAAATATTATTGAATGTATTAAGTACTGTAAAGAACTTTCATTTTGTGAGTCCTATCTATTTACCATATTAGAAATTAAAATTCAGAAAATTTTAAAATATTTATATAATTTTTTCTGATTCCTTATGGTGTAATTTTAGTTTGTTTATTTAAGATATCTTTCTTTTCTTTTTTTTCTTCAGCTTTATTGAGGTATAATTAACAAATAAAATTGTAAAATATTTAAAGTGTACAACATGACAATTTGATATACATATGCATTGTGAAAGGATTCCCCCTAATTGAGTTAATTAACACATCCATCACCTCACATATTTACCTTTTTATTCATAAGAACATTTAAGTTCTACTCTTTTAGCAAATTTCAGGTACACAATACATTGTTATCAACTATAGTCATCATGTTATACATTAGATCCTCAGACCTTATTCATATTATAACTGAAAATTTATACCCTTTTACCAACCTCTTCCTGTTTCTCCCAACCCCCAGTCCCTGGCAACCACTTTTCTACTCTCTGTTTCTATGAGTTTGACTTTTATTTTTTAATTACATATATAAGTGATACCATACAGTATTTGTCTTTCTTCATCTGGCTTATTTCACTTAGCATAATGCTCTCCAGTTTCATTCGTGTTTTCACAAATGGCAGGATTTCCTTTTTTAAGGATGAGTAATATTTCATTATATATATCTACACACCTATCATATTTTTTTTACCTGTTCATCTGTTGATGGACACTTAGGTTGTTTCCATACTTGGCTATTGTGAATTATACTGCAATGAACATGGGAGTACAGGTACCACAATAATGGTTTCTTTTCCTTTGAATATATACCTAGAAGAAGGATTGTTGGATCAGATGGTAGTTCTATTTTTAAATTCTTGAGGAACCTCCATACTGTTTGCCATAGTGGCTTAATCAGTTTACATTCCTACCAACAGTATACAAGTGTTCCCTTTTCTCCAAATCCTTGCCAGCATTTGTTATCTCTTGTCTTTGATAACAGACGTCCTAATAAGTGTGAGGTTATATATCATTTTGGATTTGGTTTGCATTTCCCTGATGGTTAGTGATGCTGAGCACCTTTTCATGTACATATTGGCCATCTGTATGTCTTCTTTGGAAAAACGTCTATTCAGGTCCTTTGTCCATTTTTAATTGAATTAATTGCTTTTTTGCTGAGCTGTATGAGTTCTTAATATATTTTGGACATTAACCCCTTATCAGACATGCTATTTGTAAATATTTCCTCCCATTCTTTAGATTGCCTTTTCATTTTATTGCTGGTTTTCTTTGCTATGCAAGCTTTTTAGTTTGATATAGTCCCACTTATTTATTTTTGCTTTTGTTGCTTTTGCTTTTGGTGTCAAATACAAAAATTTATTGCCAAGACCAATGTCAAGGAGCTTACCTCCTAGGTTTTCTTCTGGGAGTTTTATGATTTCAGGTCTCACATTCAAGTCTTTAATCCATTTTGAGTTGATTTTTGTGAATGGTGTAAGATTGGGGTCCAGTTTCAGTCTTTTGCATGTGGCTATCTAGTTTTTTCAACACCATTCATTGAAAAGATTATCATTTCTCCATCATATATTTTTGGCTCCATTGTCAAAAATTAATTGATCATATATGAATGAATTTATTTCTGGGCTGTCTATTCTGTTCCATTGATCTATGTGTCTGTTATTATGCCAATACCATACTGTTTTGATTACTATAGCTTCGTAATATAGTTTAAAATTAGAAAGTCTGATGCTTCATCTTTGTTCTTCTTTCTCAAGATTGCTGAGGGTATTTGGGGTCTTTTCTGGTTGTTTTTTCTATTTCTGTGAAAAATGCCACTGAAATTTTGATAGAGTTTGCATTGATTTTGTAGCTTACTTTAGATAATATGGATATTTTAACAATATTAAGTCTTTTAATCTGCTAGCACAGAATATTTTTTCATTTATTTGTGTCTTCTTCAACTTCCCTCAACAGTGTTTTATAGTTTCCAGTATACTAATATTTCACCTCTTTGGTTAAGTTATTCCTAATTATTTTATTCCTTTTGATGCTATTGTAAATGGGATCCTTTGTTTGTCTTTCTGATAATTCATTGTTAGTGTATAGAAACACAACTTATTTTTATGTATTGATTTTGTATCTTGCAGTAATACTGAATTCATTTATTAATTCTAACAATTTTTTGGTGAAGTCTTTAGGATTTTCTAGATATAAGATCATGCCTTCTGCAAGCAGACACAGTTTTACTTCTTCTTTTCAATTTTGGATGCCATTTTTTTCTTTTTCTTGCCTGATTGCTCCAGTAAGACTTTTAGGACTATGTTGAATAGGAGTGGGGAGAGTGGGCAACCTTGTATTGTTTCTCTTCTTAGAGGAAACAATTTCAGCTTTTCAACATAGACTATGATGTTTGCTTTAGGCTTATCATATATGGCTTTTATAATGTTAAGGTCTGTTCCCTCTATACTCAATATATTGAGGGTTTTTATTATGAAAAGATGTTATATTTTGTTAAATGCTTTTTCTGCATCTACTGAGATAATCATATGATTTTTATCTTTCATTCTATTAATGTGATGTATCACATTTATCGATTTGTGTATGATGAACCATCCTTATAGCCCAGGGATAAATCCCACTTGGTTGTGGTGTATGACCCTTTTAATGTGTTGTTGAATTTGGTTTACTAATACTTTGTTGAGAAATTTTGCATCTATGTTCATCAGGGATATTGGTCTATAATTGTTTTGTTTTTGTTTTTTTCTTGCAGTATCCTTTTCTGGCTTTGGTGCCGGGATAATACTGGCCTCATAAAATTAGTTTGGGAGTGTTCCCTTATCTTCAATTTTTTGGAAGAATTTCAAAAGAATTGGTGTTAATTCTTCTTTAAATATTTGGCAGAATTCACCAGTGAAGCCATTGGTCCTGGGCTTTTCTATGTTGGGAGGTTTTTAATTACTGATCCAGTCTCCTTACTCATTATTGATTTGTTCAGATTTTCTATTTCTTCATGATTTAGTCTTGGTAGGCTATACGTTTCTAAGAATTTATGCATTTCTTTTAGGTTGTCCAATTTTTTGGCACATAAGTGTTCATAAGAATCTCTCATGATCCTTTATATTTCTTTGTTATCAGTAGTAATGTCTCCTATTTCATTTTTGATTTTATTTATTTGAGTCCTCTCTTTTTTTCTAGGTAAGTCTAGCTAAATGTTTGTCTATTTTGTGCATCTTTTCAAAACCCAGCTCCTTGTTTCCATGATCTTTTCTATTGTCTTTTTAGTCTCTATTTCATTAATTTCTACTCAGATCATTGTTATTTCTTTCCTTCTACTAACTTTAGGTTTAGTTAGTTCTTCCTTTTTTAGTTCCTTGAGGTGAAAAGTTAGATTATTTACTTGAGATCTTTCTTTTTTCTTAATGTAGGTATTTCCCACTAAAATCTTCCCACTTAGAACTGCTTTTCCTGCATCCCATAAGTTTTGGTATGTTTTGTTTCCATTTTTATTTGTCTCAAGATATTTTTTTATTTTTCTTTTAGATTTTTTCTTTGACCCCTTGGTTGTTCAGAAGCATGCTATTTAATGTCTACATATTTGTAAATTTTCTAGTTTTCTTCTTGTAATTAATTTCTAGTTTTATACCATTGTGGTCAGAAAAGATGCTTGATATGATGTCAATCTTCTTACATTTGTTACGATTTGTTTTGTTGCCTAAGATTTGATGTATCCTCAATAATATACCAAATGCCCTTGAGTAGAATGTGTATTCTACTGCTGTTAGATGAAATGTCTTTTAGTTTCATCTAGTTTATATGTTGTTTAAGTCCAGTGTTTCTTTATTGATTTTCTGTCTGGATGATATAACCATCGTTGCAAGTGGGGTATTGAAGTTTCCTACTATTATTGCATTGCTGTCTATTTCTCCTTTCAGATCTGTTAATATTTGCTTTATATATTTAGGTGCTCCAATATTGGGTGCATAAATAATTACAATTGTTATATCCTCTTGATGAATTGACACCTTTCTTATATAATTACCTTCTTTGTCTCTTTAAATTTAATTTTAAAATATTTATTTAAAAATGTTTAAAAATAGCAGTAATAAACCTATTACATGTTAACATAAATAACTAGCACTTTTTGAAGAATAAAGTTACATTCTTCCAAACAAAAAAAAATTACTGAGAAGAGTGCCATTGTTTTACACTTTTTGCAAATCTTTTGAATGTTTTATCTAATAGAAAATAGCTTGTAACAAAGTATTTGATTCTATTTTTAAGGTTTGACTGTTGACAACTTTTAAGTCCTTTCCCTACCTCCTCCCCTATTTTTTTTTTGTTTTTTTTGGTGAGGAAGATTTCCCCTGAGCTAACATCTGTTGCCAATCCTCCTCTTTTTGCTGAGGAAGATTGGCCCTGAGATAACATCCGTGCCCATCTTCCTCTGTTTTATGTGGGACACCTCTCACAGCATGGCTTGACAAGTGGTGCATAGGTCCACAGCTGGGATCCGAACCTGTGAACCCTGGGCCACCAAAGTGGAGCACGCAAACTTAACCACTACGCCACCAGGCCAGCCCCTACTTCCTCCCCTCTTGTCCCATAACTGGAGCAGCTGATAATAAAGCATGCACACTATTCCTTTGGCACTGTGGGAAGTTCAAAGCATGCAAACCCTGGTACAACCTCATCCCCTAAACAAAATCAAATCCAAGGCCATTTACCCCTTCTTGCTTTCTTAAGCCATTTTTGGACCTGAGTGGGAGCTTTCCCTGCTCTCCTCAAAAAAATCTCTTTATGTGAGTAATAAATCTTTGCATACTCTTTTGGTGTGTGTAGGCAACATTCAAATCAAATTTTAAGAAGGGTCCATCCCATCTCTTTGGTTTGACCATAACACAGCTGTACTCTGACATATAGTTTGCATTTAATCTTTTGTGATATGTTGTTTTAGTTGAAATATGTAAAGAAAATCCAACGTTTCACAGATATATAGTTTGATAAAGGAGTATTTTAATAGCTTTTTCAGAGAATTGTCGACATTCCCTTCTGATACTATACCAAAACTTGATAAGTGTTAGTTGTAATAGATAAGGTCGTCGCAATGTAGAATATGAAACCATGTTAATGAATTTGACATTTGGAAAATGTTTGTTCACTGAGTTACACAGGTCTCTAAATATTGATACATTTAACTATATAATATCCAAAAATGATAATCAGTAACTTCACCACCCATGTCATAAGAACAATTTTAAATATTGGGAGGCTGCCAAGCTTATGGTGGCAGATGCAAGTTTTCAAAAATATTAATTTTTGCTTGAAAGATCAAATTTTATCTTTGGTAACAAATAATGTCAGTTTTTTCATTGAAGTAACTGTCTTGCTTCCCCCATTTTTGTGAAAATATCTGCCAAATACCCAAGTCTAAATAACCGTGCTTTGTTTTTCAGTATTTTAAGTAAAAAATTTGTTTATATAAAAAAATGACTAGCAGATTGTACCTCAAGCAACCAGACAACTGCTTTTACTGGAGATATCCATCAATACTTCAGTATACAACAAATGTACTTTATGTATACTTGCCAGTTTATCTCAAAATTATTAAAATTTTGTGTATTCAAGGGTTAAAATTTAATAAAATTAATAGTCTTTACTACTTTACCAAGAATATTTTTACGTGAAACTGAGTTTTTACCTGCACCTGTGTGGCATTAAATACAATGATAACTAGCAATTTGGTGCCACTGCTTTGATTTTTGCTAAGGTGCCGGCACTTTTAACCCCCATTGCTTTTGCACCATCTGTGCAAATGTCCACATGGTAAAAAAGGCAGATTAAGTTTAGTATTTTGTAGAGATAATTTTAATGTCACAGACTCCATGAAAGGGTCTTAGACATTCCAAGCTTCCTTGAACCACTCTTTGAGAATCACATTTTGGGGTTGAGAAATGGGGACAATTTGTGTGAATTCATGTAGTTGGGAAGGATTTCATAAAGGAAGTATGATTTGAGCTGGAACTATAAAGATTGATATTTGTACAGGTGGCATGATCCAGTATGTTCAGGTATATGGAAGAAACAACAAGGAGTCTGGTATAAGATTGCAGAGCAGAAAAAAGATGGAGTTAAACTACCTGTATAGGATGGAATATGAGTATAGAATCAGGCAATCTGATAATGACTCATATTAAGATAATCACGTGAGAATCTTTGAATGTAAAGTGAAACTTTAGCAATTAGTGGAAATAAAATGCTCAGTAAAATGAGGGTCCTTCATTGTTTATAAAAACTATTAACACTTTTCAAAGATCTTATTATAAATTAAGTGAAAACACAACCCTGATTTTGTTAAATGGGAAGCGTATTTACTGATAGGCAGCAAACCAGCCATACATTTTTACAAACATCACTTAGCAGTTTGAATTAGCAGGTTTGCTCTTATTTAATTCGATCGTTCCTTCAATTTTCTGAGTCATGTTTGTAAAGAAAAAATTCTGAAATAATCGCAGACATTTTTCTTCTTCACTCAGGAGGGTTTGTTTATGTTGATGGCTTCCATTCTCTGTATAGTCAAATGACAGGATCAGTGCTTACTCTCAGCATGGCTCACAGATGGAATTCTGTGAGGACAACCATACATATCAGCTTTGCCTAGACTGGATCCTGATCTGGGACAAAACAGAATGTCAGAAGGCATTAGAAAGCACTGAAAGATACTAATCATGTTTGGATACAAGCAAGAGCTTTGATAATTTTCCTGGACCAAGTGAAGAAGCCCACGTGTTGTTCTTAATTAACTTTGTTTTGTCTATAACATTTTAGAGGTCAGCAACATTTGCAAGCAAACTACATGGAAAATACGGTTACTTTATCTTACTACGACTGTCAGTCAAGTAACAAATTAGACTCATTTCCCCACCCCCAACTAAATCGACAAGTTGATTGAATTGAATGAATTAGCTGGCTGTTTTGGTTCATTGGTGATTGTCATTGGTCCTCTCCCTTTTCCCTTTTTTATTCCACAAACACACCTAAACATTTTATAATAGAAAAAAAAATTTTCCCCACGATCTTAAAGTTTTATTTAATATTTTGAGTTTTTTTATTGATTTTGTTTAAACTCCCAGTGAGTTTGATTGTTTGGAGAGATCTCTACTTTTATTAAAAAGAAGAAAAAGTAGGGGGAGCCAAAAGAGGCAAAAGGACACATTTATATGGTGACGGATGGTAACTAGACTTTTTATGGGGAACACAATGTAGTCTATACAGAAGTCAAAATGTAATTTAAAAAAAAGAAAAAGAGATCTCTGTGAGAGTCTCTGTGAGTGTGTGTATGTGCAGTTATAATGTGTGAACATCTTCTCCAACTTTTTACAAAAGTAAAATATTTTAATAAAATGTCATTGAATGTGTTACAGAAACAAATATAAATGAGCCAAACTAATAATCTTTTTGAATAAGGATAATGTAATTAATTAGTTTTGGGGTCAGAAAAAGGCTTGTGATCATTCAATGCTGACGGAAATAAACATCACTCCAAAAGCAAATAAAATAATAAAACGCTTGCATTTATCCAGAAGTATTCAGTTAATTATTTTAAAGTGGAAATCCATATATTTTAAAATTAAAAATCACTTTTTTATTACAAAAGCAGTACATATTCATTATGGAAATCTTGAATCATACTCTACTTATCATTTTGAACCTATTTTTGGGAGGAAGTCATGCTTTTCAGTCATATTGCAGATTTGCTAGTTCCTCTCCATTGTAACGGAGACAGTGTTTACAGTGTTTATCAAAACTTCAATTCACTATGACCCAACTAACTAAAATTTCTTGCTAACCTTGGGTTGCCAGATTTAGCAAATAAAAATACAGGATGCCTAGCTAAATTAGCTAGTTTTTTCATATATGTAAGCCTCAAATAGTGTCCTATATTTGAACTTTCAACTCTATAGCCTGCACTTCAATGTTATTCTCTGCTTTTCAGAGAATGAAAGGTGATGATTAAAAATAACAAAAAGATCAAAACAAATGCTTATTAGGGAATTAGTAAAACACAAAACAAACACAAACAAATATGTTCCAGACCTTAGCACACATCTAGCCTACTCTCCCATACTTACTAGTGTCTCCAGTCCTAAATGTTGAGAGGTAGATCCTTATTAGAGTGGAGATATTCAGAACAGGGTTTTGTAGTTAGACAGACCTATCTGCCACCAATTCTCAACTTTGAATTCCTTGTCTGTAAAACTGAATAATATCTACATAAAATGATTGTTCTGAAAATTAAATAAGATAATATGTGTAAAGTGTCATGCATATAGTTATCTGGCTGTTTCTTCAATCAAGTAAAAGAAGGTTGAATTATCTTTACCAAACTCTACTGGGGCAAAAATCTTGAAACTAGTCCATTTTAGACTTTACTTTTACTTTTATTATAAAAAAATTCAAATATATCCAAAGGTAGAAAGAATAGTAACAATGAAACCCCATGTACTTAATACCCAGCTTTGATAATTATAAACATTTGCCATTCTCATCCTTTTCTTTTTCCTGGAGAATTCTAAAGTACATCCCAGACAACAAATACTTTACCCATCCGTATATACTTCAATATGTATTAGAAAGATGTTTACCAATAAGGATTAAACCCCTTTTCCAAAAATAAGCTGGAAACAGGAATCACCTTCCCCATTATCTGCACCGTCTTGTTGATTGGTGTACTTTGTAAACTAAATATGTAAAGAAAGTTCATATTGAGATACCTCGATTATAGTGCTCCGGACTCGAAATGCAAATACTATTGCAGGATAAAGTTTCGCATAATAAAAGCACACAGAGACAAACTTTCACCAGCAAAAAATTAAAAGCAGTTTCACGGAAACAGAAAAAAAAATTCTCAGAAAATTAAGAATTTTAGTTTGCCATTGCAATTGTATTTTTGCACCAATGGGATAAAATTATGTACTTGGAACTAATTGCAGGCTGCTATTGAATATCTTTTACATTTGAAAGCCTTTGGTTCTTAAGATGGCTTGAAACTTTTACATAGTAATAAATGAGCTAAACTCCACTGAAAAGAATTATGTGGGATTATTCTTCTAACCTAATTCTTTCATTCTCCCTATTTGTGTAAACATTAAAGCTAAATGCACCATTACTGACTCACATAATATTTAAAGCAAGCATTTCTGTAATAGTGAAGTAAAAATGAAAGCCCAAATGAAGAATAGAATATACATACATATAAGCCTTCTACTCAAATGTGTACCGACGATTGGGAAAATTTTAACCAATATTAGCTCACTGAAAATCTTATAAACTCCAGTGGGAATAGAGTGGAAAATGGGAAGAGATGCAGATTTGAAAGACCTGAAATAAGTTCTCAAGTTCTACCACTAATCAGCTGGATGACGTGAACAAGGATGATGTGAGATGAATGCCCTTGACTGTAAAGGCAGTATATACGACACACTGTTTTTACTGCTATATATCTCTATTTTTTTCCTATGAGAAAGAATCTCATGGCTTTATTGAAATAACAAAGATGCCAGGTGAATTGGAGGTTGCTGTGGTAATTGTTTCTCACCTAACAGTGGAATACACAGATGTAAATATGCATACTAGTTGAAGGTATCAATGCCTGAGGGCAGCATAAAAACCCACTGTCTATTTCAGCATCTATTTTCAGAATTTGTGCAGTTTTACTCAAATAGGCTTGTTGTCAAATACTTCCTCTTTCCTCCCTTCTTTCATCTAACCCCGTGTGGGGTTGTGCACCCTTCTGACCTCCAGAGGTGAGGTGATAATGGAGGAGGGCAGAGAAAGAAAAGATTGATGAATTTTCTGAATAGACCTAATTGAAAAACAAAGCTAGCTACATTTTATCCTTCCTTGTAAACATTCATTGAACATAGTGGAGTTAGAGATTTTCTTTTAAAATCAGTGAGGGCTTTGTACTTTAACTGGGAATTTATTAGCCTCTTAATCCCATAAGTTTGCATCACTAACATGAGCCAAACCATTCCAGACTTTTCAAATACTTTTGATTTTGGCATCCGAGCAGAACTTTGCTGGGATGTATGTTCCGTATGTGCAGGTATTACTGAACTGGAAACTAGAAACTGGTCCAAATGGGAACGGATGTCTTCACCATTACTAGTTTCCAGTTTCAAGTTCAATATCTACATATGCTAACTATAATCAGAGTTTTATTTAAATATGTAAATTTCTTAAATTTACATTGGTGAGTTTTCGGAATGGAGCCTTTATGAGACCTCTTTTCCTACTTGCCTCTGCTCCATTTTAAAATTCTCTTCTGAAGTGTTTTTTTCTCCCCTTCACCACAGTGCTTGGATTTTACTAAGTGATTCATGAATGCAGCTAAAAAGAGAAGCCTTTAACAGCTAATCTGCATTTTTGTTTCAGCACAATATCGATCTGACAGTAACACTTTTGATAATGTGCACTTTTTGCCGGGTGGAACAAAGAGCAATAAATTAGTTTTGAACTTTTGTGATCTCGTATTATAAAAAGTCTACAACAGAAACTGTATTCAAATCAATTGTCAAAGTGAAGAAGGATTAATAACTGTTGTACTGTATAACCTTTTATATAACTGCAGCCTGAGGAAGGGCACACTTTAAGATTTGCTGCCATATTTTAGTATTATAATTCTTAATTGAAGACCCTTTCCATTATAGGACAAAATATAACAACAAAAAAACACAATTGCTTAGTTTATAG
Source organism: Diceros bicornis minor (assembly GCF_020826845.1). Classification (NCBI taxonomy): domain Eukaryota; kingdom Metazoa; phylum Chordata; class Mammalia; order Perissodactyla; family Rhinocerotidae; genus Diceros; species Diceros bicornis. Next base: position 75,786,508 of record NC_080781.1, on the reverse strand, counting down.
ATTAGGTTATAGAATTTATTTTAATAGAAGATCTCCATTTTTCCTTGACATGATTGGGAGATGGAGTTGAAAGCAGGCCCAGAGAATAAAGCTAGCAAGAATAATTTTGGATTATGAGGTCAAAGGACAGATTAAGTAACAAAGATGTTGCTTTTCAGGAGATGTCACATTAGATTGTATTGTCTTTTTGTTGGTTTATCACAAATGGGATGCCTCTTGTGTGAAAATCTTGAAAATTCCTACACATACAGTAATTTTCATGGGCCACAGTGTCACAAGTAGGTGACCCCAGAACCAATATTGCTATTTTCCAGAGAAAGAAACTGAGTCACAAAGTAGTTTAGTGACTGCCCCAAGATTATTAACCAGCCCTGTGATTCTATTCTATATTTTCGCAGCTGAATGAAGAAAAAAACCCAGACCTTCAGACTCCTGTGTCAAAACACCATATGTGACTTTCTTCCCTTTGGTGATTATGGCCCTTTCAGAGGAACTCTAACATAAATTTCATCTCACTGTTGCTAAGAATTTTTGCACAATAAAGTCAAGAGAGACCTCTTTTGATGCCAGAAACCACTAGATTATAATTTAGCATAGCAAGGTAAGGAGGCTCTTCGTTTTTGGCTGTAAAACCATGTGAGAATCAGAGAGCTCCTTCAAGATGCTTAGGCCTAAAGTAATACAGTGACAGGACAATAGTCTAAGATGGACTTTAGGACTGACTTCAGGGAAAGGATAGAGATCTTAGAGTTAGGAGACTTAAACTCCAGACCCTAACCAGCTGTGAGCCTTTAGGCAATACCCTTCCTCTTGCTGGCCTCAGTTTTCCTATCCTTAATAGGAGGACGTTAGACTAGAAATAGTGACTCTCTTTGTGTAGGTGGGGCAGCGGTGCTCACAAAAATTTTGAAACTGATGAAAACTCAGGACCCCCTCACCAGAAAAGGGCAAAAAGTCGTAGAGTCACCCTCACCCCTACACATATTCACACATCATTTTACCAATACTTTGAGGAGATTTGTGCTCCCCTAAAGCTTATGAATAGACTCCAGTTTAAGAACCCTGCAGTAAATACTCTCAGTTATAACAAAATTTCATTCCATGTTTTTCTAATTAAATTAAATATAATTTATTTATGCACACCACATACTAATAAAGATAACCGCACAGTCAAAACACGTAAAACCTGAGGCAGGCAGGGCTATTCCTCAGGATTAGCTGTTCTATTTGATGATGTCATGTTCCTATGTTCAGGCCAGGAACTTGAAGCATTTCAAGAACCTGTAAACATACTTAGAAGGTGAGAAAATGTACCGGCTTTAAAATACGTGAGGAAAATGGCAATATCAAAATTTAAACACATTTAAATTTCTAAATAACATATCACCTAGTTAACTGTCACTCAATTATCAAATAATTATATATAAGTATAATAAAGTTTAAATCACAACATATTTTTCTTAACACAGCTCAAAATTATAATATTAATAAAATTCTTCAGACTTTTTAAATCAAAATTATATTTAATATACAATCAAATATATTTTAATATTTTTGATATGATATAGGATAGGGGTTCCAAATCTAAGAGTATCTAAAGCCTAAAAAGGTCTTAAAACAGTTCCAGTCCAAGACCTACTCTCCAGCTTTCTGGAAGGAAGTAGATTTTTGTATCAAGGCCCTATGGTTCACATATACCAGAACCCTAACCTGAGAACTCTTTTTTTTTAATGAGGAAGTAGAAAGCAGTTTCAGGAGCTGGGAAACAGTGAATCTTAGGCTCTTGATTCTGAAACTGGGAGTGGAGGAGAGGAGATTGAAGGCTACCCAAGGCGCGAGTAAAAGGAGAGAAAACAGGAAACTAGTGCTGTTTTAGAATTTCAATGTTGGCTAAAGCAGTCTCTGGTTTCTTTAAAGTCTTTGGGTGTGTAGATTTTTTAAAAATTCTTTATTATAAAATTTTTTAAACATACAGAAAAGCTGAAATAATCATATAATGAACTCCATATACTCACTACTAAGATTTAATGACCCTTAATATTTTGTCATATTTGTTTCATCTACTTTTCTCTGAATTATGTTAAAGGTAATTTTAGACATCATGATATTTTACCCGTAATTTTACCCATATGCATCTCTTAAAAATAAGGCCATTTTTCTATTAACCAAACTATCATTATCACACTTACTAATGAACAGTAATTCCTTGATGTAATTTAATTTCTATTCTATATTTAAATTCCCCTATTGTCCACAAAGTCTTTTATAGCTTACTCAAATCAAGATCCGATGAAACATGAGGCATAATTTTTCTCCATTTTTTTTCTTTATAAACCTGAGCTGTTAAATAGATGGAGACTATGGTTATACAGAATGTTTGATCTTCTAGATTTAGTTACTTCCTTTCTTGTGGTATTTAATTTATTCCTCACATCTTTGTATTTCCTGTAAGCTGAAAGTTAGGTTTAAAGGCTGGATAAGACTTTTGGTCAATATGTCACATAGGTGCTGCAGCACACTTCATATTGCATTTTATCAAAAGGCATATACTGTCTGGTTGTTACACTATTAGTGATGATAATAATAAATAATAGGAAATTACCTAAAAATCCATTTTTTCAGGCAACTATTTAATAGAAAACAGTGGTTTTTAAGACCTTGATGTAGGACAGAAAATACTTTGGGAAATTTTTTTAAAACAAGTTTTTTTTTTTTGTTTACCTCTTTTCATTTCACAGTGTACTCTTGAATTCTACGAATGCTTATATAGTTTTTTCCAGCTCAGTTGCAGCAAAGCTCTTCCTATGATGACAGTAACATCCTTTTTCTCCTTATATTTATGTATCATTTGTGCTGATTTCACTTACCTAGGAAGAATTGCTAAAACTGCAGAACTGCCTAGTTTAGGTCTGTCCTCAGTGAATTGAGTTGCCCTACCAGTTGAATAATCATAACTGATTTTTATATTTAGTGGGAAATAATTTCATTTTTATAACAAACATCTGTAAAAAATCACAAAATATTACTTCCGAGGAATTCTTTTTAATGACTTATTTTTAATAAACTCACCTGCTTGACTAAAGAATTTGAGTGCAGAAACAAAAAGAATCTAAAATTGCCTTAGGGAGTGAGGTCAGGTGAAGGTTAATCAAAGGAAGTGACAGTAAAATGGCATTCATGACTTTTGGTAAATTTTTAATCATTACATACACAAAACACACACTCAAGCATGTGCATGTGGGCATGCATCCTCACACACATGGCATTAAAACTTAGGCTCCCTGGATACAATTTTACAAAATTAGATGACTGTTTCATTTTATTCGTGTGACTTGATTTTCCGCCTGTATTTCTGCTTCAAACTAGAATTTTCAAATTTGAAAAATAAGATAGATTAAAGTAGCTATGGGGTGTAGAGGTATTCATATTATTTTTTTGGCTTGGAATGGGGATGAATTTTAAGATAACATTAAAACAGAAGATTTTACATGTTTAGAATGTTTAGGGGGCATTAAAGGGAAAATATGCAGAATTTTTATAATCAAATATTTTGGTCCATAAAAAAATTGTGGAAATAGACAGTAACTGTTTTCTCTACACACTTAGCTGGAAATTGAAGATATGAGCAGAAGTTCCCTTTATTATCAGGCAGCTTATTATAGATAAGAATATTTTAGAACCAAAAAAGAACAATTTCCTATTAAGAAATACTTTAAGTAGATTATTATGTACGCTCTCAAATAATATTGTACTGGTTAAAAATGCCTGATTAAATACTAATGCACCTTATTTTTGCTGTTTTTTTACTCAACTTTTTCTAGATAAAAATAAAAATTAAATACATAAACAAACCAAAAAATGTGGTAAGATTGATTAGCTTCTTTCTTTAAATAAAACTCTCTCTTTTTTTTTTTTTTGCAGCAATCACTTTGGTACTACTTTGATTTAACAGGATGGAATTAACGTTTAGTGACCTTTTTACCGCCTAAGACAACTGCTTAAAATTAAGACAGCATTTTTTTTCTTTTCATTTGGCTATATACAATTAAATAATGCTATTTAGAGATTTTGTGGTGTGGGGCAGGAATTTCTTTCCCTATATCAACTAAATATATTGCCCCAAAAGAAGAGAAAGAAGAGACTAAAGTTTCACTTCATTAATAATTTCCGACATGCAATTCAGGAAAAAATAACTTTTCCCACTCTCTAAAAGTGTTATATCACCAGCAGTTATCATATTAATTTTCTAATGATATATTCTGAAAATTTCTTTCCTATATTAACACAGGTAATTGCAAAGCAATATATCTGAAGAGACATTGGCAGACATTTGCAAACTTAGAATGGATTACAAGGAACTTGCACTAAACAAAAAGCTTTTTATGTGAAGCAAAACTAATGAATTCTACACTTTGTTGGATCTGCAAAATTATGGAGATGAAAAAAAGCTGTGCTACTGCTATAACTTGCCGAGTTTCTTTCTTCACAAAAATCTGTTTGTTTTTCTCTTTTGAATTTTTTCCCCTTGTGGCAGAAAATGAAGCTACTGAGAAGTACAGAATAGAGATGACTAGTGTACTTTAACATTTCTAGAATCTATATCTTCCCCACATAAAATCCTTTGGTATTTCACCTAGAAGATGCTGCCAAAAGTGGAATGTTATGAGAGAATAAGAATTTTGAAAAAGAATTTGGGACACCAAAAGAACTGGACATTTGTTAACTTAGTTAAACAGTCTATCAATTTAGTAACAAAAAAAAATCAAACTGACAACCTAGGAAAAACTGTGCAGCTGTTAGTCTTGCTCCCAACACAGCTCTGTAACGCATTTTTCTTTTTTTTGGGGGGGTGGTGGTGGTAAGAAAGTAAATACTCTCCTACCCTTAGACAAAGAGAAAAGGCATTATTTAGAATATCTGGATAGATAGAACTATGGCATTTACAGAAGGGAAAGCTAGTCAAAAAGGAGGTGAAGAAAAAGTTTTAGAGTACTTGCTTCTTATTTATGGTAATTGCTTATAATTTAGGCTGGCTCTATGGAATTATGAGTGACTCAAAGTGGAACTAAAAACCAGACAGGCAGGTCTTATTTGATGGTCAATAATTTAATTTTGTCTCAGGGGTGGTTTCACTATTTATGGATCTTTAATTGTGTAACTCCTAAATGCAGATGAGTATTATGCCTAAAGAAAATGGACAAGTCACATAATCTCTGAGTTTGTTTCCTTACCTATAAAAGTAAAGCAAATAATATCTACTTCATAGGAATATTGTGAGTTTTAGAATGGGAAGAAATAATTTTTAAGCCTTATCTGATTGGGAGCATTTGTATATGTGTTCAATAAACTGGTAAATTAAAGCAATTGTCCAGAGAATCTGGGTAGAAAACTTACTTTAGTTTCAGTTTTTTTGATGATTTTAAAGGAAATGTCTGTTGTAACTTGAGCCAGCTTTACACTTACCTTTCTTTTTTATGCAAATTCTATCAAAAATAAGTTTTTACTCCCATATAAAAAGTTTCAAAGCTGCAAAATGTTTTTTATTCCTTGTAATATTTAAAGCCGTGAAATTCTCTTTTTTCCTTGTAGGACTTAGTAGAGCTCATCACAGCCTGAAAAAAGTATAGCAAACGTTTCTTTCTCTGTAAAACGAAGGTGATAACCTCCCTGTCATAGAATTGTTGTGAGGAGCAAGTACCAAAATATATGTGAACATGCTTTATAGACAAAAATATGTTGTACAAATGTTGATTGTTTTCACTTTCTGTTTTTGCTAGCTTTTGTACATGCAGAGTTTATTGAGAGAGCTTGCCCTTTGAAAGAAGTTTCCTGGTCATGGGTCTAGGTTTGCACTGAGTCAGTCACACTCACCTGGTTTCCCTTGTGAAAAAATGAAGTGTTTGCCTCTGGTTCACTAAGGCAATGGTTGCAATTTGTGTTATTGGAAAGAAATGATGCTAATTGGGCCTCGTGTCGATAAGACTTGTCACCATGGTCTTATTAATGTCATGATCTAGCCAACAGAGCTAACTAGCCACAGACGAAATGACAGAAGAACTAACCTCCCATTACATGATTTTTTCACACTCTCTGCCTTTTCACATTACATTTTTACTACATTAGCAAATAGGAATATATTTATGCCCCTAAAGATTTTTTAGATTCTAAGAAGACTGACAGTCACCCTTTATTTTACAGAAAGTGTTTTGCAAAGGTGTGTTTGAAACTTAAAAAAATGTATAGTTTTAGAGACTTGGCAGTGTTTTAATATATGTACCTCCCAAGTTTTACCCAGCTGGAAGGAGGAAGCCCTGATGAATTTTCATGCCTTCTGGATAGCTAATGACCACATTTGTTGGTGTGGAGATTCTTTTGTGAACTCTCCAAGAAGAAACTCTTCTCCTTGAGCTGGTGAAATTTGAGGAAGAACTTCAAACAGCAAGATTGTTGTCAAAAGAAACAGATGGGGCAGTATATGAGGTCATTTCTTACAGTATCTAAAATTAATTTACAGTAAAATACCTACCTAACTAGGGGATAATTTCTTTTAAGAATTTCTGAACTGGAAAATGAGCTCACCAGCTTCCTGCTTCAAATTTCTCTTTGTAGAACAGATCAAGCGGAAGGATGGGCATTATCTGAAATGTAGATCTGGAAAAAGAACATTAACAATAATGACATTTCTTCACGGTGCTCATTTAGAAATATGAGTATAGCAAGAGTGTATAGACTGAAGATGCCTTCACTTACAACCCATCTGTCCTCAGTGGGGTCATCAGAAGGTCAGATGTTGTGCCACCTTGGGCCATTTAGCAAAAACTAAAGCCTTTTCTCCAAGCTCTAGGCCTTCTTTTATTTACTTGGAGATTGGTTTTCCCTTGGCAACAGTTCAAAGTGCTAATTCCATGGGTTGAAGGCCTTTAAAATGGAAAATGAAAATCCCTCTTGACTCCCAATGACTGATTAATTTGCTACCAGAGGTAGGTTAGGGACAAGAAAAGCTGCCATTTTTTTCCCAAAGAAAGAAACTGTGGGGCACCTAGGCTGCAGAATTGGTTGCAATTTATATATGTTTTAAGGAACTTGAGAGAGAGAGAGAGAACAAATATACGCAGAATATGCATTGGGGTGTGTCTTCAAGTTTACAATTTATTTTTCTGATATAAAATAATATAACTTATTGTGTTTCTCATCATGCTGTTCTTTGACTCATATTATAAACACTGGAAGCATTTATATTTTTCATTTTTGCTTCTGAACTCCTCCCGAGATGTGTTGTGATTAGGAAGAAGTTACTCCCCACCCACTCATGGTACATGATATCTTATTAATGCAAACCAAAGTTTCGGCAAATATGTGTGACTGCAAGTTTCTGGTAGTACTATTCACTATTAAAAACTCTTCCTTGAAATGTTGATTGAAACGAATGGGTTCAGTGCTAGTGAAGGATGTAGCCTAGTCAAAATGCTTGATCAACAGACAATTTTGTATGACTATGGTAGTGTGGAAGAAGAGTGACCAATTTTAATCATTCTTTATAGTTTTGGTTGGCTATCAATGGTGGATAGGTAAATGATATTCCAGGAGTAAATGATAGGATGCTATAAGAGATGAAAAGACCCTTAAAGACCATCAAGTCCAACCCTCTTACTTTATGGATAGAAAACGGAGACACAATAAAAGTAGATATCTCATTAAAGATACAGAAATAATTAATACGTAGTTTTCCGAAATCTGTGTTTCTTCCACCACACTATGCAGATGTGTATAGGTCAACTCCTTGTGTTATCTTTAGCTGCTCACCTCCTTGACCCTTTATTAGTTAGTTTGGTTGTTTGCTGTGTGGACAAAAAATATGGAATTCGAAAAATTTGTAGTTCAAAATAATAGTTTATTTGCCTCATATGAATATAGTCTCGGTTTTATAGGATCAGAGAATGTTAGAGTTGGAAAAAATCTAGCCCTATCAGTATAGAAATCTATTTTTAAGCATCCTTAATGAGAAGTCATTTAGCTTCTGCTTGGATACCTTCAAAATGAGGAGGTTATTTTTCTTAGAAGGCAGCCTAATTATCTGATAACATTCTTAGAAAATGTTTTTGAATATTAAATTTATATTTGCCTCTTTGTTATTTGTATCTATAGTGTTTTTTTTTTCTCCCATATGGGATGAGACAGAATAAATTTAATTCCTATTTTATATTTTGACATTTCAACACTTGAGAAAATACAATCACGCCTTTCCTGTCTTCCAATGTCTCTCAATTCTTTATATAAGAACATTTCCAGATCCCTTAAGATCCCACGGGCTCTTGTTGCATGGGCTCCACTGAGCCAGCATTCCTCTTAAAAATGGATCAAAAATAGGGATGATATTACAGATTTATTCTGAGCAGTGTGGAATGCAGAAGGATAACTTTTGTCCAGGGATACATTTTTTATGCCATGGGCTATCATTATTTTGAGTGTTTACTATGTATCAGAAACTCCTGTGTACTTCACTTGGATTATCTAATTTAATCTTCACCACAACCCTATGAGGTAGGTGCTTTTATTATTTCCATTTCCTAGATGTGGACACTGAGAACCAGAAATGTTGAGTAAGATGTCCAAGGATTCATAGCTAATAGATGGCAGATTTGAAGTCAAGCTTGCTTAACTCCAAAAATGAGTGTATAAACTTCTACTTCATGTTGCCTCCCATATCACCTGAGTGACTTGTTTGTCTTCCTTTCTGTTGTTGGCTCATTTTAATCTTGTGCATAATCTTGAGGTCTTCTATTTACACAAATAATGATTAAAGTTAGTCTGTACTTGCAATTGACTTTTAATCAATCCTTAGTAGAGAAATTACATCTTTTCCTGTTCATTTTCCATCCTGTTTTGGTCTAACCTTCTAAATTTTTGGATGCTGCTTTGTCTCTTTGATTTTTGTCATCCATTGAGTTGACCAACAAGCCATTAATATCTTTGTTTAAATTACCGATAAATGTTAAACACGACAAGAAATTTCTTACAGGTTGATATGGATTCATTAACTCATATTCTTTGTATGATTATTCAACCAGGTGCAACTTCATCTAATAGTACTGTCATATAGCTTATGTTTTCCATCTTGTTCACAAAGATATTATGGAAAACTATCAAGGGCCTTGCTAAAATAAAGCTACATTGTAGTTATAGCATCCTCCCATTGATTCAACAACTATTTTTTGAGCATTTGCTAGACAATGGTAGTACATACAAAGATGACTACTGACCTTAAAGAACCCAGAGTCTAGCAAAAAAAAAAGACTATAATTAACTGTAATGCACAGTAAACAGTGTTCAAAAAGAGGTTCAGATAATATACTTTGATGGGTCAAGGGAAGGAGGGATTGGTTCCAGTTTGTGAAGAGAAAGAGAATGATTACTAATCTATGGACCCTTCAAAAAGAGAGATTTGCTTAATTTGGCAGGATTGCCTATTAGTAAACCCATGCTAAATCTTGGTGATTACTTCAACCTGACTTAGAAAGCGTAAATCCTTAGATACACTTTTCTGTCATAACCACTTGTTGGATATTTGAGAATTTAAGCTAGGTTAAATCGATTTGGCAGGCTTAATGCCTTGGAACTCAGGACGCAGATATTCTGTGCTTTGTCCAAAAATATAAGTTCTCTCCTTAAACTGGGGAGAATTGGCTACTTTAAGACTTCTCTTTTCCAGTAACCTCAAGGAATGTTTCCTTCCCCTTATGGATCATTTACATCATAAGGGATTATTTTAACCAAACTTTACATTTTCCAATCTGGCTTCCTCTCAAAACTATACTGCTCCTCACAGGGGGCTCTGCCCTTTTGTTTTTCTGAATATTTTAAACACGTTAAAACAGACAGAGCAGAACTATTTTAAAACACAGCTACACAGTGTTTTCCTGAAACATGGATAAAATCTTTACAAATTAAGCTTAGGTCTGCATGGTGCTAAAACATCTGCTCAATTCAATCCTACTTGATTTTAGTGACCCTATGCCCTGGATTTTTCAGGACATTTCTAATTTCAAATATTCTGTCCCATTGTCCTTATAATTGCACTCATATCTGCAGGACCATGTGCCCTAGTTCAAGGATGAGAAATTATAATGGCTGCCTTTATAAAATATTTTGATGATTGAATTACTTAAAAGGGCCAGATGTTTTGGTGTCCTATAGAAGAAGCCAAGATGTTTTTAGAATATGATATGTTGCTCTTTCTACTCATGTGTTTGAGTACAACCATGTGTTTGAGAATTCATGAACAAATCAAAAACTAAAAAAAAATTAATCTTGGCAACATTAAAGATTATTTGGTTCATTATAAGCAATAGGATATAGACAAGAATATAAAAAAATATTGAAAAAAAGACAATGGTGAAGGTACAATCACTCTTGAAGCATTTCTTAAGGCTCCATAGGGCAGATCACTGTATTGGTGCACATAAAAATTATTCATTCTTAAACATGTTCTCTACACTAAATGTGCAGTCACTTATCATCTCTGAGCCTCAATTTCCTCTTCTATAAAATGAGTATGACAAGCACTTACCCCATAGAGGTATTATAAAGAATAAATAAGATAATTGTAAATTGCTTAGCAATGATCCTGCTACATAGTAAGTGCTCCATGAATATTAGCTAATAATATCATTATAACCAGAAAAAACTATCCTTGTGTAATTCAATAGAATGGTACATTCAGGTTGAAAGGAGGGTTTAGATTTGAGCTGGCAGAGAAAAGGCAAAGCCAGTGAGAGGAAAAAACCCTACAAGAGAGGCCTTGAACAGTGGATTACTGAAACGAATAAATAATTTGGGTGGATGGGTAGGAGGATAGGGGAAGACACATACAAAAAGACAAAATTAATTGTTATGTGAAAACTGAAGCTTGGTTTGTTATAATAAACAAAGTGTTCCTTGTAGTAATTTGGCATATCGACAATCAAATGCTATAATTTAGGCTTTTTATTATTGTTACAGGGGAGCAGAATTTGCCACCCCAAACTGTGTCTCTTTGGCTTAAGGACTGGTTATTTTTTAGAACAAAAGACTGGGGAGGAAACTTTGACCTTCCCCCTAACTGCCTATAAGAATTTGGGAAAGAAGACCTGTTCCAGGAAGGAGCTATCACCATAGATAACTATAGTATAATATGAACTAGGTATGGTAGACAAGAAGGAAACTAGCAAGGCATTTTTGATCCAAGTCTTTCCTCTCTGTGTCTCATAATCTGTAAATGGCCCGATAAACATTCATTCACGAAACATTGACTCATTTTATCTTCCTGTAAATTGCCTCCTTTCCCTGCCCTCTTGTCCTTAGTCCAGAATAACATGTAAACCTCATTTTGCCTGACTGTCTTTGGAATTCTTCATGCTTATGTAAATTTCCTGTGAACATGTCTTAAATTTTGTTTGATTTTCTCCTGTTAACCTGCCTTACGTTATTTTAATTATTTGAGCAGCCATAAGAACCAAGAGGGGAAGGGGGAAAATTTTCTCCTCCTTCACATTATTTTTCGAGGTAGTCTTTTTTAGTCATATATACTAATTGGATTCAAAGGTTGATTTGAATCCATTATCGCTAGAGTCACTCTTATATGGGAACCTCATATTCCTCCCTTTTATTTTTTTTTTCAATTTCTGTCCTGTATTAAAATTTTACTTAAGATTGTGGTCTTTGTCATCTTTGGACTGTAGTTCCAGTCTTTACATGTTTATTGGTGATTCATTTAGATGAAGAATAATTATGCTAACAAATACTTTTTAGCATTTATTATATGACAATTCTTGGGCCGAGTGCTTTACTTCAATTGCCTAATTTAATCCTTACAACACCCTATAGATAGGTAATATTATCCTTCTCATTTTACAGATGAGAAAACAGAGGCACAGAGAAGATAAAAAACTTACCCAAAGCCACACAGCTCTATTAAGTAGTAGAACTGGATTTTGAAATCAGGTAGTTTGGCACTAAAGTGCATGATATCATACTGTACTACTTCCTATTAGAAAGTTAAGTAGCTGATGACTTACCTGACACACACAATAAATGCTTGATAAACATTTATTGAATGAATGAGCTAAAATGGCTAAATTAATGTGGATATAGGATAAACTTGTAGGACAATCTGACCATGTTAGTATAGTAATGAAGAAGAAAGCTAGGTAATTATCTATTACACTTAATCAATGTAAATGACCAGGCAAGATAAATAGCTCACTTTTGACTCAGTAATTACTTCTTTTCCTGAGCTGTTCTTATAATTACCTAAACCACACACTGAGAATTTCCAAAACAAAGTGAAAGGAAGAAGGGATAATTTCAGATTCGTTTGATACCTAACTCAAGACCGATATTTCACATTTCAAATTATTCCATAGACCAGTACAATCTAAATTTGTTACAAAAGATGCCAGTATAACCACTGTCAAGGTGAACAGGGTGGAAAGGAATCTTGCAACTAAACATTTAACTTTCTATACTAATTCATTAGATTGTTGTTTGGAAGCACTACTCTGTACTGCATAATTCAAGCTTTATCTCATACTATGTGTCTATATTTCTGTCTATCTGTATTGGGTTTTCTATTTTGACAGTGGACATTAGTCCAATTAGTTGGCTAATTTCCAAGTCTCTGTTTTTATTTTATAGTGGATAGAATTAGCCCTAGTTTCTATTTCACACTGCCTGTGTATAGACACAGAAATCCTTCCGTTAGAGAAGGAAAAGGAAGTACCATATAGGAAAGGGATTTCTGGAAGGGTTCTCTTAGTTTCTGAGACAATGGCAAGGCTAACAGTAATGTAATTAGAGTCTCCATCATAAAGCAGCCAAGTTTAGTCACAGACTTTACCAAGTTACTGCCACCGGGATACCTTCAGTTCAATATGGGATTGCCTCAGACAAGGGATTCATAAACGTCTATCTATCTATCTATCTATCTAATCTATCTATCTATCTATCATAGTCATCATCATTATCACTTATTTAAATATAGTAATAGATTCTCATCTTTAAAACAAGGGAAAAGAGAAATCTGAAGTTTGGGTACTGCATTCTTGCTGTTTTATGTTAAAGAGGCAAATAGGCTTTATTTAATCAAATCAGTAAAAGATATATAGTTGCCTTTTGATTCCCCTTTTCTCTGGCTCTTTTTCATGGGTAGATCAGACAATATTCTATTGAGTCAATGTTTATTTGAAAGAAATGATCAATTTTCAGTTTCACTGTAGATGAAAATTGAATAGTCTCTTAGTTTGCTGATTATGCTCTCAAAAACAAGCTAGCAGCAAAACGTTTCTTTTTACTGAATTTGTTTTGGCATCAATAAATATTTCTTGAATGTTTTACAATTAGCCAGTCTATGTACTTTTTGAAATAATGACCTTTTGAGAGATTTCCATGCTGTAATATTAGTCTTTCTATTCTTTTCCATATTTGCAACTCTATGCATAGTATATGTAAGTTTAGTGGCTTGAGATCTGAAACTTGATTTTTCTAAGTATAGCTGCATTAGCATTCAGCTGTGAGTATGTAAGATAATAGTATTAAAAACAACCTTCCATTCTGTTGTCATGGACGCAGCACAATCCAATACTAGTAGGACTATTCTGGTAGTCTTTGTACAATCTCATTTTTATCCACCAATTTTAATTTCATTACATGTGAAATTAAATCACTGTACTTAAAAATCCTTCCTATTTATTTGATAGTTGAAGCAATAAAATATTAGAATCTATTGACTATCTTTGAATTTAAGAACCTTTTTTTAAAATGCTCTTTTTAAACCAAGTATTTCTGTCATTATTAGTTATGAAAATCAGAAACAAAAATCATGAAAAATATTGCTTTTTATTATCAAGAGATTATTTTTTTCTTGACTGAGTCAGTGAGTTAGTGTACACTCTTTTGTGGGTATGTTATGTGGGGAGAGGTAGTAGGATTCTATAAATAATTGATAAAAACAGCATGTATATTTTCTGAATTTATAGAGAATTTTACAGTTTTCATTTATCTTTTTACAAAATCTATGCCATCATTTCTAAAGAACATATTCAGTCAGAATAAGTACACATTTTCTTGATGTAACTAATCTTGGCAGTGAAAAAAATTGGTCACAAGAAAAGCTTGCCCCAGACCTGATGGCCCTATCTAGGCCTTTATAAACAATACACAACTCTACAGAAGGCAAGAATTTTAGGATTTATCAAGAATTCAGTTTTTGTTATCCAGTAACAAAGTATCTCTAAGGAGAGGATAAACTAATCTGCAAATAGCCAAATCCACAGTTTGTTGCCTAGAAATTGTAATGCCCAGTAAATAGATCTTCTCCTTATTTGTTAGTAAAATAAGAACATTTATTTGTTCTTATTTTGAGTAAAACATCTTTTTGTGATTTTAGTAAAAGAGGTCTGTATCCATTTCTTTTTCCAAAAAGAGACAATTGGTGTTTCAATTTTAAAATAACAATTAGATCCTTATGTGCTAAAAATAATATTTTTCCTTCTCTGTTAATTTAATTCTGATAGTCTTAATTTTTATGGTGTGAGAACAAATTTTGATAAGATACTCTAAGAATCCCCCATAAGATTTTTCAATTATCTTTTATTTGATGGCCGTTTTTCTGCATAATTTGAAAATATAAAACAAAAATTAAAAATGTATCATTTTTAAAGTAGCTTATGATGTTTCCTTTTTTATGTTAATAATAAACTAATTTGATCTTATGTAATTAAATTTGCCTTCTGTTTTCAATAATTTGAACCATACAGGTTGACTTTTTTGTTATGATTACACCAAACATCTATTACCTTATTTACGTAGAGACACTTCAGATTATGTATTGTTTTCCCTGAGGGTGACTAGAAAGGAGGAAGTTTATGGGGTGGGGAAAATCTGTGCCCATTCATAATTAAACAACCATGAAGATGCATGCATCAGTCAGCAAAAGCAGGCATCAACATTACGGAGTGAAAATTAAAGAGTCAAATACCCGAGTGTCTACTGTATCTGCCTGCTGCTAGACACTGAAGCATGGAGAACAGGATACACCTCTATGGATGGATAGCTTTCCCTATTAAAAAAACACAGTGGGAAGCACAATGGGGGAACGTACTAAAACAAGGCTTTATAGTAATTTCCTTGAAAGAAATTTCCCAAGATAGCAACTTGAAAAGCTTTTAATCTTATGACTAGCTATAGAGTGCATTTTGTATTAGGTGGTATTTAAAAATTCCATTAGTTTGCAACAGATCTGGTAGTTTCCCAAACTCTTCTCTCTTCCTTTATTTTTTTCTTGTGAAACATTTGTTATTCAGACTCATTAAAATCCATACATACTTGTGAGTCTGAATCCCTTTGAAAAACTTTGTGAATGATATATTAGCTATTTTCATTTTAGATGAAAAATTTGACTTAGAAACTGACATAATGGCATCACTGGACAAAATGATGAACTTTTATGACTGCATTTTCTGCTTCACTCATTTTATATCTCACATGTTTCATCAGGTTTCATCAGTAGTGCTTCCACACTACTGAAGGCAGTGTGGCATCCTTCTACTTCTTATAAACTGCACGGAAGGAAGAATTAAGTGCTGTAAACTTATCTCACTCCAGAATATTCATTCCCAAGGGTTGAAAATAAATATTTTAAATGCCAATTTTGAATGCTACTTGTATTTTTGGAAAATATTTTTTTCTTTTGAACTTGGGTGAATTTGCTATTTACACTGTCCATTAAACATATCTAAACAGTCAAGACTTTGAAAAATTACCATCTAAAACTATCAAAAGAAGATTTTGTGATTTGTAACCCATTGATCGAGCATGGTTGAGCACCCTGTGGATATTTGATATTCCTTAAATGGAGATCTACTAATGTGACCAAGGTTTTCTAATATAATGGATCTATTTGCGTACATTGTACTTTTAGACAAATGTTAAGGTTTTGATTACAGTGGACATAGAGTGGAAACTGATATAACTTGGAGTAACTTAAACACAGGCAGGCTTGGAGACTTTGGTCTGAAAAGAAAACGTGCGATTTCATATTAAAATACTTACTCTATTCTTATTTATTAATTTTAGAATTACATGAATCAACCCAAACATCAGGGATACACTCTGAATTTCATATGATTTTTTTCAGAAACTTATAAATATGGAACTTAATAAATCTAACTTGACTAAGTAGCAAATAATATATAGTGAAGCAGTAAAGAGCAGCATACTTTCTTACCAATTTTGATTGGAGACATTTTATTTTTATGTAGCCGTTAGTAGCAAAACTTTAAAATCAAATTTCCCCTTTTGAGTACCCGTATTTTAAAAATACACACAAAAAAGCTTTATTGCTGAAAACCGTAGTTTTTTGCCTTCTTGTTTAGTAATGTAATTATGATCTGGAAATATTTGCATTTTCCTCATAAAGAGGAACCACGAGAATATTTCATAAGTATAAAACTTCAGAGGAAAAACACTGGAAAAATTCTTACTTATATATTGTCTTCATTTTAACACAAAGTTAAATGAATGTTGGTACTAATTCTGTAATTGGTACTTACCAGAAAATTTTTAATTAATTTTCTTTCCTTTAGAGTAACATTTGTAAAATTCAGTTGTATAGTTTTGGTTTTCTTCATTATGTTCGATCATTTTTCCAGCAAATAGAATCTACAAGTTAATTTACTTACTCCAAGAAAGAGTGTCTAAAGTGACAGGATTATGTGTCTAAACTCTGCATTTAGCCTATTTGATTTTTTTTAGTGGTTTGGAATTCTATTAGAAAAACTTTCCTTTTTTGCTGTGGATATGTTCCTTAGTGTCAGGAATAAAAACTATTTGTAGTTTAAAGTAGAAGGGCTTAGATTTCAAAAAAAAGCAATGTTTAGTGGTATTTAAAACTGAATCGTCAATTTTATTGAGAACTGTATAATATGCTACTTTTGAAGATATATTTATTTAAATGATTATAGGCCATTTTTGCATAGTTTTGAATAATTCTGAAAGAAGAATAGGGAAAAGAGCTAAAGAGATGATTATTTGATAATGGGCTGATTTCTCATTATAAAACTCATATAACCTACCATTTTTAGTAGTTTTATTTACTGTAGATTCAACATCTATGTACACTTTGGTAGTTACAAGATTCAGACTGAAAACATCCATTGTTTCTTAAAAAATGGAAACATACTTTTTAGTTTGAATTTTAAGTTAAAAATCTGATGCTCATAAAGTAATGTAAAACAGCTTTCACATCACTAACGCACAGTTGCTACTATAACAAACGTATTTTGTGACCATAATATCATGCAAAAATAAAGTCTAAGGAATGTGGAATATTTTCATGGGTAGAGAGTGCACATACATGTCTACGTTTCCAAAACATCAATGTGGCTGTGAAGGGAAAGTACATTTCAATTTACATTCCATACATATGCTACCAAAAATAATTAGATCTAATTTTATTTGTTTTATATATTTTGCGGGATTAAAGAATTCCTGCAGGGAAACAGTTAATCTATTTTTAAGTAAAGCTTTACTTTTGTAATCTACCCGATGCTTGGAGTTCTGTCATTGATCTATGATTTATGTGATTTAAACCACCTCTTGGCTGTAACACTGATTTCTGTCCAAGATGCTGAGTTGAATACTAATTACAAGATCAAATTTATGCTGTTGGGCTAAGCAGCTGAATGAATTCTACATGAAGGACTCCCTTCTCCATCTCTGCCACAGTTGAACCTTAGGGAAGTATTTGTCGGAGAAAGGGATAAGAGAAGAAAGAAATGAATCAAAGAAAAATGTCTTATTCTATATGTTTTAGTATTTTAAATAGTTTTGAGTCACACATGTGCAGTCATAAATGGAGACGTGGTTGTACAGATAGAAGACATAGACTGTATATTTACTGATTCTTTGTGTTTATGTGTTTCCATGTCTAGGAACATAGAAAAAACACTCAAATTAATATTCATGGATTTATTTAAAACCCAAGTTATATTAATAGGTAAGATTCACTCCACAGAATGGCAAAGCTTCCAATCTTTAACTGTACTACAAAATTTCCAAATAGCAACCAGTATTGGGCCATAGATAACCAATTATTCCATTGGAAGGGAGACCGAATTCGTTGAAGGAGTAATTTAAGAAATGTAGGTAGCTGACTGATTTTCTGTTCAGAGCAGTAATACTCAACTGGGATTGATATTGTCCTCCAGGGGACATTTGACAATGTCTAGAGACATTCTTGGTTATCACATCTAGGAGAGCTAGATGTTATTTGGCATTTAGTGATTAGAGGCCCCTGATGATGCTAAACCTTTACAGTGTACAGGACAACTCTTCAGAGCAAAGAATTATCTGGCACCCTATGTCAATAGTGGCACTCCTGAGAAACCATGGTCTAGAAGTACCATACATCTGTCAGCTGCTAGGCATACTCATAAACATTGCTGAAAAATGACAATAATTGATATTGTTAACTTCACAAAGGAAAGTCACACAAAATACCTAAAACAAATGGCAGGACCGGAATGGTAGGATACAGCTGTGACTCAGCAGCACACTCGTAAAAGAATGCAAAATTAGAAAGGCCACTATGTGAAATGTGACTTTTTAAAATTCAGTGAGGCTTCTGAATTTAGTCTGGTTTGGTTTTTAGAAGATGCTAATGCCCTCTTTCTTCATATATACATGCATACCAACTTCAATTCTTTTCTTTGAACCCACCCAAATACACATTTATGTATTGTTGATTTATGCCCCCACTTTTAATTTGGAGACCTATATTCTTATCAGCATATGGGTCAGATCCTTTTAGGTATCTTTTTAATTCATGACAATCATACAGTTGAATCACTCTTGGGGTCATGGACATTTATTCTTGAGACAGTTGTGGTATTTAGAATACAATACAAAATCTGTATTGTTTCTCCAGGAGTTGACTAAATCTTAGACTGAACTCACTCAATAAAATGTTAAGATAAAAAAGCAATGAGGTCTCAATTTCCAAACTGAAATAAAGGCTGTTTGGGTGTTCTGATTGCTCCTTTAAACTGAAGATCTTAGAGGTGTGTGTGTATATGTGTGTGTATGCATGTGTGTGTGTGTATGTGTGTGTGTGTGTATTTCAGCTTAGGGATGTCTGTTGATATTAAACTTTACATTTAACAACTATCCATCACAACTTGTGACAAGATGGGAATGCCTCATTACCATAATGGAATAGGGCTGACTAGAAGGAAATGGAAGCTGAAATTAGACCATTTCCTTGTTCTGTTGCTTATACTAAGTAATTAAACTCTGAGTATTAGTTTTCTCATCTATAATAAGAGTACCTATACCATCTGGTTGTTTATGAGTTAAATGGGCCAACGTATGTAAGTCTGTTGTAGGGAAATAAATAAGTTAGCTTTTATTATTATTATTAGCTTCTCAAATCTGCAATTCCAACTTAGAAGGAAAAATTCTCCAGAGAAAATCCAGTCTCCTGGAAAAATTTGTTTAAAGAAGGGAAAGAGTCTAACATGGCAGTTGGAAACAGGGAGATCAAACAGGAAATAAGAGCTTGTCGTGACAGGTTATCTGACCACAGCAGTGGGGAAGTCAGGAACAGGTGACATTTGGACAGTCAAATAAGCAAGCAGGAATCTGGCATCAGAGAAGGCAGTGTGTAGGTAGTAGGGCCTTGGCCAAGAACTAGTGTTCAGGGGAGCGATTCCACGTCCTGAAGGAGAAATGGCAAAATTCACCACTGCCACATTTTGATCTTAGAAAAGCCACTCTTTCAGAGAAATGGGACTAGAAGCAAATAAAGGGCATTATTTAATGAATTTTAGGACTTTTTTGAAGTCTAGTACTACAGTGATTTTGTTGTGAGCAGCATCCCCTTACTGGCTCTCTTTCCATAATGTAAGTAAAATACAAGAGATTAAGATTAATAGAAAAGATTTACACAGCTGTAATAATACATGTTTTCCTCTAAGGAAGTCTATTGATCTTAACTCTAAGGAAGTTTTAGCCAGTCTAGTAGGGTAGTAATTTAGTTTAAAAAATTGTCTTTAAAGTGAATAGAGCTATGGTGTCACCTGCAAAGGATTTTAAGGGTTGATATGAAACAACAGTCTATTTAAAATTTATTCAGTGATCTTTAAAAATCAAGATTGGTAGCAAGAGTGGAGATTATGGACATTTTACTTGTGTCCTGTTCTCTTTTACTGGTTATGTGTATACCCTGTCCTGTCATTATAGATTATAGGAAGCTGAGATTTAAGATCTTTTGCTTCAAATACTTTAAATAGGATCTGTTATTGTACTTTAAGTGCAATTGTTATTACACTTAGAGTGATATGTGGCTCAAGGAGGCATTTAGCTGAAAAATCTTTCTCTAGTCTGCTGAAAAAGATACTACTACACATATTCAGATAATGATTTAATCCAGGACTTTTTTCCTACGAAAATTTGAACCATGGTCAAATTACATTACAAAATTTTGTCGATTCTACCTCTGAAATGTTCAGGCCCTCATTATCTCTCACTTGGATCATAGAAATAGCCCCTTAACTGGTCTCTATGATTCCAGTTTCTTCCCATTCCAATTTCTTCTTTATGTCAATGACAAAATCTGGGTGGGAACATTCTACTTACTCTCCTCCAATTGCCAGGAAGAGGTAGTAAACTTTTACTTCAGCATCAGCACCACCTAGGTAGCTTTCTAAAACGTAGATGCCTCAGTTCCACCCCAAGAGATCTGATTCATAACATGGAGTAGAGCCTGCTGATCTGAACTTTACAGGTTTCCACATGACTCTAATGTACAAGTTCCCTTTACCACACTTTGAAAAATAGTAGCACAGTGAGTAAGGTCAAAATCTTTATCAGGGCTTTCAACATTCTCTAAAGAGTAAAATGATAATCCCTTTATTTGGGAATTCAAGGAGTTCAGTTCTGATATTATCAAACCCAACATATCAAAAGTTATTATAATTACTACATAAAAATGAATGTGGTGTAGGGATGTGAGAGGGTTCAAGATGGTGGCATAGGAAAATCCTGAACTGACCTCTTCCCACAGACACAACGAATCTACATCTACATATGAAATAATTCCCCCTGACAGGGACCGGACAACTAGAGGAACACAGCCTCCACAACAAGGATAAAAGGACAGCATCGAGACAGGCAAAAGAGGCAGAGACATGACCTCACCAAGGAAAAAACCACACCCTAGCTGAAATGATCCACAACTGAGAAGGCTATCAAAGATATGAACATTTCCCTGAGGAGTGAGGGATTCAAGATCCACATCAGGTACTCCACACCAACCCTTAGGTCCTGCAAGTGAGAGACGAGCCTGCAAAACATCTGGCTTTGAAAACGACAGGGATTACCTCCAGGAAAACAATAGAACTGTGGGGAAGAGAAAACCTGCTCTAAAAGGGCCCTTATGCAGACCCACTTGACCTAGAATCCAGTACAAAAGCACCAGTTTGAAAAGTACATAGACCATAAGTGAAGGAGACCCACTTACTAATCTTAAAGCATCTGCCAGAGCGGCAGGAACCAAGAGGGACTCTCTCCAGGTACTGAGACACTGGTGGGAGCCATTTTTGCGATCACATTCTACCTTGCTAATGCTGGCACTGGAGGGAGACATTTTGGAACTCTCCCTCTAAATTGCTAGTGCCAGAGGGTACACCCCACTGAAAGCCCTGTCCACCCCTGCATTTTTACCATGCCTCGCAGCCTGCACAGGTGATAGCCCCACCCATCAATGCATCACAACAGTAGTGGCTACTCTCTCAGCAAGCCAGGAGCCAGCTCCAACCACTAACATGCCATGGCAGTTGTGGCCACACCCCATAGCAAGGCCAGGCACTGGCCCAGCCCACCAATGCACCACAGTAGTCCCAGCCCTGCCCTGTAGTGGGGCTGGGCACTAGCTTTGCCAATCCTTATGCCACAGCCACAGCCTCACCACAACAGAAGAGAGCATGCAGCCCATACCATTGAGCACCTGGCTCTGGTGGCCAAAGTGGATTGTGCCTCTGGGCCCCACAGGACATCTCTTACATAAGGCCACTCCTTCAGGACTGGGAGATGTAGGTGACTTATCTAATACATAGAGTCAAACACAAAGAGTCAGCCAAAATGAGACAAAGGAATATATTTTAAACAAAAGAACAAGACAAATCATCAGAAAAAGAATTAAATGAAATAGAGCAATCTACCTGATAAAGAATTTAAAGTAATGGTTATAAAGATGCTCACCAAACTTGGGAGAAAATGGATGAACACAGTGAGAACTTCAACAAAGAGATAGAAAATATAAGAAATTACAAAACAAAAGTCATAACTGAACTGAAAAATACAATAGAGGGGTTCAAAAACAGATTGAATAAAGTAGAAGAACGAATCAGTGAGCTAGAAACAAAACAGTAGAAGTCAGCTAGACAGAGCATCAAAATGAAAAAAAATAATTGAAAAAAGCAAAAATATCTTAAGGAATCTCTGGGACAACATCAAGCAGAATAACATTCCAATTATAGGGATTCCAGAAGGAGAAGAGAGAGAGAAAGGGCTAGAAAAATTATTCAAAGAAATAATGGCTGAAAACTTCCCTAATCTGGGGAAGAAAACAGACATCTAGGTCCAGGAAGCCCAGAGTGTTCCAAATAAGATGAACCTAAAGAGACCCACACCAAGACACATTATAATTAAAATGATAACAGTTAAGGGCAAAGGGAGACTCTTAAAAGCAGCAAGAGAAAAACAACTAGTTACATACATGTAAAACCCCATAAGGCTATCAGCAGATTTTTCAGCAGGAACTTTACAGGCCAGATGGGAGTGACAGGACATATTTAAAGTGCTAAAAGGGTAAAACTTTCAGACAAGAATTCTCTACCCAACAAGATTATCATTCAGGAAACAGAAATTAAGAATTTTCCAGAAAACATGATGTAATCCATGCAGAAATAGAAGTATAATGTTGTACACCTGAAATTTATACAAAAACCAATGTTACCGCAGTAAACAAAACAAAACAAAAAAGAATTTTCCAGATAAGCAAAAGCTAAAAGAGTTCATCACTACTAAACTGGCCCCACAAGAAATGTTAAAGGGACTTTTTTAAGCTGAAAAGCAATGGCACTAATAAATAATAAGAAAACATACAAAAGTAAAAATCTCACTGGAAAAGGTAAATATATAATAAAGGTAGTGGATCAACCATATATAAAGCAAATATGAAGATTAAAAGACAAAAGTAGTAAAATTAACTAAAATTAAAATAAATAGTTAAGAATTGCATACAATTAAAAGATGTAAAATGTGACATCAAAAATATGAATTGTGGGGAGGGGAGTAAAAAGCTAAAGCTTTGGAATGTGTTCAAATTTAAGTTGCTCAACTTAAAACAGATTGTTATTTACTTAGGAAGCTATATGTGAACCACATGGTAACCACAAGGGAAAATCTTATATTAAATGAAAATGAGAACGTAATCTAAACATAACACTAAAGGAAGCCATCAAACCACAAAAAAAAGAAAGAAGGAGAAGAAGAAAGAAACAGAGAGAACTACAAAAACAGCCAGAAAACAAGTAACAAAATGGCAATGTGTACAAACCTATCAATAACTAATTTAAATGTAAAGTGGACTAAATTCACCAGTAAAAAGACATAGAGAGGCTGAATAGATGAAAAAACAAGACTCATCTATATGCTGCCTACAGGAGTCTCACTTCAGAAGTAAGGACACACACTGAAAGTGAAAGGATTGAAAAAGATATTCCATACAATTGGAAATTAAAAGAAAGCTGAAGTAGCTATATTCAAATCAGACAAAAATAGTTTAAAACAAAGACTTTAATAAAAGACAAAGAAGGGCATTACATATCAATAAAGGGATCAATTCAGCAGGAAGATATAAGATTTATATTATATATATATATATATATATGTATACCCAACTTAGGAGCACTAAACACATAAAGCAAATGTTAATGGACCTAAAGGGAGAAATTGAAAGCAGCACAATAATAGTTGGGGACTTGAACATCCCACTTACCTCAATGGATAGACTATCCAGACAGAAAATCAATTAGGAAACATCAGCCTAAATTTACACATTAAACCAGATGGACTTAATAGATACGTACAGAACATTCCATCCAAAAGCAGCAGGATACACTTCTCAAGTGCACATGGAACATTCTTCAAGATAGATCACATACTAGGCCAGAAAATAAGTCTCAGTAGATTCAAGAAGATTGAAATTATAGCAAGCATCTTTTCCAACCATAATTTCTATAAAACTAGAAACCTATTACAAGAAGAAAAAGGAAAAACCCACAAAAACACGGAGACTAAACAACTAATGGGCCATCATAGAAATCAAAGGAGAAATAAAAAATAACTAAAAGAAAATGAAAATAAAAATACAACATCCCAAAATCTAAGGGATTCAGCAAAAGCGGTTGTAAGAGGGAAGTTCATAGCAATATGGGCCCATCTCAAGTAACAAAACAATTTTCAAATATACAACCTAACTTTACACCTAAAGGAACTAGGAAAAGAAGAACAAAGCCAAAAATTAGTAGAAAGAAGGAAATAATAAAGATCAGAGTGGAGGTAAAAAAAATAGAGACTAAGAAAACAATTGAAAAGATCAATGAAACTGAGCTAGTTCTATGAAAAGATAAACAAAATCTACAAACCCTTAGCTAGACTAACCAAGAAAAAAATAGAGAAGACTCAAATAACTAAAATCAGAAGTGAAAGGTGAGAAGTTACAACAGACGCTATAGAAATACAAAGGATCATAAGAGACTCCTACTAGCAATTATATGCCAACAGACTGGACAACCTAGAATAAATGGATAAATTCCTGGAAACATACAATCTTCCAAGACTGAATCATGAAAAAACAGAAAATCTGAATAAAATGATCTCTAGTAAAGAAACTGAAATAGTAATCAAAAACCTACTAACAAACATAAGTCCAAAACCAGACAGCCTCACTGGCGAATTCAAACATTCAAAGAAGGTTTAATATCGATCCTTCTCAAACTCTTCCAAAAAATTGAAGAAGAGGGAAAGTCAAACACATTTTATGAAGCCAGCATTACCCTGATACCAAAACCAGTCAAGGACACCACAAAGAAAGAAAATTACAGGCCAGTATCCTTGATGACATAGATGTAAAAATTCTCAAGAAAATATTAGCAAACCAGATTCAACAACACATTAAAAGAATCATACACCATGAGCAAGTGGGATTTATTCCAGGGATACAAGGATAGTTCAACATTCACAAATCAATCAATGTCATACACCACATTAACAAAACAAAGGATAAAAATCATATCATTTCAATAGCAGAGAAAGCATTTGACAAAATTCAACATCCATTTATGATAAAAACTCTCAACACAGTGGGCATAGAGATCAATGAAACAGAATAGAAAACCCAGAAATAAATCCATGCTTGTATAGTCAATTAATCTACAAAATTGAGGCAAGAATATACAGTGGGGAAAAGACAGTCTCTTCAATAAATGGTGTTGAGAAAACTGAACAGCTTCGTGCAAAAGAATAAAACTGGACCACTATCTTTCTACATATACAAAAATAAACATAAAATGGATTAAAGACTTGAATGTAAGGCCTGAAACCATAAAACACCTAGAAGAAAACATAGACTGCAAGCTCCTTGTCATTGGTCTTGACAATGAATTTTTGGATTTGACACCAAGTAAAAGCAGCAAAAGCAAAAGTAAATGAGTGGCACGGCAACAAACTAAAAAACTTCTGCATGGCAAAAGAAACCCTCAACAAAATGAAAGGGAAACCTACTGAATGGGTGAAAATATTTGCAAATCAAATGTCTGATAAGGGGTTAATATACAAAATTTAAAAAGAACTCATACAACTCAATATCAGAAAAATAAAACTGATTTAAAAAATGGGCAGAGGACCTGAATAGACATTTTTCTGCAGAAGGCATACAGGTGGCCAACAGGCACATGTAAATATGCTCAATATCACTAATCATCAGGGAAATGCAAATCAAAATCACAATGAAGTATCACCTCGCACCTGTCAGACTGGCTATTATCAAAAAGAAATAACAAACGTTGGTGAGGATGTGGAGAAAAGGGAACCCTCATACACTGTTGGTGGGAATGTAAATTGGTGTCGCCACTGTGGAAAATACTATGGAGATTCCTAAACAAAATTAAAAAGAGAACTACCATATGACCCACCAATTCTACAGCTGTTTATGTATCTGAAGAACACAAAAATACTAATTTGAAAAGATATACGCACACCTATGTTCATTATAGCATTATTTACAATAGCCAAGATATGGAAACAACCTAAGTGTCCATCCATATGTGGATGGATAAAGAAGATGTGGTGTATATATATATATATAATGGAATACTACTCAGCCATAAAAAACAATGAAATCTTGCCGTTTGTGACAGCATGGATGGACCTTGAGGGTATTATGGTAAGTGAAAAAAGTCAGATGGAGAAAGTCAAATACCATATGATTTTACTCATATGTGGAATCTAAAAATATAAAATAAATGAACAAACAAAATAAAACAAAAAGAAACTCATAGATACAGAGAACGGATTAGTGGTTACCAGAGGGGAAGGTGGTTGAGGGGTGGGCAAAATGGGTGAATGGAGTCAACTGTATCGTGATGGATGGTAACTAGTGTTGCAGCGATGATCACTGTGTAGTGTATATAGATGTCAAATTATAAAGCTGCACACCTGAAACTTACACAATAAAAAATGAATGTAGATTCTTCATAAATTTATAAGGTCCCAGAAAGCTAATGTGTTACTTGGTTGGCTGCCTTAGTCCGTTCAGGCCGCTATAACAAAATACTATGGACTGGGTTCCTTATAAACAACAGAAGTTTAGTTCTCATGGTTATAGAAGTTGGAAGTCCAAGATCGTGGTGCCAAAATGATAACATTCTGGTGAATGCTTTCTTCCTGGTTTGTAGTTGGTGCCTTCTTGTTGTGTCCTCACATGGTGGAAGGTGTGAAGGATCTCTGTGGGGTCTCTTTTATAATAATACTAATCCAATTCATGAGGGCTTCACCCTAAGGATTTCAACATACAAATTTGGGGGGTACACAAATATTCAGACCCTAGCAGTGACCTATGGGTGTGTATGTAGGAAGAAGGACATGGCCACCCATTTCCAAAATAATTGGCCATGAAAACCCCATGCATAGCAGTGGAGAATTGTCTTATATAGCACCAGAAGATGGGAGAATGGTGCAAAAAGACTGAGCAGGGTTCCACTCTGCTGTACACAGGGTCACGAGGAGTTGGAATTGACTCAATGACACTGACAACAACTATGGGTCCGTGTGGGGGGTCAGGGGAGATTAATGACCAAAATGGTTCAACAAACTGTATGTGAAAGTCTTGTATTTGTTCTTTCTCTAGAAGTAAGGATAGCTAGCCTTATTGCCATTCACTGCCAAAACTACTAATCTTTGGCTCTAATCTAACTCCTTTGTGCCTCCTTCCACTCTGATGGCCCAATATCACTCTTTTCCCTTACTGCCTGTTCCTTTTGAGGCCTCCAATTGGTCTGTTGCGAGAGTGGGTTGGGGAGTATGGGGCAAATGGGACAGCATTGTTTGGGTACTAGAACACATGATATAGGTTCAGCTCAAAATGCGGACTAGCCAATACTTAGAGCCACCTGAAGGGAGAAGGTAAAAAAATCCAGGTAAATATATCACTGTGACTTTTTCAATGAACTGATTAACTCCTCAAAGTCCCATTTTGGAAGGGAACAAAATGAATTCTACAACTCATTTGAATCTGAATATTTCATCGAATAGTCATAGGTCAGTTGCTAAAACACTGGCCCCATTTACTGAAAACTATTTATATAATCGAGTTTCATATATGTTTTCTGAAATACATTTTCTGCCTCAAAATGTCTTTCCTTTGTCAATGCTTATACACAGTGTTGTATGTTAAGTGAACAACAAATGAAAAATACTGTGCTAGGTTTTCTTCTCTCATTTTAATTGGTCCTAATTAAACATTTGTCTTCCCTTTATGTTTTCTCTAGTAGCCATGCCTCATTTGATACATTTTACATTCTCTATTAGTAGCTTTGGAAATGATAACTAAATGCAACCATACTTAATTTGATCCACTTTAGAATAGTAAATGGAGGAAGGAGACTCCCTAGCATTGTACAAAACCCAGGATAGACTTTAAAAGGTTTCCCTTGATGCCTGACCATTAGGGTTTGGCAACTTGCAATGCAATACTCATCTGCAGACCAGACTTTTTGGAGGGTGCCTATCTTTCTGCCAAATACAAATATGAATTTGTACAAATTCACACCCAGTTGTATTCTGTTTTGACACCTGCTGCTGAAGGAGCATGCATATATGTTAATGAAGGTTACCCTCAGATCTTTCCTTCAAGTCATAACTAGACCTATTACTATGAGAAAACATTAAGATATGCTCTCCTAACAGGAATATTTCATTAAACAGTTCTACTCAGACAGTCTGGAAGGCAGTGATAACTGGTGTTTACAATGATGATTCTGGCACATTGTAAGATCTTAAAGTACATTCTAAATACTCAAAATAAAATGTAGGTAGGCTCAGTATAGTTTTAGTGTTGCATGCTTTTGTTTTATTTATCTTATTCTAGGTCTTCAAAAGTTGAGAATTCATGTATGGCAAATGTGTAAACTCACTGCTAACCAAGAATATGTTAAACCAGAATGTTCCACTTTTCAATTTCTTTGTGTAAAAGGACATCTACTGCATTTGATTTGATGTTTTCATTTACCTACATTTTCATCACTTATGTATTTTTAAGAAACTAGACACTGTATTATTCTCTTGAATCGCCTGTCTTTTAAAATTTAACACTCCAAATTTAGGTTCCTGGTTGAAAAGCAAATGTGGAAATCCTGACAATTTTTTTCTGTTCAATCTAAGGTCCAATATCAAGCCATGGGCCCAAAAGAATTGATATGCCCTTGCTATGTTTTCAGCATTGTGCTAGATAATGCTGAGGACTACGAAAATAGAAATTAAACACTTGATTTATTCATTCATTCAACAAATATTTATTGAGCATTTGCTATATGCAAGTCACTGTGCTACCAAAACCATTGCTGTATTTCCCTCATAGAACTTAAATATTATTGTTGTTGGCTGGGAATCATACATTAATCAAAGAATCACACAAATAAGTGTAAAATTCCAACTTGCAGGAGGTCCACAGTGTTATGAAACCAGACAAGAGGGGGTTTTTATCTGGTCTGGGGAACAAGGGATGTCTTCCTTGAGATGAGATCTGAGGGATGAGTAGGTGCTAAAGATTTGAAGAGGAAAGGTTAATAATATAAGTAGAGGAAGGTTCTGTAATAGGAGGAAACAGGGCGCTTTTGAGGAACTGAATATCTGGTGTGGAGAGAATGCAGAGATTGTGAGGAAAATGTGGAAGATGAGGTAAGATAGATAGGTAAATATGGGTCAGTTCACACAGGTACAAAGGGAAGCCTTTAAGGGGTTTTAAGCAGGAACTGGTGAAGTGACATAATAGACTTGTATTTTGAAAATATTACTTTGGCTCATGTGTAGAGAATTGATGGGGGGATGCCAGAATGGAAGCAGAAAGACAAATTAGGATACTACTGTGGTAACCCATGTGAGAGATGAAAGCAGTTTTAACAATGGTTCTGGCAGTGGAGGAAAGAAACTGACATGTTAGAGAGACATTTAGGAGGTAAAGTTTCAAGTTTTGAAAGTAGAAAGGTGGTTTCTGAAATGGAGAATACTGGAAGAGATGGAGACTTTTTCTTGTGGGGTGGGATGTGTAGGGAGTAAGTTAGATTTCATACATATTCACCTTTGAGTTATTTACAGGACCATTGGGGAAGGTGAGACATGCAGTAAAATCATTAGAGTGCAAATGAAAGCAATCCATAATAGTTACACGCTAGTAGGTAATTCAGCCTTTAGGTGCTATGGGAGTTTCGATAGAGGAGTGACAAGTTCTGTTATCCCTTCCATTTAAGCGGAAGGATTTGGGATTCATAGTGGTGGGAGGTGAGTAAGTCTATTTTAGAAATTGCTAGCTCCCACAGATAGAATCCAAAAAGAGATAAGAATCCACCTATCCCTGATGTTAACTCAGTTCTCCCAATGTATCGATCAATGTCTGTGATATTCAATGAAAGAGTGGGAATGATAGACTTAGATGGTTTAAGGCCAGTTACATTGACTGAACTCTTGATAAGAGATCACTCTTCTTATAAATTTGCATATATTTTCTACTAGCAAGGTGCAAGAGGACTGGAGGCATTAGAATGAGCTAAAAAGGAAATAATATCTAAGGTAGCAAGGTCTCAGCAAACACTCATCCACAAGTCAATCTTGATTGCTTTCTCTGGAAACCATGGTCAGATAAAAGCATCCTAAATCTAACAAGAAACATCCCCAGGCAGCTCTATCTCAATTTCTTCTATTCAGGGATTATCTTTCAGAAAATGTAATATCGTTGATGAAAATGAGCCCAGAAAAGGATGATGGTAAGAATAAAAGAAGAATGAATCATTGTTTGCCTTACTATTCTTTGGAATGAAATAATTATTTGATTATATATTCTGGATCTTTCCAAAGCTTCTTATAAAGCCAAATCTTCTATATTAAAAAAGTAGGCAGTTTAGAAATTAAATGGCTGTATTGATAATTATATACTTCATTGAGATGAATAATATGCTTAAAATAGTTGGCTAGAAAACCAATTCACCATTTGAAATTCCTTTGAATTTTATTATACTTAAAAATGTCTTTGATATAAATAAAATTTCTGTCACCTCCCTGTTACCATCCTATCGGCATTAAAAAGCAGCACAACAACAAACGTTTCTGAATCCCTTGTTATGATAGACATATTAGATGTGGAAATTGTCACATGGGTTACTTCTGGTTCATCAAGGCCAGAATTCTGTTTCTGACAAGGACATTTGTCTGTGTCATTTTATAGGAAATTCTGGGTGCTTTTACTGCTTTCAACCTAACTTTGAGCTGATCCAGCACTTAAATGGACCACATATTTAGTATACTTTAGTAATTGATCTAAAACACAGTTTGAGTTCAAGTGCCTGTCTATCCTGCAACTTTGGGGTACTCAGACAAAGTTGTATTCAGGACACACCACAGATATTCCATAGCTCTGAGGAGTAAGTTTGTAAATTATTTTTTATTGTTGCACTAGGTTATGGTTCTTTATCTTTGAATAAAATTCTTGAGGGAAATAAAATGTCAAAAGAGGCATGACTGGATACTACTTTGAGATAACAATTTGTTCCCCTTTGTCATCATCCCCTTTACCTTCCTCATATTCAGTTGCATTTTGTCTGGGAAAGTATGCGGCATGGAGTTGTCTGTGAGAATTTCTAGCTTTGTTTTTATAATTCTAAATCCCCAGGATAATGTAAGTTTTACAGAAACACTTTAGAGGTGTCCTTGACACTTCCCTTTCTCATACCCTTCATCCAATCCATCAGGTAAGCCTGTTGGCTATAGCTTCAAAATACAACAAGAATCCAACCACTTTCATCTCTTACTGTGCTACAATCCTAGTCTGAGCCACCATAATCTCCTCCCTGGATCACTGCAATAAACTCCTAATTGTCCTATCTCCCCAATAAGTAGTTTATTCTTAACACAATACCCAGAGCAATACTTTAAAAGTGTAAACTACGTTATTACTCTGCCCTAAACTCCCTAGTCCAGAGGTTCTTAACCTCTTTTGTATCATAAACCTCTTTAATAGTCTAGTGAAACCTCTGGATCCCTTCTCAGAATATTTAAAAATGCGTAAAATTTAAGAAATGCAAAGTAAACCAATTTAGTCTGAAGTATATATTTGAAATATTTTTAAAAACCAAATATATGGGGGCCTGCCTGGTGGCCTAGTGGTTAAGTTCGCACACTCCACTTTGGTGGCCTGGGGTTCACGGGTTTGGATCCTGAGCATGGACCTACACACCTGGCTCATCAAGCCATGCTGTGGCTGCATTCCACATACAAAATAGAGGAAGATTGGCACAGATGTTATCTCAGTGACAATCCTCCTCAAGCAAAAAGAGGAAGATTGGCAACAGATGTTGGCTCAGGGCCCATCTTCTTCACCAACAAAACCCCAAAGAAACAAAAAAAACCCAAATGTATGATATAGTAATATATGTGCTTCTTAATTAATACATTAAATAAAAAGATCTAGGGTCAAGTCTAATAACTACCATAATTTCCAAATAATAATAAATGTGAATTATATTTTGAAATATCTGCAACAACTATAATATGATATGTAACTGTCTTTGATTTCTACTTGTGAAAAAATTACAGATAATGTTAATACTACTGTGATTTGTTGCTACATTCATAATGGAAGGAAATGCCAAATGCTAAATTTCAATTAGGACCTTGTGAAAATAAAGATGTAATTTTTTTCCTGTCTAGGTTCACAAACCTCCTGAATTCTATCCAAAGACCTTCAAGGTCAAGTACTCCTGCCTTAGTGTCTTCCTGTCTCACTCAGGATAAAAGCTACGTCCTTATTAGGACTTATAAAACCCTAATGATCAACTCTCCCTCTTCTATCTTCTCTTCTATTTTCTCCTTTAGTCACTCTGCTCTCGTCACTGTAGCCTCCTTCAACATGCTAGGCATGCCCCCGCCTTAAAGTGTGTGCACTATTTCAGGTTGTTTGTCTTTTTTATTATTGAGTCATAATGGCTCTTTATGCATTCTGGATACAAGTCCTTTATATGATATATGTTTTAAAAATATTTTTTCCCTGGCTTTTCATTTTCCAAGCAGCCTCTTCTAAGAATCAAACATACTTAGAGATGAGAAAACCCGAAAGGTGGACAGTAGGATGGTTTTATTGGCACACACAACTTATATAGGGAAATGACGAAAGAGGAGGTTGAAAAGACAGTACTGGACTCTGCTCCTTGAAATGCATTATACCTCTCTTAATGCCCTATTCCAAGCATTGGGATCAATCAGTCAATCTGCACATTTGGTAAATGTGACCCATGCTATGAATGTCAGATCCTCCACTCTAAAATGTCAGCTCTTTATTAATAGTCAAGATAACACTAGCTGATGGAAGCAAATGTCCTCCCCCAAACTTCTATGACTGATTTTGGGAGAGACATATGTGACTAATTAGATTGATTTGAGCATTAAAATGTATCTGCTCAGCTTCATTTGAACTCTTCTCTGAAAATTTTAAGAGAAGGACTTTCAGTTTAAGATGATGCCTTGCATCAATCTAAGAGTTGAGCTACTTGTTTCTAATTTGGATAGCTTTACAAAAAAAATGGGGAAATTTCAGAATGAAGGGATTTGAAAAATTCTCAAATTTCCTGGAGATGGGTCTTCCTGTGTGGCACCATTATTTAATTAAAATAAATCCCCATAATTTGAAACATATTTATGTGAAAATGTAAATCCAAATCCAAGTAGAAATTACTTTTAAGCTTTTTGAGACAAAGAAGTCATTCTATTCAACTGTGCTCTAGTTAAGCCTTTCTCGAGGTATGGTCTCAGGACCACCTGTATTAAAGTCACTTTTGGAGCACCTGTTAAAAAAGTAAATTCTGAATCAAAATCTTAGATGACAATGCTGAGGAATCTGCATTTTTGTTAGTATTTTCCTTGTATATTTATTTCTATTCCTTTATTTTTAAGTAGTATATTTGTACTTTAGTTTGACTACTTGTAAATAGTATGCAGCTGGATTAAAAACAACAACCTGAAAGTTAATGTGCACATTTAAGACATTCATGATTTTTGTGGGTAATGATATATTGGAATTATTTCTGCCTTCTTCTTGTATTTTCCATCTAGCTTTGTTTTTCTTTTTCCTCATTTCATATCTTTTGTTGGTTTGGTTAATTTTCCTCATTCCCCCACCTTTACTCTTTTGAAACTTGTATATTTTGTTTCTATTCTCCTGCTAACTAACAAGCACATTTCTGGAAACACCTTTGCCAGTTACAGTTGATTAAGATTAAGCAACATTGTCCTATATTAACTAAATAAATGTTAGGAAATGTAAAATGCAAAAGCTGCTTTAAATTTTCTTCCATACTATCCTTACTCTAAGTATGTGATTTATTTTAGAATATTTATTTTCAAAATGTGGTTAAGGGACTACTGACATTAGAATCACCTGAAGTGATTATTAAAATTGCAAATACCTGAGCCCATCCCAAGTCTACTGAGTCAGTATCTCTGAGGGGATAGGTGCTAGGAATCTGCATTTTAAAATAAGTTCCCAGGAGATTTCCTATGCATACTGAAGTTTGAGAATGACTGTATTAATGCCTAGCTCAGCACTTGGCACCCAATTTCTAAAATACTTATTAGTTATATTTCAACTGAATTTTATATTTTCGATTAGATAATGTGATTTCCTTCAACAGTATGGATAATAACAAAATGAATGCTTATAATCCATCTCAGAACTTTCTGTGCTTATATCCAGAAGGATCTGTTTATATGAATTAATAAGCAACTATATGTTACTATTTTTCATTAATGAATAAGTATATTATTTTTTCCCTACCTGCTCTTTTTGCTATTGGTCATTGCTTTCTTTACTGAAGTAGAAGGAGAGAGGTATAGGAGATAAACATGTAGAACTGCACAGAAACACTTGGTAAGAGCTGCTTTTAACAGTACTGAGGATGCTGCTCCCTAAAAAGGAGCAGGAAAGTTTGATCTGCAGGTCACCTTCCCAGTGTGAAGGCCAGAATACCCCCACTTATCCCTGCCCTCAGCTCTTTTAGAAGTGAGAGTATGGGCTTTGGAGGGTTCAAATCTAGGCTCCACCATATATTAACTGTGTGGCCTTAGAATGGTTACTTAACCTATATGGGCTAATAACTTATTCATATCTAAAACTAGGGGCAGTACTAATACTTATACCATTGGGTTGTTATGAGTATAAATGAGACTGTAAATATTAGAACACATAGCAAAGTATTTGGCATATAGTATGTTCTCAACCTATGCTAATTTCCCTTCTTTTTCTTCCACCAAGTCCCAAATGTGCTTTGGTAAGTAACAAAACTTATATACAGCAATGTTATTGGTGAGCCACTTGCCACTCTGTGCCCGTGGCATTTGCAGTTTCTCAGCCCAAGTTTTGTCCTCTGACTTATAAACGGATCACATAAAGCCCTGCTATTTCTGAAGAAGGTTGTTTGTCTCTTAGGAAATAAAGCTCTGGTTTGCTTCTCCAGATGTGCAGCCCTTTCTCTGGGGCCAAGACTAAAAATGTATTTAGTGCCTACCTTATCTTGGTTAGTGGAGGGGAAGGGAAGTGGTGGGACTAAGAATTTATTGAAAGCCTTTATTGAGGAAAACTTTCACTGCTGATCTCTTTTGTAAACAGTGTAAATTGAACTAAGCTAGACCAAGATCTTGTAGCCAAAATGAACTGTGCTGATTGGCATAGTTTTTAACGAGTTATGAACTGAATAAAAATATTTTATACACACACACACACACACATTCACACACACACGAAACTTTGAACCAGAGCTAAACCTATATATATATATATATATATTTTTGTAGCTAAATGTATCTTTTTTTAAATTGAGATAACATTGCTTTATAACATTATATAAATTTCAGGTGTACATCATTATATTTCTATTTCTGAGTAGACTACATAATGTCCACTACCCAAAGACTAATTACCATCCATCACCATACACATGTGCCCCACTACCCCTTTTGTCCACCTCCCTCATCCCTTCCTCTCTGGTAACCACCAATCTAATCTCTGCATCTATGTGTATGTTGTTGTTGTTTTAGCTTCTATTTATGAATGAGATCATATGATATTTGACTTTCTCCATCTGTCCTGTTTCACTTAGTATAATACCCTCAAGGTCCATCCATGTCATTGCAAATGACAAGATTTCATCTTTTTTTATACCTGAGTGGTATTTCATTGTATATATACCACATCTTTATCCATTCATCCCTTGATGGGCGCTTAAGTTGTTTCCAAGTCTTGGCTATAGTGAATAATGTCACAACGAACATAGAGGTGCATGTAACTTTACGCATTTGTGTTTCATGTTATTTGGATAAATACCCAGCAGTGGAATAGGTGGATCTCACAACAGTTCTATTGTTAAATTTTTGAGGAATCTCCACATTGTTTTCCATAGTGGCTGCACCAGTTTACATTCCCATCAGCAGTGTATGAGAGTTTCCCTTTCTCCACAACCTCTCCAACACTTGTTATTTCTTGGATTGTTAATTATAGCCATTCTTTGGGAGTGAGGTGATATCTCGTAGTTTTGATTTGCATTTCCCTAATAATTAGTGATGTTGACCATCTTTTTCATGTGCTTATCGGACATGTTTATCTTCTTTGGAAAAATGTTCAGATCTTTTGTCCATTTTTTAATTGGTTTGTTTATTTGTTGTTGAGATGTATGAGCTCCTTATATATTTTGGATATTATCCCCTTATCGGATACATAGTTTGCAAGTATCTTGTCCCAATTGTTAGGTTGTCTTTTCATTTCATTGATGGTTTCCTTTGCTGTGCAGAAGCTTTTTAGTTTGATGTAGTCCCATTTATTTATCTTTTCTTTTGTTTGCCTTGCCTGGTGAGACATGGTATTTGAAAATATTCTGTTAAGACCGATGTTGAAGACCATACTACATATGTTTTCTTAAGAAGTTTTATGGTTTCAGGTCTTACATTCATGTCATTAATCCATTTTGAGCTAATTTTTGTGTATGGTGTAAGACAATGTGCTGCTTTCATTCTTTTGCATGTGGCTGTCCATTTTGCCCAACAACACTTGTTGAAGAGACTTTCATTTCTCCATTGTATGTTCTTGGCTTGCTTGTTAAAAATTAGGTGTCCATTGATGTGTGGGTTTATTTCTGAGCTCTTGATTCTGTTTCATTGATCTGTGTGTCTGTTTTTGTGCCAGTACCATGTTGTTTTGATTACTATAGCTTTGTAGTATATTTTGAAATCAGGGAGTGTGATACCTCTAGCCATTCCTCTGGCTATTCGAGGTCCTTTGTTGTTCCATATAAATTTTAGGATTCTTTATTCTATTTCTGTAAAAAATATCATTGGGACTTTGATAGGGATTGAATTGAATCTGTATATTGCTTTAGGAAGTATAGACTTTTGAACTATGTTAATTCTTCCAATCCAACTGCATGGCATATCTTTCTATTTCTTTGTGGGTTCTAATTTCTTTCAACAATGTTATAGTTTTGAGTGGACAGGTCTTTCACCTCTTTGGTTACAGTTTTTCCTATGTATTTTATTTGTTTTGTTGTGATTGTAAATGGGATTGTATTCTAAAATTCTCTTTCTGCTACTTCATTGTTAGTGTATAGAAACACAACTGATTTTTGTATGTTGATTTTGTACCCTGCAACTTTATCATATTCATTTATTATTTTTAATAGTTTTTGGTGGATTTTTAAGTTTTCTATATGAAATCATGTCACCTGTAAATAGGGACAGTTTTACTTCTTCCTTTCCAATTTGGATCCCTTTTATTTCTTTTTCTTGCCTAAATGCTCTGGCTAGGACTTCCAATACTATGTTAAATAAGAGTGATGAAAGTGGGCATCCTTATCTGGCTCCTGTTCTTAAAGGGATAGCTTTCAGTTTTCCACAGTTGAGTATGATATTAGCTGTGCATTTGTCATATATGACCTTTATTATGTTGAGGTACTTTCCTTCTATACCAATTTTATTCAGAATTTTTACATAAATGGACGCTATATCTTGTCAAATGCTTTCTCTACATCTATTGAGAAGATCATGTGATTTTTATTCTTCATTTTGTTAATGTGGTGTATAACATTGATTGATTTGTGAATGTTGAACCACCCCTGCATCCCTCAAATAAATCCCACCTGACCATGGTGTACAATCTTTTTAATGTATTGTTGTATTTGATTTGTTAGTATTATGTTGATGATTTTTGCATCTATGTTCATCAGTGATAGTGGCCTATAATTTTCCTTTTTTGTGTTGTCCTTGTCTGGTTTTGGAATCAGCATAATGCTGGCATCAAGAAATCAGTTAGGAAGCTTCCCCTCCTCTTCTATTTTTTGGAAAAGTTTGAGAAGGATAGATTTAAGTCTTCTTTGAATGTTTGGTAGAATTCACCAGGGAAACCATCTGGTCCTGGACTATTGTTGTTTGGGAGATTTTTGATTACTGTTTTGATCTCTTAACTAGTGATTGGTCTATTCAAATTCTCTATTTCTTCTTGATTCAGTTTTGGAAGGTTGTATGATTCTAAGAATTTATCCATTTCTTCCAGATTATACAATTTGTTGGTGTATAACTTTTCATAGTATTCTCTTATAATCCTTTGTATTTCTGTGGTGTCCACTGTAATTTCTCCTCTTTTGTTTCTGATTTTATTTATTTGAGCCTTCTCTTTTTTTCTTGATGAGTCTAGCTAAATGTTTGTTAATTTTGTTTATCTTTTCAAAGAACAAGCTCTTAGTTTCATTGAATTTTTCTATTGATTTTTAGTCTCTATTTCATTTATGTCCTCTCTGATTTTTATTATTACCTTCCTTCTATTGATTCTGGGATTTGTCCTTTGTTTGTTCTCTTTCCAGTTCCTTTAGGTGCACTGTTAGATTGTTCATTTGATATATTTCTTGTTTGTTGAGGTAGGCCCATATTGCTATAAACTTCCCTCTCAGTACTGCTTTTGCTTTATCCCATAAATTTTGGGATGTCTCATTTTCATTTGTCTCCAGACATTTTTTGATTTCTCCCTTGATTTATTCATTGACCCAATCATTGTTCAGTAGCATTTTGTTTAATCTCCACATATTTGTGGCTTTTGCAGTTTTCATCTTATAGTTGATTTCTAGTTTCATACCACTGTGGCCAGAAAAGATGCTTGGTATTATTTTTTGATCTTCTTAAATTTATTGAGACTTGTTTTGTGGCATAATATGTGATCTATCCTGGTGAACGTTCCATCTACATTTGAAAAGAATGTGTTTTCTTGGGCTTTGGATGGAATGTTCTATATATGTCTACTAAGTCCATCTGGTCTAATGTGTCATTTAAGGCCAATGTTTCCCTATTGATCTTCTCTTTGGATGATATATCCATTAATGTAAGTGGAGTGTTAAAGTTCCTTTCTATTATTGTGTTACTGTCTATTTCTCCTTTTATGTGTCTTAATAATTGCTTTATATATTTAGGTGCTCCTATGTTGGGTGCATAGATATTTACAAATGTTATATCCTCTTATTGGGTTGTTCCCTTTATCAGTATGTAGTGCCCTTCTTTGTCTCTTGTTATAGTTTTTGTTTTAAAGTCTGTTTTCTCTGATATAATTATTGCTACTCCAGCTTTCTTTTCCCTTCCATTTGCATGGAGTATCTTTTTCCATCCCTTCACTTTCAGTTTGTGAGTGTCTTTAGGTCTGAAGTGTGTCTCTTGTATGCAGCATATATATGGGTCTTGTTTCTTTATCCAGTTGGCCACCATATGTCTTTTGATTGGAGTATTTAATCCATTGACATTTAAAGTACCTATTGATAAGAATGTTCTTATTACCATTGTGTTACTTTTTCTGGGTGTTTTATTAGTTCTTCTCTCTTTCTTCTTCTCTGGCTCTCTTCCTTTGTGGTTTGATGGCTCACTTTAGTATTATGTTTGTTATAATCTCTTAATTTTTTGTGTATTTATTATAGATTTCTGGTTTGTGATTATTATGAGGTTCATATATAATGATCCTACCTATATAGCAATCTATATTAAGTTGATGGTCTCTTTAGTTTGACCTCTTGCTAAGAGCTCTACTTTTTTTCCCCCCTTCTCCCACATTTTATGTTTTTGATGTCATATCTAACCTCCTTTTTTGTGCTTGTGTATCAGTTACTTTCTTATCATGGAAACAGATACTTTCATTCTTTAACTTTTGACCAGCATATTAGCTTCATAGGTGGTCAATCTGCTACTTTTATTGTATTTTTGCCTTTATAAGTGGTTTTATTGCTTTTTTAAAAAAATAATTATCTTATTCCTATTCGTGGTCTTCTGTTTTCCTCTAAATAAGTCCCTTTAGCCTTTCTTGTGAGACTGGTTTCTTGGCAATAAATTCCTTAATTTTTGCTTCTCTGGGAAACTCTTTTTCTCTCCTTCCATTCTAAATGATAGCCTTATCAGGTAGAGTATTCTTGGCTGTAGGATTTTTCCTTTCAGCACTTTAAATATATTGTGCCACTCCCTTCTAGCCTGTGAGATTTTAGCTGAGAAGTCAGCTGATAGCTTTGTGGAGTTTCCTTTGTATGTAACTTGCCTTTCTCTTGCAGCTTTTAGGATTCTCTCTTTATCTTTAATTCTTGATATTTTGTCTTGGTGTGGGACTCTTTGGGTTCATCTTGTTTGTCGCTCTCTGTGCTTCCTGTATCTGAATGTCTGTTTCCTTTCCCAGGTTAGGAAAGTTTTCAGCTATTATTTCTTCAAATAGGTGCTCTACACCTTTGTCTCTCTCTTCTCCTTCTGGGACACCTATAATATGAATGTTAGCACTCTTTATGTTGTCTCAGAGGTCCCTTAGACTGTCCTCATTCTTTTTAATTTTTTTTCTTTTTTCTGTTCAGCTTGGGTGATTTCCTCTACTCTTTCATCCAGCTCACTTAATCTGTTCTTCTGTGTCATCTCCTATGCTGTTGATTCCGTCTAGTGAATTTTTCATTTCCATTATTATGCTCTTAATTTCTTATTTTTTCTTTATATTTTCCAAATCTTTGTTGAAGTTCTAACTGTGTTCATCTATTCTACTCCCAAGATCAGTGAGCATCCTTACGAGTATTTGTTTGTACTCTTTATCAGGTAGATCATTTATCTCTGTTTCATTTAGTTCTTTCTCTGAGAATTTGTTCTGTTCTCTTATTTGGAACACATTCCTTTGCCTCGTCATTTTGTGTATTCCTCTGTCTTATATCTATATACTAGTTAGATCAGCTATGTCTCCCAATCTTGGATGTGGCCTTATGTAAGTGATGCCTTATGAGGCCCAGCAACATTCTTCCCTCTCATCACCAGTTCCAAATTTTCCATGCTATGTGTGCTCTTCTGTTGTGGCATGGTTACTCTTGCTGCACGTGCAAGTGTAGGCTATGCTGGTCCTCTGGCTGGCTGGTTGTAAGGCTCAGCTTCATACAGCTGCTACAGTAACTTTAGTTACTTTTTGGGTGGGGGTTGGCCAATCACAGCTGGCTGCAAGGTCTAGTAGCACACACCTGCTGCTGTTTTTCTGTTAAGTGAGTCAGGCCCCCAGCATCACTGGCTGCTAGGCTCAGGGGCTCACAGTTGCTGTAGGCCTCTGCAAGACTGTTGTCAGCTGTCTCAGGAGTGTATCTGGGTGGGGCTGGCCCTAAGAGTGGCAGCACACAATGGTTTCAGGCATCGGAAAGTGGGGCAGATCACCTATGTGGCTGTTTGAGAAGGCCAGTGGCACATGTCTGCTGCAACTGACAAGCTCCAGCACCTGAGGGACCACACATTCCGTCAATGAATTCCTACCCCTTGTGCATGCCCTGCCCCATGGAGGTGGACCCACTTGCCCTGCTGCAGAAGTCCCACACACCCCATCTATGCAGGCCCACAAGTTCCCCATGGGCTTGCTTGTGGGTGGGGCCAGTCCCTGGGGTGGGCGGCTTGCCCTACATTGGCTGAGCTGGATTAAATTGGTGCTTTAGTGGTAGGTCAAACCCCTGTGCTAACAGGCCAGAGGAAGAAATCCAATGGCATCTGCCAGCATCTGTGTCAGCATGCCTATATTAGGTCACAATAATGGCTGCTGCCAGTGTCTCAGTCCCTGGGGAGGTGGTCCCAGCTGCCTCTTGCCTCTCTGAGATGTGCTCAGAGCTTATCAAGTGAGTCTCTTTTACCAAAGGACTATGCACGTTTCTTGCTGTTGATTTTGTGTTGGTTTCCAGAACAAGTGAATTTGAGTGTGGGCCCTTTAAGAGCAGGCTTCTCTTTCTCTTATGTTTGATAGCTTTTCTGGGGATATTCTTCATTTGTTTTAATACCCAGTAAAGCCAGGTATTATGACACTTGTCTTGGTTGTGCTGAATTCAAAGGCTTCTTATTGTGGCATAGCTCTCCCACTCAGATCCCCCACTCCTCCAGGAAAAGCTTCATACCTTAAGATTGCTCCTTGCTGTGAAGTGTCACAGCTAGAATGTGGTTTTTTCCTCAGCAGGAAGGCATTTCTGACTCTTCCACCTCAGTTAGTGTTGCTCCTTGTTGTGGGGATTCTTTTTATCCAATTTCCAGTTCTTTCTCAGAGGTAATTGTTCCACAGGTAGTTGTAAATTTGTTGTGTCTTTGGGAGGAGGTGAGTTCAGAGGCCTCTTACCCAGCCAT
Organism: Diceros bicornis minor; assembly: GCF_020826845.1. Taxonomy (NCBI): domain Eukaryota; kingdom Metazoa; phylum Chordata; class Mammalia; order Perissodactyla; family Rhinocerotidae; genus Diceros; species Diceros bicornis. Next base: position 75,743,965 of record NC_080781.1, on the reverse strand, counting down.
CTTCCCAGTAATGTCCTTGAGCCAAACCTATATATTTTTGAAAGCTATTAAACTGCAACTAAACTAGAACATCAACTACTTCGAAGTAAGCCTAAATATTCCAAACTTCTGTATCGTTTGGTTTGTGTTCTTGACGGAGACAAAGTAGAAAATTCAAACTGAAAATTCAAAGCCTTACTCAACATTTAGGACTAAGAAGCCTCCCCTCAAATCATTGTTTCTTCTTTGAGAATGACTGATGTGCAAAAAGATGTACCCTAGCGAAGCTGTCCTACTATGAACTGTGGCTGATTAACAGTGGGCGTGTCACTTGGCATCAAAGATTTTTTGAGACATTTTGGATATATAAGAATGTTTGAAATGTGTGTAACCTTTCTTGGCAGGTGTTCTTCTATGCATAACATATCTTCTTTTCTCTATCTTGAAACTTGAAAATCCACTGAGTGCAACAAACAAAAACTACCCCTGAGGGCCAGTTCACATTTTTTTGTCTTGTTATTGATATTTCTTTAATGGTTTATTCTCTTCAAGCTCTAGGATTTAAGCTCAGTATTGGCTGAGATGGTTATTTTTCAGTGCCAATTTATTTATTTGCCACTTGTATAGCAAACACGGCAGTTGGAGAGTGATTTCACATCCAGGTAACAATGAAAATGACGTATAGTATAGATACGAATTGTCTCTCTGTGCCAGGGCCCAGAAGCATTACAGGAATCCATTTGTAAACTGGCAGACAGGGCCTGGCCAAATGCAGAGAAAGGTTGTTGAATGACTACCAAAGGAAAAAAAATAATAAGAAGAAATATTTTAACTAAATAAAAACAGCAATCTAAAAGAAGTTAATAAAACCTAGTTTTATCTGGTTTTAATTTTATTTTAATTAGTTCAATAAACTAATATTTTTAAATGAATTCATTTATTTTCAAACTCATTAATTAGACTCAGAATAATTCCTCTTTCATTGCTTAAAGTAGGGAATATAGGTTTTTTTCTGAATTTAAAGAGTTTCTATTTGCCAATTGACAAATGCACTTATTTTTACATATAAGCCTTACTAAATGCAATAGAGTCTACCCCCTTCCTCTCTTCTACTCTCCTCTCTTTTTCATAATTTTATTGAGCTGGTAAAAGTTATTATATTAGTGTAAAATTATAAACTGCTGTTTCGCTTGTTGTTTTTTACACAATAGCAGTAACAGAGAAATCCACGGTAAGCACTGAGGAAGGTACTTATTACGGCACATGTTTTTTTCACAGAATCTTCCTAAGGGGCAAATCCCTCATGCATAAGTGGGAGTTTGAAAATTTCATTGGAAAATTCCCACAACTATGGATTTTCTGTAAGGAGACTGTGCATTAAATATTACTAAAATATCTAACAGGATATAATAGTATTTGAGGCTAACTTTATAGAAAGATCTGACACTTGAAGGAATTCAAAATACTAGCAAAACCAGAAATTATACAGTTCTTGGAAAAGGTAGACATAAAGAGGAAATGTAAATGAAGAATTTCATCTTCATTTTACTTGCTTTTTAATGAAAATTTTTGTAAGCATATGTGACGCTTAGTGAAAAAAAGAAAAGGAAAAGAAATTACATATCTGTTATTTATGCAGTGTAAGAGTGACCACAAGGTTTTGTGTTCCTCTTCAGGACCATTCTTTTTTTGTGTGTGTGTGAGGAATATCATCCCTGAGCTAACGTCCATCGCCAATCTTCCTCTTTTTGCTGAGGAAGATTGGCCCTGCGCTAACATCTGTGCCCATCTTCCTCTACTTTATATGGGACGCCACTGCAGCGTGGCTTGACAAGCGGTGCATTGGTGCGTGCCCGGGATCCGAACCTGCAAAAACTGAAGCAGAGCGCACACTTAACCGCTACGCCACCAGGCCAGCTCCTTCAGGACCATTCTTAACAAATAACTAAAAAAGGAACTCAGTAGAGAGTTACTATTTAACTAGACATTTTATTGCCTATTGTTTTGTTGTTGAGAAAAGCTCATTGATTTATTCATTTATTCATTAATTATGCTTTTACAAACAGATTTTCTCCACTAACAGTACTGGAAATGCAGAGATGTGAAAAAAAGTGAGCCTTTTGAGTATCTATAGTTATAAGTGCTGTTAGAAGTCCTGGTGGGGGCTGGCCCAGTGGCATAGTGGTTAAGTTTGGCATGCTTCACTTCAGCAGCCTGGGGTTTATGGGTTCAGATCTCAGGCGTGGACCTACACTACTCATCAAAGCCATGCTGTGGTGGTGATCCACATATAAGATAGAGGAAGATTGGCACAGATGTTAGCTCAGTGCCAATCTTCCTCAAACCAAAAGAAGGAGGATTGGCAACAGGTGTTATCTTGGTGCCAATCTTCCTCACCAAAAAAGAAAGTGTTGATGAAAAGTTGATTTTTTTCTTCTTCTTTTGTTCTTTTTTGCAGGGGAATATTTGCCCTAAGCTAACATCCGTCACCAATCTTCCTCCATTTTTTTTCATTTTTCCCCCCAAAGCCCCAGTACATAGTTGTGTATAGTTGTAAATTCTTCTGGTTCTTCTATGTGAGCCACCACCACAGCATGGCTATTGACAGAAAAGTGGTGTGGTTCCGTGCCTGGGAACTGAACCCAGGCTGCCAAAGCAGAGCATGCTGAACTTTTAACAACTAGGCCATCAGGACTGGCTCAAAAGTTGATTTTCTATACATGAAATTTCTAGTGTATTACAAATGCTCCCATTCTGTATGCAAAACAGATATTTTACTTCTGATAAAATATCAATGAAGACTGAAATTTATTGAAAAGCTGAATTTCAAGGAATATTTCTCAAAACAAGGGCTAAGTCAATTTGACTGACTATGACTTTGTTTATTTGTGTCTGTAGCCTATTAGGATAACTTAGAAATATTTTATTCAGGAGGTCAATCATTCAAAGGGTAAAGTAGGCTCTTTTGATCCTGGCTGGTGATCTGGCAAAAGGAGACCTTATTTACAAGACTAGATGAGACAATGAAGATGAAGATGTTTTCCTGCAAATTTGTTGCTACTGCTGGGGGAAAACAATTCAAAGCACATGTTTTACTTTGAGTGGGCTAAGTGTGTCAGCTTTGTGGGCAATGTCTGCATGTGATATTTCTAAGCTATAAAATGTGTCTGTAAAGATAATTGCTTGTGAAAATCATAGCACACTGAATACGTATACTTCTCATTTATAATAAGTAATAGCTAATCTTTCCAGAACACTTTCTATGTGCCTGGTCCTCTGCTAGGTATTTTACGTATATAACTACAATCTTAATAAACCCTATAAAGCGGATACTCATAGGCCATCAATTTAATATATGAGGAGACTAAGGTTCAGAGAAATTAAGTAATTTGTCTAAGAATCTAGCTTTTATAAATGGTGAGACTAGGATTTGAATCAAGTAACCTGACTTTAGAACTCAGGTGCTTAACCATTATGCCAGACCAATGAGGAACATTTCAACTGCAATACCTCTAGGAATCTACAATTTATTATTATTATAGATGTGGCTTTAACCCAGGTTTTCCTCATCCAATTTTCCTTTCTTCCAGATCTAACTTCCTAGACTAATTAACATTTCTGTACCTAAGTTTCCTCACCTAAAACTGGAGTAATGAATAACTACCTCATAGGGTTGTTTTAACGATTAAATGAAATAATGTGATTTGTGTCAGGTAATATGGTATGTACCAGATAGTAAGATGTGTGCCAGATAAAATATGTTATTGCATTTAATCTTTTAATGTAAAAATGATAATGATAATAATAATAGCACTTGGCATTTATTGATGGATTACTATGAAGCAGGCATTGAATTAAGCACTTTTCATTGATTATGTCCTATAATCTTCACAGAAATATGATGGGGAAAACACTATTATTATTTCTATTTTACTGATGAGGCCACTGAAGCAGAGTGAAATTGAATAAAATTCTGAACATCACACAGCTAGAAAATTTCAGAGCTACAATAGAAATCCAAGCAGTCTTGTGCATTTTTTTGAGTTAATATCGATCAGGCCTGTCTCTTTCTTTTCATTTTGTGGCATCTACTTCTATCCAATGATGGGGCAATGCTGACCATTAACTATGTCCTTATTGGCCTCTGTGCAAACACTTCTGCCATTTGCAGCAGCAAAACTTTATTTCTTTCTGGAGGTATGGTCCTGCTGAAGGAAGAGCAAGGATGCCAGCATAGGTGGAGCACAGTGAGCAAGGGAGAAAGTGGTAACAGGGGAGAGGGAAAATGGTTCATAGGAGAACAGGATGGTAACAGGGAGAGTAGTTAGGCAGCTATTGTAGTAATTACTTCCCTTTTCCTCTCCTTATGGACAATGGTTATGTGGTTTTTATTCCACTTTGAATTTCTCTGTGTCTAATTCAAAAGAATTGAGAGCCAGCCATGATTGTCTAGTGGTTAAGGTTCAGTGCTCTCACTGCTTCGGTGGCCCAGGTTCACTTCCCGGTCATAGAACCACACCACCCATCTGTCAGTTGCCATGCTGTGGAGGCGGCTCACATAGAAGAACTAGAAGGACTTACAACTAGGATATACAACTGGGCACTGTGGCTTTGGGGAGGAAAAAAAAAAGAGGAAGATTGGTGACAGATGTCAGCTTAGGGTGAATATTTCCCTGCAAAAAAGAAAAAAAAAGAGGATGCCAATCCGGTGGCATAGTGGTTAAGTTCATGTGCTCCACTTCAGTGTCCTGGGGTTCACAGGTTCGGGTCGAAGGCATGGACTGATACACCACTTGTCAAGCCATGCTGTCATAGTGTCCCATAAAAAGTAGAGGAAGATGGGCACAGACATTAACCCAGGGCCAATTTTCTTCAGCAAAAAGAGGAAGATTGGCAATGGATGTTGGCTCAGGCTAATCTTTCTAACAACAACAACAACAAAAAAGAATTGATATGGTTACCCAACTATCTAATTGAACCAATGAGTTTGTTTCATGAACCCTTTCCCGTATGGTATGGGACATGTTTTTGTTCACATGCATAGTGGAGCTGGATGATGGTTTTTTTTGGAACTGCATGCTTTATTTTTGGTATTAATTATTTTCTAGGATATTATCACTTGAACCAAGCAAACAGTTATTAGATTATACTTCTCTGCAGCCTCCACAGCATAACTTCAAAGGGTACCCAAGGCTCCAGAAAGGGTTATTGATGAATAATTGGCCTGGGGTTCAATCAGTAAGGAAGTTTATCACAGAGGTTTACTTTTCTTAGTGAATGAACCAGTGTCATACTTACTGTCACTGCCTGGGATTTACTCCTTTATCCATCACTTATTATGGGGACTTGGGGCAAGATATCAAACCTTCCTGTTTCAATGCTTTCAAATGTAAAGCACTTATCTCCTAGTTATTTGTTCATTTGTTTTCTAAAAGGATTAAATACGTTACTGCATGTAAAGTGCTTACAACAGTGCCTGGTACTTAGTAAGCACTCAATAAGTCCTTCTCTTTTATTTGATATTCTGGTGTTTAGCCTTTGCTTAGTATTTTTATTCATGAATAACAATTTTGTTTACTTTTAAGAACTACTAATTGAGCAATTCCTATGAAGTAGATATTTTGATGTGCATTAGAGGTAAAGATAAAAAGATGGCACTTGTTCATTTTTTACAAATAATTCATGGATAATGATGGATATATACATGTAAACAACAAATTCAAAAGGTGATGAATACTAGGGATGCATATGTAAATTATTAAATGTAGAAATAAACTTGAACTATGAATCCCATCCTAGGGCTGGCGTGTTCTAGATAAGTAAATCTTATCAGAGTCTGATTCCTATAATCCCTCAACTTTTAAAGAAAGGCCATACTTTGTCAAAAGTTTGTTGAGGTGCCCAGTGGCAAAGGAGCAGGTTCACTTCCTCATGCCAGCAAATTGTGCAAGATAATCATTCAGTCTCATCATCATCTTTATGAAATAGTACATTGTCATAGAGTTTTGTACATTTTAAAAGGGTATTTCAGCTTCTTCCATGACTCATAGCTGTGTAACATCAGCACAACTAGTATTCGGTAATGCCCAAAGTAGCTTAACAAAGCATATCATTTACTTAGAAAAACAGCTGAGGGTGTGTGTCATGACTCCATCTTCCAACATCTTTTGTTCTTTTGAAAGGTTCAATGTGCATTTGGACGTCTATTCTGTCAGAAAAATATGAATCATAAAGAATCTTCCTCACTAAGCATTTAAAAGAGAATAAAATAGTAAATGACAGGATGCATATTTTGCTAGGTATCTTTTGAACTAAGGGTACAGGACATTCAGCATTAATGCCAATAAGACTAAACCAAAGGCAATATGCAAGCATGTGTTGCAGAAACCTGTGGGTAAGTACCTTTTCTTCCTTTGCATATATGTAGCTTTCACTTTTCAAAAGGAAGACACCTTATTAATTGAGAACTAGGTAGATTCACTGTGGCATTCTAGTCAAGTTAGCCATAAAGTGCCACATTATAATTCTGTAGAATACAATGTCCTGGGACCATGTGATTGTGAGTGCTGTGACTCAGAATGAATTTTCTACCAGGGTGAAAGTACTATGTGTATATTTTTATGCCAAACATATAGTGATAAATAATGGAATCGAAGTTTAATTTAGTAAATGGGCATGATATTTTATATACTTATCCTTGGAAAAGCAATTCTTATGTGTTAAAATTAAATTATATAGAGAGTAAGACTTCTGTAATGGTGGAAGGAAGACCTTTGTAAATACAGTCTTCCATAAAAGTAACCAAAAAACCTTGACAAAATTTGTTAAAATCAACTTTTACAGAACTCTTGTAAATAAGCAAAGGCCTGAAAAAATCTGATGGCTATGTCTTCAAGAAAAAACTACCATACCTTGGTAAGAAGCATAGGGTTTTTGGTGATTTAACTTGGCCTACCCTTATCCTCCTTTTCTCAGTTCCACAGCAGCGTTGGAAACCAGCAAGCTTGCAGTTACGGTAGTCGTGAAAATCATCAGTCTTGCAGTCATTGTAGAAAGCAAACCAGGTTTGGAGCTTATGAAAAAGCCCCATCCCCAGAGTCTTATCCTATTTGAACTCTCTCTCAGATCCTTGGAAAAGCCCCATTTTCAGAGTGTCTATGTTTTCATTTAACTCAGAACTAATTCTGCAGTAAAAGCTGTATCCCCAGGGTGTTTGTCAAAAACAATCAGTAGCAATTGTTTAACATTGCAGCTGTCTGAGGCTATGATACTTATTGTAGCTAACAAGTACTTGGCCAAAAAATTAAAAGGAAGATCTAGGAAACAAAATGTCCATAGAGGGCTTTGATTGAAAAACTCTGACATGTTCCTAGGGAGCTTAGAAGGCCACAAACAGGTGCAGGACTATGTGCATTCCCATGTAAGAATTGAGAGGGCCTCAATTTTTCACCACTTGCTGACATTGAGCACCTGTGCAAACAGGAAGTGAAGGCTATGGCAAAGTTGTAAACTGCATGACTATTGAAGTCATGCTCCAACACACACACACAGAGTCCCTTGACAAAATGCGGAAGGGTTATTGGTTCAAGGCACTTAAGGAAGTATCTATACAATTATTATCTGGCCACTAAGCTAATCAAGCAGAGATTTCAGTGCATACACATAACAAAGAATACAGACTTTTCAGAAGTTGTCCAGAAAAGTCACAAAACAAACAAGTAGTGACAATGACAATGAAAACAAGATGTAGCAATGATAACAAATCTTGGAGGATTTATGATTTCCATAGTTGCCACATTATATTGCCACATAATATTTAAAATATCCAGTTTTCAAGAAAAAAAGATAGGAGCTATGCAAAGAAACAGGAGATTATGGCCCACATGCAGGAAAAGAAATTAATAGAAACTGTCCCTTAAGAAGCCCAGATTTTGGATTTACAGACAAAGACTTTAAATTGGCTAATATAATATGGTCAAAGAACTAAAGGAAACCACGCTTATTAAAATAAATGAAAGCACAAGGATAGCATCACACCAAATAGAAAATATCAATAAAGAGACTGAAGCCTGAAGAAAACAAAAATTTTACAGTTGAAATGTACAATAACAGAAATAAAAAATTTAATACATAGCCTCAACAGCAGACTTGAACTCGCAAAGAAAAAAATCATCAGACTTGAAGATAGATCAATTGACATTATCCAGTTTGAGGAACAAAAAGAAAAAAGAATGAATAAAAGTTAATAAAACTTCACAACCTATGGAATGGGAGAAAATATTTGCAAACCACATATTGCATAAGGGTTTAATATCCAAAATATATAAAGAACTCATAAAATTCAATAACCTAAAAACAAACAATCCAATTAAAAAATGGGCAGAGGAACTAAATAGACATTTTTTTCCAAATAAGACATCCAAATGACCAACAGGTACATGATAAAGTGCTCAACATCACTAATCATCAGGGAAATGTAAATCAAAACCACAATGAGACATAACCTCATATCTGTTAGAATGTCTATCACCAAAAAGACAAGAGATAAGTAAGGATGTAGAGCAAAGGGAACCCTTGTATACCGTTGGAAGTATGTAAGTTGGTTCAGCCACCATGGAAAACAGTATGAAGGTTCCTAAACAAATTAAAAATAGAACTACCATGTGACTTAGCCATCCCACTTCTTAGTATGTATTCAAAGGAAATAAAAACAGATATCTGCACTGCCAAGTTCATTGCAGCATTTTTCACAATAGTCAAGATATGGAAATAGCCTAAGTGTCCATCAACAGATGAAAGTATAAAAAAGATGTGAGATATATATATATATATATATATATATATATATACATGTATACACACACACACACTGGAATATTATTCAGCCATAAGAAAGAAGGAAATCCTGCCACTTGACAGGATGGACATGGATGACAACATGGATGGACCTTGAAGATATTATGCTAAGTGAGATAAGTCAGAAAGAGAGAGACAAATATTATATGTAATCATTTACATGTGGAATCTAAAAAAGCAGAAGTTGTAAAAACAGAAAGTAGAATAGTGGTTACCAAGGGCTTGGGGGTAGGGGAATTGGGGAGATATTGTTCAAGGGTACAATCTTGCAACTAGTACATAAATAAGTCCTGGAGATTTAATGGACAGAGTTGATATTATAGTCAACAATGCAGTATTATAAACCTCAAAGTTGCTGAAAGACTAGATCATAATTGTTCTCACCACAAAAAAGAAATGATAATTCTCTGATGTGATAGAGGTTTTAGCTAACTCTATGGTGATAATCATATTGCAACATATAAATGTATTAAATCAACACACCACACACCTTAAGCTTACACAGTGTTCTATGTTCAATTATATTTCCATAAAAATAAATGAACAAAGCCTCAGATATCTATGGGACACCACGAAGTTTACCAACATATGCATAATGGCTGTCCCAGAGAGAGAAGGAAATGTTTTATAATGATAAAAGAGTCATTTCAGCAGGAATATATTTATTAATTCTAAGTTAGGATAGATATAGAACTTAGAATTTTTATCTGAACGAAAATAAAACACATGTCAAAATTTATGGGACGCAACTGAACTGATACTTAGAGGGAAATTTATAGCTTTAAATGCCTACATTAGAAAAGAGAAAGTTCTCATATTAATAGTATTAGATGTCATCTTAAAATATAGAAAAGAAGATTAAATAAAACTGGAAGTAAGCAAGGTGACAAAAATAAAGATTACAGCAAAAATTAATAAAATGGAAAACAAGGAAATTACAGAGAATATAAATGAAATCAAAAGTTAGTTCTTTGAAAAAATCAACAAAATAGGCGAAGTTTCACATAGACTAATCAAGAGAAAAAGAGAATATAGATACTGTGGGAATTAGGAATAAAAGAGAAGACATTATCACTGACTCCTCAGGAATTAAAATGACTATAAGGGAATACTATGAAACAATTTATGCCTACAAATTGGACAACTTAGATGAAATAGACAAGTGCCTGTAAGTCACAAATTAACAAGACTCCCTCAATAAGAAATAGAAAATCTGAATAAAAGTATAACAAATGGAGGAATTAAATTAGTAACTAAAAATCTTCCCACAAAAACAAGCTTAGATCTAGATGTCTTTACTGGTCAATTTTATCAAAGATATAAATAGAAAATAATTACAATACTTGACTAACTTTTCCAAAAAATTTAGGCGGATGGAATACTTCCTAATTCATTCTATGAGAGCAACATCATTCTCATACCAAAGCCAGACAAAAATATCACAAGAGAGAAAAACTGCAAACCAAGATTTCGCACAAATATAGGTGCGAAAAACCTGACAAAATATTAGCTATACAAATCTAACATGTAAGAAAGATTATATACCATGACCAAGTGATATTTGTCCTAGAAATTCAAAGTTGATTTAACATCCAAAAATCCAACAATCACCACCATATTAATAGAATAAAGTACACAAACTACATAATCATTTCAATAGACTCAGAAGAAGCAGTTAACAAAATCCAATACCTATTTCTGGTAAAGAGTCTTTATGAACTGGAAAGGAAGGAACCTTCCTCAACCCAATAAAGATTGTGACCTATTTTCTTCTGAAATCTACTCAATCTTTCCTAACCAGAGAGCAGCAATTATTCTCATTAATCATATCTTATTGCTAGTTGGATTCCAGTTATTTAAGAAGTTTAAATAAAATAAAATAAACATAGTGCAATTTTTAAGAAAGAAAGATTAAAGCAGGTTAAAAAGCTATAGTGATAAAGAAACTAAAATCTATTTTCATTAGAGTCATATAAGGATTCATTTTTAATGACAAGGAAGCTACCAAGTTCAGCCAGTAATCAATATAGTTCACCTCCTATAATTGGAGGGTTCCTTACAAGGGATCCTCAGACTGTAAATAACAGCCCAAGTGTGAGAACAAGAGAAATAATCCCTAAGCTCTCATGCTTACCTTACATTATGGGCTTGCACCTTCAATACCTATACATTTCTCAGATGCTGTGGGCATGAGGCAAGGAGGACATGACTCTGTCAGGGCATAGCCAGGCAGAATTGTCTGCTTGTTCCTGCATTTTTTACTCCACTTCTGTTGTCCCTCATGAGTGTAATTAGGCTCTACTTAATTGATGTTTAATTGATTGCCTTTGTTTTTTTTCCCCAAATTACATTCTCTTCCTATTGCTGACTTTTGGCAAGGACATATTACAGAATAAATCTATCTTCTTGAAATTCACTATATGCTATTAGCCTATGACAGTTTGAGAAGCCTGGTTTCTTATGAGTCCATCATCATGTGATTTAAGCCTCAGAAAGTGAAAGGCATCACTTCTGAGTTACTGACATGGTAGGAGCCTCTTCAATGAATGTGAACAAATGAGCAAACTATTTAATCTAGTTGTGAAAAAGCTAAGAAGATGGTGAATATCCTGAAGTACAGAAAAATCATTTTTATAATATTTGGAATCTCACAGGTAGACAACCTTTCAACTTTGGGAAAAAATCAGGTGTTAATAGTTTCACAGTATAGTTTACGCATCTACACAGTGCACTTGGCCTTCCATCTGGGACTAAATTTATCCATGTTAGTGGCTGCAACAATGTCTGAAATTCCCACCATTAGTTACTCTTTGGATTAAAGGTTTGAAAGGCTCTTGTACACCTAGGAGAAGGTTAACATATTTTTTTCTTTATTTGCTGTGACCTCTTCTATGGTTTTAGTTTGTCACATTAGTTCCACCTGCCCAGGAAGGAAAAGAGGCAGAGAGAAGGAGACAGAGAATATTAGTAAGGGGAGAAAACTCCTCAGTTGAGACAGATAACGGGTTTCTGGGTAGCCACAATGCCCACTGAAATCTCTCAGCATGTGGGAGTATTAAGGAAATATAAAAGACATTGGTAGGGGTTACAAAATTAGTGGGAGAGAGGGTAGGAGAGAGATGTTGAGAACCAAAGTACTTGAGCCTACTGGAGGGTGGTCAGCATGAGAACTAGGCCTCACAGCTCTTGGGTCCTCCCAAAGACCTCACTCTAGAAACCCCCCCTCTACTCCTTTACATTCAAGGACAGCCTTAGCCTCATTTTGATTCAACCATATCTAGGCGCCTGATCTGTACAAGCTCTAGGTTGCGAAGTAGGACTCAGAGTCAAAGCAGGCTTTGTCCTTACCTTTCTGGAGCTCACTGTTTAGGAGGAAAACACTTTAATTCCAGGCTCTGCCACTTCACTGGGTCCTCAACATTTAGAGAATTATTTAACTTCTCTGAGCTTCAGGTTTTTCATCTGAAAAAGGATAATAATAATAGTGCCTACTTCACAGGATTTTCAAGAGAATTCAATGAGATAAAGCTGATAAAAGATGAAGTGAGCTCTATAAATGGTGCCTGTTATTAGCTGGGATAATGACAATGACAAAGCACTTAGCGAGATGCCAGGTACCTGGTAAGTACTCAATAATTATTATCCTTTATAAGCAATTATTATTACTGACGTGGTTGTAGCTTTTGTGAGTCCTGAGAGGACTACCTTGCCATAACGAATACTAGTGTTAGCTATCCCAAAGGTTTTCCCAGTGTTTTATCTTCCTCATTCCATTGTGAGTCATTCTGTGTCTGGTAACATAAACTTACAGTGATTCTCATAATTCAGTATGTGTCAGAATCATCTGAGGAACATGTAAAAAATATACATCTTGGCCCTATCTCCAAAGATTTTGATTCAATAATTCTAGAAGTCACTGCCAAGAATCTGAATTTTAAACAAGTGTCATAGGTGGTACTGATGTAGGTAGTTGTTGGACCATATTTTAAGATAGTCTGGCCTAGAAACTCTCCAGATACTGTTTGGGGATATGGTGGTTTTCTGAATTGTTTTACCATGTCTATCCTAGCTCTTCTCAAACCAATTGTCATGCCCATGAAAAGAAAAGGCTGGAGGAGAGTCCCATGAAGTCAGCCAGCACGGGGAGGAAGGATTAATGGACACCAAGGGAAAAAAATCTTTGAAGATGGCAGCAGTAGACCCTTTCCAATTAGGTCCATGTGGCTGCGCCTGGCATAGTGGGCACTCAGGGATAAACAGTGCTTTGCACGCTTACTGATTTGGAGAAGAGGCCAGGGAGCAGCTGGAGATGAGTATTTTGCAGCAAGAGCCTTGGCAGAGCTTAATGAGCAAAAATGTGGTAACACAAAACCTTACTAATTCAGTCTAATTGGGAGCCTGAATAAATTTTTAATTAAAAATTTTATAATTAAAAAAATGATAGAATATTTGAAAGGCAATTTTATTACAGTGAAGGAGCTGCAGCAACCCAAACCAAGCTAACAAAGTGTTGCCAAGTACAGGGCCTCTGGGAGCTAGTGTAATGAATTGAGAATTATTTGTCATCAGGAATTTGTATGTAAATGAATTTGTATGTAAATGGATGCTTCAAAAGTGCTTGAAAACAGTTTATTCTTTTATGGGGGATAAATATGCCCCTGGTAATCATGTTTGCATGATTTTACTACCCCCTCCCCCAATTTTTCCATCATCCAGACAGTCCAGCTTTTACTTCTTGTAGAATTCTTTCAAGTTCATTTGCAAAGCTCTTGAAATCACAATTTCTTCTTAGAGAATGATCATGTCATGAATTTTTGTGAGTAAAATCAAAGAAAGTCTGAACTGAAAGGGAGCTTAGAAATCATTAAGCCCAAAGCCTTCATTTTACAGATAGAGAAACTGAGGCTCATAGCAAGGATATGACTTGCCCAAGGACATACAGGGTTGGGGTAGAGCTAGGACTAGATCCTGGGTCTCCCACATTCCAGAGCAGCCTACCTTATATTGCATGGACCATGCTGCCTCCCAATGAATGCCATTTACTAAAACGTACCTTGGCCAGTAATGCACTTTTTCCATTATGATCCTTTTGTTAAACAATGTATTTTGTTTACTATCCAGATGTGAATTAAAGTAATTCTATACGAAGATGATAAGATCCACAAGGGCTCAAGAAGCAGAATTCCAATTCTGTATTTAAATTTGTAACATAGGATTTGTTAATAGGAGAAAACACTATTGTTACTTGAAAGTACAGGCAAAACATACAGAGAAGCAGAAGCTGATGAGGTAGGTAAATTGCAAGAGATCCAAGTGGATCTCTTTCAGCAAAATTGTGTCAGCAAGGTGTGTCTTCATCAACCTCTCCCTCGCCCACCATTTGCTCTTTCTGTAACTTATCCCCTCATCTGAGATACATTTTGTTAAAATAAAGGATAAAGGAGAGAAATTGATGTCAAAAAGTTCTGGCAATGCTTTTCTTACCTAAGTAGGAGAAAGCCCAAATGGAGAAAGTATTTTAATTTCCAGTAATCACTTATGTTGTTACAGGTCAAAGCTAGTTAGCCAGGTAATTTATTATCCAAACCTGAACACTTTTGAGATTGAAAGGGGATGATATTAATGCTTATATGGGGATAAAAGGCAGAAACTGGGACTGTCTCAGGAAAACATGGTAATCCTTGAAAACAGATGGCACACAATATTAAAGAAAGCAGAGTACAGCACCACCACACTCAGATGTCCAGAAGGGGGTGGGGGACAAAGATTAAATTGACTCTGTAGAGGTTACCATCATTTGACATTGACTAACTTCATAAAAACCCATCCTTTCTCATGTTAAAAATGCTCTCCATTTACATATAGTAATGATTAAGATCATGAATTTCCATTTCAAACCTGAGTTTGGGTGCCACTTTGTCACTTACTAGCTGTGACCTTGAACTTAAGTCACTTGATATTTCTAAATTTTAATCTGCCATTTATAAAATGTGGATAATAGTAATAAGTACTACTCTATATAAGATGCTTACCACATAGTAAGTGCATAGTAAATGTAATAACTATTCATATTATCATTATTATTATTATACTGATGTTAAAAAGATAAGTAGTTCATTACAAGAGGAAGGTTATTGCTTGAGAATTAAAAGTCAGATGAACTGATTTGATCAGATTTTCTTTGTAGTAGATGCTGTGGAGATACATTATAAAAGAGAGAGTAAGCATTTTTATTCAGTAACAATAGTGTTTATGTCCAATCAAGGCCAAAGAAATAGTTGTACTAAGAATAATACTAAAAGTGAAACTAACATCATCTATTAGTTTGCTTAATGCCCTTATGTATGTGGATTCATAGAATAAAATTATCTTACAGTTTAGTACTAGAGGGTAAAATATATTCCTCTTTTTAAAAAATTATTTTATATAGATCACATTGGTTTATAACTGTGGAAATTTCAGGCGCACATTATTATATTTAAGCTTCTTTATAGACTGCATGGTGTTCACCACCAAAAGTCTAGTTTTCATCCCTCACTGTACATATGTACCCCTTTACCCCTTTCTCCCTCCTCCTGCCCCCTTCCCCTCTGGTAACCACCAATTTGTTCTCCTTATCTATGTGTGTGTTTGTTTATCTTCCACATATGAGTGAAATCATATGGTATTTGTCTTTCTCTGTCTGACTTATTTTGCCTAGCATAGTACCCTCAAGGTCCATCCATGTTGTTACAAATGGCATGATTTTGTCTTTTTTTATGGCTGAGTAGTGTTCTATTGTAGATATATACCACATCTTCTTTATCTATTCATCCGTTGGTGAGCACTTGCGTTGCTTTCAAGCCTTGGCTATTGAGAATAATCAGCAAAGAACATAGGGGTGAATATATTTTTGAATTAGTGTTTTCATGTTCTTTGGGAAAATACCAAAAAGCTGGATCATATGGTATTTCTATTTTTAATTTTTTGAGAAATCCCCATACTGTTTTCCATAATGGCTGCACCTGTTTGCATTCCCACCAGCAGTGTGTTAGGGTTCCCTTTTCTCCACATCCTCTCCAATGCTTATTTCTTGTATTTTTAATACTAGCCATTATGATGGGTGTGAGATGATATCTCATTGTAGTTTTGATTTGCATTTCCCTGATAATTAGTGATGTTAAATATCTTTCCATATGCCTGTTGGTCATCTGTGTATCTTCTTTGGAAAAATGTCTGTTCATATCCTTTGCCCATTTTTTGATCAGACATGATTCTATACATATAAAACCCTAAAGAATCCACCAAAAAATAATCAGAAATAGCTAATGAATATGGTAAAGTTGCAGGGCACAAATTCAACATGCCAAAATCAGTTACATTTCTATACACTATTAACAAACTAGCAGAAAGGGAAGTCAAGAAGACAGTCCCATTTACAATTGCAGCAAAAAGGGTAAAATACCTAGGAATAAATCTAACCAAGAAGGTGAAAGACCTATACACTGAAAACTGTAAGACATTATTGAAAAAATTAAAGAAGATATTCTTCTTGATAAATAGTATTCTGCCTGATAAATTAGCCTTGGCTAACAAGAAGTTTGAGACAAAAATGTGTGCTGAACTGTAGCATACAATTTTTAATCTGGTTTTTATTTTGCCTGCATTTTTTGGCTCTTGTCCTTTTATCATTATAATAGTTAGATTGTATCTGGATTTTTTATTGTAAGGCATCTCAAGTCATACTTTTTTAGAATAAGCAGGAAATAAATATTAATTTTACTTCAATAACCTACATTAAATAAATATTAATATGTAAGTTGGATCGGGCTTTTCACTTAATAAATGCATCCTATTGTTTTGCCAGTATACAGATTTATATAATTTTAGTTTATGTTAATCTGATCTAATTTCAAAACTTCTCATCATCTCTATGACTACCACTACCCTTTCCAGGATGACTGTAATATCTTCCTCACTAGTATTCCTGCTTCTATCCTGTTCTCCTGGAGTCTCTTCTCCATAAAGGATTCAATCTGATATTTTAAAATTGTAAATAAGATCTTTTACTTCTTTGCTTAAAACTCTGCACTTTTGAAACTCTATTACATTTATAATATAATGTAAACAGCATATCATAGTCTTACATGATCTGGCCTTTACCTACCTCTCCACTATCAACTCATCCTACCTTCTCCCTCACTCAGAATAGTCTTATCACACAGGCTTGTTGTTTTTCCTCAAACACATCAAGCTTATTCTTGTCTTATGTACTGTATACTTTTTGTTCCCTCTGTCTGAACTGTTCTTCATCAAAATACTTGTTGGATGGCTTTTTTATTGTTGTTCCAATATTACTTCTTTGGAGTAGCCTACCATGGCCATCTAAAGTAGCTCTCAACTCTCTATCCCATTACCTTGTTTTATTTTCTTCTTGCCATTTGTCATGATCTGAAATTTATCTAAATATCTTGTTTATTTGTGCATTGTCTGCCTTGCCCTGTTAAAATGAAAATTCCTTGTAAGCAGGTTCTTTGTCTCATTCTTTGCTGAACCTAAATCTCCGCTGTAGAACAGTGCTTAGCACATTGTAGGCACTCAATAAATAATGTTGAATGAATGATTATAGATAAGCCACTGACTTTTGAATAATTGGAGGTAATGCAAACTCATTGCCCTATATTAGGTAGGGTGGAAATGATCATTTAATATCCAAACCAAAATAGAGATCTCTGATTATGCTAAATTGTGGGATTTATAACAGTGGCAATGACTTAATAGAAGTCTGAAGCCCAAGTTATGATATCCAAAGGCTTTAATTTGAAAAGCAACCTCTTAATCTAAAAACCCTCAGTCTACTTCACTTTTGGATCTCTGAAATTTATTTGAGGTCCTGATGTTTATACTTTTTGAAAATCACCTCTCTAGAAAAGTATAGTATCAAATCTATAGTTTAAATAATTAGAGTGAATTAAAATGGAAAATTATCTAATACTTCCTGAGCTAATAGACAACACCCAGTCCAGAATTAGGTATCCCTGTCCTAGTCTGATTATGTAAAACCAAAAGATTTTGACAAAGAAGACTAATCTAAAGAAGTATTCGCTGTTGACACTAATTTGGTGTATTGTCTCCTGTCTGGCACTCTGCAGGATTTTCCTTAGCCTGTTGAGTTCTTTGGCAGAGGTAAAAGTTTAAGTTGAATCAGTTTATCCTATTACATATTGCCAAGGATGTGTTCAAATGGCAACTTAGACTTGGCATTTGTTTGACATGGCCAAAAGGGTTAGTCATTTTATATGGCAAATGGAAAAATACATACATCTGTCCAGACAGAACCTCCTAGCTACTGTCAGAAAGGAAATACATGGTTGCTAGTTCTAACCATTTTCTTCTTTTATAACCCAAGAACCTCCTGGAGTGAACATTCCGACATTATTCTAGAACATGTGATGACTAAGGCTTGTTGACATAACGGACTATGCCAAGAATTTGTGCTTGGAATGGCTTAGATCCCGCCCCCCCAAGGATTCATTCAATCCCAGAGGTTTCTAGAAGAGTTAGGCCACTTATTGTTCATTTATTATTGACTCTATGTGGAAAAAAAGGCTTATGCTTTCTCTCTCTCTCTCTCTCTCTCTCTCTCTGCCTCTTTCTCTCTCTTCGCTTCTCCCCTCTTATTTTTTAACCTGATATCTTCCACTCCTTTTCATTTGTCTGTTTATCTTTTTGCCTTAACCTTTTAAAGAAAAAGGTTCTCTTTTTGTGCTCTTTATTGAAACTTCTCCATAGGGCAGTGATGGTCTAAATATAGTATTTTTTTTTGAGCTTCTACTTTGTGCCCAGTAATGTGAAACAGTATGTCATTATTATTGAATTGTGCTTCTCAGAGAGAGTCTAAGGTATCATTTTAGAACCAACTTGAGGATGGGTTGTAGGAGTTGAGTGGAAGGGGAAAAGCGTTGCTAAGTGGAAGGAGTCTGAGTCACCAACTGTGTTGAATTAAAGTAGACCTGTTGTATCTGTTTTATGTGTTAGTCTTTTGTGTTAGATATTTTCTTGAAGGAAAGGCTCCATTACTAAGGGAACAGGTGAAAATTACTGATATTGTGGAAAGAGCAGGCATGGGCAATGGAGCCAGACAGGCCTAAGATCAAATTTTAGTTTGAACTCTCAGTGGCTAAGAGTCTGTCTGTATATCCTTGGGTAGGATTATTTAAACTCTCTAAGCCACAGAAACCTCATGTCTAAGTTGGAAACAATAATATTCTTCTCACAGCATTTCTTGTGGACTAAATAAAATAAGATGACATAAATAAAAGCACCTATAGGGGCCAATCCAGTGGCTAAGTGGTTAAGTTCACATGCTCTGCTTTGACAGCCCGGGGTTCATGGGTTCAGATCCCGGGCATGGACCTATGTACCTCTTATCAAGCCATGTTGTGGCAGGCATCCCACATACAAAGTAGAGGAAGATGGACATGGATGTTATCCCAGGGCCAATTTTCCTCAGCAAAAAGAGGAGGATTGGCAACAGATGTTAGCTCAGGGCTAATCTTCCTCACCAAAAAAAAATTAATAATAATAAAAAAAACAAAAGCACCTATAACAGCACCCCATTTGGCACACACTAGGCAATCAATGCATGTTAGTTCTCAAAGTGCTCTGGTGGATACGGAAAAAAAATAATCAATATTCTCCTTCACAGAAAGCTTATTTTTTAGCTAAGGTAAGCAGATCAATATACCTGAAACAATTAAAATATAGTTCACTATTGTATGGGGATGTGTACAAGAAATATATTATCTCTGAGGATATAGAGCTACATGAACCAGAATAATTGAAGAAGACTTCATGAAGAAGTTGTGCTTTAAATAATTTAGGTCAGTGTTTCTCAGCCACCAGTATGCAGCTAAATCAGCTAGGGAGTTTTGAAAATAACTAGACCCCACCTCAGATCAACTGAACTAGAATTTACAAAATTCCTAGCACATAGTAAACTTTTAATAAATGGTAGTTGTTATTATTTTCTTACCCTATCTCTGTATATGTCCAAAAGTAAAATCAAAGAACATCCGATTGGGACAGGAACAAAGCTGCCTGCAAAAATCTATCAATTTTAAGGTTAGCTAGGCATTTACAAATACAAACTTTTTCAATGACTGACTTTATTACTTGAGAACTAAACACACATGTGAATAATAATAATGCAGGTGGTGTGAGAAGTAAGAAAATATGCTCTTTAAATGTATATAAACTATCTCCAAAGTGCCAATGTGTTTTTCTATAAAACTTTGTTTATTGGACCACTGTTTGAATTCTGAAATGCATTTTTTCATTGAATCCAAATTAAGGTCATAATTAGATTTCCCAGTCAATTCCAAGAAGTCAGTATAACTCATTGTGTTCTGAATTATGGGACAAATGACCACTCAGTTTAGGAAATGCATTGTAAGAATAGGCATTTTGATCTTTTAGCTTGGACAAGAAAAATAGCATGTTCAGGAGCTTTTTCCTCAATCCTTTTCTTTTTGTCCTGTCATTTGTGAAGAATATCTTCGGCAATGAGGAGAGAAGGAAAGTAGTCCTGGGTGTTAAACTGGGTAACTATTTAACACTGGCTAAGAGCAATTACCTTTCTAGGTCAACCACTCTTCAAATGTTTTGTTTGAGGAACTAAAGTGAGTTGCCCTTGTGAGATGGGAAGACACAGGGTTAAGGGCTCTGACAACACTTTCGCATATTCTGTTCCAGTGTAATAAGCTTGTCTCCAGATATGTGAACATTTGTCTCAGTTCAATTTCACACAAAGTGGCTTTAAGAAATTCACCTTACCTCCCTGATCTTTTTCTTCATTATGCATAAAACTTAGATAATACTAGATTTTTGTGAAGATCAAATATTCAAAATATATGCTCTGGGATATATATATATATATATATAGCAAATATATATTCACACACACATACAGACACGTGTTTCTTAACGACGGGGATAAATTCTGAGAAATGTATTGTTAGGCAATTTCGTCTTTGTGTGATCATCATAGAGTGTACTTACACAAACCTTGATAGCACAGCCTACTACACAGCTGGTTATATGGTATTAATCTTATGGGACCACCATCATATACATGGTCCATCATTGATCAAAACACCGTTATGCAGTGCATGACTGTGTATATATATATTTACTATAGCAACATATATAGCAAAGTTTTTATATCTTACAGTTTATTTCAAGTATATATAAAGTTTATATAAAATATAGAATTTACATATATACTATTTTTTAAAAGGCTTTTGAAATACTTGTGAAAAAATTATATTAAAAGGGGAAAACATTTTGATTTTCAAAGAATGTAGCTTGCAATCTTTTTAAGAAAATAATTTTTAGGAATATAATGTAACAAATTTTTCAATACTTGAGAAAAATTCTATTGATTGGAAGTTTATTTTGTTTTTTTATAAAATGTAGCCTGCATTTTTTTTAAATATCATTTAAATAATGTTAAGCTCACAGAGAGTTGCTGCATATCTTTCAGTCAGCTTTCCCTAATAATAACATCTTATATAACCCTGGTACAACCATCAAATCTAAGAAATTAACATTAATATAATACTACTAATTATATTACAGATATTATTAAGATTTTGCCATTTTTCCATTTATGTTATTTTTCTGTCCCAGGATCCTTTCCATAATGTATTTAGTTATCATGTCTCCTTAGTCTTGTCTGGTCTGTGATAGTTTCTCATCCTTTCTTTATTTTTCATAACTTTGACAATCATGAGGAGTACTGATCAAGTATCTTGTAGAATATCCCACAATTTGGGATTGTGTAATGTTTTCTCATGATTAGATTGAGGTTATGCAAGAAAACCACAGAAATGATGTTGTACTCTTCTCCCTTCTCAGTGCATCATATCAGTAGGTATATGATGTGAACACGTCTTACTAGTGGTGATGTTAACTTTAATCACATGGTTAAGGTGATGTCTGACAGGTTTCTCCACTGTAAGTGACTATTTCCCCCTTTGCAATTAATAGATATTTTTGGAGAGATATCTTGAGGCTATGGAAATATCTTGTTTTACTTAAACTTTTGCCACTAATTTTAGCATTCATAGGTGATATTTCCTACTCAGATGTTCTAATGGTGATTTTCTGTTTCTCTCATTTTTTTCTACATTTATAAATTGGAATCTCTGTAAAAGAGGATTGTGTCTTACCCCATTTCTTTATTTATTCAATAATTTATTTATATCATTATGGACTTAATATATGTTTATTCTTTGGGTTATAATCTAATGTATCATTATTTATTTTGTTGTTCAAATTGTTCCAGCTGTGGTCATTGGGAGCTCTTTCAGGTCGGCCCCTCTGTCTTTTTAACATGCTCTCTCTTTTTTGTTGTTATTATTGTTCTTGTTGAAAACTTCCTTAACTTATGACGCAAGATACTCTGGGCTCATCTTGCATTGTTTTTGCCACCAGTCCTACAATCAACCACATCATCAAGGAATCTTGGTTTCTTTTATTGGAGAATGGTGCTGGGAAACCAAGATCTGAGTGCTAGGTGTGCTCATTGCTACTTTGAGTGTCACTGCTTCTAGACCCTCTTAGTGGACAGAGCTAGGAAATATAGGTATGCATACTAACATGTGTATATATACACACATCTATATTTATTTCTTTATACATCTCTGTATATATATTAAAAAACACGAGTTTATACTGATACATCTTACACCAAGCCATCACCATACAGCTCTTCTTCTTATTTTGAAATAATAAAACTTACACCTTTTGAAGTTTTTTCTCATTAACCACCTCCAATGTAATGGAAACCTTGAAACTCCTTTTGACATTCATAAGTTACAGGTATGGTGCATTAATCTTTTACTTTCTAAATCTGGAATGGAAAGATAGCTGTCGTTTCATTTGCTATGTAAATCTAGGAGAAATTATTTAGGTTTCCTTAAGAACCATTGGAGTCAATAATCTATTAATATGGAGGCAAATATAGAAAATTTTGTAAAGTTGGAATTTACGTTTCTAAAATGTGAGTGATGGGGAAATTGTTCCACTTAATTTTTAGGAAAAGACAATCACTCCACTCAGATTAGATATCAATTTTATTGTAAATTTCTGTCTCAATTTGTTGATGTATAAATATTCAACAGGAATAAAAAAATTCACCTTAAAGACATACAAGGCAATGGGTGGCTCCAAGGGTGGGTTACAAATTTCCCCTGGGCCCCTTGAAGGCAGCTAGTGTTCTTGAAAAGTAAGCATAATGCCACTGAAGGAGAAAAGACACTCCGTCTTTTAAAACTTTCATCTCACAGAAACAGTTTGTGGAAAAAGAAACAGACAAATCAATTCTGTTTAGGATCATAATTACAATTTGAATAAAGATTAATTAGATTATTTTTCAATAACACTTTTAAATTTAGGCTCTGCCCATTGTTTATACTATACTCCTTATATTTAGTCTGTTGATATCAGGATAATATATTTTGATAAAAAACACAAAAGCTTTATTTCCTTACTTCAAAATCCTTGAATATAGGACTTACAAAAGAAATTTAAGCTCCTTAGTTGAAAAAAATATTAAGAAAATGTAATACAGAAAACTTAATAGAGTGCCCAGAGAGAGTATGTGCTACCTCGATCTACATGCAGACCTCAAAGACCAAATTAATTCTGGTAATACCTGGCAAACTTGGTCATATGCATCATGTATACTTATGGGCTCACAATACTTACCAACACATATATCTCCTTTCTTCTGTTTGGGTCAATAAAAGCAGAATATTTGAATAAAGAGGACATTCAGAGTCAAAGAATAGACTAGATTCACAAGTATTGTTTTTAAAGGATTGCAATCAAATTTCTGTTCATCATTTTAATAGTTAACTAAAATTCTTATACTTTTAACTCAAGCTTCCAGAACACCACCAGTTTGGAGGCAAAAAATAGGACCATAATACACATGATAAAGCTGTACGTCTTTGAATATGGCTCCACCTGAAATTTCAGGAGCCCAAACTCAACTTTCAAGTTTCTTTTCCAACTATTTATGGACAGTATCAAGAATGACATGCAAATATCCATGAACTTAGTTCATGTGACTCCCATGTAGAATTGCAATTTTGTTATCTCCTACTTTACCTCATGTTCATGATGTCTGCTGCCTAAGGCACCAATGTGTCCACCCAAAATGCTGATTTCCCAGGTCAAAAGTGACGATGATTTATTAAGTCTGCTGATACCTGGAAGTCAAATATCCTGAATGTTGCTATCAGGTTATGTTGCCAATGAAGCTGCTAATACTCCTACCCCTGAATATACTGCTGTTACCTTGCAGTTGCTAATGCCCTGCAGAGGTTTTAATGAAATGATTACTTCAAATTTTACATTTTATAATTTATTGGTATATTTATTAATTAAATGAATATTGAGAAGCACCAGGTACTACATTAGACACTGGAGATACAATATTAAACTGAAGCTGACATAGTTTCTGCCCTCATGGAGCAAGATACTAGTGAGGGAGGTAGGCAATAAAAAAACAAATACACAAATAAATGCCAAATTACAAGTATGATAAAGACTCTGGGGGAAGACTGGTGCTATGAGAGTGACACTAAGTGGAAAGGAGATCAGAAAAGTCTTCCTTGAGGAAGTGATATTAAGTCAAAGGAAATGGTGATGGGTGGGGAAGAATACTTCAGGGAGACTCCTCATCCTAGCACTCAGACTGACTGGAGGACAATCTGAATGAGTCACCTTACTGGATATAAAATAGTGTTTCTCATCCTATGCTGGTTCATTGTCCTTGGTTAATACTTTATCTCTTACTTGAGATAATTTTTCTTTGCAATAAGATCTTCAGTCCCTCATGAAATTAGACTCAGGTTCAGTCTGCACCATAGGCCTTCCGTAGATGCATAAATGAATCATAAATTGAACATGAGTTTCTCAAGGTGAAGACCCTTACCACATACTGAGACAAAATAAAAGCCATCTATATTATTTGTTCATCTGTATTTTAAATGTTTCATTCCACTCTATAATAGTGCTCTGGGATTTTTGAAGGACATAGTATTACTCTTATTCAAAGTATCAATATAATTCTAATAAGATTCTATTTTTTATTCTTTCATTTTTATTATTTTAGAAAGTACCTCTTTCTGTTGACACTGCAACCCTTGGTAGTAGTAATTTTATTTTCTTTTATTTATTTATATATTTTATGCTGCCTACAAGAATCCCACTTTATATTTATTTATTTATTTATTTAATGTGATAACATTGGTTTATAACATTATATAAATTTCAGGTGTACATCATTATATTTTGCCTTCTGTATAGACTGCATCGTGTTCACCACAAAAAGTCTAGTTGCCATCTGTCACAATACACACATGCCCCTTTACTCTTTTTGCCCTCCCCCCACCCCCTTCCCTTCAGCTAACCATCAATCTGTTCTCCTTATGTATGTGTTTATCTTCCACATATGAGTGAAATCATACAGTATTTCTCTTTCTCTGTCTGATTTATTTCACTTAGCATAATACCCTCAAGATCTATCCATGTTCTCACAAATGGCAATATTTTATCTTTTTTTATAGCTGAGTAGTATTCCATTGTGTGTATGTATATCTTCTTTATCCATTTATCCATTGATGGACACTTTGGTTCTTAGGCTGACCATTGTGAATACTGCTGCAATGAACACAGGGCTGAATATATCTTTTCAAATTAGTGTTTTTGTGTTCTTTGTATAAGTACCCAGCAGTGGAATAGCTGGATCATATGGTATTTATGTTTTTACTTTTTTGAGGAATCTCCATACTTTTTTCCTTAGTGGCTATACCAATTTACATTACCCCCATCAGTGTACAAGGGTTTCCTTTTCTCTACGACCTCTCCAACACTTGTGATTTCTTGTCTTTTTAATGACTGCCATTCTGGCAGGCATGAGGTTTTATCTTATTGTAGTTTTGATTTGCATTTCCCTAATAATTAGTGATGTTGAACATATTTTCATGTGCCTGTTGGCCATTGGTTTATCTTCTTTGGAAAAATGTCTATTCAGATCCTCTGCCCATTTTTTAATTGGGTGGTCAGTTTTTTTGTTGTTGAGATGTATGATTTCTTTATATATTTTAGAGATTAACTGCTTATCAGATATGTGGTTTGCAAATATGTTGCCCCATTTGTTATGTTGTCTTTTTTTTTCGTTCATAGTTTCCTTTGCTGTACAGAAACTTTTTAGATTGATGTAGTCCCATTTGTTTATTTTTTCTATTGTTTGCCTTGCCCGGTCAGACATGGTATTTGAAAATATGCTGCTAAGACCAATGTTGAAGACTGTACTGCTTATGTTTTCTTCTAGAAGTTTCATGGTTTCAGGTCTTATATTCAAGTCATTAATCCATTTTGAGTTAATTTTTGTGTATGGTGTAAGATAATGGCTTACTTTCATTCTTTTGCATGTGGCTGTCCAGTTTTCCCAACACCATTTATTGAAGAGATTTTCGTTTCTCCATTGTACGCTTTTGGCTCCCTTATCAAAAATTACTTGTTCATAGATGTGTGAGTTTATTTCTGGGCTCTCGATTCTGTTCCATTGATCCGTGTGTCTGTTTCTGTGCCAGTACCATGCAAAATGCTGTTTTAATTACTATAGTTTTGTAGTATACTTTGAAATCAGGAAGTGTGATACCTCCAGCTTTGCTTTTTTTTTTTCTTCTCAAGATTCCTTTGGCTATTTGGGTTCTTTTGTTTTTCCATATAAATT
Source organism: Diceros bicornis minor (assembly GCF_020826845.1). Taxonomy (NCBI): domain Eukaryota; kingdom Metazoa; phylum Chordata; class Mammalia; order Perissodactyla; family Rhinocerotidae; genus Diceros; species Diceros bicornis. The sequence continues at coordinate 75,717,339 of NC_080781.1, read as the reverse complement.
TTAGGATTCATTGTTCTATTTCTGTTAAAAATGTCATTGGAACTTTGATAGGGATTGCACTGAACCTGTAGATTGCTTTAGGAAGTGTAGACATTTTAACTATGTTAATTCTTCCAATCCAGCAGCATGGCATATCTTTCCATTTCTTTGTGTGCTCTGATTTCTTTCAACAATACTTCATAGTTTTCAGTGTACAGGTCTTTCACCCCTTTGGTTTAATTTATTCCTAGGTAATTTATTCTTTTGGTTGTGATTGTAAATGAGATTATATTCTTGGTTTCTCTTTCTGCTAGTTCATTGTTAGTGTATAGAACACAACTGATTTTTGTATGTGGAATTTGTATCTTGTGATTTTACCATATTCATTTATTATTTCTAATACTTTTTTGGTGGATTCTTTAGGATTTTCTATTTATGAATTCATGTCACCTGAAAATAGTGACAGTTTTAGGTGCACTGTTAGATTTTTTATTTGAGATTTTTCTTATTTGTTGAGGTAGGCCTGCATTGCTATAAACCTCCCTCTTTGAACCACTTTGCCGAATGCTTTGCTTTTCCAATCTGGATCTCTTTTATTTATTTTCTTGCCTGATGGATCTGTGTAGGACTTCCAATACTAAGTTAAATAAGAGTGGAGAAAGTGATCATCCTTGTGTGGTTCCTGTTCTTAGAGGGATAGCTTTCAGGTTTTCACAGTTGAGTGTGATATTAGCTATGCTTTTGTCATATACGGTCTTTATTTTGTTGAAGTACTTTCCTTCTAGACCCATTTTATTCAGAGTTCTTATCACAAATGGATGCTATATCTTGTCAAATGCTTTTTCTGCATCTATTGAAATGATCATGTGACTTTTATTCTTCATTTTATTAATGTGGTGCATCACGTTGATTGATTTGCAGATGTTGAAACATCTCTACATCACTGGAATCAATCCCATTTGATCATGGTTTATGTTCTTTTTAATATTTTGTTTTATTCGATTTGCTAGTATTTTGTTGAGGATATTTGCATCTATGTTCATCAGAGATATTGCTGTTTAATTTTCTTTTTTGTGCTGTCCTTATCTGGTTCTGGTGTCAAGATAATGTTGCCCTTATAGAATGAGTTAGGAAGCTTCCCCTCCTCTTCAGTTCTTTGGAAGAGTTTCAGAAGGATAGGTATTAAGTTATTTTTGAATGTTTGGTAGAATTCACCAGGGAAGCCATCTGGTCATGGACTTTTCTTTTTTGGGAGGTGTTTGATTACTGTTTTGATCTCCTAACTATTGATTGGTCTATTCAAATTCTCTATTTCTTCTTGATTCAATTTTGGAAGGTTGTATGCTTCTAAGAATTTATCCATTTTTTCTAGATTATCCATTTTGTTGGCATATAGCTTTTCGTAGTATTCTCTTATAATCTTGAGTATTTCAGAGGTATCTGTTCTACTTTCTCCTCTTTCCTTTCTGATTTTATTTATTTGAGCCTTCTCTCTTTTTTTTTGTGAGTCTGGCTAAAGGTTGGTCAATTTTTTTTATCTTTTCGAAGAACCAGCTCTTAGTTTCATTGACCTTTTTTTATTGTTTTTTAGTCCCTATTTTATTTTTTTCTGCTCTGATTTTTTTTATTTCCTTCCTCCTACTGATTTTGGGCTTTGTTTGTTCTTCTCTTTCCAGTTCCTTTAGGTGCACTGTTAGATTGTTTATTTGGGATTTTTCTAGTTTGTTGAAGTAGGCCTGTATTGCTATAAACCTCCCTCTTTGAACCACTTTGCTGAATGCCATAAGTTTTGGCATGTCTCATTTTCATTTTTATTTTTCTCCAGGTAGTTTTTAGTTTCTCCTTTGGTTTCTTCATTGACACAATCGTTGTTCAGTAGCATTTTGTTTAATCTCCACATATTTATGGCTTTTCCAATTTTCTTCCTATACTTGATTTCTAGTTTCATACTGTTGTGGTCAGAAAAGATGCTTGGTATTATTTCAATCTTCTTAAATTTATTGAGACTTATTGAGTGGCCTAATATGTGATCCATCCTGGAGAATGTTCCAGGTGTATGAGAAAAGAATATGTATTCTGCTGTTTTGGATGGAATGTCCTGTATATATCTACTAAGTACATCTGGTCTAGTGTGTCATTTAAAGCCAATATTTCCTTTTTTTTTTTTGAGTTATTTTTTTCCCCAAAGCCCCAGTAGATAGTTGTATGTCATAGCTGCACATCCTTCTAGTTGCTGTATGTGGCACGTGGCCTCAGCATGGCCAGAGAAGTGGTGCGTTGGTGCATGCCCGGGATCCGAACCTGCGCCGCCAACAGTGGAGTGCGCGCACTTAACTGCTAAGCCATGGGGCTGGCCCCAATATTTCCTTATTTATCTTCTGTTTGGATGATCTATTAATTGGTGTAAGTGGACTGTTCAAGTCCCCTGCTCTTATTGTGTCACAGTCTATTTCTCCTTTTATATCTACTAATAATTACTTTACATATTTAGGTACTCATATATTGGGTGTATAGATATGTACGAGTGTCATATCCTCTTGTTGGATTGCTCCCTTTATCATTATGGAGTGTTCTTCTTTGTCTCATTACACTTTTTGTTTTAAAGTCTATTTTGTCTAAGATAAGTATTGCTTGCCTAGCTTTCTTTTCATTGCCATTTGCACAAAGTATCTTTTTCCATCCCTTAACTTTCATTTTGAGAGTGTCTTCAGGTCTGAAGTGTGTCTCTTTTATGCAGCATATATATTGGTCTTTTTTTTTTTTTTGGCGAGGAAGATCAGCCCTGAGCTAACATTCATGACAATCCTCCTATTTTTGCTGAGGAAGACCAGCCCTGAGCTAACATCTATTGCCAATCCTCATCCTTTTTTTTCCCCTTTTCTCCCCAAAGCCCCAATAGATAGTTGTATGTCATAGTTGCACATCCTTCTAGTTTCTGTATGTGGATGCCACCTCAGCATGGCTGGACAAGCAGTGCATTGGTGCGCATCCAGATCTGAACCTGGGCTGCCAGTAGTGGAGCACGTGCACTTAACCGCTAAGCCATAGGGCCAGCCCTGGGTCTTGTTTTTTTATCCTATCAGCCATCATTTGTCTTTTGATTGGAGCATTTATTCCATTGACATTCAAGGTAGCTATTCATTAGAATATACTTGCTGTCTTTTTGTTACTTTTATCTGGATGTTTTAGTAGTTCTTCTCTGTTTCTTTCTCTTCTTGCTGTATCCCCTTGTAATTTGATGACTTTCTTTAGTATTATGATTGGGTTCATTTTTCTTAACTTTTTGTGTACTTATTTTAGGTTTCTGTTTTGTCACTACCATGAGGTTCATATATAATAACCTATGTAAATAGCAATGTATATTAAGTTAATTGTCTCTTGTTTGACCTCTTACTAAAATTCTTACTCTTTTACTCCTGTCCCCCTACACTTTATGTTTTTGATATCATGTTTAATCTCTTCTTTTTGTGTATGTATCCGTTAACCTCTTATCATGGAAATAGATAATTTTAGTACTTTTTTCTTTTGACCTTCATATTAGCTTCATAGGTGGTTGCTCTTCTATCTTTACTGTATATTTGCCTTTAACAGTGATTTTTTCCTTGATAATTTTCTTATCCCTATTTTCATTCTTTCCTTTCCACTTAAATAAGTCCCTTTAACATTTCTTGTAAGGCAGGTTTATTGGTGATGAACTCCTTTAGTTTTTGCTTCTCTGGAAAACTCTTTTATCTCTCCCTCCATTCTGAATGATAACTTTGCCAGGTAAACTATTCTTCACTATTGGTTTTTTCCTTTCAGCACTTTGAATATATTATGCCACTCCTTTCTAGCCTGTAAGGTTTTAGCTGAGAAGTCAGCTGATATCTTTATGAGGTTTCCTTTGTATGTAACTTGTTGCCTTTCTCTTGCAGCTTTTTGGATTCTGTCTTTATCTTTAATTCTTGATATTTTAATTATAATGTCTCTTGGTGTGGGCCTCTTTGGCTTTATCTTGTTTGGTGCTTTCTGTGCTGCCTCTACCTGGATGTCTGTTTCCTTCCTTAGGTTAAGACATTTTCAGCTATTATTTCTTCAAATAGATTCTCTGCCCATTTGTCTCTCTTCTTCTTCTGGGATACCTATAATATGGATGTTAGTGTGCTTGATGTTGTCCCAGAAGTCCCTTAGACTGTCCTCACTCTTTTTATTTCTTTTTTCTTTTATCTGTTCAGCTTGGGTAATTTCCTCTAGTCTTTCATCTGACTCTCTGACCCATTCTTCTATATCATCTACTCTGCTATTGAGTCCCTGTAGTGAATTTTTCATTTCCAGTATTGTATTCATAATTTCTGATTGAAAAATACAATCAGAAGAATACTAATTCTTCATTTCTTTTTTATATTTTCCAATTCTTTGTTGAAGTTCTCACTGAGTTCAACTATTCTTCTCCCAAGATCAGCAAACATCCTTATGACCATTAGCTTGTACTCTCTGTAAGGTAGATTGTTTATCTCTGTTTCATTTAGTTCTTTTTCTGGGGTTTTGTCCTGTTCCCTTACTTGGAACATATTCCTTTGTCTCCTCATTTTGCCTCTTTCCCTGTGCTTATTTCTATGTATTAGGTATGTCAGCTACATCTCAATCTTAGAGAGGTGGCCTTATGTAAGAGATGCCTTATGAGGCCCAGCAGTGTGCTTCCCTTTCATCGTCAGTTTAAAATGTTCCGGGTATTTCTCCTATTTGGGCTATATGTGTCCTTCTCTCATGGTAGGCTTGCTCTTGCTGCAGATGTCCAGGGACTCTAGAGTGTCCCCTTTGCTGGCTGGTTGTAATGCTTAGCTGCATATGGCTGCTATGGTCCCTTCAGTCCCTTTATCAGGTGCTGGGGAGCACCGGCACAGTTGGCTACAAAGTCTAATAGCACATTCCTGTTGCAATTTTTCTGTTAAGTGTGTAGGCCCCTGGTGTGATTGGTTGCTAGGCTCTGGGGCTGATAATTGCTGGAGGCATCTGGTCTACAAGGCTTTTGTCAGCTCTTTCAGTAGTTCAGCTGGGTGGGGCTGGTGTTGGATAGTGTGACCAATCCCCTACACGTGGCTGTTTGTTAAGCACAGGTCTGCTGTAGCTGATAAGCCCCACCACCTGCAGGCCCAGACACCCCATCAATGCTGTCCTGCCCTGTGATCATGCCCTGCCCCACAGAGGCATACTCACTCACCCCAATGCAGAGGTCCCACATGTCCCACCTCTGTGGACCCACAAATTGCCAGAGGGCTTGCTGTTAGGTGGGGCCACTCTTTAGGTTGGGCTGCCTGCCCTGGCTGAACTGGATTAAATTGGTGCTCTAATGTGTGGGGCAGACCCCTGTGCTAACAGACCAGGGGAAGAATTCCAATGGCATCTGCCAGCATCTGTGTCAGCATGCCAGTACTAGGTCACAATAATGGCTGCTGCCAATGTCTCATTCCCTGGAGAGGTGGTCCCAGCCCAGAGAGGTCTCATCTCTCACCCAGATGCACCAGGAACCTATCAAATGAGTCTCTTTTCGTCAAAGGATTGTACACCTTTCTTTCTGGCCATTATACGTTGTTTTCCGAAATGGGTGAAATTGTGTGGGCCCTTTAAAAGCAGGCTTTTTTTCCCCTTATGTTCGATAGATTTCTAGGAGTATTCCCCATTGTTGTTCATAGCCAGCAAAGCCAAATATTATGACATTTGTCCCAGTTGTGCTGAGTTCCAAAGCTGCTAATTGTGGCAAAGTTCTCCCACTCAGATCACCTGCTCCTCCAGGGAACACTTCCTCCCTTAAGGTTTCTCCGGGTCTTGAAACATTGTGGCTAGAATGTGGCTTTTTCCTCTCCAGAAAGAAATTTCTACCTCTTTCACCTCAGTCAGCACTGCTCCTTGTTGTGGGGGTTCTTTGTATCCAGTTTTCAGTTCTCTCTCAGCGATAATTGTTGCAAGGGTAGTTGTAAATTTTTTGTGTCCATTGGAAGAGGTGAGTTCAGAGCCCTCCTATGCCATCATCTTCCCAGTAATCAATATGGACATTTTAAATATGTTAATTCTTCTAATCCATGAGCATGGAATATCTTTCCATTTATCATGTCTTCCTCAATTGGTTTCAACAATGCCTTATAGTTTTCAGTGTATAGGCCTTTCACTTCCTAGTTTAAATTTATTCCTAGGTATTTTATTCTTTTTGTAGTGATTGTAAATGGGATTGTATTCTTGAATTCTCTTTCTGCTAGTTCATTGTTAGTTTATAGAAACAGAACTGATTTTTTGTATGTTGATTTTGTATTCTATGACTTTACTGTATTTGTTAAATGTTTCTAATAGTTTTTTTGGTGGATTCTTTAGGATTTTCTACATATAAAATTATGTCCCCTGCAAATAGTGACAATTTTACTTTTTCTTTTCCAATTTGGATACCTTTTATTCCTTTTACTTGCCTAATTGCTCTGGCTAGGATTTCCAATATTATGCTGAATAAGAGTGGTAAAAGTGAGCATCCTTGTCTTGTTCCTGTTCTTAGAGGCTTTCAGTTTTTCATTGTTGAATATGATGTTTGCTGTGGGGTTTTCATATATGGACTTTATTATGTTGACATACTTTCCTTCTATACCCATTTTATTGAGAGTTTTTACAATCAATCAATGTTGAATCTTGTCAAATGCTTTCTCTGCAGCTATTGAGATGATCATGTGATTTTTACTCTTCATTTGGTTGTTAATGTGGTGTATCACATTGATCGATTTGCAAGTGTTGAACCACCCCTGCATCCCTTGAATAAATCCAACTTGATCATGGTGTATGATCCTTTTAATGTATTGTTGTATTCAATTTGCTAGCATTTTTTTGAGGATTTTTGTGTCTATGTTTATCAGTGATATTGACCTGTAATTTTCCTTTTTTGTGTTGTCCTTGTCTGGTTTTGGTATCATGGTAGTGTTGGCCTCAGGAAATGATTCAGGAAGCATCCTGTCCTCTTCAATTTTTTGGAAAAGTTTGAGAAGGATAATTGTTCAATCTTCTTTGAGTGTTTGGTGGAATTCACTAGAGAAGACATCTGGTCTTGGACTTTTGTATTTTGGAAGGTTTTTGATTATTGTTTCAATCTCTTTATTCGTGATTGGTCTATTCAGATTCTGTGTTTTTTCTTGATTCAGTTTAAGAAGGTTATATGATTCTAAGAATTATCTATTTCTTCTAGGTTATCCAATTTCTTGGTGTATGGTGTTTCATAGTATTCTCTTATACTCCTTTATTTTTCTGTGGTATTGTAATTTCTCCTCTTTCATTTAAATTTTGTGTCTTCTCTCTTTTTTTCTTAGTGAGTCTAGCTAGGGGTTTGTCAATTCTGTTTATCTTTTCAGAGAACAAGTTCTTAGTTTCATTGATTTTTTATAATTATCTTTTTAGTTTCTATTTCATTTATTTTTGCTCTGATTTTTATTATTTCCTTCCTTCTCCTGACTTTGTCCTTCTTTTATTCTTCTTTCTCTAGCTCTTTTAGGTATAGTGTTAAATTTATTATTTGAAGTTTTTCTTGTTTTTAGAGTTAGACATGTATGGCTATAAACTTCCCTCTTAGTACTGCTTTTGCTGCCTCCCATAGATTTTGGTATGTAGTGTTTTCATTTTCATTTGTCTCCAGGAATTTTTTATTTTCTCTTTTGATTTCTTCATTGATCCAATAGTTGTTCAGTATCATGTAGTTAGTCTCCATGTATTTCTGTCTTTTCCAGCTTTCATCTTCTGGTTGATTTCTAGTTTCACACCATTGTTGTCAGATAAGATGCTTGTGGTCAGAAAGTTGACACAATTTCAATCTTCTTAAATTTGTTGAGACTTGTTTGGTTTCTCAACATATGGTCTATCTTTGAGAATGTTCCATGTGCACTTGAGAAGATTGTGTATTCTGCTGTTATTGGATGAAATGTTCTGTATATATATCTATTAAGTCCATTTGGTATAGTGTTTTATTTAAGGTCAATGTTTCCTTGTTGACTCAGTCCGTATGATCTATCCATTGATATAATTGAGGTCTTAAAGTTCCTTAGTACTATTGTGTTGCTGTCAATTTCTCCCTTTATGTCTGTTAATAGTTGCTTTATATACTTTGGTGCTCCTATGTTAGGTGCATATATATTAATAAATATTATGTTTTCTTGATGGATTATCCCCTTTATCATTATATAATGTCCGTCTTTGTTTCTTGTTATCTTTTTTGGCTTGAAGTCTATTTTGTCTGATATAAGTTTAGCTACAGCTGCTTTCTTTTAGTTGCCCTTTGCTTGGAGTATTATCCATCCCTTTATTCTGAGCTTATGTTTGCCTTTAGAATTGAGATGGGTCTTCTGGAGGCAGTATGTTGTTGGATCTTTTTAAAAATCCATTCTGCCACTCTGTGTCTTTTGATTGGTGAATTAAATCCATTTATATTTAGGGCGATTATTGATATATTAGGGCTTAATACTGCCATTCTATCTTCTCTTTTCCAGTTGTTCTATATTTGCATTGTTTGTTTTTCCTTGTGTTTTTGTGTGCCATTTCAGTTTGGTAGTTTTCTGTGATGTGTTTCTCAGCTTCCTCTTTTTTTATGTTTTGTGACTCTGCTCTGAATTTTTGTTTTGTGGTTACCATAAGGTTTATATAAAAGATCTCATGGATAAGATAGTCCTTTTTCTGCTGATAGCATCTTATCTCCATTAACCTATGCAGATCCTATCCTTTTCCTTTTCCCTTTCTGTGTTTTTGTTGTCACAAATTATGAACTCCCTCAGGTTTTGTTTGTCTGGGAAAGCCTTTATTTCTCCTTCATATTTGAAAGATAACTTTGCTGGATAGATTATTATTTGCTGAAAATTTTTATCTTTCTGTATTTTGAATATATCATTCACTCTTTCCTGGCCTGTAGAGTTTCTGCTGAGAAACTCACTGATAGCCTAATGAGGGGTGCAGTGTAAATAATATTTTTTTCTCTCTGACTTTTCTTAGTATTCTTTCTTTGTCCTTGACTTTTGACAGCTTTAATATCATGTGCCTTGGAGAAGTTCTTTTTCATGTTGAGATAATTAGGTGTTCTATAACTTTTGTGTAGTTGTATATCTAGTTTCTGCTCTGGATTTGGGAAATTTTCAGCTATTATTTCTTTGAATAAGGTCTCTGCTCCCTTCTCTCTCTCTTCTCCTTCTGGGACACCCATTATCCTTAGGCTGCTTTTTCTTAATTGAGTCAGATATTTCTTATAGACTTTCTTCATTTTTTTAATATCCTAGTTTACTCTCTTCTTCCACCTGAATCATTTTTAGATTTCTATCTTTGAGCCTGCTAATTCTCTCTTCCAAATGGTCTGCTCTATTTCCAATGCTGTGTGCTTTGTTCTTCATCTCATTTACTGTGTTCTTCAGCTCCAGAATATCTGTTTGGATTTTTTTAGAGTTTCAATCTATTTGGTGAAGTATTCCTTCTGTTTATTTTTATTCTTGAGTTCATTGAACACTCTTTCTGAATTTTCTCATAACTCATTGAATTTTTTCATGACAGTTATTTTGAATTCTCTGTCAGATCACAGTGTTTTGCGACTTCAAGTTTGGCTTCTGGAGGGTTGTCATTTTCTTTTTGTGTTACTGTGTTACTATATTTTTTCATGTTGCTTGATGAGTTGTTTCTCTGCCAGTGCATTTGAGGTAGCAAGCACCTTTCTTATTTAGGTAAGAAAATGTTTACTTTGATTCTGAGCTGCTTCTGGTTGTATTTGAGAACTGGTACTTTCCAGTCTCTATTGCCTCTGTCTGAGGTATTTTCAGTCCCCTTACTGTGCTGCTTCTGCCACTGGCTTTCTAGTGCCTTGCTGCTATGATGTCTCTGGTGTCACCCTTGGCATCACTGGGCTGTGAGTATTTCTGCTGCTTTCATGGTCAACTGGGTCACACGTTCCCCCACTGTGGTGAAGGGGTAGGGAAGATGAGGGCAAGAGCCACCACATTTTAGAGTGTTGGGTCTGCAGGTACTGCTGCTATGTGTGGGGGTGCTGAAATTGTGGGTGCCTCTGCAACTGGGGAATATCCAGGTTGTGTGTTCCACTGTTGCTGTTTCCTGGCTCTTTGTGGGCTCTCCATTGGATCAGAGGCTGCTGCTGTGTGTGCCACCTGAACTACTACTCCTTGGTTATCAGAGGGTGTTGGCGACACTGCAGCCAGGGGAACTGAGGGGCTGGTGTGCTGGGGTCATGGGTGACACTTCCATCACCATGTGAGAGGGGTGCCTGTGTTGTAAGCACTGCTGGTACACCTGAAGCCTCTGGTCTCTGGGGCCTATGTGGTTTCTGGAACATCAGGTCACGAGCATTGCTGCCATTCCTGAGAGTATTGGGGTCTTGGATGCAGCCCTTGGTGCTGGAAGGGCCAGATTCAGAGGTTCCTCCACGAGGGGATGGGGAGGAGATTGGGTTGTGGGCACCACTGTATTTCCTGAAGCCTGAGGTCATCATGCCACCCACCACTGCTGGGGGAGTGAGAGATGCTGAGCCACAAGTGCTGCTGCAGCTCCTGCAGCCTCTGGTCTCTGGCACTGACATGCTTTTTGGAACCTCATGTCATGGGCACCACTGCCACTGCTAGGGATATCCAGGTCTAGGATACAAGCCCCACTGATAAAAGGGCCAGTGTCAGAGGTGTTGCCACCAGGGAAGGGGAAGGGGCTGGGTCACAGAAATCATTGTGATTTCCAAAGCCTCCAGTCACAGGTCTGCAGTGATTCCTGGTGCCTCCAAGAGCATGCGCTGCCAAGATTCCTGGGGCCTTTGTTTATGGGTGTTACCTCAGTTCCTGGGGCCTCTGGTCACAGGCATCACTGCAGTTCCTGGAACCTATATTCTCGGGAGCTGCTACCACTGCTACCCTAGTTCTGCTGCCTCCAGGAGGTGCAGGCCACCCACCTTCAGATTTATAGATGTACAGATTTCTCAATCATTCTGGGGTGCTGAGCAGAGAGCCAATTATTGGTCTATGGATGTCCTATTTGTTGTAACTTAGAAGAGAGAGACAAAGGGAAAAACTCATTCCACCATGATGATGATATCACTCTGTATTATTTCTTTTTTACTAAGGAAGACTTGCCCTGAGCTAACATCTGTTGACAATCTTCCTCTTGTTGTATGTGAACTGGTGCCACAGCATGGCCACTGACAGATGAGTGGTGCAGGTCCATGCCTGGTATTTCTGGGCTGCTGAAGCAGAGCATGCCAATCTTAGCCACTAGGCCACTGGAGCTGGCCCTGTATTATTTCTTTAAAGAAGCTCTCTGCTCCCTTCTCCTTCTCTTCTCCATTTGGGATACTCATTATCCTTACGTTGCTTTTTCTAACTGAGTTGGTTATTTCTCATAGAATTTCTCCATTTTCTTTTACATCTTAGTTCTCTCCCCTCTTCCACCTGAATCATTTCTAGATTTCTATTTTCAAGCTCACTAATTCTCTCTTCCATATGGTCTGCTCTATTTCCAATGCTTTCTACTTTATTCTTCACCTCATTTATTGTGTTCTTCAGCTCCAGAATTTCTGTTTAGTTCTTTTTTAGAGTTTCAGTCTCTTTAGTGAATTACTCCTTCTGTTCATTAATTTTATTTCTGAACTCATTGGATTGTCTTTTTGAGTTTTCTTGTAACTCATTGAGTTTCTTCATGACAGCTATTTTGAATTCTCTGTCAGTTAGATTGTAATCTTCTGTTACTCAAGTTTGGTTTTTGGAGAATTGTCATTTTCTCTTTGTGCTACCATGTTACTATAGTTCTTCACAGTGGTTGATGAGTTGTTCCTCTGTCAGTGCATTTGTGGTAGCAAACATCTTTCTTATTTAGATAAATCTTTGTTTACTTAGATTCTGAGCCGCTTCTGGTTGTATTTGAGAACTTGTGTTTTCCACGCTCCACTGCTTCTGTCAAAGGTGTCATCGGTGCCCTCATTGTGCTGCTTGTGCCTCTGAGTTTGTTGGTGCCTTGCTGCTTACAATGCTGCTGCAGTTGGGGGTGTCACCACTGGAGTCACCTGGCTGGCAAGCAACTCTGCTGCTTCTAGGGCTGCCTGGGTGGTGGATTTGCTCACGGACTCTCCACAGGTGTGGACATTGCTGTTGCCTATACTGCCTGTGCTGCTGCTCCCAGGTTTTCTGGGGGTGCTGGCACTGTCACTGCTGGAGGCACTGGGTTTTTGGGTGTCACTGACACTTCCATGTGGGCTGGGATCATGGGCAACACCACCACTACCACAGGGAGAGCAGTTCCTGGGTTGTGAGTACTGCTGGGGTTCCTGAAGCTTCTGGTCTAGAGCACCAATATAGTTTCTGGAACCTCAGGTCATGGGCACCACCACCACTGCTGGGGGCCTAGGATCTTTTATGCAGCCCCCACTGCTGGAAGGGCCAGTGTCAGAGACTCCACAACTGGGGGAGGGAGAGGGAGTTGAGTCACAGGCACTTCTGCAGTTCCTGAAGCTTCAGGCTTTGGGTGTCACCTGCCGCTGCTGGGGGAGGGGTGGGGCTGATTCTCAAGTGCTGTTGCAGGTCCTGCAGCCTCTGGTCTCAGGCACTGACATGATTCCTTGAACCTCAAGTCATGGGCACTGCCACCGCTGCTGGGGGTATTGGGGTCTTGGATGCAGCCTCTGCTGCTGGGATAGTCATGGCCAAAAGCACTACCACCAGTGGAAGGGGAGGAGGCTGTGTCACAGGTATTGTTGCGGTTCTTGGAGCCTTCAGTCCAGGGCCCTGCAATGGTTTCTGTCACCTCCAGGAGCATGGGCTGCCTGGGCTTCTGGGACCTCCATTCACGGGCATTACTACAGTTTCTGGGCCTCTGGTCACAGGTGTGGCTGCAGTTTCTGGAGCCTTTAGTCTTGAGAGCTGCCACCACTGCTCCCCTGGTTCCATTACCTGGAGATCCAGTCCATTCACCTTCAGTTGTATAGAGGTATGGATCTTTCATGCATTCTGGTGTGCTGTGCAGAGAATACATTGTTGGTGTATGGATGTCCTACTGGTTGTAACTTAGAGAGGAGAGACAAAGGACACAACTCACTCCATCACAATGCTGATGTCAATCAAGATCCTATTTTTTCTATCTGGATTTCTTCAAGGGCTACATATGAGCCTCTAGAGAGCTGCATATGACTCCAGGATTACAGGTTGTTAGTTAAGAGTTACTGAGTTCAATTCTCCCTATTGAACCTAGAAAGACAAAACAGTTATGCTCATCCAACTATGGAAGGAAGCCCACAGCTCATCCTCATTTTCTCTTGAATAATCCTTGAATTGCTCCTCAGTCATCTTGTTACCTTATGGTTGAAAGGACTTACTTCTTCAAGTGGTTTTAGGCTATAAAAGTTCCTGCCCTGAGAAAACTGGAATTGCATGATCTTTGAATGCTTGGCTATTTATTTCTGACTTACTTCTTCCAGAACACCCATACCCTGCGTGCACCTTTTGCCACTGGAGAAATGATCTTTCTCTTTTCTGTGCGGATTGAGCTTTTTGTGTTTAAATTTGTATTATAAATAATTGTACAATAGAAGAAATAATAGCATAACGACCCGTTCCTCATGTACCCACTACATAACTTAAAAAATTATCAACATTCTGATGGTTTACTTCATTTATGGTTGTTAAAAACCCAAATACTGGGCCGACCCCGTGGCTTAGTGGTTAAGTGCGCACGCTCTGCTACTAGCGGCCCGGGTTCAGATCCCTGGCGCGCACTGACGCACCGCTTCTCCAGCCATGCTGAGGCCGAGTCCCACATACAGCAACTAGAAAGATGTGCAACTACAACATACAACTATCTACTGGGGCTTTGGGGGAAAAAAAGGAGGAGGATTGGCAATAGATGTTAGCTCAGAGCCGGTCTTCCTCAGCAAAAAGAGGAGGATTAGCATGGATTTATCTCAGGGCTGATCTTCCTCAAAAAAAAAAAAAACCAAATACTTATATTATTTTATTTAAATCATATTCTATAATAAAAGTGAGTGCTCAGGTATTATTATCCTTATTTCAGATCAGGGAAGTAGAGGTTACGTGACTTGCACAAGGTCACAGCTTATAGCAAAGATGAAATTAGAACTTCAGACTCTCGCTTCCCTTTTTCTTTCCCTTCATTTGTTTTTCAAATCAGATTTCTTCTCTCTCCAAAGAAAAGAGGACTGATTCCATCTTCAGAGAGTTATGAAATCAATCATTTCTCTTTGAAGAAAAATCATTTAATCTGTGAGATACATGATCTTTTTTGTTTTTTGCAGAGGAAGATTCACCTTGAGCTAACATCTGTTCCACTCTTCCTCTATTTTGTATGTGGGTCACCACAACAGCATGGCTGACAAGTGGTGTAAATCCATGCCCAGGATCTGAACCCATGAAACCAGGCTGCTGAAGTGGAGCACACCAAATTTAACTACTACCCCACAGGGCTGGCCCCCAAGATCTTCATTTTTATTATCACATCTGCTATGTCCAGCTCTTCAAGAAGTAAAATTGACTCTTTGAGTTTAGTCTTTGATCATTAAAATTTGTTGTCAGTCTGTGACTTTGTTTTCTGCTTATTTGGCTATCTTGAGTTCCATTTGACAAAATATGACTTCAGCAATTTCAAGCCCATAAGATTGTCTCCCAGGTATGGTTTCAGATCTTCCAGTCCCTGCTTGAGATGCTCTCTTAAGAATTTCCAAGCGTGGCTTGCATTCTGGGCTCCTAGTTGGACTGTCTTCTTTTGCCTGCTTCAGCTTTACATCCAAACACACATTACACTTGGCTAGCTTTCTGGTCTACTGCTTGTACTGCCCTCTCAGGCTCTTCACAGTTAACGTCCCAGTAATTGCCATCATATTCACTTCATAATCTTGAGTAATAACTGTAGTTCTCTCAACTCAGCCTCTGGCAAGTGGCAGCTTTACATTTTCAGTTTAGACCATGGTAGCTCACAAGGACTAGTTGTGCCAAAAAAGCAGACTGGAGAAAAAACTTCCATTAGATATTGCTGTTAGGCTGATTCCTAGCTCTTGCATCTCCCTACTCCTAAGAGCAGGAGTTCCTTGGCCCATCGACTCACTTCTGTCCCCAATTCCCAATTGTAATCATGGACTGAGATAGGAGGGAACTAGAAAGCTTCATCATGGATCATATCCCCCTTGCTATTTATCTGTTGCCAATCTTGAGTTTTGCTAATTGGACTCATCTTAATTTCCTTTCCTATGTATGAATCCTTGCTGTAGTGTCTCTGTCCTTTTAGAATTGGAAGCCTGACTCACTTCTTTGAAAGTCTAGAGTTCTTATCTCTGATCCCCAGATTAATAGTTGGGACCCTCCTAACTACTGACAGAATTTTCTTGAGCTAATTATCCGAACTTCAGAGTTTCACAGCCAATTCGATTCCCTTCTCTGCTCTGCTAGCTCTATTAGCTGGATATAAACAATACTAATGAATAACAATAGATAAAATTAATTGAGTGCTAACTATGTACTGAGGTCTTGTCTATGCACTTTCAAAGTGTTAAATCACGTATCCCTCATAGCAAGCCTGAGATAGTAATGCTATTTTGCCTGAACTTCCTGTTGTCTGTGACCATATCCTTTTTGTATACATTCTGCTTCCAGACTAGATTTTCTTAACTGTGTGTCTCTTCTGTCCCAATCCCTCAATTACCATGTTCTCCATTAGTGGTTGGTCTAGTTTCATGCCTTTGCTACTCTTAACCTGTCCAAAATCATTCATTCAATCAGGCCATGGACATATGACCACGATCTCTGTGTGGTCTTTCTAGGATGATGACCTAGCTAAGGGTTTGGGATCTCTGGTTAGAGAAACTAGGATTTAAATTCTAGCTCTATGATTTTCTAGCTGTATGATCTTGTGCTCAGTTTTTAAGCTCTAAAATAGGATTAGCAACAGTAGTTATCTTCATAAGTACATTATGAGAATGAAAAGAATTTTACATGTAAAGTATTTAGCATACACAATCTTGGCACATAATAAGAGTTCAAAAATTGTGGATAATATTAATATCCATTGTTCAGGGTTTTATTAAATATTAAACTCCATTGGGTTATGTTCTGTCTTTAATATCACTGGTCTAACAAGTGAAGCTGTCTGTGGAAAAGAGATATTTATTTAAGAACAGAAAACAAATTTGACTTGAGAATTTCCCCAATCTAAAAAAATTAAAGATTCTCTGATTAATAACCCCAGTCTCACACACCAGCAATGATGCATTTAGGGAAAAAAAAACAGTGCATTTATATTGCAAAGAGTGAATATTTAAGACCCTGACATGATTTGGAGAAAAAAAAAACATTATGATGATTAAAATAGAGTTTAGAATCAATGGAGTGTTCAACTTGCCTCAGAATCATTGCCAAAGAAAATTAACTTTTAAATTAAATTTGGATATGGTAATAATTAACATTACTAACCAGAAATGAGAACATATTTAAGAAATTAATTGAATAGAGACCCAAAAGACCGTAGCTTTATATTAGATACTTTGTTCCCAAGGTCTGGTTCAATATCTTTAGAATTTCCAGTGGAACTTTTCTCTTTGTTAGTTTCCATATTTCTTAATTCTTGATTATCCTCAATTAGTCAATACACCTATATGAAGAGCTTGTGTATGTGAAAGTCATTCAGTAAGTATCAAGAGAGACACTAAAAAGCATGAGAAAGTCTCTAGTCTCAAGGAGCTTATCATGTAGAGCTAGAAAAGATGTAAACATATGAAAAGCTAATAAAAAATAATAGAAATCTAGAAAAATGTGAGTTGTTATAAAGCAGCATGATTAATCGCCTGTATCACAATGAGTGATAAAGGAAATACCATTCCAGAAAAGTTCAAAGTAAGATATATGCATTGGGCTAAAGTTACCTGGGAAAGTCTTTCTTGAGGGAGAAAGAACTGGAGCCAGTTTTGAAGGGTAAATAGGATTTGGGCTGTCTCAAAGACCTTTAATCTATTCTAAAAATGACCTATTCTGGTCTTCATGTTAATGTCCTAAAAAGCTTTCAAAATGTCAAGGGAGCAGAGAAAGATCAAAGAGCTAAATACTAGGAGATGTGGATCTGATAACTGTAGTTTTTTGCTACTCTTTCTGAACAGCTGTTAGGAATTCTGTAATTTCAGTCCCTACATCTCCTTTTCCTACTGTCTCAGAATTGTTCTGGGAATCCCCACCTATGAAGCTCAACCCTATTTCTCTGTTCCTATAAAAATATTTGGGCAAATGGTTGAAATTTACCCGTGTCTCCATCATCCTGATTGGAAAATGGGCAGCTCCTCTAATCCACAGGAATGTTGGTTTACAAGGGAAGTGGCTAGGGTAAAATATGTATAATGGACTACACATGCTCATTTGTTATTTGTTATTGCTGACAGTACACAACTTGCCATTGCTCTTGCCTTTCCTATCCATTTATTTTGAGTTGCCTGAGTCAGATGCAAATCACTCCTTTCTTCTCTTCCCTGGGCTCCAGATCTTGTTTACAGGGCTGGAAATGTGTGATGGGCTTGGTATAACATGGGAGCACCTGTATTTGGATATTTACATTACAAATATTGAAGTTTTCATGTACTGCTGATCAGTTGTTTACTATGCTGTGGACTCTCAGAAGTGAAAATGCTTCTATTTGGGCAAAGTTACCATGGACCTATTCATTATCACTTTAGACTGACAACAAATTAAAATCTACTCTACTGTTGGATTGAGCCCTTGCAAATGTACAATTTCTGCTCCTGTGATTCTCCTCCTTGGCATTTGAAAATTAAACCAGTTAGTGGAAAGGGTACTTGTTATGGTAAATTAAATTTCTTGAGAGCTTTGAGAATTGAGAGCTTTAAGTTCCATTTGACATTTAGGGTGGATCAAATAGCCCTCTAAATAACTTAAAGCTATATACCAGGTCAGCCCACTTTGTGAAGAACTCACTTTCAGGTGTAAATATGATTTCAAATTTCCCATAAACTGTAAATGAGAATCTGATTGCTCATGAACGACACATTTGCCTCAATGGGAAAATTAATTTTATGTCCTGTAAGAAGATGATTAATAATGCTGTCACTCTATACTCTAGCAAAAATCAACATTGCATTAAAAACTAATATTTAATTAACCATCTTAGTTTTTGTGAGAGTTTTTATGAAATTAATTGACATGAGATGCTAATGGGTGATTGTCTTATAGGATACATCCATTGTAATATAAGAACATTGTACAGTACACTTTTATTTAAAAAAGTGATGTTTATATCATCATTAAATTGGATAAAAAAGAAAAACATACAAATACTGTGTGTGTGTCTGTGTGTGTGTATGTGTTTTCTGTCAACCAAGAAAGAATTATCTGCTTGGGTATAGAGGATTTTATTTTTGTGAGGAAGATCAGCCCTGAGCTAACATTTATGCTAATCTTCCTCTTTTTGCTGAGGAAGACCGGCTCTGAGCTAACATCTATTGCCAATCCTCCTCCTTTTTTTTTTCCCCAAAGCCCCAGCAGATAGCTGTATGTCATAGTTGCACATCCTTCTAGGTGCTGTATGTGGGACAAGGCCTCAGCATGGCTGGAGAAGCAGTGCGTCAGTGCGCGCCTGGGATCCAAACCCGGGCCAGCAGTAGCAGAGCACACGCACCTAACTGCTAAGCCACCGGGCCGGCCCTAAAGGATTTTAATAATAATAATAAATCAATTTGTTGTGTTTGGCCATAATTTAAAAAGTTGTTACTCTGGATCCAGTAATGAAGGAAATATATTGTGACTTTAGGAAAGACTGTCTTTGTTATAAGTTGAAAAATCATGAATTAAAACCATGCTATCTTGGTTGGAATAAAAACATAATTCTTCAAGAAATATGATGTTGATTTTTTCCCACAAGATACCAAAGATGTTTCATGTATATTCTTCATTGTAAGTTTAATATTTTCAACTTTTGCTGAAATTGTTCTTTGTGTGTAAGAATAAGATAGAAATATATGCACTGAGAGCAAAAAAATACTGAAATGTGTATAGCGAAGATTTGTAAGTCAAATTTATTCCACCAGAAAATATTAGGCAAAACATTATTTAAAGGATATTTTTATATCTGTCATCCTTAAATTCTTTTCACTTTATATCTGCCAGCCTCAAATTTTATTCACCTGTTGAGAAGTGTTCCGTTTTTTCTCACTTTTGCAACTCATTAATGATAATTTTTCCTGAATCCAAGAGTTGCTTTTCCTTTGATTCTGCATGTGAAGCAATAGCTGTTATGTTTGTAGTATTACAGCCATTTCCTGAGCTGAACACTAGAATGTCATCAATACTGCCTTTTGGAGGTGATGTAAACTTTACAGAAATGTACATGCCAAAGAACGTCAAGAACTTCATCTCTTCTTTAATTAGAGAATATACAGCAAATCTTCTTTTGTAAATCTTGTTGCTCTGCTTTTGCAATTCTAGGTCAACTTTGCTTCCTTTAGTAATATTCAAGAAAATCTTTCTTCACTCTATTTAAATTGCTCCCATCCCCATCAAGTTATTAAAAAAATCTGTCAACTGACAGCACCTCTTTCTTTTCAATGAGTCAAAGATTTTTAGATTAAAACTATCCCTATTGTTAAAAGTCCACTACCCTCTTGTTACTGATAAAAAAATGCTGAGATGAAGGAATGAGAAATAACTTACTGACAACTGGTTCTTGGCTAAGCTGTGAATACGACCCTGACTGCTTGGGTCACAGTTAAGAATACCACATCTCCTCACTCATTTTACCTGAAAATAGCCCAAATATAAATAGGTTCCAACATGCAAATATTGTTTAATAAAATGGCTGTTTATTTTCTAAAAATATGGTAACCATAATGAAGACATGTCTACGGGATCCAATTTGAAGGAGCTCCCAACCACCAAAAGGAAAACTGTAGCAAAAATAAATAGTCATGGTAATGGAATATAATCTACAGATTTAAATAAGAATAAATGCATCCATACTAACACAAATAAACAATCAAATAAGTACATCAATGAGGGAGAATGTAATTCAAACTAATAAATGCAGAAGGAATTATGGAAATGAAAAATTACCATGGGAGAACACCACAGTAATTGTTTCAGTCAATAATTAAAAATGAATGATAAAATTAGTGGGTAAATGTATTATGAGAACACGTTATTTACATGGCTTCAAAGTGTCTCCCTATAAGATACTTATGATTTACAAAGGGGAAAATATTAACTTTGCACTTCAGAAACATGGCAGATATCACCATAACCCAATGAATAAGGCTAACTTCACCAATAATGAGACATACCAACAACATGGACCTCCTAATATGATGAACTAAGAAGGGAACAAACATTATTTCTGTGATATCTTTGCCAAAAATGCATAACCTGAATTTTACCATTAGGAAACTTAGGCAAAAGCAAGATGAAGGGGATTCCATAGCCTTTACATATCTTTACTCTTCAAATATGTAAAGATCATGAAAGATGAAGAAATACTAAGAAACTATTCCAGATTAAAGGCAACTAAAGAGACATGACAATTACTGCATTATGCGATCTAACATCAGATCCTGAAGCAAAAAAGAGAAATTATTAGGAAACTTGGAAAAATTTGAATAAGGTCTGTAGATTAGAATATTGTATCAATGTTAAGTTCCTGATTTTGATAATTGTAATATGGTTATGTAATATGTTAACTTTGAGGGATTTGGTTTTGTCAAAAACAATTTGGCATGGACCAAATATGCTCATGGATGTTTTAGACAGGATCAAGTGTCAAGGACACTTTGGTGCAGACCAAATGTCTTATGCATGTTTTGGATAGGACCAAATGTCCTGCAAAGCCACCTTCTTGCCATGTACATCCTTTTCCTCAAGAGAAAATATAAAACACCTATTTCTCAAGATTGATTGGACACAATATTGCCTTATACTTAACATTTCAGGACACAAGACCAAAAATCACCTCGGCAGTCATAGACAGAATTTATATGGGACATTGCTGTCTAAATCGTATTGCCTATTTTCACCTCAAATATACCTTTCCATAATTATCAGTTCACAAGGAGTTAAGATGTGGGTTAAAGCTAAAGCATGGTAGGACTAGCAATCTGCTAGGAGGCCTTCCATCAGTGTAAAGTCTCCTTTCAATAACATTTAAAATAAAAGTTGAGAAAAGATTAACAAGTTTATCACCTTCTCAATGCTCTAATAAAAATGCAAAAGACAAGAATTGATTTCTTCGTTAAGAATTCTGTAGAATTAAAACTCAGAAATTTTTACAATGTTATAAACCAATGTTACTGCAATAAACAAAAAATTAAAAAAAAAACTCAAGCAATAATAACAATAGCTATCATTTACTGATCAGGTACTATGTTCTAGTCACTGTGATATGTGCTTTACATATGTTTTCCTGTTTGATTCTCAGAATCCTATGAGGCAAATACTATTAATATTCCTATTTTGTAGTTGAAGTAATCAAGATTGAGAGATTTGGAATAATTCACCCAAGGTTCAGATCTAGTAAAGTCTTGACTTTATGAACCAAATTCTCTACTTATCTAGATTCCATGAGTTTTCACCACCCCACACTGACAAAACTGAGTTCAAAACATCTAGCTAATGAGCCAGCCCTGATGGCCTAGTGGTTAAAGTCTAGTGCTCATCACTTTGACAGCCTGGATTCACTTACCAGTCACAGAACCACACCACTCATCCCTCACTTGCCATGCTGTGTCATTGGCTCACATAAAGAACTAGAATGACTTACAACTAGGATATACGACCATGTACTGGGGCTTTGGGGAGAAAAAAAAAAAAGAGGAAGATTGGCAACAGATGTTAGCTCAGGGTGAGTCTTTCTCTAAAAAAAAAAAAAGAAAAGAAAGAAATCTAGGTAATGACCAAAAATATGTAAATAATTCTTACATTTTATTAATTTTTTAGAATATAAAACATTGGGACATTTTTAACCTTTATAAGACACAGTATCTAAATATTTGACTATGTTTTCTACCTTGTGTCAAAAGATTTTGTCATCTTCTAGAATCTAGACCCAAAGGTGAGTGCAAATATTTTGGATAGTGTAGTGTATTAAACACAATAATAAAATCCCATTCTCCAACATTACTGCATCAGATTAAAGCAGTGAGTTCTCCAGTGATCTCCCTTTCATTTGCATGAAAGTTATATTTTCAGGTTAGTTCATATTGGATTGTCTCATCAAGGAGGTAAAACTATATGTAAGTAGGAGACTGGGGAAGACATGGCTTGGTGAATGATTACTGCAAACACTGGTTTGCTCCTTTCAGGCTGGGAAGAATGGCAAATATTCTTAGGCTCTCCTCCATTCTTTTTGTTTTTGTAAATCAATAAGAGAATAAAGGAGCAAACAAGTAGAAACATTTGTGTAGATAAAAACAGATTTCTTTGGGGGAGTTCCTTTGCTGTTTTTGTAGTATGGCAGCTCTCAACATCTCAAAATACCATCTCACCCAAACTGTTGAAAGAAAAAAACTCTTTGATTTCCCCCTGGAGACTCTGAGACTGAAAATGGAAACTTTGTAGTCTTAGTTCCACTTCAGACAGTACCACCCTGGGTATTCTAGTTGGCAGATACATGTAATACTTAAGTAGTTAATTAAATAAGTTTTATCATGTTAACTTGCTTTCAAAAGGAAAAAGAAAGTAAAGTAAATCTCCAACAACATCTTTATTACCAATCTTAAGAGACTAAACATCACATTTCTTGCATCATTAATAATGAAAATTAGTTTATGTTTTTGTCTCACATAAGACTATAATTAGAAGTAAATATTTAATGCTCAGATCAGAAAATCAAATCTTACACCCTAGAAATTGTGTTCCCTCACTAAAGGAAGTTAATGTGAGAAAGATTGCATGTACTGTCATTTTTGTTTATTTAACCTTTCTTGATTTTTCTTCACTATCTATGGATTACTTCTAGGATTTAAAATAGTTTATCCAAGGATCACTTATTCCCATTTGAATGGTGGCCTAGCTCTGCCAGGGCCCAACTTCCACTCAGCAGCATATACCATTGCCTTGGAACATTTATAAATTATTTATGTATTCAATAAATATCTATTGGACAACTACTATATATGTGTCATGACCTAATTTAGGCACAGAGAAAACAATAGTGAGCAAGACAGACATGTTCCCTTCCATCAAGACTGTCTAAAATCTAACAGTGGAAACAGTCAACTGAGCAGGAAGTCACATTAACATTTCATTTGGCTATATTGGGAGAAGCATAGCATTCTGGAAGGCAGTGTCTTATCAAATCTTTAGGGATCAAAGAATGTTCTTTAGATGAAAAGTATAAACCAAGTTTGTTTGGTAAAGATGAGTTAAGTGAATCATATATGCATTAGGGATAGGAAATATCAAGGTAAATGTGGAGTTTGGTACAGGTCAGATTGATTTTCCTGAGCCTCAATTTCATGATCTGTAAAATTGGCATATACATATCTACTTTGTATACTTGTGAAGATAAAATATATAAAAGACTTGAAAATGCCTTGGAAACTGTAAAGGATTATATGATATGAGAGATTATTATTTTTGCTCCTTCAAAGCCCTTCTCTCCTTTTCTCTTTCTTTGGTATTTAGCATTCCAGGTTCCCATTCCTTTAGGAAATGTTTCTTGTTGGATAATGACTTGCTAATCAGATGTGATTCCATACTAGTTCATTAATTGGTAGTGGTGGATTAATTTCCCTCTTGGGATATTTTAGCAGGAACATCTTGAAGCATTTTCTTAGTCTAAAGCAGTAACTCTAATGGTAAGAATTACAGGTGCTGCAGCAGGCAAATGGGAAAATATTTAATGGCAAGATGGGATATTAAGGGTTCTTTAACTCCACTAGGTAGGAGATTGCCTATTCTGCTCACAATAGAGCCAGTCCAGGGCATACCAAAAGACATTTGTTTCAATCATCATCTCATTTGATGTTTATAATAACCCCTTGAAGAAGGCAGGGCCAGTTATAGCTAGTAAGTCATAGAACACAAAACTGGAACTCAGGTCTTCCGACTCCAGGCAGTGTTCTTTCCACAGTAACAGTGATTTTCAAAGATTTTTAGCTCTTTGTTCAAATAAAATCCTTAGCAAAATCTGAAGATAAGAAACACGTACAAGCAGAGATAATTGTTTGAAGAATAATTTGGGGGCTCAGAGCCCTAACCTCTCATTACTCTCCACGTACCCCCTTTAGCAATCCTAACGGCCCTCCTAAGAACCTCATAACACACTTTGACAACCATTGCACAAGACTATGCTGCTGTACAATTCAATGAGTATTTCCAAAGTGTCAGCCCATATTAATGGACTTCTCTCTGTTAGGACTAGACAAATTCCATGAAGTAGCTGAGAAATATCATCTTTCCAAACTACCAGGAGAAACTCCAGGGGGTATAAAGACATTGTTGCTTGTTCCTTCACCCTCAAAGTAAAACACTAATCTATTCAACAAATATTTATTGAGAACCTACTATGAACCAACCACTCTTCTAGGCACTGGGAATACAGCACTGGAAAATAAACAGTCAAAAATCTCTGCCCTCACAGTGCTTATATTCTAACTATAATACATTGTTTAAGGGAATGGACTCTGGGGCCAAGTTATCTGCATTTTAATCCCAATTCCACCACTTCATATTTATATGACCTTGTTCAAGTTAATTTATTTATGGCCATTTTCCTCATCTGCAAAATAGATATATTAGGAGTGTCTACCTCCCACAATGAATATGAGGATTAAAAAGTGAATATTTGTAAAATACAGCACATAATAAGCAATATATGTGTTTGTTAAATTCAAAATAGCGGAGGGATACTGACAATAAATGAATAAGTAAAACCTATAGGATGACAAATAGCAATAGTACTATGGAAAAGATAAGGCAGGGAGCGCAGTAGGGCCATTGATATAATTTCAGATTTCTGTTCAAAGTGGATTGTTCTGTGGCAATAGAAACATACTCTTTAAGAAAACAATGTGCATCAATGGCAAACTGTAGAAGTTATAGGCTGCCAAGACATTGTTAACCACTATTAAATAACTACAAATCGAGATTGCCTTGGAGATGGAGAAGATAGAGTTCTTCTTTAAGAGAAGAATAGAAAGTGACTTTCTGATGTGTAGTGGAATGAGAGTAGAGGATGCTACAGTTACTTTTGTGTGCCTTAAGTTTCCCCTTCTAATATGAGGGTCTACTTCAGTTGATGGCATGAAACAAAGAGTTTTAAAAATAACTTTTTCTGTGTAAGTAACCCACTATTGGTGGTGGAGTGTTTTTCTTTCCAAATAGACCTGAGTTAAGTTTTATACCTGTGTACACCAGAGATAGGAAAGATTTGATTCTAAGATAACCTTATAATGAGTTGAAAAGTAGTATTGTCATATAATATGTGGCTAAAATTAGAGTTAGATTAAGCTATGAGTGACATATTAAAGATTAGTAAGAAAGGTAGCATATTGTATATAAGTGAGCATGTCTCTAAAAGCATGCATTGACTAGCTTCTCTTTAATTTTGTTTTTTTTTTAAATATTGCTTAAGTTTAGCAATGTAAAAAACCAGGCTAATTTATTTTATGTTTCTTTTTGTGTCTGTCTACCTTGCTATAGGTATAGATATCAATTAATCATGTCTATACTTTTGAGTGTAGTGTCTAAAACAATAATTAAATATTTATTCAAAAAATACATATTAAGCATCGTCTATGAGGTGGACACTGTTCTAGATGCTGAAATTGCAGCAGGAACCCAAACAGGCAAGATCCCTATCCTCATGGAGCTTACATCTAGTGAGGGAGGCAGATTTGCAATAATCTGAATGACATATACATTGTAATAATTTCTATGACCAACTTACTACTATACCTGTGAAATGTGAAACAAAATGGGATCATTTATGTCTAAGGGCTTTAAAATGGAGCCAGGAAGCCATTTAGGAAATGGGTCTTAAGCACATGATCATTGGGTAGAACATGAACATTTGAACTGAGTCACGACAAATATTCTGAGAAGACTGCATCTTGTTACAGTGATGGAATCGTACCTCCCTCTAGCTAGTTGTAGCAATCAATTATATTTAGCCAAGATTAGCTTCCTGAGCCAATCCCAATTAACATTTTTTATAATGCAAACCTGTCTCTTTTGCCTTTAAAAGCCCCTGACTCTTGCTTACCAGTGGTAAACTATTTGAGTTCCTACCTAAATCTATGTACACTGAACTGCAATTCTTTGACCTCCTCTCTGTCTAAATGCCTCTCTGCCTTTCATTTTGGCTCTTTATTTTTAGGTTGACATACATGGTGTCAGAAAATGGGACCTGAAGTGCTCTCATCTTTGCGAGCTGGTGTCCCCTGGAATAGGAATACCTACATGAGCACCTTGCATTTACCTTTTCCACAAACTGCCAACTCATCTGATCATGAGATCTCACAGGTTCCGACCTCCCTCAATTTAGTCGATGTCAGTGCCTTTTTTTGGGATCAGGGGTGACTGCTCAGGAGACGACTTGTCTCAGTGCCAGCACAACTTATTCAGCTCACAGTCATTGCTGCAGGAGAGGCTTCCTTCAGCAGAGTTTTTTTCTTTTATTCGTGAGTACTTTGACATAATTGAGGGGTTTCTCTATTGTCGTTCTTATTGTCGTTCCTGTTTGTGCTCTTTTCTTTAACATGGAACTTTCATTTTCTAAAGTTTCCTGAGAAGCTCTTCCCTTGGGAACTCCAGCTGGTTTTATTTTTAAGAATTACATCTCAGGGCTGGCCTCGTGGCTTAGCGGTTAGGTGCGCATGCTCCACTACTGGTGGTCCGGGTTCGGATCCCGGGTGTGCACCAACGCACCACTTCGCCGGCCATGCTGAGGCCGCGTCCCACAAACAGCAACTAGCAGGATGTGCAACTACGACATACAACTATCTACTGGGGCTTTGGGGAAAAAAAAGGAGGAGGATTGGCAATAGATGTTAGCTCAGGGCCAGTCTTCCTCAGCAAAAAGAGGAGGGTTAGCACGGATGTTAGCTCAGGGCTGATCTTCCTCACACACACACAAAATAAATGAATAAATAAATAAATAAATACATAAATACATAAATACATAAATACATAAATACATAAA
This sequence comes from Diceros bicornis minor, assembly GCF_020826845.1. Classification (NCBI taxonomy): domain Eukaryota; kingdom Metazoa; phylum Chordata; class Mammalia; order Perissodactyla; family Rhinocerotidae; genus Diceros; species Diceros bicornis. The sequence goes on along the minus strand of NC_080781.1, from coordinate 75,690,201 downwards.
TAAATACATAAATAAATACATAAATAAAAAGAATTACCTCTCAGTCTCTTCTCTTCTAAATTCTTATCTCAATGGACCAAAGTTACTAAGGATGATTTAAAATTACAATGGCCATTGGAAGGAATGTTCTAATTAAATAAGATCATTTAAAGGGTGCACTTAAAAGCAAAAGCTTCAAAATTCTAAAACAACTTCATTGAAAGTTTCACTGAAAAAAGCTAATGAAACGTTAAAGACATAAGAGGTACCTAAAAGAAGAGACTACACAACTGTAAACAAAAGTCCACCAAGTTAGTGGCCTTACAGACACCTCCCATCTACCCCTGTATAGGCCCCTCCCAGAGTTCTCAAGACTCTGAGGGTTTTCCTAGTAAACTGCTACATTATTCCCTTAAACAGCCTGGGTGAAACTAAAATTAGAATTAATGGGGTTGTTTAATACTGCCAGAAATATTTACTGTTTGTCCTAACCAAAACCTGATAAGATATTTGAAAGGATTTAATAACTTTATAATCAGAAATTTGGCCAAATTGGAAGCTGATATTCAGAGCTTGATAGAACTTTTTTTGTAGGCCTTCTTCTCTAAGTTAAAATAAAACTACATACCCAGAGGAAAAGAAGCAAATTAGAGATAATGTAATTGGGTGGATAAATCAACCTATGATGTCATTTAAAATTACAACCCAATTCCTGAGGCATTGAAAGCAACTATCTTTATCTTACAAATCTTTGCAAAACTGGAAATGCAACACTAAAGGCAGCTCAGATTTCAGCCATTCCCTTTTACCAATCCCAAAACCTCCATTTATCTCAAATACCTTATACCCTCTCTCAGGGAACTCTTATCTAGACCATCCCTAATTTCTAAGACTGAAGGAAAAATTTAAATAGCCATTACCCAGAAACTCCTAGGAACACAACTTGTGTTTTTTCTCTCTGTCCTTTGAAGTTGTAAATTTTACCATGTCTTTAGAATGTAAACACCCCAGGAGATAACAGCCCACAACTGCTTGAGACTAAGCCTGGCTAGCTCAATCAGTAAAACCCAAAGTTAGAAAACAAGGGAAAAGTGTTCCATTTAGAATGCAGACTGTTGGAAAGGATCACATGTTAAAAATCTAATTCACAACCTCCTGGTCTAAGGCAAATAAACCCTATAAGTCTCCACAAATATTAACAAACAAACAGCAAAAGCTTTTAAACAGGTAACTTCAGCTGTTCCATCTGCTAGAAACACAATGTTTATAAATTAATCAGTTTTGTATTGTACCTGATCCATGACTAATATTTTAAAATAAAAACTATAAAATCTCTGTCTGTGTCTGTCTATATAGATGTATGTACATTATATATGTGTGATATTTTTCTACCTTTGATGGTATTAGCAAAATTAATTTCTAAAAAGAGCTCTATTTAATTAACATAAAGTGCTTATATAAATTATTTCTAAATATAATAGAAACTAACCCAGGTGTCTTTTTCATATTAGCACAATACATAATAATATTTGGTAAATAAAAGCTTAAGTTTGTTGGTTTAATTAAAATAATCATGTCTTCAGAATTATCAGCATTAAATATAGTACAGACATGAAACTTTTATTCCACCTGGGTTATTAGTCAAATAAGCTCATGTTATCTCTGTTACAAAATTTGTCAACAACAAAAAAATAATAACTTAAGATTATGGCTACCTGCTTTAACGTATGATAAAATTTTCATGAATAATCTAAGTATGATTGTTAAGAACAAATGGATTATACAGATGTTAATGCAATAAGAATTTTTAGATGCAATAATTATGTTTTATGGTATATGTACTTAAAAATAGTTTCCCCAAGTTCTTTGGATAAATACCCAGCAGTGGAATAGCCAGATCATATGGTAGTTCTATCCTTAATTTTTTGAGGACTCTCCATACTGTTTTCCATAGTGGCTGCACCAGTTTGCACTCCCACCAGCAGTGTATTAGAGTTCCCTTCTCTCCACATCCTCTCCAACACTTGTTGTTTCCTGTCTTGTTAATTATAGCCATTCTGACAGGCATGAAGTGATATCTCATTGTAGTTTTGCTTGTACACCTGAAATTTATACAGTGTTATAAACCAACGTTACTGCAATAAACAAAAAATAAATAAATAAATGTTTAAGTGCTCTAAAAAAATAGTTTCCTCCAATTTTTTTGGTAACTTGAAACTTTAAAATTTTGCTAAGTTAAATTAAATGATGGGAAAGTTATTGAATATCTACATTATTTCTAGATCATATAAAATAGTAAAACATTACTCAATAGCATTTTATCTACTTTTGGCTTCTTATTACTGAGAAACTAAAGGATACATTTGTGTCTGTTAATCAACATGTTTTGTGCCTTATTGAAAGATTGCACTGCAAAGAAACACGTTTTCAGACATTATAAAATGTATTCATAAATTTGCTAATCTAAAGAATATGGGTATTACATAGAGTTCACAATTGCTTACTTCTTAGTTTTCACTAGAAATTAATGCTTCTAAGGGTTAAGAATTCCAATATATGTAATTAAAGCTACTAAAAATAGTAAAGAAAAATCTCTGTATGCAAGGAAAATGAGATGTATGTTTTTTGGTAAGAAAAAATATGAAGAATAAAGATACATTTTTGTTGAAGGACAAAAAAAATTTTGCTCCAAAATAAAGCTGGTTATTTGTAAATGAACAAGACAACAAGGGACAAACTAAAATGGACATACAAAGTTATAGAAAGTTTATGGGAAAGGAATCTTTGGAAAGAGATTTTATGTGTGGTCAGGGCTAGGTAAAATTCAAATGTATTTAAGAAAGTGAATAAGTTTTAATTTCAAAAGTAAGCTGGTTCAAAATTAAAATTTGTCTTATTCTCTCTGTTAAAAAAAAGTGAGAAAAGAAGAGAAAAAAAATTTACGCTGTGAGGTCAAGTTACCTAAAACAAAATTGTTATTTTAAGAACTTTTATAATAAGCTTTAACATCAATAGTGTATTTATTTAAAACTAGAACTTAATTTTCTTTTAATCTCTTAAAAGGACAAAATTTTCTTGATATATTGGTCTTCTCCTGATAAGATACTATGAAAGGCTTTTCCTTACCTTTTTGTGTTTTATTGGAACTATTTCCTGTGCTTTATGTTAAAAGCTGAGTATTTTCCACAGCTTCTTTATCCATTCGTCCCTTGATGGGCACTTAGGTTGCTTCCAAGTCTTGGCTATTGTGAATAACACTGCAATGAACACAGGGGTGCATGTACCTTTGCAAATTGGTGTTTTCAAGTTCTTTGGATAAATACCCAACAGTGGAATAGCTAGATCATATGGTAGTTCTATCCTTGATTTTTTGAGGAATCTCCATACTGTTTTCCATAGTGGCTGCACCAGTTTGCACTCCCACCAGCAGTGTATGAGAGTTCCCTTCTCTCCACATCCTCTCCAACACATGTTGTTTCCTGTCTTGTTAATTATAGCCATTCTGACGGGAGTGAGGTGATATCTCATTGTAGTTTTGATTTGCATTTCCCTGATAGTTAGTGATTTTGAACATCTTTTCATGTGTTTGTTGGCCATCTGTATATCTTCTTTGGAGAAATGTCTGTTCAGGTCTTTTGCCCATTTTTTAATTGGGTTGTTAGTTTTTTTGTTATTGATATGCATGAGTTCTTTATATATTTTGGAGATTAAGCCCTTATCAGATGTATGGTTTGCAAATATCTTTTCCCAATTGTTAGGTTGTCTTTTCGTTTTGTTGATGGTTTCCTTTGCTGTGCAGAAGCTTTTTAGTTTGATGTAGTCCCATTTGTTTATTTTTTCTATTGTTTCTCTTGCCCAGTCAGATGTGGTGTTTGAAAAGATGTTGCTAAGACCGATGTCGAAGAGCGTATTGCCTATGTTTTCTTCTAGAAGGTTCATACTTTCAGGTCTTACATTCAAGTCTTTAATCCATTTGGAGTTAATTTTTGTGTATGGTGTAAGGTAAGGGTCTACTTTCATTTTTTTGCATGTGGCTATCCAGTTTTCCCAACACCATTTGTTGAAGAGACTTTCTTTTCCCCATTGTATGTTCTTGGCTTTTTTGTCAAAGATTAGCTGTTCATAGACGTGTGGGTTTATTTCTGGGCTTTCGATTCTATATAGAATACTACTCAGCCATAAGAAACGATGAAATCCAGCCATTTGTGACAACATGGATGGACATTGAGGGTATAATGCAAAATGAAATAAGTCAGAGGGAGAAGGTCAAATACCGTACGATTTCCTTCATTAAGTAGTAGATAATAACAACAATAAACAAACACATAGGGACAGAGATTGGATTGGTGGTTCCCAGAGGGGAAGGGGGGAGGGAGGAGGGTGAAAGGGATAATTCGGTACATGTGTGTGGTGATGGGTTGTAATTAGTATTTTGGTGGTGAACATTATGTAATCTATGCAGAAATAGAAGTACAATGATGTACACCTGAAACTTTTACAATGTTATAAACCAATGTTACTGCAATAAACAAAAAATTCAAAAAAAAAAAAAAAAAAGCTGAGTATTTTCTATTAAAAAGAGCTAAGGTTTTGCAGCTCTGTGATCTTCTGTATTTGTCTTTGAAATCTTTTTGTCACTTTGGTTAAATAGATAATTAAATATTAAGTTTCATAATAATCTGTGATCCTATTTAGGCAAATGTTTTAAAACCTCTTTGATATTTTTGACAAATTTCTCCTAACCAAAGTCTAAATGAAGTCTTTTTGACCTCTATCTAACTTTGGAATTTTTCAGAGGATCTCTGAAACATCTCAAAAAATTTGTTTTCTATCCTAAAAAGGGGAATATTAAACTGATTAGGCTTATTTGATATGTTAAATTAAATGTGAAGCATCGTCAAATAAGAGATATCATTGTCTTCATTACATTATGTCTTTATAAGTATTTATTATAAGAGTTCTAGAAATTATGTCAAATTCCTGGTTGCCTAATATGTCCTGGTTTAAAATGTTGTCTGTCATCAAAATTGAGGCTCACACTGAAAGGACAGAATCTGAATATCAGAGAAATGCCTTAGCTTAATTCCATGCAAAGGAAACACCAACAGAATCTATAAAGATTATGAAACATATAGATTCATTCTGCTTCTACAACACAAACAGAAAGCCTCTCATTGGCAGACTTTTGCCATCCTGATGTCCTTGTAACATGGCAGTAGTCTTCTCCTGAATCAGAGAAATTAAGATGGGTAAATAGTGGCTGTACATTAAACAAACAGTCAGGGCTATGAGAAACCCAAGATGGCTGCTTGGTTCTTCCCAGCTCCCTGGTAAACCTCATCCTTCATTTTTTGCATTGCTTCACCAACCATAGGAAAAGCTATTTCTGTCCCCAGAGGCCTCAGAACTCCTCCCTCTGTGTCCTTTGAGCATCTATAACTGGACTTCATTCAACTTCCCCTTAATATGAGTTATCAATATGTTCTTTTTATTGTGTGTATGTTTTCTGGATGGATTGAAGCCTTCCTTCACCACAAAGTTAATGTCCTCACAATGGCAAAGAAACTGTTAGAAAATGTATTTCCCAGTTGGGGTTATACCCTTCACAGTCTTCAATAATCAAGGCATCCACTTCACTGGAAAAATCATACAAGCCTTAACAAAAACCTTGAAAACTTCTTGGAATTATCACTGTCCCTCTCACCCTCAATTATCAGGCAAAATTGAGAAAACTAATGGAAAAACTGGATTCAAGCAAGCAAGTATTAATTACATGGGAGTGCATGAACTGATAGGAATGCTCTAATGTTTTGCTTTTCCAGATTTACAGAAATATTTTCTCTTTGGTAAGATACATTTGTAAACAAAGATAAAACATTGACTTTTTCTCTCTACCTGATCCCTCCAAAATTCAGAAACTCTCACTTATATGAATAATAAGGTCAAGTTTTACTACAAACAAATTAGTTTTACTGTGACACTGTTTGGTAAAAAAAAAAATGGGGGTAATTATAGAGAGAAGAATTATGTTTGCATCTTTGTAGATATTAGATTCTAGTCCTGTTAATGGTCTCTGAGGTTTTGTTATATATCTGTAGACTGGACTCCCCTGGCCTAAGGTATTACTGTTGGTCTTGCCAACTGTTTGCAGTACTCCCTTTGGAAAACATAAACTCACTCCACATAGGATAATCACTGGCAGACCAATGTCTGTTGGTATACAACCTTTTGTTGATCCCTTGTTGTCTTATGTTAATATGACCAACTACTGTAAATCTCTAACATCTTGTGCTCAAGCCTGTCATCAACAGGTTAAAGAAGCTTTCTCAAATTCCAATTTAAGGGATACTATTGGTCACAGTTTAGAACATGGTGATTGGTTATTCTGTAAGTATCATCAGAGGAAGACAGCCCTCAAACCCCATTGGAAAGGACCATACCAAGTACTCCTGACTACTGACACTGCTATAGAACTAGAAGGCGTGGTGTACTATGTGAGCTTTCTGAGTACACATTTGTGTGTGATTACAATGAGGAACCATGGGCTTATGAATGTTTAGATGGCTGGCGTATGGAAGGACAATGCCATTTAGGATACCAAAGCCTTCCATTTCATGTTCTTGTTAAAGAAGAAAGCAAACCACAATCTCATAGGTCTAGGTGGGACTTGGTGACCCCCTTTTCACACCCCATTTACTCTCCATTGGTTACAAATGTCAAAGGCTTTTGTCCGTTGGATTGATATAGTCCATAATGACCTGTTATTAAAAAATTTATCCCTAACCATAGATAAGCTGGCAAATTCTACCACTCAAGCCTTGGCTCAAAAACAATAATGCCTAGATTTCCTATCAAAGGTTGTTTTAGATAATTGAATACCATTCTATTATTTCCTTGCAGAACAGGGTAGTGTCAGGGGAAGAGGGAGAATCTCCCTCTGCCTTTTCCCTTAAGGTTCTTATGGCTGGCCAAATAATCAATAAGACAGGTTAGCAGGAGAAAATAATACCAAGTTTAATAACATGTATACATGGGAGAAACTCAGAAATGAGCAACTCGTCCCTCTGTCTAAGCTGCTTGCTTAAGTATTGCAGCTAAAGGCGAGGAGCGTGTTGGGGGTGGGTAGTGGTCTGGGACTTCAGATGGCAGGAAGACAATTCTTTTCAGGTCATCTATAGATAATGTGGTCAGGGAGAGACAGGGTTTTTGATGAAAGGGGCTTGGTGCCTTTCCTATTGTAACCTCTATCCTACATTATCTTTACAGCCATCATGATAATAACACCTTCCTGAAACAGATCTTTTGTTTTAAATTCTTTAGGCAGTTTGGGAGGGGAAACTCAAATATTCTTCCTGAGTTCTCTGAGTCCTTATTGTCTTCAGCTCAAAATAATCTGCATACCAGAGTGATGCCTCCTGGGGTAGCTTGCCCTGAGCACCATCAGTAGCATCTGTGCTGTAGCCAATATCTCCTGCTGTACCTGGATTAACTCTTCTGGTGAAGTTGAGTTAGAACTCAGAAAAATTAGAAAAATAGAACAAGAACTCTCTGGTCCATTGTCTTTTAATGACACCCTCTGTTTCCCTATAGATGTTTTCAGCTGGCTTATTTCAGGTATAGTTGCTTTGATAAGATCAAGACTTCCAGTATTGTTTATGATTATTATTAGAATTTTGTTATTTATACTTGTATTTAAACTTCTTATGCTACTACTCACTCAAATCTGCTCCAGAACTTCTAGAAACACCAAGATTATGATCACTCAATGTATTGAAATGATAGATAAGGCTTATTCACCTAAACTTTCAGGTAACAGGTGAAATTCCTGGATGAGGAAACTGCCTAATAGTCGTTTCCTGACCACTTCCTTGTTGCACAAATGTGGCCTAACCCTTATGACACTGACTCCTTGGAATAGCCACTAGGAACAAGAGAAAAAAAAATCCCCCCTCAACATGGGACATGACTTTCTGGGACAAGTCCATCCTGGCAACCTGATACTAAATAAATCTATGGTTCATCAGTGATTTTTTCAGACATAGATCTCAAACAAAAGGGGGAAATGTGAAATGTGAAACAAAATGGGGTCACTTATGTCTAAGGGCTTTAAAATGGAGCCAGGAAACCATTAAGGAAATGGGTCTTATGCACATCTTCATCAGGCAGAACATGAACTTTTGAACTGAGTCAAGACACAAATATTCTGAGAACACTGTAACTTGTTACAGTGATGGACTTTTTTCTCCCTCTAGCTAGCTGTAGCAATCGATTATGTTTAGCCAAGATTAGCTTTCTGAGCCAACGCTAATTAACATTCTTTGTAATGCCAAACTCCTTCTTTTGCCTTTAAAAACCCCTGCCTCTTACTCCCTAGTGGGACATTTGGGTTGCTACCTGAATCTGTGTAACTTGATTGCAATTCTCTGATCCCCAAATAAATGCCTCTCATTTTGGCTCTTTGTTTTTAGGTTAACAAACCTAGCATTTTTTAAAGTAGTCCACATTTGCCAAAAATAAAGTGATAAAGGAAAGAATTGAACTCTTGAGTGATGAATTTACAAATATAAAATAATAGCATAAAGGTCACAAGTATCAAAAGTGCTATTGATTAATTCTGACACCAATAAGCAAATCCCTGATTGTCCTGTAATAGAATCTAAAGCACTTTTTTGTTGACACTAAGAATCTTCTAGGGCTGTTCTCAGTTTCTGTAATGTATCTTGGTAAGCAAAGATGCAAAGGCTCTAAAGCAGAAAGAAATGTAGAGGAGTTGTATAAACCACTGATAGGTACTTACATGACTAGTTGAATAGAATGTGTTTTGTTCAATCCTTCTCCCACCTCATTTTGAAAGCCATTTGCTATAATTCAAAGAACAAGTTCACTTGTGTGGCACACTTCAAATCAGATTTTGACAGAATTGTTTGAAGCTGGAGAAGACTCACAAGTCCTTTTATAAGCTTTTTGAAAGCTTTTTTGCTAAAACCACCATGTCACAGTTTACCAAGATAAGGTAGATACAAAAAAGAGAGAAACTTGATGACAGTCACAAACTTGGGGAAATGCCATGCCTAAAAGATAATGTCTTATTGAAATTATTCAGATAATACTTGCAACAGCTTTTGTGGAGCTTTGCTCCCTAGTTGCTCAGACCTTATCCTAATCATCCTATTTTGCATGTATAACCAGCTTCACAAGTTAAACGAGTCAATGTGGTCTGCTCAGTGAAAGGAGAAATAAAACACACAAATACAAAATTCCAACAACACCTATTCAAAGTGGCAGTTGCATTAACAGTGAATTGAAAACAATAATCTTTTACCTATTTAAGAAACACCATCTCTCATCACTGTTAGAGAATCAGCATCACAGTGGACCATGTAGATTTAAGCAATCCTCTCCTTGAAACAGCTTCATGAATTTAGAGTAAGTGACAGATCACAATGCATGACATTTGACATTGCTGTAACATCCAAACATGGAGTTAAATTCTGTATATGTTTTATTTTTTAATTTTATTTTTCTAGTAATTGATTTTAATGTATTTTACAAAAGTATAACTTTGCAATAGATTGAATTTAAAAAAAAAAGAATCTTCACCACGGTCTGTTCCCATAATCAAAAAGTTTTGGAGCTTTTTTCAAATAAGAAAAGTCCTTGGATCCATGGAAATGGAAAGGTCATCAAGTGGGTCACTTCTTCACACACCAAAATTTTCTTATGTACCTACTCTGTGCCTGGCATGGTGATGGGCACTAGGAATATAGAAATAAATATATACAATCTTTTCTCACAGGAAGCTTATAGTCTGATGATTTGTTGCTGAAGTTGTGGTTTACAAAGCAGCAGCATCATAGACTTCATCTGGTAACTTTCTAGAAATGCCAAATCTCAGGCCCAATTTCAGAACTATTAGAATCTACATGTTAATAAGATCCCCAAGTGATTCATAGACACATTAAAATTTAAGAAGCACTGATCAAATGCATTCTATCAGTGCTACTCTTGGAGTGTCTGAGGATTGGAGCTGGTATGTGAAGTGATCAATAGCAAGATAAAAATGGAAATTAAGAAAAAGCATTTATAAATTTTTATGGCAATTTGATATTCCTTCAGCATGCAAATGTGATAGGTGGGCTTGAATTTGATATATATTTGTTTTTTAATATCACATTTCTAGTAATTAATTTGTATTGTATTTAACAAAATTACATTTTTGTCACAGATTGGATATTGAAAAAAAAAAGATCCTTTTCCAGAGTTAGTTTGAGAAGTACTACACTAGATTATTTGATCATCTAGATGCCTGGGGTAAGTGAAAGTCTCAATTGTTTAGAAATGGACTCTTATCATCATGAAACAAGCTGTGTTGCTGTTCAGAAATATTATTCAAAATGTTTTATTTGGCATTAGCGAAATAGGCTTTTATAAAAAAAACGGTTTGCGGAACATTCTTTTGCTGTTGCGGCAGTTTGTTGAAGTTGCAGATTTCAAAATCAAAGCTAAGGCTTTGATAAGAACTACTCTTTTGTACAAACAATTTCATAACTACAAACGAAAAATACAAATTATCTTCTTTATGAGTAGAGAGAATCTACTCACCAAGGTTCATTGAGATTATGCTGTCGATGTAGCTTTCTGCTCAGGCTGAGTGAAGAGCAGTTAAGAGAGTTCTAACAGATGGGATCAAAAACTTACCATGAGTCATTTCAATAGTATGCTATGAAAAGGAGTAATCACAGGTAAGGTGATGTGCAAGGAATTAAGAAACCATGTTGGTCTGAATTCACTCATGAACAAAATAGAGCCCCTAACATCAAGGAGCTTACAGGCTGTCGGGGAGGAAAGACATTAAACAATTATATAAATAATGATTTAATTGCATTTGATGAAGGAAAATTACAGAGTCATATGAAAACATATACTTGTATATATAATTCAGATTAGAGTAGTGAAAGAAGGCTTCTCTGAAGAAGTGATATTTGAGCTGAGACCTAAATGATAAGTTACAATTAGTCAGATGAAAGGAGGAGGGCATTGCTACAGGCAAAGGAAATAGTATTTGTGAAGACCATGGGACAAGAAGTGATTTCCAGGGAGAAAAAACAAGTGCCTGGAACATGGCAAGTAAGAAAAAGTGGTGGTAGATGAGAACACCAAGTTGCTAAGATCATGCATGTCTTGGAAAGCCATGATTGGTCATTATTTTGAACTTTATCCCAAGAGCAATGAGCAGGCTTTAAAGAGTACAAGAAGCATAGTGACATGATTAGAAATTAAGTTTTGGAAGATCACTTCAATTGCTTTGAAGAGAATAGATTTGAGGGGTCCTGAACACCTGGAGATAAGATGCAGAAGGACCTTGAAAAGGAACTAGGGTCATTTTAGTCAAACTCTGGATAAAGACCCCAAGTGAATAAAGCTGGATTTTGTAATAGTTGAGACAAAGCTTTTTATAATTTTTAGTAAAGTCAGTATTTAGTAGGTGGGTTTTTTTAATTTATTTCTTTTTTGAGGAAGATTGGCCCTGAGCTGACATCTGTTACCAATCTTCCTTCCTTTTTTCCTTTTTTCTCCCCAAAGCCCCAGTAGATAGTTGTATGTCATAGTTGTACATCCTTCTAGTTGCTCTATGTGGGATGCCACCTCAGCATGGCTTGATGAGCGGTGCATAGGTCTGTGCCCAGGATCCAAACCAGCAAACCCCAGGCCACCAAAGTGAAGTGCATGAACTTAACCACTATGCCACCAGGCATAGTGAATTGTAAGATCACCTGATTTAATACAGGTGTTCATAAAGAGTTAAATGAGATGGATAATGTTATGTTATTCAGAGCAATAAGAATCCTAATAAGACTGTTTAAAAGTGCTTAGATAAAACTCATTTTAAAAATCTTAAAAGTATTGAAGAGCAGAAAAGATAGTAAGAAATTAAAAGGCCAAAATCTAATTCACAGTGAGAACACAGAAAAGAAAGTAGAGCACTGAAACTATTTTTTCTCTGAGGGATTTGCCTTTCCTGGTGAACTCGAGCTTCTAGAGAGAGGTAAAAGTCCAGCACTTCCCTACTTTAGAAGGTCCAGTAAGAGGATCTCTTCCTAATAAAATCTGGATTCCAAAAATCTATACTCCGAGGGTAAAAGTTTCTGAGCAATAAACTCATTACCCATTCCCCAGGAACACAAATTTTTTTTCCTTTGTACCCAGGTGAGCAGGTTGACAGGGGTTGGGAGAGGGCATCCATGAAAAGTTGTAACTACAAGTAGGTCCTCCTGTAGATTTACAGCCCAAAGTGGGCCAAAAAAAATCTCAGGCTGTGATTATAGATTAAGGTGATCCTGAATTCGTTGTATCCTTGGACATATAATAGAAGTAACCATAAATATTCTCTGGAGAAAGAGATTTCATCCTAGACCTTAAATGCCCCACAACTGTTTTTCAAGTATAATAAACATCACCCATTCAAAAATAAACACACACATAAGAAAAGAAGGCACCATGAGTTAGAACCAAGAAAAATAATAGGCAGCAAAAACAAACTCATAAACTCTTCAAATATTTAAATTATCAGACAGACTATAAAATAAATAACTATTTTTAACAAAATAAAATGCTAAAGAACAGGATGTTTTTTAAATGTCCTAGAGATCTGAAAACAAGGCAAATAGAACTCCGCCAGGAATAAAAATATGCAATAACAAAAATTTGAATAATTAGAGGATTCTTTTCAAACAAATTTGACATAGCTGAAGATGCACTTAGTAAACTTGAAAATAGGTCAGAAGAAATTTTCTAGAATGCAGCACAGAGAGAAAAAGAGAATAAATTATGAATTCAATGACTATTAACAGACATAGAGGTACCAAGGCCTTCTTTCTGAACTCCATAAGACAAATACTCTCTCACATCAGGGTTCTCATACTTGTTACTCCTACTACCTGGAATGCTTTTTCCCCATATTTTTATGTGGCTAATGGCTGATCCCTTCTCATTATTGAGATTGCAGCTTAAATGCCATATTCCTGGACATATTCCTTCTATGGTGGTTTACTGAGTATTGGCTCACTCAACCAACAATCTGTCCTTAGCTTCCGGAAATACAGAGTCTAGAAAGCAAAAACAAAACAAAATGCTATATACTTCAGATTTCTTTTTACTTCTTCCTGAAGAGAATGAGGATTTACCAATTATACGCACTCCTGTGAGACTAGGTAAGCAGAAATGAGACAGAGGCTTCATCCTGTTGCCATATATGTTAGCAAAAGAAATCACGGATGTATGAAGATTGAGAAGCAATCGCAGTGGTTGGACTCAGATTTTCAGTGGCTAATCACCAATTTCATGAGTGTCAAGAGGCAACTATGGAAGAAGTGGCAGTGATTGTGGCAAGAGTGGCTTTGCGATCTCTGGATCACAACTATAATGATATACTCTCTCTCTTTGCTATTATTTAAAGAACAGATTTATTTAGATGTAATTCACATGCAACAAAATTTACACTGTAAAATGCACAATTCAGTGATTTTTAGTGGATTCTGAGCTGTGCCACCATCACCACTATCTATTCTAGAATATTTCCGTCATCATCAAAAGAAATCCTATATTCATCAGCAGTTACTTCACATTTCCTTCTATTCTCATCTCTTGGCAACCACTAATCTAATTTGTGTCCGTGGATTTTCCTATTCTGAGTATTTCATATAAATGGCATCAACATATGGCCTTTTGGTCTGGCTTCCTTCACTTAGCATAATATTTTCAACTTTCATCCATTTTGTTACATGTATCAGTATTTCATTTTTTATGGCATAATAATGTTCCAATTGTACGGATATATCACATTTTGTTTATCCATTGATTAGTTGATGGACATTGGATTATTTCCAAGCTGTGGCTATTGTCAGTAGAATAACACTCCTATAAACATTCATGTGCAAGTTTTTCTGTGGACATATGTTTTCAACTACTTTGGGTATGTATCTAGGAGTAGAATCAACGGACTATATGGTAACTCTATGTTTAAATTTTTAGGAACGGTCAGACTATTTTCTAAAGTGACTATAACATTTCACATTCTTATAAACAATATATAAAGGTCCCAATTCTCCACATCTTATCCAACACTTGTTACTGCCTGTTTTCTTGATGTTAGTCATTCTGGTACATGTGCCATGGTTTCTTATTGTAGTTTACATTTGCATTTCTCTAATGACTAATGACATTGAACATCTTTTCAGTTGCTTACTGGTTACTTGTATATTTTCTTTGAAGAAATATCTGTTCAAATTATTTCCCCATTTTTATTTGGGTCATTTAATTGATTATTTGTCCTTTTATTATTAATTTGTAAGTATACTTTACATACTCTGGATGTAAGTTATGTTATGAGATATATGATTTGCAAATATTTACTCCCATTAGATGGGTTTTCTTTTAACTTTCTTTATGGTGTCCTTTGAAGTACAAAATTTTTGAATTTTGATGAAATCCAATTTATCTTTTTGTTACTTTTGCTTTTGATTTTTTATATAAGAAACAATTGCTTTATCCAATGTCATGAAGACTTATACCTATGTATTCCCCTCAGAGTTGTTAAAAACAAAATTTCAACTCAGTAAATTTGAAAAACTTATTGGCTTTATTCAACAATTTGTGAACCAGGCAACGTCCTATTTGGCAAGTAGAGAGATACTCCAAGGAGTTGTACAAAATGGAAGGTTTTTATAGGAGGAAGGAGGATGGAATAAAGAATTTATTAGCAAAAGAAATGAAAGGATCCTTTCAGCTCAGGACATCTTCTTTTAAGGGGAAGGCAACAGGCATCATGCAGATTATCTCACTAGCATTAATCAGGAAATTTCAGATTGACTGTTTAAAAGGTCACATCCCTTGAATAGATTGAAACTGTAATTAAGTCTTGATTTGCTGCCATGGGGGAAAATGACTCCTTTTTGGCCTGTTAATTATTTTTTAACAGAGCTTTATAGTTTTAGCTCTTACATTTAGGTCTTTGGTCCATTTTGAGTTAATTTTTGTGTATAGTGTGAAGTAAGAGTCCAAATTACATTCTTTTGTATGTGGCTATCCAGTTGTCCTACCATAATTTCTTGGAAACATTCTTTATTCCTCCATTGAATTATCTTCTTGGCCTTGTCAAAAATCAACCAAAAATAATTGTATGGGTTTATTTCTGTACTCTCAATTCTATTCAATTGAGCTATATGTTTATACTTAGGTCTGTACCTCAATGTCTTATGTAGCTTTGCGGTAAAGTTTCAAATCAGGAAGCAAGAGTCCTCTGACTACATTCATCTTCTCAAGATTGTTTTCTTCTGGGTCCCTTGAATTTCAATATGAATTTTAGGATCAGTGTGTAAATTTCTGCAGAGAAGCCAGCTGGGAATTTGATAAAACCCTCAAGGTCCATATATGTTGTCACAAATGGCAGGATTTCCTTCTTTCTCATGGCTGAATAATATTTCATTGTGTGTGTATATATATATGTATATACATCACATCTTCTTTATCCATTCATCTGTTGATAAACATTTAGGTTTTTTCCATATCTTGGCTATTGTAAATAATGTAACAATAAATATGGCACTGCAGGTATCTCTTTGATATCCTGTTTTCATTTCCTCTGTGTTTATACCCAGGAGTGGAATTGCTGGATCATTTGGTAGTTCTTTGTTTAATTTTTTAAGGAACCTCCATACTATTTTCCATAATGGCTGAAGCATATTACATTTCTATTAACGGTGTACAAGCATTCCCTTTTCTCCACATCCTTGCCAACACTTATTATCTCTTGACTTGTTAATAGCCATTCTAGCACGTGTGAGGAGACACCTCATTGTGGTTTTAATTTGCATTTCTGTAATGATTAATGATGTTAAGCACCTTTTTATGTACCTGTTGGCCATTTGGATGTCTTCTTTGGAAAAATGTCTATTTAGTTGCTCTCAAAATTTTTAAATTGGATTGTTTGCTTTTTGTTATTGAGCTCTATGAGTTCTTTATATATTTTGGATATTAACTTCTTAACCAATATATGGTTTGCAAAAATTTTCCCCCATTCCATAGGTTGCCTTTTCATTTTGTTAAATGTTTACTTTGCTGTGCAAAGGGTTTTTAGTTTGATGTAGTCCCACTTGTTTATTTTTGCTTTTGTTGCTTATGCTTTTGGTGTCATACCCAAAAAAATCATTGCCCTGACTAGTGTCTAAAGAACTTCTTCCCTATGTTTCCTTCTAAATTTTTATGGTATCAGGTCTTATGTTTAAGTCTTTGATCCACCTCGTTATTTTTTGTGAATGGTGTAAGATAGAGGTCCCATTTAATTTTTCTGCATGTGTTTGTCCAGATTTCCCAACACCATTTATTGAAGAGACCATCATTTTCCATGGGGATTCTTGGCTCCCTTATCTAGTATTAGTTGACCATATATGCAGTGATTTAATTCTGGGCTCTCTGTTTTGTTCCATTGGCCTATGTGTCTATTGCCAGTATCATACCGTTTTTATTACTAGAGCTTTGTAGTATAGTTTGAAATCAGGAATTGTGTTACCTCTGGCTTTGCAGTGTCTCAGAATTGCTTTGCCTATTCATGGTCTTTTGTGGTTCCATACAAATTTTAGGATAGTTTTTTCTATTTCTGTGAAGAATATCATCGGAATTTTTATAGGGATTGTGTTGAATCTATAAATGGCTTTGGGTAGTATGGACATTTTAACAATATTAATTCTTCCAATCTATGAACACAGGTATCTTCCCATTTATTCGTGTTTTCAACGTCTTTCATCAAAATCTTATAGCTTTCAGTGACGTCAGCATCATGGCGGAGTGAGCTTTCCCGTGAATTCTTCCCCCACAAAATACAACAAAAGTAACAGCCACAGACCAACAACGGAATCCCAGACAGTCAAAAGTTGGAGCGGAGGGATCCACACTGCAGCACATCTGAGAGCGGAACGTGCTGGGCCCCCGGAGGAAGTGGGGAGAGGTAAGGAGAACTCCGCTCCCTCCCCATCAGATCAGCTATCCGGTCTGCGCGGCTCCCAGAGAGGGGGGAGGGGCGGCCCTCGGCGGGAAACTGTAGCTCTTCGGGCTCTCTCAGCCAGTGGGAAACTCCCGCACAGAGGGCTCAGAGGAGCCACAGGGCTACCATCAACATCTGAGCAACCCAGAGAGCGGATAAAGAGGGGCAAACGAGAAGCCTCCCATGTCAGGGACCCAGAGGGCAAAAGAGAGAGCTCCCCCCTCCCCGCAACCCGGAGTCTGCAGCTCGACCAGATCTAGCCGTCGGAGGCAGACCTGAATAAACTGGACTGGACCCGTGGATCGCAGTGGGGAAAAGAAACAAAACAAAACAAAACAAAACTGCGGATTGCAGCAGAAAAACTGGGGCAGAGCGCAGGGGGCTTAGACTACACAGCCCTTTACCACCAGACAGTGGCGGCAGGTGGAAATTGCAACCAGAGACTTCCAGGATGAGGAAAATCAAAACCAACACAGGAACCACAATGCAAAAATATATGAAATCACCAGACCAGAAACAAAATGACAAGCACCCAGAAATCAACCCCGAAGACACAGAAATCCATAAACTAAATGACAGAGATTTCAAAATAGCTATCATAAAAACACTCAACGAAATACGAGACAACACAGACAAACAATTCAATGAGATTAGGAGTTTCTTCACAAAAGAGATTGAAATCATAAAGAAAAACCAATCAGTGCTGATGGAGATGAAGAACACAATGGAGGAGATAAAGGAGAATCTGGAATCTTTAAAGAACAGAGCTGACAATATGGAGGAAAGAATTAGTACTTTAGAGGATAGGAATACAGATATACTCCAGATGGAAGAAGAGAGAGAACTAAGACTAAAAAGAAATGAAGAAAGACTCCGAGAAATATCGGACTCTATTAGAAAATGTAACATAAGAATTATAGGTATTCCTGAGGGAGAGGAGAGGGAAAGAGGAACAGAGAGCCTATTCAAGGAAATAATAGCTGAAAATTTCCCAAATCTGGGGAAGGAGCAGGAAATACCAGTAAGCGAAGCCAACAGGACTCCTATATATATTAACAGACAAAGGCCTTCACCACGACACCTAGTGGTAAGGCTAGCCAGGGTCAACGACAAAGAAACAATATTAAGGGCAGCTAGACAAAAGCAAAAAATAACGTACAAAGGAACTCCCATCAGGCTCTCAGCGGATTTCTCAACAGAAACTTTTCAGGCTAGAAGAGACTGGAATGATATATTCAAAATACTAAAAGACAAAAACTTTCAGCCAAGAATACTCTATCCAGCAAAAATATCCTTCAAATATGATGGAGAAATAGTAACTCTCCCAGATAAACAAAAGCTAAGGGAGTTCATGGCCACGAGACCGCCACTACAAGAAATACTCAAGAAGGCCCTCAGGCCTGAAAACAAGAAGAGAAAGGGAACACAAAGCTTGGAGTAAGGAGAAAAGTAGGTAGACAAAATCAGAGAAATAGTAGATCTTTACCGGAATAGGTTAGCAACCACTTAAACACTAAACTCAAAGATCAAAGGAAGAAATTCACCAAAAATAAATTTAACCTCATCACTGTAAACACACAGCCACAACACAAGATAGAATAAGGTATAACAAGAGCAACTTAGAAGGGGAAGAGGAAAGTGACTGAATTGACTTAGTATAAGGAAATAGGAGGCTATCAGATAATGGACTATCTCATACAGAAGATTTTTTGCCCAAACCTCAAGGTAACCACTAAACAAATAATCAAATGAAAACCACATATGATAAACAAAGAGAAAACTAGAAGAATCATAAGACAGAACAACCAAACTGAATTGGCAGTCCAAAACAAATGGGACAAGAAACAAAGGAAATGCAAAAGAACCAGAAAATAAGTGACAAAACAGCAACATTCAACCCTCATATTTCAATAATTACCCTAAATGTAAATGGATTGAACTCTCCAATCAAAAGATACAGAGTGGCAGGATGGATTAAAAAGCAAGACCCAACAATATGCTGCCTTCAGGAAACACATCTCAGCACTAAAGACAAGCACAGGCTCAGAGTGAAAGGATGGAAGACAATACTCCAAGCTAATGGCAAACAAAAGAAAGCAGGTGTTGCCATACTCATATCAGACAAAGTAGACTTCAAGATAAAACAGGTTAAGAAAGACAAAGAAGGGAAATATATAATGATAAAAGGGACACTCCATCAAGAAGACATATCACTTATAAATATATATGCACCCAACATAGGAGCACCAATGTACATAAAACAACTATTAACAAACCTAAAAGGAGAAATCAACAACAACACAATAATAGTAGGGGATCTTAACACCCCACTTACAGCAATGGATTGGTCATCCAGACAAAAAGTTAATAAAGAAATATTAGACTTAAATGAAAAACTGGACGAGATGGACCTAGTAGACATATACAGAGCACTCCACCCAAAAACAGCTGACTACACATTCTTCTCAAGCGCGCATGGAACATTCTCTAGGATAGACCATATGTTGGGAAACAAAGCAAGCCTCAATAAATTTAAGAAGATTGAAATCATAACAAGCATCTTTTCAGACCATAAGGCTATGAAACTGGAAATGAACCAGGAAAAAAAAATAGGGAAAGTGACAAAAATGTGGAGATTAAACAACATGCTACTGAACAACCAATGGATCATCGATGAAATTAAAGGAGAAATCAAAAACTATCTGGAAACAAACGAAAATGATAACATGCCATATCAAACCATATGGGACGCAGCAAAAGCGGTCCTGAGAGGGAAACTCATAGCGATACAAGCCCACCTTAACAAACAAGAAAAAGCCCTAATAGGCAACCTTAAATTACACCTAACAGAACTAGAAAAAGAAGAACAAACAAAGCCCAAAGCCAGCAGAAGGAGAGAAATAATAAAAATCAGAGCAGAAATAAATGATATTGAGACCAAAAAAACAGTAGAAAGGATTAATGAAACAAAGAGTTGGTTCTTCGAGAAGATAAACAAAATAGACAAACCCTTAGCCAGGCTAACTAAGAAAAAAAGAGAAAAGGCTCAAGTAAATAAAATTAGAAATGAAAGAGGAGAAATTACAACGGATACCATGGAAATACAGAGGATTATAAGAGAATACTATGAGAAATTATATGCCAACAAATTGGACAATCTAGAAGAAATGGATAAATTCTTAGACTTATACAACCTACCAAAATTGAACCAAGAAGAAATGGAGAATCTGAATAGACCAATCACAAGTAAAGAGATTGAAATAGTAATCAAAAACCTCCCAAAAAATAAAAGTCCAGGACCAGATGGCTTCTCCAGTGAATTTTACCAAACATTCAAAGAAGATTTAATACCCATCCTCCTCAAACTATTCCAAAAAATAGAGGAAGATGGAACACTTCCTGAATCATTCTATGAGGCCAACATCACCCTGATACCGAAACCAGACAAAGACAATACAAAGAAAGAAAATTACAGGCCAATATCGCTGATGAACATTGATGCAAAAATCCTCAACAAAATATTGGCAAACCGAATACAACAATATATTAAAAAGATCATACACCATGATCAAGTGGGATTTATACCAGAGACGCAGGGATGGTTCAACATCCGCAAATCAATCAACGTGATACATCACATCAACAAAACAAAGAATAAAAACCACATGATCATCTCAATAGACGCAGAGAAGGCATTTGACAAGATACAACATCCATTTATGATAAAAACTCTCAATAAAATGGGAATAGAAGGAAAGTACCTCAACATAATAAAGGCCATATATGACAAACCCACAGCTAACATCATACTCAACGGGGAAAGACTGAAAGCCATTCCTCTGAGAACAGGAACGAGGCAGGGCTGCCCACTCTCACCACTCCTGTTCAACATAGTACTGGAGGTTTTGGCCAGAGCAATTAGGCAAGAAAAAGGAATAAAAGGAATCCAAATAGGTAACGAAGAAGTGAAACTCTCACTATTTGCAGATGACATGATTGTATATATAGAAAACCCTAAAGAATCTGTTGGAAAACTGTTAGAAACAATCAACAACTACAGCAAAGTTGCAGGGTACAAAATCAATCTACAAAAATCAGTTGCATTTCTATATGCTAATAATGAACTAACAGAAAGAGAGCTCAAAAAGATAATACCATTTACAATTGCATCAAAAAGAATAAAATACCTAGGAATAAATCTTACCAAGGAGGTGAAGGACCTATACAATGAGAACTACAAGACATTATTGAGGGAAATCTACGATGACATAAAGAAATGGAAAGATATCCCATGCACGTGGATTGGAAGAATAAACATAGTTAAAATGTCTATATTACCTAAAGCAATCTACAGATTCAATGCAATCCCAATCAGAATCCCAATGACATTCTTCACAGAAATAGAAAAAAGAATACTAAAATTTATATGGGGCAACAAAAGACCCCGAATAGCTAAAGAAATCCTAAAGAAAAAGAACAAAGCAGGAGGCATCACAATTCCTGACTTCAAAACATACTACAAAGCAATAGTAATCAAAACAGCATGGTACTGGTACAAAAACAGACACACAGATCAATGGAACAGAATTGAAAGCCCAGAAATAAAACCACACGTATACGGACAGCTAATTTTCGACAAAGGTGCTAAGGACATGCAATGGAGAAAGGAAAGTCTCTTCAATAAATGGTGTTGGGAAAACTGGACATCCACATGCAAAAGAATGAAAGTGGACCATGTGCTATCGCCATTCACAAAAATTAACTCAAAATGGATCAAAGACCTGAAGGTGAGACCTGAAACTATAAAACTCATAGAAGAAAATATAGGCAACACACTATTTGACATTGGGTTTAAAGGAATCTTTTCGGATGACATGCCTACCCAGACTAGGGAAACTAAAGAAAAAATAAACAAGTGGGACTTTATCAGACTAAAGAGCTTTTATAAGACAAATGAAACCAGAATCAAGATGAACAAACAACCAACCAGCTGGGAGAGAATATTTGCAAAACATACATCTGACAAGGGGTTGATCTCCATAATATATAAAGAACTCACACAATTGAACAACAAAAAAACAAACAACCCGATCAAAAAATGGGCAGAGGAAATGAAGAGACACTTCTCCAAGGAAGATATACAGATGGCCAATAGGCACATGAAAAGATGCTCAACATCACTAATCATCAGGGAAATGCAAATCAAAACAACACTAAGATACCACCTCACGCCCGTTAGAATGGCTATAATCACCAAGACAAAAAACAACAAATGTTGGAGAGGATGTGGAGAAACAGGAACCCTCATACACAGCTGGTGGGAATGCAAATTGGTGCAGCCTCTATGGAAAACGGTATGGAGATTCCTCAAAGAATTAAAAATAGAGATGCCCTATGATCCAGCCATCCCACTACTGGGAATCTATCCAACGCACCTGAAATCAACAATCCAAAGAGGCTTATGCACCCCTATGTTCATTGCAGCATTATTCACCATAGCCAAGAAGTGGAAGCAACCTAAGTGTCCCTCGACTGACGATTGGATTAAGAAAATGTGGTATATATATACAATGGAATACTACTCAGCCATAAAAAAAGACAAAATCGTCCCATTTGCAACAACATGGATGGGCCTGGAGCGTATTATGTTAAGTGAAATAAGCCAGAAAGAGAAAGACAAACACTGTATGATCTCACTCATATGTGGAATATAAACCAACACATGGACAGAGAAAACTGGACTGTGGTTACCCGGGAAGTGGGGGTGGGGGGTGGGCACAAGGGGTGAAGGGAGTCATATATGGGGTGATGGACAAACAAAAATGTACAACCCAAAATTTCACAATGTTAGAAACCATTAAAATATCAATAAAAATCAAAAAAAAAAAATCTTATAGCTTTCATTGTACAGATCTTTCACTTTGTTGAATTTATTCCTTAGTATTTTACTTTTTTGATGCTATTGTGAATGAATAGTTTTTTCTTTTTCGGATATTTTGTTCTTAGTGTATAGAAATTCAGCTGATTTATGTGTGTTGATATTATATCCTGCAACTTTACTGAATTCTTTATGTAGTTCCAAAAGTTTTTTGCTTGAGTCTTTAGAGTTTTCTATGTATAACATCATACCATCTGCAAATAAGGACAATTTTATATCTTCCTTTCCAATTTGGATGCCTGTTATTTCTTTGTCTTACCTAATTGCTCTAGCTAGGACTTCCGGTACTATATTGAGTAAGAGCGGTGAGAGTGGTCACCCTTGTCTTATTACTGATCTTAAAGGAAAAACTTTCAATTTCTCACCATTCAATATAATGTTACTGTGGGTTTGTAGAATTTGGCTTTTATTATATTGAGGTATGTTCTTTCTAGATCT
This sequence comes from Diceros bicornis minor, assembly GCF_020826845.1. NCBI lineage: Eukaryota > Metazoa > Chordata > Mammalia > Perissodactyla > Rhinocerotidae > Diceros > Diceros bicornis. The sequence goes on along the minus strand of NC_080781.1, from coordinate 75,666,808 downwards.
AGTTTGTTCAGGGTTTTTATCATTAAAAGATGTATTTTGTCAAATGTTTTTTCTGAATCTATTGAAATAATCATATAATTTTTATCTCATGCTATTAGTGTTGTGTATCTTAATTGATTTTCCTATGTTGAACCATCCTTGCATACCAGGAATAAATCCCACTTGGTCATGGTGTATGATCCTTTTAACATATTGCTGAATTTCATTTGCTAATATTTTTTTGAGAATTTTTTTCATGTATATTCATCAGGGATATTGGTCTATACTTTTCTTTTGTTACAGTGTCCTTATCTGGGTTTGGTATCAGTGTAATGCTGGCCTCATAAAATTAGTTTGGAAATGTTCCCTCCACTTCAAAATTTTGGAAGAGTTTAAAAAGGATTACTGTTAATTATTCTTTAAATATTCAGTAGAATTTACTAGAGAAGTCATCTTCTGGGGTTTCCACTGAGAGATTTTTGAGTACTGATTCAATCTCCTTACTCATTACTAGTTTGTTCAGATTTTCTATTTCTTCCTGATTTAGTTTTTGAGGTTGTATTTTTTTAGTAATTTATCCATTTCTTCTAGGTTATCTAATTTTTTAGTATATAATTGTTCATAGTAGTCTTTTGTGATCCTTTGTGTTTCTGTAGTATCAGTTGTAATGTCTCCCCTTTAATTTCTGATTTTATTTATGTCTTTTTTTGTTAGTCTAGATAAAGTTTTATTAATTTTATCTTTTTGAAAAACCAGCTCTTAGTTTAGTTGACTTTTTTCCTATTGTGCTCTGGTCTCTATTTCACATAGTTCCACACTGATTTTTGTCATTTCCTTCCTTATGCTAAATTTGTTCTTACTTTGTTCTTCTTTTTCTAGTTCTTTATGATATAAAGTTAGGTTGTTTATTTGAGATCTTTCAATTCTCCGTTTTTTAAGGCTGTACAGGAGTCCTTTGTACTATCTTTTAAATTTTTCTATAAGTTTATAATTATTTGAAACTAAAATAATAACAAAAAAAGAAAACAGAAAACCAAATTAGAGTCCAAGATTAGAGGTGAGAGGTCTGAGTATGCTCAGGGAGATATTGGTCTTATTTACCCATGAATTTGAACTGTTGTGGTAAGTGCCACTGCTGGCATATGGGCAGCAGTAATAATCAGCCTCATCCTCAGGCTGGAGCACAGAGGTGTTCAGGGAGGCTGTGTTGTTGAATATGGAGCCAGAGAAGTGCTCAAGGATCCCTAAGGGCTGAGTATTTAAATTATAAATTAGTAGTTGGGGGCCATTCCTGGGCACTGTTGGTACCAGGAGACAAGGTTATACCCATAATATTGCTGCTGCTTCTGGAGCTGGAGATGGTGACCAACTTTCCAGGATTGCCAAATGCTGAGGGAGGCTGAATCAGGACAGACCGGGCCCAGGTTCCCACGTGCTACATGGAGGGTCCAGATATACACGTGTGAGGGATGCTGTGGAGGGAACAAGCATCACGGTCCAGGAGCCAAAGTCCTGGATCTTGATTCTGCTTCTCCTCACTCTGCCCTTTCCATTCTTGAGCAACACACTTGTCCTTTCTGACTCTGATTCTCAACCTGAAAAATGAAGACTATTAATTACACTGCCCATGGTAGGTGACTGTGGAGAGATTGATCAAAGAGGAAAGTGCAGGTTTGTGAATGAGACATTTCATTGTACACAAAAGGGGTAAACTTTATATTATCCAAGATCCCATTCCACTTTATCTTTGATTTTTTGTGTGATCATAGACCTGTGTTTTTTCCTGTTTCTCTGTTGTCTTCTACCTCACCACTTTCACAGGCCATAATAAAAATGACCTCTTTTCCCTGGAACACTGAAGAAAGAGAACCATTGTGAAAATATTTCTTCCTGTTTCTTTCCTCAAAAAGATTTTAAAACTTATTTTCAACTTTCCCTTTTTTCCATTGCATGTGTTAAAGTTGATTTAATTTTCCAAATTAAAAATAATATCATGTTTGGGCTCTATTTAAGATGCCATAGGCATACTCCACCATTTCTCCCAAAGAATGCTCCTGGGAACCTGGAGTGAATGTAGCAAGCAGCTCTTTGAGTTAGAAAAATAAATCATAAAACATAGTTTGGAGGAGACATCAACATTTGAAATAACATGAAACCAGTGGTGAGTTTCCTATTTTTCCGTCAATGTTCCATGACCTGCACTCAAGGCAGCTGGGAATCTGGAAGGGGTATCAATGTGAGACAAAAAGAGCTCCAAGAAAGTCCTCTTGTTCTGGAGTGAAATATGAGAAAGGAGATCACTGCATTATCTTAGAGCACTGTCTTAGTGCTCAGAGCAAGATTGCATATCTGTGTTTTCTTTTCCTTTATCTCTCTCAGATTCTACACCCCAGTCTCCAGGAAAGCTACTATAGTGACAGGAATGTTTTGGTATGTTGTGCTTTTATTTTAACTGGTTTCAACATGTTTCTTGATCTTCCTTTTGATTTCTTTTCAACCCATTGGTTGCTCAGGAGTGTTTTGCTTAGTTTCCACTGGCTTGTGAATTTTCCAGCTCTCCTCTTATTGCTTCATACTATTGTGTTTGGAAAAGATACTTGATATGATTTCAATCTTTTTAAATTTGCTAATACTTGTTTTGTGGCCTATCATATGATCTATCCTGATGAATGTTCTGAGTGAACTTGAAAATAATGTGTATTTTGATGCCGTTGGATGGAATGCTCTGTATATATTTGTTAGGTCCATTTGGTCTAATGTATTGTTCAAGTCCAACATTTCATTGTTGATTTTCTGTCTGGATGATCAATCTATTGCTAAAATTAGAGTACTGAACTTCTCTACTATTATTAAATTATTGTCAATTTCTCTCTTTGGATCTATTAGCATTTGCTTAATATGTTTAGTGATCCAAATTTGAGAGTATCTATTTTTGTTTGTTATATCTTCTTTCAATTCTTGATGAATTGAACCCTTTATCATTATATAATGACCTCTTTTGGCCCCTGTTACTGTTTTTGGCTTAAAGTCTATTTTATCTGATATAAGTACAGTTACCTCTACTTTATTTTGGTTTCTACTTGCACGGAATGTCTTTTCCTATCTCTTTGCTTTGAAACTATGTGTGTCCTTAAAGCTGAAGTGAGTTTCTTGTTGGCAGCATATAGTTGGGTCTTTTTTCAATCCATCCAGACATTGTGATTTTTGATTGGTAAATTCAATGCATGTACACTTAAGAGTAATTATTGATATGTAAGGACTTACTAATGCCATATTATTAATTACTTTCTGGCTGTTTTCTAGTTTCATTGTTTCTTTTTTCCTCTGTTACTGCCTACCTTTGTAAATTGGTGATTTTTTTTGGTGATATACTCTGATTTCCCCTTCTTTATCTTTTAGAATCTACTGTAGGCTTTTGCTTTGTGGTTACCATGACGTTTAAATAAAACATCTTATAGATAAAGCAATCCATTTTAAGCTGAAAGCAACTTAACTTTGATCACATACAAATGCTCTATGCTTTTACTCCCCACTTTTTTATATATTTGATGTCAAAATTTATCTCTTTTCATATCCTGTATTTGTTAACAAACTATAGTAGCTGTAGTTATTTTTAATGTTTTTCCTTTAACATTTATACTGTAATTAATTGGTAAACAAAACAACCTAGTACAAATGTAGTTTTCTAAATCTGACTGTACATTTACTTTTACTAGTGTTTTGTATACTTTTGTGCATTTTCATGTTGCTATTTGGATCTTTTAATTTCAGGTGGAGAACTCATTTCAGCATTTATTGTGAGGCAGGTCTACTGGTGACGATTTCCTTCAGCTTTTCTTTGTATAGGAAAGTTTTTATTTCACCCTTGTACATGAAGAATAACTTTGCTGGATAGAGTATTCTCTGCTGTCAATTCTTTTCTTTCAGCACTTTGAATATGTCATTCCACTGTCTCCTGGCCTGTAGGGTTTCTGCCGAGAAGTCTTCTGGTATATTAATGAGGGTTCCTTTGCAAGCTATAATCTTTTTTTCTCTGGCTGCTTTTATGATTCTCTCCTTTTTTTTTTTTGTTTTAATTTTTCTTTCTGACAGTATCATTATAATATGTCTTGGACAAAGTCTTTTGTATTGTGATAATGAGGTGATCTATTAGCCACATAAATGTGGATATCCAAGTCTCTCCCCAGGTTTGATAAGTTCTAAATATTATTTCTTTGAAAATATTTCATTAAAGTACTTTTTCTTTAAAAAAACTTTCTGCCCCCTTCTCCTTCTCTTCTCCTTCTGGAACTACAATTTTTGTGATGGTATTACATAGATTATTTATGCTTTCTTTACTCTTTCAATCTTTTTTCTTTGTTCTCCTATCCTTATATCAAAGTTCCTAACCTTCAGATTACATATTCTAACTTCCATTTTGTCTGTTCTGTTGAAGGTACTCTCTACTGCATTTTTCATTTCATACTTTGAATTCTTCAGCTCCAGAATTTCTAGGTTCTTTTTTATTATTTCTATCTCTGTTAAATTTCTCATTTTTTAATCTATGGTTTTCCTTATTTCTTTGAATTGTCTTTCTGTGTTTTCTTGTACCTCATTGAGTTTCCTAAAGACAACAATTTTGAATAATTTATCAGCTAAATAGCAAAATTCTGTGTCTTTAAATTTATTTAGTGGAGGATTATTTTTATCTTTTAGTCATGACATGTTTCCTTGGTCCTTTATCTTCCTTGGAGTTTTGCTTGGCTATTTTTCCATTTAAACATGCAGATATCTCCACAAATATTTCCTAATTGTCTTTGGGTGGGAGATATTTTTCGTTGGTCCTGCCTATATCTAAGGTTATCTCCAACTTTGTATGGATATACCTGTTCCACATTCCTTGGTACTTTTGGCTGAATTCTTATGCTTGGATGTTTTCTCTCATTCTTACAATTCACCAGGCTGGCTGCATGAAACCTCTCTTTTGTTTTTCAGGAAGTAGTGCTACAGCTCAAGTTTATGATTTCTCCCTTAACCACAGACCCTGGCCTGTTTTCTGAGGGCAATCCCTGTCTAACAGAGCTGGCTCTTGCTGTTGTACTTAGAAGTCTGCAGAAGGGGGCACAAAGTGGAGAGAGGTGTGGATTTAGCACTTGGTATATTGGGGTTGCCCATGGGTCAGCTGGGGAGATCCTCACCTGAGGTTCACCCAGTGGCTCAAGGGCATGTTTCCTGGCGGAGTCCTAAACACAGTCAGCAGGAATTGCATCCTTTTAGCGTCCTTTGATATTCTTATCTGCCTCCATTCCAATCTCCTTCCTCCCCTCAGGTCCCACTTCAATACTCTGGCGCTATGGGGGAGAAATGGGTTTCTCTAGCATTCCACACAGCTGGGGAAGCCAGGCATTCACTCAATGATCTCCCATTCACCTGCAGCAGAAGTCGCCTCTGTCTAGTTCAGCCCCATGCTGTGTCACCTTGTGGGAGAGGTGGCATTGGCAAAGTTACCTTCTCCAATGCATTCAGATTCATATATATTTTTGCTCCAACAGAGGGCTAGAATTTCTTTTTGGGAAGGCTGGACTTCTACAAAGTCTTTCTTGTCCATGGGTGTCTAGCAAAGACTGAACTCTATGGGTTTTCCCCAACTACTGTCAAGAGGGGTTGGGGTTGATTTACTGCTTTCTGCTGGTTCCACAGCCTGTAACAAGGTCTGTCTGCCTACTACCCAGTACACAGACGGATGATACTCCTCCTGGGTCCCTTTGCATATGCTATTGGTTCCCACAACTCTCATAGGAGTATTTTTTTGTGGATGGATACTCATTCTTACTTGCTAAAAGGAGGGATAAAAAGTAGGGATGTGTTATACCTCCATAATCCTGACATCACTCTCCATTCTTGAATTTTTAATTTTTGTACATTCAGTATTGTTAATCATAAGCACAGTGCTGTACAGCAGATCTCTGGAACTTTCCTATCTTGCATGCTTAAACTCTAAATACATTGAACAGCAATTCCTCTTTATACCCTTTGCTCCAGCCCCTGGCAGCCACCATTTTACTTTCTGTTTCAATGAGTTTAACTATATTAGATTCCCAATATAAGTGATGACATAAAATTTATTTGTCTTTCTCTCTCTGGCTTATTGCACTTATAATAATGCCGTCTAAATTCATTCATATTGTCCCAAATGACAGAATTTATTTCTTTTTTATGGCTGAATAATTTTCCTTTGTATGTATATATGACTTTTGTATACATTCATTCATTGACAGATTATTTCCTTTTATTGGCTGTTGTGAATAATGTTGCAATGAACATGGGAGTTTAAAAATCACTTTGAGAAACTTATTTCAATTCTTCTGAATAGATACCCAGAAGTGAGATTGCTGGATCCTATAGTAGTCTATTTTTAGTTTTTAGAGGAACCTCCATACTGTTTTATGTAGTGACTACACCATTTTACATTCCCACCAACAGTACACAAAGGTTCCAATTTTTCCACATACTCACCAACATTTGTTATTTTCTTTTCTTTTTTTGTTATATATAATAATGTCCATCTTAACTGGCGTGATGTGATACCTAAATGTGGTTTTGACTTGTATTTCCTTTTTTACTGATGTTGAAGATCTTTTCATATACCTGTTGACCATTTGCATATTTCTTTGGAGAAATGTCTATTAAATTCCTTTGGGCATTTTTTAATCAGGTTGTTTCCTTGCTGTTGAGCTGTAGGGATTGCTTACATATATTGGAAATTAACCCCTTACCAGATATATGGTTTGCAAATATTTTTTCCTATTCTGTAGCTTGTCTATTCACTCTGTTGGTTGTTTTCTTTACTATGTAGAAGCTTTGTAGTTTGATGTAGTCACACTTGTTTATTTTTGCTTTTGTTGCCTGTGCTTGTTGTGTTATACCCAAGAAATTATTGCCAAGAACAATGTTATAAATATTTTCACCTATGTTTTTGTCTAGGAGTTTTATAATTTCAAGTCTTGTGTTTAAATCTTTAATTCATTTTAAGAGGATTTTTGTGTATAGTGAAATCCAAGGGTCCAGTTTTGTTCTTTTGCATGTGGAGATTTAGTTTTCCCAGCATCATATATTGAAGAGACCATTCATTTCCCATTGTGTAGTCTTAGAAGCCTTGTTGAAAATTACTTGACCATGTATGTGTGGGTATATTATTGTGTTCTCTAATTTGTTCCACAGCTCTATGTTTCTCTTTATGCCAGTACAATACTGTTTAACCTATTGTAGCATTGAAATCAGGAAGTGTGAGGCCTCTAATTTTGTTTTTTCTCAAGATTATTTTGGCTATATGGGGTCCATTGTGGTTTCATATGAATTATAGGGATTTTTTTTTTCTGTTTCTGTAAAACATGCTTTTGCAATTTCATTAGAAATTGCATTGAATCTATAGATTGCTTTGTGTACTATGGATATTTTAAAAATCTTCAGTCTTGTAATCCATGAACATGAAATAACTTTCCATTTATTTGTGTCTTATTTTCTTTCAGCAATGTTTTGTGGTTTTCAGTGTGTCTTTCCCCGCCTTGGATAAGTTTATTCCTAAGTATTTTATTATTTTTGGTGCAACTGAAAATGGGACTTTCTTAATTTTATTTTTAGATTTTTCATAGTTAGCATATTAAAATGCAAATAATTATTATGTTAATTTTTATTCTGCAATTTTATTGAATTTGTTTATTAACTCTAATAGTTTTTTGTGGAATATTTATAATTTCCTAGGTATATGAACATGCCATTTGTGAACAGAGAGAATTTTAGTTCTTCCTTTTGATTTGCATGCCTTTTATTTCTTTTTCTTGCCTAATTGCTCTGGCTAGGATTTCCAGGGCTATGTTGAATAGAAGGTGTAGGAATGAGCATCCTTCTTAGTTCCTGATCTTAGAGGAAAAGCTTTCATTTTTTCACATGAAATACGTACATGGTGGGCTTTTCATGTATGGCCTTTATGTTGGAGTAATTTCTTTCCATTCCTGGTTTAACTGTTTTTATCATGAAAGGGTGCTGAATTTTGTCAAATGCTTTATCTACATGTATTGAGATCATCATGTGATTTTCATTCTTCATTCTGTTAATGTGGTGTATCATGCTGATTGATTTTCATATTTTAAAACATTTCTGCATCTCACAGATAAATCCCATTTGTCATGGTGTATGATCTTTGTAATGCACTGTTGAATTCGATTTGCTAGTATTTTGTAGGGAATTTTTGAATTTGTACTCAACAGGGATATTTTCCTGTCATTTTTTTTTTCTCGTAGTGTCTTTTTCTCATTTTGGTATCAGGCTAATGCTGTCCTCATAAAATGAGTTTGGAAATGTTCTCTTCTTTTCAATTTTTTCCAAATTTGAGAAAAATTAGTGTGAATTCTTTTTTAAACATTTGTTAGAACTCACTGGTGAAGCCATCTTGTTCTGGGCTTTTCTTTGTTGGAACGTTTCTGATTACTGATTCATTCTCTTACTAGTTATAAGTCTACTCAAATTTTCTATTTCTTTTTTTTTTTTTTTGTGAGGAAGATCAGACCTGAGCTAACATCTGATGCCGATCCTCCTCTTTTTTCTGAGGAAGACTGGCCCTGAGCTAACATCCGTGCCCATCTTCCTCCACTTTATATGGGACGCCACCACAGCATGGCTCGACAAGCAGTGCGTCGGTGCATGCCCAGGATCCGAACTGGTGAACCCTAGGCCGCTGTAGTGGAGCGTGCACACTTAACCGTTTGCGCCACTGGGTTGGCCCCCAAATTTTCTATTTCTTTATGATTCAGTCTTCATAGATTGTATGTTTCTAGGAATTTATCCATTTTACTATATTATCTGATTTGTTGGCATATAATTATTCATACTAGTCTCCTATGATACTTTGTATTTCAGTGGCAACATTTGTAATGTATCCCCTTCCATCTGATTTTATTTTTTGACTCTATCTTTTGTTTTTAGTTAATCTAGTTAAAGATTTGTCAATTTTGTCAATCTTTTCAAAAGATTCTCTCTTTTGTTGAGTTTTATAATTGTTTTTCTATTCTCTAGCTCATTTATTTCCGCTCTAATCTTTATTATTTATTTCCTTGTGCTACTTTTGTATTTAATTTGTTCTTTCTCTAGTTTCTTTAGTTTTAAATTTAGGGTTTTTTTATGTGAGATATTTCTTATTTTTCAAGTAGATGTTTATTGCTATTAACTTTCCTCTTGTTATTTCTTTTACTGCATCTTATAAGTTTTAGTATGTTGTATATTTGTTTCTCTTTGTCTTAGAGACTTTTGTAATTTCTCTTTTGATTTTGTTTGACACATTGGTTTTTCAGACATGTGTTTTTTACTTTCAACTTAGTGAATTTTTCAGTTTTACTCCTACTATTTTGTGGTTTAATTCCTTTGTTATTGGAAGACATAATTCATATCGTTTCAATTTTCTTAAATTTGTTAATAGTTGTTTTGTGACTTAATCTGGGAAGTAACACCATATTAATAATATTAAGTCTTCTCATCCATTAATATGAGATATTGTTTTATGTTATTTAGATCCATTTCATTTATTTAGATCTTCTTTAATTTTTTAACAATGTTTTGAAGTTTCATTTTGTAAGTTTTGTACTTCTTTTGCTAAATATACTCAACTATTTTATACTATTTTAAATGGAATGGTTTCTTTAATTTAATTTTTGGATTGTTATTACAAGTGTTTGAAACGCAAGTTATTCTTTTGTATTGATCTTATATTCTGCAACCATGTTCAACTTATTATTAGTTCTAATAGTTTTTAGGGAATACCTTAGGATTCTCTATATATAAGAGCATGTCTTCCAGGAATAAAGATAACTTTTTTCTTTCAATATGGATACCTTTTATTTCATTTTTCCTCCATAATATCCCTGGCTAGAGCTTCTAGTCATGTTAAATAGAAACAGTGATAGTGGAATTCCTTATTTTCTTCCTATTTTTATGGGAAAAACACCATTTTACCCCTAAGTTAGATTTTACCTATAAATTTTCTATAGATGCATTATATGTGGATTGGAAAGTTATCTTCTATATCAAGTTTGATGAATTTTTTTATCATGAAATGGTTTTGAAATTTGTCATTTTTCTGCAACTATTGCAAAGATCATGTGTCCTTTATTCTTCTAATATGACATATTACATTGATTGATTATTATATGTTGAACCAATCTTGCAATCCTGAGATAAATCCTACTTGGTCATGTTGATTATCCTTTTTATATGTTGTTGAATCTGGTTTGCTACTGTTTTGTTAGTGAATTTTACCTCTATATTCATAAAAGATACTGCTTTGTAGCTTTATGTCCTTGTGATAAGTTAGGAAATGGTCTAAACTTTTCTTTGTTTTGTAAGTTTGTGAAAGATTGGTATTAATTCTTCTGTAGACACAGAGTAGAATTCACCAGTGAATCATCTGGACGTGAGATTTTATTTGTGGGAATTTTGGATTACTCATTATTTATAGAGCTCAATTTATATTTTCTATTTCTTTCTGAGTCACTTTCATTTGTTTATGTCTTTCTAGGCATTTGTTCTTTTCGCATAGGTAATCTAATTTTTTGGCAAACAATTGTTCATACTATTACCGTACAATCCCTTTTACTTCAGTAACATTTGTAGTGAAGTTCCCTCTTTCATTCTTGATTTTGTAATGTGGATCTTACTTTTTTCTTAGTCAGTCTATCTAAATATTCTCAATTTTGTTGTTCTTTCAAAATAACAAACTTTTTATTTCATTGATTTTCTCTATTGTTTTACTAGTCTCTGTTTCATTTAATTTTGCTGTAATCTTTATTATTTCCCTCTTTCAACTTGCTTTGGGTTTAATTTTAACTTCCTTTTCCAGTGTCTTCAAGTGAAAAGTTATCAATTTGAGATCTCCCATATTTTTAATATACGTGCTTACAGCTATTAATTTCTCTCTAAGTACTGTTTTCACTGTATCCCATAAGTTTTTGTTTATATTTTGTTTTCATTTTGATTCATTTCAAAATATTTTTAATTTATCTTGGGATTTTTTCTTTGATCCTTTGGTTATTCAGAAGTGTTTTGTTTAATAACAATATACTTATAAAATTTCCCAGATTTTCTTCCATTATTGATTTCTAGTTGAATTCAATTGATATCAGAGGACACAATTTTTATCAATTGAATCATTTTATTTATTTTTTTAGGTATACAATTTTTATTAAAAACTTAAATGCAAAACTTGGCCTTATAATTAAGAAAAATTGGAGCAGATACAATAGAAAACACTTTCTCACAAATTATGCAGTTTTAGTGAGATTCATAACTGTAATTTTGCTATTATAATAAAATCAAGAATAGAACTCAAAGTTATATAGATTTTAAATGTCTGCATGTTTTACATGAACTATGTATTTGGTAATAAATTATATTGAAAAGTGAACAATTTATTTAATTATTTATACTTTAATGTCTAAAATATTTAGTATAACTTCTATACTAATATAACATTTTCTTAGCTTAAAAAATTACTTGGTCAGCACTTCCCGCCTGATATACAGGGCTCAACTAGTTCTGACATTAAGATTAATTTCCATAATAAGGATGATAGCTGAATTCTCTAAAACCCAATATTCCTATTAAAATCGACTTCTCCATCCCCCAAATTATAAGTTAAAGACAATCTTTCTGTTTGCCAGCAATTACCTGGCATTTCAGAAGCTGTTATTAGTTCTTTTTTGTTTGTTTGTTTTATTTTGTTTCTTCTTTTTTTATTGTGGTAACATTGGGTTATAACATTGTATAAATTTCGAGTGTACATCATCATACTTCTATTTCTGTATAGATTACATCATGTTCTCGTGTTCACCACCCAAATAATAATTACAATCCATCACCACATACATGTGCCTAATTATAACTTTGCCCTCCTCCCTCCCTACTTCCACTCTGGTAACCAACAATCCAACCTCTGTTTCTATGTGTTTGTTTGTTGTTGTTATTATCTACTACTTAATGAATGAGATCATATGGTATTTGACCTTCTTCCTCTGACTTATTTCACTTAGCATATACCCTCAATGTCCATCTGTGTTGTCACAAATGGCTGGATTTCATCATTTCTTATGGCTGAGTAGTATTCCATTGTGTATATATACCACAGCTTCATTATCCATTGATCCCTTGATGGGCATTTAGGTTGCTTCCAAGTCTTGGCTATTGTGAATACACTGCAAAGAACACAAGGGTTCGTGTATCTTTACGCATTGGTGTTTTCAAGTTCTTTGGATAAATACCCAGCAGTTGAATAGCTGTTTCCTATGGTAGTTCTATCCTTAATTTTTTGAGGAATCTCCATACTGTTTTTCATAGTGGCTGCACCAGTTTGCACTCCCACCAGCAGTGTATGAGAGTTGTCTTCTCTCCACAACCTCTCTAACACTTGTTGTTTCCTGTCTTGTTAATTATGGTGACTCTGATGGGCGTGAGGTGATATCTCATTGTAGTTTTATTTGCATTTCCCTAATAGTTAATGATTTTGAACATCTTTCATGTGCCTGTTGGCCATCTGTATATCTTCTTTGGAGAAATGTCTATTCAGGTCTTTTGGCCATTTTTTAATCAGTTTGTTAGTTTTTCCTTGTTGAGATTTATGAGTTCTTTATATATTTTTGAGATTAACCCCTTATCAGATATATGGTTTGCATATATCTTCTCTTAATTGTTAGGATGTCTTTTGATTTTGTTGATGGTTTCCTCTGCTGTGCTGAAGCTTTTTAGTTTGATGTAGTCCCGTATGTTTGTTTTTTCTATTGTTTCTCTTGCTCAGTCAGACATGGTGCTCGAAAATAAGTTGCTAAGACCAATGTTGAAGAGTGTACTGTCTATGTTTTCTTCTAGAAGTGTAATTATTTCAGGGCTTACATTCAAGTCTTTAATCCATTGAGGTAATTTTTGTGTATGGTGTAAGATAATGGTCTGCTTTCATTTTTTTGCGTGTGGCTGTCTACTGTACAACACCATTTGTTGAAGGGACTTTCCTTTCTCCATTGTACGTTCTTGGCTGCTTATCAAAAATTAGCTGTTCATAGGGGTGTGGGATTATTTCTGGGCTCTCAACTCTATTCCATTGATCTGAATGTTTGTTTTTGTGCCAGCACCATGCTATTTTGGTTACTATTGCTTTGTAGTATATTTTGAAATCATGGAGTATGATACATCCAGCTTTGTTTTTTTTTTCTCAGGATTCCTATTCGGGGTCTTCTGTTATTCCATATAAATTTTAGGATTCTTTGTTCTATTTCTGTGAAAAACGTTGTTGGAACTTTGATAAGGATGGCATTGAATCTACAGATTGTTTGAGGAAGTATGGACATCTTAACTATGTTAATTGTTCTAATCCAAGTGCAACAAATATCTTTCCATTTCTTTGTGTCTTCTTCAATTTCTTTCAGCAACGTTTAATAGTTTTCAGTGTACAGATCTTTCATCTCTTCGGTTAAGTCTATTCCTAGATATTTTATTCTTTTTCTTGCAATTGTAAGTGGCATTGTACTCTTAATTTCTCTTTCTGCTACTTCATTGTTAGTGTATAGCAATGCAACTGATTTTTGTATGTTGATTTTGTATCCTGCAACTTTACTACATTCATTTATTACTTCTAATAGTTTTTTGGTGGATTCTTTAGGGTTTTCTAAGTACAAAATCATGTCATCTTCAAAGAGTGACAGTTTGACTTCTTCCTTTTCAGTTTTGATCTCTTTTATTTCTTTTTCTTGCTTGGTTGCTCTGGCTAGGACTTCCAATACTGTGTTAAATAGGAGTGGTGAGAGTGGGCATCCTTGCCTGGTTCCTGTTCTTAAATGGATAGCTTTCAGTTTTTCACCATTGAGGATGATATTAGCTGTGGGTTTCTCATATATGACCTTTAATATGTTGAGGTACTTTCTTTCTATACCCATTTTATTGAGATCTTTTTTCATAAATGGATGCCGTGTCTTGTCAAATGCTTTGTCTGCATCTATTAGAGATGATCATGTGATTTTTATTCTTCATTTTATTAATGCGGTTTATTACATTGATTGATTTGCCAATGTCGAACCATCCCAACATCCCTGGGATAAATCCCATTTGATCATGATGTGCCATCTTTTTAAGGTATTCTTGTATGTGATTTGCCAGTATTTTGTTGAAGATTTTTGCATTGATGTTCATCAGTGATATTGGCCTGTAATTTTCTTTTTTTGAGTTGTCCTTGTCTGGTTTTGGTATCAGGGTAATTTTGGCATCGTAGAATGAGTTAGGGAGCTTCCTCCCCTCCTCAATTTTTTGGAAGAGTTTGAGAAGGATAGGTATTATATCTTCTTTAAATGTTTGGTAGAATTCACCAGGGAAGCCGTCTGGTCCTGGACTTTTCTTTTTGGTGAGGTTTTTGATTACCGTTTCGATCTCTTTACTGGTGATTGGTCTATTCAAATTCTCTATTTCTTCTTGATCCAGTTTCGGAAGGTTGTATAATTCTAAGAATTTATCCATTTCTTCTAGATTGTCCAATTTGTTGATGTATAGCTTTTCATAGTATTCCCTTATAATCTTTTGTATTTCTGAGGTGTCCGTTGTAATTTCTCCTCTTTCATTTGTGATTTCACTTATTTGATCCTTCTCGCATTTTTTCTTGGTGAGTCTAGCTAAAGGTTTGTAAATTTTATTTATCTTTTTGAAGAACCAGCTCTTGGTTTTATTAATTTTTTCTATATTTTTAGTGTCTATTTCATTTACTTCTGCTCTAATCTTAATTATTTCCATTCTTCTACTGATTTTGGCCTTTGTTTATTCTTATTTTTCCATTTCCTTTAGGCGCATTGTTAGATTGTTTATTTGAGATTTTTCTTGATTGTTGAGGTAGGCCTGTATTGCTATAAACTTCCCTCTTAGAACCGCTTTTGCTGTATCCCACAAATTCTGGCATGTCCTATTTAGCTATATGTCCTGCTCTTGGAGAGGTGACCTTATATATATGATGCCTTATGAGGCCCAGCAGTGTGCTTCCTTCAGTTCCAAATGTTCCAGGAGTGTCCCCTATGTGGGCTACTTGTGTCCTTCTCTTGTGGCATGGTTGTTCTTCCCGTACCTGCCCAAGGATGCTGAGCTATGCCCATGGACAGCTGTTGTAGTGCTCAGCTGCTTGTAGTTGTTGTGGGCCCTTCAGTCTCTTGATCAGGTGTGGGGAGTCCCAGCACAGTTGGCTGCAAGGTCTAATAGCACATTCCTGTTGCAGAATTTCTATTAAGTGACTAGGCCCGCAGAGTGGCAGGTTGTCATTTCCAGTGGCTTACAATTGCTGTAAGCCTCCAGCCTTTAAGACTCTTGTCAGCTCTCTGAGGCTTGCAGCTGGGTGGGGCTGGCCTCAGGCACAGGAGCACCCAATTGTTTCAGGCTTTGGAAGGTGGGGCTGATCCCATATGCAGCTGTGTGAGAAGCACAAATCTTCTGCAGCTGATAAGCTCCACCACCCACTGGTCCACACACACAGTCAACACAGTCCTGCCCCTTGTGCATGCCCTGACCTCCTGAAGTGGGCCCAGTCTCTCCAAGGTGGGATCCCCACAAACTTCACCACTGCCTGACACTCTCCACCCACTCCTTGCTCATGCCCTGCCCCACAGAGGTGAACCCAATTGCCAGGCTGCAGAGAATCCAGTCAACCATCTATGTAAGGCCACAAGTTGCCAGAGGGCTTGTTCTTGGGTGATGCCAGTCCCTAGGGTGGTCTACCTGCCCTGGCTGAGCTGTGTTAAATCAGAGCTCTAGTGGGTGGGGCAGACCTTGAGTTAACAGTGCCCAGGGAGAACTCCAATGGCATCTGCCAGCGTCTGTGTCAGCACATTCACACCAGGCCACAACAATAGCCACCGCCAATGTCCCAGTCCCTGGAGAGGTCTCACCTCTCACCGAGATGCACTCAGAGCCTATCAGGTGAGTCTCTTTTAACCAAAGGACTGTGCAAATTTCTTTCTGGTGATTTTAGGTTGCTCTCTGAAACGGGTGAGTTTCTGCATGAGCCCTTTAAGATCGGCTTTAATTTCTTTGTGAACCAGCTTTTCTGGGGATACTCCCCAATGTTTTAGCAGCAAGCGAAGTCAGATATTATACCACTCTTCTCAATTGTGCTGGGTCCAAAAAATGCCTATAGTGGTCATGCTCCCCGTCTCAGGTCCACCACTCTTCCAGGAAGGCTGCATACCTTTGTGTTGCTCCTGGGTGGCCATGAAGCATGACGGCTTGTGAAGTTGGCGTTTTGTCTCTCCAGAAGGGAATTTCTGCCTTTTCCACCTCAATTAGGACTGTTGTTTGTTGCAGGAGTTTCTCTTATCCAGTTTTCAGTTCTCTCTCAGGGGTACTTTTTCCAAGAGTGGTAGTAAATTTGCTGTGTCCAATGGAGGAGGTGAGTTCATCGTCTGTCTATGCTAACATCTTGATTTCTCTCCTCTAATTTGAATCATTTTAAATTTATAGATGATTATTTTATGGTTTAGAATATTTTCTATCCTGATAAATGTTGCATGAGCTCTTGAAAATAAGATATACTCTACTCTTGATATGTGGAGTGTTCTTTAGATATCTGTTTGGTTTAATTGGTATATAGTATTTTTCAAGTCTTTTATTTTCTTTGTGATATACTCTCTACTTCACCTGTATATTCTTGAATGTTGGATAATTAATTCTTCAATTCTTAATAATGAATTATCTATTTATCCTTCAAAATGGAAGGAGAGATCAAAATTTTCCCAGATAAGCAAAAATTAAAGGAGTTTGTCACCAAGAAACCAGTGCTACAAGAAATGTTAAAGGGACTGATTTAAGGGGAAAAGAAAAGACCACAAATAGGAAAAATTATCTATTTCCATGATTAGAACGTAATGGATACAAATGCACAACAAAGAGGTTAGATATGATATCAAAAATATGAGGGAGGAGGGGAGTTAAAGAGTACAGCTTTCAGACAGAGGTCAAACTAAAGTGACCATCAATTCTGTATAGAAGAAGTAAGGAACAGAGAAGGACTACTAAAACACTGAGAAAAAAAAAAGTTAAAAAATGGCAGTAAGTACATACTTATCAATAGCTACTTTAAACGTCAAAGGACTAAATGCTCCAGTTAAAAGGCATAGGGTGGCTGACTGGATAAAAAAACAAGACCCATATATATGCTGCATACAAGAGACACACTTCAGACCTAAAGACACTCACAAACTGAAAGTGAAGGGATGGAAAAAGATACTCCATGCAAATGGCAATGAAAAGAAAGCTGTGGTAGCAGTACTCATATCAGACAAAATAGACTTTAAAACAAAAACTGTAAAAAGAGACAAAGAAGGGCATTACATAATGATCAAGGGAACCATCCAACAAGAGGATATAACACTTGTAAATATCTACGCACCCAATGTAGGTGCACCTAAATATATAAAGCAATTATTAACAGACATAAAAACAGAAATAGACAGTAACACAATAATAGTAGGGGACTTTAACACTCCACTTACACCAATGGATAGATCATCCAAACAGAAGATCAATAAGGAAACATTGGCCTTAAATTACTCACTACAACAGATGGACCTAGTAGATATATACAGAGCATTCCATCCAAAAACCGAAGAATACACGTTCTTTTCCAAGGCACATGGAACATTCTCCAGGATTGATCACATATTAGGCCACAAAACAAGTCTCCATAAATTTAAGAAGATTGAAATAATACCAAGCATCTTTTCTGACCACAACGGTATGAAACTAGAAATCAACTATAGGAAGAAAATCAGAAAAGCCACAAATACGTGGAGATTAAACAAAATGCTACTGAACAACAACTGGGTTAACGAATAAATCAAAGAAGAAATCAAAAAATACCTGGAGACAAATGAAAATGAAAATACGACATGCCAGAATTTATGGGATAGAGCAAAAGCAGTTCTAAGAGGGAAGTTTATAGCAATACAGGCTTATCTCAACAAACAAGAAAAATATCAAATAAACAATCTAACAATGCACCTGAAGGAACTCTAAAAAGAAGAACAAACAAAGCCCAAAATCAGTAGAAGAAGGGAAATAATAAAAATCAGAGCAGAAATAAATGAAATAGAGACCAAAAAAACAATAGAAAAAATTAATAAAACCAAGAGCTGGTTCTTCGAAAAGATCAACAAAATTGACAAACCTTTAGCTAGACTCACCAAGAAAAAAAGAGAGAAGGCACAAATAAGTAAAATCAGAAATGAAAGAGGTGAGGTTACAACAGACACCTCAAAAATACAAAAGATTATAAGAGAATACTATGAAAAGCTATATGCCAACCAATTCGACAATCTGGAAGAAATGGATAAATTCTTAGAATCATACAACCTTCCAAAACTGGATCAAGAAGAAGTAGAGAATTTGAATAGACCAATCACCAGTAAGGAGATCGAAACAGTAATCACAAACCTCCCCAAAAATAAAAGTCCAGGACCAGATGGCTTCCCTGGTGAATTCTACCAAACATTCAAAGAAGACTTAATGCCTATCCTTCTCAAACTCTTCCAAAAAATTGAGGAGGGGGGGAAGCTCCCTAACTCATTCTACGAAGCTGACATTACCCTGATACCAAAACCAGACAAGGACAACACAAAAAAAGAAAATTACAGGCCAATATCACTGATGAACATCGATACAAAAATCCTCAACAAAATACTAGCAAATCGCATACAACAATACGTTAAAAAGATTATACACCATGATCAAGTGGGATTTATTCCAGGGATGCAGGGATGGTTTAACATTCGCAAATCAATCAACGTAATACACCACATTAATAAAATGAAGAATAAAAATCACATGATCATCTCAATAGATGCAGAGAAACCATTTGACAAGATACAGCATCCATTTATGATAAAAACTCTGAATAAAATGGGTATAGAAGGAAAGTACCTCAACATAATAAAGACCATATATGAGAAACCCACAGCTAATATCATCCTCAATGGTGAAAAACTGAAAGCCATCCCTCTAAGAACAGGAACCAGACAAGGATGCCCACTCTCACCACTCCTATTTAACATAGTACTGGAAGTCCTAGCCAGAGCAATCAGGCAAGAGAAAGAAATAAAAGGGATCCAAATTGGAAAGGAAGAAGTGAAACTGTCACTATTTGCAGATGACATGATTTTATACATAGAAAACCCTAAAGAATCCACCAGAAAACTTTTAGAAGTAATAAACGAATATGGTAAAGTTGCAGGATACAAAATCAACATACAAAAATCAGTTGAATTTCTGTACACTAACAACGAAGTAGCAGAAAGAGAAATTAAGAATACCATCCCATTTACAATTGCAACAAAAAGAATAAAATACCTAGGAATAAACTTAACCAAAGAGGTGAAAGATCTGTACACCGAAAACTATAAAACAATCTCTGCCATTTTATTGGAATGTTCCACCTGTTTAGATTTAACCTAGTGATTGATAAGGTAGTATTTGTATTTGCCATTTTGTTATGGATTTTTGTATGATTTATATCTTGTTTCTCTACTTCTCCATTACCTTCTTTGGTGTTAAAATAAATTTTGTAGTGTACAATTTCAATGCCCTTGTTTCTTTCTCTTTTTTTGACATATTTTTTAGTAGCTGCTTGAAGATAACAGTTAACATAAATTTTTTAGTTTGGATTAATATCAACTAAATTTTAATTATACTATTAAACTTTTAACTTAAAGTATTAAATCTTTTCTCCAACAATACTCTACATTCTCCCCCTTCTTTGTGTTATTATTGGGACGCAAGTTACATTTTATACATTTAAGAGCCTCCATGGTTTCTGATAACAGATTACCTGTTAATCTTATTGAGGAAATTGATACTTAATGAGTTACTTCTTTTTTGCTGCTTTCAAGATTTTCTCTTTGTCTTTGACATTCAATAGATTTTGAAGGATCAAGGTATAGATCTCTGAGTATATTCAATGTGTATATTAATGTTGTTCATCAAATTTGAGAAAATTTCATGCATTAGTTTTTAATATTTATTCTGCTTCTTCCTCTTTTTTCTCTCCAAGATTCTCATTATGCATATTTTTGTAGACTTAATGGTATCCCAAATGTTTCTGAGTTCTGTCTATGTTTCCTCATTTTCTTATTTTTGTTCCTCAAAGAAATAATCTCAATTGACCTATTTAGAGTTCATTGATGTCATCTTTACCTGTTCAATATGCTGTTGAGGAGAGAAGTCAAGATGGCAGCATAGGTGGACTCTGAACTCACCTCCTCCCATGGGTACAACCAATTTACAACTACTCGTGGAAAAATTACCCCTGAGACAGAACTGAATACTGGATAAGAGGAACTCCTGCAACAAATGACAATCTTAATTGAAGATGAAGAGGCAGAAATTCCCTTCTGGAAAGAAAAAACACCAACTTCACAAGCTGCCACACTTCATGGCCACCCAGGAGCAGCCCAAAGGTACGCAGCCTTCCCTGTAGGAGTGGGGCCCTGAGCTGGGGAGTTCTCCCACTGTAGCCATTTTGTGGACCCAGTACAATCAAGACAAGTAGCATAATATCTTACTTTGCTTGCTACTAAAACATTGGGGAGTACCCCCAGAAAAGCTGGTTCAGAAAGAAATTAAAGCCAGCTCTTAAAGGGCCCACAAACAAATTCACCTGTTTCGGAAAGCAACCTAAAATCACCAGAAACAAAGGTGCACAGTCCTTTGGTAAAAAGATACTCACCTGATAGGCTCTGAGTGCATCTCATTGAGAAGTGAGACCTCTCCAGGGACTGGGACATTGGCGGCAACCATTGTTGTGGCCTGATGTGGGCATGCTGACACAGATGCTGAGCAGACACCATTGAAGTCCTCCCTGTGGCCTGCTAGCCCAGGGTCTGCCCCAGCCATAAGAGCAGTGATGTAATCCAGCTCAGCCAGGGCAGGAAGTCCACCTTAGGGACTGGCCCCATCCAACAACAAGCCCTCAGGCAACTTGTGGGCCTGCTAAGTGAGCTGCTTGGCTTCTCTGCAGCCTGGCAAGTGGACCCATCTCTGTGGGGCAGAGCATGAGCAAAGAGCAGGGGGAGAGTGTGGGGTGGTGGGGAAAAGTGTGGGGCTCATGCCTTGGAGAGACTGTGTCCACTTCAGGAGGTAAGGGCATGCACACGAGGCAGGACTGTGTTGAATGTGTGTGTGGACCTGTAGGTGGTGGGGCTTGTCAGCTGCAGAAGACTTGTGCTTCTCAAAGAGCCACATAGGGGGTTGACCCCACGTTTCAAAGCCTGAAACAATTGGGTGCTCCTGTGCCTGAGGCCAGCCCCACCTAGCTGCAATCCTCAGAGAGCTGACAAGAGATGTAAGAATGGAGACATAGCAATTGCTGGCCCCTGAGCCTAACAAACTGCCATGCTGGGGTCCTACTCACTTAAAAGAAATACTACAACACAAATGCGCTATTAGAACTTGCAGCCAAATGTGCCGGGGATCCCCACACCCGATAACGAGACTGAAGGGCCCACAACAACTACGAGCAGCTGAGCATCGCAACACTGGCCTGGTGCATATCTCAGCCTCCCTGGGTACCTATGGGAAGAGCAAGCACACCACAACAGGACACACACATAGCCCGCATAGGGGTGACTCCTGGAACATTTGGAATTGAGGGAAGCACCATGCCAGGCTTCACAAGGGATGAGTTATATAAGGTCACCTCTCCAAGAGCAGGAGAGATGGCTGACCAACCTAATACATAGACACAAGCACAGGGAAGGAGGCAAAATGAGGAGGCAAAAGAGTATGTTCCAACTCAGGGAACAGCACAAAACCCCAGAAAAAGAACTAAGTGAAACAGAAGTGAGCAAGCTACCTGACAGAGAGTTTAAAGAAAGAGTGTTAAGGATGCTCAGCAATGTTGGGAGGAGAATGGAAGAACTCAGTGAGAATGTCAACAAAGAAATGGAAGATATAAAAAAGAACCAATCAGAAATGAAGTTTGCAATACTGGAAATGAAAAATTCACTAGAGGGCCTCAAAAGCAGAGTAGAGGATACAGAAGGACAGATCTGTGAGCTGGATGAAAGACTAGAAGAAATCACCAAAGCCGAACATATAAAAGAAAAAAGATTTAAAAAGAGTGAGGACAGACTAAGGGACCTCTGGGACAACATCAAGTGCACTAAAATCCATGTTATAGATGTCCAAGAAGGAGAAGAGAGGGACAAAGAGGAAGAGAATCTGTTTGAAGAAATAATAGATGAAAACTTCCCTAACATAAGGAAGGAAACAGACATCCAGTTACAGAAATCACAGAGAGGACCAAACAAGATAAACCCAAAGAGGCCCACACCAAGACACATCATAATTAAATTGTCCAGAATTAAAGATAAACAGAGAGTCCTAAATGCCGCAAGTGAAAGACAAGTTACAAAAGAAACCCCACGAGGCTATCAGCTGACTTCTCAGCAGAACCCTTACACGTTAGAAGAGGGAGGCATGATATATTTAAAGTTCTAAAAGGAAAAAAAAGCCAAGAATACTCTACTCGGTAAGGTTATAATTCGAAATGGAAGGAGAGATAATAAGTTTCCCAGACAAGCAAAAATTAAAGGAGTTTGTCACCAAGAAGCCAGTACTACAAGAAATACTAAAGGGACTTATTTAAGGGGATAAGAGAAGCCCACAAATAGGAAAAATTATCTATTTCCATGATAAGATGGTAATGGATACAAATGAACAAAAAAGAGTTTAGATATGATATCAAAAACATAAAATGTGGGAGGAGTGGAGTTAAAGAGTACAGCTTTCAGACAGAGGTAAAACTAAAGAGATTATCAACTTAATATAGATGCTATATACATAGCTTACTGTATGTGAAGCCACGATAATCCCAAACCAGAAACCTATAATAAATACACACAGAACTAAGAGAAAGGAACCCAAATATAATCCTAAAGAAAGCCATCAAACCACAAGGGAAGAGAGCAAGTGAAGAAGAAAGAAGCAGAGAAGAACTATTAAAACACTTATAAAAAAAATAAAAAATGGCAGTGAGTACATACTTATCAGTAGCTACTTTAAATGTCAATGGACTAAATGTTCCGATTAAAAGGCATAGGTGACTGATTGGATGAAAAACAAGACCTATATACATGCTGCATACAAAAGACACACTTCAGACCTAAAGACACTCACAAACTGAAAGTGAAGGGATGGAAAAAGATACTCCATGCAAATGACAATGAAAAGAAAGCTGAGGTAGCAATACTCATATCACACAAAATAGACTTTAAAACAAAAACTGTAGCAAGAGACAGACGGCACTACATAATGCTCAATGGAACAATCCAACAAGAGGATTTATCACTTGTAAATATCTATGTACCCAACATAGGAGCAGCTAAAGATATAAAGCAATTATTAACAGACATAAAAGGAGAAATAGACAGTAACACAATAATAGTAGGAGACTTTAACATTCCACTTATACCAACGGATAGATCATCCAAACAGAAGATCAATAAGGAAACATTGGCCTTAAACGACACACTACAACAGATGGACCTAGTAGATATATACAGAGCATTCCATCCAAAAACCAAAGAATACACATTCTTTTCAAATGCACATGGAACATTCTCCAGGATTGATCACATATTAGGCCACAAAATAAGTCTCCATAAATTTAAGAAGGTTGAAACAAAGCCAAGCATCTTTTCTGACCACAACGGTATGAAACTAGAAATCAACTATTGGAAGAAAACCAGAAAAGCCACAAATATGTGGAGATTAAACAAAATGCTACTGAACAATGATTGAGTCAATGAAGAATCAAAGGAGAAATCAAAAAATATCTGTAGACAAATGAAAATGAAAATATGACATACCAGAATTTGTGGGATATAGCAAAAGTGGTTCTAAGAGGGAAGTTTATAGCAATACAGGCCTATTTCAACAAACAAGAAAAATCTCAAATAAACAGTCTAACAATGCATATAAAGGAACTGGAAAAAGAAGAACAAACAAAACCCAAAATCAGTAGAATAATGGAAATAATAAAAATCAGAGCAGAAATAAATGAAATAGAGACTGAAAAAACAATAGAAAAAATTAATAAAACCAAGATCTGGTTCTATGAAAAGATCAACAAAATTGACAAACCTTTAGCTAGACTCACCAAGTAAAAAAGATAGAAGGCACAAGTAAGTAAAATCAGAAATGAAAGAGGAGAAATTACAATGGACACCTCAGAAATACAAAAGATTATAAGGGAATACTATGAAAAGCTATATGACAGCAAATTGGAAAATCTGGAAGAAATGGATAAATTCTTAGAATCATGCAACCTCAGAAACTGGATCAAGAAGAAATAGAGAATTTGAATAGACCAATCACCAGTAAAGAGATCAAGACGGTAGTCAAAAATCTCCCCAAAAAGAAAAGTCCAGGACCAGACGGCTTCCCTGGTGAATTCTACCAAACATTCAAAGAAGACTTAATACCTATCCTTCTTAAACTCTTCCAAAAAGTTGAGGATGCGGGGAAGCTCTCTAAGTCATTCTACGAAGCCGAAATTACCCTGATACCAAAACCAGACAAGGACAATTCAAAAAAAGAAAATTACAAGCCAATATCACAGATGAACATCTATGCAAAAATACTCAACACAATACTAGCTAATCGCATACAACAACACATTATAAACATTATATATCATGATGAGGTGGGTTTATTTCAGGGATACAGGGATGGTTCAACATTCTCAAATGATTCAACGTGATACACCACATTAATAAAATGAAGAATAAAAATTACATGATCATCTCAATAGATGCAGAGAAAGCGTTTGACAAGATACAGCATCATTTATGATAAAACCTCTGAATGAAATGGGTATAGAAGGAAAGTACCTCAACATAATAAAGGCCATATATGACAAACCCACAGCTAACATCATCCTTAATGGTGAAAACCTGAAAGCTATCCCTCTAAGAACAGGAAATAGACAAGGATGCCCACCCTCACCACTCCTACTTAACATAGTATTGGAAGTCCTAGCCAGAGCAATCAGGCAAGAAAAAGAAATAAAAGTGATTCAAATTGTAAAGGAAGAATTGTAACTGTAACTATTGGCAGATGACATGATTTTATATATATAAAACCCACCAAAAATCTTTTAGAAGTAATAAACAAATATGGTAAATTTGCAGGATACAAAATCAACATACAAAAATCAGTTGCATTTCTATACACTAACAACTAAGTAGCAGAAAGAGAAATTAAAAATACAATCTCATTTACAATTGCAACAAAATGAATAAAATACCTAGGAATAAACTTAACCAAAGAGGTGAAAGATCTGTATACCGAAAACTATAAAATATTGCTGAAAGAAATTGAAGAAGGCACAAAGAAATGGAAACCTATTCAATGCTCTTGGATTGGAAGAATAAACATAGTTAAGATTTCCCTATTCCTAAAGCAATCTGTAGATTCAATGCCCTCACTATTGAAGTTCCAACAACATTTTTTCACAGAAATAGAACAAAGAATCCTAAAATTTATATGGAACAACAAAAGACCCCGAATAGCTAAAGGAATCCTGAGAAAAAAGAACAAAGCTGGAGGTATCACACTCTGTGATTTCAAAATATACTACAAAGCTATAATAACCAAAACAGCATGGTACTGGCACAAAAAAAGACACACAGATCAATGGAATAGAATCAAAAGCCCAGAAATAAACCCACTTCATCTGTGGACAGCTAATCTTTGACAAAGGAGCCAAGAACATACAATGGAGAAAAGAAAGTCTCTTCAACAAATGGTGTTGGGAAAACTGGACAGCCACATACAAAACAATGAAAGTAGACCCTTACTGTACACCATACACAAAAATTGACTCCAAATGGATTAAAGACTTGAATGTAAGACCTGAAACTATGAAACTTCTAGAAGAAATCATAGGCAGTTCGCTCTTTGACATCTGTCTCAGCAACATATTTTCAAGCACCATGTCTGACCAGGCAAGAGAAACAATAGAAAAAATAAACAAATGGGACTACATCAAACTAAAAAGCTTCTGCACAGCAAAGAAAACCATCAACAAAATGAAAAGACAACCTAACAATTGGAAAAAGATATTTGCGAACCATACGTCTGATAAGGGGTTAATCTCCAAAATATGTAAAGAACTCATGCATCTCAACAACAAAAAAACTAACAACCCAATTAAAAAACGGGCAAAAGACCTGAACAGACATTTCTCCAAAGAAGACATACAGATGGCCAGTGGGCATCTGAAAAGATGTTCAACATCATTAACTATCAGGGAAATGCAAATCAAAACTACAATGAGATATCACCTCACGCCCGTCAGAATGGCTATAATTAACAAGACAGGAAACAACAAGTATTGGAGAGGATGTGGAGAGAAGGGAACTCTCATACACTGCTGGTGGGAGTGCAAACTGGTGCAGCCACTATGGAAAATAGTATGGAGATTCCTCAAAAAATTAAGGATAGAACTACCATATGATCCAGCTATTCCACTGCTGGGTATTTATCCAAAGAACTTGAAAACACCAATGCGTAAAGATACATGCACTCCTGTCTTCTTTGCAGCATTATTCACAATAACCAAGACTTGGAAGGAACCTAAGTGCCCGTCAAGGGACGAATGGATAAAGAAGATGTGGTATATATACACAATGGAACACTACTCAGCCATAAGAAATGATGAAATCCAGCCATTTGTGACAACATGGATGGACATTCAGGGTATTATGCAAAGTGAAGTAAGTCAGAGGGAGAAGGTCAAATACCGTGTGATCTCACTCATTAAGTAGTAGATAATAACAACAACAAACAAACACATAGACACAGAGATGGATTGGTGGTTACTAGACTTGAAGGGCGGGAGGAGAGCAAAGGTTATAATTAGGCACATGGGTGTGGTGATGGATTGTAATTAGTAGTTGGGTGGTGAACATGAGAACATGATGTAATCCATGCAGAAATAGAAGTATAATGATGTACACCTAGAATCTACACAATGTTATAAACCAATGTTACCACAACAAACAAACAAAAAAACCCCAAATATGCTGTTAAGAACAACTAATTTTATGTTAATTACTGTACACTTCAAATCCAATATTTCAATGTTATTCTAGTGTTATAATTTTAAGGGAATTCATTGACATTCTCTAATTTAAGAAACATTATTCTCCTACTTCCCTTTAGTTCTTTAGTCATGGTTTAAATATATCTATAACATTTATATATTTTTAATGTCTAATTTAAATCTTTGTCTTGTAAGTGAAACATGAGGGCTTTCTCAGAGAACGATTTTATTCATTGCCCTTTTTCCTATGTAGGGGTTGTACTTTCATATTTCTTTACATGTATTATAATTTTTTAGTTTCAAAACTGGACAATCAGAATATTATAATGGTGCAACTCTGGTAAGTGTACCTCCCCCTCCCTAGAGTTTGTTTCTGTTGTTCCTGTTTGTTGTTGTTGTTTATTTAATGATTATTTTGGCCTACTTCTGAAAAGTGTATTCTTTGCCACATTTGTCCACTGAAGTCTTTGCTTTGTTAGTAGATAGCTAAGAGTTGGACAGATATTTCCTTAAATACCTGAACTAATAAGTCTCCAGCTTTTGTGAGTATTGAGGAATGACTTCTGTGTCCCACAGACATTTTACGACTTTGCCCTAGCCTTCACCTTGTGCTTATGTACAACCTCATGTTGAGCCAGAGGTGAGAGCTTATTGCTTTCTCAGGTCTTTCTAGATATGTGAACAACCTTACACATGTGCATGGCTTTTTATATTCCCAGGAACATATTAAAGTTTTTCAATGCCCCCTATAGACATTTAATTTCCTGGTTATTAAGTTTTCTCACCAGCTTTTTGTTAGTGCCAACTAGATTTACCACCTCAAGGAGCAACAATTTTAAACAATTACAACTGTTTTTTTTTTTTTTCAACTAATACCCTGGAAATGGTGTTGTTTGCAAAGAGTAAACTCTGACTCAGGTCAAATGAAGACAAAACCTGAAAATTGAGATTTTAGTGAGTTTCTAGGGCAAATACTGACAATTCCCAGGTGAATGTGGCTTTGGGGGCATTCCAAATCCATTTTTCTCCCTCCAGTTACTGCTAGGGTGCTGGTTTTAACTACTTTTATAGTTTCAAAGCTCTTGAGTTTTTAATGCAACAGTGGAGTTTGGTAGAAAGGAATAAAATTAATACAAATTAAAAGGCCACAAAACCTAAAATTCTTGTTGAGGTTATCTGTTTCTCATGAATAAATGCTTCTCAGATTCTTTCAAATTTATGGTTAATTTCCAGTGTTCCCCAAAATTGACTTTGACAATTTTTGCAATGTCCTTTTTTTTTATGTAGAGATGATTTTCAGAAGTTCTTACTCCAAGATTCCAGAAGTGCCTCCTAATTAGGTTCTCTTAACTCAATAATTCAGTACTGGCATCAGACTTCACCTCTTTCAGGCCTGTAAACAATTTTATGTGTTTTCTTGCCTGAATTAAATTAATTTCTTCTTAAATACCTAGAATAGTCTGTTTCTTGAATCCTGATTGATATATCTTCTTTAAATACTTATCAAAATAACATTTCTATTACTTTCCATAACTGTACATTGCTTATTTTCTTAATCCTACTTATAAATTTTAAAATTTGTTTATTATCTGGTTCTACCATTAGATCATAAGATTCATGAGGCCAGGGGCCACATCTTCCTTGTTCACTATTATATCACAACAACTAGCCCAATGATTGACACTAAATGGATGATCATTAAACATTTGTGGGAAAAATGAATAAATGATAAGTGGAAATTTATGAAGAAGTATGGAAAAATGAATGAGAATATTTGGTTTGGCACAAAATTTATGTGTATTTTCCTTTCAAATACTGTTGCTCCCTTGAGCTTCGAGAGTTGAGATTCTTTGACTTTCAGATTATGAGAAAAGTTAGGATCAAAAGGCTTTATTTTGTTGTGTATTTAGTCAACTGGCTAATGGACTATAATCACTACAGTAAAAAAATGATCTATGAGAGGAAGGACTCTGTTTACTTTTTTCAGAACTGTATCCTTCATGTCTAAAGTAATAACTATCACATTGTAGGTACCCTAAAATATTTGTTGAAGGAATAAAAGATATACTTTCTTTTATTCTCCTTTACTTTTTCCCCAGGTTTATTGAGGTATAATTGACAAATAAAATCGTATGTATTTAAAGTGTACAAGTGATATATGTATAGGTTATAAAATTATTGCCAAACTCAAGTTAATTTACATATCCATCACCTCACATAGTTACCTTTATTTTGTGGTGAGAACACATTTATTATATTAGCAAATTCAAGTATACAATATAGTGTTATTAGCTATAGTCATTATGCTATACATTGGATCCATAGAATTTATTTCTCTTATTACTGAAAGTTTGTGCCCTTTGACACAAACTCTCCATTTCTCTCACTTCCCACCCCCTGGCAACCACCATTCTACTTTATGTTTCTATGAATTTGAGGTTTTTTTAGGATTCTATAAGCAAGTGAAAACATCCAGAACTTGTCTTTGGCTTATTTCGCTTACCATAATGCCCTTTAGGTTTTCCAAGTTCTTGTAAATGGCAAGATTTCCTTCTTTTTTAAGGCTGAATAGTATTCTTGTGTGTGTGTGTACCACATTTTCTTTATCTACTAGTTTATCTGTATAATATGAGTAATGATATTATTTGTCGTATGAAGCTGTTACGAAGGTTAAATGAGGTCATTCCTTCTAAAGTCCTTAAAACAGTGCTCAGCCTTTAATAAGTTCCCCATAATGTTAATTTTTATTTTTATTTTTACTGTGGAATGAACATGAACATGGAATTTAGACTCAAGTCTAAAAATGTTTTTTGAGATGAGTGGCCTTGAGCAAATTACTTTTCCTGTCTGGAAAATGGGCCTGATAATGTTATTTTAAAAAGAAAGCCGTAGACTTTTTTCTCAGAGCTGTTGTCAGGAATTAATAAGGTGATTTATGTGAAAACATTTTGTAAACTATATAATGTAAAATTATGTGTATATTAAATATATTTACATAATTTATGTGTGACTAGCCAATTAATATGATAAGCTAATATAAACTAAGATAGTTTAATTGGTGAGCTTTCCAAGACATATTTGAAATTTACATAACCAGAATGTTGGAATTTAAAGCAACATTGGGGTTTGCCTAGTTCAAACTCTCCACCTATTTAGAAGAAACTGAGGTTTAGAGACTAGGTGCCTTTTCCAAAGCAAATAATGAGTTCATGGCAGAAATTAGTTTAGAACTCATATTTCTGTATATCTCATCTAGTGTAGTTTTCAATGGAGCCTTCAAAATGCTCCAGCTCAGAAGAGTGATATTATTGATAGGAAAATCAAGCACTAGGAGAAGGAAGTGTGGTGAAATATTTGAGCCCATGTATCACAGTGTTCTTCGAATTACCTTTCATTGGAGACTCATTCATTAATGCCTATGGCAGACCTATTCTGTAAAAGTGGATGTTACTGGGCTTCCTAATTAGTGCAATAGTGGTGGATGCATTAACATTCAGCCACCATCTACAAGCATAATATTGCATGCCTGCACTTATCTAAAATCCATATGTGTGTACATGTTTATATTCACATTGGAAAATGTACTTATTGTTCTTAAAAATTAAAGGCTTTTTTTTTCTTTGTGGGTCATTGTTACAGCTTCCAGAAAGCTTAATTAATGAAAGTTTAAATAAACAAGAAAAATTGTTAGGAGAAAAGACTGATAGATCTAAATTCCCTTTTCATATTTCTAATGAAATAGAGCTAAAAGACACATGGAAACTTATAACAATTTTTTTCCTGATAGTGTAAAGTTTTAGCATGTTTTAAAATCTCAGCATGCCAAAAATCTATTAAGGATGTAAAGAAAATCTTTTCTCGGTGGTAGTATACTTTGTGGTAAAAAGGGACATAATGTATAATGGTTATTAGTTTATCTGTGGTGTAAAATACCCATGGGTTCAAATTTCTGCTCTCCCACTTACTAGCTGTGTGACTTTTGGACAAGTTATTTAACATTTCTAAGAAACAATTTCTTTATCTGTCAAACTAGGTTTACACTAATACTTATTTTATAGAATTATTATGAGGATTAAATGTTGTAATAGTCCATCTAAAACCACTTAATACAGTGCCTATATAAAGTAAGAACTCAGTAAATTGGAACTATTATGATCAGTGTTTGTTGCTAAAGTGGCACATAAATAAAGTCTGAAGGTATAAATAATAGAAAATCCCCCCAAGCCCATAGATAGTGCTACAATTTATCTCTGCTAGATGGATAGAATTTTATAGATAACTTGATAACTACTCTCCAGGTTTTTCACTCTGTCAGTTGAAACTGCATTTGGCTTTTTCCCTCTGCTACATCTAAGAAATTTTAAATAATTTTTATACCCAAAGTGAAGGACTGAATTTTTTATACACACAATTATACAATTCCATGGGACACTTCTCATGTAATGCTTGAAGCTGTCAATTAGATAGTTCTGAATGTTAAAAAGATCCATCTTGCATTATGGTTATATCTATCCCTTTTTAGATATCACCATTGGTCCTAGTTAATTAATCCTCTCACACCTAGTTAAATTGAGATTACTCCTTGGGAGCAAACCAGACAAGTCTAAAATATTTTATATATGATAACTTTACACACATTTGGTGAGAGCTCTCATGTCCTCTAGTGAACTTTTCTTTTTGTTTTATTTTTTACTTTTTGTTTATTGTGGTAATGTTGGTTTATAACATTGTATAAATTTCAGGTGTACATCATTATACTTCTATTTCTGCATGGATCACATCATGTTCTCATGTTCACCACCCAAATACTAATTACAATCCATCACCACACATGTGCCTAATCATCCCTTTCGCCCTCCTCTCTCCCCCCTTCCCCTCTGGTAACCACCAATCCAATCTCTGTCTCTATGTGTTTGTTTGTTGTTTTTGTTATCTACTACTTATGAGCAAAAGACCTGAACAGACATTTCTCCAAAGAAGATATACAGATGGCCAACAGGCACATGAAAAGATGTTCAACATCATTAACTATCAGGGAAATGCAAATCTAAACTACAATGAGATATCACCTCACGCCCGTCAGAATGGCTATAATTAACAAGACAGGAAACAACAAGTGTTGAAGAGGATGTGGAGA
Source organism: Diceros bicornis minor (assembly GCF_020826845.1). NCBI lineage: Eukaryota > Metazoa > Chordata > Mammalia > Perissodactyla > Rhinocerotidae > Diceros > Diceros bicornis. The sequence continues at coordinate 75,634,550 of NC_080781.1, read as the reverse complement.
GAAGGGAACTCTTAGACACTGCTGGTAGGAGTGAAAACTGGTTCAGCCACTATGGAAATGGAGAACTTTTCTTTTCAGGATAAATGAACGAAGGTCTTTCAAACATTTCTCATATGACAACCTGTCCAATTTTATCATTATCCTTAACAATCTTCAATTTGTCTAATGCTGGAAAAATGTGATGCCCTATTATGAAACCAATATTCCAGGTATTATTTGACTTCAGGAATATCTCTTTCCTTATTTGAAGTATTGTACTCCTGTTAGTGCTGTATGATATCACATTAACTTATTTTGGCTCTCATATTTTTTTTACTCACATTCAGCTCCATGGCAATGAAAAGTCATTGAATCTTTATTACATGAGCTGTTGGAAGGCGTTCCATCTGCATTCCATGGACATTTTCCTCTTTTCAAATGCAGAAGTATTCTATTTATTTAATAATATTAGATTTACCTTTTTTTCTATCAAAACTTTTTGGATACTGAAGATGACAACGATATATTCTGTTTCAAGACGTGCCATTGGGAACAATGTTAGCAAAAAGGCAAACTAAAAAGCTCCAAGCTCTCATTTTCTCACAGAAACATAAAAAAAACTAGAAACTGTCTAAACTTCTGTATTGATGCACTGGAAAACATTCAAAGGCTTACAACAATCAAGCACACACCCAATTAAGAAAAAGTTTTCTTGAAAGTGTTAGGAGACTTTTGTGGTGTTTTTACTCACTCTTGCCTCACCCCCTTCCTGTTGTGGTAGCAGTCTTGGTCTTGAAGTGGAAGCATCCCACTTCCTAATTACTTCCCTCAAACCACAGGAAGTTGAGCAGACCTTATTTGTAAATTATTGTGTTCTAATCTGTTCATATTAGAACATCTGTTCTAATCTGGGGGCTACTTGGAATAATGATAAAAGGTACACACCTCTGTTTTGCCTAATGTAGATCTCATGCATGAAAAACAATGGGCATGGCTTGTGAAAGCTTCAAGATGGACTAAAGACCCACAGACCTTTAGGGCAAGAGATTATAGGTGTCTTGAGACATACAATAGACCATCTAAGAAAGGGAGGAGAATATGGGGTATGACTCTTTGATAAATTCGAATATTCAAAAGCAACCTTGAGAAATTTAGAAAGCGATGAACATGCCCAGGCAAGATACATGCTCAGAAAGGACTTGAAAAGATTTTAAGCTTTCACCTTAGGCTGACACTTATGCTCAGAAAAAGCCTAGCTCAGTGTTGAAGTGCTCCAGCACAGAGGAAATCAGCAAAAATTAAGATAGGTGATTTTTTTCTGTTTCTCTCTATTTTTATTTTTGATGTTTTTGTTTGTTTCAGTTTCCTGCATTCAAGGAAATTTCTGTCAAAACATTAAATGAACATGAGGTAAATGAAGAGAGACATCACCGATAACACATGACAAGGAATAATCTTCACAAAAATAGTTTGGAAATGTCTAAAAACAAACTATTACAGTCTTCAACAATTAAAAAAACAGCAAATACGGGGGAAGGTGGAGAATCTTATTTCCAGAGTTACAACATTATAATAGTCAAATACCAAATTCCCATAAGAAATTTCAAGACATATAGAGAAACAGGAAAACATGACCTATTTAAAGGAATGAAATAAATATGTTGCTGTCCCTGAAGAAGACCAGACATCGGGTATACTAAGCAATGAATTTAAAACAACTATATTAAATATGCTCAAAGTGCTAAAGGATAACATAGACAAAGAACTAAAGGCAATCAGAAATGTGACATGAGAACAATATGAGAATACCAACAAAGTGGTAGAAATTATATAAAGGAATCAAACAAATTCTGGAGGTGAAAAGTACAATAACAAATACAAAGTTCACTAGAGATCAATAGAAAGTATAGACAGGCAGAAGAAAGGATCAGAATACCTGAAGGTAGGATAATGGAAATTATTGAGTCTATGGTGCCGGAAAAAAAATACAGAAAAAAGTGAACAGAACCTAAGAGACTTGTGGTATACCCTCAAGTGGACCAACGTATGCATTATGGAAGACCCAGAATGAAAAGAAAGAGAATGAGGCTGAGAGGTTCTTTTAAGAAATGACCAAAAACTTACCAAATTTGATTAAGGACATAAAACTACATTGTTCAAAGTTCACTGAACTACAAGTAAGATAATCCCAAAGAGACAAGACTGAGACACATTATAATCAAACAGTTGAATGCCAAAGATGGAAAGAATCCTGTCAGTAGAAAGAGAAAATTGACTCTTTACATATCACGGATCCTGTATAAGATTTCAGCCACTCTCTCATTCAAAATCTTCAAGGCCAAAAGGCAATGGGATGGTATATTTAAAGTACTAAAAACACCTATCAACCAAAAACTCTACATCTGGGAAAATTGACCTGGGAAAATTTAAAAATGAGGAAAAAATTAAGATATTCCCAGAAGAACAAAACATGAAGGAGTTCATTACCACTAGACCTGCCTTATAAGAAATGGTAAATGAAGTTCCTCAGGTTGAAATAAAATGATGTAGGCCAGAAATTTGAAGCTATATGAAGAAACAAAGATCACTCATAAACATGAATACAACAGCAAATATAAAAGTCAGTATTATTGTAATTTTGGTTTTTAACTCCACTTTTTTAAATGATTTCAGAAACAAATGCATAAAAATGATTATAAATATGTGTTATTGGGCACCCAATGTAATAACATGTTTTTTATGACACCAAGAATATAAAGGGGGGATGGAGCTCTGTAGGAGTTGAGATTTTGTATGAGATTGCAGTTAAGTTGTTATCAATTCAACTTAGATTGTTATAACTTTTTAATGTTATATGTAAACCCAATGGTAATTACAAAGAAAATATCTGTAAAATATTTTTTTACAGATATTTAAAATAAAATAAAATTTATTATTTTGTTTTATTTATTTATCTCATTTAAAATAAAAATGAGAAGGGAATCAAAATGTGTCATTATAAAAAAATCAACTCAACAAAAAGAAAGCAGTAATGGAGAAAATGAGTGACAAAAAAGCTATGACATACAGAAAACAAACAGCAAAATGAGAGAAATAAGTTTTTTCTCAGGAACTACATTAAGTGTAAGTGGATTAAACACTCCAACCAAAAGACAGAGATTGGTAGAATGGGTCAAAAAGCATGATCCAAGTCTATACTGTCTACAAGGGACCCACTTCAGATTCAAAGGCACAAATAGGTTGAAAGTGAAAGTATAGACATACCTTGGAGATATTGCAGGTTTGGTTCCAGGCAACCACAATAAAGCAAATATTGCAATACAGCAAGCCACATAAATTTTTGGTTTCCCAGTGCATATAAAAGTTATGTTTTCACTATATTGTAGTCTATTAAGTATGCAATAGCATTGTCTTAGAAGAACAATGTAAATACCTTAATTAAAATATACATTATTCTGAAGCCAGCCTGGTGGCATACTTGTTGAGTTTGTACACTCCACTTCCACGGCCCGAGGTTTGTGGATTTGGATCCCAGGGATGGAGCTATGCACCACTCATTAGGCCATGCTGTGATGGCATCCCACATGCAAAATAGAGGAAGATGGGCACAGATGTTAGGTCGGGGTTAATCTTCCTCAGCAAAAGGAGGAAGATTGGCAATTGATGTTAGCTCAGGTTCAATATTCCTCACCAAAAACCAAATGCATTATTGCTAAAAAATGTTAGCCATTATTATAGCCTTCAGTGTGTCATAAGCTTTTTGCTGGTGGAGGACCTTGTAAAAAATGCAATATTTGCAAAGCGCAATAAAATGAGGTATGCCTGCACAGAAAAAGGAATCGCATTCAAATAGAAACCAAATGAGACCTGGGATAGCTATATTAATATCAGACAAAGGAGACTTTAAGTCAAAAACTGTAACAAGAGATGAAGAAGGATATTATATATTGATAAGAAGATCAATTCACCAAGAAAATATAACAATTGAAAGCATATGCACAAAACAACAGAGCCCCAAAATATATGAGGCAAATGTTGATGACATTGATGAGAGAAATAGAAAGTTCTTCAATAATAGTTGGACACTTCAATATCCCACTTTTAATAATGGATAGAACACCCACACAGAAGGCCAACAATAAAATAAGGAATATGAACAGTAGTATAAATCATTTAGACCTAACAGATACACAACACTACATGAAACACTAGCAGAATACCAATTTTCCTCAACTGCATGTGGAATATTCTTCAGTATTGAGCATATGTAGGCTACAAAGGAAGTCTTAATAAATTGTTAAAAAGATTGAAATCATAAAAAGTTTTTATTTTCTGATCATAGTGATTGAAACTAGAAGTTAATAAAAGAAGAAAAACTGAAAAAATCACAAACATGTGGAAATTAATCAACATTATATGAAACAACCACTAGGTCAATGAAGAAATCACAAGGAAAAATAAGGAAATATCTTGAGAAGAATAAAAACAAAAACGCAATATGCCAAAACTTACGAGATACAGTTAAAGCAGTACTAAGATAAAAAATAATAGCAGAAAGCTCGTACATTAAAGAAGAAAGATCTCAAATTAGTAACTTAATTTTACAACTTAAAGGAACTAGAAAAAGCAGATATTTGGGCAAAATTCCAAGCCAGAGAACAGAAGGAATTAATGAAATTTAAAGTGGAAATAAACAAATTAAAGAAAGAATAAAAAGAGAAAATCAATGTAAAAAACGTTGGTTCTTTGAAAAGATGAATAAAATTGGCAAATATTAGGTATATTGACTAAGAAAAAATAGAGAAGATTCAAATTACCAAAATAGGAAACAAATGAAGGACATTATCACTAGCTTTATGAAAATAAAATGGATTATAAATGTATACTGTGAACAATAATATGTCAATAAATTTGATAACCTAGAAGAAAAGGAAAAATTCCTAGAAACAAACCACCAAAAGTGCATCATGAAGAAATTGAAAAACTGAAGAGACACAAATAGCAGATTAAATCAGCAATCAAACACCACTCAGCAAAACAAGCCCTGGACCTGACAGCTTCACTGGTGAATTATACCAAACATTTAAGAAAGAATTAACACCAATCCTTCTCAAAGCCTTCCAAAAAATATTAAAGGGGAGAGAATATTTTCTAAGTTACTCTATGAGTTCAGTATTACCTTGATACCAAATCCAGACAAAGACACAACAAGGAAAGAAAATTAGAGATTTGCAAATATTTTCTCCCAGTTGGTGAGTTGTCTTTTCGTTCTGTCTCCTGTGCTGTGCAGAAGCTTTTTAGCTTGATGTAGTCCCATTTGTTTCTTTTTTTTGTTTCCCTTGCCAGAGAAGACATGATATTCAAAAAGACACTGATAAGCTCAATGTCAGAGTGTAACGTCTATGTTTTCTTCTAGAAATTTTATGGTTTCAGGTCTTACATTCAAGTCTCTAATCCATTTTGGATTAGTTTTTGTGTATGGTGTAAGATAATCATCTACTTTCATTCTTTTGCATGTGGCTGTCTAGTTTTCCCAACACCATTTATTGGAGACAATTCCCATTCTCCATTGTAGGTTCTTGGTTCCGTTACTCAATACCAGCTGTCCATAGATGTGTAGTTGTATTTCTGGGCTCTCAATTCTATTCTACTGATATTTATGTCTGTTTATCTGTCAGTATCATGCTGTTTTGATTACTACAGCTTTGTATTATATTTTGAATTCATGGAGAGTAATACCTCCAGCTTTATTCATTTTTTCCCAGGATTTCTTTGACTATTTCAGGTCTTTTGTTGTTCCATATAAATTTCAGTGTTCTTTGTTCTATTTCCGTGAAAACTGTCATTGGGATTCTAATTGGGATTGCATTGAATCTGCAGATTGCTTTAGGTAATATGGACATTTCAACTATGTTTATTCTTCTAATCCATGATCACAGAATATATTTTCATTTCTTTATGTCTTTATCAATATTTCAGTAATGCCTTATAGATTTGAGTGTATAGGTCCTTCTCCTCCTTGGATAAATTTTTACCAAAGTATTTTATTTTTTGGTTATGATTGTAAATGGGGTTGTATTCTTGATTTCTCTGTCTGCTAGCTTTTTGTTAGTGTACAGAAATGTGACTGATTTTTGTATGTTGGTCTTGGACCCTGCATCTTTACTGTATTGGTTAATTATTTCTAATAGCTTTTTGGTAGATTCTTTAGGGTTATCTATATATGGAATCATGTCATCTGCAAATAGTGACAGTTTTACTTCTTCCTTTCCAATTTGGATGCATTTTATTTCTTTTTATTGGCTAATTGCTCTGACTATGGATAAAATGGCAATATTTTGGACTTACAATACTATGTTGAATAAGAGTGGTGTGAGTGGGCATCCCTGTTTTGTTCCTGTTCTTAGAGGAACAGCTTTCAGTTTTTCACCATTGAGTATGATGGTGGCTGTGGCTTAGTCATACATGACCTTTAGTATGTTGAGATACTTTCCTTCTATACACATTTTATTCAGAGGTTTTATGATAAATGGATGCTGAAACTTTTCAAATGCTTTCTCTGCAGCTATTCAGAAGACCGTGTGATTTTTCTTCTTCTTTTTATTAATGTTTTATCACATTGATTGATGTGCATATGTTTAATCATCCCTGCATCCCTGGAATAAATCCCACTTGATTGTGGTGTATGATCCATTTAATGTATTGTAGTATTGGATTTGTTAATATTTTGCTAAGGATTTTTGGATGTATGTTCATCAGCAATATTGGACTATAATTTTACTTTTTTTGTCTCATCCTTGTTTGGTATTGGTATCACGGTAATGTTGGCCTCATCAAATGAGTTAGGAAGTATCCTGTCCTCTTCAAATTTTGGAAGAGTTTGAGAAAGATAAGTATTAAATCTTCTTTGAATGTTTGGTAGAATTCAACAAAGAAGCTGGCTGGTCCTGAACTTTTGTTTTGGGGGAAACTTTTTATTACTATTTCTATCCCCTTATTTTTGATTGTTCTATTCAGATTCTCTATTTCTTCTTGATCCAGTTTTGGGAGGTTGTATGATTATAAGAATTTATCCATTTCTTCTAGGTTATCCAATTTGTTGGCATATAGTTTTTCATAGTATTCTCTTATAATCCTTTGTATTTATGTTGCATCTGTTGTAATTTCTCCTCTTTTATAACTTTATTTATTTGAGTTTTCTCTCTTTTTTTCTTAGTGAGTCTGGCTAAGGGTTTGTCAATTTTGTTTATCTTCTTAATGAGCCAGGTTTTAGCTTCATCCGTCCTTTCTATTGTTTTTTTGTCTCTATTTCATTTATGCTCTGATTTTTATTATTTCCTTCTTTCTACTGACTTTGGACTTCATTTGTTATTCTTTTTCTAGTTATTTTAGATATAGTGTTAGATTCTTTATATGAGATTTTTCTTGCTTTTAGAGGTAGGTGTATTGCTTCCCTCTTAGTACCACTTTTGCTGCATCCCATAGGTTTTGCTATGTTGTTTTCATTTTCATTTGTCCCCAGGTATTTTTTGTTTTTTCCTTTGATTTCTTCATTGATCCAATAGTTATTTGGTAGCATGTTGTTTAGTCTCCACATATTTGTGACTTTTCAGCTTTCTTCTTGTAGTTGATTTCTAGTTTCATACAATTGTGGTCAGAAAAATGTTGGATATGATTTCAATCTTCTTAAGTTTATTGAGATTGAGAAGAACCTGTATTCTGCTGCTTTTTGATGAAATGTTCTATATATATCTACTAAGTCCATCTGGTCTAGTGTTTTATTTAAGACCAAAGTTTCTTTGTTGACTTTCTGTCTGGATGATGTATCCATTGATGTAACTAGAGTATTAAAGTCCCCCACCATTATTGTGTTGCTGTCAGTTTCTCCCTTTAGGTCTGTTAATTGTTGTTTTACATACTTTGGGGCTCCTATGTTAGGTGCATATATATTAATAAGTTTTATGTCTTCTTGGTGGAATGTCCCCTTTTTCATTATATAATGTCCATCGTTGTCTTGTCTTTTTTGGCTTGAAGTCTATTTTGTCTGATATAAGTATAACTACACCTCCTTTCTTTTAGTTGCCATTTGCTTGGAGTATCACCTTCCAGCCCTTCACTCTGAGCCTATGTTTGTCTTTAAACTTGAGCTGAGTTTCCTGAAGGCAGCATATTGTTGGATCTTGTTTTTTGTTGTTGTTGCTGTTGCTGAGGAAGATTCACCCTGAGCTAACATCCATCACTTATCTTCCTTTTTACTTGAGGAAGATTTGCCCTGAGCTAACACCCGTGCAAATCTCCCTCTATTTTATATGTGGGTCACCACCACAGCATGGCTGTCGACTGGTGTAGGTCTGCACCTGGGGTCCAAACCCACAACCCGGGCCGCCAAGGCAGAGTGTGCCGAACTTAACCAGTAGGTCATGGGGCCAGCCCTTGGATCTTGTTATTTAAACCATCCAGCCCCTCTGTGCCTTTTGATTGGTAAATTCAGTCATTTTACATTTAGAGTGATTATTGATATATAAGGACTTAATATTGCCATTTTACTTTTGTTTTGTGGTTGTTCTATATTTCCTTTTTTTTTTCTCCATGTGTTTCTGTCTGCCATTTCAGTTTTTTTTTTTGTGATATTTTTCTGAGTTTTCTCTTTATTTATGATTTGTGAATCTGGTTTTGTTTTTGGTTTTGTGCTTACTATGAGGTTTGTATAAAATTTCTCATAGATGAGATAGTCCTTTTTCTGCTGATAACATCTTATCTCCATTAGCCTATGTGGTTTTTGTCCCTTTTCTCTTCCGCTTTTATGTTTTTGTTGTCACAAAATATCCTTTTTTGTTTTGTGACTTTGTGATCAAATTGATCTGGTTTCAGTTATTTTTGATGCTTTCTTTCCCTTTAGCCTTTCTGTTATAATTAAGTGTTTATTAATCTATTCTTATATAGAGTTGCGATTTTATGATTGTTTCTGTATATTTATCCCCTTGCTCAAAGTTTTGTAAACCTTTGCCTTTTTTTTTTTTCAGACAGGAAGGCTGCTTTCAACATTTCTTGTAAGGCAAGTCTAGTCATGATAAACTCCCTCAACTTTTGTTTATCTTGGAAAGCCTTTATTTTTCCTTCCTATCTGAAGGATAACTTTGCTGGATAGAGTATTCTTGGCTGATAGTTTTGTCTTTCAGTATTTTGAATACATCACTCCATTCTCTCCTATCCTGTAGAGTTTCTGCTAGGAAATCCACTGATAGTCTGATTGGGGCTCCTTTGTAAGTTATTTCCTTCTTTCTGGTCTCCTTTAATATTATTTCTTTGTCATTGACTTTTGACAGTTTTAATATAATAGTCCTTGGAGAAAGTATTTTTATATTGAGATAATTAGGAGTTCTATTAGCTTCATATACTTGTATACCTATTTCTTTCCCCATGTTTGGGAAGTTCTTAGCTATTATTTCTTTGAATAAGTTCTCTGCTCCTTTCTTGTCTCTTCTCCCTCTGAAATATCCATTATCCTTATGTTGCTTCTTCTAATTGAGTTTAATATGTCTTGTAGAGTTTCATTTTATAAAAATCTTAGTTCTCTTTGCTCTTCCACCTGAATAATTTCTAGATTTCTATTTTCGAGGTCACTAATTCTCTCTTCCATATGGTCTGCTCTATTTCCGTTGCTTTCTACTTTATTTTTTATATCATTAATTGTTTTCTTCATCTCCAGAATTTCTGTTGGATTTTTTTTTTTTTTTAGAGTTTCAATTTCTTTGGTGAAGTACTCTTTCTGTTAGTTAATTTTATTCCTGAGGTCATTGAACTTCCCCACTGCCGGGAAGACCAGTTCCATTGCTGGGACAGGAGGAGGGGGTCACAGGCTCTGCTCTGTGCCCCAAATCCTCAGGATGTGTGTGCCATCCACTACTACTGGAGGGGCAGGGGCTAAGCTGCAAGTGCTGTGTCTGGCCCTGTAACCTCTGTTCTCCAGTGCATGTGCCAGTGTGGTGTAAGGATTCACATTTTAGTTTACCACCACCAGAGGAGTGGGAGGACGTTGATCTGTTAGTTTCACTGCCTCCTGGAAGTCCAGTCCACTCACCTTCAGATCTATAGATGCATGGATCTCTCAGGCATCCTGGTGTGCTGTGCAGGGAGCCCTTTGTTGGTCAATGGATGTCCGACTGGTTGTAACTTATAGGGGAGAGACAAAGGGAACAACTCACTCCACCATGATGCTGATATTACTCCACAATCCTAATGCCCTCATTTTAGTTTGATTATCTACATAAACACCTCATCTCAAAATACAGTCACTTTCTGAGGTGTTGTGAATTAGGACATCAAAATATGAATTTGAGGAAGACACATTTCAATCCATAAGAGAAAGAAACATTCTTAACATGATAAACCCATGGCTAACATCATATTTAATGGTGAAAGACTGAAAGTTTTGCCCCTAAAATCAGGAAGAAAACAAGGATGCCCAGTTTCACTACTTCTGCTCAACATAGTATTGGAAGTTCTAGCCAGAGAAATTAGTCAATAAAAAGAAATGTATCCAAATTCAAAAGAAGGAGGTAAAATTAGATATGTTCACAAATGACATGAGCTTATATGTAGAAAACCCTGATAATGATCCCATGATAAAACTACTAGAGTTAGAAAACAAATTTAGTAAAGGTAGAGAATACAAAATAAACACTCAAAAATCAGTTACAATTCTTTACACTGACAATGAACAATACAAAATGGAAATTAAGAATACTGTTCCATTTACCATATACTCAAAAAGAATAAAATACTTGTGAATAAATTTAACCAAGGAGGCAAAATATTTATACACTGGAAAGGACAAAACATTGGTGAAATATATTAAAGAAGACTTAAATAAATGGAAAGACATTACTTGTTCATGGATTGGAGGAGTTAATATTGTTAAGATGACAAGACTACCCAAAGTGATTTAGAGATTCACTGCAATCCCTATCAAAATCTTAATGGCATTTTTTGCGTAAATAGAAAAATTCATCCAACAATTCATATGGAATTTCTAGGGACCCCAAATAATCAATTAAGAAGAGCAAAACGTGAAGATTATTAATTCTTGATTTCAAAATTTACTATCAGCTACAGTAATCAAAACCGTGGGCATAGTAATAGGGACAGACATATAGATCAATGGAATATAATAAAGGATACAAAAATAAACTCTAACATATATGTTCATAACTAAGAAAGTGAAAAGACAACCTAGTGAATAGGATAAAATATTTATAAACCATATATATAATGAGAAATTAATATTCAGAATATATAAAAGACACTATATTAGTCAGGATTCTCCAGAGAAATAGACCAAATTGGATATATATAGACATATATGTATATAAGACATTTTAGGAATTAGCACACATGATTACAGAGGCCAAGATGTCCCATGATCTGCCATCTTTAAGCTGGAGAATGAGGAAAGCCAGAGGCTTGTTTCAGTCTAAAGCTGAAGGCCTGAGAATCATGGGAGTCCATGGTGTAAGTACTAGTCAAACTCCAAAGGCCTGAGAATCAGGGACCTGATAGTGTAAGTCCCAGTCTCAATCTGAAGGACTGAGAACAAGTATTGCTGATGTCCATGAGCAGAAGAAGATGGATGTCCCAGCTCAAAGAAAGAAATAAAAGGTGTCCTTCCTGTGCCTTTTTATTCTATTCAGGCCCTCAATGGATTGAATGATGTCTACTCGCATTGGTGATGGTGATCTTTTTTATTCAGTCTACCAATTAGAATACTAATTTCTTCCATAAACACCCTCACAGACACACCCAGAATCAATGTTTTACCAGGTATCTGGTCGTCCCTTAGCTCAGTCAAGTTGACACATAAAATTAACCATCACAAGCCCACCCATTGTCAACGTGGCACCCATACACTCCTCCTTAAACCATACTTAATCTCAAAATAAAGACAATAAAAAGGATATCATTCCATCTAACATGATACAACCATCTTTACAACAAATATTGCACTAATTTCTTTCCCAGAAAAGGAGGTCAAGTCCCTGGGTGATGTTTATGCTTCTCCTGATATTCCAAAATGTAAATATTATGATATAAAATTAACAATACTTAAATATTGATATGAAATAAATACATCTTATGTTACATAATAAGGTAATAAGAAAGGAATGAAAACAAAGATATTTTCTCCATATATGTATATACATACCAAAATGTATTCATAACAATATGAAGAGGAAATTTGTCCTCCTCATAACAAGTATAGTCCTCACTTCTATAACTGGTCACATGGTTGTAGCTTGTATTTGTAGCTACCATCTTCTACCACCCATTCTGTATTGCTTTTGTTTTCGGCAAGCATCTGAGCTGGTCCTAATTCTTTACCTGGTTGGGTAACCCAAACCTCCATTCATGAAGGATCAGGGCCATTAGTAGTCCTTGCTGGATTGAGTTGTTGCAGTTTTCTACTAACCTTAATCCCAGGGCATACAAATACTAAGAGGCACCCTGAGAGATCTTGTGTATTCCAGATATACTTTTCCTTGCCTACATTGCAGAGTAGTAGTTCAATTTACCCTTGGTAGGCAGGATCAATCACCCCAGTCAACACCATAACTTCTTTTTTGTCTGTTGACTCTGAGGCATAAGGAGCCAAATGTGGCGAGGTGGCAGTCTTAACTTCCAGTTTAATGAAATCATTGTTGTGTCTCCTGGTGGAATCATTCCTCCCTCTGGAACAAAGACCTCTATACCAGTAAAACAAAAATTTGTGGGAACCAGAAGCAAAATTTTTGCTAGTGGGTCACTAGAGATAATAATGAGTAGTGCCACTCCCATTTCCACTCCTTGATTCCTGGGTCTAAGAATTCTTGCTTTGGGAAAAACAGTACCATATATTGGATATTTTTTCAGAGCATATACAGCCTTCTGGAGAAGCTTGCCCCAATCTTGCAAGGTATTGCTACCTAGATGGCACTGGAAAAGAATCTTCAGAGGCCATTCCACCATTTGATCAAGTCAACTGCTTCAAGATGGGGGGGGAACATGACAAAACCAGTGAATTTCATGAGTATGGGGCCATTGCCATGCTTCTTTTGCTGTGAAGTGAGTTTCTTGATCAGAAGCAATGCTTTGTGGTATACAATGATGGTGGGTAAGGCATTATGTAAGTCAACCGATGGTAATTTTGGCAGAAGCATTGCATGCAAAGAAGGCAAATCCATATCTAGAGTAAGTGTCTATTCCAGCAAGAACAAAACACTGCCCTTTCCGTGATAGAAGCAGTCCAATATAATCAATGTTCCATCAGGCGGCTGGCTGATCACTCCAGGGAATGGTGTATTATCAAGAGCTCAGTGTTGTTTTCTGCTAATGGTAGATTGGGCATCAGCAGTGGCCATAGTAAGGTTGGCCTTGTTGAATGGAAGTCCATGTTGATGAGCCCAAGCATAAGCTTCAATACTGCCACCATAGCCACTTTGTTCATGAGCCCATTGGATGATGACAGGGATGGCTGAGGAAAGAGGCTGACTGGTATCCATAGAATAGACTATCAAATCCACTTGATTATTAAAATCCTCCTCTTTTGTGGTCACCCATTATTGAGCATTCACATGGAACACAGCATGATGTTTTGATATATGTACACATTGTGAAATAATGACCATCATTAAGTTAATTAACATAACCATCACCTCACATAGTTACCACTTCCTTGCATGTTGGGAACACTTGAGAATTACTCTCAACAAATTTCAATTTCACATTATTATTGACACTAGTTACCATGCAGTATGTTAGGTCTACAGAATTTATCCATTTTATAACTGAAAATGTATATCCTTTGATCAGCCTCTCCCTTTTTCTCACCCCCAGCCCTTTGTAACCACCATTCCACTCTCTGTTACTATGACTTTTTTAACTTTTAATTTAATTTATTAAAAAAAATATTGAAATATATTTGACATATAACATTGTGTAAATTTATAGTGTAAAACATATAGATTTGCTATAAGTATATATTGTAATATCACTGCCATTATAGTGATAGCACATTGCATAATTATCATTTCTTTTTTTGAGGTTGGAATAATTACGATCTAGTGTTTTAGCAAGTTTATTATAATACAATATTTTTCTATATTCATTATACTGTGCATTATATCTCTATGACTTATTTACTACTCATTGCAGGTTTGTACCCTTAAACAACATCTCTCCTATCCCCCCACGCTCCAGCCCCTGTTAACCACATTTTTTTTTTTTTTTGCCCACTCTCACCACTCCTATTTAACATAGTACTGGAAGTCTTAGCCAGAGCAATCAGGCAAGAAAAAGAAATAAAAGGGATCCAAATTGGAAAGGAATAAGTGAAACTGTCACTATTTGCAGGTGAGATGATTTTATATATAGAAAATCCTAAAGAATCCACCAAAAAACTTTTAGAAGTAATAAATTAATACAGTAAAGTTGCAGGATACAAAATCAACATACAAAAATCAGTTGGATTTCTATACACTAACAACGAAGTAACCAGCATTTTACTTTGTGTTTATGTTTGGCTTTTTTAGATTCCACATATAAATGATACCATATAGTGTTTGTCATTCTCTGTCTAACATCTCACTTAGCAATCATGTCTTCAAGGTCCATCCATGTGGTAGCAAATGGCAGGGTTTTCTTCTTTCTCTTGGCTGAGTTTGGCTTTTTTAGATTCCACGTAAAAGTGAGATCGTGCAGTATTTCTCTTTCTGTCTTGTGTATTTCACTTAGCATAATGTCCTCCAGGTTCACCCATTTTGCCACAAATGGTAGTATTTCCTCTCTTTTAAGGCTGAATAGCATTTCATTGTGTGCATGTATATTGCATATCACATTTATATACCACATTTATATCATATTCTCCTTATCTATTTTTATGTTGGTGGGCACTTACGTTGTTTCCATATCTTGGCTATTATGAATAAAGCTTCAGTGAACATGGGAATGCAGGTATCTTATTGAGATACTGATTTCATTTCCTTCAGATATATTCCCAGCAGGGGGCTTGCCGGATAATATGGTAGTTCTACTTTTAACTTTTTTGAGAAAACTTCATACTGTTATCTATAATGGATATACCAATTTATATTACCACCAACAGAGCAAAAAGTTACCCTTTTCTGCACATCTTCACCAAAACTAACCTTTTGTCTTTTTGATATCAGACATTCTAACAGATTTGAGATGATATCTCACTATGGTTTTAATTTACATTTCCCTGATAATTATTAATGTTGAACATATTTTCATATACCTGTTAGTTGTTTGAATATCTTCTTTGAAAAAATGTCTATTAAGGTCTTTTTTCCACCTTTTAATTGGGTTATTTGTGCAATTGCTGTTCAATTGAATGAGTTCCTGTTATTTTTTGGATACTAACTCTTTATCAGATATATGGTTTGCAGATTTTCTCCCATTCCATATGTTGCTTTTTTCATTCTGTAGGTTGTTTTCTTTGCTGTGCAGAAACTTTTTAGTTTGAGATATTCTCACTTGTTTACGTTCGCTTTTATTGTCTGTGTTTTTGGTGCCAAATACAAAAAATTCATTGCCAAGACCAATGACAAAGAGTTCTATACATTTTTTTCATTATACTTTCTTCTAGAAGTTTTATGGTTTCAGGCCATGTGTTTAAGTTTTTAATTCATTTTGAGTGGATTTTTGTGTATGGTGTAAGTTAAGGGTCAATTTCATTCTCTTACATGTGGATAGCTAGTTTTCACAACGTGATTTACTACAGAGACAATCCTTTCTCCATTGTGTGTTCTCATTGTTTTTGTTGAAGATTAGATGACCATATATGCATGGGTTTATTTCTGGGCTTTCTATTCTGTTCCATTGGTCTAAGTGTCCATTTTTAAGACAACACCATACTGTTTTGATTACTATAGCTGTGTAACATAATTTGAAATCAGGAAGTGCGATGCTATCAGGTTGGTTCTTCTTGCTAAAGGTTGCTTTAGCTATTCAGGGTCTTTTGCAGTTCCACACTAATTTTAGGATATTTTTTATGATTTCTGTGAAAAATTCCATTGGAATTTTGATAGGTCTTGCACTGAAGTTACAGATTGCTTTGGGTAGTATGGACATTTTCATAATATTAAATATTCTAATCCATAAACAATGGATATCTTTCCATATTTGCATCTTCTTCATTTTTCTTTCATCTACAATTTATAGTTTTCAGTGTACAGATGTTTTATCTCTTTGGCTAAATTTATTTTTAAGTATTTTATTGTTTTTGAATCTATTATAAAGGGGATTGTTTTCTCAATTTCCTTTTTGGATAGTTTGTTGTTAGTATATAAAAATGCAACTTAATTTTTTATGTTGATTTTGTGCCCTACAATTTTACTGAATTCATTTAATAGTGCTGATTTGGATGAATTTTATTATTGTTGCTGTTGTTATTATTATTATTATTGCCTAATTGCTCCAGCTAGAACTTCCAGTACTATGTTGAATAGAAGTGTTGAGAATGGGCACTCTTGTTTTGTTCCTGAACTTAAAGGAAAAGCTTTCACCTTTTCACCATTGAGTATGATGTTAGTTGTGGGCTGGTCATATACGACCTTCATTATATTGACGTACACTTTCCTTCTATACATCATTTGTTGAGTGTTTTTTATCATGAAAATGTGGTAAATTTGTACAATGCTTTTTCTGAATCTATTGAGATGAACATATAATTTTTATCCTTAATTCTGTTAATGTGATGCATCGTATTTATTGATTTGCATATGATTAACTGTCTTTACACCCCAAAAATAGTTCTCAATTGATCATGACCAGTGGTAATTTTAATGTGCTCCTGAATCTGGTGTGCTTGTATTTTTATTTTTTTTGAGATTTTTTTTTTTTTGCAGGGAAAATTCACCCCGAGCTAATATCAGTTTCCAATCTTCCTCTTTTTTTGTTCCCTCCCCAAAGACCCAGTGCATGGTTGTATATCTAGTTGTAACTCCTTCTCGTTCTTCTATATGAGCTGCCATCATAGCATGGCAACTGACAGATGGGTGGTGTGTTTCCATGACCAGGAGATGAACTCACACCACCAAGGCAGTGAGAGAGCTGAACTTTAACCACAAGTCCATCAGGGCTGGCTCTGATTTGCTAGTATTTTGTTGAGGATTTTGGCCTCTATATTCTTCAGGGATATTGGTCTATACACTTCTTTTCTTGTAGTATCCTTGTTTTGCTTTGGTTTTAAGGTAATGCTGGCCACGTAAAATGAGTTTGGATGTGTTCTCTCCTCTTCAATTTTTTGGAAGAGTTTAAGAAGGATTGACATTCTTTCTTCTTTAAAGTTTTGGTAGAAATCACCCAAGAAGCCATATGGTCTTGGCCTTTGCTTTGAGAATTTTTGGATACTGATTCAATCACCTTACTCATTATTGTTCTGTTCAGATTTTCTGTTTCTTTATGATTTTGTGTTGGTAGGTTGTATATTTCTAGGAATTTATTTATTTCTTCTAGATTATCCCAATTGTTGATGAGTACTTATTCATAGTAGTCTTTTATGATCCTTTCTATTTTTGTGCTATCAGTTGTAATGTGTCTTCTTTCATTTGATTTTATTTATTTTATTCTTTATTTTTTCTTTGTCTCGCTAAATTTTCGTCAGTATTGTTTATCTTTATAAAAAATCTACTCTTTAAATGATCTTTTCTATCGATTTTCTAGTTCTATTTTATTTTTTTCTGTTCTCATCTTCGTTGTTCACTTTTCTTCTGCTATCTTTGGGCTTATTTTGTTCTTATTTTTCTCGTTTCTTGAAGTCTCAAGTTAGGTTGTTTATTTCAGGTCTTTCTTTTTCCTAGTATAGGCATATATTGCTATGGCATCCCTCTTAGAATTGCTTTTGCTCCATCTCATAAATTTTGGTATGTTGTGTTTCCATTTTGGTTTACTTTAAGATTTTTTTTTTTTTTTTGCTGAGGAAGTTTCTCCCTGAGCTAACATCTGTTGCCAATCTTCCTATTTTCGCTGAGGAAGAGTCTCCCTGAGCTAACCTCTATTGCCAATCTTCCTCTATTTTGTATGTGAGCCACTGCCACAACATGGCCACTGACGAGTTGTGTAGGTCCATGCCCAGGAACCGAACCCAGGCCACTGAAGTTGAGCATGCTGAACTTAACCACTAGGCCACTGGGGCTGGCCCTTTAAGATATTTTTTGATTTCTCTTTTCATTTTTTCTTTGATCCATTGTTGTTCAGGAGTTTGTTGATTAGTTGCCATATATTTGTGAATTTTGCAGTTTTCTTACTTTTATTGATTTTTAGTTTATAAATTAAAAATCCAATTATACAGTTGGAAAAAGAGACTTGATATGATTTCTATCTTCTTAAATTTGTTAATATTTGTTTTGTAACCTAACATATATTATATCCTATCCATGTGTGCTTGAGAAGATAGTATATTCAGCTGCTGTTGGATGGTATGTTCTGTATATCTGTTAGGTACATTTAGTCTATAGTTTTGTTCAAATATGCTGATTTTCTATTGGTTTTCTGTCTCAATGATCTATCCATTGTTGAAAGTGGAGTATTAGAATATCCTATTATTATTGTATTATTGTCTATTTCTCTCCTCATTTCTGTTAATATTTACTTTATATATTATGATGCTCTAATGTGGGTGTATTTATATACAATTGTTATGTCTTCTTATGACTTGACCCCTTTATCATTATATAATGACCTGCTTTGTCTCTAGAGACAGTTTATAACTTAAGGACTGTTTTGTCTAATATAAGTGTACCTCATCCTGCTCTCTTGTTTTCTATTTGTATTGAATATCTTTTTCTGCCCCTTCACTTTTAGCCTATGTGTGTCTTAGGTGAGTATCTTGTAGGTAATATATAGTTGGGTCTTATTTTTTTTAATCCATTCTTCTTCTCTATGTCTTCTGATTTGAGAATTCAATCCACTGACATTTAAAGTAATCATTAATAGGTAAGGACTTACTATTGCTATCTTATTAATTGTTTTCTGTCTGTTTTGTAGTTCCTTTGTTTCTTTCTTCCTCTCTTGATGTCTTCCTTTGTGATTTAATGATTTTCTGTAGTGGCATGCTTTGATTAATTTGTCTTTATTTTTTGTTTATCTACTATAGGTGTTTGTTTGTTGGTTACCATAAGGCTTTCATAAAATATCTTATAATTATAACTGTCTATTTTAAGCTGATAGTATCTTAAATTTGATCACATACAAAAATTCTATGCTTTTACTCATCCTCATTATATTTTATGTTTTTGATGTCACCATTTACATATTTTTATATTGTTCTTCCATTAACAAATAATTATGGTTATAGTTATTTTTAATACTTAGATCTTTTTAGCTTTATACTAGAGTTACGTGATTTTTACACTACCATTACAGCAGAGTTTTCTGAATTTGGCTATAAACTTGCATTTGCTAGTGAGTTATATTTTTTCATGTTTCTAATTAGCATCCTTCATTTTAGCTTGAAAAATTCCATTTTAATATTTCTTGTAAGGCAGCTGTAGTTATGATTAACTCCTGCAGCTTTTGTTTTTCTGGGATAGTCTACATCTCTTCTTCATTCCTGAAGAACGGCTTTGCCTTATAACATATTTCTAGTTGGCAGATTTTTTTTTTATTCAGCACTTTAAATATACCATCCCCCTGTCTTATGGCCTGCATGGTTTCTTTTGAGAAATCTGCCTATAGCCTTAAGGAGGTTTCCTTGTATGTACCAAGTCTTTTTTCTCTTGTATCTTTCGAAATTCTTCCTTTTTCTTTGATTGTATCTTGGTAAATTCTTCTCTATGTTTAATTTCTTTAGGGAATTTTAAGTTTCATGTACCCGGATGTCCATATTTCTCCTCATATTTGGGAATTTATTAGCCACTAATTTTTCCAGTAAAATTTCTGCATTTGTCCCTCTCTTCTATTTCTGGGTCTCCTATGATGTTTATTTTAATTCTTTTTCTGCTTTCATTTGTTTTCTTGTTCTCTCTGATTGCACATTTCTAAATAATTTGTTACCTACTTCATAGATTCTTTTTTCTCCTTGATCAATCTGAAGTTGACATTCTCTATTGTGTTTTTTTTAATTTAAACTTTCCATTTTTTTTAGAGTAGCTTAAAGTTCAGAGCAATATTGAGGGGAACGTACAGATATTTCCCATATATTCTCTGCTCCCACACATGCATAGCCTCCTTGATGATCAACATTCCCCACCAGAATGGTACATTTGATACAATTGATGAACGTACATTGACACATTATAAAAACCCAAAGTACATAGTTTACATTATGATTCACTCTAGGTATTGTACATTGTAAGTGTTTGGACAAATATATAATGTCCGGTACCTATCATTATGATATCATACAGTGTCTTTTCAGTTTCCTAAAAATCCTCTATGCTCCAGCTATTCATTCTTCTTCTTCCCCCACCAAACCCCTGTAACCACTGTTCTTTCTACTGTCTTCATAGTTTTGTTTTTTCCAGAATGTCATATAGTAGTTGGAATCATACAGTATGTAGACTTTTCAGATTAGCTTCCTTCATTTAGTAATATGCATTTAAAATTCTTCCATGTCTGTTCATGGCTTGTTAACTCATTTCTTTTTAGTGTGAAATAATATTCCATTATCTGGATGTACCACCCTTTATCCATTCATATTCTGAATGACATCATGGCTACATCCACGTTTTGGCAATTATAAATAAAGCTACTTTGTACATCCTTGTACAGCTTTTTATTTTTTAAATTTCAGGTGTACATCATTGTACTTCTATTTCTGCATAGATTACATCATGTTCACCACCAAAATACTAATTGCAAGCCATCACAACACACATGTACCAAATTATCCCTTTCACCCTCCTCCCTCCCCCCTTCCCCTCTGGTAACCACCAATCCAATCTCTGTCCCTATGTGTTTGTTTATTTTTGTTATTATCTACTACTTAATGAAGGAAATCATATGGTATTTGACCTTCTCCCTCTGACTTATTTCACTTTGCATTATACCCTCAACGTCCATCAATGTTGTCACAAATGCCTGGATTTCATCTTTTCTTATGGCTGAGTAGTATTCCATTGTGTATACATACCACGTCTTCTTTATCCATTCGTCCCTTGATGGACACTTAGGTTGCTTCCAAGTCTTGGCTATTGTGAATAGCGCTGCAATGAACACAGGGGTGCAAGTACCTTTACAAATTGGTGTACAGCTTTTTAGGTGGACATGAGTTTTCAACTCATTTGGATAAATACCAGGGAGTGTGATTGCTCAATTGTATGTTAAGAGTATGTTTAGTTATTCTGTTTATTTTTTTTTTCTTTTTGGTGAGGAAGATTGATCCTGAGATAACATCCTTGCCCATCTTCCTCTGTTTTGTATATGGGACACCACCACAACATGGTTTGATGAGTGGTGCATAGGTCCAAGCCCAGGATCCAAACCTGAGGACCCCAGGCCACCAAAATGGAGTATGTGAACTTAACCACTACACCACCAGGCCTGCCTTAAGTATGTTTAGTTTTGTAAGAAATAGTCAAACTGTCTTCCAAAGTGTCTGTACTATTTTTCAATTTTTCATTCCCACCAGCAAGTAATGAGAGTTGCCATTGCACCACATCCTCACTAGGGTTTAGTATTGTCAATGTTCCAGAGTTTGGCCTTTTTAATAGATGTGTATTGTTATCTCATTGTTTTTATTTGCCTCTCACTGATGACATATGAAGTGGAACATTTTTTTGCATGCTTATTTGTCATCTGTATATCTTCTTTGGTGAGGTATCTTTTCAGATCTTTTGCTAATTTTTTAATCAAGTCATTTGTTTTTGTATTGGTGAATTATTTTGAGAGTTCTTTGTATATTTTGGATAAAAGTCCTTTATCAGATCTCTCTTTCACAAATATTTTTCTGCCAGTATGTGGATTGTCTTATCATTCTCTTGACATTGTCTTTTGCAGAGCAGAAGATTGTAATTTTAATGAAGTCCAGCTTATCAATTATTTCTTTTATGGATTGTGCCTTTTGTGTTGCATTTAAAAAGTCATCACTATGCACACCATAATCTAGGTTTATTGCTAATTTTACCTTAGATTTGTGATTGATTTTGAGTTATTTTTTGTGCAGGGTATAAATTCTGTGTCTACATTAATTTTTTTGCATATGTATGGCCAGTTGTTCCAGCACCATTTGTGGAAAAGACTATCTTTTCTTTTATGTCAAAGATCAATTGACTATACAGATGTAGGCTTATTTCTGGGCTCTCTATTTTGTTCCATTGATCTATTTTCCTATTATTTCATCAATACCACAGTATCTTGATGACTGTAGCTTCTTAGAGTCAATTTGAAGTAAGATAGTGTCAGTCCTCCAACTTTCTTCTTCTCCTTCATTATTGTGTTGGCTATTCTGTGTTTTTTGTCGTTCCATGTAAACTTTAGAATCAGTTTGTCAATATCCACAAAGTATCTTACAGGGATTTTTAATGGGGTTACATTTTATTTACAGATCAAGTTGGGAATAACTTTCATCTTGACAATATTGAGTCTTCTTATCCATGAACATGAAATATCTCTCCATTTATTTAGTTTTTCTTTGATTTTTTTCCATCACAGTTTTGTAGTTTTCCTCATATGGATCTTGTACTTACTTTGTAGATGTATACCTATTTTATTTTTTTGGTGGTTTTATGCAAATGATTCATTTTTTTAACTTCAAATTCAACTTGGTCATTGCTGGTATATAGGAAAGTGATTGACTTTTAAATGTTAATCATGTATCCCACAACCTTGCTATGATCATTTGTTAGTTCCCAGAGTTTTGTTGTTGATTTTTTTTATTTTCTGCATTGATAATCATATCTGTGAACAGAGACAGTTTTGTTTCTTCCTTACCAATATATATACTTATTTCCTTTTCTTATCTTACTGCATTAGCTAGAACTTTCAGTACAATGTTAAGAAAGAGTGGTGAGAGAGGACAACTTTACTTTATCCCTGATCTTAGTGTGAAAGTTTTGAGTTTCTCTCCATTAATTTTAGCTATAGGTTTTCTGTACATTTTTTATCAAGTTGAGGAAGTTCCCCTCTAAAGCTAGTTTACTCAGAGTTTTTACCGTGAGTGGTTATTGGTTCTGCATCTATGTGTATGATCATGTGATTTTTTTCTGTTTTAGCCTGCTGTTGTAATGCACTGCATTAATTGTTCTTTGAATGGCAAACCAGCCTTGTATACCAGAGATAAATCCCATTTGGTTATGGTGTAAAATTCTTTTTATACATTGTTGGATTAATTTTGTTAATAGTTTGTTGAGATTTTTGCATCTATATTCATGAGAGATATCGGTCTGTAGTTTTCTTTCCTCATAATATCTTTGTCTTTTTTTTCTTTGGTGAGGAAGATTGTCTCTGAGCTAACATCTGTACCAATCTCTCTCTATTTTGTATGTGGGACACTGCCACAGCATGGCTTGATGAGTGGTGTGTACATCTGCACTTGGGATCTGAACGTATGAGCCCCAGGTCACTGAAGCAGAGTGTGCAAACTTAACCACTATGCCACCAGGCTAGAGCCTTTTTGTCTGTTTTTGGTGTTAGAATAATGCTGATCTCAGAGAATGACTTAAGAAGTATTCCTTTTGCTCCTGTCCTCTGAAAGAAATTGCAGAGAATTGACATAATTTATTCCTTAAATGTTTGGTAGAATTCACTAGCGAACGCATCTGAATCTGGTACTTTCTGTTTTGGAAAGTTATCAATTATTGATTCATTTTATTTAATAGACATAGGCCATCTATTGCAGTTTTCATTTCATTCATTGTATTCTTCATCTCCAGAATTTCTGTTTTGTTCTTTTTTTATAATTTCTCTCTCTCTGTTATATACTGCTTTCCTGAATTCATTGAGTTGTCTATCTGTGTTCTCTTGTAGCTCATGAGCTACTTGAAGACAATAATTTTGATTTCTTTCTCAGGAAATTTGTAGATCTCCATTTATTTGGGGTTTATTACTGGAAAATTATTGTGTTTCTTTTGTAGTGTCATGTATCTTTGATTTTTTGTTTTCCTCATAGTCTTTCATTGTTGTCTTCACATTTATAGATGCAGTAACCTACTCCAGTCTTTACTGACTGGCTTTGAGATAGAAATACCTTCATCAGTCTGCCCAACTAGGGATTCTGAGGATCTTTCAGACCTTTTTTATGGATGTGCCCACTCTGCATCTCTTGTTCCCTTCTTGGGGGGGGGTTCTTAACACTTAATTTCTTCTCTCAATCTCACAAAAGCCAGGCTGGGTACTGAGAGCCTCCTATTTGTTTTCTCTAGGGGTACCTTAAAATGCTCAACTTTGTGTGACTTCCCCCAATCCTGCAGGCAGGCTGGCTTTCTGCATGTGCTTGTGAATCCTCTGTAAAGGCTTGCACTTGCTGTCAGTGGGCACATGTGCAGAAAGCAGATCATAGTATGTAAGTAAGGTGTGCAGAGCATTGGGGGTGCCTGTGCACCAGTTGAAGGGGTCAGCAGGCAAGGCATCCAGAGCAGCTTGGGAGAGGTCTTCCTGATGGGATCCACGAATCATTTAGTAAGATCTGTATCACTTTCATGAGTTCTGAGACGTGGTTGCTATGCTCCCAGCCTCTCCCAAACTTTCAACTTTTCCAATCACCTCAGTATTTCAGCTAGGGCATAAAAGAAGTGGGCTTCTTGGACAGTGTCTCACTTGGCTGTAGAAGCCAGGCACTCACTAACTATACTCTCATTTTTCCCTGTGGGAGAAATTGCAGGTCAAGGTGGTCTCTGTTGACACTGATCTGTGCTGTCTTGTGGGAGGGCTAATGTGGGTAAAGTGAAACTGTTCTTACCCTTATCAATGTATCTCTTCTTGGATTTTTTTCTCCAGTGGTGTTCTTGAATTTCCCCCCTGGATGCCTGGACTTCCATGAAGTACTTTTGTTTACGGGTGGATGTCAAAATAAATATTCTGTGGAGAGATGATGGTAGAAAATTCCTATTGTGCCATCGTGCTATTGTCATTCTTCCCCAAATTTCTTTGTCACCAATTTTCCAATTATGTTTATTCCAAGAGTCTGACAATCCAGCTAAACCATTGGAAATAGCTCATAAAATGGTATATAATCATACATCTGACCATTTCTCCTTCCAAGCAAAGTGAACAACCAGGTGCACTGGCCAAAGTTTTTCCCACTGGAAGAATTTTTTTTCACCACTGTACTTCAGGGATGTCCCAGGGAGAGATTGTAGTACTACAGCTATCCTGAATATCATGCAGAGCCATTTGTAAACCAGGCCTCAGTCTCCTCTCCCTCTGTCAACTGATCATAGATAACTCCCCGTGAGGTCATAGGTGCAGGCTGAGATGCAGAAGGCAGTGTAGCAAAAGTAGGGACCATGGGCATTTTGGCCACTTCTTCATGTAATTTAATTGTACATTCAGGGCCTGCTTGGGCCTGACCATGTATATTCCACTTCCATTTGATGACAGGTACTACTGTGCACACCCAACTTTATGGCTTGGTGGGTCCAATAACACCCAGTTCATTATGGGCAGCTCAGTTTGCATGGTAACTTGGTGGCCCATGGTTAAGTGTTCAGTCTTCACTAAACCCAGTAGCAGACTAAGGCATGTTTCTCAAAATGAGAGTAGTTACCTGCAGATGATGGAAGGACCTTTCTCCAAAACTATAAATACCTGCTCTGTGATTCACCTATGGGGGACTGACGTACAAATGTCTTACTAATAAGTGTATAGTTGTTTTTACTTCTCTCTTACTATGTCCAATCAGCATATGCAACCACATCCTTCTTGCCTTTGGCAGTTGAATGCTGCCATGTGGTTCCTACCACTCTAGGATCCAATTACTCCCATTTATGTTTTCCAATTGAGTGGCTGTAGTTCCCATTGTAAGGTCTGGCTTGCAGAGAGGAGTAATTATGGAGCTCTTCAAGAGTGCTGGGTCTACCTTCATAAATTTGTTTCTCAAAGTATTGATGAAAGGTATATCTTCTGGACCCTCCCAATGTTGGTGAGTAGATCTTAAATGACAAATCCACTCTAACATTCCAATCTCCTCAAGCCTCTGAATCCTCTTCTCTACATTAAGCCAAGGAAGATTGGACATTTCCAATTCACTCACAATGGGCCATATTTTGGTCCACATTTCAGCCAATCAATCAAAGTATTAGAGTCTTTTTTAACTCCCATAGCTGCAACATTAAATTCAGAATTTCTGCTTAGTGGGTCCACATCAATAAATGCACTCCGATACAACTTTATATTTCTTCCACCATTATCCCGCATCCATTTTATCCATTTCCACACATTTCCCCCAGATTTCTGCTTGTATAAAATTTAAAAAAAATTAAGTAGTTCTTTTGAAGTGTACTGCAGATCCTCATGGGTCGTACTTTGTACCTTATCTCTGGAGGCCTGCTGGGACTTAAGTCTAGTTATAGATCTAGAAGCGAAGAGGGGTGGTAGGGACAGTCCTCAGGAGAATCAACATTGTCTTCCATGAAAACTGCCTCAGAGGAGGCAATTACCATTTCCTTAGGCAATGTTGGGTTAATTCCTTCTTATGGAGGTGGAAAGGCCAATATCACTGCCACTGGAGGTGGGGAGGTCACTTATGCTGGAGTTGGAGAGGCTACATTTGTTGGAGTTTGGGAGACCAATTCTACTGAAGGTGGGAAGACCTCTTCCACTGGAAAGAAGACTCTTCAGAATTTAGGGGCTCAATGTCCCCAGCTTTATTAGGGTCTTCACATATGCCCCCATCCAAACTTACATAATCCTGTTTTTTCCCTATCAATGCCCTCACTTTACCAGTAGATACCTTGTAAGTCTGGGAGTTCAATTTGCTTTGTAATTTAACCAATTGCAGGATGAGTTTATATTTTTGATTATAAGCAATTTTAGCCTTGAGGCCACAAGAGATAAGGCTCTCCTTTACGGCACACATAGTAACTCCTAGACATTTATGTAGCTCTTGCTTCAAGTAGTATCTTCTTGTTTATTCAAGTCTGTTATGCATTTTTGAATTGGGTTGTTATATTTTGTGTTGTTAAATAGCAGGATATTTCTCTAAAAAAGACATACAAGTGGCCAAATAAGCATAAGAAAATATGTTCAGCATAAGTAGTCATTGGGAAATGAAAATCAAAATGACAAGAAGATACTACCTCACACTTATTAAGGTGATTATTAAAAATAATAGGAAAATAACAGCTGTTAATGAGAATATTGAGAAACTGGAACCCTTGGGCATTGCTTGCGGGGATGTAAAATAGTGCAGTTGCCATGGAAAACAATTTGATGGTTTTTTAAAAAATTAAACATAACATTACCATATGATCCAGCACTCCATTTCCAGATACATATTTCAAAGAATTCAAAGCAGGGACTGAAGCAGATACTTGTGCACCAATATTGATAGCAACATTGTTCACAATAGCCAAAAAGTGGGAGCAACCCATCAGTGAATGAATGGATAAACAAAACGTGGTATATACCTACAATAGAATAATATTCATCCCTAAAAAGAAATGAAATTGTGACACATGCTACAAAATGGGTGAATCTTGATGACATTATGCTTAGTGGAAGTCATTATAGATGGCTTATAAATAGATGAATAACATGGTTACATTTTAGAAAGTAAATATGGAATGGGATAAACTTTACATGCTTTCATTACTAACTTTTACCATTTTCTCCTCTTATCTATCAAAGATAAGTTTGTTTTTCCCTGTTTAGCATCTACCTGCTTCCTACAATGAAGAATGCAAGCTGAAGATATAAAAAGGTTTAAGAAGAACTTAAGAAAACCTATGAATGACAGAGATGTAAAAAGATATTAAGGTAAATTCATGGTGGTTGATATATATCTCTGAATATTGAGGTTGTTATAATAAGGGACAACTATGACCTTGATGCCTTCTTAGAGATAGAGTCCTGTGTATGGTTAACCATGGGTCTGTATTTATTCTTATAAAAATGCAGAATATCCATAGCAATTAGTTTTTCAACTTCCTTAGCTTCAGCTCCTGGAAGCTATATTGAGTTCTAGTTTAGGAATGGTAAGTTGATGCCTGATGTTGAGCTGAATTTAAACTACAGGCACTTAGGGGAAGGCAGAGATCCATAGTGAGATGAGGGCTGACCCTTTGTAATCTAATCATATGTCACTTTAGTTTTCTTCTTCCTGTTAGATGAAGCTGATTAAGGTGGTAAAAGTGCAAATTGATTAAGGTAGTTCTCATTTAGCAAATCAATTCTCAATTGTGCAATTTTATTTCAATGAAGTCACAATAAACATTAACTCTGGTACAGACAAGTAACTTGTTTAAGGTATCTCTCACAAATGCTATTGGAAGAGGTAAAAAGTAATATTTGAAAACATTTCCTGCTTTTTATGAGCTCTAAGGAAAATTAAAGGATACAGCATCCTCTTCCTCCACAGAAGCTAAATTTGTAACAGTTCACCACTTAACAGGCCACACAACATTTATTGTTGTCTATGAGTTTAAGAGTAAGGTGATCTCTTTAAAGCCTTAATCATGAATTTTTGCAGAGTAATAAAATATCAGAAGTGAGTAAAACTATAGAGACTGAGTCTAACTATTTTTATGGATATTCTCCAAATAGAAATATTGAGGCATGAAGGAAGGGAAATGATCTATCTGAGGTCATATTGCAAGTTAATAACAGAAGAGAATATAAAATTTGTACATTTTGGGGCCAGCCCTGGCGGCCTGTGGTTAAGTTTAACGTGATCCACTTTGGTGCCCCAGATTTCATTCCCAAGCACCATAATTCTACACTTCCGATCTAGACCAATCATCTGTCAGTGGCCATACTGTGACGGCAGCTCACATATAAAACAGAGAAAGATTGGCAACAGATGTTAGCTCAGAGTGAATCTTCGTCAGCAAAAAAAATCATATGTTTTGGCTCCTGATTATGCACTCTTTTCACTTAGGGCCTGGAAGAATCTCTTAGTTGGCAGGCAAGACCTACCTATACACCGGTATGCAGTTGCTTAAGTGGCAAAACCAGAGGAACCAGTCAAAGCTCCATGCCTCAAATATTTCTTCTACTGCCAAGGGTATCAATGTCATTACACCATTAGAAAATCACTTTTGGGAGGGGACAAACTCTTTCTGTTTTTCTTCTATAAAAATACAAATCCTATCTAACAATTCACATAAGCAGGATTGAGGGAGAGTGCTAAGCTGTTATATGTCACTAAATTCTTAAGTACAATTGATTATTTTTTATTACCTTAACCTGTCCTCTTATCAAGTAGTTAAAGGTCAGATTAAAATTGTGGGTGAAAAAAGAGGTCTTGGTTTTGTTTTATTATACCCCTTTCGTGAGGGAAGGATTCCTATGCTAGAGCTATGTAGACGGACAAACACATAATACTTGACACTGGAAAAATGAGATCTACAGTGTATTATTCACGTATACTCACAGCTTAGAGGAAGAGGAGACCACATGCCATGCAGGGCCACACGAGAGTTGTCCTCAGGCACAGAGTGAAACCAGGGGTGTGGGAAGCAGGCATTGTTGTACTAAGAGCGCGAAGTGCTACCTGGTTCCCAGGGAAAAATATGATTGGCTTGTTTGAATAATTCCATGGTCTGGTAGGGAACTGAAACCTTATACTCGGGGATAAACAAACATTGTGCCTTCACTGTACTATTAAGAGCTGTTCAGATAAGTGGCCTTTCTGTGGGATCACAGTAGGGAGAGAAAATTGCAATTAGGCTATTTGAGGCCTTCCCAGTTTCTTACAGATGTCAGGCACACATAATATTGGGCCTTAATTTTAGACACTATGCCACACATTTTAAGCATGGGACATTGCTAGGTAGAACTCTTCAGTGGTTTTCTAATGTTTTTAGGACAAAGACTAAATTTTTAATGTATCCCAGAGGGCCCAACATAATATGGCTCCTATCTACTTGTCCAGCCTTATTACCCTACCCCCCTCTACTTCCCACCTTGATACAGCAGTACTGGTTTTGCTTTAGTTCCTTAAATGGACTCTATTGTATCTTCAGTATCATTTTCTTGTCTCTACTCTTTTATACCTACTTTTCCATTTTTCTGAAACTTTCCTCCTGCATGCTTTTATTCTTCTGGACAACTCCTACTCATTCTTTAGATCTCAGCTTAGAAACCACTCTCTTAGGAAGATATTTCCTGAACTTCTTGGTTAAGTCCTTCTGGTAACGGTTTTCAAATAGCATTCTGTACTTCTTATTTTATAAATTGTCAGACTTGTTTTATTTCCATTTTCCTCATGAATTTGGCAGAATAATGGCTCCCCAAGGTGTGCATGCCCTGACCCCCCAAACCTGTATGTTTACCATAGATGAAAAAGGGACTTTGTAGATGTTTTTAAGGTTACAGACCTGGAGATGGGGAGATTGTCCAGTTGGGTCCAATGTAATCACATGACTTCTTAGAAGTAGAAAACCTTTCACTGCTGACATCAGAGACATGTAGTAGAAGAAAAGAAACAAGAGAGTTAAAGCATGAGAGGGACTTGAATTTTCATTGCTGGCTTTGAAGATAGAGAAAGAAGGCCATGAGCCAAGGAATGTGGGTGACCTCTAGAAACTAGAAACAACCCTCTGTTGACAGCCAGCAAAACAATGGGGAACTTGTTCTACAACTAGAAGGAATTAAATTCTTTCAATAACCTGTATGATCAAGGAAATGTGTTCTCACCTACAGTATCTAAAAGTGAATACAGCACTGCTAATACCTTGATTTTGACGTTGTGAGACTCTAAGCAGAAGGATAAGTTGAGCAACAGAACTTTGACCTACAGCACTGTGGGAAAATAAACTTGTGCTGTTTTAAACTGCTAAGTTTATGATAATTAGTTATGGCAGTTTTAAAGTATTAGTACCATAATAGACTAAAAACTCCATGAAGACAGACATTATATCTGCCTTTGTTACCCCCAGTATTTCCAGTGCAGCTCAGAGCCTAGCAGAACTTCAATCAAGATTTGTTGAACTCAAGAGAATCAAACAAGAGACAGGAAAAGTTCCTGGGTGTTACTTGGAAGTAAGAAGACATTAGAAAAAGAAAGAAAAACACAGAATATAGTTATGAAAGCATCATAGGCAAGTCTTATCATTATGTTCATGATTACGCTTAGGGCCAGCTCTCACAGCTAGCTTTATTTAGAGAAGATGGTATGCACACAGTCTGCAGTGAAAAAAAATTAGCTTATGCTACCATCAGCTGTGATATTACCAAGTACTTCAACTCTGTTGCCTGAATCCACGGAGAACTCTGATGAGTTTGGAGAATGCAACTCAAGTTCTTAGTCCACTATTTCTCAAATTCTACTGTTGATCTTCAATAATTGCTTTACCTTCATTTAATTTTTTAGTTATACGTTACTATATTTCAGGTACAGATTGAAGCACCCTGAAAAATGCCTTGAATCATCAGTTTCATTGACTCTATAGACCATGTAATCATAATAAGATCCCAAAACCTATTCAGCTTGCGCAGAAAAAAAAAATTAAAAATGTGCTCTAAACGCATTCAATGCTCTTGTATTCAAATAGTTAATTTGCACTATGTTCTGTTCAAGAAAAGGAAAACTGTCACCCTGTCATTTTAGAGTCTGACACTAAGCTTGTCAAAAGAGACAGCTGTTAAACTGAATTACTGTTGACATGTGGAGAAATGGCCCTTGCTAGATGTAAAAGACATTTGCGGCAATGAAGTGGTACAGGGTAGATTTTCAAATGTGGTCACACTGGTATTTGTTTTTTTTTTTTTTAATTTTTGAACTAAATTTTTATTTTTTTTATTTTTTTTTTAATTTTTTGTTTATTGCAGTAACATTGGTTTATAACATTGTAAAAATTTCAGGTGTACATCATTGTACTTCTATTTCTGCTGTCACCCCATTGATCACCAGGGTTGATTCGGCTGATCTGGCTGGCTAGGCGGGTGTCCCCTTCCTCCCTCACCGCTCCATGTGCGTCCCTCCCGAAGCTGCGTGCTCGGTCGAAGAGGACGACCTTCCCCGATAGAGGAGGACCGTTCTTCGGTCAAGGGTATACGAGTAGCTGCGCTCCCCTGCTACAACCTCCAAACAAGCTCTCAAGGTCCACACTGGTATTTGAATAGCATGTCTACGGCATGAAAACATGGCCTTGACTCAATCCATTTAAGGAAGTGAACAGAAGACAATGAGAAGCACAAAGAAACTCTGCTCTCTGTTACTATATCTATAACTTATGCATCAGTATAAAAACAGTGCAGTAAACAAGCCCTCATATTCTTATCTTGTATCCAGAAGCAGGGAAGCTTAAAACACACCAAGAAATAATTTGAGTTTCCAGGACCTGGAGTATGTGGTTGGGTGGGATATAAATTTATGAAGTAGATTTTACAGAGAATGAATGATAATATCTTGTCTTCTCCTGACAAATGTTCCTGTGATAATTTTAAAGGGTGTTAAGTTAGTGAAGATTTTGCTAGATGAGCTGTTCTGACACTGTTCTTCAGGAATTCAAAAGACTTAAGAATTTACAGACATACAACACAAATAAATCTGTACGACCTATTAGTCATATTGATACCGAAACGACAGAGGTAGTTCAAAAATACTTATTAATTGGCTGTCTCAACTACTATGTTAGGTATTACCAAGAACACATAAAATATTCAAAAGACATCCTTCTCTCTCAAAGAACTCGTTATCTAGTGAGAAGACAGACACAAACACAAAAATATCTATTCTGAGGAAGACTGTGCTAAGATCTGGAACTGAGGCACGAAAAGATTTTTTCAAGTATGAATACGAAAGAAAGATCAGCAAAGGTAGCATAGAGAAGGTAAGAAATGAGCAGAATATTAAGACATATATTTCTATAAAGCCATTAAGAAAAAAAGAAAGTACAAACACAATTTCTAAGGGCTGTTTCACAAATACTTTAGAATCTAATGTATTGATTAAAACAGTACATTCTATTATTAACCCTTGTGTCCCTTGACCACCTCTAATTTTACCTCCAACAGAACTATAGTCACTCTCAGTCTAGACCAGAAAGTCTGAGATTATTTATCCCTAGAGGCCAGGATCATTCCAGCAGTTAATCTAGAGCCAGATCTGATCTTTCTTTTCCATGACTAGTAACAGCAAAAATCTCCTAGCTTGGTGGTGTATGTAGACACAAACAAAGTATTCATTTTACAAAAAGGAGGACAGTTCTACCACACTTTTAGACATCATTAGCCATCATTTATTGGGCTACCCGCTTTATGTCATATCTCAGTTAATAGGCACATCAACACTGTTGGAAGATATTTACTACAGTCATGTATCACTTGATGGGAATATGTTCTGAGAAATGTATCATTAGGCAATTTCTTCACTGTGTGAAAATCGGAGAGAGTACATACACAAACCTGGATGGTATAGCCTACTACACACCTAAGCTATATGGTATAGCCTATTGCTCATAGGTTACAAACATGTTCAGTATATTACTGTACTGCTTACTGAAGGCAATTGTAACACAATAGTAAATATTTGTGTATATAAACATATCTAAATTTAGAAAAGGTACACTAAAAATACAGCATAAAAGACAAAAAAAATTGTTCACGTTTATGGAGCACTTACTATGAAAAGAGCTTGCAAGACAGGAAGTTGCTCTGGTGAGTGACTGGTGAGTGGATGTGAAGGTATAAGACATCACTGTACACTACTGAGGATTATATAAACACTGTACACTAAATTTATAAAAAGTATTTTTCTTTCCTAGATAAGAAATTCACCTTGCATGCTGCAACATTTTTACTTCATAAACTTTTGACTTCTTTTTAACTTTTTGACTCTTTTGTAATAACAAAGCTTAAAACACAAACACACTGTACAGCTGTACAAAAATATTTTTTCTTTATATCATAACTCCATCAGCCTTTTCATATTTTTAAAATACTTTTTTTTTTTACTTTTTAGAACTTTCTGTCAAAAACTAAGACTCAAACACACATATTAGCCTAGGCCAACACTAGATTAGAATCATCAATATCACTATCTTCCACCTCTACATCTTGACTCCCTGGAAGGTCTTCAGGGGCAGTAGCACACAGGGAGCCATCACCTCTTATGATAACAATTTCTTCTTCTGGAATACCTCCTGAAGGACATACTTGAGGCTCTTTTTGAAGAGGTGTCACTCTTTTCCAAAATATGACCTCGGTGGTTTGCTTGGTTTGTTTCTTTTTCATCATTGATTTGCTTGTAAGCAGATAATTCACCATGAATATTGCTCTCTATTAATGAAAACCTTTTGGTGGTAGGGTCTATGTTTCAAACTTTCTAAGGAACATGTTGAAGTCTGCAAAATCTTCTGCTAAACCCTTCTGCTAAACCCTAAATCCTGAATTTTCTTTGGGGTTCTTCTTTTTGTTCTCATGCAGTTTCCTTTTCTCTTGCCTCTTCTTCACCTGTGCATTCCTGTTCCAGTTCCAACAATTCCTCATAGTCAGTTCTTCAAGAACCACGTGTAGGAGCTGCTCAATGTCCTCTTCTTTCATACTCAGGTGAAAGTTTTTTGCCATCTCAATCACAGCCTCATTGACTTTTGCAACCTCTTTATCCTTGGCAAATTCTATGAAGTCATGAATGAAACTCTTTTGAGTGTCTTCTTCCAGATGCCATTCATACACTC
Organism: Diceros bicornis minor; assembly: GCF_020826845.1. NCBI lineage: Eukaryota > Metazoa > Chordata > Mammalia > Perissodactyla > Rhinocerotidae > Diceros > Diceros bicornis. The sequence continues at coordinate 75,599,799 of NC_080781.1, read as the reverse complement.
CTTGGTGAAATCACCCCAAGGCCAAGCAAGGTTGTTTCCTTCAAATTATTTTATTGAGGTCATATTGGCTTTTAACATTGGGTAAATTGCAGGTGTACATTATAATATCTCAGTTTCTGTGTAGACTGCGTGTTCACCACCAATAGTCTAGTTTTTATCCATCACCATACATATGTTCTCCTTTAACCCTTTCAACCTCCCCCAGCCCTTTCCCTCTGGTAACCACCAGTCTGTTCTCCTCATCTATTTGTGTTTCAAGCAAGGTTCTTGATGCAGCCATAGATGTTGTAATTCTTCTAGAATTGCATCAGTGTCTTTTCAGTTGCAGCAATAACCTTGGAAAAGGTCCTCCCCAGGTAGTAGGTCTTAAAAGTTGCTACAACTCATCGATCCATTGGTCAAATCAAAGAGGTGGTGTTTGAAGGGAGAAACATTGCTTTGATATTGGAATGAAGATGATCACCAATAAAAGGAGGATGTCTAGGAGCATTATCAACAATGAGTCAAATCTTGAGAGTTATGCTATTCTCCAAACTTCTCCAATTTACTATGATAGTAATTCAAGAGGGCGTCTTGGAAGACGAGCTGGGTCATTCATGCATTCTTTTGCTCTTATAGTACACTGGCAGTGTGATTATCGATATACTTGAAGGCGTGGCATTCTCACTCTGCCAGATCACAAAGGATTTCATTTTTAACCTGCAACATTTCCCTCAAGCATAACTGTTAACCTGTTTGTATAAGCCCAAAAACCTGACATTGACTTTGTCTCCTTATGGATGAAAGTCCTTTCAGGCATCCATTTCCAGAATAGGGACATTTCATTCATTTTGAATATTTGCTGTGGCAAGTAATTTTTCCCCACAATCAGCTTATCTAGAGTTTCCAAAAGCTCTTCAACTGCCTTCACGTCAACATTCACAGACTCATCACTCACTTTCACATCATGTAATGAATGACAACTCTTGAATCATTTAAACTATGCAGAGCTAGCAGTAAATTCAACATCATATTTAGGTCCAACCTTTTCTTTCAATGTTGCAAACAAACTGTTGGCTTTGGTTGTGATCATCACGGTGCTGAGAGGGATACACTTCTGTGTCTGGTCTTCAATCCAGGTCATTAGAAGTTTCTCCATGTCTGATATAGGCCATTCTCAAATTTTGATTAGTATCATTGTCTTCAATGAAGCAGATCCTTTAACAGTTACTGGCACTTTGTCCTTGTTCTTCAAGATCGTAGATATGGTGGAATGGGACACGCCTGACTCATGAGCAATAACCACCATGATTTTCCACCCAATTAGTCCTGAATAACTTTTAACATAATTTCAACGTCAATCACTCGATGTGGCCTCTTACTGGCAATATTAACAGTGGATTTTGTACGCTTAGGGGCCATGATGAACAAAACAACATGAGATTAAGTCAAGCACAAGAGACAATGATGCAATCAAGACATGGCTAATACTGATGTACGAGGCTGCTGCCGGTGTAATATGGCATGCTTTTTTACAGTGAAATTTGTTTTAATAAGTAGAAAGAGTAGACTCTAAAATAAGGATAAAAGCGTAGGATAGTAAATACATAAACCAGTAACATAGTCATTTATTGTCATTATCAAGTGTTATGTAATGCACATAATTGCATGTGCTGTATACTTCTAAAACACTGGCAGCGCAGTAGGGTTGTTTATGCCAGTATCACCATAGGCACATGAATGATGTGTTGTGCTATGATGTTACAATGGCTATGATGTCACTAGGTGATAGGAACATTTCAGCTCCATTATAATCTTACAGGACCATTGTCATATATGTAGTTCATCATTGACCAAAATGTTGTTATGTGGCACATGACTTTACAGTGGCTGAATGAATAAAATAATAAGACGCAACTTTATGCCGCCTACAAGAAACTCACTTCAGCTTTAAGGGCACACACAAGGTGGAAGATCAGGAAAGGAAAAACATATTCCACACAAATGGCTGCCTAAAGAGAGTAGGGATGGCAATACTTATATGAGACAAAACAGACTTTAAGTCAAAAATTTCACAAAAGACAAAGATGGTCATTATACAATGAAAAAGGGGTCAATTTATCAAGAGGATATAATAATTGTAAATATACTTGCACCAAGCATTGGAGCACCTAAGTATAGAAAGCAAATATTAACAGGACTGACGGGTGAAATAGACAGCAATATAATAATAGTAGGGGACTAAAATATCTCACTTTCAAAACTGGAAAGGTTATCCAGACAGAAAATCAATGAGGAAGCAGCAGATTTGAACAACACTATAGACTAAATGGATGACACACATATCAGAACATTCCATCAAACAGCAGCAGAATACACAATCTTCTTGAGTGCATATGGAACATATTCCGAGTTAAATCATATGTTAGAGCACAAAAACATTCCTAACAGATTTTAAATGATTGAAATTGTATCAAGTATCTTTTATGACCATGACGGTCTGAAACCTGAAATCAATAACAGGAAGAAAAGTGAAAAAGTCACAAATATCTGGAAATTAAAGACAACATTCCTGAACAACCAATGAGCCAAAGAAGAAGTAAAAACATACCTTGAGAAGATCAATAATGGAAACACAACATAACAAAATGTATGGAATTCTACAAAAGCAATTCTAAGAGAGAAGTTTATATTGATAAATGCCTACATGAAGAAAAAAAAGAAAGATCTCAAATAAAAAAATAATATTAAGCCTCAAAGAATGAGAAAAAGAAGAACAAACCAGCCCAAAGTTAGCAGGATGAAGGAAATAATAAATAGAGTAGGAATAAATTTAACAGATAATAAAAAAAACAATAGAAAAGATCCACAAAACTTAGAGTTGGTTTTTTGAAATGATAAACAACATTGACTTACTCTTAGCTAGAATAAGTAAGAAAAAATGGAGAAGACTCAAATAAGTAAAATAATAAAGGAAAGAGGGACATTACAAGTGATACCACAGAAATACAAAGGGAATACAGAAATAGGAGTCTACTATGAACAATTATAAGGCAACAAATTGGGCAGCCTAGAAGAAATGGAAAAATTCCTAGAAACATACAACCTACCAAAACTGAATCATGAAGAAATAGAGAATCTGAACAGACCAATAACGATTAAGGAGATTAAATCAGTAATCCAAAACGTCCCCACAAAGAAAAGTCCAGGACCAGACGGCTTCACTGGCGAATTGTACCGAACATTTAAAGAGGAAAGGATGTCTACCTTTCTCAAAGTTTCTACGCACTTGAAGAGAGAGGAACACTTCAAACATTTTACAAGGCCACCATTACTCTGATTCCAAAGCCAGACAAGGACACTACAAGAAAATAACATTACAGACCAATATCCCTGATGAACATGGATGCAAAAATGTTCAACCAAATACTAGTCAACCAAATTGAGCAACACATTAAATGTACCATACCATATGATCAAGTGGGATTTATCCCTGGGATGCAAGGACAGAAAAACATATGCAAATAAATAAATGCGATATACCACATTAATAGAATGAATGATAAAAATCATAAGATCATCTCAATAAATGCAGGAAAAGTTTTTGACAAAAATCAACATCCTTTCATGGTAAATACTCTGAATAAATTAGGTACAGAAGGAGTGTATCTCAACATAATAAATGCCATATAAGGAAAGCCCGTAGCTAAAATCAAACTCAATAGTGAAAATCTAAAAGATTTTCTCTAAGATCAGGAACAAGACAAGTATGCCCACTCTCACCATTTCTACTCAGATGGTACAGGAAGTCCTAGCTAGAAATTTAGGCAAGAAAAAGAAAATAAAAGGCACACAAAGTGAAAGACAAGGAGTAAAATTGTTTGTTTTCAGACAACGTGATCTTATATATAGAAAACCTTAAAGTCTTCACTAAAACACTCTTAGAACTAATAAGAAAATTCAGTGAAGTTGCAGGATATAAATTTAACATTCAAAAGTTTCTTCATTTTCTACACACTAGCAGAGGACTAGCTGAAAAAGAAAGTAAGAAAGCAATCACTTTTACAACAGCATCAAAAAGAAAAAAATACTTAGGAATAAATTAAGCCAAGGAGGTGAAAGATCTCTACAATGAAAACTACAAGGCATTGTTTAAAGAAATTGAAGAAGACACAAATAAATGAAAAGATATCCTGTGTTCATGGTTGGGAGAATAAATATCCTTAAAATGTCCACACAACCCAAAGCCATGTACAGATGCAATACAATTCCTATCAAAATCCCAGTGGCATTTTTCGCAGAAATAGAAAACACCATCCTAGAATTTATATGGAATCAAAAAACACCCCAAATAGCCAAAGGAATCTAAAGAAAGAAGAGCAAAACTGTAGGCATCACACTTTCTGATTTCAAATTATATTACAAAGCTGTGGTAGTCAAAACAGTATGGTACTGGCATAAAAACAGACATATGGACCAAAGGAACAGAATAGAGAGTCAATAAATGAACCCACGCATATGTGGTCTTTCACTAGGGTGCCAAGATTAAACAATGGGGAAAGGATAGGCTCTTCAGCAAATTGTATTGGGAAACTAGATATTCACATGAAAAAGAATAAAATTGGGTCATTTTGTTACACCATACACAAAAATCAACTCAAATTGATTCAAGACATAAAGAGAAAATCTGAAATTCTTAAACCAAAAGGAAAAAGCATAGGGAAAAGTCTCCTTGATATGGTCTTGGCAATAATGTTTTGGATATGACATCAAAAAGCAGACAAGAAAATAAAAAATAAACAAGTGGGATGACATCAAATTATAAAATTTCTTCACAGCAAAGGAAGCAATCAACGGAATGAAAAACCAACCTATGGAATGAGAGAAAATATTTACAAAACATATATCTAATAAGGGGTTAATATCTAAAGTCTATAAGTAGCTCCTACAACTGAATAGCAATGAAAAAAATAACATGAATAAAAAATGAGCAAATTACCTCAATAGATGCTTTTCTAATGAAGACACAGATGGCCAACAGGTGTATGAAAATGTACTCAACATGACTAATCATCAGGGAAATGCAAATCAAAACCACAATGATTTCCCACTTCACACTTGTTAGGATGATTACTATTTAAAAAAATACAAGATAAATGTTGGAGACGATGTGGAGAAAAGAGAACTCTGGTACACCGTTGATGGGAACATATATTGGCACAACCATTGTGGAATATAGTATGAAAGTTTCTCAAAAAATTAAAAATAGAATTACCATATGACCCAGTAATTTTACTTCTGGGTATTTATCCAAAGGCATTGAAACCAGCATCTCATAGAGTTACCTTCAATCTCATTGCTCATTGCAGCATTATTTGCAATAATAAACATATGAATATAACATTAACATCTATTGTCAGATGGGTGGATAAAGAAAATGTGGTATAGACATACAAATGAATATTATGCAGCCTTAAAAAAGGAGGAAGTCCTGCCATTTGCAGCAACATGGCTTTACCTGGAAGACATGATGCTAAGTGAAATAAGCCAGACACAGAAAGACAAAATACTGTATTATCTCACTTATACGTGGAACCTAAAATAGTTAAACTCACAGAAGCAGAGACTAGAAAAGTGATTCCCAGGGTTTGGGGAGAGTGGGAACTTGGGAGATGATTGTCAAATTGTAAGAAATTTCATTTATGTAAGATAAGTTCTGGAGGTCTAGTATACAGCATAGTGCCTATAGCTAACAATACTGAAGTTTATACTTAAATTTTTCTAAGAGGGTAAATCTTATGTTAAGTGTTCTTACCACAAAAAATGTAATAATAAAGAAGCTGAGAGAAAACTTTGGGAGATAATGGTGATATGGCCTCAATGGTGATGATGGTTTCATGGGTGTATAATTATCCTCCAACTCATGAAGATGTAAACATTAAATATGTACAGCTTTTTACATGCCAATTATACCTTACTAAAGTGGTTTTCAAAAATACCTAAGGCGCACTGACTTTAGGCAGGATGCAACAATTCAGATGATCTGTAACTCTTTAAGCTTAAGTGAAAGTAAAATGGCCACTTATACCTGCTCACATATAAATTTTTCGGAGAGCATGAGCAGTTAGATATAATTTTGTTCCCTGGAAAATCCATGTGATAATTTTTATTGTAGTTCATTTTTTAAAAAATCTTGTTATTCTGAAATAATTATAGATTCACAGGAAGGTGCAAGGAAATGTACAGGGAGATCCTATAAACACTTCACGCAGCCTCCCCCAACGTCTTTCATGCCTATCATACAATATCAAAACCAGGCAATTGACATTGGAACAATCATTGAGCTTATTGAAATTTCACTAGTTGTATATGTACTCATTTATATATGTGTGCATGCATACGTGTGTGTGTGCATGTGTAGCTCTGTGCAAGAATAGAACACATGTGTAGCTTCATGAAACCTCAACCACAATCAAGATACTTAACTCTACCATCACCCCATGATTCCCTGACACTACCCCTTTACAGTCACACCTATCAACCGCCTGCTCATCCTTTACCATTGGCAACCACTAGTCTATTATCCATCTCTATCATTATATTATTTCACAAATGTTAAGTAAATGTAATCACATAGTGGCTATCCATTCAGTATCATTTTTTTTCCATTAAGGATAATTTCCCTGAGATATATACAAGTTATTGCATGTATCAATAATTCATTCCTTTTTATTGCTGAGTAGTATACCATGGTTTGTTGAAGCATTCCCTCATTGAAGTACATTTGGGTAGTTTACAGTTTGAGGCTGTCACAGGCAAAGCTGCTATGAATATTTAGGTACAAAATTGGGCATGAAAATCAGTTTTCATTTCTCTGGGATTATGCCAATAATGCAACAGCCAAGACTTATGGTAAATCCATTTTTAGCTTTAAAAGAAGCTGCCAAATAATTTTGCAGAGTGGCCTTATCATTTTACATTCTGACCAGCAAAATATGTGACCTAGTATCTCCAAACTCTTGGCAGCTTTTGGTGTTATCAATATTTTTAAAAATTTTGGCCATTCTGATAGGTGTGCAGTGATATCTCATTGTGGGTTTAATTTACATTTCTCTAGTGGCTAATGGAGTTGAACATCTTTTAATGTGCTTATTTCCCATATGTACATCGTCTTTGGTAAGATATCTGTGCATATCTTTTGCCCATTTTCTAATTAACTTGTTTGATTTATAATGTTGAGTTTTATAGTTATTTTTGTATTCTAAATACAAGTCCTCTGTCTGATATGTGATTGTGATAGGCATCATAATGACACCTCCCCTCCAAAAATGTCCACATTTTAATTCCCAGAACCTGAGAATATGTTATACTACACAGCATGGGGAAATAATTTTTCAGATAGAATTGTAGTTGGCAATCATTTTAGGTTGAGAAGGGGAGATTATCCTGGATGACCTGGGTGGGCCTAATGTAATTTCAAGGGTCCTATAAATAAAAGAGGTAGGTAAGAGAGTCAGAGTCAAAGAAGGAGACATGATCATAGAAGCAGAGGTTGGAGTGATTACATTGTTGGCTTGAAGATGGAAGGGGTCATGAGCCAGCAAATGAGGACAACCTCTAGAAGCTGGAAAAGGTAAAAAAATAAATTCTCCCCTGCAGCCTCCAGAAAGGAAAGCAGTCCTGCCAACATCTTGATTTTTAGCCAAGTAAGACCCATTTGGACTTTCGACATGCAGTAGTGTAAGATAATAAATTTGTGTTGTTTTAAGCTAATAAATTTGTGGCAATTTGTCACAGCAGAAGTAGGAAATGAATACAGTAATTTGTAAATGTTTTGTCCCAGTCTGTAATTTGTCTAATCCACTTCTTTACAGGGTCTCCCATAGAGAAAAAAATTAATATTGATGAGATCCAAATTATCAATATGGAGCATGCTTTTGGTATGAAGTCTAGGAACTCTTTGTCTAGTCCTAAGTCTTGAAGATTTCATTTATTTTCCTACAAGTTTTAGAGTTCTTGGATTTACAATGAAGTCCATAATCCATTTCGAGTTCAATTTTTTTTTAAGGTGTGAGGTTTAGGTCGAGCCACTCGCTCATGCTCTCTCTGTCTGTCTTAGGGATGTCCAATTGCTCTAGCAATATTTGTTGAAAAACTTATCCCTCCTTCATTGGATTGTTTTTGCTTCTTTGTTAAAATTAATTGGGCATATTTGTATGAATCTATTTGTGGATTCTCTATTCTGTAGTATTTATTTATGTGTCTATTTCTCCACCAGTACCACATCACTTTTTTTCTCTCTCTCTTTTTTTTTAATTGTGGTAACATTGGTTTATAACGTTATATAAATTTGGCGTGTACATCATTATATTTCTATTTCTGTGTAGATTGCATCATGTTCACCACGAAAAGAGTAATTACAATCCATCACTAAACACATGTGCCTGATCACCCCCTTCACCGTCCTCCCTCCACGCTCCCTCTCTGGTAACCACCAATCCAATCCTTGTCTTTATGTGTTTGATTGTTGTTGTTTTTATCCTCTATTTATGAATGAGATCATACAGTATTTGACTTTCTCCCTCTGACTTATTTCGCTTAGCATAATACCCTCAAGGTCCATCCATGTTTTCACAAATGGCCAGATTTCATCCTTTTCTATGGCTGAGTAGTATTCCATTGTGTATATATATTACATCTTCTTTATCCATTCGTCCCTTGATGGGAAACTAGGTTGCTTCCAAGTCTCGGCTACTGTGAATAATGCCAAAACGAGCATAGGGGTGCATATATCTTTATGCATTTGTGTTTTCATGTTCTTTGGATAGATACCCAGGAGTGGAATACCTGAATCATATGGTAGTTATTTCTTAATTTTTTGAAGAACTTCCATACTGTTTTCCTCAGTGGTTGCACCAGTTTGCACTCCCACCAGCAGTGCATGAGTGTTCCCTATTCTCTACTTCCTCACCAACAGTTGTTATTGCCTGTCTTGTTAATTATACTCATTCTGAGAGGCGTGAGGTGATATCTGATTGTAGTTTTGATTTGTATTTCCCTGATAATTAGTGATGTTGAACATCTTTTCATATGCCTCTTGGCCATCTGTATATCTTCTTTGGAGAAATGTCTGTTCAAATCTTTTGCCCATTCTTTAACTGGTTGTTAGTTTATTTCTTGTTGAGATATATGAGTTCTTCATATATTTTGGATATTAACCCCTCATCAGATATATGGTTTGCAAATATCTTCTCCCAATTGTTAGGTTGTCTTTTCATTTTGTTGATGGTTTCCTTTGCTGTGCAGCAGCTTTTTAGTTTGATGTAGTCCCAATAGCTTATTTTTTTCTATTGTTTACCTTGCCCAGTCAGACATGGTACTTGAAAATATGCTGCTAAGACCGATGTTGAAGAGATTACTGCCTACGTTTTCTTCTAGAAGTTTCATGGTTTCAGGTCTTACATTCAAGTCTTTAAACCATTTTGAGTAAATTTTTGTGTATGTTGAAAGATAATGGTCTATTTTAATTCTTTTGCATGTGGCTGTCCAGTTTTCCCAACACCACTTATTGAAGAGACTTTCCTTTCTCTATTGCATGTTCTTGGCTCCATTGTCAAAAATTAGCTATCCACGTATGTGTGGATTTGTTTCTGGGTTCTCAATTCGCTTCCATTGTTCTGTGTGTCTGTTTTTGTGTCAGTATCATGTTGTTTTGATTACTATAGCTTTGTAGTATTTTTGAAATCAGGGATTGTTATGTCTCCAGCTTTGCTCTCTTTTCTCAGGATTCCCTTGGCTTTCCTGGGTGTTGTGTTGTTCCATATAAATTTTAGGGTACTTTGTTCTATTTCTGTGAAAAATGTTGTTGGACCTTTGAAAGGGGTGCATTGAATCTGTAGATTGCTTTAGGAAGCATGGACATTTTAACTGTGTTAATTCTTTCAATCCAAGAGCATGGAATATCTTTCCATTTCTTTTTCTCTTCTATTTCTTTCAACAATGTTTTGTAGTTTTCAGTGTACAGGTTTTTCACGCCTTTGGTTAAGTTTATTCCCAGGTACTTTACTCTTTTTGTTACAATTGTAAATGGGATTATATTCTTAATTTCTCTTTCTGCTACTTTGTTGTTAGTGTATAGAATCACAACTGATTTTTGCATGTTGATTTTGTATCCTGCAACTTTAAGGTATTCATTTAATCTTTCTAAAAGTTTTTGGTGGATTCTTTAGGGTTGTTTATATATAAAATCATGTCATCTGCAAATAGTGACAGTTTCACTTCTTCCTTTCCAAAGTGGATCCCTTTTATTTCTGTTTCTTGCCTGATTACTCTGGCTAGTATTTCCAATACTAAGTCAAGAGTGGTGAAAGTGGGCATCCTTGTCAGGTTCCTGTTCTTAGAAGGATAGATTTGGTTTTTCTCCATTGAGAATGATATTAGCTGTGGGTTTGCAAAATATGGTCTTTATTATGTTGAGATACTTTCCTTCTATATCCATTTTATTCAGGGTATTTATCATAAATGGATGCTGTATCTTGTCAAATTCTTTCTCTGCATCTATTGAGATGATCATGTGATTTTTATTCTTCATTTTGTTAATGTGGTGTATCACGTTGATTGATTTCTCAATGTTGAACCATCTCTGCATCCTTGGAATAAATCCCTCCTGATCATTCTGTATGATATTTTTAACGTATTGTTGTATTGGATTTGCTAGTATTCGGTTGAGGAGTTTTGCATCAATGTTCATCAGTGATATTGGCCTGTAATTTTCTTTTTTTGTGCTGTCATTGTCCGGTTTTGATATCAGAGTAATGTTGGCTTTGTAGAATGAGTAATGAAGCTGGCCCTCCTCTTCAATTCTTTGGAAGAGTTTGAGAAGGATAGGTACTATGTCTTCTTTGAATGTATGGTAGAATTCATCAGGGTAGCTATCTGGTCCCAGAGTTTTAATTTGGGGAAGATTTTGACCACTGTTTCAATCTTCTTACTGGTGATTGGTCTATTCAAATTCTCTTTTTCTTCTTGATTCAGTTTTGGGTGGTTATATGATTCTAAGAATTTGTCTATTTCTTCTAGATTATCCAATTTGTTGGCATATAGCTTTTTGTAGTATTCTCTTATAATCTTTTGTATTTCTGAAGTGTCCGTTGTAATTTCTCCTCTTTCCTTTCAGATTTTATTTATTTGATCCATCTCTCTTTTTCTCTTCGTGAGTCTAGCTAAAGGTTTGTCAATTTTGTCTATGTTTTCAAAGAACCAGCTCTGAGTTTCATTGATTTTTTCTATTTTATATTTTTGACTCTAATTAATTTATTTCTCCATTGATTTTTATTATTTCCTCCCTTCTGCTGATTTTGGGCTTTGTTTGTTCTTCTTTTTCCAGTTCCTTTACGTGAACTTTTGATTGTTTATTTGAGATTTTTCTTGTTTGCTGAGGTAGGACTGTACTGCTATAAACCTCCCTCTTAGAACTGCTTTTGCCATATCCCATAAATTTTGGCATGTCGTAGTTTCATTTTCCTTTGTCTCCAGGTATTTTTTGATTTCTCTTTTGATTTCTTCATTGACCCAATTGTTGTTCAGTAGCATTTTTCTTATTCCTCACATATTTGTGGCTTTTGTGATTTTCTTCCTGTAGTTGATTTCTAGTTTCATACTGTTGTGGTCAGAAAAGATGCTTGGTACTCTTTTTATCTTCTTAAACTTATTGAGACTTCTTTTGTGGGCTAATACGTGAGCTATCCTGAGGAATGTTCCATGTGCATTAAAAAAGAATGTGCATTCTCTGGATGGAATGTTCTCTATATATTTAATAAGTCCAGCTGGTCTAATGTGTCATTTAATGCCAATGTTTCCTCATTGATCTTCTGTTTGGATGATCTATCCATTGTGTACATGGAGTCTTAAAGTCCCCTACTATTATTTTGTTGCTGTCTATTTCTCCTTTTATGTTTGTTAACAATTGCTTTACATATTTAGGTGCTCCTACATTGGGTGTATAGATATTTACAAGTGTTATATCCAACTGTTGGATTGTTACCTTTATCAGTATGTAGTGCCCTGCTTTATCTCCTGTTATAGTTTTTGTTTTAAAGTCTATTTTGTCTGATATAAGTATTGCTACCCCAGCTTTCTTTTCATTGCCATTTGCATGGAGTATCTTTTTCCACCCTTTCATTTTCAGTTTGTGAGAGTCTTTAGGTCTGAATTGTCGCTCTTGTATGCAGCAGATATATGGGTCTTTTTTTTTAATCCACTCGGCCACCCAATGTCTTTTGATTGCAGCATTTAATCCATTATCATTTAAAGTAGCTATTGATTAGAATGCACTTATTGCCTTTATGTTACTTTTTCTGGGTGTTTTAATAGTTCTTCTCTGTTCCTTTCTTCTCCTGTTGTTCTCTTCCCTTGTGGTTTGATGGCTTTCTTTAGTATTATGTTTAGCATTCTTTCTCTTAAATTTTGTGTATTTATTATGGGTTTCCAGTCTCTGATTGCCATAAGTTCCATATATAATAACCTCTGGATATAGCAATCTATATTAAGTTGATGGTCTCTTCAGTTTGACTGCTTGCTAAGAGCTCTACTCTTTTACTCCCCTCTTCCCACATTTTATGTTTTTGATAGCTTATCTAACTTCTTTTTTTTGTGCATGTGTATCTGTTACCGTCTTCTACTGGAAACAAATACTTTTATTCTTTTGTCTTTTGACCTGCATATTAGCTTCATATGTGGTCGATCTGCTTCCTGTATTGTAGTTTTGTCTTTGTCAGTGGTTTTATTGCTGTCTTTTAAAAATATTATTCCTTTTTGTGGTCTTCTGTTTTCCACTTAAATAAGTCCCTTAGAATTTCGTGTGAGACTGGTTTTTTGGTGAAAGACTCCTTTAGTTTTTGCTTGTCTGGGAAACTCTTTTTCTTTCCTTCCATTCTGAATGATAACCTTTCCAGCTAGAGTATTCTTGGCTGTAGATTTTTCCCTTTCAGCACTTTAAATATATCGTGCCACTCCCTTCTAGCTACTAAGGTTTCAGCTGAGAAGTCAGCTGATAGCCTTGTGGGGTTTCCTTTGTATGTAACTTGTTGCCTTTCTCTTGCAGCTTTTGGGATTTTCTCTTTATATTTAATTCTTGACATTTTAATTATAATATGTCATGGTGTGGTCCTCTTTGGGTTTATTTTGTTTGGTGCTCTCTCTGCTTCCTCTACCTGGATGTCTGTTTCCTTCCTTAGGTTAGGAAAGTTTTCAGCTGTTATTTCTTCAAATAGATACTCTTCCCCTTTGTCTCTCTCTTCTCCTTCTGGGACGCCTATGACACAGATGTTAGTGCACTTGATTTTGTCCCAGTGGTCCCTTAGACTGTCCTCATCCTTTTCAATTCTTCCTTCTTTTGTCTGTTCAGCTTGAGTGATTTCCTCTAGTCTTTTGCCCAGCTTGGTGATCTGTTCATCTGTGTCATCTACTCTGCTATTGAGTCCCTCTAGTGAATTTTTCTTTTCCAGTATTGTACTCTTCATTTTTGATTGGTTCTTTTTTATATTTCCAATTCTTTGTTGACGTTCTCAATGAGTTCATCCATTCTTCTCCCAAGATCAGTGTCCATCCATATGACTCTTTGTTTGAACTCTTTTCTAGGTAGGTTGTTTTTCTCTTTTTCATTTAGTTCTTTTTCTGGGGTTTGTCCTGTTCCCTTAGTTGGAATGTATTCCTTTGTCTCCTCATTTTACCTCTTTCTCTGTGCTTATTTCTACGTAGTAGGTAGGTCAGCTATGTCTCCTGATCTTGGAGATGTGGCCTTATGTAAGACATTCCTTATGAGGTCCAGCAGTGTGCTTCACTCTCATCACCAGTTCCAAATGTTCCAGGAGTGTCCCCTGTATTGGCTACGTGTGCCCTGTTGTGGCAGGGTTGCTCTTGCTGTATGTGCTTGAGGAGTCTCGGCTGTCTCCCTGGGTGGCTGATTGTAATGCTCAGCTGTGTGTGGCTGCTTTGGTCCTTTCAGTCACTTCATTGTGCATGGGGAGCCCCAGCACCGTATGCTGCAAGTTTATTTAATAGCACATTCCTGTTGTTGTTTTTATGTTAAATGAGAAGGCCCCCAGTGTGGCTGTTTGCTAGTCTCATGGGCTTACAATTGCTGGGCCTCCAGCTTACAAGGATGTTCTCAGTATCTTAGGGTTAACCCCAAGCATGGCAGCATCCAATTGTTTTAGGCTTTGGAAAGTGGGACTGATCCACTATGTCGCTGTTTAAGAAGAACAAGTTTACTGCAGCCGTCAAATTCCTCCTCCCACAGGGCCAAACACCCTGTCAACAGAGTCCGGAGCTGTGTGTCTACCTCAAACCCCTGAAGAAGACCCAGTTGCCCCAGTACAGATGCCCCACACACTCTACCACTGCAGGCCTGCCCCTCATGCATGCCCTGCCCAGCAGAACCGTACCCACTCTCCCAGCTGCAGAGGTTCCAAGCACTCTGCCTACGTGGGCCCACATGTTTCCCTAGGGCTTGCTGTTGAGTAGGACCAGTCCCAAGGGAGAGTTGCCTGCCCTGGCTTAAATCAGTGCTCTAGTGGATGGGGCAGATCCCTGAGCTAACATGCCAGGGGAAGACTTCCAATGACATCTGCCAGCATTTGTGTTAGCATGCCTGTACTAGGTCATGACAATGGCTTATGCCAATGTCTCAGTCCCTGGGGAGGTCTCACCTCTCACCAAGATGCACCCAGAGTCTATCAAGTGAGTCTCTTTGTACCAAAGGGCTTTGCATCTTTCTTTCTGGTGATTTTAATTTGCTGTCTGAAATGGACAAATTTGTGTGTGGGCCCTTTAAGAACAGGCTTCTTTTCACCTTATGTGTGATAATATTTCTGAGGGTATTCCCCATTGTTGTTAATAGCCAAGAAAGCCAGATATTATGACACTCATCTCTGTTGTGCTGAGTCCAAAAGATGCTTATTGTGGTTACGTTCCCACACTTGGATCCCCTACTCCTCCAGGGAAGGCTTCCTACCTTAAGATTATGCCCTGCTGGCCATGAAGTGCTGCAGCTAAAAGGTGGCCTTTTTTCTCTCCAGAAAGAAATTTCTGCCTCTTCCACCTCAGTGAGCACTCTCCCTTGCTGTGGGGATTCTTTTTATCCAGTTTTCAGTTCCTTCTCAGGGATAATTGTTCTAAGAGCAGTTGTAAATTTGTTGTGTCCATGGGAGGATGTGAGTTCAGAGTCCGCCTATGCCACCATCTTGACACCATCTCACCACATCATTTTGATTAGGGGAGCTAAACAGTAAGCCATAAAATTAGGAAGAGTGATTCCTTTTATTTTATTCTTTATTCATGATTATTTTTGGCTATATTATTGCTTTTCCCCTTTTGTTTAAATTTTAGAATAAGCCCCCATTTTTCTGTGAAATATCTTGCTGATATTTTGATAGAAATAATATTTAATGTAAAGATAAATTTAGGGAGAACTGACATCTTTACTATGTTAAGACTTCTATGAATACAGTGTGTTTCTGAAGAAATTAGGTCTCCTTGATTTCTTTCATCAGCATTTGGTCATTTTTATTGTAGAGAACCTGTACATGTTTTGTTAGAGTCATAACCAATTATTTCATTTTCTTTTGAGCAATTTCAAATGGCATTATGTTTGTAAATTTCAGGTTCTACTTGAACATTGTCAGTATGTGGAAATATAATAGATTTTTTTTACATGTGTTGATGTTGCATCCTGTGAACTTACTGAACTGACATTACTTTTTGAAAAATTTTGTAGAATCCTTGGGATTTTCTATGTAGACAATTAGGTTATCAACAAATAGAGACAGCTTATTTCTTCTTTTCCAAGTGTGATTTCTTTATTTTTTAATTTTTTATCCTAGTACAGTGGCTATACTTTCTAGTACTGTTGACTAAGAATGGTGAGAGTAAACACCTATGCCTTATTCCTTATCTTAGAGAGAAAACTTCCAGTCTTTCACCACTAAATATAATGTTACCTGCAAGTTTTTTAAAATAGATGCTCTATATGAGATTACGGATGGCCTGCCTCCTCTGTTTATAATGTACTGAGAGTTTTATTTATCATGATTTGGTATTGAATTTTGTCAAATGCCTTTTTTGCATCACTTGATATTATCATTTGATTTTTCTTCTTCAGCCTGTTGATATGGTGGATTACTTTGATTGTTTTTTGATTATTGAACCAGCATTACATGCCTGAAATAAATCCCACTGGCTTGTGTTATATTATTTTTCATACATTTTAGATGTATTTGTTAAAATTTTAATGAGAATTTTTATTTAAGATTATGATATGTATTGGTCTGCAGTGTTCTTTCCTTGTGCTATCTTAGCCTGATTTTGGTGTCAAGGTATACTAGTCAAAGTTCTCCTGAGAAACAGAGCCAAAAGGATGTGTATATAGAGAGAAAGAAATTTATTTTAAGAAATTGACACACATTGTAATGGAGGCCAGCAGGTTCAAAATCTACAGGATAGGCCAGCAGGCTAGAAAGCCAGAAAAGAGCTAATAATGCTATTCAAGTCCAAAGACATGTGCTGCAGAATTCCCTCTTGCTCATGGGAGGTCAGCCTTTTGTTCTATTCCTGACTTCAATTGATTGGATGAGGCCCACTCAAATTATGGTGGGCATTCTTCTTTACTGTACTCTAACTCCACTGATAAATGATAATCTCATCCAAACACCCTCACAGAATCATCTAAAATAAGGTTTAACCAAATTTATGGGCACCACATCCCAGCCAAATTAACATGTAAAATTAATAATCACACAGGATAATACTGGCCTCATAAAATGAGTTGAAAATGTTCCCTCCTCTTCTATTCATGGAAGAGATTTTGTACAATTGGTGTTAATTCTTCTTTGAATGTTTGGTAAAATTTTCCCATGAAAACATCTTGGAGTATTTTAATTACATATTTAATTTCCTTAATAGTTATAGGGCTCTTCAGGTTATCAATTTCTGTTGGGAAGTTGGTGTTTTTTAAGGAATTAGCACATTTCTTCTGAGCTATTGAATTTATTAGCACTATTTTCTTATTATCTTTCAATGGTTGTAGGATCTGTTCCATTCCTGATATGGGTCATTTGTGCTTTCTTTCTATCTTTGTAATGTTACTAGAAGTTTGTTGATTTTATTAATTTTTTAATGACTAGCTTTCATTTTATTTTCTACATTGTTTTTCTCTCATAAATTTTATTTTATAATAAAATTATATATTTATATTATATTTTATATAAAGTAATTTATATATTAAATTATTTCATATAGATATATGCATTACTTGATATTATCACATGATTTTTCTTCTTCAGCCTATTGATGTGGTGGATTACATTGATTCATTATATATTGGTTTATATAAATACAAATATATGCTTTATTATTATTATTATTTAATTTTTTGTTTATTTCAGTAACATTGGTTTAATAACATTGTAAAAATTTCAGGTGTACATCATTATACTTCTATTTCTGCATAGATTACATCATGTTCACCACCAAAATACTAATTACAACCCATCACCACACACGTACCAAATTATCCCTTTCACCCTCCTCCCTCCCCGCTTCCCCTCTGGCAACCACCAATCCAATCTCTGTCCCTAACATTGAGGGTATAATGCAAAGTGAAATAAGTCAGAGGGAGAAGGTCAAATACCATATGATTTCCTTCATTAGGTAGTAGACAAATATATGCTTTTATATTCATTATTTCTTTCTTTCTGTTTGTTTTGGGATGTTTTTCTCTTCCCTTTCTAGTTTCTTCCAATAAATACTAAGATTTATGATTATTACCTTTTTTTATTGAGGTAACATTGGTTTGTAATATTTTATATATTTCATGTGTACATCATTATATTTCAATCTCTGCTTAGACTATATTGTGTTCAGCACCCAAATACTAATTACAACCCATCAGCACACACATATGCGGAATTATCCCTTTCACCCTCCTCCCTCCCAACTTCTCATCTGGTAACCACCAATCCAATCTCTGTCTCTATGTGTTTGTTTGTTGTTGTTATTATCTACTACTTAATGATGAAAATCACACGGTATTTGACCTTCTCCCTCTGACTTACTTCACTTTGCATAATACCCTCAATGTCCATCCATGTTGTCACAAATGGCTGGATTTCGTGGTTTCTTATGTCTGAGTAGTATTCCATTGTGTATATATACCACATCTTCTTTATCCATTCTTTCCTTGATGGGCACTTAGGTTGCTTCCAAGTCTTGGCTATTGTGAAAAACGCTGCATTGAACAGTGGGGTGCATGTATCTTTATGCATTGGTATTTTCAATTTCTTTGGATAAATACCCAGCAGTGGAATAGCTGGATCATATGGTAGTTCTATCCTTGATTTTTTGAGGAATCTCCATACTCTTTTCCATAGTGGCTGCACCAGTTTGCACTCCCACCAGCAGTGTATGAGAGTTCCCTTCTCTCTACTTCCTCTCCAACACATGTTGTTTCCTGTCTTGTTAATTATAGCCATTCTGACCAGCGTGAGTTGATATCTCATTGTAGTTTTGATTTGCATTTCCCTGATAGTTAATGATTTTAAACATCTTTTCATGTGTCTGTTGGCCATCTGTATATCTTCTTTGGAGAAATGTCTGTTCAGGTCATTTGCTCATTTTTTTTATTGGGTTGTTAGTTTTTTTGTTGTTGAGATGCATGAGTTCTTTGTATATTTTGGAGATTAAGCCCTTATCAGATGTATGGTTTGCAAATATCTTCTCCCAATTGTTAGGTTGTCTTTTCGTTTTGTTGATGGTTTCCTTTGCTGAGCAGAAGCTTTTTAGTTTGATGTAGTCCCATTTGTTTATTTTTCCTATTGTTTCTCTTGCCCAGTCATACATGGTGTTTGAAAATATGTTGCTAAGACCGATGTCGAAGAGCGTACTGCCTATGTTTTCTTCTAGAAGTTTCATAGTTTCAGGTCTTACATTCAAGTCTTTAATCCATTTGGAGTCAATTTTTGTGTATGGTGTAAGGTATGAGTCTACTTTCATTTTTTTGCATGTGGCTATCCGGTTTTCCCAACACCATTTGTTAAAGAGACTTTCTTTTCCTCATTGTATGTTCTTGGCTCCCTTGTCAAAGATTAGCTATCCATGGATGTGAGGGTTTATTTCTGGGTTGTCGATTCTATTCCATTGATCTGTGTGTCTTTTTTTGTGCCAGTACCATGATGTTTTGGTTACTATAGCTTTGTAGTATATTTTGAAATCAGGGAGTGTGATACCTCCAGCTTTGTTCTTTTTTCTCAGGATTCCTTTAGCTATTTGGGGTCTTTTGTTGTTCCATATAAATTTTAGGATTCTTTGTTCTATTTCTGTGAAAAATGTTGTTGGAACTTTGATAGGGATTGCATTGAATCTATAGATAGATTTAGGAAGTATTTACATCTTAACTATGTTAATACTTCCAATCCAAGAGCACGGAATATCTTTCCATTTCTTTGTGTCTTCTTCAATTTCTTTCAGCAATGTTTTATAGTTTTCGGTGTACAGATATTTCACCTCTTTGGTTAAGTTTATTCCTAGGTATTTTATTCTTTTTGTTGCAATTGTAAATGGGATTGTATTCTTAATTTCTCTTTCTGCTACTTCGTTGTTAGTGTATAGAAATGCAACTGATTTTTGCATGTTGATTTTGTATCCTGCAACTTTACCATATTCGTTTATTACTTCTGAAAGTTTTCTGGTGGATTCTTTAGGGTTTTCTATACACATAATCATGTCATCTGCAAATAGTGACAGTTTCAATTCTTCCTTTCCAATTTGGATCCCTTTTATTTCTTTATCTTGCCTGAATGCTCCGGCTAGGAATTCCAGTACTATGTTAAATAGGAGTGGTGAAAGTGGGCATCCTTGTCTGGTTCCTTTTCTTAGAGGGATAGCTTTCAGTTTTTCAACATTGAGGATGATATTAGCTGTGGGTTTGTCATATATGGTCTTTATTATGTTGAGGTACTTTCCTTCTATACCCATTTTAATCAGAGTTTTTATCATAAATGGATGCTGTATCTTGTCAAATGCTTTCTCTGCACCTATTGAGATGATCATGTGATTTTTATTCTTCATTTTATTAATGTGGTGTATTACGTTGACTGATTTGCGAATGTTAAACCATCCCTGCATACCTGGAATAAATCCCACTTGATCGTGGTGTATAATCTTTTTAACCTATTTTTGTATGCGATTTGCTAGTATTTTTTTGAGGATTTTTGCATCGATGTTCATCAGCGATATTGGCCTGTAATTTTCTTTTTTTGTGTTGTCCTTGTCTGGTTTTGGTATCAGGGTAATATCGGCTTTGTAGAATGAGTTAGGGAGCTTCCACACCTCCTCAATTTTTTGGAAGAGTTTGAGAATGATAGGTATTAAATCTTCTTTGAATGTTTGGTAGAATTGACCAGGGAAGCAGTCTGGTACTGGACTTTTATTTTTGGGGAGGTTTGTGATTACAGGTTCTATCTCCTTACTGGTGATTGGTCTATTCAAATTCTCTACTTCTTCTTGATCCAATTTTGGAAGGTTGTATGATTCTAAGAATTTATCCATTTCTTCCAGATTGTCGAATTTGTTGGCATATAGCTTTTCATAGTATTCTCTTATAATCTTTTGTATTTCTGAGGTGTCTGTTGCAATTTCTCCTCTTTTATTTCTGATTTTACTTATTTGTGCCTTCTCTCTTTTTTTCTTGGTGAGTCTAGCTAAAGGTTTGTCAATTTTGTTGATCTTTTCAAAGAACCAGCACTTGGTTTTTTTAATTTTTTCTATTGTTTTTTTGGTCTCTATTTCATTTACTTCTGCTGTGATTTTTAGTATTTCCATTCTTCTACTGATTTTGGCCTTTGTTTGTTCTTCTTTTTCCAGTTCCTTCAGGTGCATTGTTAGATTGTTTATTTGAGATTTTTCTTGTTTGTTGAGATAGGCCTGTATTGCTATAAAGTTCCCACTTAGAACTGCTTTTGCTGTATCCCATAAATTCTGGCATGTCGTATTTTCATTTTCATTTGTCTCCAGGTATTTTTTGATTTCATCTTTGATTTCTTCATTGACCCAGTCATTGTTCAGTAGCATTTTGTTTAATCTCCACGTATTTGTGGCTTTTCTTATTTTCTTCATATAGTTGATTTCTAGTTTCATACCGTTGTCGTCAGAAAAGATGCTTGGTATAATTTCAATCTTCTTAAATTTATGGAGACTCATTTTGTGGCCTAATATGTGATCAATCCTGGCGAATGTTCCATGTGCATTCGAAAAGAACGTGTTCTTCAGTTTTTGGATGGAATGTTCTGTATATATCTACTAGGTCCATCTGTTCTAGTGTCTCATTTAAGGCCAATGTTTCCTTATTGATTTTTTCTTTAGATAATCTCTCCGTTGGTGTAAGTGGAGTGTTAAAGTCCCCTACTATTATTGTGTTACTGTCTATTTCTGTTTTTATGTCTGTTAATAATTGCTTTATATATTTAGGTGCACCTCCATTAGGTGCATAGCTATTTACAAGTGTTATATCCTCTTGTTGGATTGTTCCCTTGATCATTATGTAATGCCCTTCTTTGTCTCTTTTTACACTTTTTGTTTTAAAGTCCATTTTGTCTGATATGAGTACTGCTACCCCAGCTTTCTTTTCATTGCCATTTGCGTGGAGTATCTTTTTCCATCCCTTCACTTTCAGTTTGTGAGTGTCTTTAGTTCTGAAGTATGTCTCTTGTATGTAGCATATATATTGGTCTTTTTTTTTATCCAATCAGCCACCCTATGCCTTTTAATTGGAGCATTTAGTACATTGATGTTTAAAGTAGCTATTGATAAGTATGTACTTACTGCCATTTTTTAACTTTTTTTTCCTCAGTGTTTTAGTAGTCCTATTCTGTTCCTTTCTTCTTCTCTACAGAATTGATAGTATTTTTAGTTTGAACCTTGTCTGAAAGCACTACTCTTTAATTCCCTTCCTCCCTCCTTTTATGTTTTTGATATCATATCTAACCTCTTTTTTTGTGCATTTGTATCCATTACGTTCTTATCATGGAAACAGATAATTTTTCCTATTTGTGGTCTTCTCTTTTCCCCTTAAATCAGTCCCTTTAACATTTCTTGTAGCACTGGTTTCTTGTTAACAAACTCCTTTAATTTTTGCTTCTCTGGGAAATTTTTGATCTCGCCTTCCATTTTGAATGATAACCTTCCTGGGTAGAGTATTCTTGGCTGTAAGTTTTTTCCTTTTAGCACTTTAAATATATCGTGCCACTCTCTTCTAGCTTGTAAGGTTTCTGCTGAGAAGTCAGCTGATAGCCTTATGGGGTTTCCTTTGTATGTAACTTGACTTTCTCCTGTGGCTTTCAGGATTCTCTCTTTATCTTTAATTCTGGACATTTTGATTATGATGTGTCTTGGTGTGGACCTCTTTGGGATTATCTTGTTTGGGGCACTCTGTGCTTCCAGTACCTGGATGTCTGTTTCCTTTCTCAGGTTAGGGAATTTTTCATCTATTATTTCTTGAAATAGATTCTCTGCTCCTTTGTCTCATTCTTATCCTTCCGGGACACCTATAACACGGATGTTAGTGCGCTTCATGTTGTCCCAGAGGTCCCTTAGACTGTCCTCACTCTTTTTAATTCTTTTCTCTTTTACCTGTTCACCTTGGGTAATTTCTTCTAGTCTTTCCTCCAGCTCACAGATCCGTTCTTCTGTATCCTCTACTCTGCTTTTGAGTCCATCTAGTTAATTTTTCATTTCCAGTATTGTATTCTTCATTTCTGATTGGTTCTTTTTTATATCTTCCATTTCTTTGTTGACATTCTCACTGAGTTCATCTATTCTTCTCCCCAGATCAGTGAGCATTCTTAACTCTCTTAGTTTGAACTCTCTGTTGGGTAGGTTGCTCATTTCTGTTTCACTTAGTTCCTTTTCTGGGGTTTTGTCCTGTTACCTTACTTGGAATCTATTCTTTTGCCTCCTCATTTTGCCTCTTTCCCTGTGCTTGTGTCTACGTATTAGGTAGGTCAGCTATGTCTCCTGCTCTTGGATAGGTGACCTTATGTAAGTGATGGCTTAAGAAGCTTCCAGTGTGCTTCCCTCGGTTCTCAATGTTCCAGGGGAGACCCCTATGTGGGCTATGTGTGTCCTTCTGTTGTGGCCTGTTTGCTCACCCTGTAGGCGCCCAGGGAGGCCGAGTTATGCTCCTGGCCAGCTGTTGTAATGCTCAGCTGCTTGTAGTTGTTGTGGGCCCTTCAGTCTCTTTATCAGGTGTGGGGAGCCCCAGCACAGTTGGCTGCAAGTTCTAATACCACATTTGTGTTGCAGTATATCTTTTAAGTGAGTAGGCCCCCAGGGTGGTAGGTTGTTAGGCTCAGGGCCTTACAATTGCTATAAGCCTCCAGCCTATTATGTCTCTTGTTAGCTCTCTGAGGATTGCAGCTGGGTGGGGCTAGCCTCAGGCACAGGAGCTAGCAATTGTTTCAGGCTTTGGAAGGTGGGGCCAACCCCCTATGTGGGTCTTTGAGAAGCACAAGTCTTCTGCAGCTGACAAGCTCTGCCGCCCACAGGTCCACACACACAGTCAACACAGTCCTGCCCCGTGTGCGCACCCCGACCTCCCGAAGCAGACCCGGTCTCTCCACGGCGGGAGCCCCACACACTCCACCACCGCCGCACACTCTCCACCGGCTCCTTGTGCACGCCCTGCCCTGCTAAAGTTAGCTCAGTTGCCAGGCTGCAAAGAATCCAATAACCAATCTATTCAGGCCCACAAGTTGCCTGAGGGCTTGTTGTTGGGTGGGGCCAGTCTCTAGGGTGGGCTGCCTGCCCTGGCTGAGCTTTATTAAATCGGTGCTCTAGTGGGTAGGGCAGACCTGGGCTAGCATGTCTCAGGGAGAACTCCAATGGCATCTGTGTCAGCATGCCCACACCAGACCACAACAATGGCCACCACCAATGTCCCAGTCCCTGGAGAGGTCTCACTTCTCACCAAGATGCACTCAGGACCTATTAGACGAGTCTCTTTTCACCACAGCACTGTGTACCTTTCTTTCTGGTCATTTTAGGATTCTTTCTGAGATGGGTGAGTTTGTGTGTGGGCCCTTTAAGAGCCCGTTT
Organism: Diceros bicornis minor; assembly: GCF_020826845.1. Taxonomy (NCBI): domain Eukaryota; kingdom Metazoa; phylum Chordata; class Mammalia; order Perissodactyla; family Rhinocerotidae; genus Diceros; species Diceros bicornis. Next base: position 75,575,676 of record NC_080781.1, on the reverse strand, counting down.
TAGTTTCTTTGTGAACCGGGTTTTCTGGGGGTACTCCCCAATGCTTTAGTAACAGGCAAAGTCAGATATCATGCCTCTTGTCTCGATTTTCCTGGGTCCACAAAATGCCCACAGCAGGGGCGCTCCCTGGCTCAGGGCCCCGTGCCTCCAGGGAGGGCTGCGTACCTGTGTGCCGCTCTCTGGCCGCCGTGAAGATAACAGCTTGTGAAGGCAGCATGTTTCCTCTCCAGCAGGGAGTTTCTGTCTCTTCCACCTCAATGAGGATTGTCCGTTGTTGTAGGAGTTCCTCTTATCCAGTTTTCAGTTCTTTCTCAGGGGTAATTTTTTCCACGAGTAGTTATAAATTGGCTGTGTCCACGGGAGGAGGTGAGTTCAGAGTCTGTTTATGCCACCATCTTGACTTCCTCCTCCTGTTCATCTTGATTCTGGTTTTGTTTGTCTTGTAGAAGCTCCTTTAATCTGATAAAGTCCCACTTTATTTTTTCTTTAGTTTCCCTATTCTGGGTAGGCATGTCATCTGAGAAGATTTCTTTATGACCAATGCCAAATAGTCTGTTGCCTATATTTTCTTCTATGAGTTTTAGAGTTTCAGGTCTCACCTTCAGGTCTTTGATCTATTTTGAGTTAATTTTTGTGAATGGTGATAGCAGATGGTCCCCTTTCATTCTTTTGCATGTTGCTGTCCAGTTTTCCTAACACCATTTATTGAAGAGACTTTCCTTTCTCCATTGTATGTTCTTTGCTCCTTTGTCGAAAATTAGCTGTCCGTATATGTGTGGTTTTATTTCTGGGCTTTCAATTCTGTGCCATTGATCTGTGTGTCTGTTTTTGTACCAGTACCATGCTCTTTTGATTACTATTGCTTTGTAGTAAGTTTTGAAGTCAGGGATTGTGATACCTCCAGCTTTGTTCTTTTTTCTTAGGATTGCTTTAGCTATTCAGGGTCTCTTGTTGCCCCATATGAATTTTAGTATTCTTTGTTCTATTTCCATGAAGAATGTCATTGGTATTCTGACTGGGATTGCATTGAATCTGTAGATTGCTTTAGGTAATATAGACGTTTTAACTATGTTTATTCTTCCAATCCATGTGCATGGGATGTCTTTCCATTTCTTTATGTCATCATCGATTTCTTTCAATAATGTCTTGTAGTTTTCATTGTATAGGTCTTCCACCACCTTGGTAACATTTATTCCTAGATATTTTATTTTTTTTGATGCAATTGTTCTATTTTCATTTTTGCTCAGTTCAGCCTATCCAATGAATTTAAACTTTAGCTATTATGTTTTTGTTTCCAAAATTTCCATTTTGTTGTTTTTATATCTTCAGTATTTCTGTTGAATTTTCTACTAGTCTCTTTGTTCAAGTGTGTTTCCTCCCTCTCCTTAGATCCTGCTTCTAATAGCTGCTTGGAATCATTTTATAATAAATGTGATTATTTGACAACTTGTGGTTGTTGTCTTTTGATTGTATTTTCCCTTTTTAGATGTTAGATTTTAATAATTCTTTTTATATTGCATAATTTTGATTATATCTTAGATATTTTCAATATTATGCTGTTACTCAGTCTTGTTTAAGTACTATCCATGTTTATTTTTATTTTTCAGCAGGGTATTAATTTGGTTAGGTTCAAGCTGCAAGTTTCTACCCTCCTCTGGGCAGTGGTTTCAATATCAGTTCAGTTTTCAAAGTTTTTTATAACTATTCACATCTGTCCCATATGTGCTCAACCCAGTAGCCAATCTGGGACTTGAATGGTGGTATATTCTGTAGTTCAGTTCTTATGGCTTTGATATTTTGTTTTGAGTAAGAGTCTCATATACTTAGCTTGGGAATGAACACAGTAGTTCATACACAAATTTATGGCATCACTTTACTAAGTTCTCTCCATGATCTCCTGACACTTTCTAGCACTTGGTGATCCCTCTTACTTTTCCTCTGGCTATTAATTAGGGGATTCAGTATCCCCACCATGCTGCATACCTGTGATAACTGCATCTTTCTTTGATGCCAAGCTGTGACAGAAAAATTTCAATAGGAATTGTCCACATCATCTTGGGATTACAGTTTCTCTAGCCTTATGGAATAGCTCCAGTTTCTCACCTTTGGAATTTTAGGCACCTGGCTCACCACTGCTGTAATCAATATTACTTACATCCTGGAATTTACTGGGAGTTTGAGCAGGAGAAAACAGAATAATAAACAAACCATTAACAGAATGGATTTCTACCACTCTATGACCCATGCAGTATACCTTTCTTGCTTCTTGGGCTAGAAATAGAGTATTTCTTTTTGGAGCTCTTTCTGTCCCAGTTCTAAGTTTCATACTGCCTTTGAGTTCAATCTGGGAGATACCAAAGGAGGAAAAATAGAGCAAAGTCTTTGCCTTCTCTGTGATTCCTCAAGTCATTTATTTTCCTTTACTCATCCAACTGCTATCATTGACTTTCAGTCTTCAAAGATCTGCTCCATAACTTCTTTCCAGGAGTTTTGATCACATTCAGTAGGAGAGACACAGTGGATTATGCTTATTGCTTCTTGACCACAACTTGTGACTCTTTATTTCTTCTTAAACCTCAGTTTCTCATCTTTCTAATGAGGATAGGAGTTATAAATAAATAGTAGTTGTGAAAATATGTATCAGGTATCACAGTACATGGATTGAAGAAGTGTTCGCTCTATATATGATAATAATTATATTTTTCTCCTTTATAAAGAAAAGGGATTGAACTAGATTATCATTTTGCTTTGTTCCATATTGCTAATGTGAAATAAATTATATATACAGAAAAGTTCATAAAACTCATATATACAGTTAAAGCTAAAGAAAGTCTTTAGTTTATTTTACAGTATATGTCACTGAAGGATATAATAAAATAAAATTAAAACCTACCAATAATGGTATTTACTTTTACAAACACAAGAAGATATGTGTATTGATTCATCAAAATCTTTTTTTAACAACATTTATTTAGTACCTACTAAATAAAAATCACTTTTCTAGGAATGTAAGGGTAAAAAATTAAGACCCTGGCTCTGCCAAATGCTCACTTATGGTTTGGTCTACTTTACTAAGAAAAATTATCCTTCTCTGAGACAACAATCCAATTTCAGATATGTTAATAGCTGTACAAATTTGCCTTGAAAAACATCTTGGACTACCTAATTTTAAATTTCAGCTCTAACACATTATATAGAACTGGTGACAAGTTATTCAATTTTCCTCTGTTCCACTTTTCTTATATTTAAAATGTGGTGATGGGTTGTAATTAGTATTTTGGTGGTGAACATGATGTAATCTATGCAGAAATAGAAGTACAATGATGTACACCTGAAACTTTTACAATGTTATAAACCAATGTTACTGCAATAAACAAAAAATTAAAAATAAAATAAAATAAAATAAAATGGGTTAATAATAAAGCGATACCTATCTCACGGGGTTGATGTGAGTATTATGTGAGATAATGAAAGAGTTGAATACATGGTACCTCTTATTATTTTGAAAATCCATTGTGACTATAAACATTGTATTAAATCTGCACACTTTGGTCTACCACCTCATTCTTTTAGACATTTCTGTACACATTTTTTCTCCATTTGGCTGTTGCTAACATAAATAAAGTAAAAGTCTGTTCTAAATGACAACACAGTTTGTAGAAAACCTGATTAGACAAATAAAAATGTTGTGTTTTATGTTATCAATTGCATTATTTCCAGCTATTTGTTTTGCATTGCTGCTGTACTACTATATTACATTTAGTGGAAAGAGCTTTGAAACTTCTTATTAGTTAGATAACTTTAATATTAAGAATATTATAATATTAAAAATAATATATAATAATAATATTAATGATATTAAGAATATTAAGTTCTCTCAGTTTCTAAGTTTCTTCAACAGTAAAATTATAATAATGATATCTACTTCATAAGAATAGAGAGAATAATTCATTCAATAAATAGTTTTGAACAGCTACTATGTGCCAGATACAGCGTTGGACTTTGGATACATAAAACACACAGAGTCACTGCCCTCATAAAGTTTATGTTCTAGAGAAGAGAAAGACATTAAACAAATCATCACAAAATGAAATATAAATGTAAATTAAATCTAATGAATATGAAAAAAGATGTGCAATTAAAAAATAAAAGTTATTTTTGAAGAAGTGATATTTAAGTTTAAACCAGAAATATGAGTCACAATTGAATTAAAATATGGTTTAAAATGTATAACAGAAGCAGGGAATTTTATTTGTGAACACTGAAGCAGAAAAATAATTGTCTCATTCCAGAAACTTACAGAAGGTCAAAATAACTAAAGCATACTTAGTGAGGAAGAATAAAAATGAGGTTAGAAACAGAAGCAGAAAAATAATTGTCTCATTCCAGAAACTTACAGAAGGTCAAAATAACTAAAGCATACTTAGTGAGGAAGAATAAAAATGAGGTTAGAAACAGAATCAAAAGTTACTTGAGCCATAGGCTCTTATAGGCCATATTAGGGACTTTGATGATGCAATGATAAATATTTTAAACAACAGAGTGGCATGGCTAAATGTATGTATTAAAAATGTTTCCTTAGTTGCTCTTGGGAAAAATAGATTAAAGGAGAAAATAGTGAAAATGTTAGATGATTTACCAGACTGTTCACAGCTTAGGAAATTGTAAATGAGGATATTTTTTAAATAAGTTGACATGGCAATGGAGAAGAGAAGGATTTATATACATATGGATTGGAGGTAGAATCAAGATTAACTGCTGGTAGATGAAATACAAGAAGTTAGACAGATAAAGGTATCAAGGATGACCTCCAGACTTCAGGACTGAACAATTATGTGAAGAGAGGTACCATTTTCTGAAAAGGTGTAATGATAAGGAAGATTTTTAAGGAGAATGTAACTACTTCAGATAGTTACCATAACATAACAAGAACTCAATAAATGATAACTATATTCATTGTTCATTTATTCATTCAATCATTGTACAAATATTTCTTGGTCTTCACTTTCCGAAAGACATTTTGCTAAACTCTGGGTATATAAAAATGAACACTATTGATAGGTTCTCTACTTTTATAGAGCTTACAATTTAATACTTATTTAAAATAGTGCGTTTTCTTTTCCCCTTATTAACAATAATTGTAATACCTTACATTAGCATAGCACTTTATAGTTCTAGAGCATATTTATATAACCCTTACAGGGTTTGAGTTTAAACATCCTCATTGATTGATTAAAAGTGAGTGAGTGTGATGTTAATAAAGGGTTAGATACATAAATCAATGGAAAAGAGTAAAGAACACAGAAGTAGACAAACACACACATGCCAAACTTATTTTTGACAAAGTTACAAAACCAACTCAATGGAGAAATTATGGCCTTTTTAAACAAATGGCGCTAGAGCATTTAGACATCCACAGGGGAAAAAAATGAAAAACAAGGTAAACCTTACATAAACACATACTCAGAATGTGTCATGGACTAAAACTATGAAACTTTTAGATAAAAAGCATAACAGAAAATTTTGAGCTCTATGATGAGGCCAAGAATTCTTATTCTTGACACCAAAAGAATAATGCGTAAAAGGAAAAATCTGTAAATTTGAGTTCATTAAAAACTTTTGCTCTGTGGAATACCCTCTCAAAAGGATTAAAACATAGCCTACAAAGTGGAAAAAATATTATCAAACCACATATTCAACAGACTAGAAACTAGAACATATAAAGAACTCTCAAAATTCAACAGTAAAACAATCCAATAGATAATAAACAAAAGGCATTAAGAGGCATTTCACTAAAGTGGATACATAGATGGCAAATAAATATGTGAAAATATGTTAAATATTATGAACTTTATTAGTTTGCTAGGACTGTCAAACAAAGTACCACAAACTGGGTAGCTTAAACAACAGAAATTTATATTCTCATAATTCTTGAGTCTAGAAGTCTGAGATTAAAGTGTTAGTAGAGTTGCTTTAATCTAAGGCCTCTCTCCTTGGCTTATAGGCATAGTCTTCCCTCTGCATATGCCTGTGTCTGAATCTTCTCTTCTTATAAGAATACCAGTCATATTGGATTAGCGCCCACCCATATCATCTTGTTTTACCCTGATTACATCTTTAAAGGCCTTATCTCCAAATACAATTACATTCTGAGGTACTGGTGGGAAGGACTTCAACAAATGAATTGTGGAGACAGGGAACACAATTTAGCCTGCAACATTAGCCATCAGGGAAATGTAAACTAGAACTACAATGATATATCACTATACACCCATCAAAATAGTTAAAACTAAAAACTATAACAAAACCAAATGCTGGAGAGGATGCAAAGAATCTGGATCAATCATGCATTTCTGATGATGATGTAAAATGGTACAGACATATCTCATTTTATTGCACGTCACTTTATTGTGTTTTTACATTTTTTTACAAGACCCTCTACCAACAAAAAGATTACAACTCACTGAAGGCTCAGATGATGGTTAACATTTTTAACAATAAAGTATTTTTAAATTAAAAGATATATATATTGGGTTTTTTTAGACATAATTCTATTGCACACTTAATACACTACAGTATAGTGTAAAAAGTAACTTTTGTATGCAGTGGGAAACTAAAAAACTCATATGACTGGCTTTATTGTGATATACATTTTATTGCAGTAGTCTGGAACTAAACCCACAATATCTCTGAGGTATGCCTGTACAGTGATTCTGAAAAAGTGGTTGACAGTTTATTGAAAAACTAAACATGGAACTACCATACCAACCCAGGAATTGCCCTCCTGGCACTTATCTCAAGAAACTATAACTTTGTTCAGCAAAAAGACTATGCATTAAAGTTCATAGCAGCTTTATTTGTAATAGCTGAAACTGGAAAGAAACTTCATGCTTATCAATGGGTGAATAGTTAAATAAACTTGATATATCCATACTATTGGATACTACTCAGAATTAAAAGTAAACAAACTATTAATATATTAATTAACTTTCATAGGCCTCAAGGATGTTATGTTGAGTGAAAAAGCCTATCAATAAAGGTCACATACTGCCTGGTTCCATTGAAATAACATTTTTGAAAAAGAAAAATTATGAAAACAGACACAAGTTTAGTGGTTGCCAGGTGTTAGGAGCAGAGGAGTGTGGTGGGTTTGGCTATAAAATAGCAACATGAGGGATTACTGTGGTGATCAAACTGCTCTGTATCTTAAACGTATTAATGTTAATATTATGGTTGTACTGTTGTACTATAACTAGCAAGATGTTACCATTGGAGAAAACTGGCTAAAGGGTACACACAACTTCTGTGTATTATTTTTGCCAATACAAGTTAATCTATAATTATCTCAAAATAAAAAGTTAATTTAAAAAAATAAAAATATCATGTCAGTTTCAAAGAAATTGTGGGTTGTTTTTTTCATAATTATGCTCAAAAAATTTAATGTCAGAAGTCTGAAAACCTTATACGAAATTTGGAAGAATTTTTGTAGTAACAAACTCCAAAATAATCTTTAAAAATAATTGTATTTCTAGTCATTAGGAATAAACAATATGAAAATGAAATTAAAGAAACTATCTCAGGAGGTGAGATCAGCATCATGGTGGAGTGAGTTGTTCCGTTTGTCTCTCCCCTCTAAGTTAAAACTAGTGGTACGTCCATTGTCCAACAAAGGACTCCTTGCACAGCACAGCACAATGCCTGAAAGATCCATACATCTTTACATCTGAAGGTCGTTGAATTGGAACTCCAAGAGGCAGTGGAACTAGGGGAATAGCCCCCTCCCTCTTCCCCAGTGACAGTGATCTGAAATGCAGATGCTCCTGGCAGGAGCAGTGGTGTCCTGACCTGAGGTTTCAAGGAGCTCACTGTTGTGTGGTGGTGGCTGGAGCCTGCAGGAGCAGACATGGCATTCTCAGCTTTGCCCTTGCCCCACCAGTGGTGGTGGGTGGCAAACATGTCCTGAAGCTTCAGGACACAGAGTTGTCCCAGCCACCTAGCTCCCTCCCTCTCCCCCAGCAGTGATTCCAGTCTTCCCAGCAGCAAAGCCGTAATTCAAAATGGGGATATTACTGGCAGGGGCAGTGGTGCCCCGACTTGAGGATTCAAAAAGTACAACAAAGCACACCAGCAACCAGAGGCTGTAGGAGCAGGAATGGCACTCACAGCTCAGCCCCTGATCCTCTACAGCGGTGACAGATGGCACATGCAATCCAAGGCTTCAGGTACCACTGCAGAACCCGTGACCCAGCCCCTAGTGATGGTACCCTGGACAATGGCTCTACCAGCAGTGGGGGCAGCATACATGACCCTGGGCCTCTGGCAGTGAAAGTGACACCTGTGAACCCAGTGCCCCTGGCAGTGGTGTTGCCAGTACCCCCAAGTAACCCAGGAGCACCACAGGATGTATACAGGGCAGCAGCACCCAAGCATATGGAGAGCTTGCAGAGAGCTAGTGGAGGTACATGAGATGAAGACAACCTTGGAAGCAGCAGAAGAGCTCAGAACCTGGTAAGCTTAGTGGTGACACTTGAGACTGCAGTGAAATCATAAGCAGTAAGGCACCACCAACCTTAGAGGCACAAGCAGCACAAGGAGGGCACTGACAATGCATCTGGCAGAGGCGATGAAGGGTGAAAAGTGCAGGCTCTCAAATACAACTGGAAGCAGCTCAGAATCAAATTAACCAAAGTCTTCCCCAAATAAGAAAGATGTTTGCTACCCCAAAAGTTCCAGCAGAGTATCAACACATTAAACATTATGAAGAAATACAGTAACATGGCAGAACAGAAAGAACATAGTAACTCTTCAGAACCCAAACTTGAAGTCATGTAAGATTACAATCTAACAGATAATTAATTCAAAATAGCTGTCATGAAGAAACTCAATAAGTTACAAGAAAAGTCAGAAAGGCAGGTCAATTAGCTCAGGAATAAAATTAATGAACAAAAAGAGTTCTTCACCAGAGAGATTGAAACTTTAAAAAAAAAACAGAAATTCTGGAGATGAAGAACACAATGAATGAGATGAAAAATAAAGCAGAAAGCATTGGAAATAGAGCAGACCATATAGAAGAGAGAATTAGACAGCTTGAATATAGAAATTTAGAAATGATTCAGGTGGACTAGGAGAGAGAATTACGATTTTAAAAAAGTGAAAAAATTCTTCAAGAAATATCCAACTTGATTAGGAAGAACAACAAAAGGATAATGGGTATCACAGAAGGAGAAGAGAGAGAGAATGGAACAGAGAGCTTATTCTAAGAAATAATAGTTGAGCACTTCCCAAAACTGGGGAACTGGATGTACAAATAAGTGAAGGTAGTAGAACTCCTAATTATCTAAACACAAAAAGACTTTCTCCAAGGCATACTATATTAAAATTTTCAAAAGTCAATGACAAAGAAAGAATATTAAGGGTGGCCAGAGAGAAAAAAATAACTTACAAAGGAACCCCCATTAAGATATCAATGGATTTCACAGCAGAAACTCTACAGGTTAGGAGAGAATAGAATGATATTTCCAAAGTATTCAAAGTTAAAAACTATCACCTAAGAATACTCTATCTAGCAAAGTTATCCTTCAAATACAAAGGAGAAATAAAGGCTTTCTCAGACAAACAAAACTGAAGGAGTTTATCACCACTAGGCCTGACCTACAAGAAATATTAAAATGAGCCCTCCTACTTGAAACAAAAAGGCAAAGTTTTACAAAGCTTTGAGTAACGAGTAAACAGAGAAAATCAGATAAATGCAACTCTTTATAAGAAAATCTTAGTAAATATTTAATTATAACATAAATGCTAAAGGGAAAGAAAGCACCAAAAATAACTATAAACACTTCAATTTGGTAACAAACCCAAAACACAAAAAATAATAATTTGTGACTACAAAACCATAGAAGGGGAAGAGGAGAGGAATGGAACCTGCTTAGGCTAACAGAGATAAGTGATTATTGGAAAATGGACTATCTCATCTATGAGATCTTTTACACAAATCTCATGGTAACCACAAACAAAAAATCAGAGTAGGGTCACAAACCATAAACAAACAGAAAACTGAGAAAAATATCCCAGAAAAACAGCAAACTGAAATTGCAGACAGAAATACAAGGAAAAAGACAATGGAAATATAGAAATCTCAGAAAGCAAAAGATAAAAAGGGAGTATTAACTCTAATAAATGAATAATTACTCTTAATGTAAATGGACTGAATTCATCAATCAAAAGTAACAGAGTGGCTGGATGGATAAAACAACAAGACTCAACAACATGCTGCTTCCAGCAGACAATCTCAGCTCTAAAACAAATATAGGCTCAGAGTGAAGGGATGGAAGATGATACTCCAAGCAACCAGCAACCCAAAAAAAGTGTGGATAGCCATACTTATATCACACAAAATATACTTGAAGCCAAAGAAAAATAACAAGAAATAAAGATGGACATCACACAATGATAAAAGGGACATTCTACCAAGAAAACATAACACTTCTTAATACATATGCACCTAACATTGGAGAACCAAAGTATATAAAGCAACTATAAACAGACCTAAAGGGAGAAATTGACAGCAACACAATAATAGTAGGAGACTTTAGCATCCCACTTACATGCATGGGTAGCTCATTCAGACAGAATGTCATCAAAGAAACACTAGCTTTAAATGAAACACTAGACCAGATAGGCTTAATAGATATATATAGAACAGTCCATCCAAAAGCAGTAGAATACACACTGTTCTCAAGTGCACATTGAATGTTCTCAAAGATAGACCATATGTTGGGAAACAAAACAAGCTTCAAAAAATTTAAGAATATTGAAGTTATATCAAGTATGTTTTCCAAACACCATTGTGTTATGAAACTAGACATCACTAAAAGAAGAAAGCTGGAAAAGTCACAAATATGTGGAGACTAAACAACATGCTACTGGAGAACTATTAGGTCAATGAAGAAATCAAAGAAGAAATAGAAAAAATACCACAAGACAATGAAAATGAAAACAAAACATCCAAAATCTATGGGATGCAGCTAAAGTGGTACTAAGAGGGAAGTATAGAGTAATACAGGCCTACCTCAAAAAACAAGAAAAATCTCAAATAAACCATCTGATATTACACTTGAAAGAACAATAAAAAGAAGAATGAACAAAGCCCAAAATCAGTAGAAGGAAGGAAGTAATAAAAATCAGAGCACAAATGAATGAAATAGAGACTAAAAAGACATTAGAAAGGATCAATGAAACTAAGAGCTGGTTCTTTGAAAAGATAAATAAAATTTACAAACCCTTAGCTTGACTAACTAAGAGAAGTCTCAAATAAATCAGAAATGAAAAAGGATAAATCACAACTGATACCACATAAAAACAGAGGATTATAACAGAATAGTATGAAAAGCTATATGCCAATAAATTGGATAACCTAGAAGAAATGGACAAATTCTTAGAATTATACAACTTCTCAAAACTGATTCAAGAAGAAATAGAAAATCTGAATAGACCGATCACAAGAACAGAGTAAGAAACAGTAATAAAAAACCTCCCAAAAAACAAAAGTCCAAGACCAGATGGATTCTCTGGTGAATTAAATCTACCAAACATTCAAAGAAGATTTAATAGCTATCCTTCTCAAACTCTTCCAAAAAATTGAAGAGGCAGTAATGCTTCCTAACTCACTTTATGAGGCCAACATTACTCTGACATCAAAACCACACAAGGACAACAGAAAAGGAAAATTACAGGCCAATATCACTGATGAACATAGATGCAAAAATCCTCAGCAAAATATTAGAAAATTGAATACTACAATACATTAAAAGGATCATACATTGTGATCAAGTAGGATTTATTCCAGGGATGCAGGGATGGTTCAACATCCACAAATCACTCAATGTGATACACCAAATAAACAAAATGAAGAATAAAAATCACATGATAATCTCAAAAGGTGCAGAGAAAGCATTTGACAAGATTCAACATCCACTTATGATAGAAACTGTCAGTAAAAGGGGTATAGAAGAAACTTACCTCAATATAATAAGACTATATCTGACAAAACCACAGCCAACATCATGCTCAATGGTGAAAAACTGAAAGCTATTCCTCTAAGAACAGGAAGAAGGCAAGGATACCCTTGGCAATGATTTATTCAGAAGAATAAATATAGGTTAAATGTCCATATTATCTAAAGTAATCTACATATTAAATGCAATCCTAATCAGAATCCCAATGACTTTCTTCATGGAAATAGAAAAAAGAATCTTAAAATTAATATGGAACAATAAAATACCCCAAATAGTTAAAATAATCCTGAGAAAAATGAACAAAGCTGGAGGTATCACACTCCCTGACTTCAAAATATACTACAAAGCTATAGCAATCAAAGCAGCATGGTAGTGGCACATAAACAGACATACAGATCAATGGAACAGAATTGAAACCCCAGAAATAAAACTACACTTCTGTGGACAACTAATTTTAAAAAAAAGTACCAAGAACATATGATGGAGAAAAGAAAGTCTCTTTAATAAATGGTGTTGGGACAACTGGACAGCCACGTGCAAAGGTGAAAGTAGATCATTATTTTACACCATACCAAAAAAAAAAAAAAAACTGAAAATGGATTGAAGACATGAATGTAAGTCCTGAAGCCATAAAATTCCTGGAAGAAAACATAGGCAGTAAGCTCCATGACATTGGTTTTAGTGGTATCATTTTGAATACCATGTCTCCTCAGGCAAGGGAAACAAAAGAAAAATAAAAAAATAGGACTACCTCAACTAAAAAGCTTCTGCACAGCAAAGGAAACCATCAAGAAAATGAAAAGATAACCCATAAACTGAAGGAAAATATTTGCAAATCATATGTCTGAAAAGGAGTCAATTTCCAAAATATATAAAGAACTCATCAACTCAACAACAACAATAAATGAACAATCCAATCAAAAAATGGGAAGAGGATGTAAACAGACATTTTTCCAAAGAAGATATATAGATGGCCAATAAGAATATGAAAAGATTCTCAACATCACTAATTATTAGGGAAATTCAAATCAAAACCACAATCAGATATCACTTCACGCCTGTTAGAATGGCTATTATTAAAAAGACAAGAAAGAATAAGTGTTGGAGAGGATGTCAAGAGAAGCCTTGTACACTGCTGGTGGGAATGCAAACTGATGTAGCCACTGTGGAAAAGAGTATGAAGATTTCTCAAAAAATTAAAAACAAAAATACCATATGATCCAGCTATTCCACATCTGGGTATTTATCCAAAGAACATAGGAACACTAATTTGAAAAGATATATGCACCTCTTTGTTCATTGCAGCATCAATCACAATACTGAAGACTTGGAAGCAACCTAACTGCCAAACAATGGATGGATGGATAAGGAAGATGTGGTATATATATATACAATGGGATACTACTCAGCCATAAAAGAAAGATGAAATCGTGCCATTTGTGACAACATGGATAGACCTTGAGGGTATTATGATAAGCAAAATAAGTCAGACAGAGAAAGACAACATTGCATGATTTCACTCATATGTGGAAGATAAATAAACAAACATATAGTAACAGAGAACAAATTGGTGGTTACCAGAGGGCCAAAGGGGTGGCATGAGGGTAAAAGGGGTAAAGGGGTAAATATGTATGGTGTCAGATGGAAACTTGATGTTTGGTGGTGAACTCTATGCTGTCTATAGAGAAGGCAAAGTATAATGATGTACATCTAAAATTTACACAATGTTGTAAATCAATGTTATCTCAATAAAACAAAAAATAATAGAATAAAATAAAAAAATAAAAAGCTCAAGATCCGTAAAAAAAGAAAGAAATCTATTTCATTTTTGACAACATCAAAATAATTCAACACATAAAAATAAATTTAACAAAAAAGTACAGTCATGTACACTAACAGTTTCAAAACATGGGAGGAAATTAAAGAAGACTTAAATAAATGTAAAAAAAGCTTATGTTAATGGATCAGAATACTTAATATTGTTTAGATGGTAATACTCCCCAAATGGATCTACACATTCAAGGCAATTTTTATCAAAAGCTCAGCAAGTTTTTTCCAGAAATTTACAAGATAATATTGAAATTCATGTGAAAATTGAAGGGACTCAGAATAGTCAAAATAAGTCTTGAAAATGAAGAATAAATTTGGACTTATAGTTCTCAATTTCAAAACTTGATACACAGCTACAATAATAAAAACTGTGTGATATCAACAAAGATTAGACATACAGAGAAATGGAATAGAATTGAGAATTCAGAAAAAATCCCTACATTTATGGTCAATTGATTTTTTACAAGGGTGCCAAGCCAATCAAATGGGGAAAGAATAATTTTTTCAACAAATGCTCGAAGACAAAGAGATGTCCACATGCAAAAGAATAAAGTTGCACCTCTGTGTCACATCACATACAGAAAATAACTCAGACTAGATCAGAAAACTAAATTTATGTGCTAAAACTGTAAAACTCCTAGATGAAAACATATAAGTAAACCTTCATAACATTTGATTATGCAATGATTGTTTAATATGACGCCACAAGCATACACAAAAAATAAAAAGTACATAAATTAGACTTCATCAAAATTAAAATATTTGGTGCTTCAAAGTATATCATAAAACAATCCAAAGAATAGGAGAAAATATTTTCTAATCATATATCTGATAAAATATTTGTACCAGAATACATAAATAATACAATGCACTTAAAAAAATTGCCAAGTTTTAAAAATGATCAAGTGATCTGTATATACATTTTACCAAAGAATATATAAAAATGGCCAATAAGCATAGAAAACGTACCTCAACATCATGAGCCATTAGGGTGACGCAAATGAAAACCACAATGAGATACCATGAAGAGTAAGATACACTTCGTGCTCAGTAGGATGACTATAATGAAAAAGACAGAAAATAACAACAGTTCATGAGAATGTGGAGAAAGTAGAATGATCATACACTGATAGTGGGAACGAAAAATGATACAGCTACTTGGGAAAACAGTTTGGCAGCTCTTCAAAATGTTAAACAGAATTATTTGACTCAGCAATTCTACTCTTAGATATATAGCCAAGTGAATTGAAAATATGTTCATACAAAAACTTGGACATGAATGTTTATAGCAGCATTATTCATAAGAGTCAAAAAGTAGATACAACTCAAATGACCACGAAATGATTAATGAATAAATAAAATGTGATATACCCATAATATGGAATATTATTCAGCCATAAAAAGTAATGGAGAGTAATTCATGCTGCAACATGGTTAAATCTTGAAAACGTTATGGTACATGATTTCTGTTGAGGGTGATGAAAGTATTTTAGAATTAGTCATGAGGTTTGTACAAATTTGTGACTATACTAAGCCCACTGGATTGCCCTCTTTAAAATCATAAATTTTATGATACACTACTTATATCTCAGTAAAGATGATGAATCCCAAATAATATAATAAGTAGCAAAGTGGTGAAGATCATGAATATAAACCCATATGAAGAAGGAAAAAATAAATGGTTCTAATTCTATGTGAATGGGCACTAGTGGCTTGGTTTAAAATTACAAGCTAGAGCATAAACATGGACTGTTAAAGTGTCATATCAGAAACAACTTAGATGGAAATAAAAATGATATACTCTGAAAAACTCTTAGATGATATAATGTCATCCTAATGAAGAAACTGGCATCAGAAATGTTCTTGTAGATTTTAAATAAAATTTTTCTATAGAAATAATTGAAAAAAGCAATATTTTTAATTAATAAATATAAAAAGCTAATGACAGATAAAGAGATACAACAAGCAGTGATGTCAGCAAAATGGTGGATTAGGAAGCTCCAAGTCCTCTTTCCCGCATGGAAATACAAAATAAAAAGCAGAAAACAGCTTAAATAATCTTATAGGAACAGTCAAAAACAGTGAAAGATCTACAGCAACGAAATGAACAACCAATAAAGAAATAGCCACATTAGAAATAGTTGAAAATTTAATGGTGGTTATACTTGTCCTTGCCCCACAAACTCCCTAGTGTGGCACAATCTTGGTCTGGAGGAGGTGAAAGCTTGGGTCCCAATTTCTCCCTTGACCTGGAAGAAGAAAGGAAGACCTTACTTTCAAGGTTCTGTCTTCTCTAGGGGCTGCCTGAAAGATTGATCTCTGTGTCACATAGGTTGGGACTCAGGAACCAAAGTAGAGGGCGTGCCAAAGAAAGCTTCAGAGGACTACAGAACCAAAGATACCTGGAGTAAGAGATTAAAGTGGGAGACATACAATAGATCACTTAAGGCCCAAAGGAGAACCTGAGGTGATACTCTGTGTGAAATTAAGATATTCAAATGCACTCATGTATATTGAGGAATTGTATAAGCCACATACAGGTCTAAGCAAAACACATGTTCTGAAAAAACATGAGAAGACCTTAAGCTTTCATCTTTGGCTGATTCCAAAACTCAGAGCACACTCAAGTAATTATTCAAGGACTGTGTCAACATAGAGCCAATCTGCAAAGATTGGGAGATATGACTGTTTCTTTTTTCAAATATCCAATTTTCTACAAAAACTCATAAGCCAAAAGAAACAGAAAAACATGGCTCATTTAAAGGAAGAAAGTAAATTGGCAGAAATAATCCTTGAGTAAGGAAAAGCATCTGACTAATTAGACAAGGACCTTAAAACAACTATCTTAAATATGATCAAAAAGTCAAAAGAAAGTAAAAAACAAGGGCAAAGAAGTAAAAAAATATCAGGAAACTGACAGATTAGTGAATGAAAACATCAACAGAGATATAAATTATGATAAGACAATCAGAAATTATGTAGCTGAAAAACATAATAACTGAATTTTAAAAATTACTAGAGAGTTTCAACAGCAGCTTTGAGGAGGAAAAAGAAAGAATCAGCAAACTTGAAGATAGGACATTTGAAATTATTGAGTCTGAGGAACAAAAAGAAAAAAAGAAAGAGAAAAATGAATAGAGCTTAAGGGACTTGTGGGCCACAATCAAGCAACAGATGCATTATAGGAGTTCCAGGGAGAAAAGGAAAAGAAAGGGGCAGAAAGATTAATTGAAGAAACAATGTCTGAAGACTTCCCAAATTTGATGGAAGACATGAATCCAAGAAGACAAATCCAAGAAGCTCAATGAATTCCAAGTATGATAAACCTACTGAGACCCACATTGAGACACATTTAGATCAAATTATCAAAAGACAAAGACAAAGAAAGAATCTTGAAAGCAGAAATAGAAAAGCAACTCATCACATACAAGGAATCCTCAATAAGATTATCAGCAACTTTCTAAGCAAGAATATTAGAGTCTAGAAGGCAGTGGGATGATACGTTTAAAGTGCTGGAAAAAAAAAGTCAACCAAAAATTCTATATCAGGCAAAACTGTCCTTCAAAAATGAGAGACAATTGAAGACATTCTCACATAAATATAAGCAGAGGAATTCATTATAAGTAGACTTTATCCACAAGAAATGCTAGAGTGAGATTCTTGGGTTGAAATGAAAGGAAAATGGAAAGTAACTCAAAGACATATGAAGACATAAAGGTCTCCAGTAAAGGTAAATACATGGTTAAATACAATAACCAGTATTAATTGTAATTTTGGTTTGTGACTCTATTTTATAATTCTACAGAATTTAAAATACTAGTACACAAAAATAATTATAAATCTGTGTTTATGGTTACAAAATCAAAAAAGATGTAATATGTGATTCCAATAACATAAAATGAGGGAGAAGGAACTGAGTTGTATAGGAGTAGCATATTTGTGTATGATTGAAATTAAGTATCAGTTCAAAAACATTGTCATGATTTTAAGATATTATAAGTAATCTCCATAGCAACCTCCAAAAAGTGTCTATAGGATAAACACAAAAGTAAATGAGAAGGAAATCAAAATGTGTCACTACAAAAAATTAACTAAACACAATGGAACACAATAATGGACAGAATGTGAGTCAAAAAAGTTATAAAACATACATAAAACAAAGTAGCAAAAGGAAGTCCTTCCCTCTCAGTATTTACTTTAAATGGAAATGAATTAAACTCCCCCAATCAAAAGGGATATATTGGCAGAATAGATTTAAAAAACATGATTCAACTATGTACTGTCCATTAGAGACTCACTTCACATCTAAGAACACAAATAGATTGAAAGGTAAAGGATGAAAAAGGATATTACATGCAAATCAAAACCAAAAGAGAGCTGGAGTGACTATACTAATGTCAGACTGAATAAGATTTGAGTCAAAAACTGTTACACGAAACAAAGGAAGACATTATGCATTGATAAAGAGTCAATTCATGGACTCCCAGTTTCTAGTTCTGCATATAAAGAGCGTGGAAGTGGCTACTCCATCCTAACAAAGATAAAGCTTAACAGACTGAAAAATCAAGAACTCTTCTTAGATCTGTAATAGACAGGAGGACACAGGGCAACCAAGACTGGAGACAGACCAGTAAATACAGGGAGTCATGGCCTACCAGAGCAGAGACTCAGAAGTGAAACTGCCATGAGAACTAGTGCCAGGGTAAGAAAACTTGAATTGTAATTGTTGAATTGCTGGGGACTCAATGTGAACAAGTCTGAAAGTTAAAAACTCCAAAACGTCATGACATCAGCATCATGGTGGCATAAGGCAGCGCTCGTTTTTGTCCCCCTGCTCAATAACACAAATTTGTCACTTCATCCATGAATAAAAATGTACTTGAAAAAGCTGTAGGATCCAACACCATATGCCAAGGTGCCTGGGAGGAACTCTGCCTATGCATTGAGTAATAGGAAGATAAACCTCAGTCCTGGCTGTAGACCCTGCAGTGGCCCATGAACTGGCTTCAGCTTCTCTTGACCATATTCTTGGATTGCCTGGCGAACATTGACTTAGACAACCACTTACAGATGAGATAGACTCTGTGGAAGTCTAGGTTTACAGAGGACAATTTCCAGCACTTTGTTCCAGCAAAATATATGAGTTTGGATGCATTAAAGTTGGTAAAAGGAACAGTTTTATTTTACCCACATCACCCATCCCACAAGGTAGCACAGCTTAGGGCCAAGAAAGATCTTCCTTGGCCCATGGTTTATCCTGTGGGGGAAAAGGAGAGCGTGTGAGCAAACACCCAGATTCCTTTTTAGCAGGATACTGCCAAAGGGGCTTAATTTTCTCTCATCGCATCCAGAGTACTAAATCAGGAGCTACATAACTGGGGAATGAAAAGAGTCAGAGAGAGTTGTAGATAGGAAACTCAGAGGCCATTAAAGGGACATAGATCCTACCTGAGTTATGGATTCCATCAAAGAGCCCACCTAAGAGACAGTGGGAACACCCCTCCCACATATCTCCCCAACTGGTGTATGGGAAAACCCAACACCCCACTTGCCTGACACAAATACCCTCCCACTCTGCATTTGGCTCCCTGTGCACACTCCCAATGGTGACATGAGCAAGCTTTGTCAGATGACACATGCAGAAAGATGGCCAAATCTGTGGGCCAGGGAGATACGACAAACTTGAGCTTTAGCACCACCTTAAGGAAAAAAAGAGAGGCTGTCAGCACTCAGCCTGATGTGTTGCAAGAAACAGAGAAGGAATACAATGTTAAAAACACTGCCATGAGATGGACTAAGAAGTGTGGAGCAGGTGTATATTTCTCCCCAGCTGGCATTTAGTAAAGACTGGAGGAAATAACTGGTACTTCAGTTGTGAAGATAACAACACAAAACTCCATGGAACATAAAAAAGTAAGGAGATATGACACCAAAGAGGATCACAATAATCTTCTGGTAACCAAACCCAAAGACATGGAGATCTCCAACTTAACAGATAAAGAATTCAAAATAGCTATTTTAAGGATACCCAATGACCTACAAGAAAACATAGAAAGACATTCAACAAAATCAGGAAACCAATACAATAATAAAGTGACAAGTTTAACAAATAAATGGAAATCATAGAAAAGAACCAAACAGAATTCTGGAGCTGAGGAATACAATGAATAAAATGAAAAAAAAAAATACAATAGAGAGCATCAACAGCAGATTGGATCAAGTAGAAGAAAGAATCAGTGAGACTGAACACAGGAACTTTGAAATTATTCAGCTGGATGACAACAAAGAAAAAGAATGAAAAAGAGTGAAGAAAGCTTACATTAGATGTGGGATACCAATAAAAGGACCAATTTGTGAATCACTGGAATTTCAGAAGGAGAAGAGACAAAGAAGGGGCAGAAAGCTTACTTAAATAAAGAATGGCTGAGAACTTCTCAAATCTGGGGAGAGATTTGGATATCTAAGTTTATGAAACTCACAGGTCACCAAAAAATTCAACTTAAAGAGATCAACTCTAAGACACATTATAATAAAATTATTAAAAATCAAACACAAAGAGAGCATCTTAAAAACAGCAAAAGAAAAATAAAAACTTGTAAATTACAAAGTAACCCCCATAGAAATATCAGTGAATTTCTCAGTAGAAACCTTACAGAAAAAGAGAGAGTTGGATGTTATATTCAAAGTGCTTAAAGAGAAAAAAATTGCTAACCAAGAATACTTTAATGGCAAAGCTGTCCTTCAGAAATGAAGACAAGATAAAGCCTTTTCCAGACTAAAGAAAGTTGAGGAAATTCATCATCACTAGACCAGCCGTACGGGAAATGCTGAAAGGAGTTATTCAATCTGAAATAAATCGATGCTAATTACTAACATGAAAATATACAACCCTCTGGTAAAGGTAAGTGTATAATCAAGTTCAGAATACTCTAATACTGTAATATGGTGGAGTGTTAACCATTTAACTCTAGTAAAAAGGTTAAAGCCAGCCCTAGTGGTCTAGTGGTTAAGATTTGGCCCTCTCACCAACATGGTCCAGGGTTCATTTTCCAGTCTAGGAACCATATCACCCGTCTGTTGGTTTTCATACTGCGGCAACTGCATGTTGCTGTGATGCTGAGGGCTATGCCACTGGTATTTCAAAATACCAGCAGGGTCAGTCATGGTGGATAGACTTCAACAGAGCTTCCAGACTAACACAGACTAGGAAGAAGGACTTGGCTACCCACTTCTGAAAAAATTGCCCATGAAAACCTTATGAATAGCAGCAGAGCGTTGTCTGATACAGTGCCAGAAGATGAGAGGATAGCACAAAAAGACCAGGCAGTGTTCCACTCTGCCATATACAGGGTCATTAAGAGTCAGAATTGACTTGATGGCACTAACAGCAAAAAAGGTTAAAGGACAAGAGTATTAAAAATAGCCATAGAAATACTGGTTTGTTAATGAATACACAATAAACAAAAGGTAAATTGTGACATTAAAAACATAATAGGGGGTAGTAAAAGGGTAGAGTTTTTGTATGTGATCAAAGTTAAATTTTTATCAGCATAAAATAGACTGGTATATCTATAAGATGTTTTATGTAGGCCGCATAGTAACCATAAAGTAAAAACATATAGCAGATTAATAAAAGGTAAAGAGAAGCGAATTGAAGCATACCACTACAGGAAATGATCAATTCACATAGGAAGGCAGCAAGATAGGGAGAAATAAAAAATAGATTCTACAAAACAGCCCGAAAAGAATAATATGGCATAAGTCCTTAGCTATCAACAATTACACTAAATGTAAATGGATTGAACTCTCTAATCCAAAGACATAGAATGACCAGATGGATAAAAAAATCAAGGCCCGACTATATGCTGCTTACAAGAGACTCACTTCAGCTTTAAAGGCAAAAATAGGCTCAAAGTGAAGGGATGAAAAACCATAATTCATGCACGTGGAAATCAAAAGACAGCAGGGGCAATTATATTTATATCAAACAAACTAGACTTTAAGCCAAAAGTCATAAAAAGAAAAAAAGGTCAATATGTAATAATAAAGGTGCTAATCCATTAAGAAGATATAATTATTGTAAATATACATATATGTGTGTATATATATATATATCTCCAACATTGGAACACCTAAAATATATTAAGCAAATACTAAAATATCTGAAGGAAGAAATAGAAAACAATACAATACTGGTAGGGAACTTCAATAACCCTTGATCTATCAAGGGATATATCATCTAGACAGAAAATCAAGGAAATGTTGGACTTGAACCATACTTTAGACCAAATGGACTTAATAAACATACACATGGCATTCCATATAACAGCAGCAAAATACAATTCGTCTCAAGCACACATAAAAAATTTTTTAGGATAGATTATATATTAGGTCACAAAACAAGTATTAATAAATTTAAGAAGCTTGAAATCATACCAAGTATCTTTTCACACTATAACAATATGAAACTAGAAATCAATAACAGGAGAAAAGCTGGAAAATTCACAAATATATGGAAATTAAACAACTTGCTCCTGCACAATCAATGGATCAAAGAAGAAATCAAAATGAAAATAACAAAATATTTTGAAATAAACAAAAAATGAAAACAACATAACAGTATGTATGGGATGCTGCAAAAGCAATTTTGTTGTTGTTGTTTTTTAAGTGGACACAAGTGGTTCTAAGATATAGGCCACCTGGTTGTGTTTTGATTTTTTTTTTCAGGGTAAGATTCACCCTAAGGTAACATCTGTTGCCAATCTCCCCTTTTATTTTTCTTGCTTTTCCCCCATCAAAGCCCCAGTACATAGTTTTTACATAGTTGTAAGTTCTTCTGGTTATTCTCTGTGAGCGGCTGCCACAGCATTGCTACTGACAGACAAGTGGTGTGATTCTGTGCCTGGGAACTGAACCCAGGCCACTGAAGTGGAATGCACTGAACTTTAATCACTATGCTATCAGGGCTGGCTTTAAAAAGCAGTTTTAAGAGGGAATTTTATAGCACTAGAATCCTACATTAAGTAAAAAGAAAGATCTCAAATAAACACAGCAACTTTACACCTAAAGGAGCTAAAAAGGAACAAACTAAGCTCAAACTTAACAGAAGGAAGGAAATAACTAAGGTCAGAGCAGAAATAATTTAATAGAGAAAGACAAAACAAAACAATAGAAGAGACCAGCAAAAGTAAGCACTAGTCTTTTGAAAAGATAGCAAAATCAACAAACCTTTTGCTAGACCAACTAAGAAAAAGGAAAGAAGACAAATAAAATCAGAAATAAAAGATGAGACATTACAATTATATCACAGAAACACAAAAGATTATAAGACACTACTCTAAACAATTATATGCCAACAAATTGGATAACCTAAAGAAATATATAAATTTCTAGAAGCATGCAATCTGCCAAGATTGAATCACAAAGAAATAGAAAATCTGAGCAGACCAATAATGAGTAAGGAATTTGACTCAGTAATCAAAAACTTCCCAAAAAAGAAAATCTCAGTAACAGATAGTTTCACTAGTAAATTCTACCAAATATTTAAATGAAATTTACTAACAATCCTTCTAAAACTATTTGAAAAAATTCAAACAGAGGGAACACTCTCAATCTGATTTTATGAGACCAGTATTACTTTAATACTAAAGCCAGACAAGGACACCATGAGAAAAAAAAATATTACAGGCCCCTATTCCTGATGGACAAAGATGCAAAAACCTCAACAAAATATTAGCAAATCAAATTCAACAATATATTAAAAGGATCATACATCATAATCAAGTGGGATTTACCTTAGGGATGGAGGATGGTTCAATATTCACAAATCAATCAATATGATACACCACATTAAAAAAATGAAAGATAAAAATAATATGATCATCTCAATAGATGCAGGAAAAGCATTTAACAAAATTCAACATCCTCTATGACAAAAACTTTAACAACTTCGATATAGAAAGAATGTATCTCATCATAATAAAGACCACATATGAGAAGATCCCAGCTATCATCACACTCAATGGTAAAAAGCTGAAAGCTTTTCCATGATTAGGAACAAGACAAGGATGCCCACTCTAGCCACTTGTATTCAACATAGTACTAGAAGTCCTAGCCAGAGCATTAGGCAGGACAAAGAAATAAACAACATTCAAAGCAGAAAGGAAGAAGTAAAATTATCTCCATATGCAAATGAAATGATATTATTTATAGGAAATCCTAATGAATCCACCAGATAACTGTTAGAATTAATAAATAAATTTAGTAAAGTTGCAAAATACAAGATCAATATACAAAAATCTGTTGTGTTTCAGGGCCAGCCTGGTGGCATAATGGTTAAGGTCACGCTTCAGTGTCCTGGTATTCGGGGGTTTGGATCCCAGGTGTGGACATACACACTGCTCATCAAACCATGCTGTGGTGGTGTCCCACATACAAAATAAGGATGATTGGCACAGATAATAGCTCAGGGCCGATCTTCCTCACCAAAAAAAAAGAAAAAAGAAAAAAATATCAGTTGTGTTTCTACATACTAACAATGAACTATCAGAAAAAAGAAGTAAAGAAAACAATCCCATTTACAATAGCATCAATAAGAGTGAAATATTTAGAAATAAATTTAACCAAGGAGGTGAAAGATCCATACACTGAAAGCTATAAGACATTGATGAAAGAAATTGAAGAAGACAGAAATAAATGGAAGGACATTCCAGGTTCGTGGATTGGAAGAATTTATATTGCTAAAATGGTCATATGGTCCAAAGCAATCTACAGATGCAATGCAATATCCATCAAAATTCCAATGATATTTTTCACAGAAATAGAAAAAAGAATCCTAAAATTTATATGGTAGCACAAAATACCCCTACCAGCCACAATCTTGAGAAAGAACAAAGCTGGAGGCATTACACTTTCTGATTTCAAGTTATTTTACAAAGCTATAGTACTCAAAACAGTGTCTTCTTGGCATTAAAATAGACACATAAATCAATGGAACAGAATAGACAGACCAGAAATAAACCCACGTATGTATGGTCAATTAATTTTTATCAAATGAACCAAGAATATACAATAGGCAATGATATTCTTTTCAATAAATGATGCTGAGAAAACTGCTTGACTACATGCAAAAGAATGAAAGTGAACCCCATCTTACACCATACACAAAAATCAACTAAAAATGGAGTAATGACTTGAACATAAGTCCTGAAACCCTAAAACTTCTACTTGAAAACATAGGGGGTAAACTCCTTGATATTAGTTGGCATTGATTTTGTGGATTTGACACCAAAAGCAAAAGCAAAAATGAACAAGTGAGACTATATCAAATAAAAAGCTGCTGCATGACAAAGAAAACCATCAACAAAATGAAAAGACAACTTATTGAAATGAGAGAAAATAATTGCAAACCACATATCTGATAACGGGTTAATATCTAAAATAGACAAGGAACTCATACAACTCAATTGTAAAAAAACAAATAACCCAAATAAAAAATGGACAAATGACCTGAATAGATCTTTTTCCAAAGAATACATACAAATGACCAACATGTATATGAAAACGTGCTCAACATCACTAATCATTAGGGAAATGCAAATCAGAACCAGAATAAGATATGACCTCGTACCTGTTAGGATGACTATTATCAAAATTATAAGAGACAACAAATGGTGGTGAGAATGGATAATTTATATTATATCATATTATATTATGTCATTATGTTATATATTTTATAATGTATATATAGCAGACAATAACATGTGTTGTGGAGGATCAGGAGAAAATGGAACCATTGCACATTTCTGGTTGGAATGTAAAATGATGCAGTCTCTGTGAAGACTGTTGTTCCTCAAAAAAACAAACACAGAATTACCATATGATTTAGGAATTCCACTACAAGGTATATACCAAAAAGAATTGATAGCAAAATTTAGAGGACATGTTAGCACTCCCATGTTCTTGTGGCACTAGTCACAATAGTCAAGATGTAAAACAACCTAAATGTCCACTGATAGATGAATGAATAAAATACTATCTGTTATATACATATAAAGGAATATTATTTAGCCTCTTAAAAAAAGGAAATTCTGGGGGCCGGCCCGGTGGTGCAAGCGGTTAAGCGCACGTGCTCCGCTGCGGCGGCCCGGGGTTCGCTGGTTCGGATCCCGGGCGCGCACCGACGCACTGCTTGGCAAGCCATGCTGTGGCGGCGTCCCATATAAAGTGGAGGAAGATGGGCACAGATGTTAGCCCAGGGCCATCTTCCTCAGCAAAAAAAGAGGAGGATTGGCGGATGTTAGCACAGGGCTGATCTCCTCACACACACACACAAAAAAATTAAATTAAAAAAAAAAAAAAAGGAAATTCTGCAGTATTTGACAACACAGATGAACTTTGATGACATTATGCTAATAAAATAAGCCAGTCACAGAAGGATAAATACTGAGTGATTCCACTTATATGAGGTATCTAAAATAGTCAAACTCATAGAAGCAAAAAAGAGAATGGTGATTGCCAGAGACTAGGGGAGTGGGAAATGGGAAGTTGCTAATCAACAGTTATAAAATTGCAGTTATGGAAGATAAACAGGCTCTAGATATCTGCTATATAAAATTGTGCCTATAGATAACAATACTGTATTATACACTTAAAAACTTGTTGAGAGTAGATCTTATGTTCTGTGTTGTTAGCACAATAATTTTTTTCTTTTCTTTCTTTTTTTTATTGGTGTCATAATAGTTTATAACATTGTGAAATTTCAGTTGTACATTATTATTTGTCAGTCACCATATATATAGTACAAAAATTTTTTAAAAAGTGAGCAAATAATGTTCAAATCAATGATGGGGCCGGCCCAGTGGTGAAGCAGTTAAGTTTGCATGCTCTGCTTTGGCAGGCCGGGGTTTGCCGGTTTGGATCCTGGGCATGGACCTGTGCACTGCTTATCACGCCATGCTGTAGCAGCATCCCGTATAAAGTAGAGGAAGATGGGCATGGATTTTAGCCCAGGGCCAATCTTCCTCAGCAAAGAAGAGGAGGATTGGCAACAGAAGTTAGCTCAGGGCTAATCTTCCTCAAAAAAAAAAAAAATTCAAATCAATGATATTAATTAAAAAAAATTAAAAGCAGAGACTCAAACAGATATTTGTACACCAATGTTCATAGCAGTATTATTCACAATAACCAAAAGATGGGAACAACCAAAATATTCATCAATAAATTAATGGATTAAAAAATGTCGTATATACATAAAATAGAATGCTATTCAGTTTTACAAAGGAATGAAATTCTGATATAATATGACATGGGTTTACCTTAAACACGTTACACTGAGTGAAATAAGATAGGCACAAAGAGAAAAATGTATGTGATTTCATAAACATGCAGTACCCAGAATAGGCAAATTCATAGAGTCAGAAAGTAGAATACAGCATACCAGGGGCTATATGGCAGGAGGGGTGGGGATTTATTATTTAATAGGTACAAAGTTTTAATTTGGAATGATGAAAGTGTTCTGGAAATCTATAGTGGTGATGGTTGCACAACAAAGGGAATGTACTTAATGTCACTGAATTGTACACTTAAAATGGCAAATTTTATAGTATGTATATTTTGCCAAGATAAGAAAAATACAGCAAAACATTTTGCAATGTTTTGGGCATTTTTATTTTTATTTTTGGTCAGATATGGCCCTTGCCTTCAAGGAGCTTACAGTAGAGTTGAGCAGAGAAGACATTTATAAAATTCATTATACTAAAAATTAGACTGAGAAGTGCCAAAATAGGGGTCATGAACATAGAGCTATGTGAATTCAGAGGAAGAGATTACTGCTGGCTGAAGAGGTCAGAAAATACTTTGTAAAGAAAGAAACTTGTAGCTGGGCCTTCTAGGACAGGTAGCAGGAAAACACTCGTAAATTAGGGTACTGGAGGGAATCAAGTATAGAAAATTTCATTTATAGCATTTTTTAAAAAACTAGAAAACCATGGTGTTACAAACACATTACAGGCAAACTTCCTTTTATTGTGCTTTGCTTTATTGCACTTCACAGATATGGTATTTTTTACAAATTGAAGTTTTGTGGTAATCACGCCTGTCAAGCAAGGATATGGGCACAATTTTTCCAAGAACATTTGCTCACTTCGTGTCTCTGTGTCATATTTTGGTAATTCTCACAATATTTTATTTTTTTCATTATTATTATATTTGTCATGGTGATCTGTGATCAGTGATCTTTGAAGTTACTATTGTAATTGTTTTGGAGTGCCACAAGCTGCGCCCATATAAGATAGCAAACTTAATCAATAAATGTTCTGTGTGTTCTGACTGCTTTACCAACTGGCCATTCCACCATCTCTCTCCCTCTCCTCAAGCCTCCCTATTCCCTGAGACACAACAATATTGAAATTAGGCCAATTAATAACCCTACAGAGGCCTCTAAGTGTTCAAGTTAAAGGGAAAGTTGAACGTCTCTCACTTTAAATTAAAAGCTAGAAATGGTTAAGCTTAGTGAGGAAGGCAAGTCAAAAGTTGAGATAGACCAAAAGCTAGTCCTCTTGTGCCAACAATTAGCCAAGTTGTGAATGTAAATGAAAAGTTTTTCAAAGAAACTAAAAGTTCTACTCCAGTAAACATATGAATAAGTGAAACAGCCTTATTGCTGATATGGAGAAAGTTTTAGTGGTTTAGATAGAAGATCAAACCAGGCACAACATTCCCTTAAACCAAAGCCTAATCCAGAGCAAGACCCTAACTCTCTTCAATTCTATGAAGTCTGAGAGAGGTGAGAAAGCTGCAGAAGATAAGTTTGAATATAGTAGAGAGTGGTGCATGACGTTTAAAGAAAGAAGCCATCTCCATAACATAAAAGCACAACGTGAAGCAGCAAGGGCTGATGTAGAAGCTGCAGCAAGTTATCCAGAAGATTCAGCTAAGATAAGTAATGAAGGTAGCTATACTAAACAACAGATTTTCAATATAGACTAAATAGCCTTATATTGCAGTATGATGCCATCTGGGACTTTTGTAACTAAAGAGGAGATGTCAATGCCTGGCTTCAAAGCTTCAAAGGATAGGCTGACTTTCTTGTTATGGGCTAATGCAGCTGGTGACTCCAAGTTGAAGCCAATGTTCATTTACCATTCCAAGAATCCTAGGGCCCTTAAGAATTATGCTAAATCTACTCTGCCTGTGCTCTATAAATGAAAAAATAATGACTGATGACAGCATATCTATTTACAACATGGTTTACTGAATATTTTAAGCCCACTCTTGAGACCTACTGCTCAGACAAAAAGATTCCTTTGCAAATATTACTGCTCATTAACAGTGCACCTGGTGACCCGTGATCTCTGATGTACAATGAGATTAATGTTGTTTTCATGCCTTCTAACACAGCAACCATTCTGCAGCCTATGGATCAAGAAGTAATTTCACCTTTCAAGTCTTATTATTTAAGAAATACATTTTGTAAGGCTATAATTACCATAGATAGTGGTTACTCTGATGAATCAGGGAAAAGTAAATTGAAAACTTCCTGGAAAGGATTCACCATTCTAGATGCCATTAAGAACATTTGTGATTCATGGGAAGAGACCAAAATATCAACATTACCAGAAGCTTGGAAGAAGTTGATTCCAACCCTCCTGGATGACTTTGAGGGGTTCAAGACTTCAGTGGAGGAAGTAACTGCAGATGTGGTGGAAATAACAAGACAACTAGAATTAGAAGTGGATCCTGAAGATGTCACCAAATAGCTGCAATTTCGTGATAAAACTTTAATGGATGAGGAGTTGCTTCTTATGTATGAGCAAAGAAAGTGGTTTCTTGAGATGCAATCTACTCCTAGTGAAGATGCTGTGAATATTATTAAAATGACAACAAAGTGTTTAGAATATTACATAAACTTACTTGATAAAGCAGTAGCAGGGTTTGAGAGGATTGACACCAATTTTGAAAGAAGTTCTACTTGGGGTAACATGCTATTAAACAGCATCGCATGCTACAGAGAAATCATTCATGAAAGGAAAAGTCAATTGATGCAGCAAATTTCATTGTTCTCTTATTTTAAGAAATTGCCACAGCCACCCCAACCTTGGGCAACCACCACCCTGACCAGTCAACAGCAATTAACATCAAGGCAAGACCCTCTGCCAGCAAAAAGATTACAACTTGCTGAAGGCTCAGATGATGGTTAGCATTTTCTAGTAATATAGTATTTTTAATTAAGGTATTTATATATTTTTTTAGACGTAATGCTATTGCACACTTAATAGACTACAGTATAGTGTAAACATAACTTTTATATGCACTAGGAACCCAAAAAAATTCATGTGACTTGCTTTGTTGCTATATTGGCTTTATTGTGGTGGTCTGGAACTGAACCCACAGTATCTCTGAGGTATTCCTATATATTTTTCTGAGAATTATCCTTAAGTCCCATTTGATTAGCTCTCTAGAGGTTAAATAAGCACATGTAAAACTGTTACAAATGAAATATATACAAATGTTTTCATTCTTTTTTGACAGACAAAATTGAATTAGACTACATCCCTAGACAATGTTTCCAGAAAATAACTTATAAAATTTAATTTCATTACCAATTTTATTCAGCTGTCAAAAATAATGCATATTCTTTTCTTTCAGGATCTGAAAGGAACATAAATAAACTAAAACATGATAGTTGTTTTGAGGAGAAGCTTTCTGCAATTTTTTGGATTTCTAGCTAAATTATCTGCTTTTTTTCATGAAACAATTTTTATTTCAGAAAATGACTAACAGAGAGGCTATAATTATACAGATGCGGATATTTGGCAGATATATCCTCAAAAATTAACAATTAACCTTTCACCTCAAAGGGAAGTAATTGAGAATATTTTTAGCCACTGATAAAATTTAAGCTTTCAAGAAAAATGTGAATTTTTGGAAAACTTGTATGTGTCACCATGGACGTGGTAGCTTCCGCTACATAAAGACTTTCATGATGAGATCAGTAGTGATAAGGATATTGAATATTGAAATAAAAATATTAAAAAAGATTGATCCTTTGTGTCTTCTATTTGCATTTACTACAGCATATTCAAAAGAAAGGATTTATACCAGAAATGTTTATATCATTAAAGAGAAGATTAAAAACAAGAATTTTGCAAAGCCAGGAAATAGATGACAAATTTTTTTAATATGAAAAGTTAAAATAACACTTCCCCTAGCACAAAAAGGCAATAATACAATAAAAATTTCCAATGTGAATAAAGAAATCATGTCCAAAATCAGATGAATATGCACTCACGTCTGTGATACAGGATGCCACGCACAAGTTAGTCAAATACAGTTTCACCCTTTGCAACCTGCCAACTTACAACTCTCTAAAGTGAACAGAAAAATAAAATTGCTGAAAGCACAACATACATAAGGCAATTTTTTAAAGTCAATACCTGAAATGATAGTTATCTGCACAAACTGTAGTGGGGCAATGAGGCAGTCATTTTTCTTAATTTAGTAAAATTCACAACACATGCACACACACACAGGCTTAGGTAAATCAATTTTGACTGATTAGATGGAGAGATGATTTGGATTCACTGGACATATCTTCCATTTCTGCTTCACTTTTTGTGTGTAAACATAACCCAGAGGTAACTTTTTTTTTTGTGAGGAGATCAGCCCTGTGCTAACATCTGCCAATCCTTCTCTTTTTTTTTTCTGAGGAAGACTGGCCCTGGGCTACCATCTGTGCCTATGTTCCTCCACTTTATATGGGACGCCGCCACAGCATGGCTTGCCAAGCAGTGTGTCGGTGCGTGCCCGGGATCCGAACCGGCGAACCCCGGCCACCGCAGTGGAGCATGCGCACTTAACCACTTGTGCCACCAGGCCGGCCCCAGAGGTAACTTTTTTTGATCAAATACAAAACTGTCTAACTGCTTGGGCTATCCTATTAGATTAGGGTCACTGAAAGGTACCTAAAATAATGCTTCTGTGAACCCACTGGAAGTCCTCCATAACAGAGGAGTAATAGTTATTTCTGCCTTGGGCATAATTCTCACCAAGGAGTACTATATATATTTGATAATATTTCAATTAAAATGTATTTACAGAATGCCTGACTATTGTATGCTTATTACTGTGATGTATGTTTGATAGTGAGAGTGAGGGAATCAATATTTATGATAATATTAATAATAACAACAAACTTCTTTTTGCATATGTATTATATATCAGGCAATATGCTAGGTATCCTCAAAATAAACCTTTAAGATGGCAATCATCTCTATTTTATATATGAGGAAATGATGGAATAGAAATTTTATATATTTATTTGCTCAAAATCATAAAGCTAGAAAATAAGGGCAATTGTCAAACCTAAGACCATTAAACTCTCAAGTAGTACTGTCCACTAGAGCTACCTGTGATGATGAAAATTTTATCTATTTATGTCTAATATGGTAGTCACTAGCCACATGTGGCTATTATTCACTTGAAATGTGGCTAGTGCAACTGAGGAATAAAATTTTACATAATATTAATTTAAATTTAAATTGCCACATGTGGCTAGTAGCTACTGAATTGAGCAGTATAGATCTAGAGACTATATTCTTAACCACTAAGCTACACCCTCTTTATTGATAATTTGTGTGGGCGAAGTACTGGACTAGGTAGTCTACACACATTATCTCTTTTAATTTTAATCACAATACCATCATGTAATTACTATGATCACCCACTTTATAATTTTTGGGAAATGAGACTCATTTTAGTTAACTAACTTATCCAAGGTAACACAGCAAATAAATGGGAGGCCAGAATAAGAATTTTGATCTGACTCCAAAACCATTTCCTTTCTGCTATACCATGCTGACATAACAAAGGACTGTGTAGTCCCTATGCTCAAGGAGCTTACGCGGCAATTAAGCAAATGACAGAAAAGATCTTACACTTGTGGAAGAATTAAATTATAATGAAAATTAGTATGAAACCAAGTACTGAATTATGTGACACAGACTAATTGCTCATGTAAAAGAATGAATAAACTGCGCTAGACTGAGTGAAGATATGCTTCCTGGAGGACATAGAACTCAATATTATTTGGATAATCACAAAGGACGGACCATTTCAGGCCTGAGAGAAAGAGCAAGCACACAGAAGTAAACATTCCTCTTCTCGGATGATTTTAGTAGAGTGAAAAAAGTGACCTGGCTGAAGTGAAGTGTTCATATTCAGGAAAAGAAGGTAAAGAGCTTGGACAGATTAGATGGAATACAATTCTGGAGGACCTTGAAAGTCATACTGAGGAGTACAAATTTTATCTCCAAGGAATAGAGTTGAGTGAAAATGTTTATTATGGAGTAACAGCTGGGGTAAGAAAAAGGCCCACTAAAGGTTACATATTGAGTTTGTAGGATTCACAGAGACACTTCCTAATCATTATGTCTATAAAGATGAGTCCAACATAACAATAAATCATGATAACTTATCCAATGGAGTTTAGTTCTCAAAGTAATCAAAAGTTCACCATCTAACACAGTCTCCACAGTACTGAGGACAGAAGTAATTTGATATTAGAACTTACTCTATATGTTTGAAACATTCTCTGTCCCAAGAGTTCACAGTAAACAAATGGTTTTTCATGAGTAGAGATTGAGATTTATATAATGGTATGCTGCATATCAAAAATAACTCCTGAATATAATGTGGCCCTGAATCTAGTCAAAGTAACCAGAGCCAAGAAATTTAGTTTGAAGGGGAATCTAAAAGGGAAAAGGTAGAAGAATACTGTGACTGCTATCACAAAACTTAAGGAAAGTAAAGCAAAACCATCATTGTGTGATGTTTGGGAAGTTATTTAGGCACAGTTGGCCAAATGATTATGGTAAATTATAGAGCAAAAACCAGGAAGTTAGATGATAACTTTGAGCATACACGTTGTCTTACAAAATGAGAAAACAAAGATATTCTGTCTAATATTTTAAAAAATGACAGAAACAGTCCAAAATGGAAATCTTTTCAGAATCTAAAATGTCTCGCAATATAAATAAAAATAATTTAAGGTTAAGAGTAATTCTTGATTTGTTTTAGAACAAACCACACTTATTAGACTTGTTGTGTTGGTAGATGTGGAACAGTTAAACAGTCATTCCTCTTACCTGAGCTTTAATTAAGGAGTAGAAAGTTGAGCGGTGTGATATTCAGCAAAGCCAGTCACAGACATCTGCTGGAAGTGCATGATAAATTTGAGCAGGCTAGTGCAATGGTGGCAAGGGACAGAAGAGAAATAGAAAGTGCTCAAAGGTAAATGAATGTATACCCATGGGTTATACATACCATCCAGAAATAAGTAAAACTGAGAGGTTTGGGAGTGGTGGGTTTTAAAGACCAGTATAGAGGAAAGGAGAAGTATAAAAAATAATTGAGCATGCAGAAAAAGCATCCACAGGTTGTAATATTTCAAATTGCGGGATCAACTCCAATGATGGCTTAATGAAGTTTAATGGAGAACAAAGAATGATTTTAAACACAAAGGCAAGAAGTGAAAAGATATTTCACAAGAGGATGAGATTAAATAATAGAAAACTTTTCAGGGCCTGAATATCCACATCAAGGAGTACAAAAAGAATATCCCATCAAGGAGTTCATGGGATTAGGGAAAAGTGGAATTGGTTTCTTTTTCAGTATTAAAAGAAGAAAAGAAGGAGAAGAAGGAGGAAATGGAGGAAAGGAAAATCCATGATCTTGCGTTACTCAAGCAGAAAGACAATATTTTTGGGAATATTCTGCTGACAGGAGATATGAATATAGTACAAAGTATATCAAAGTGGCGACTCCTTAGAATTGGCAGGCAACTCTTTACTGTACTTAGAGAAAAAATATGTACTTCTGCCAGGTTCTGTGTAGTTCCTGTCAAAAGGGTCTCCTTTCCTATACAGAGTATAGGGGACAAATGCTAGGGTCCCACATATAAAGAGAATTTTGAACCTCAAGACTTCATAAAATTTTCATGTCTACTTTAATAGAACTTGAATAAGTAGAGCCACGTTATTTGTCCCCAGGGCAACACTATGAGCTTCTCTGATTTGGTAGTTTGTATATAGATTGCCCCAGTGGGATTGCCGGAACTTCAGTTATCTGGTACCTGGATCATGATATTTGAAGGTAGTAGTTTCACCAAGACGTATTATTCATTACCTGTTTGTATTTTCTGCCCTTAGTGTGAGGAAACCTATTACTTCTTCCTTGGGAGAAGTTGTTCCATAAATACAATTATTTTCAGGTAGTAATTACCAGATTTCTTAGATCTGAGGTCAGCTATACTTTACATCTAATTGAATATTTGATTGTGGCTCTGTCTGTCCATACATAACAGATGATGTGGGGTCTTCTCTCACATTTCAGAAGCATTTTTATTTTCAGCCTAAGCCAAGGTCCAGCTGCATAACACTTCCATAGGCAACTCCCACTCAGTTGACTCAAGAAGAGTTCAGCTCACAGGCCTCCCATATAACACTCTGTACTGCCCCCTACTTCAGTCTGTGTGGTTTTAATCCTTTCCTAAGGCAATGTCTTGCTGTCTAAACTTTTCTCAACTGCTCACATTCCATTAGGTTTTTGCCTCATTGTCAGAAAGTCCTATTCAATGCTCTTCCTGCATCACTTTCCTACATAAATGCACCAGAGGTTTCTGTAGCCATCTTGTTTCCTTTCTTCACATTTGCCATCTGGATTTGGCTCCATCTACTCATTCAGAGATATACTGAATGCCTTTTCAGCACCAGATACTGTATTAGGCACCAGGCACACAATGGTGAAAAGATAGACTAGGAGAATTGTATGTTCCAATAGGGGGAGAAAAACAATAAGCAAGTAAATAAATTAATTTTGGGGTACAATATGTAGTATAAAGAAAATAAAGAGGATAATATGATATACAGCCATGGGGGATAATTTAGTAGCGTAGCCCAGGGAGTGTTCTCTGAAGGGGTGACATTTTGGTTGTGACTTGAAAGGGGAGAAGGATTAGCCATACGAAACTATGTAAATTTCCTTTCAAAAATATACATACTTATTTGTTGCACTTCACCATTCTGAATAAATCCAGATCCAGAAAATGGTTATTTTGTTATTAGATGACCTGGCTTGCAGATTATGCATGGACTGTCCCTCAAATGTTTGAGCATAAAAATCTCTGCATAAAATTTAAACCACAACGAAGCCATTTCACCCCAATGCTCTCAGCACTCTTGTGCATCTTCATACTGATACACCCTAGGTGAATTGCTTTCCATTTCTACTCCTGACTCTAATTGGCTCTGGAAATTCTGAAAAGCCCTTAGTCTTTCTTCATCTTAATTACTTAGTCTTTAAAATAAGAAGATTAGATTACATGTTTTATTAGGATTAATTCAGTCTGAAATTCTACAATTGAGATATTCCCTCAGGAGCTGAGGGTAACTCCTGGGAAAGAGCATTGGGGATGCAGTGAAAAGAGATATGAAGAGGCAGGATTAAAGCCATTACAGTGCATCCATCTTATTCTCCAGAATATCTACAAACATGCCAAATTTGGGAGACTAAAGCATATCAGCCCACCTAATTTAGCAGGCTTATCAAATAAATTTTGATACAATATTGTCTTAGGCTAGTGCATGTTTTTTTTATTGTAAAATATATATAGCATAATATTTATCATTTTCACTATTTGTAAGTGTAAAATTCAATGACATTAAATACATTTAAAATGTTGTGCATCCATCATGACTACTTACACCCAAAACTTTTCATCATCCCCAACAAAAGTTCTGTACCCACTAAACAATAACTGTATATTTTTCCTTTTCCCTTCCTTGGTAACCTCTATTCTACTTTCTGTATCTATAAATTTGCCTATTCTGGGTATCTCATATAAGCGCAATCATACAATATTTGCTGTTCTGTGTCTGTCTTGTTACACTAAGCATGATCTTTTTAAGGACTATTCATGTTGTAACATATATCAAAATTTCATTTCTTTTTATGAGTGAATAATATCCCATTGTATGTATATACTGCATTTTGTTTATCCATTCATCCATCGATGGGCATTTGGGTTGGTTCCACTTTTTGGCTATTTTTTTGGCTATTGTGAATAATGCTGCTATGATCATTGGTGTACAAATATCTGTTCAAGTCCCTGTTTTCAATTATTTTGAATATAAACCTAAAAGTGTAATTTCTGGGTCATGTAGTAGTTCTGTGTTTACACTTTTGAGAGACTGTCAAACTATTTTCCACAGTGGCTACACCATTTTACATTTTCACCAGCAAGACACAAGGATTCCAATTACCTCACATCTGTGCCAGCACCATGTTCCATTTAATTGATTATATCCATCATAGTAAGTGTGAAGTGGTATCTCATTGTGGTTTTGATTTGCACTTCCCTAATGAGTAATGATATTGAGCACCTTGCCATGTGCATATTAGCTATTTGTATATCTTCTTTGGGGAAATGTCTATTGAAGTATTTGCCCATTTTTTATTTGTATTGTTTTGTTGTTGTTGTTGAATTGTAGGAGTTCTTTATACATTCCAAATATTAATACCTTATCAAACATATAATTTGCAAATGTTTTCTCCCATTTTGTGAGTTACTGTTTCACTCTGTTGATTGTGTCCTCAGATGCACAAAATACTTTCAATGAAGTCTAATTTATCTTTTTTGTTTGTTTGTTTCCTGTATATTTGCTGTCATATTGAAGAAATCATTGCCAAATCCAATGTTATGAAATTTTTCCTCTATGTTTTCTTTTAAGATTTTTATCGTCTTAGCTCTTAAGTTTAGGTCTTTGATCCATTCTAAGTTAATTTTTGTATGTGGCATAAGGTAAGGGTCTAACTTCATTCTTTTGCATTGTATATCCAGTTTTCCCAGCACCATTTGTTGCAAAGTCTGTACTTTCCCCATTGAATGGTCTTGGAACCCTTGTTGAAAATCAATTGACCATATATGTTAAGGTTTTGTTCTGGGCTCTCTGTTCTATTTATGAGTGCCGTGGAGGGATATGAAAACATTAAAAAGAGCCTGTACCCTCAAGGAACTTCTAATTTCACTGGGGAGTTGACATATTTGCATTTAAAAAGTTGACTATTACATCAACAAAGGAGTATAGAAAATGGGAGCCATAGTGAGCTAAAGAAGGGAAGTTTGACAGGGGTTATACGGAGTTGGAAGAGAAGACCAAGATTAACTAGACCTTTACAAATACATAGAAATAGACAAGGCTGGGAAGAGGAGAGAAGGCTATTCAGGAAGCTGGAGAATGAGAACGAAAACAAGAAGATCCGTAGTATCTTCTTGTTACGGGAAATAAGGAACATGTCTCTGTAGTCAACTAAGAGTAAATAGTATAGACATACCTTGGAGATATTGTGAGTTTGGTTCCATACCACCACAATAAAGCAAATATTGCAATAAGGTGAGTCAAATGAATTTTTTGGTTTCCCAGTGCATATAAAAGTTATGGTTAGGGGCCGGCCCGGTGGCATAGTGGTTAAGTTTGAGTGCTCTGATTCAGTGGCCCAGGATTTGCAGGTTCAGATCCTGGGTGAGGACCTACATACCACTTATCAAGCCATGCTGTAGCTGGCATCCCACATGAAACAGAGGAAGATGGGCACAGATGTTAGCGCAGGGCCAATCTTCCTCAGCAAAAAGAGGAGGATTGGCAACAGATGTTAGCTCAGGGCTAATCTTCCTCACCACAAAAAAAAAAGTTATGTTTAAACTATACTGTAGTCTATTAAATGTGCAATAGCATTTTGTCTAAAAAAATGTACACATCTTAAATAAAAATACTTTATTGCTAAAAAATGCTAACCATCAACTGAGCCTTTAGTAAGTCATAATCTTTTTGCTGGCAGAGGGTCTTGTAAAAAATGCAATATTTGAGAAGCACAATAAAATGAGGTATGCTTGTATGTCCTATTTCAGTCAAGGTATATAGAGGGTTAAAGGAAATTCATGCTTTTGGTCCCTGAAATGGGTGATTTACATTCTTCCAATCTACAAACTGCCTCATTTTTTGTTTGCATAAATATATCTTTAAGGCTTTCATTAGCAATTACTAACTATTTGCATGATAATTTCACAAGATTCCTACTTCCTACAGGTGAAAATATTGCAAGCTTTTTACAGTTTTCCCTTGGAGCCACTAGAGGGGGAAAGTCTTTTCTTGGAGCTTGACGCTTTGAATGGTCTATCTCTGGCAGAGTTGGTTTTTTAGAGTTGTGAGGGAGAAAATGTGAATACTTTCAAGTGTTTGAAATACATAAATCATACACGGGAACAAAACAAAATTTCTTAATATCAAGTTTAGAAAAATTCTATCAAAGAACATTTTGTTTCTTTAACCTGCAAATTTGAACAGAATCATTCTTAAATTTTATTGTTGATGTACAAAAACCTTCTCATTATAATTATTCCCCTAGTGTTTAATAATGTGACTTTAATAGAAAGTAAACACAGTGGTGCTTACTGACATAAACATTGGATGATTTCTAGGAGGTCACACTTATTTGGGGAGAAATCAATTACAAAATACCTTTGTTAATTCTCTGATACTGTAATTTAGAGACAGTTGGCATACTGAATTAGAGCATCAACATAAATGTCACATCTTAACCAGTAAAACCATTTGAAAATATTTATCAACGCCTCCTATTTCCAGTCTTAACTATTTCAATGAGGCATTTATAATTTATGTTAACCCTGTGAGAAAGAGATTTGCCATGTTCTCTTTGCCTTAGAAAATCAGTTAAGGAGTGATGAGATGGGTTAAAATGCTGTCGTAAAAATGAACTGGCACAAAAACAACATTAGGCACATCTTATGAAACTGACAGCAAACCAACTAGCCATATTTCTAGATTTCTTTTCCTACCAAGTGGGAACAAAAGACTACAATGTTTTCTTTTGTTATTTTTTTTTTTTTTGTGAGGAAGATCAGCCCCGAGCTAACATCCATACTAATCCTCCTCTTTTTGCTGAGGAAGACCGGCTCTGAGCTAACATCTATTGCCAGTCCTACTCCTTTTTTTCCCCAAAGCCCCAGTAGATAGTTGTATGTCATAGTTGCACATCCTTCTAGTTGCTGTATGTGGGACAGGGCCTCAGCATGGCCGGAGAAGCGGTGCATTGGTGCACGCCTGGGATCTGAACCCGGGCCACCAGTAGCGGAGCACATGCACTTAACTGCTAAGCCATGGATGGAGCTGACCCAAGACTACAATGTTTTTAAATAGTTTATTTTCAATAAATAACAAATTGGACATCAGAGATGGCAGTGAATCAGTTGACTGTATACACAGTCCAGATAAAAAGCATATTTTTCTCTTTTTAGTGATAATCAAGAGTGCTCTCTCTTTTAAAAAAAAAAAAGCCATCAACGTTTGCAAAAGCAAATGAGTTTCATGTTGACGTTATCTATTGAAAGTCTAGTAAAACCCTCACAGGAATTTGCCTTCTAGTGAGTTTGTACATTTTAAGGAAACGGCAGATGTGAAATGTGTTTGCTCCTCTAATGTGGGCGATAGAGAGCCACAGCTGCCAAAGTGTCCAGTCTCAGCTACAGAAGTCTTTTTCTCTGCTTCTTGCCCACAGATTTATTGTCTAAGTGGCAATAATCCAGAAATAGGGGTAATCATTGTCAGAGCAAGGTGTTCTGTCAACAAATATACATGATGAAAGGTTTTGAGTGTCCCCAACCTAAGACTTGGTAAAAAAAATAGAAGCCTTTATTCTCCAGAACACAGCAAGAGTTAGAAGCAGAGTATTAGAAGTACGGTCTAAAAGAGTCTCATAGAATGAATTTTTATGACCGCAGGAGGGGGGAGTAAACACTCATTAATCAGACAAAGAGGCACCTTATTCCTGCAAAACCTCAAATTCAATTGCAGGAAAAGAGCATTTAAAGGGCTGTGGCCTGGACCATCTTTCTCACATTTCAGAGCCACAATAGCAGCCTCGAAGCTTTGCCTTACTGGAACCAGCAACCACAGGGAGTATTGGGTGTGTTGGACTTGCCATACATAGCCTCTGTCATTTATGTGTATTTTGTTGGTATCAATTTCTTTCAAATAGAGCATGGTCAGTTGCTTTTTGCCAAAATAACCAAGAAAAAAGTTTTCTTTGCCTATCACGTGATGGGGTGACACAAAAACATTGTTCCTTCATTTTTGGTGTTGTTTTCTGCTAAAGTCAATACAAGAAAATAAAAAAACGAAATGGAGAGTGGCTGTGTCCTATAAGAGAAAAAGCCAAGCAAGTTGAGCCCCTGATTTTCTTCTAGATGCCACAACCACTGTTCCTAGCTAAGATTGTCCCTGGCTCCCTGGCAAGCAGGCATAGAGAACTGTGGTGTCAAATCATAGGCATGTGTTCATACTTAGTCTCACTAATATGAATTTAGACAGTTCTGAAGCACTCCTTCTTGGAACAGAGCCAGGAAGACACTGGGAAAGGCCAAGTGTTACAGTCTGAATATTTGTGTCCCTCTAAAATTCATATGTTGAAATCCTAACTCCCAATATAATGGTATTAGGAGGTGAAGCCTTTGGGAGGTAATTGGGTCATGAAGGTGGAGGCTTCCTGAATGGAATTAATGCGCTTATAAAAAAGACCCCAGAGAGCTGTCTCGCCCTTTCTGCCATATGAGAACACAGGAAGAGGGTGGCTCTCTATGAATCAGGATGAAGATACTCACCAGACACTGAATCTGCCTGTGATCCTGGGTGCACACTGATGTACCGCTTGTCAGGCCATGTTCTGGCAGCGTCCCATATAAAGTGGAGGAAGATGGTCACAGATGTTAGCCCAGGGCCAGTGTTCCTCAGCAAAATGAGGAGGATTGGCATGGATGTTAGCTCAGGGCTGATCTTCCTCACAGAAAAAAAAAAAAAGATATGAAGAGGCCTTTAGCAGGCTATGGGGAGAATAGCAGCATGGACCTCAGATCCAGTGACATCTTCCATGTATGTGTTTCAGGGTGAGGGATGAGTAGGATGGGCTTTACCCCTCTAATTCAGGGGCTGTCAGAAAATAGGTGCCTATTGTATTTCAGCACTAATTATTTATTGTTTGAACTTGGTTCTCTCCACTTTTTATTCTTTTCCATCATCTTTCCCTGGCTTCTGACCCCAATGAGACAAATATTCTTTTCTTTTGAGAGAGTGGAATAGGGGAGTATAAGAAACTCAGCTTTCTTTTTGAGCTTTAACATTATTTTAGGCCCAACTTGAAAAATCGGTTTTACCTTCTAAGGCTTCTAGCTAGGGACAGTCTCATATAGGCAGCTACATACTAGGTCTGAGTGGAGAAAGATCAGAAAACTTTCTAGCCTCAAAATACAGGCTTATACTGCATCAGAGATGGATGGTCACACTGGAGATTATTTATCTCACTGATCTCCTACATAGACTTGTCGATTGTTTTTGCTAAATAGACACTTTGGGGAAAAAAAAAAAAACAACAAACATCTATATACTGTCACAGTTTTTATGTAAAATAAAATTAACACCAAAAAGAAGGAAAAGGAAACACTCAATATAAATCTTCAAGTTAAGTGTAACTTTATAAAAGAGGAAATATCCCATTGCATGGTCCTTATTTTTCTCATTTACCTTTTCTTATGAGACTAGTAAAAACTTAGTCACAGATAAACTCTAGTCTATGGAAAAATATATCTCCCATTTCTCTTTTGTCACATGACATATGTGTGTTTGTGTGTAGACATATACATATACATACATGTGTTTAATTTGTACTTATATGTCTATATAAAAGGAAATATTTGCCATAATTTATAAATACATATGTGTGTGTGTGTCAACATAACTGATCTAGCCTTCTTACTGGTGAGTCATGTTTTTATGAAATTACATGGTGTAGGATTGAAGCAATGTCTTTTAATACTCTAAATATGAATTAAAGTCTAGATAGATAATTGGAGTGCACTTAAGTGATATATTTAAGAAATGGAGCAAGAAGTATTCTACAAACTTTTTTCTCTGTCCCTTCTTATACTGGGCTGAAGCTCTTGCATCATTTAGGATATTTATATTCTAATTTTAAAATACATCACACTTAGTATAGAAGTTTTGCAAAATATAGAAAAGACTAAAAATGGGAACTATGACTCATAATCCTACTATCCTGAGATGAGCACTTTATTTTAGTATACTTGTAGCCTATCTTTTTGCAAATAAATCAATTCAGGGCAGTATTATACATACTGTGCATACTGGATTAGATCTTGTTTTTTTATTGTATAAAAATAAACACGTAGGGGCTGGCCACGTGGCTTAGCCATTAAGTGCCCGTGCTCCACTACTGGTGGCCTGGTTTCGGATACCAGGTGCACACAGACGCACCACTTGTCCGGCCATGCTGAGGTGGCATCCCACATACAGCAACTAGAAAGATGTGCAACTATGACATATAACTATCTACTGGGGCTTTGGGGAGAAAAAGAGAAAAAAAGGAGGAGGATTAGCCATAGATGTTAGATCAAGGCTGGTCTTCCTCAGCAAAAAGAGGAGGATTGGCATGGACGTTAGCTCACGGCTGATCTACCTCACAATATGGAGGTACCATAATTTACTTCAGTAAATTCCTACTACTGGAAAGATAACTTGCTTATGACCTTTTGCTATTACACTACTACTACAAGAGAGAGAAAAGTCAAGATGGTGGCATAGGCAGACTCTGAACCCAACTCCTCCTGCGGACACAGCCAATTTACAACTACTCGTGGAAAAATTACCCCTGAGAGAGAGCTGAAAACTGGATAAGAGGAACTCTTGCAACAAAAACAATCCTAATTGAGGTGGAAGAGGCAGAAATTCCCTTCTGGAGAGGAAAAATGCCAACTCCACAAGCCGTCAGCTTCACGGATGCCCAGGAGCAGCCCAAAGGTATGCAGCCTTCCCTGGAGGAGCTGGGCCCTGAGGCTGGGAGGGCTCCTACTGTAGGCATTTGGTGGACCCAGCAAAATCAAGACAAGTGGGAAAATGTCTGACTTTGCCTACTACTAAAACATTGGAGAGTACCCCCAGAAAAGCTGGTTCACAAAGAAATTAAAACCGGCTCTTAAAAGTACCCATGCACAAACTCATCCGATTCATAAAGCAACCTAAAATCACAAAAAACAAAGGGGCACAGTGCTTTGGAGAAAAGAGACTCACCTGTTGGGCTCTGAGCACATCACAGTGAGAGGTGAGACCACTCCAGGGACTGGGACATTGGCTGCAGCCATAGTTGTGGCCTGGTATGGGCATGCTGACACAGACACCATTGGAGTTCTCCCTGGGGCCTGCTAGCCCAGGGTCTGCCCCACCCACTAGAGCACTGATTTAATCCAGCTCAGCCAGGGTAGGCAGCCCACCCTAGGGACTGGCCCCACTCAACAACAAGCCTTCAGGCAACTTGTGGGCCTGCATAGATTGGTGACTGGATTCTCTGCAGCCTGGCAACTAAGCCCACTTCAGTGGGGCAGGGCGTGCACAAGGAGCAGATGGAGAGTGTGGGGTGGTGGTGGAGTGTATGGGGCTCCCGCCATGGAGA
Source organism: Diceros bicornis minor (assembly GCF_020826845.1). Taxonomy (NCBI): domain Eukaryota; kingdom Metazoa; phylum Chordata; class Mammalia; order Perissodactyla; family Rhinocerotidae; genus Diceros; species Diceros bicornis. The sequence goes on along the minus strand of NC_080781.1, from coordinate 75,531,241 downwards.
GATTGGGTCCACTTCAGGAGGTCGGGATGTGCACACGGTGCAGGACTGTGTTGACTGTGTGTGTGGACCTGTGGGTGGCAGGGCTTGCCAGCTGCAGAAGACTTGTGCTTCTCAAAGACCCACATGGGGGGTTTGCCCCACATTCCAAATCCTGAAACAATTGGGTGCTCCTGTGGCTGAAGCCAGCCCCACCCAGCTGAAATCCTCAGAGAGCTGAAAAGAGACCTAAAGCGTGGAAGCTTATAGAAATTGTAAGCTGCTGAGCCTAACAACCTGCCATGCTGGGGGCTTAATCACTTAACAGAAATACTGCAACACAAATGTGGTACTAGAACTTGTAGCCAACTGTGCTGGGGCTTCCCATACCTGATAAAGAGACTGAAAGGCCCACAACAACTACACGCAGCTGAGCATTACAATAACTGGCCAGGAGCATAACTCAGCCTCAGTGGGCACATACAGGGAGAGCAAACACGCCACAACAGAAGGACACACATAGTTTACATAGGGGTCACTCTTGGAACATTGAGAACTGAGGGAAGAACACTGCAGCCCTCCTAAGGCATCACTTATATAAGGTCACCTATCCAAGAGCAGGAGACGTAGCTGACCTACCTAATATATAGACATAAGCTCAGGGAAAGAGGAAAAATGAGGAGGCAAAGGAATACATTCTAAGTAAGGGAACAGGACAAAACCCCAGAAAAGGAACTAAGTGAAACAGAAATGAGCAACCTACCTGACAGAGAGCGCAAACAAAGAGTGTTAGGGATGCTCACTGATCTGGGCAGAAAAATAGATGAACTCAGTGAGAATGTCAACAAAGAAATGGAAAATATAAATAAGAACCAATCAGAAGTGAAGAATACAACACTGGAAATGAAAAGTTCACTAGATGGACTCAAAAGCAGAGTAGAGGATACAGAAGAACGGATCTGTGAGCTACATGAAAGACTATAAGAAATCACCCAAGCTGAACAGGTAAAAGAGAAAAGATTTAAAAAGAGTGAGGACAGTCTAAGGGACCTCTGGGACAACATCAAGCACACTAACATCCATGTTATAGGTGTCCCGGAAGGAGAAGAGCAAGACAAAGGGGCAGAAAATCTAGTTGAAGAAATAATATATGAAAACTTCCCTAACCTAAGGGAAGAAACAGACATGCAGGTACAGGAATCACAGAGAGCCCTAACAAGATAAACCCAAAGAGGCCCACACCAAGACACATCATAATCAAAATGTTCAGAATTTAAGATAAAGAGAGAATCTGAAAAGCCGCAAGAGAAAGACAAGTTACATACAAAGGAAACCCCATAAGGCTATCAGCTGACTTCTCAGCAGAAACCTTACAGGCTAGAAGAGAGTGGCATGATATATTTAAAGTGCTAAAAAGAAAAAACTTACAGCCAAGAATACTCTACCCGGCAAGGCTGTCATTCAAGATGGAAGGAGAGATAAAAAGTTACCCAGACAAGCAAACATTAAAGGAGTTTGTCATCAAGAAACCAGTACTACAAGCAATGTTAAAGTGACTGATTTGGGGCCGGCCCGGTGGCTCAAGCGGTTAAGTGCGTGCGCTCCGCTGCGGCGGCCCGGGGTTCGCTGGTTCGGATCCCGGGCGTGCACCGACGCACTGCTTGGTAGGCCATGCTGTGGCGGCGTCCCATATAAAGTGGAGGAAGATGGGCACCGATGTTAGCCCAGGGCCGTCTTCCTCAGCAAAAAAAAGAGGGGGATTGGCGGATGTTAGCTCAGGGCTGATCTCCTCACAAAAAAAAAAAACAAAAACAAAAAAACAATGAAAAAAAAAATAAAGTGACTGATTTAAGGGGAAAAGAGAAGACCACAAATAGGAAAAATTATCCATTTCCATGATAAGAGGGTAATGCATACAAATGCACAAAAAAGAGTTTAGATATGATATCAAAAACATAAAAGGAGGCAGGAGGGGAGTTAAAGAGTGGAGACTGAGGTCAAACTAAAGTGACCATCAATTCTATATAGAAGAAGAAAGGAACAGAGAAGGACTACTAAAACACGGAGGAAAAAAAAAAGTTAAAAAATGGCAGTAAGTACATACTTATCAATAGCTACTTTAAACGTCAATGGACTAAATGTTCCAATTAAAAGGCATAGGGTGGCTGATTTGATAAAAAAAAACAAGACCCATATATATGCTGCATACAAGAGACACACTTCAGACCTAAAGACACTCAGAAACTGAAATTGAATGGATGGAAAAAGATACTCCACACTAATCGCAATGAAAAGAAAGCTGGGGTAGCAATAATCACATCAAACAAAATAGCCTTTAAAACAAAAACTGTAAAAAGTGACACAGAAGGGCATTACATAATGATCAAGGGAACAATCCAACAAGAGGTTATAACACGTGTAAATATCTATTCACCCAACGTAGGAGCACCTAAATATATAAAGCAATTATTAACAGACATAAAAAGAGAAATAGGCAGTAACACAACAATGGTAGGGGACTTTAACACTCCACTTACACCAACGGATAGATCATCCAAACAGAGGATCAATAAGGAAACATTGGCCTTAAATGACACACTAAAACAGATGGACCTAGGAGATATATACAGAACATTCCATCCAAAAACCAAAGAATGCACGTTCTTTTCAAATGCACATGAAACATTCTCCAGGATTGATCACATATTAGGCCACAAAACAAGTCTCAATAAATTTAAGAAGATTGAAATAATACCAAGCATCTTTTCTGACCACAACAGTATGAAACTAGAAATCAACTATAGGAAGAAAATCAGAAAAGCCACAAATATGTGGAGATTAAACAAGATGCTACTGAAAAACGCTTGGGTCAAGGAAGCTAAAAGGAGAAATAAAAAAATACCTGGAGACAAATGAAAATGAAAATATAACATGCCAGAATTTATGGGATACAGCAAAAGTGGTTTTAAGAGGGAAGTTTATAGCAATACAGGCCTATCTCAATAAACAAGAAAAATCTCAAATACACAATCTAACAATGCACCGAAAGGAACTGGAAAAAGAAGAACAAACAAAGCCCCAAATCAGTAGAAGAAGGGAAATAATAAATATCAGAGCAGAAATAAATGAAATAGAGACTAAAAAAAATGGACACAATTAATAATACCATGAGATGGTTCTTTGAAAAGATAAACAAAATTGATAAACATTTAGCTAAACTCACCAAGAAAAAAAGAGAGAAGGCTGAAATAAGTAAAATAAGAAATGAAAGAGGAGAAATTACAACAGACACCTCAGAAATATAAAAGATTATCAGAGAATACTTTGAAAAGCTATATGACAACCAATTCGACAATCTCGAAGAAATGGGTAAATTCTTAGAATCATACAGCCTTCCAAAACTGGATCAAGAGGAAGTAGAGAATTTGAATAGACCAATCACCAGTAAGGAGATCGAAACAGTAATCAAAAACCTTCCCAAAAATAAAAGTCCAGTACCAGACAGCTTCCCTGGTGAATTCTACCAAACATTCAAAGAAGACTTAATATCTGTCCTTCACAAACTCTTCCAAAAAATTGAGGAGGGGGGGAGCTACCTAACTCATTCTACAAAGCCGACATTACCCTGATGCCAAAACCAGACAAGGACAACACAAAAAAAAGAAAATTACAGGCCGATATCAATGGTAAACATCGACGCAAAAATCCTCAACAAAATACTAGCAAATTGCATACAACAATACATTAAAAAGATTATACACCATGGTCAAGTGGGATTTTTTTCAGGGATGCAGGGATGGTTCAACATTTGCAAATCAATCAATGTAATATACCACATTCATAAAATTAATAATAAAAATCACATGATCATCTCAATAGATGCAGAGAAAGCATTTGACAAGATACAGCATCCCTTTACGATAAAAACTCTGAATAAAATGGGTATAGAAGGAAAGTACCTCAACATATTAAAGGCCATATGACAAACCCAGAGCTAATAGCATCCTCAATGGTGAAAAACTGAAAGGTATCCCTCTAAGAACAGGAATCAGACAAGGATGACCACTGTCACCACTCCTATTTAACATAGTACTCAAGCCCTAGCCAGAGCAAATAGGCAAGAAAAAGAAATAAAAGGGATCCGAACTGGAAAGGAAGAAGTGAAACTCTCACTATTTGCAGATGACGTGATTTTATGTATAGACAACCCTAAAGAATCCACCAAAAAATCTTTTAGAAGTAATAAATACGGTAAAGTTGCAACATGCAAAATCAACATACAAAAATCAGTTGCATTTCTATACACTAACAATGAAGTAGCAGAAAGAGAAATTAAGAATACAATGCCATTTACAATTGCAACAAAAAGAATAAAATACCTAGGAATAAACTTAACCAAAGAGGTGAAAGATCTGTACACCAAAAACTATAAAACATTGCTGAAAGAAATTGAAGAAGACACAAAGAAATGGAAAGATATTCTATGCTCTTGGATTGGAAGAATTAACGTAGTTAAGATGTCCGTACGTCCTAAAGCAATCTATAGATTCAATGCAATAACTATCAGAGTTCCAACAACATTTTTCACAGAAATGGAACAAAGAATCCTAAAATTCATATAGAACAACAAAAGACCCCGAATAGGTAAAGGAATCCTGAGAAAAAAAAACAAAGCTGGAGGTATCACACTCTCTGATTTCAAAATATACTACAAAGCTATAGTCACCAAAACAACATGGTACTGGCACAAAAACAGACACCAGATCAATGGAATAGAATCGAAAGCACAGAAATAAACCCACTCATCTATGGACAGCTAATCTTTGACAAAGGAGTCAAGAACATACAATGGGGAAAAGAAAGTCTCTTCAACAAATGGTGCTGGAAAAACTACACAGTCACATGCAAAATAATGAAAGGAGACCCTTACTTTACACCATACACAAAAATTAACTCCAAATGGAGTAAAGACTTGAATGTAAGACCTGAAACTATGAAAATTCTAGAAGAAATCATAGGCAGCACGCTCTTCGACATCGGTCTCAGCAACATATTTTCAAGCACCATGTCTAATCGGGCCAGAGAAACCATAGAAAAAATAAACAAATGGGACTACATCAAACTAAAAAGCTTCTGCACCATAAAGGAAACCATCAATAAAATGAAAAGACAACCTAACAATTGGGAGAAAATATTTGCAAACCATACATCTGATAAGGGGTTAATCTCCAAAATATATAAAGAACTCATGCATCTCAACAACAAAAATCTAACAACCCAATTAAAAAATGGGCAAAAGACCTGAACAGACATTTCTCCAAGGAAGACATACAGATGGCCAACAGACACATGAAAAGATGTTCCACATCATTAACTATCAGGGAAATGCAAATCAAAACTACAATGAGATATCACCTCCCGCCCGTCAGAATGGCTATAATTAACAAGACAGGAAACAACAAGTGTTGGAGAGGATGTGGAGAGAAGGGAACTCTCATACACTGCTGGTGGGAGTGCAAACTGGTTCAGACACTATGGAAAACAGTATGGAGAGTCCTCAAAAAATTAAGGATAGAACTACCATACGATCCAGCTATTTCACTGCTGGGTATTTATCCAAAGAACTTGAAAACACTAATGCGTAGAGATACACGCACCCCTGTGTTCATTGCAGCGTTATTCACAATAGCCAAGACTTGGAAGCAACCTAAGTGCCCATCAAGGGACGAATGGATAAAGAAGATGTGGTATATATACACAATGGAATACTACTCAGTCATAACAAACAATGAAATCCAGCCATTTGTGACAACGTGGATGGACATTGGGGGCATATGCAAAGTGAAGTAAGTCAGAGGGAGAAGGTCAAATACCGTATGATCTCCTTCATTAAGTAGTAGATAATAGCAACAATAAACAAACAAATAGAGAGAGAGATTGGATTGGTGGTTACCAGAGGGGAAGGGGGAAGGAAGGAGGGCGAAAGGCATAATTCAGCACATGTGTGTGGTGATGTGTTCTAATTAGTATTTGGGTGGTGAACATGATGTAACCTATGCAGAAATACAAGCATAATGATGTACACCCAGAATTTATACAATGTTGTAAACCAATGTTACTGCAATAAACAAAAAATTAACAAAAATACTGCTACATTTAATAGTTTATGGTTTAAATTTATTTCTATTTAGTGTTATTTTCTTGAGTTATTGAAATTACTCAATTGAAAGATATAAATATTGTGTAGCCCTTTAGTAAATGTTGTCAAGATGCCTTAAAATGGTTTTAACTTATTTTCACTTAACTCTATTCAGAGTTAGAGAGGGCTATATCTGAGCAGAAGAACATTTTAACGTGTCCTTGTTATGTCTCCCATTTCTATAGAAAGCCAGACTATTAGCATCTCTATGTTAGGGAGATGGGAAATTTCATAAGAAAGAAACTTAGGCTGCCTCTTTATGTAAAGAATACAATGGTGATGAATGCTTCTTATTGTTAAGTACTTCCAAGCACACATGAAGGATAGCTTTCTACTCCATGTGGTGGACAGTTGTATTTATTGATAAGGTTCAGTTGCATTTCAATAACAATTTTCTCCTTTATTCACCTGTATAATCTCTTTTGATGCTGAGCATCAGACATTTCTAAAAGGTGTTCTGATCATTTGTATGCTCTGCAACTGAAAGGGAATGGGAGTGATTTTTAAAATACCAGAACTCTACATCTGAATAGATGCTATTCTTCAAAAAATTTAATTTGGGAAGTTACACATGTAATCCAACTATGCTATCAATACTCTGAACATTGGTGGAAATCCTATATTTGAAGGGCTTTCAAAGCCATGTCCAAATTCCATGTTCTAATATTCAAGTACCTTTGCAAGCCATTTTTAGCTCATCTATCCAACCTTAGTATCAGTCTCTATAAACTAGGTTATGACAAAGCAACAAACAATACCAAAATCTCAGTAGCTTAAAGTAACAAAAGCGTATTACAAAGTTAGGTGGTCTCAGCCATCTCTTCAGGATAGCTGTCTTTCCTGTGATGGCTCAGTCATATAGGATACTTTGAATTTTTGGCACAACCTTCTCATTACTAGGATTCAGGGTTTAAATCAGCAGAGGAAGAGATATTAGAATTGTACATCTGCTTATACATTTTTCTGCCTGCAAATAACTCATGGCACTTACCTCATCTTTCACTAGATAAAAGTAACTTCAAGGATGCAAGGAGATTCAATATTCCCATGTGTCCAAAAAAATAGGAGGCCTAGAAGTGTTGGTAATCATTAGTATTCTCTACCATGGCTTATCTCCTGTTACTTTCCTACACATACCACATGCACAAATTTCAATGAAGATACTACCGGTATTTGCAGTGTAATTGTTCATTTTGCAAGATTGTTGTGTGCATTGTAGAGTGCCCCTACTTTTGAGAGAACCAAAATTACCCTCACTCCTAACATCACAGCAGTACTGCCATGTTTGAGTACCATTAATTTGGACCATTCTTAAACACTCAAATATACTCCATGGTTTTATTTCTGTATGCTTTTGCTCGTATATAAAATCCCTGCTCCTTCATGTCCAACTATAAAAATCCTATCATTCTTTCATACTCTAACTTAAATGTTATCTTTTACAAAGTCCTACTTATTATCCTCAGCTAGAAATTCGTTCCTCTTACGAATTCAAGTCTTACAATACTTAATATATCATGCCTTGTATTATTCTCATTTGAAGCAATTTTGTAGAGTGGAAGAAACAAGAATTTTGAAGCCAGACTGGCCTGGATCTGAATCTTAGCTCTGTTATTTACCTTCTGTGTGACTGCATGCAAGTTATAAAACTTCTCTGAACTTTGTTTTTCTTATTTATAAAAAAGGGAGAAGGTTATTATCTTTGTCTGTTCATACTACTATGGCAGAATACCACAGACTGGGTAGCTTATAAACAATAGAAATTTATTTCTCACAGTTTTCAAGACTGCAAGTCTAAGATCCAGTGTCTAGGGAGGGCCCACTTTCTGGTCACAGATGGTGCCTTCTCCTTGTGTCCTCACATGGTGGGACTTAAGCATTTCCTAAAAGCCCCACCTATTAATACCATCACTGTTGAAGGCTAGAATTTCAAAATATGAATTTTGAGGGGACACAAACATTTGGATCATAACAATTATACACTTCATATAATTTTTGTGAGGATTAAATACTGTACGACATACAGAGACCCAAGAAAACTGCTTGGTACGGAGTAAACACTCAGTAAATGGTACTTCACTTTCACCTTTTAGTCTTACTCCGTAGATTGTGACCTCATAAGAGAAACTCATAGAATAGGGAGTCAAAAGCAATTTTCTCTCAGTTGTACCCAGCTATTTCTCTTACTCATCTTTAAATCTTTTACCTCATCAATTTATGACTATGGCTACACATTACAATCACCTGAGGTTATTTTAAAATTTTTATATCAATACCTTGGACCCATTTCAGACTAATAAATCATCATTTATGGGAGTGGGACTCAGTATTTTTAAAGTTTCCCAAGTGATTTTATTGCATAACCAAAGTAAAGAACCACCCTCTATAGCATCTAAGACAAAGTGTTTCATGCATATGAAACATTCAGCAAATATCTGTTGAATAAAACTAGTTTTATTTTTTTTTTAGATTTTTATTTTATTTATTTTTTTCCCCCCAAAGCCCCAGTAGATAGTTGCATGTCATAGCTGCACATCCTTCTAGTTGCTGCATGTGGGACTCGGCCCCAGGATGGACGGAGAAGTGGTGCCTCGGTGCGCGCCCGGGATCCGAACCCGGGCCACCAGTATCGGAGCGCGCGCACTTAACCACCAAGCCACGGGGCCGGCCCTAAAACTAGTTTTAAATCACACAAATAAGCTAACTATATCACTGTATTTTAAAACTTCATTTGTTAGCTTAAAATTATGTTAGCCAACTTATTCAGGACTGTAGTCATTTTCTTTATGTTTTAATGGCATTTTAATTAAAAATAAAGTCAATCCTCAAAAGATTATAATTTTCCACCGTCAAGAATATTTAAAATAATGTGGCTCACTCACAGAAGGTGTTTTTCAAAGGGGAGAAAGGTCCAAAAACATTTTTGCACAATGGCAACATTATTAGACCTCTATGAACAGCTTCCCAAATAAGCTAATTTGGGTGCATGGACAAGTTTTAATTTATATGTTTATATGTGACATCTTGAATAATAAAGACTTTTTCATGCTAATCATATATTTTATTCTTTCAACACCCAAGGAATTTATGGTATCTTCTCCATGGCACATACCGAGACTAGTGCAGATTTTTTCTACAGTTATTTTTTTCTTTCAAGGCTTCTCCAATGTATATTTTGCATAAACCTGAGAAACTGGTTAAAAGAAATCTGGAGTATGAAACATTAATTGAGATCATGAGCATGAAATCGTTTAATTTTTATACTTGTATTATAATTCTATCTGGCAGACACGCTATTCAGTGATGTCACCATATATACCATATACACACAGCTAGGTTAATACATTACAATTTTCATGAATTATCTTCAATCAATTAAAAGAATTAGCATGTGTTACAGTGGATCACTATTCCAGTTATCTATTGATTTTTAGGGCTTTAAAAATACATGATGTAATCTATGCAGAAATAGAAGTATAATGCTGTACACCTGAAATTTATACAATGTTATAAACCAATGTTACTGCAATAAACAAAAAATAAAAAAAAATACATAACAATGACTTCACAAGACATAGCTAGCATTTTAATATCCGACAACGTTGGAGATAGAAGATATTTAAGGCAGTGAGTATGGTACTTAAGAAGAGCATTTGTTTTAATGCTACAGTGAAGTCTAAGTAATGTACTTGTCTTTAATATATGAAACTTGACCTGATGCAAAACACGAGTGTGATTTCTATGTTTCTTTACCACATTTTCTCCTTTAATTTAGAAGAAGCTTCTCTTGTGATCTTGATTTTGCAAGTTAAAGTAATGTTAAGAGTGGCTTTTATATCTCATCAGAACCACCTGAAAATAATACAAACCTGAAAAACTAGCTGGAGACACAAGTAAACCTAAGGTAGAGAGGGGAGGAATGAAGCAGATGATAAAGCAGTGTTCACTATTATTCAGGCTATAGCTAACATAGTTTCTTTCCACACAATGGTCTATGTCTACCTTTCATCAGTTTTTCTTCCCTCTCTTTGAACTGGAAAACTGTTGGGAAAATAGGCTGACAAAGTATTTAAGTCATCAGTAATACCTAGAATCTGTGTAGGATAATTGGTCCAAAATAGCCTAGGATTTTAATTCCTTCTCATTTTTCTATAAGTTCCTTTATTTTCCCACATGAGGTCAAAGTCACATTCTCCCCCAATTGTTTCTAGCTACCTATTATGATGCACTAATTACTATTGAGGGGCTGGGAATTATGACAATGACCAATCAGATTGAAATCTTTCTAGCACTTTGACCTTATCTTCAGTAATTACCACTAAGTAATAAATTCATTTTTGGTAGTGTAGTTAGGGACTAAGATAGATATCTAATAGTGTGTCTGGCTGACCGCTTGAGTTGGAGTTCTTTGGTACTGTCATCAAGGTATAAAGTTGCACTCAGCTTTACAGGATTTGGCGGAAACTAGTAGCTGATTAACAAAAATCACTTACTCTTCTGGGCATACAGTTAGACTAAGTGTCTCAGCTTTCTTTGCAATTAAATGTAGCCATGTTGTGGATTTTTAGTCAATGGAATAAGAGCAGAAGTTGTGCCATTTTCTGGTAAGGCTTATAAGTAGTAAGTATACCTTCCCCACAATTTTCTTGTCTTTCAACTAAACGCAGATGACAACAGGGTTCTAGAGGATGGTGTATCCACAAGATAAAAAAACCCATGTTCATAAGTCACCAATTGGAGGAGAGTATCCCACCAACAAGAAATACGTAATTTGAACTGTTAGTTTTTTTTATGTTTATTGAGGTCATATTGGCTTACAACATTGTGTAAATGTCAGGTGTATATTATTATATTTCAGTTTCTGTATAGATTGCATCATGTTCACCATCAATAGTCCAGTTTTTATCCATCACCATACATGTGTGCTCCTTCATTCTTTTTGCCCTCCCCTCAACCTCTGCTCCTCTGGTAACCAATTGTCTGTTCTTATCTACGTGTTTGTTTATCTTTCTGTTAGATTAGCAAGAAATAAACCTGTACTGAGTTTGAGCTATTATACTTGTTATTTTATTTGTTACAGTAGTTTAGCTTACCATACAAAATATACAGGCCCAGACACACCTTTTTGTCCCTATGCCTGGAGGTGACAATTTCTTAGTAAGAGTCTCACAGTAATGATTTTCAGAAGAGATAGATGTATATACCAGAATGCCAATTTTTAAATTTGCAATGGGAAATACCTCATTCCAGTGGTATAAAGAAAATGTATATGTCCTCAAAGTATTGGTAAATTTAGTTAGGTAGTAATGGAACTAGTTAAGAAATCCAAACATGGTGACCATTGAGAGGTTTGAAATCTAGGTGGCGGGACAGATTGATAATTTATTATTAATCTACAGTAAAGGAGACATGTCTAGTGATAGAAAATACATATCTTCCAGATGCAATGTCTCTCTTCTTTGCATCATACTGGATAAACAAGACTACTGGGAGAGTAGATCCTAAAAGTTCTCATCACAAGGAAAAAAACATTCTTTTCTTCTTTTTTTGTGATTTTATGAGGTGATGGATGTTAACTAAACTTAATGTGGTAATCATTTGGCAATATATGTAAAGCAAATCATTAGGCTGTACACCTTAAACTTATACAGTGTTGTATGTCAATTATATCTAAATAAAACTGAAAGAAAAAAATAAAAACAACAAGGCTAAATTCTTACTCTTTTTGTGCAGACTTTTGGAAAACCACCTCCAGCTATGATAATACATTATTTCTTCAGAGTATACAAGCTTTTAAGTTACAGCTTTAGTTACATTCTAGTCCTGAGGAAACAAGCCAGTCACATTGATTACAGGAGACACACTATCTCCTAATAACCACGATTACATTCTGACTATAAGGTGAATGATGGTAACCTTTTGCAGATGGCTAATCTTATTCATTGTATGTTTTACTACTCTTGTCTCCAATAGAATAACTTATCTCCAAGTTCATAAGGCACTTATGAACTCCTTACTTAGTTCAGGGACTTGGAAAAAGAGGACTTTGATCCTAGAAAATTAGAACTTTCAGCATATACGCTAGCAGGGTTTTCCTGAATATAGTAAGAAAGTTAAACTTATTCACAAATTATTCATTTGTCTTTACAACTAGAGTTCTAATGGTCAAAACATCACGATGTAAAGTAAAAAATGAAAGAATATAAAATCTCAAAAATCTCAATTGTGTGCCTAAATGCCTCTCTAACTTTGCCTTCTCTCGCTTGCACTCAGCTCTTAGCGTCTAAGTGCTTAAACATATTGATCTGTTTTTACTAAATGATACGACTCATCTAGCTCTCTAATTTTGTTGTGTGTGTGTGGTTTTCTTTCCTTTTTTTTTTTTTTTGAGGAAGATCAGCCCTGAGCTAACATCTGCCAATCCTCTTCTTTTTGCTGAAGAAGACTGGCCCTGGGCTAACATCCGTGCCCATCTTCCTCCACTTTATATGGGACGCTGCCACAGCATGGCTTGACAAGCAGTGCATCGGTGCGCACCCTGGATCCGAACCCCGGACTGCAGCAGTGGAGCATGCGCACTTAACCTCTACGCCACTGGGCCAGCCCCTGTTGTGTGTTTTTCTGAATCATTTATTTTGAAAATAGCCGTTCTCTTTCTATCACTTTGTCTTTCTTCATGAGCCGCTCTTTCTTCTTTGTCTTTATTCACCAGTTGCTTCCTCTCTGGAGTAGTCTCTTTCTTGAATAATTTCTCTATTTTCTGTAAAGACACTACTTTTTTGTTGCCTTTTTCTTAGTGGAGGCACAAGATAGTACTTTGCCTACTCTAGCTGTTTCCCGTTGTCCTCTCCCCAACTATTTTTACAAGCAAAACTCAACAGCCAGGCAATTTAAAGGGCCTAGATCATCTTACCATCAAGCTAAAATAGTATAAGAGAGGTAGACCATTTAACCAAGCAGATGTATGTTAAACATAAACAGATTTCTTCACAATTCTAAATGCTATGCACTTTTAGGAAAATATTTGGAATAATCTACCTGGATGGATTTTAAATAGGTGAGGACTTCAAAGTGAACTTAGCCATGAAGTGTAAAAGTGGAACAAAATTACTGAGCTACTAAATAGAACCAAAGTTAAAAGCAAAAATGTTAATTAATATACTGGAATTTTGATCAGCTCTATATGCTCTCCCACCCTATTGAACAAGAATCAACCATGTTCCAAAATATTCCCCAAATTAACATGAGCTGATCCAATATTTTTCTGGGCTCAGATCCCTAGGAACAATAACAATAGAGTTCCAAATAGACACACAACTTAAAATGTTTTAAGTACCCCATTCCTGAGGCAACTTCTAGAATGTGAAATATTTGTTCTTCAAATATTAAGAATGAGAATCATCTACAGCTGTGCATCACTTAATGAAGGGGATACAATCTGAAAAATGTATCATTAGATGATTTTGTCATTGTGCAAACATCATAGAGTGTACTTATACAAACCTAGATGGTATGGTCTACCACACCTAGGCTATATGATACTAATCTTATAGGACCACCACCATATATGATGTCTGTTATTGACCAAAATGTTATGTGGCACATGACTGTACTAAGTAGAATGTATGATTGGCCTCTTCCTCTTCATAAACTTGTACTCACTAATCAGGCCTTGTTTGCTCCTAGGTTCACAAGATATATAGCCGCAACTATTTATGATATATTTCTCTTCATTTACAGTATTTTTTATTTTTTACAACTACTTTTGTCTTTCAACTTCTAAAATAGTCTTCTTCCCAATTTTACTTGCTAGTCCAGAACTGTTGATTCATGAAATATAATAAAACAAGATCATGATTCAAGGTTACTTATTTTTTAGAAAACAACTTTTATAAAATGCTCAACTAACTTGTACGCTTAAAATTTAGGTTTTCTGTAATTAAAGACATTTCTTTATTCTCTAAACTGTTTGTTAAAATTCATATTTAAGTATGATTTGAATAACATTTATTCTTAAAATTTAAATGCAAGAAAAATTCCTGCCTTCACATGTTTTGATGGAACAGCAGCCCAATGGTGCTCTAATAACCAGCCCACATACAATTATCTCAGGGAAAAATCCTAAATGCTCCTCACTCTGCCTGAAACACAAATGATGTAATTCCTAGCTGTTCATGGCGGCCCTTTGTCCAACTGGCATGTTTAACTCAGATCTCATAAAATAGAAAAAAGAAAAGAAGCGGCACTTTAAGATATCTCCTCCGTTTTCAACTTGACAGCATTATAGTGCAGTCAATATGTGTGTGAGCTTGAGTTTTGGCTCTGACACTTAAGAACCGATATCCTGAGACTCAGTTTTCTCATATGTAATACAGAAATAATAATAATGCTTACCTCATAGTGTGGTTGTGATGATTAAATAAATTAATATATGTAAAAATTATGTAAGAGCATCTAGCATGTAGTATTAGCTCAAAAAATAGTGGACCATATCATATATTTTTCACATTCTTTTTCACAAACTCCCAAATATCAGACTGGAAGTTGAAACTTGACTTCAGGCTTTTGTGTCATGCTTGGGATTATAGGGTTACCTCTCCTTTCACCTCTCAAAAGCCTCACAGAAAAAAAAAAGTTTTCCATGGTCCATAAAATTCCCATTTTAAAACTAAAAATAAGATCTCATAAGTGTAATTTCTCATCCAAATCACAAATATGCTCTGACATACTTAGTGAGTACATATATGATTTGAAGTCCTCTGATCAGGGTGATTGCAAAATAAAAGTAAATCAGAATTTTAACACTTTTAAGATGCATACAGGTATAGATTAGGGATGATGCTAAATCATTTTAATACATAAGTATCATGCCTTATTGGTGCCAAAACATAGGTGGTTAATTTGCAATTACTGATTTTTTAATCAATTTTTCAATAATGGACACCAAGAAATGTGTTGGGAAGTAAAATGTATTTATACCCTCAGTAAAATGTCACAATACCATCCTATCTTGTTATTACTCCCTTCCCCATCTCCCCCACCCCACACATATACACACACACCTTAAACCTCATTTAAGAAGGCAGTAAAGCATGGTGACTAAAAGCTCATGCTCTGGAGCCAGACTGCCAGAGTTCAAATCCTGATTCTACCACTTATCAGATATTTAACTTTCAGGAAATTAATTAGGTTCTTTCAAACTTAGTTGCCTCATTTCTGAAATGAAATGACAGTAGTAGTGCCTACCTGAAATGATAATGGGATTCTTGTAAGGGGTAACAAATTAATACATCTAAAGAACTTATAATAGACATTGGCACATAGTAAGAACCCAATAACAGTTAGCAACAAATATTCATATTTGTTCAGAAACATGCACCATAACATCTGAAGCCACAGAAAATTTCTTTTCTGATTTTGCCTCAATAGAATAAACTCTGGAGGAATAGCCCTTCTCCTATTATTTTGAGACATGGGTACATAGCATATATTCTAATATCAATCAGTACTGGCATAATATAAATTGAAGAACATTGCTTTTTAGTTGTTTCTCTGCTATAATATTATATATGGTGCTTCCAATCAAAGCTGTGTAAGTAGCCTTAAGTTTCGGGCTTTCATAATAATCTATTAAAGCTAACATGTAAACTATATTTTATATATCTAGAAAGAATCTTTTTTTGCTCTCTCATAAAGAAAATGAAAAAAATCACTTTAAAGTTTTCCCTGAAAACTGAGAGGTTCCAATGTCTCCATTCCAGAGATTTTGGCAATCAGCAGGGCATCCTTTAGATGTATGAAGGGGTCAAAATTCATCTCCATCCTATATAAAAGAAACTCATGCTACAGAAGGACTATATGACCTGCTTAGTGTCAGACAGCTAAAATACATTTGACTTTTCTTTGCCTGGGGAATGGGGGAGAAAGGAGTCAGTTACCACTTTTATGGTATGATCTTAACATAAGCACTTGCTAAATTCAAATAAATAAAGTGTTCTAGGCTCTCCCAAAGGAAATTTTGGAATTGTGGGGGAAGTGGGGAGATCTTAATAACATCTACATTTATTTATTTTTTATTTTTTATTTTTGTGAGGAAGATCGGCCCTGAGCTATCTGCCAATCATCCTCTTTTTTTTTTTTTTTTTTGCTGGGGAAGACTGGCCCTGGGCTAATATCCATGCCTATCTTCCTCCACTTTATATGGGACGCCGCCACAGCATGGCTTGACAAGCAGTGTGTCGGTGTGTGCCTGGGATCTGAACCGGCGAACCCCAGGCCACCGCAGCAGAGCACGCGCACTTAACCGCTTGCACCACCGGGCTGGCCCCAATAACATCTACTTTTATGAATGGACCAGATAAAGAACAGAGGGTATAAATTGTAGATATTACTTAAGATTTCAAAGAGAGTCTCCGAAAGTTTGCTCTCCAAAGTATTCCCAAGAAGTTAGGTTATATAACTATGCAAATTGAATTACAAAGTTTTGTTAAAATTGAAGTATAATCCACATGCTATAAAATCCACCATTTGAAACTGTGTAATTCAGTGGTTTTTAGTGTATTCCATTGTGAATTGTGCAACCATCACCAATTCCTAATTCCATAACATTTCCAACACCTCAAAAAACACACCTACCCATTAGCATTCATTCCCTACTTCACCCTACCCCTACCATTGGCAAATATATATAATAATTCTCTATCTATGGATTTGCGTATACTGAAGTATTCGTCTAAATAGAATCATTTATTTTGTGGCTTTTTATGTCTTTCTTCTTTCGCTTAGCCTATTGTTTTCAAAGTTCAACCATGTGATGTCATGTACCATTACTTCATTCCTTTTTTAGTGCTGAATAATATTCCGTTGTATGGATAGACCACGTTTTTTTAATGCATTCATCAGTTGATGGACAGTTGTTTTGTCTTTACTTTTTGGCTACATGATTAATGCTGCTATGAACATTTGTGTACAAGTTTCTGTGTGGACATATGTTTTCAGTTCTCTTGGATATGTAACTTGTGGAGTGGAATTGCTAGATTGTAGGGTAAGTCTACATTTAACACATTGAGAAATTGCCAAGCTTTTCCATGGGAGCTGCAGTCTTTTACAGTCTTACCAGCAATGGGTGAGGGTTCTGATTTCTCCATTTCCTTCCAAACAATTGTTATTGTCTATATTCTTTTCTTATTGTTATTATAGCCATTCTAGTGGTATGAAGTGGTATCTCATTGTGGTTTTTGTTTGCATTTCCCTAATGACTAATGATATTGAACATCTTTTCATGTGCTTATTGGTCATTTGTTTATCTTCTTTGGAGAAATACCCATTCAGACCCTTTGTTCATATTTTAATTGGGTTACTTAAACTTTTATTGTTGAATTTTAAGTATTCTTTTATATTCTAGAAAACAAGTCCATTATCAAATATATGACTTGCAAATATTTTATCCCATTTTGTGGGTTTTCTTTTTACTTTTCTGATGATGTCCTTTGAAGCACAAAAGTTTTGAATGTTGACAAGGTCCAATTTATGTATTTTTTCTTTGGTTGCTGTCTTTGTCACCTCTGGCTAACTTAACAAAATACCTTGACTAGGTAGTTTAAACAGCAGACTTTTATTTCTCATAGTTCTGGATGTTGGGAAGTCCAAGATCAAGGTACTGGCAGGTTTGGTTCCTGGCGAGAACCTCTGCCTGACTTGTAGACTGCTGCCTTCTTACTGTGTCTTCATGTGGCAGGGAGAAAGAGAGAGTTCTGGTCTCTTCATCTTCATCTAAGGACACTAATCCCATCCCACTCTTATGATCTAGTCAAAGGTAATTACCTCCCTAAAGCCCCACCTCCAAATTCCATCACATTGAGGGGTAAGGCTTCAACATATGAATTTTTAGAGGAAGTAAACATTTAGTCCACCGCAGTTGCTCTTGCTTTTGGTATCTTATCTATGAAACTGCTAACTAATCCAAGATCGTGAAGATTTACACTTCAGTTTTCTGCTAATATTTTTATAGTTTAGCTCTTACATTTAGGTATTTGATCAATTTTGGGTCATTTTAGTGTACGATGTGAGGTATGGGTCTAACTTCATCCTTTTGCATGTGGAAATCCAGTTAATTCAGCATCATTTGTTGAAAAGACTATCCTTTTCCTGTCGAATGTCTTGTCACCCATATTGATAATTAATTGATGATAATGCATGGGTTTATTTATGAACTCAATTTTATTTCATTGGTCTATATGTCTATTCTTATGATAGTACCACACGCTTTGATTACTATAGCTTTGTAGCAAGTTTTGAAATTCAGAAATGTGAGTTCTCCAACTTTGTTGTTGTTCAAGATTATTTTGGCTATTCTGGATCTTTTGCATTTGCATAAGAATTTTAGTATCAGTTTGTCAATTACTGAAAAAATGCAGTATAAATTTTGATAAGGATCTCATTGAATCTGTAGACCAGTTTGAGGAGTATTATCATCTTAAAAATATTAGGACTTTCAATATTTATAAATGGAATGTCATTTTATTTTCTTAGGATTTCTTTAATGTTTTTCAATAATGATTTAAAGTTTACAGTGTTGAAGTCTTACATTTCTTTGTCTATATTTATTCCTAAGTACTTTATTCTTCTTTATGCTGTTACAAATGGAATTGTTTTCATTTTCAAGTTGTATGTTGCTAGTGTATAGAAATACAATTTATTTTTTGCATATTGATCTTATATCCTGAAAACTTAAATTTGCTTATTAGTTTTAATATATTTTTTGATTAATTGGGTTTTCCTATATACAAAATCATGCCATCTGCAAAGTAGTTTTGCAAAGTTGTTTTCCATCTGTATGTTTTTTATTTATTTTTCTTGCCTAATTGCCATTGTTAGAACCTCCAGCAGAAGGTTAAATAGAAGTGGTGAAAGCAGACATCTTTGTCTTGTTTCTAATCTAAAGGTGAATGCAATCAGTCTTTCACCATTATGATGTAGCTGTGGATTTTTCACAGGTGTCTTTATCAGGTTGGGGACGTTCTCTTCTATTTCAAGTGTATTAAGTGTTTCTATTATGAAAAATTGTTGAATTGTGTCCAATGCTTTTTCTGCATCTATTGGGATGATCATATGTTGTTTGTTCTTTATTCATTTACTATGGAATATTACATTGATTGATTTTAACATATTAAGCCAACCTTGTATTCCAGAGAATAAATCTCATTTGGTCATGGTTTGTGATGTTTATTATGTCACTGGATTCAGATTGCTTACATTTTTTGAGTATCTTTGCATCTACATTTATAAGGAAATATGCCTGCAGATTTATTTTTTTTTTGTTGTTTCTTTATTTGATTTTGGTATCAGGGTAATACTAGCCTGATGGAATAAGATAGGACCTCTTCACTCTTCTATCTTTTGGTATAGTTTGTGAAGATTGGTGTTAATTCTAATTTAAATGCTTGGTATAATTATGTTATGTAGCAAACATTTCCTGGGCTTTTTTAATGGTAATCTTTTAATTATTAATGCAATATTTTTACTTGTTAAACTTGTATTCACATTTTCTATTTCTTCTTGAATCTGTTTTAATAGTTTTTGTATTTCAAGAAATTTGTTGATTTCATTTAGATTATCTAATTTCTCTTCATAAATTCATTCAGAGTATTGCCTTATATTCCTTTTGTTTATTTCTGTAAGGTTGATAGCAATGTACCCTCATTCATTTCTGATTTTAGTAATTTGATCTCTTATTTCTTGGTCAATCTAGCCAATGGTTTTTCAATCTCACTGATCTTTTAAGAAAACCAACTTTTGACTTCATTGTTTTATTTTTTATTGTTTTTTATTCTCTACTTCACTAATTTTCAACTCTAAACTTTATTATTTTCTTCATTAGGCTGGCTATTGGTTTAGTTTGTTCTATTTCACAAATTTTAATGTGTAAGTTGAAATCATTGATTTCATATCTTTCTTCTTTTTCAAAAAGGCATTTACAGTTATACATTTCCTTCTAAGGACTGTCTTAGCTATGTCCCATATTTTGTTGTTGGGATTTTTTTTTTTCATTTTCATTAATATTAAAGTATTTTCTAATTTCCATTATGATTCTTCTTTGACCCATTGGTTATTAAGTAGAGTGTTATAAAATTTTCATATATTTTTGAATGTCCCAAATTTAATTCAATTATTGATTTCTAATATTATTCCATTGCATTTAGAGAATATACTTTGTATGATCTGAATCCTTTTAAATATAAGTAGACTTCTTTATGGCACAAGATATGTCTTGGAGAATGTTTCATGTATACATGTGAAAAATGTGTATTATCTTACTTTTGGGAGGAATGCTCTATAGTTAGGTTGAGTTGGTTTATATAGTTGTTCAAGTCTTCTATTTCTGTAAGACATATCTGTCTTGTTGTCACATCCATTATGGAAAGTATGGTATTGTATTCTACTATTGCCTATGGATTGTGTATTTCTCCTTTCAGTTCTGTAAGTTTTTGTATTATTTATTGTGGGGCTTTGTTGTTTGGGGCATATATGTTTATAATTGCTATATCTTCTTGATAGATTGACACTTTTATCATTATAAAATGCCATTCTTTGTCTTTAGCAAAAATTTCTGTCCTAAAATTTGTTTTATCTGCTATTAGTATAGCCCTCTAGCTCTCTTTTGGTTACTGACTGAGTGAAATTTTTCCATCTTTTTATTTTCAACCTATTTGTATCTTTGAATCTAACATACGTCCCTTGTGGAAAGCATATAGTTGAATCATGTCTTTTTTTATCCATTCTGCCAATCTCTGCTTTTTTATTGACTAGTTTAATTAATTTTTTTATGACTTTTTCCAACTTTATTGAGATATACCTGACATACAGCACTGTGTAAGTTTAAGGTGTACAACATAATGACTTGACTAACACATATTTTGAAATGATTACCACAATAAGTTTACTTGACACATATCATCTCATATAGATGCAAAAAAAAAAAAAAAACAAGAAAAACTATCTATGCTCCTTAGAACTTTCAAATATACCATACAGCATTGTTGACTATAGTCATCACGTTGTGCATTACATCCTCAGTAGTTATTTATCTTATAACTGGAAGTTTGTACTTTTCAACCACCTTCAGCTATTTCTTCCACTTTCCACACCTTGCCTTTGGTAACCACAAATATGATCTCTTTTTCTATATATTTTTTAAGTTCCACATATATGTGAGATCATACAGTATTTGTCTTTCTCTGTCTGACTTATTTCACTTATTATAATACCTTCAAGGTCTATCCATGTTGTTGTAAATGGCACAATTGTTCTTCTTTCCTATGGTTAAATAATATTAGTACATTTATGTATATCTAGTATATATAGTAGTATATATAGTATACTATATATATATACACTGTATATATAGTATGTATAGTTATATACTACATATATAGATATATATACTACAACTTCTATATCCATTAATCTATTGATAGAACCTTAGGTTATTTCCGTGCCTTAGCTTTTGTAAATAATGCTGCTATGAATATGGAGCTTCGGATATCTCTTTGACATAGTGTTTTTGTTACCTTTGGATATATTCCCCAAAGTGGAATTTCTGGTTGTTCTATTTTTAATTTTTTGAAGAACCTTCTTACTGTTTTCCATAATGGCTGTACCAAGTTATAATCCCACCAATAGTGCCCAAGGGTTCCCTTTTCTTGCCAGCATTTTTTATCTCTTGTCTTTTTGATGATATTCATTCTAACAATTATGAAGTGATATCTCATTAACCTTTCAATTTGCATTTCTCTAATGATTAGTGATATTGAGCACCTTTTTATGTATATGTTGGCGATTCGTATATCTTCTTTGAAAAAATGTCTATTGAGGTCTTTTGTCAATTTTTTAAAGGGATTATTTGTTGGAATTTTTTGTTATTGAGTTGTATGAATTTATATATTTTGGATATTAACCTCTTGTCAGGTATATCACCCGGAAATATCTTTTTTTTTGCATTTGGCAGGTTGTCTTTACATTTTGTTGATCATTTCTTTTACTGTGTAGAAACTTGTTAGTTTGTGTAGCTCCAATTATTTATTTTGATTTTGTTGCTTTTGCTTTAAGTGTCATATCCAAAAAAGCTTTCCAAGACATATGCCAAGGAGATGTTTTCTTTGTTTTTTTTCTAGAAGTTTTATGGTTTCCGGTCTTATCTTAAAGTCTTTAATCCATTTTGAGCTAACTTTTATAAGTGGTGAAAGATAGGAGTCTAGTTTCACTATTTTACATGTGAATATTCAATTTTCCCAGCACTGTTTATTGAAGAGACTGTCTTTTCTCTATTGAGTATTTCTGGATCCCTTGTCAAATATTAGTTGACCGTATATGCTTTGATTTATTTCTGGGTTTTGAATTATTTTCCATTGGTCTGTGTGTCTCTTTTTATGCCAGTACTATACAGTTTTTATTACTATAAACTTAAAATATAGCTTGAAACCAGGAAGTGTGATGCCACCCATTTTGTTCCTCTTTGTCAGGATTGCTTTGGCTATTCAGGGTCTTATGTGCTTCTGTATAAATTTTAAGATTGTTTTTTGTACTTCTGTAAAAAAATGCCATTGGAATCTTGATAGGGATTGCATTGACTTTATACATGGCTTTGGGTAGTATGGACATTTTAATAATATTAATTCTTCTGATATATGAACACAGAATACTTTTTCATTTATTTGTGTCTTCTTTAATTACTTTCATCAATATCTTTCAGTTTCCAGTGTAAAGATCTTTCACCTCCTCGGTTAAATTTATTCCTAAGTATTTTATTGTTTTTGATGCTACTGTAAATGAGATCCTTTTTAAACTTCTTTTTCAGGTAATTCATTGTTAATGTATAGAAATGCTACTGATTTTGTATGTTACTTTTGTATCCTTCAGCTTTACTGAATTTCTTCATTATATCTAGCAGTTTTTTGTTAGAGTCTTTAGAGTTTTCTATATATAAAATCATGTCATCTACAAATAGTGACTGTTTTACTTATTTCTTTCCAATTCTGATGATTTTTTATTTCTTTTTCTTGCCTGATTGCTCTGGCTAGGACTTCCAGTACAATGTTGTATAGGAGCGGTGAGAGTGAGCACCCTTGTCTAGTTCCTTATCTTAGAGAAAACAGTTTCGTGCTTTCATCATTGAGTACGATGTTTGCCGTGGCTTGCCATATACGGCCTGTGTTATGTTGAGGTTTGTTATTTCTATACTTATTTTGTTAAGAGTTTTTATCTTGAATGGATATTGAATTTCGTCAAATACTTTTTCTGCATCTATTGAGATGATCATATGCTTTTTATCTTTCATTCAATTAATATGATGTTTCACATTTAGATTTGTGTTTATTGAACCATCATTGCATCTCAGGGATAAACCCTGCTTGACCATGGTGAAATATCCTTTTAATGTACTGCTGCATTAGGTTTGCTAGTATTTAATTAAGAATTTTTGCATCTATATTCATCTGAGATGTAGACCTATACTTTTCTTTCAGTGTTCTTTTCTGGCCTTCATATCAGGGTAATGCTGGCTGTGTAAAATGAGTTTGGCAATGTTACCTCCTCTTCAATATTTTTAAGAGTTTAAGAAATATTGGTGTTACTTCTTTAAATTTTTGGTAAAATTCAAGCAGTGAAGCCGTCTGGTCTCGGGCTTTTTTTTATTGAGAGGAGTTTGATTACTGATTCAATCTCCTTACTAGTAATTGGTCTGTTCAGATTTTCTATTTTTTCCGGATTCAGTCTTGGTAAGTTGTATGTTTCTGAGGATTTCTCCATTTTTCTAGGTTGTCCAGTATGTTAGTGTATAGTTGTTAATAGTAGCTTCTGATGATCTTTTGTATTTCTGTGATATCAGATGTAATGTCTCCTCTTTCATTTATAGTTTTGTTGATTTGGGTCCTCTCTCTTTTTTTCCTGGCTTAGTCTAGCTAAAAGTTTGTCAATTTGGTTTATATTTTCAAGGAACCAACTCTTATTTTGGTTAATATTTTCTATAGCTTTTCCTGTTCTCTTTCATTTATTTCTACTTTAATCTTTATTATGTCCTTCCTTCTGCTGACTTTGAGCTCAGTTTGTTCTTTTTTTTTTAGTTCCTTGAGGCGTAGAGTTAGGTTGTTTATTTGAGATTTTTTTCTTGTTTCTTAATGTAGATGTTTATTGCTATGAACTCTGTTAGAATTGCTTTGCTGCATCCCATAAGTTTTGGCATGTTGTGTTTCCATTTTCGTTTGTCCCAAGATATTTTTTTTATTTTGCCTTTAATTTCTTCTTTGATTCATTGGTTCTTCAGGATAATATCATTTAATTTCTATGTATTTGTGAGTTTTCCGTTTTTCCTCACGTTGTTGATTTCTAGTTTCATACCATTGTGTCAGATAAGATACTTGGTATGATTTTAGTCTTCTTGAAATTGCTAAGATTTATTTTATGGCCCAATATTTAATCTATTCTAGAAAATGTTCCATGTGTGCTAAAGAACAATGTGTGTTCTACTGTTGTCAGATAGAATGTTCTGTACATGTCTTTTAGGTCTATTTGGTCTTCAATGTTGTTCAAATCAGCTGTTTCCTTATTGATTGTTGGAATAATCTATCTATTGTTGAGAGTAGGATATTAATGTACCCAACTATTATTGTATTGCTGTTTATTTCTTCCTTTAGCTCTGTTAATTTCTTTCTTGTGTATTTAAGTGCTCAAATATTGAGTCCATAAATATTTATGCTTGTTATCTCTTCTTGACAAATTAACCTTTTTATCATTATATAATGATCTTCTTTTGCTCTTTTTACCATTTTTAGCTTAAAGTCTATTTTGTCTGATATAAGTATAGCTGCCCCTGTTTGGTTTTTTCTATTACTATTTGCTGTAATTATCTTTTTCCATCCCTTAACTCTCACTCTATGTGTGTGATTAAGGCTAAAGTGACTCTCTTGTAGAGAGCATATTGTTGGTTCTTGTTTTATAATCTACTCAGTCATTCTAAATCTTTTGTTTGGAGAATTTAATCTTTATACATTTAAAGCAATTATTGATAGGTAAGGGCATCTTTTTCTATTTTGTTACTTGTTTTCTGGTTGTTTCATTGATCCATTATTCCTTGCTTTTCATCCTACTGTCTTTTTTTGTGTTTTAACGTCTTTTGCTATCAGTATGCTTTGGCATCTTTGTCATGTCCTTTATGTAATTACTACAGGTTTTTCCCTTGTGGTTACCATGAGACTTACAAAATAAGTTAAAATTATAACACCGTTTTAAACAGATAACAACTTAACATGGAGTTTAGCATTCTTAAACTTATATGCTTTTACTTCTCTCCCCCCTCATATTTTACACATTTGAGGTCACTGATGTTAAAGTTCACATATTTTTTTATATTGTATATCCAACAAAAGATTATTGTAGTTATGATTATTTTTACAATGTTTGTTGTTTAACCCTTAAATAAAAGTTGTAAGTGAATTATGCACCACCATAACCATATTACAGAATCTAACTTTGACTACATATTTACCATTACCAATGCGTTTTACACTACCTTCACATGTTTTTATGATGTTAACTAGTGTTCTTTTACTTACACTCAAAGAACTTACTTTAGCATTTCTTGTGTGACAGGTCTAGTGATGATGACACCCCTCAGCTGTTTTTTGTTCAGAAAAGTTTTTATCTCTCTTTCATTTCTGAAGGACAGCTTTGTTGGGTATAGAATTCTTGGTTGACATTTTTTATTTCAATATTTTGAATATATCATCCCATTTTCTCATGGCCTAAATAGGCTCTGTTGACAATTCTGGCTATAGTCTTATGGAGGTTCCTTTGTATGTAACTTCTCTCTTTTCTCTTGCTGCTTTCAAAATTCTTTCTTTGTCTTTGATTTTGACAATTTAATTATAACGTGTCTCAGTGCTGCTCTATTAAAGTTCAACCTATTTGGGATCCTTTGTGTTTCATGGATCTGGATGTACATTTCTCTCCAAAGGTTTGGGAAGCTGTCAGATATTATTGATTAAATAAGCTTTCTCTCCCTTTCTCTTTCTCTTCTGCTTCTGGAGTTTCTATAATGTGGATATTGCTTCTTTTGATTATGTTCCATAAGTCCTGTAGTTTTTCTTACTCTTTTTCATTCCTTTTTCTTTTTCCTTCTCTGACTGGATAATTTCAAATGTCCTGTATTCTAGATCACTGATTCTTCCTTCTGCATGGTTGTGTCTGCTTTTGAGGCTCTGTATTGAATCCTTCAGTTCAGTCATTGTATTTTTCAGGTCTAGATTTTCTGTGTTGTTTTTTTTTTATGGCTTCTATTTCTTTGTTCAACTACTCATTTTGTTCAGACATTGTTTTCCTAATTTCATTAGTTGTCTGTGTATTATTGTAGTTCACTAAACTTCTTTAAGAGGAATATTCTGAATTTTTGTCTGACTGTTTATGGATGTCCATTTCTTTAGGGTGAGTTGTTGCAGCTTTATTAGTTTGCTTTGCTGGTGTCAGTTTACCCAATTTTTCATAATCCTTGATTCCTTCTGTTGGTATCTATGCATTTGTGTAAGTGGTCTCCTCTTCTAGACTTTACAGGTTTGCTTTGGTAGAGATAGTATTTCACTAGTCAGCTCAATTTGGATTTCTGGACATTTCAGGTGCTAATATCCTGAGGCAGGAGGGGCTTGCTATCAGGTTCTATTTTGGGGCAAGGCCACTGCTCAAGCACTGATGTAGGGGAGGATGTCACTGGCTGAGAACAGGTGGATAGGACTACTGGGTTGGTTTCCTGCCCAAGTGAGGCTGTAGGATTGGCTCTGTGGTTTCCCAGGTTCTCTGGTCAGACTTTCTAGACAGTTGGAATAGAGCACTATACTCAGAGGTATGTGGGGATGTGAAATAGCTTTCCTTGCCTGTTGGGGCATCAGAATGGGCCCCAAGGACTGCATGGCTCATTGTTTGGGAGCCCAAATCAGGAAAGACTGTGCACCCAGACAGGGCTGCCAGTTTTGCTCTGCAGATGGGGCAAGTCGCAAACTGTTCTCTGTGTTCAAATGCCACTGTAAGCAGGGCTGTTGGATGGGCTATGTAGCTTCCTGTACATTCTGGTTAAATTCCCTGGTCAGGCTGCCTGAAGGCTGTACTTAGCTATGGGCAAGGCTATGAATCAGTTTCTATGCCCAGATAGAGTGGGAAAACCAACTCCAAGAGTGGAAAGGCTCTTTGTGGTCTTGACTCAAGCCAACCCATGCCCCAAGCTCCTTGATTGCACAGGGCTACTGGCTTTGCTCTGCAGACAAAAATCTCTGCCTGCCATACTCTCTACTTGAGTGTTGCTGAGCTATGCAGCTTTCTAGGTGTTCCAGCCAGGCTTTCTGGTTGATGAGGCCAGAATCTACACTTAACAGTGGGTAGGGCTATGTATTAGCTCCCCTGCCTGGGTCAAGTGGGAAATGCAGCTAAAAACATCGTCCCAAGTGTCCTTGTCAAGATTTCTGGCCAGGAGGGGCCAGGAGCTACGCTCAGAAATGGGTCTGGTTATGAATTAGCTGCCCTGCTGTGGCCAAGCAAAAAATCTATCTCTAAGCAGCCTCCCAGGTGTTCCCTGTCAGGTTTTCTAGTTGGGAGGTGCTGAAAGCTACACTCAGCACTTAGAGGGGTTATAAATTAGCTCCCCTTCCTGGGTGGAGCATAGGGAGGGGGAGAGACCAGTTTCAAGCCCAGAAAGACTCTTTGTTTGTGGTCTTGACTCAGGCTGACCTGCACTCCAAGTTCCCTGGCTGAAAAGTGTCACTGGCTTTGCTCTGTGGATGATCATTTCTGCCTGCTGTACTCTCTGCTTGAGTGTCCCTGGGTGATACAACTTCCAGATGTTCTGACCAGGCTTTCTGGTTGGGTGACAATAGGCTCTACGCTCAGCAGTGGGCTGTGCTATGACTCAGCTTCCCTGCATTGGCAGGGGGAGAAGTAGTGGGTAGACTAGGCTCGGTGCCACCAAGTGCTTTCCTTGATGACACAAATCAGGCAGACCTGCACCCCTCTGAGTTCCATGGTCAGACTGCATCACTGTCTTGGCTCTGCAGATAAGCAAAGTTGCTGATTGGGACTGCTACTTGGGTGCTGCAGGTAGGACCTTTGTCTGCCAAAATCAGCATTGGTTGTTGCAAACCCCTCTCCCTTCTCTATCACAATCAGATTCCCAGTGGTCGAGCTGCACAGATTCCCCTGCTTTCTCTATGAGGTGAATTGGAGTGGGAACTCTCAAAAAGTGACCCACAATGCTGAGGGAGCTGGATGTCCACCCTGGGCTCTTTTTTCCCATTAGAGGAACCATAGACTCAGGGGAGACCTCTGGGTGTGGTGCTATGCTATCCTGGGTGAGAGGCAATGTGGTCAACGTGTAGTTGCTCCTCTCACCTTTCTAAGATGATCTGTCTTGGTCTCTGTAGTGCAGAGGGCTTCCTTAGCCTCATCCTCATGTTCTAGATTTTCTCAATGGTGTCTTGTGCATGAATAGTTGTTATTTGATATTGTGAGAGGAGCAGAGTCTGGAATGATCTGTGTCATCATCTTGGTGATGTCACTCTCCAATCATTTATTTTTAATGTAATTTCTGGCAAAGTAGAATATGTGAGCCATTTTGATATTTTTTCTATAGATCTTATGTCTTATTAAGAAACAAAAGTTTTTTAATGCCTTCAATTCTTTGCTTGAATATAGTAGATATTTTCTATCATACTATTTTAATACCTTTGTCATTTCTTTTAGTATATTTTTGGAGTTATTTTCTTAGTAGTTTCACAGTAGATTGGACTTAACATCTTAATTTATAACAATATAGTTAACATCAACTTAATTTCAATAGTATACAAAAATGTTTCTTCTCTATAGCTCCATTCTCTCCCTTGCTGCAATATGCTATTATTGACATACCAATTATATCTTTATACATTTTATACCCATCAGCATGTTTCTATAATTATTTTATTAAGTTGCCTTTTAAATTATATAGGAAGAAAAAAGTTTTACAAACAAAAGTACATTTATACTCTTAAAACTTATCTATGTATGTATATTTACCTCTGCTTTTATTGAAGATCCTGTGTAGTGATGAGTCACTTTTATCCTACTACCTTGAAGACTTTTTTTCTTTGTCTTTTGCTTTTAAGAGTGTATTAGCCAGAGTTTTCCAGAGAAATAGAACTAATAGGGTATATATAGATATTTGTAACGAGATTTACTAAGAGGAATTGGCTCACACGATTATGGAGATGCAGAAGTCCCATGATCTGCTGTCTGCAAGCTGGAGGCTCAGGAAAGCCAGTGGTGTAGTTTCAATCTCAATCCAAAGGACTAAGAACCAGGACAATCAATGGTGTAAGTCTCAGTCTGAGTCCAGAGACCTGAGAACCAGAAGCACCGATGTCTGAGAGCAGGAAAAGATGGATATCCCGCTTAAGCAGAGAGAAATTTCTGTCTTCCTCTGACTATTTATCCTATTCAGGCCCTCAATAAATTCGGTGATGCCTACCCACATTGGTGAGGGTGATCTTCGTTACTCAGTCTACAAATTAAAATGTTAATTTCTTCAAGAAACAACCTCACAGACATACCCAAAAGTTTTACCAACTGTCTGGACATTCTTTACCCCAGCCAAGTTGACACTTGATATTAACCATCACAAAGAGTTTGATTACCATTTGTCTAGTTTTGGATCTCTGAGTCCGTACTACTTGTGTTTATTAAGCTTCTTGGATGTCTAGATCAATATTTTTCATAAAATTTGAGAAGTTATAAACCATTGTTTTTCACATATTCTTCCTTTACTGGTCTCTCTCTCCTATTCTTCTGGAATTCCTTTTATGGGTATGTTGATAAACATTTTTATGTCCCAGAGGTTTCTGAATCTGTTTATCTTTTTATTTTCTTCTTTCATTTCTTCATATTGGATAATCTCAATTGTCCTATATTCAAATTCACTGATTTTTTTTCTTTTACCTACTAATATCTGCATTTGAGTGCCCCCAGTGTGTTTTTTATTTAAATTATTTTACTTTTCATCTACAAAGTTTCTATTCAATTATTTTTTTATAATTTCTTCTCTTTATTGATCTTTTCTATATTGTGAGGTGTCATTTTTATGTTTTCCTTTAATTCTATAAAATGTTTGCCTTTAGTTCTTTGAAAATACATTCAATGGCTAATTTAAAGTCTTTCTCTAGCAAGTGCATCCTCTGGGCTTGCTCAGGGAAAGTTTCTATTTATTGCTTTTTAAATTTATGTTTGGGCCATACTTTCTTGCTTCTTTGAATGGTTTGCAGGTTTTTTGCTATTGAAAAGTGGATATTTTAAATAATAAAATGTGTTAACCCTGTAAATCATATTCTCCTCCATACAGTGTTTGTTGTTACCGTTTGTAGTTTGTTGACATTGTTTTCTTGTTTAATGACATTTCTTAACTTATTTTGTAAAGTCTTTATTCTTTGACATGTTTGGTCAATAAAATACCTGCTCAGTTATGTCAGTGGTCAGCTAATGATTGTACACAGAATTCCTTAAATGCCTGGAACCAAGAAGTCTCCCAGTTATCTCCCAGGTGCTCTGTGTATGTATTAGGGCATACCTTTAACACTCATTCAAACAGTTTACAACTCTGCCTTAGCCTTCCCCTCCTGCTTATGAAGAGCCTTGAGTGCAACCACATTGATAGCTTAGTGTCTTCTCAGATTTAGTATGCGCCTAGCCCTATGAGTGCATCTCCTAAATTCCCAAGAATATGTTGAAAATTTTCAAGGCCCCTATGGGCATCTAATTCCCCAAATTATTTTTGTTAAGCTTTTTGGTTAGCCTATTTTTTGCTCCAGCTGTCATACACTACTTCAGGCAGTCTTAAAGTTAAACAATCACCTGTAAATGTTTTCAATAAATGTCCTCACGGAAAAGGCTTTTTACAGTTAGTGAGCTCCAAGTCATGTCAAATAAAAACAGCCTTTCAAATTTTGTCTTCCAGGGAACCACCAGATAGGCAATATAATGACAATTCCCCAGGAATGAAGTCTTGAAGGAGCTCTCACCTTGTTTTTCTCCTGGTGAATGCCAGCTTGCTATATTGCATTGTGAATCACTGGCTGTAGAATTTGAATACTATCATAGAGCTGTAGAGGAAGAGACAGGAAGTTAAAATCAGAAAAGCTCACTGCTATTACCAAAAATCAGCCTTTTTTCTTGAATAAATGCTTCCTGGATTGCTGTAAGGTTCTGGTTAATTTCCAGAGTTCTGAAAAAGTTAATTTTAGCAAGTCTTACCTGATTTATCATTCCTTGTCCAAGATTGTTACTCTACCATTTTATTGACATCACCTCCAAATTAAGTTTTTAGGAGCTGTCAGTGATTATCTTTAGGACTTAGGTTATTCATGTTCCTTAATATTATCTCAATTTTAAAAATTCCATTTCAAAAGTCTTCATTCAACTAAAGAGTCCTACTGTGCTATCTATATGTTTCTTCTAGAAGAAACATAAGACAAGTATAGAAATAATTATAAGGTAGAATATGAGAATTGCATAAGAAAAATGCTGAGAAAGTGTTACGGAAAATTCTCAGAGAAGAAATATCACTTTTGGGAATCAGCAAAGAGTTCCTAAATGAGATGCAAACTCTTTTTTTCCTGAGGTAAATTTGCCCTGAGCTAACATCTGTTGCCAATCTTCCTCTATTTTGTATGTGGGCTGCTACAGCATGGCCATTTGATGAGTGGTGTAGGTCTGCACATGGGAACTGAACCCAGGCTGCCAAAGTGGAGCACACTGAACTTAACCACTAGGTAACAAGGCTGTCTGCAGATGCAAACTCTTATCTTTCCAAACCCTCATTCTGTTTTGTGCCTTTTGTATATTACTTATAGAATTTTTCCTTGTGCATATTTATAATTCTTGTAATCCTTCTACTCCCCCAACCCCAAACCATTAGGCTGCAAGCTCTCAAGTGGCAAAGACGGTATCTTAGTATACTCCACAGCATAACATAGCTTGGAGTGAAGCAGCATAGTTGGTATTAAATTTATTTGATTGAAACAGTATTTGAATAAATTAATGATATATTTAATGGAAAATCCTAAGCAAAAATTATGAGTTATGGTTTAGTAACAAGTACAAGTACACCCATCCTTTGAAACTTTATCAGGCTGCCTTCAGCTGATAGTTTAAAAATAATAGGGAGTTACACATAACTGAGAAGTACAAAGAAAGTTATTAATAAAGTGGAATCATTTCACTTCCTTAGGCAGAACTATTGGCAAAGAATCACCTTCAAAGAAGTAGGGGGAAGGAAGAGGGCAAAAAGGACAATTAGGCGCATGTGCATGGTGATGGATTGTAATTAGTCTTTGGGTGGTGGACATGATGTAATCTATACAGAAATTGAAATATAATGATGTACACCTGAAATTTCTACAATTTTATAAACCAATGTTACTGCAATAAAAAAATTAAAAAAAAAAACTGAAGTAAATTCACAGCTATCTGTGTGGACTCATACAATACTTTGAATATGGTACCTCTGCTGGTAATGCCACCTTGTTCAGAGTCTTAGACCAGAATTCCTATTTGTATTCAGCCTACAAATGGATAAAATTAAGACAACAAGTGAGAGCTTGTATAGACATTAGCTTAGGACCATCATACCCCAGCACAGACTACCACTCCCTGCTCTGCCCTATGTGATCAGGGAACCAGACATGGAATCAGGGGATCAAGCTGCATGCTGTCCCCAGGGAACTACTGACCAAAGTAGATTTATTCATGTTATATGCAGTCTGACTCTATTACTTGGATTGTACACTATTAGTTTACCAACAAACTCTAATTTACATTTTTCTACACATATACCAAAGACCTCTTAAAACTATGGACTGTTTTAACTACGGATGTTAGTACAAATTCTCCATCAAACTGTGTCTTTAACTTTGGTCTAGTGACTTCCTTTTTTGGTTTCAATTTTCCTCTTCTTTAAAATTAGGAAATAAAATCAGATCATTTTTAATGTTTGTGATTATCTGAAATACATATATTCCTACCAAAGTGATAATTTTATCCAGTAATTTACCTATTTCTCACAGCCTGGACACATCAAACATATAAGGAAATATGATTTCCTTAAGAAAATATTAAAATTAATTATTAAATTTTTAGATTTTCTTAATCCTAGAGAGACAACTGGGGAAATTGAAATTGTATTCTGGTTTGGAAAAGTGTATTTTGAAAGGAAAACATAACTTTATAGAAAATAAATTTAATTTCCACATTCTTTTCTCTGATCATATTTTAAGAAAATAACATGTTCCACAATGAAGTATGTTATATTTATTTGCTACATTAAGAATGCATAAAAACCAATTTATTAAACACCCATTTCCTGAACTCTGACTTCATGTAAAACATTATTATAGATGCCAGGAAAAAAACAAAGATCAAAGACACATGTTCTGCCCTCGAGAAGTTTACAATCTATTAAGACTGATAGATCTCTAAACACCTAACTAGAGTACAAGGCACAGAGAAATAAAAGCCATAATAGGAGTATAAGAATTTTGTTATAAAATGATAAAGGAAGAATTTATTAATTCTAACTCTGGTATCCCAAAAAGTATAGTAGAAAAGCCTTCTGTTGTTTATACATATGAGAGAATCATTTTAAATGTATGTTATGTTTGTAATAAGGTTAATATGCTGTTATATTATTGGACTTATGCATAAAGGCAGTCTTGACTTTTTAAAGTGAGACAATTTTTGGTGTCAAATATACATTGAGGAAAAGGCATCTCTGAGAATCCAAAAACCAGAACTGGAAGGGAAATGCCTTATTTAAACTGCAGTGTAAGAAAATGAGTATTCTGACCCGGTCCATTCAATAGTCTCAAGAAGTCTAGGATGGAGTTCATTAGGGATGAGTAGAAATATGGCTGTTTCCGTGTAGAGGCAGCTGATAAACAAGTTTCATCCTTTGGGACTGAAGTGTAGATACCTCCAATGGCTCATGTCTTACAGAATCTGAAGATGAGCATATTATGTTGGGATTTTAAGGCTGGATTTTTGAATAATGGAGGTTTTGAACTTCTTATCCTCTTCATACGTTTTGCTATTGAGGGCTTCTCCCATAATATTCATTAAACCTCGGTGAATTATGTCCCATCTGGATTGTTTCCATGTTTGGAGGAGAGTTTTAGAGGGTAGACAGCAGCTATCTAGGATCCAAGATGTTGGTGGCAGCACTCAGTGGAGAAGAAAACATACCAGTGGGAAGGAAAAAGTTGGGGAGCGGGCTACATATAAGTTTGGAAATGCTCAATTCAGTCACATTTTCTCACTTGACTTGGAACTCCTCATTCCACAGACACTGGGTAAGGTATGTTTTTTGAGGTAAGAAAGGCTATACAACTTAATCAAGGTGTCACAAAAGAAGGTAATTTTTCCTAGACCTTAGAAAATGAATAAAGTTCAAGTTGTACATACCCAATGACACAGAGAATTCCAATCTTAGATATAATACCTTTTAAAATGCTATCCATGTGCACAAGAAGTAATATACAATAGTATCCACTGCAGCATTGTTATAGCAAAAATTAGAAACATCTTAAATGTGCATTAACAAAGGAATAATGAACTCTGGTATGTTTATGAAACATAATACTGCAGGGCAGTTCAAATGAGTGAAATAGAGTGACATGTTTCATCATAAAAATATATCATAAAACAAAATATTATTTCTCACAAGAAGATTGCAGAAAGATACAGCATTATGGTACCATTTTTATAAACTTTAAAAGCATGCAAAATAATATTATTATAGATATATACACACATAGT
This sequence comes from Diceros bicornis minor, assembly GCF_020826845.1. NCBI lineage: Eukaryota > Metazoa > Chordata > Mammalia > Perissodactyla > Rhinocerotidae > Diceros > Diceros bicornis. The sequence continues at coordinate 75,496,197 of NC_080781.1, read as the reverse complement.
AAAACCATGAATAGGAATTATAACCACTAACCTCAGGATAGTGGTTATTTATGGAAAGAAGTGGAATGGAACCAAGAAGTAGTACCCAGTTGTCTTCAAATTAATGACAATGCTTTATTTCTCAAAAAGAAATTCTGAGGCAAATATTAAAAAATTAAGATTAAACAGAGCTGGATGATGAATAGCCAGATGCTCATTATGTTGCTCTATATGCATTTCTGTATTCCTGAAATAATTCATAATTAAAAAATGAAAATAATGAAAATGACTTTGCAAGGAAGAGAAGTGCAGAACAATCTATATGAAGGAAATAGCATGCACTAAAGCCATGAGACTGGAAAGGGCATGCTGTATACAGAGCTATGGCTAAAGGGTACATTGTGTAGAAAGATATTGTGGGGGATAAGGGTAGGAAGATAAATTAAGTCTAGGTTGTAAAATAAAATCAAATGATCTTGTCATTTCCTGTGAAAATAAATTAATTCTTCCATCAAGAAAAGATAGGTTGGGAGTGACGTCAGCATCATGGCGGAGTGAGCTTTCCCGTGAACTCTTCCCCTAACAAGATACAACAAAAGCAACAGTCACAGACCAACAACGGAATCCCAGACAGTGAAAACCTAGAGCGGAGGGATCCACACTGCCGCATATCTGAGAGCGGAACGTGCTGGGCCCCTGGAGGAAGTGGGGAGAGGCAAGGAGAACTACGCTCCCTCCCCATCAGATCAGCGATCCCGGTCCTCGCGGCTCCCAGAGAGGGGGGAGGGGCGGCCGTCGGCGGGGAAACTGTGGTTCTTCGGACTCTCTCAGCCAGTGGGAAACTCCCGCACAGAAGACTCAGAGGAGCCACAGGGCTACCATCAACATCTGAGCACCCCAGAGAGCGGATAAAGAGGGGCAAACGAGAAGCCTCCCACATCAGGGACCCAGAGGGCAAAAGAGAGAGCTCCCCCCTCCCCGCAACCCGGACTCTGCAACTCGACCAGACCAGACCTAGCGATCCGAGGCAGACCTGATAAAACGACTGGACCCGTGGATCGCAGCGGGGAAAAAAAAAAACAAAACTGCAGATCGCAGCAGAAAAACTGGGGCAGAGCGCAGGGGGCTTAGACTACACAGCCCTTTACCACCAGACAGTGGCGGCAGGTGGAAATTGCAACCAGAGACTTCCAGGATGAGGAAAATCAAAACCAACACAGGAACCACAATGCAAAAATATATGAAATCACCAGACCAGAAACAAAATGACAAGCACCCAGAAATAAACCCCGAAGACACAGAAATCCATAAACTAAATGACAGAGATTTCAAAATAGCTATCATAAAAACACTCAATGAAATACGAGACAACACAGACAAACAATTCAATGAGATTAGGAGTTTCTTCACAAAAGAGATTGAAATCATAAAGAAAAACCAATCAGTGCTGATGGAGATGAAGAACACAATGGAGGAGTTAAAGGAGAATCTGGAATCTTTAAAGAACAGAGCTGACAATGTGGAGGAAAGAATTAGTACTTTAGAGGATAGGAATACAGATATACTCCAGATGGAAGAGGAGAGAGAACTAAGACTAAAAAGAAATGAAGAAAGACTCCAAGAAATATCTGACTCTATTAGAAAATGTAACATAAGAATTATAGGTATTCCTGAGGGAGAGGAGAGGGAAAGAGGAACAGAGAGCCTATTCAAGGAAATAATAGCTGAAAATTTCCCAAATCTGGGGAAGGAGCAGGAAATACCAGTAAGCGAAGCCAACAGGACACCTATATATATTAACAGACAAAGGCCTTCACCATGTCACCTAGTGGTAAGGCTAACCAGGGTCAACGACAAAGAAACAATATTAAGGGCAGCTATACAAAAACAAAAAATAACGTACAAAGGAACTCCCATCAGGCTCTCAGCGGATTTCTCAACAGAAACTTTTCAGGCTAGAAGAGACTGGAATGATATATTCAAAATACTGAAAGACAAAAACTTTCAGCCAAGAATACTCTATCCAGCAAAAATATCCTTCAAATATGATGGAGAAATAGTAACTCTCCCAGATAAACAAAAGCTAAGGGAGTTCATGGCCACGAGACCGCCACTACAAGAAATACTCAAGAAGGCCCTCAAGCCTGAAAAAAAGATGAGAAAGGGAACACAAAGCTTGGAGGAAGGAGAAAAGTAGGTAGACAAAATCAGAGAAATAGTAGATCTTTACTGGAATAGGTTAGCAACCACTTAAATACTAAACTCAAAGATCAAAGGAAGAAATTCACCAAAAATAAATTTAACCTCATCACTGTAAACACACAGCCACAACACAAGACAGAATAAGGTATAACAAGAGCAACTTAGAAGGGGAAGAGGAAAGTGACTGAATTGACTTAGTATAAGGAAATAGGAGGCTATCAGATAATGGACTATCTCATACAGAAGATTTTTTGCCCAAACCTCAAGGTAACCACTAAACAAATAATCAAATTAAAACCACATATGATAAACAAAGAGAAAACTAGAAGAATCATAAGACAGAACAACCAAACTGAATTGGCAGTCCAAAACAAATGGGACAAGAAACAAAGGAAATGCAAAAGAACCAGGAAATAAGTGACAAAACAGCAACATTAAGCCCTCATATATCAATAATTACCCTAAATGTAAATGGATTGAACTCTCCAATCAAAAGGTACAGAGTGGCAGGATGGATTAAAAAGCAAGACCCAACAATATGCTGCCTTCAGGAAACACATCTTAGCACTAAAGACAAGCACAGGCTCAGAGTGAAAGGATGGAAGACAATACTCCAAGCTAATGGCAAACAAAGGAAAGCAGGTGTTGCCATACTCACATCAGACAAAGTAGACTTCAAGATAAAACAGGTTAAGAAAGACAAAGAAGGGAAATATATAATGATAAAAGGGACACTCCATCAAGAAGACATATCACTTATAAATATATATGCACCCAACATAGGAGCACCAATGTACATAAAGCAACTATTAACAAACCTAAAAGGAGACATCAACAACAACACAATAATAGTAGGGGATCTTAACACCCCACTTACAGCAATGGATTGGTCATCCAGACAAAAAGTTAATAAAGAAATATTAGACTTAAATGAAAAACTGGACGAGATGGACCTAGTAGACATATACAGAGCACTCCATCCAAAAACAGCTGACTACACATTCTTCTCAAGCACACATGGAACATTCTCTAGGATAGACCATATGTTGGGAAACAAAGCAAGCCTCAATAAATTTAAGAAGATTGAAATCATAACAAGCATCTTTTCAGACCATAAGGCTATGAAACTGGAAATGAACCAGGAAAAAAAAACTGGGAAAGTGACAAAAATGTGGAGATTAAACAACATGCTACTGAACAACCAATGGATCATTGATGAAATTAAAGGAGAAATCAAAAACTATGTGGAAACAAACGAAAATGATAATATGCCATATCAAACCATATGGGATGCAGCAAAAGTGGTCCTGAGAGGGAAACTCATAGCGATACAAGCCCACCTTAACAAACAAGAAAAAGCCCTAATAGGCAACCTTAAATTACACCTAACAGAACTAGAAAAAGAAGAACAAACAAAGCCCAAAGCCAGCAGAAGGAGAGAAATAATAAAAATCAGAGCAGAAATAAATGATATTGAGACCAAAAAAACAGTAGAAAGGATTAATGAAGCAAAGAGTTGGTTCTTCGAGAAGATAAACAAAATCGACAAACCCTTAGCCAGGCTTACTAAGAAAAAAAGAGAAAAGGTTCAATTAAATAAAATTAGAAATGAAAGAGGAGAAATTACAACGGATACCATGGAAATACAGAGGATTATAAGAGAATACTATGAGAAATTATATGCCAACAAATTGGACAATCTAGAAGAAATGGATAAATTCTTAGACTTATACAACGTCCCAAAATTGAACCAAGAAGAAATGGAGAATCTGAATAGACCAATAACAAGTAAAGAGATAGAAAAAGAATCAAAAACCTCCCAAAAAATAAAAGTCTAGGACCAGATGGCTTCTCCAGCGAATTTTACCAAACATTCAAAGAAGATTTAATACCTATCCTCCTCAAACTATTCCAAAAAATAGAGGAAGATGGAACACTTCCTAAATCATTCTATGAGGCCAACATCACCCTGATACCAAAACCAGACAAAGACAATACAAAGAAAATTACAGGCCAATATCGCTGATGAACATTGATGCAAAAATCCTCAACAAAATATTGGCAAACCGAATACAGCAATACATTAAAAAGATCATACACCATGATCAAGTGGGATTTATACCAGGGATGCAGGGATGGTTCAACATCCGCAAATCAATCAACGTGATACATCACATCAACAAAACAAAGAATAAAAACCACGTGATCATCTCAATAGACGCAGAGAAGGCATTTGACAAGATACAACATCCATTTATGATAAAAACTCTCAATAAAATGGGAATAGAAGGAAAGTACCTCAGCATAATAAAGGCCATATATGACAAACCCACAGCTAACATCATACTCAATGGGGAAAGACCGAAAGCCATTCCTCTGAGAACAGGAACGAGGCAGGGCTGCCCGCTCTCACCACTCCTGTTCAACATAGTACTGGAGGTTTTGGCCAGAGCAATTAGGAGGGAATAAAAGGAATGCAAATAGGTAACGAAGAAGTGAAACTCTCACTATTTGCAGATGACATGATGGTATATATAGAAAACCCTAAAGAATCTGTTGGAAAACTATTAGAAACAATCAACAACTACAGCAAAGTTGCAGGATACAAAATCGATCTACAAAAATCAGTTGCATTTCTATATGCTAATAATGAACTATCAGAAAGAGAGCTCAAAATGATAATAGCATTTACAATTGCATCAAAAAGAATAAAATACCTAGGAATAAATCTTACCAAGGAGGTGAAGGACCTATACAATGAGAACTACAAGACATTATTGAGGGAAATCCATGATGACATAAAGAAATGGAAAGATATCCCATTCACGTGGATTGGAAGAATAAACATAGATAAAATGTCTATATTACCTAAAGCAATCTACAGATTCAATGCAATCTCAATCAGAATCCCAATGACATTCTTCACAGAAATAGAAAAAAGAATACTAAAATTTATATGGGGCAACAAAAGACCCCGAATAGCTAAAGAAATCCTAAAGAAAAAGAACAAAACAGGAGGCATCACAATCTCTGACTTCAAAACATACTACACAGCAATAGTAATCAAAACAGCATGGTACTGGTACAAAAACAGACACACAGATCAATGGAACAGAATTGAAAGCCCAGAAATAAAACCACACATATACAGACAGCTAATTTTTGACAAAGGTGCTAAGAACATGCAATGGAGAAAGGAAAGTCTCTTCAATAAATGGTGTTGGGAAAACTGGACAGCCACATGCAAAAGAATGAAAGTGGACCATGTGCTATCGCCATACACAAAAATTAACTCAAAATGGATCAAAGACCTGAAGGTGAGACCTGAAACTATAAAACTCATAGAAGAAAATATAGGCAACACACTATTTGACATTGGTTTTAAAGGAATCTTTTCGGATGACATGCCTACCCAGACTAGGCAAACTAAAGAAAAAATAAACAAGTGGGACTTTATCAGATTAAAGAGCTTTTATAAGACAAATGAAACCAGAATCAAGATGAACAGCCAACCAACCAGCTGGGAGAGAATATTTGCAAAACATACATCTGACAAGGGGTTGATCTCCATAATATATAAAGAACTCACACAATTGAACAACAAAAAAACAAACAGCCCGATCAAAAAATGGTCAGAGGAAATGAACAGACACTTCTCCAAGGAAGATATACAGATGGCCAATAGGCACATGAAAAGATGCTCAACATCACTAATCATCAGGGAAATGCAAATCAAAGCAACACTAAGATACCACCTCACGCCCGTTAGAATGGCTATAATCACCAAGACAAAAAACAACAAATGTTGGAGAGGATGTGGAGAAACAGGAACCCTCATACACAGCTGGTGGGAATGCAAATTGGTGCAGCCTCTATGGAAAACGGTATGGAGATTCCTCAAAGAATTAAAAATAGAGATGCCCCATGATCCAGCCATCCCACTACTGAGAATCTATCCAACGCACCTGAAATCAACAATCCAAAGAGACTTATGCACCCCTATGTTCATTGCAGCATTATTCACCATAGCCAAGAAGTGGAAGCAACCTAAGTGTCCCTCGACTGACGATTGGATTAAGAAAATGTGGTATATACATACAATGGAATACTACTCAGCCATAAAAAAAGACAAAATCGTCCCATTTGCAACAACATGGATGGGCCTGGAGCGTATTATGTTAAGTGAAATAAGCCAGAAAGAGAAAGACAAACACTGTATGATCTCATTCATATGTGGAATATAAACCAACACATGGACAGAGAAAACTGGACTGTGGTTACCAGGGCTGTGGGGGTGGGGGGTGGGCACAAGGGGTGAAGGGAGTCATATATATGGTGATGGACAAACAAAAATGCACAACCCAAAATTTCACAATGTTAGAAACCATTAAAACATCAATAAAAAAAAAAAAAGAAAAGATAGGTTGTAAAAATTCCTATATCAAAGGCCCTCATCTTGTTCAGAACAATGTACTCCCTTTTGGGGTGCTTTTACATTTAAGGTTCTTGATGCTAATCCACGATTGCACACATGCACATGATTGCACCAATGCAGAGTACAGCCAAAACTGAGATCCCTTAATCAGTTATTAGTTACATAACATTATTGGGGGATTGAAACAGTCACTTTGTCCTAGAAAAGAAAAACATTTGAAGTTATTTTGGCACCAGCCCTCTTGAAAATGCCTTCAAGGGCCATTGAGTTATATTGAAGACAGAAATGTGACTATCATAGATGAGCTTTTATTTTTAAAAATTGTACATAAACCTACCAGACTAATTTGGCTGCCTTGTGTTCTTGCCAGAATCTCTATTTTTAGACATTCAAAAAAAAAAAAAACCTTGCTGCCACCACAGCCAGTAATTGCTGGTTTGAACCTGATGTCAAGTGACATTATTATCCTTTGAAATAGAGAACAATTGAAACACCCACAATTAGAGGCTCAGTGATGAACAGTCATAGTGACACTGATACAGCTGTTTCCACTGTCCACTCAATTCTTGGGGGAAAGATACAGAAGAGAGTGGCAGAACCAAGTATATATGTCAGTTTCTGGGAAACAGGTTGAGCAGTTAGGCACCAAGTATCTGGCCAGACTCTTCTGTACCATTCTCCACTCCAAATGTATATTGGGAATCCTCTTTTATGTTCCCATAAGCTTAACCATCCTGATTTTTATATCTGTTTATAAAGTAACCTCACTGCCCCCTAGAAAGAAAGAAAGAAAGAGAGAGAGAGAAAGAAAGAAAGAAAGAGAGAGAAAGAAAGGAAGATGCAGAAAAACTTTGATTCTCTTGAAGGAAACAAGTGTATTTTTTTTGTTAGTTTTTTAATCCTTGGGTCTTTACCAGGTCCCTAGTGTCTGGTGCATAGTGTGGAACATATTTGTTGACAGATATATGAATAAACCTACTGTGTATAATAAGGTCTTGGTACTAGTGGCACAGGATACAAATTTTAAAAACGCAAACGTTTCAGAAATATCTGAAAGAATGTAGGGTAGGGTAGGGATTGAATATCAAAACAAACAAATGTAATAAATGAGAATATTTATAGCAAACTATAGCCATTATACTAGTATTCAGAGTGAGGGGTGGTAGGAGATGGGGTTAAGTAGAGAAGAGAGCAGGGAATGAATTTACCATATAGGTAGAGGCTTTGTAATTGCACTATGAGTTGAGATTTACAGATGATAGAGCTGTGGAAAGGTGAATGGAAATGAAGGAATGTGATTCGACCATACATAAGGTTGCTTTTCTAGAAAGTAGTGTGAGCTGGCAAATATTGTATCTAAGAGTTCTTAGACCTATTGGAAAGAATGTTGGCTGGGCAGTCAAGAACCATACACACATTTGTTTTAGAGTATCTTCATGGTGAGAGATAGCATGGTTTTGTGGTTAAATGTCAGGACTTTGGAGTGTAAAAATTAATCAAAGAAGCCTCAACTAAATTGGAGTCAGGACAACCTGTAGGGGGATATTTCATCCACTATAATACATCATCAATTATTCTAAACAGGAAGAGATGTATGCTTATATCTCCCACGGGAATGTGTTTTCTACTTTACCACCCAGCAGGAAGAAGGAAGATTTCTCTCCCAGCCCAGCAATACCCTAGCCAATGACAGACTGTAACAACCCAACCAACAGGAAACCTCTAAACTTTGGACTTCCTGTTTCCTCCAACCGACTCTTTGTTTATTACAGCCCCCTCCAACTCCCCCTTTTTCTCTATGAAAGCAAGCCCCTTCCTATGTTTCTCTGGATTTGCCTATGGTTTTTGTGTTAGCTTGCTTGTCCCCAATATTTAGGGTCCGAAGTGAGATCCAAAGGAGATGACCCCTGGAAGACAGTGACCCCTGGAATGAAACAAGGTACCTGAACTGAGCACCTTGCACTCCTTGCTTCCATGAGTCATTGCATACTTTTGGTTAGATGAGTCTTCTTTCAGATTTTGAGCTCCACTCCCTTTGCGTTTTGAGCTCTCCAAGTTTATTTGGGATCAAGAAAGTCTTTGTTCTTTTGAGGGATGGAATTTTTCCTTTCTGGTTCAAGGTTTTGTCCTTGGGTTCAAGGCTTTTTCCTTGGTGAGTACACAGTTATTTTCTGAAGTGCAAGGGATTGGGCTAGCTGGGAATCCAGGAATTTTTGTTTGTTTTTAGATTCCTTCTGGAATTAGGACTGGGAATCCAGCAATTTTCATTTCTGAGATTAGTGCTAGGGGTCTAGCAACTTGGGTTTTCAGAAGAATTTAAGCAGTGGGATTCCAGTCATTTAAATATTCTGAGGTAGCCCTCCTTACAGGACCCTGGCCAGGTTCATGTTTAAGAATTATGCCCCACCATGTGCATATTTACCTAAATGGGCCAAACAGACCAAGATTAGTCCAGAATTAAAATGGTCATTATGGAGAACTTTCAATCTCCCCAAACTTGCTCTTCTCAGAATTAAATTAGAAAGCTGAAACTCTAAAATAAAACCAACTGAATGGTCTGCTTATTTTCATAGGTAGCTAGAGGTTTCCAAATGCATCCAAGACTCCAAAATTGCCTCTTTGCAAAATACCAGTTCTAAATTAACCAAGGTGAACAATTGAAAGAAGCCAAAATGGCTTAAGGTCTCTTTTTCCTCTCCCCCTTCATCTTTGTCTCCAAATGTCTAGTGGCCATCTTATGCAGATATTGAACTTACTGGACAAAGACTTTAAAACAATAAACTTAAATATTCCTAAAGAACTAAAATAAAATTGACAAAGAACTAAAGGTAAACAGAAAAATAATAATGAGCAAATGACAATGTAAACAAAGTAAAAGTATAAAAAGTAACCAAACAGGGCCAGTTCCAGTGGCCTACTGGTTAAGTTTTGCATGCTCCACTTTGGTGGACCAGGTTTGGTTCCTGGGTGTGGGCCTACACCACTTATCAGTGGCCGTGCTGTCGCAGTGGCTCACATACAAAATAGAGGAAGATTGTCAACAGATGTTACCTCAGGGTGAATCTTCCTCAGAAAAAAGAGGAAGATTGGCAACAGATGTTAGCTCAGGGCAAATCTTCCTCAGGGAAAAAAAAAAAAAAGGTAACCCAACAGAAATCTAGAGCCATCTTGTGCTCAGGCCCCACTCATGAAAACATTCTGTTCATCTTTCCTGACTCCTTTACCTCAGGCTTTGTCTTGATGTCATTATCTCTTCCTCTCTGCACCTCAACTCTTATTCATTCATTAGGCCAAGATTTCTTTGCAAAATACCATGCTGAATTTTCTCTCAAAATGAGGAAATGATTCTAGAATTTGACAGCATGCAAATAAAATTATTCAGTAAAACAAACTTTTTGGCCATTTGAGCAGGTAACTTTAACTTAGTCTATCTGCCAGAAACACAAAATAAATTCAACTATTCCTTTGAGTTTTGTACCTGAGACATGGCTAAAATTTTTAAAACAGAAGCTTTTAAGATCTCTGTTTATGTCTGTCTATGTATCTATGGATGTATGATATATATATTTTTATATGTTTAATATTTTTTTTAACTTCTGGACTTTGGTATTACCAAAATTAATTTGTAAAAGAGCTCTATTTAATTGGCTTGAAATTAAGTGCTTATAAATTAAGTATTCCTTAATATCAGAAATATAATAGAAACTAATCTATATGCTCTTTAATTTTACATGAATCTAGGATTAATCTTTAGTAAATAAAGCCTAGCTTAAGGTAATGTTTTAATTGAAACAAGCATGCCTTTAGTGTCATCAATATATCACTGAATATCATGCAGACATACAACTTTCAGTGTACTTGAGTTTATTAAGTTCATGTTATCTCTGTTACAAAATTTGTTAGCAAAAACATGTAACTTAAAATGATGGCTAACTGCTTTAACGTCACAAAGTTTTTGTGAGTAATCTAAACATAATGGTTGGGAACAAATGATTTGCATAGATGAAAATGGGATAAGAGCTTTTTGGGTGATATAATTAGGTTTTATTGTATGTGTGCTTGAAAAAATTGCTTGCAAAATCTTTTGGTAACTTGAAATTTTAGAGTTTTGCTAAGTTAAATTAAATGATAAAATTTCATTGACTATCTGAATCATTTTCCAAACAAGAAAAAAACACTAAAACATTTATTACTGAACATAGGTTCATTTACTTTGGGCTTCCTATTGCAAAGAAACTAAAGATAAATTTGAGTGTGTTAGTAACCATGTCCTGTGCCATATTAAAATATTATGAATTAACCAGTCCACAATTGCTTATTTCTTAGTGTTTACCAGGAATCAAAAATTCTAAGGGTTAAGAGTTCTAATATATGTAACTAAAGCTAATAGAAACAAAAAAGGACACGTCTCTGTATTTAAGGAAAGTAGAATATGTGTTTCAGTGAAAGAAGGTATGAGGAATAAAAATGCATTTTGTTGAAGGAAAATAAAACAATTTTGTCCTAAAGAAAGACTGGTTATTTTAGAATGAAAAAAATAAAAACAGAACAAAATCTGAATGTAAAAAGAAAGTTGTAGCAGGTTTAAGAAAAAGAATCTTAGGAAATTAATTTCATGCATAGTCAGGGCTGGCTAAGATTAGAATGAATGAATTTTAATATCAAAAGCAAACTGATACAAAATTAAAATTTGGCTTTATTATCTGTTAAAAGAACAAAGTTTTCTTGGGCTATTGGTCTGCTTTTCATAACAGACTGTAAAGCTTCGTTACCTATTAAGTAACATGCCTAGAAAACAGATTTTGTGGTTTGTCAAAATAATTTCCTCTGTTGTTCTTGTCAGATATTTAATTACTTAGGAAAACTGAGTTTTCTTAAATGAGTTAAGTTTTGCCTACAACTATGTAACTTTTTGTATTTGCCTTTGAAATCTTCTATTGTTACTTTGGTTGAATAGATATAAGGTTGTCAGTTGTAATTCTAGTTACTATCTCAAAATGTATGCCACAAAAATACCCAAATTTCCTAGTCAATTGCATTATAATGAACCCTCATCTGATCCTGACCCAGTACCTTTTTTAGTCTTTTGTCAGTTACAAACAGTTATTGTTTTACTCTAGTCCTCTTACAAATATGTTTAATATTCAAAGAGATTTATGAAAAAGACTTTGACAAGTACTCAGGAACACAGGCTTTTGATAACTTTAAAATCATAACACTGAACTGGAAAAGAATTTCTAAAACTTGAATCAAATCTAGATTGCTTTAACATTTTGTTCTTACAGATTTAAAGACCGCTTTTTCTCCTTTCCTTTGAGCTGTCTATAACTGACAGCAATTTGTAAAGTGTATATTCACACAAAGCTTAAAGCATTTATCTTTTCTCCCTACTCGATCTCTCCAGAATTCAGAAACTCTTAAGTATTATTTTCATGACAATATATGTGTTTGCATGAAATCAATGAGAATCTATTCTCCTTAAAACAGAACACAGTTGGAACTATTGGATATGTTACCAAGGCTTTGACTGGATTATCACATTTGAGAAAGATGTACATAGACTCAGAAATGATCAGACAGCTTTAAAGAACTGCTTGAAAAAATTGGCCTAGTACCTTGCTTACAAGCTTCCAGCAACAAAATCTTTAAAAAAGCTTATATGGCCAATCACTTTTCTTGATGCATTGACATAAATAATCAGTCCAGGTTTAATACAAACAAATTAGTTTTACTACAATTATTTTTAATAAAAATAAGGGTAATTGTGTAAAAGAAATTATCTTTGCTTCTTTGTAAATACTACATTCTAGTCCTATTAATTATTTTTAAGGTTTTGTTATATACCTGTAAGTTGGACTGGATCCTAAATTCTTCCAGTTTCCTTAAATGTCTGTCTAAGACTCTCTAAACTAAGGTTTCCAGTTTTCTCCTGCCCTTCTGATTTGAAATCAGTAAGAACAAAGACTTCCCTTGAACCTCCTTGACAGGGACTATACCAGATCCTCCTCACTAACCAGATAGCAGCCAAACTTAAGGGATTCAAGACTTAAGTACAAATATCATAGCTAAAGAAAACACAACCTGACATCTTGTCCTTTATAAATGCTAGAGAGGTCTAAATGAAATTGACTAGGAAGAGAAGCAGCCAACATCTGAGGCAGAAAGGCAGCTTTCCAAGATGACCAGACCAAGCCTGTACACCCTTTTCTCACTGTTGTTTCTTTATTTTCCTCCTTTCTTTTTTGGAAGGACAATGCACTTGTATTTCCCAATCTTTTGTGAAAGTGAGAAACCTCTCTAATTGTTATATTTGTCATCAGAAACCTTGATCTGTCCAGGACATAAATGACCACTTAGTTAACTCTATAAGTAATTTTGCTGGAATTCCAAATACCGCTGTATGTTTAAACTGCTTCACAGGCCCATTTTATAAAGTTAGAGTATTCAGCCCTCTTAATCTCATTCCTTGCTTCAATCTAACCCAGCCCTAGCATAGGAAAACCAGGTATTCTGAATATTTGTATGAAAATTCTGTTTGGCTACCAATGTAAACTGGGCCTTTTATAAACTTCTTGACATACATACCCATATATTTGGGCAACTTCTTGGTATGTAACAGCATAATATCTGAGCCTTGGTTAAATAATGCTCATGTCTCTATAGCAATAAATGGGTCCATAGATACTCTAACTTATGCAGGAGACTTGTGCACACCTCCTGGCTACATCTTTATAAGTGGAGGTTTTGGTGATGGTCTTACTGCTTGGATGACTCATTGCCTTGAAAGCTGGAGGGTAAAAGGACAGAGTGTTCTTTCTGTATTCACTATTTTATTCTCTTTTCATACCAAAACAGAAGCCTCCTATTGGTCCATTTCATTAAACTCTTATAACTGCCTTAAATGAGAACTTCCAGGAGATTTACATGATTCTTGGTTTGCCTCCACAGGAAGAGCTTTCTTTTTGTGGATTGGGGTAAATGCCAATAAGCAAATGATCATAAATCTCCCCTTAACATTAGGAGAATTGGCTGACTCTACAGCCAAAGTAGTTTCAGCTCAGCATCACTTCACTCATTGCCTAAAATAGTTTTGGATAATTATATAGTCCTTGATTATCTATTTGTTGAGCAAGGAGGTGTCAATGTGATACCAACACCTCCTGTTACACATGGATAAATGCCTCTGGAGAAGTAGAAACCCAGTTACATAAAATTAGGGAACAAGCACATTGGCTACAATAAATTTCACCTGATGACCTATGGTCTTTGGATCTCTTTATCTGGTTAACTTCAGATCTTGGCTCCTCATTTAGAACCATGATACAACCTGGGTTTATTATATTTGTTTGTATTCTTTTCTGTACGCTTGTTATTAAGGTCTATACCTGTTGTTTATGGAATCTTTGTAAAAAAACAGCATGCCTAATAATGTGACCTTAGCTCAGCACTTAAAGATTATTTCCAATGCTTATGACCTTGACAAAATAAAGATTTTGGATAAGACATGCCTGATAATACTTCTCCCTACTTCCCTTCTTCATTAAACAAATATGGCCTCAAGTGGTTTCTGGTCCATGAGTTTTCCTTCCAATGTGGGATATGAATCCCAGTAAAGGTCCTTCCTGGCACTGAGAGACAAAGGCTACTGAATTTGGAAAACCTGACTCTTGATCAGTGATGTTTTTGGAGAAAGATCTTGACCAAAAGGGTAAAATATGAATATTAATAAAAGAAACCTCAACTAAATTGGAGTTGGGAAGGCCTGTAGGGGGTGCTCTCATGTGCTAGCATGCATTGTCAATTACTCCAAACAGGAAGAGACGTACACTTGCATCTCTGATGGGAAGATGTTTTCTACTTTACTACTCAGCAGGAGGAAGGAAGATTTCTCTCCCCACACAGTAACAGCCTAGTCAATGAGAGACTGTAACAACCCAAACAATCTGAAGCCTCTACACTTTGGACTCCCACTTTCCTCCAATCGACTCTTTGTTTATTTCAATTCCTTCTAACTCCCCCTTTTCCTCCATAAAAACAAGCCTCTTCCTTTGTTTCTCTGGAGTTGTGTATGGTTTTTGCAACAGATTACTTCTCCCAAATTGCACTTCCTCTGTCTATACCCAAATAAAATCCTTTGCCTGGTAAAACAACTGGCCAATTTACTTTTTTAGTTGACAGAAGTAACATAAAATGAGGTATATATCCTGTCTCTGCCACTTACTTATTTTTTATCTCTGACTTTCTTAAAATTTATATGAGCCTTAGTTTCCTCACCTCTAAAACATGGATTACAATAATACCTACAGGCTCCTGTTTTGGGTAATGTGGATTAAATACACTCCATCCAGTTTCTCCTACTAAAAGTAGCTATAAAAACTGGACAGAACACACAGAACAGGTATTTGAGGACTTTGACAAGTAAATAATATGAAATGGATTAGTAAAGAAGAGAAAATTTGAAGTACCACCAAACCTGTCATTAGCTTGCCCTTTTTTTTACCTTTGAGTATTCCATGACCAAGACACAATGCAGCTCAAAACCTGGAAGTGGGAAGTGGCACCAACAGAGAGGGTTTCAGAAGAAGCACTCTAATTCTGGCTTAAAGAATGGAGAGGATATCTCTTAATGGTCAGTAAAAGTAGGGAGGAATCACTTGATTTTTTATTTTCTTAGTATTCTTGATCCCCACTTCCTAAGAAATCCTATGAGGGTCAGTATAGCAGCAATAGTGGCCAATAGAAGCATAACAGTCTCATAGAGGTGGATCTTATTTCCCTATCAGAGTAGCTGTGGAGCCAATAGCGTGGGTCAAAGCCCAATTTCTTTTTTGCCTTTTGTCTTCTTATTGTTTGTCTCAGAATGTGAGCACAGATAGAGGAAGTGTACAGGGTAAATAAAACCCCAATGTTCTGCATGGAAAACCAAAATGGGGAGGTCCTTGGAACAAAAAAGTACTGGCAATATCTCAGAGAGAATGGAGTTCCAGAAAGCAACCATACAAAGTTGTGTATATGCTCCTAGGCTTATCCCAGAGCTTCACATGCTTGTACTAGATCCTATTCAACATAATAAAGGCATTAAAAGCATAGTAATATCTTTGAAATAGATCACTCCCCAGTGGTACACACTGGTCAGTGAGTGGCATATATGGCATATACATGGGACAGTTCTAAATAGCACTGCAAATAATTAGAAAATGGAATTGATATTGAAATTACTACCCACAAAACTTGAGGCTTGAACCCAAAGGTCCATTGCATGTTAAAACAGAATGAAAGTAAAAGGCCAAATACCATAATGTTCTAAGTTTTCAGAATACAATCCAAAATCACTGTTCATAATAAGAACAAGGAAAATGTCAGTTTACATAAAAAAAGACAATTTGCTCACATCAACACTGCAAAGGTACAAATATCAGAATTGCCTGAAAAAGACAATAAAGCAGCTATCATAAAAAATGTTACAGAAAATAATGGCAAGTGCTTTAAAAAAATTAAAAAATAGAAAATCTCAACTCAGGATTAGAAAATGCAAAACAGAACTAAATTTAAATTTTGGAACTAAAAAAATAACATATCCAAAATTTAAAAGTCACTGAAGGATGTCAGAGAAAATGGTGGAGTAGGGAACTCTGAAATTCTGCCCCTCCAAAAATAAAATGAAAAAGCTGCCAAACATGTTAAAAATTAACTTTTTTTGAAATCTGTACATATAACCAAAGGGTTAGAGAAAACACTGAGAATGCTTCCTAGTTAAAATAGAGAGGTTTGTGGCCTTTTACATTATCCCAGTCCCATCTTCCACTCCCCAGTGCAATAATAGCCTTGAAAATAACAGCATACATTCCTGGTACCGAAGGTTGAAAAACAGACCTCATTCACAAAAAATTGTTACTATTGTTTTCACCTGTCTGGCAGCTCCCTGGAAGACAGACTTCAAAGATTTGTCTTTATTTCACCTAAATTAAATTCATCAGTGCTAAAAGTGCTATCCCAGGTGGAGGGATTTGTCAAAAACATTTTTTTGGCAAATGTTTTAGTCAGTGCTGCCTCAGGTAATAGAAAAGAGTTGGGCCAACAATAGACTAACCAAAATGCTTATGAGGAAATGCTAGGGAATAAAATGCCTATAAGGTCTTTGAAAAGCTCCAATATATTCTTGGGAATATAGAGTGACATCTACATGTCCAGGAGCCGTGAACATGCTCAAGAAAGACTTGGGAATGCCCAAAGATCATAACTCTAACTGAACTTAGCTCTAGACAGCAGGTTGAAAAAGTTAAGGCAAAATTATAAACTTTCTGACTGAATGTTGAAGGTGTGCCCCAACATACAAATAAAGCCATGGCAAAGACTGGGACATTTTTGGTTCTGGAATTTAAAGAAATTTCTTTCCAATCATTAGCTGATCACTAACCTAATGGAACAGAGACTTCAGTGGTCACACATGACAAAGAATACAGAGTACAGTATAAGTTCAGAATCATCACTAATTAAACAAACTATGGTCACCACCAGCTAGATAAAAACAAATCCTAGAGAGGGAAGAGAATCTGATTTTCAGAAATGCCATATTATGATAGTCAAAATGTCCAGTTGACAAAAACAACACAAAATTTAGAAGCATGCAAAGAACCAAGAAATTATGGCCCATTCTGAGGAAAAGTAATAATCAATAAAAACAATATTTGAGGAGGCCTAGAAATTCCATTTCTAGGTAAAGTCTTTAAATAAGCTACTGTAAATGGCTTTTATATATTGTAAATATGTTCAATGAGCTAAAAGAAATTATATATAAAGAACTAAATGAAAGTTTAAAAATAATATCTCACCAAATAGAGACTATCAATAAAGAGATATAAATTATAAAAAAAGGGCCAAATAGAAACTGTACAGTTAAAAATTATAATAATTCACATGATTAGACCAGGTAGAAGAAAGAACATGAAGATAGGTCAGTTGAGATATTTTTAGTATGAAAAACAGAAAGAAAAAGGAACAAATTCTCTGAGACCAATGGGGAAACCATAAACATTACCAATATGCACATAATGGGAGACCTAGAAGGAGAGGAGAGAGAGATAGAGGCAAAAAGAATATTTGAAGTCATAATAGCCAAAATCTTCCAAAATTCAATGAAAAACATGAATCTACACACAAGAAATTCAATAACCTCCAAGTAAGATAAGCTCAAAAGACTCCAATTGAGACACATCATAATCAATGGTTTAAATACAAAGAATATTCTGAAAGTATCAATAGGAAAGAAACTCATCTTATACAAGGAGTTCTCAATACAATCAACAGCAGATTACTCATCATAAACTATAGAGGCTAGAAGGCAGTGGGATGACACATACTGAAAAAAAAAAAAAACCTTTTAAATAAAGAATTCTCTACCTGGCAAACTATTCTTCAAAAACAGAGTAGAAATTAAAACATTCCCAGATAAACAAAAACTCAGAGAGTTTGTGAGTTGCAGACCTGCCTTACAAAAATTAGGGAGGCAACAATTCAGACTGAAATAAGAGGACACTAGACAATAACATCTCCACATGAAGAAACAAAGAAAAGTGAAAGAAAAATTTTACAACAGGCAGCTTCAAGCTGGAAACATGAAAAACAACCAGAAATAGGATAAAATAATCTTATAAAATATATGGAAAACAATCGAAGTTTTATAGCAGCCAAATAAGTGCCCAATAAAAGAAAAGCCACATTCAAAATTGTAGGAAACTTTATGGCATTTTATTCACCCTTGTTCCATTCCCCTCCTGGTCTCATTGGTCTTGATCTGCAGGAAGAATCAGACCAAGACCAAATTCCCTCTGTTGATGTGAAGGGAGCAAATTGGACATTATTTTTAGTGTTCTTACCTGATTGAGGGCTGAGTAAAGGACCGTTCTCTGCATTGCCTGACCTGGACTTTAGGTGGGGTAAAGTTGTGGGTGCTTCTCATGAAAGCTAGATGGAAACTACAGCCTCACAAATGCCTGGAGCAAGAGATTACAGGTGGAGACATAGAATAGACCATCTAAGGCCCTAAGGAGTAGCTGGGCTGAGAATCGTTGGGAAATAAAGACAATCCAAAGATGGTATATATACAGAAGGATTGAGAAAGCCACATGCAGAACCAGACAAGATACAAGCTCAGAAAAGACTGGAGAAGATCTTAAGCTTTTACCTCAGGCTGACCTTAGGATGAGAGAATGCCAAGATTATCAATAGACAACTGCTCCATCACAGAGCCAGTATGAAAAGACTAGGAAAGAAGTTGCTTTTTTTTAAAGTGACCAACTTGTAACAAAAAGTCACAAAGGATACAAAAGAATAAGAAGATGTGGCTCATTCAAATAAAAAAATAAATATCCAGAAACCATCCCTGGTAAAGCACAGATATTGGCCTTATTAGACAAAGACTTTAAAGCAACTATATTAAAGATTCTCAAAGAACTAAAGCAAAATTGACAAAGAACTAAAGGAAAACAGAAAAATAACAATGAGCAAATGAGAATATAAACAAAGTGAAAGTATATAAAGTAACCAAACAGAAATACTGGAGCTTAAAAATAAATAACTTAATTGAAAAGTTTACTAGAGGGATTTGGTAACAAATTTGACAGTGAAAAGAAAGAAGCAATAAACTTGAAGAAAGGACAATGAAAATTATAAAGTCTAAAGAATAGTAATAAAAAAGAGCAAAGAAAAGTAACACAACCTAACAGACTTGTTGGATGAAATCAAGCAGTCCAATGTCACATTATGGCACTCCCAGTAGACTAAGAGAAAGAGAAGGGTGCAGAGAGATTATTTGAAGAAATAATGGCTGAAAACTTCCAAAATTTTTTGAAAATCATGAATCTACAATTCAAGAAGATCAATGTAATCTAAGTAGTACAAACCCAAAGAGACACACACTAAAATATATTATACTCAAACTGCCAAAATACAAACACAAAGAGAAAATTTTTTAAGCAACAAGAGAGGAGCAATTTGTTGCATACAAGTGATCCTCAATAAGATTATAAGCCAAATTCTCAGGAGAGACCTCAGAGCACAGAAGGCAGCAAGATGATATATTTAACGTACAGAAAGAAAACAAAAACTGTCAACTGAGGATTCTGTATCAGGGAATACTGTCCTTCAAGACACAAGGAGAAATTAGGATATTTTCTAAATAAAAGCAGAGGTAGTTTATTTACAATAGTCCTCCCTATATGATATTAAAGACATTCTGTCAGGTTAAAGTGAAAGAACAATAGACACTATCTCAAATTTATATGAAGATATAAAGATCTCCAGTAAGATGATCACAGATAAAATTCCCTATTATTGTAATTTTGGTTTGCAACTCCACTTTTTAGTTTCTACAAGATTTAAAAGCCAAATTCATAAAAATAATTATAATTCTATGTTACTGGGTACACAAAATATAAAGATATAAATTGTGAGATCTATATTACACAGTGAGGAGGGGGAAATGGAGCTGTACAAGAGTAAAGACTATGTGTGTGATTAAAAGTAAGTTTTTGTAGATCAAATTAGATTGTTATAATCTTAGTATGTCATATTTAATCACCATGATAACCTCAAATAAAATATCTATACAATATTCACAAAGGTAAATGAAAAGAGGATCAAAATGTGTCATTGT
Organism: Diceros bicornis minor; assembly: GCF_020826845.1. NCBI lineage: Eukaryota > Metazoa > Chordata > Mammalia > Perissodactyla > Rhinocerotidae > Diceros > Diceros bicornis. The sequence continues at coordinate 75,475,927 of NC_080781.1, read as the reverse complement.
AAGACATCAACTATACATAAAAGAAGGTAGCAATGGATATGATGAGAAACAAAAAGCCATAAGACATACACTAAACAAATAGCAAAATGGTATAAGCAAGTTGTTCATTAAGAAGTAAGTTACTAAATTGTTAGCAGATTCAGCTCCAAAATCAAAGCAGACGTTGGCAGAATAGATTTTAAAAATTATTATCCAAGTATATGCTATTTATGAGAGTTTAAGTATAACTCTAAAGGCATATATAGGTCGAAAGTGAGAGAATAGGAAAAGATATTCATGCAATAATAACCAAAACAGAGCTGAAGTGGCTATATTTGTTTTGATAGTGCTGTCAAGTTGATTCTTACTCCTAGTGACCCTGTGTACTGCAGAGCAGAACCTTGTTTGGTCTTTTTTGTGTTATCCTCCACCTTCTGGTGCTATATCAGACAGTGTTCTGCCACAATTTATAGGGTTTTCATGGGTAGTTTTTTTCAAAAATTGGTGGCCAGATCCTTCTGAGTCAGTCTTAGTTTGGAAGCTCTGTTGAAACCTGTCCACAATGAGTGGCTATACTAATATCAGATAAAATAGACTTTAAGTCAAAAATTGTTATAAAAGGAAAAGGAGCACATTATATATTAATAAAAGGGTCAATTCATCAATAATTTAAATTTAAATTCAATTTAAAACATACATGCACCAAATAACAAAGCCTCAAAATATATAACACCAACATTCACAGAATCGAAGGGAGGAATAGACAGCTCTACAATAATGGAGATTTCAATATGCACTTTCAATAGTGGATAGAACACCCAGCCAAAAGATCAATATGGAAATAGAGAACTTAAACACAGTATAAACCAATTGGACCTAAATTATATGCACAAAAGACTGTGACCAACAATAGTAGAATAAACATTTCTCATAAGAACACATGTAATATTCTCCAGGATAAACCATATTTTGGGTAAAAAAAAATACATCTTAATAAATTTTAAAACATTGAATTAATACAAAGTTTATTTCCAATCAAAATGTTATGAAACTAAATAGCAATAGCAGAAGAAAAACTATAAAATTCACAAATATGTGAAAATTAAACAGTCTCTTAAACAATGAGTGAAAAAATTATAATGAAAATTAGAAAACATCTTAAGTCAAATGAAAACAAAAACACAATAAACTAAAATTAATTGACTGAGGTAAAAGCAGTTTTAAGATAGAAATTTAAAACTATAAATGCATACACTAAAAGAGATTGAAAGAGATTGAAAATCAGTAACTTATCTTTACACTATAAGGAACTAGAAAAGCAAGTACTACTAAACCCAAAAGTAGCACAAAGAAAAAAATAAAGATAAGTACTAATTTTTAAAAATAGAAAATAAAAAAATCTGTAGAAAAACTCAACATAACCGGGAGCTGGTTCTTAAAAATGGTCAACAAAAATGACAAACTCTCACTTAGATTGACTAATAAACAGAGAAGACTCAATTAAATCAGAATTAAAAATAGAGGCATTATTACCAATTTTACAGAATTTAAAAAAGATTAAAAGAGAAAACTAAGAACAACTTTATGTCAACATGTTGGATCATCTAAATGAAATGGAAAACTTTCTAGAACAATAAGACCTATGAACACTAAATATTGAAGAAATAGAAAATTTGAACTCCTACAACTAGTAATAAGACTGAATCAATAATCAAAACCTTGCAAGAGCAATAACAAAAAAGGTCTGGACCAAATGATCACTGAATTATGCTAAGAATTTAAAGAGGAATGAACACCAATCCCTCTAAAAATACTTTTCCAAAAAATTGAACAGAAATGAGGACTATATAATTTAATTTATGAGGACAGCATTATTCTAATCCCAAAGCCAGAGAAAGATACTACAAGAAAAGAAAACAACAGAACAATATCCCTTAGTAATGTGATGCAAATATCCTCAACAAAATATTACCAACAAAATTCAACAGCAAATTTTAAAGATTATATATCATGGTCAAGTGCAGTGTGTAACTTATTCCTTGAATAGAAGGATGGTTCAACATATGAAAATCAATGAATGAAGGAAGAATAATGGCAGCAAGATAGTGAAGTAGGATATATAAGCTTCTGTCCCGACACAAAAGCAATTAGACAGCTATCCATCAACAAGAATAGCCCTGGAAGGGCTCAAGATTCCATTTAAGACTATACACAACACAGTGGAGCGAAAAATGGAGAAAAACTGTGAAGAAAGAATTGCTGGGGAGAATGGCTTAGTCATGACATCTGGAGATGGCTAGGCACAAAAATTAGAATATAGAGGCTATCAGTATCACCTATGTGGTAGATGCCAGTGGTCTGCTCTGCAGAAGACCCCAATAGCCTTTGCCACTGAGAACCTCAATAGCCTCCATGGCAGCTACAAACTTTGTGCAGCTTCCACAGTGAAAAACTCTGTAGTGTTTGTTGACATGGAATCCAGTGGCCTGCTCAAAATAGGGTACTGGCAGCTTTTGCCATTTAGGAAACCAGCAGCCGTTGCTTCTTTGGCCCCTGGGAGGAGGAAGCACTGCTGTTCCTCTCAGAAGAAGCTACTGTTGTGGTGCCCCAAGGAGAGATATGGACATCCAGGTACATGAAGCTAATAGTTCTCTGTACAGATTCACCTCACAGAAGACCTCAACTGAGACAAAATCTCAACCAAGACAAAATCAAGATGAAGAGAGAATTTTGAAAGCAATAAGACAAAAGAAACTCATCTCATACAAAGGAATCCCCATAAGGCTATCAATGAATATCTCAGAACAAACCTTCATAGCAGGAGAGAGTAAAATGATATATTCAAAGTGCTAAAAGTAAACATTGCCAACCAAGAATACTTTACCTGGTAAAGCTGCCCTTTAGAAATAAAGGAGAGATAAAGAAATTGCCAGACAAACAAAAGCTGAAGGTGTTCAGTACCACTAGACCTGCAATACAAGAAATACTAAAAAAAAAAAGTTCTTGAAGCTGAAATAAAAGGACACTAATTATTAACATGAAAACATATGAAAGTATAAATCTCACTGGTAAAGGTAAATACATAGTCAAATTCAGAATACTCTAATAACATAATGGTGGTGTATAAGTCACTTAACTCTAGTACAAAGGTTCAAAGACAAAGATATTAAAATAATGGTAGCTAGAATAACTTGTTAATGGATACACAATATAAAAATATGTAAAATGTGACATCAAAAACATAACACGTGGGATGGGAGAAAAAGGGTAGAGTTTTTCAATGAGATCAAAGTTAAGATGATATGAGCATAAAATAGATTTACAACTAACTATAAGATATTATGTAAGTCTCATAGTAACTAAACAGCAAAACCCTATGGCAGCTACACAAAAGATAAAGACAAAGGGGATCAAAGCATAAAACCATGGAAAATCAACAAGTCACAAAGGAAGACAGCAATAGAGGAAGAAAAGAACTACAAAACTGACAGAAAACAAGATAGCAATAGTAAGTACTTATCCTATCAAACTGACTTTAAATGTAAAGAAATTAAATCCCTCAATCAAAAAACTTATAGTGGTTGAATGGTGTTAAAAAAAAGACACAACTATATGCTGCTTAAAAAAAACTCACTCCAGTTTTAAGGAAAAACACAGACTGAAAGTGAAAGGATGAAAAATGATTCAACATAAATGGAAACCAAAAGAGAGCAAGGGTAGTTAAAATTATATGAGAAAAAACAGATTTTAAGTAAAAAACAGTAACAGGAGACAAAGAAGATCATTGTATAATGATAAAGCAATCAATTCATCAAAAGGATGTAACACTTATAAATACTTATGCACCCAACTTTGGAACATCTAAATATATCAAACAAATATTAACAGCTCTGAAGGGAGAAATAGACAGCAGTGTAATAATTGTAGGGAACTTCAATAGCCCACCTTCAACAATGGATGGATCATCCATACAGAAATTTAATATGGAACAATGGATTTGAACTACACTTTTGAGCAAAGGAACCTAACAGACATATACAGAACATTCCATCAAACTGTAGCAGAATACACATTTTCTCCAGGATGAATCATATGCTACATTAAAAAACAAATCTTAACAAATTTAAAAATGTTGAAATCATACAAAGGATCTTTTCTGACTACAATTGTGTAAAACTAGAAATCAAAAACAATAGGAAAACTGGAAGTCCACAATATGAGGAAACTAAACAACATACTCTTAAACAACCAATGTGTCAAAAAAGAAATTAAAAGTCAAATAATATCTAGAGACAAATAAAAATGGAAACACAGCACACTAAAACTTATGGGATGCACAAAAAGCTGTTCTAAGAGGTAAATTTTATAGCAATAAATGCCTAAATTAAGAAAAAAAAAGAAAGATCTCAAAAATCAACCTAACTTTACACCTCAAGAAACTAGAGAAAGAAGAAATAACTAAGACTGAAGTTAGCAGAAGAAAAGAAATAACAAAGATAAGAGCAAAAATAAATGAAATACTGCAATAAACAAAAAATTTAAAAAAAATAAATGAAATAAAGACTAGAAAAAAATAAGAAAGATCAAGAAAGAAAGATATTTTTTTTGAAAAGATAAGCAACATTGACAAACATTTATTTAGACTAAAAAAAGATTCATAGATAAAATCAGATATGAAAGCGGAGACATTGCAACTTATACAAAGGATCGTAAAATCCTGCTCTGAACAATTGTACATCAACAAATTGGATAACCTGGAAAATATGGATAGATGTCGAAAAGCATAAACTTATCAAGAGTAAATCATGAAGAAATAGAGAATGTGAATATACCTATAACTAGTAATTAGATTGAATCAGTAATCAAAAATCTCTCAACAAAGAAATATCCAGGACCAGAAGGATTCATGGGTGCATTCAAATAAACATTTAAAGAATAATTAATGTCAATTCTTCCTAACTCTTCCAAAAAATTGAGGAGATTGGAATAGTTTCAAACTCATTTTAATGAGGCCAACATTGCTCTGATACCAAAGCCAGACAAGGACACTAAAAGAAAATAAAATTACAGGCCAATATCCCTAATGCACATTCATTCAAAAATCCTCAATAAAATGTTAGCAAATTAAATTCAAAAGCACATTAAAAGATCATATAACTTGATCAATTAAAATTTATTCCAGGGATGCACGGATGGTTCAATATATGCAAATCAATCCATGTGATACACCACAGTATCAAGATAAAGGATAAAAAAGCATATGGTTATCTGAAATAGATATAGAAAAAATATTTTAAAAAATTCAACATCCTTTCATGATAAATACTTTGAACAAATAAGGTAAAGAAGGAATCTACCTTAACATAATAAGGGCCATATATGGCAAGTCCACATCTAATACCATACTCAATGGTGAAAAGCTGAAAGTTCTCTTCTAAGTCCAAAAATAATTCAAGCATGCCTACTCTCACCATAATGGAAGTCCTAGCCAGAGCAATTAGGAAAGAAAAAGAAATAAAAGGAAACCAAATCAGAAAACAAAGAGTAAAATTGTCCCTGTTTACAGATGACATGGTCTTATATTTAGAAAACCCTGAAAACTCCACCAAAAAACTGTTAGAACTAATAAAGAAATTCAGTAAAATTACTGGATACAAAATCAATATAAAAATCAGTTATGTTATTATAAACTAACAACAAACCAATAAAGAGATTAAGAAAGTAATCCCATATACAAAAGCATCAAAAAATGTAAAACACTTAGGAATACATTTAACCAAGGAGATGAAAGATCTATACAGTGAAAACTTTAATACATTGGTGAAAGAAATTGAAGTAGACAAAAATACATGGAAAGATATTGGTGTCCATGAATTAGAAAAATCAATATTGTTAAAATGTCCATACTCCACAAAGCAATCTACAGAGTCAATGAAAGTCCTATCAAAACCCCAATGGTATCTCTCACAGAAAAAATAAAAATAATTCTAAAATTTGTATGGAATCACAAAAAGACCCCAAGTAGCTAAAGCAATCATGAACAAGAATAACAAAACTGGAGTCATTATACTTTCTGATTTCAAACTATATTAAAAAGTTATAGTGATCATAACAGTATAGTACTAGCATAAAAACAGACACATAGACAAATAGAACAGACTAGAGAAGCCAGAAACAAAGTTAGGAAAATATGGTGAAGTAATCTTTGACAAGGGTACCAAGAACACACAATTGGGAAAGGATAACGTCTTCAATAAATGGTGTTGTGAAAACCGGATATCCACACATAAAAGAATGAAACTTGACTCCATTGTTACATCACTCACAAAATTTAACTTGAAGTCAATTAAAGACTTAAATTTAAGACCTGAAATCATAAAACTTTTAGAATAAAACAGAAAATAGCTCCTTCACATTTGTCTTGGCAGTGATATTTTTGGATGTGACATCAAAAGCACAGGAAACAAAAGTAAAAATAAGCGAGTGGAACTACCTCAAACTAAAAAGCTCCAACACAACAAGGGAAACAATCAAGAAAAGGAAAAGGCAACCTACAAAATTGGAGAAAATATTTACAAACCATATATTTGTTAAGTGGTTATACTCTAAAATGTATAAGGAGCTCACACAACTTAGTAACACAAAATAAATAATCCAATTAAAATTAGGCAAAGAATCTTTTTCTAAAGAAGATACACAAATAGCTAACACGTGTATGAAAAGATGCTCAACATTACTAATCATCAGAGAAATGCAAATCAAAACCACAATGAGATATTACCTCATACCTGTTATGATGGCTAGTATCAAAAGGCAAGTGATAACTAGTGTTGGCAAGGATGTGGACAAAAGGGAACTTTGGTGCATTGTTGGTGGGAATGTAAATTGGTATAGCTGTTATGGAAAACAGTATGGAGGTTTCTTAAAAAATTAAAAATAGAACAGTCATATAGTCCAGGAATCCTACTTCTGGGTATATATTCAAAGGAAATAAAATCACTATCATAAAGAGATATTTGCATTCCCAAGTTCATTTTAGCATTTTTCACAAAAGTTAAGATATGGAAACAGCCTAAGTGTCCATCAATGGATGAATGGATAAAGAAAATATGGTGTATATGTACTGTGAAATATTATTTAGCCATAAAAAAGAATGAAATTCTGTCATTTGCAAGAACATGGATGGTACTGGAGGACAGTATGCTAAGTGAAATAAGCCAATCAGACAAAAGCAAATACAGTATGATATAATTTATAATAGAATCTTTACAAAATATTAAAACTATTAGAAACAGGGAGTAGTATGATGGTTGCCAGGGACTGGAGGGTGGGGAAAATGGGGAGATGTTTTTCAAAGGATAGAAATTATTAGTTAAAAGATTAATAAGTTCTGTGGATCTAATGTACAGCATGGTTACTATTTAATAAAACTGTATTGTATGCTTCAAATTTGCTAATAAAATAAATCTTAAATACTCTCACCACACAAAATTAAAAAGCCATCTATATTATATAATGGATGTGTTAACTTGATTTTTGCAAGCATTTCACAATACAGTATATATGTGTATCAAATCATCAAAGTATACACTTTAAATATATTTTTATTTGTCAATTATATCTCAATAAAGCTGAAAAAAGAAAACCATCAATGCAACAGATTTCATTAATAGAATGTAGGAAAAAACACATAAGTATCTCAAGTGATGTAGAAAAATCATTTACCAAAATTCAACACATTTTCATGAATAAAATCACTACGGGGCCAGCCCGGTGGTGTAGCAGCTAAGTTTGCAAATTCCTCTTCAGTGGCCCAGGGTTTGCCAGTTTGGATCCTGGGCACAGACCTAGTCACCACTCATCAAGCCATGCTGAGGCAGCATCCCACATAGAAGAGCTACAAATCTACAACTATGACACACAACTATGTATTGGGGCTTTGGGGAGAAAAAAAAAAAAAACTAAGAAGGAGAAGGAAACTACCTCAACAATACAAAAGCAATATATGAAAAGTCCATAGCTAACCTCGTACTCAATAGTGAAAGACTGAAAGCTTTTCTCCTAAGATCAGGAACAGCTCATGGCTTCCCACTTTCGTCACTTACTTACATTCCATACAGTTTTGGAAGTTCTAGCCAGAGCAATTATAGAAGAAAAGAATAAATGTCAACCAAATTGGAAATAGAAATGTACAGTTATCTCTGTTCACAGATGACATGACCTTATATGTAAAAAATCCTGAAGACTCCACACATATACACAAAAATTTTGCAACTAATAAATGATTTCAGTAAAGTTGCATGATGCAAAATCAATGCACAGATATCAGTTGCATTTTATACACTAGAAATATAAACTAAATTATAAAACCAATTCCATTTACAATAGCATCAAAAAGAATAAAATACTTAGGTAAAAATTAATAAAGTAGATGAAAAACTTGTATGCTAAAAAGTACAAAATACTGCTGAAAGTAGTTAATGAAGACACAAATAAATGGAAAGACATCCCTTGTTCATAGATTGGAAGACTCAATATTGCTAGGATGTCAATACTACCCAAACTGATCTACAGATTCTATGTAATTGTAACCAAAATCTCAATGATGTTTAAGCATAAATTAAAAAATCCTAAAATTCATATGGAATCTCAGGAGACTCTAAATAGCCATCACAATTTTGAAAAAGAGGAATAAATTTGGAGGACTCTCACTTCCTGATTTTAAAACTTACTACAAAGCTACAGAAATTATGACAGTGTGGTATTGGCATAAGTACAGACATATTAACCAATGAAATAATAGAGACCCCAGAATTAACCCTGAAATATATGCTTAAATGATTTTTAACAAGAGTGCCAAGACCATTTAAGGGGGAAATGACACTCATTTAAGATACATTGCTGGGCAAATCTTATATCCACATACTAAAGAAAGATGTTGGATTGCTTCCTTACACCATAAAAAAAAAAATTAACTTGAAATGAATGATAGACCTAAATGTAAAAGCTAAAGTTATAAATTCCTTCAAAAAATAAAAGAAAGCTTCATGACATTGGGTGCGGCAATGATTTCCTGCATATAATCCAAAAAGTATAGACGACAAAAGAAAAATAGGTAAAATGGACTTCTCCAAAATTAAAAACTTTTGCATAACAAAGTACAGTACTTAGAGAGTGAAAAAGGCAATCCAGAGAATGGGAGAAAATATTTGAAAATCATGTATGATAAAAGATTAATATCCAGAATATATAAAGGACTCTTACAATGCAACAACAAAAACCCAACAACCCAATTAAAAAATGAACAAATGAGTTAAATTAACATTTATCCAAAAAAATATACAAATGGTCAATAAGCACATAGAAATATGCTCAATAGTCATTAGTGAAATGCAAATCAAAACCATAATGAGATACTACTTTGTACCCATTAGAATGGCTATAATTGAAAAAAAATATAAGTATTGGCAAGAATGTTGAGAAATTGGAACCATGTGCACTGCTGGTGGGACTAGAAACTAGTAAAGCTGCTGTGGAAAACAATATGGTGATTCCTCGAAAAGTTAAACACAGAATACCACATGACCCCAAAATTCAACAAAAAGAATTGAAAGCAAGTACTTGAGCAGATATTTGTACAGCGATGTTTATAGCATCAGTATTCACAATAAACAAAGGTGAAAACAAACCAAATGATTATTGATGGATGAGTGGATGAACAAAATGTGATGCATACATACAATGGGATATTATTCAGCTGTAAAAAAGAATAAAATTCTGATACATCCTATAACATGGATGATCCTTGAAATCATCTTGTTAAATGAAGTAAGTTAGATAAAAAAGACAATATGGTATGCTTCTATTATATCAAGTACTTAGAATAGGAAATCCATAGAGACAGAAAGTAGAATAGTGATGTGCATTGACTGAAGAGTGAGGAAAATGGAGAGTTATTATTTAATGGCTGCAGAGTTTCAGTTTGGGATGATAAAATAGTTCTGGAGATGGATAGTGATACTTGCACAACTTTGTGAATGTACTTAGTGCCACTTAACTGTACACCAAAAAAAGGTGAAGATGGCAAATATTATATGTTATGTATATTTTACCACAATAAAATAAAGAAAAAACAAGGGAGTCTCAAAGAAAATATTATGAAGTAAACAGAAATGAAAATACAGTATATCAAAATTTCTCAAATGCTGTCAATACAGTGTTTAAAGGAAAATTTGAGACATTTAATGTTTATGTTAAAAAAGAAAAGATTTTAAGGCATTAACCTTACTTCCCCCTTAAAAATTAGAGATAAAGAGAAGAAAAATATCAAAACAGGCACAATAAAGGAATTAATAAAAATATGAGTAGAAATCAATGAAACTGTGGATGTCATAATCATGGCAGTGTGAGAGAATCCCATTGTCTCTCTCCATCAAACTACAGCAAGAAAACATCCATAACTCAACAAAGGCTACATTGCCCAACACACCAGGACATCAGGAAGATACCTACATTGATACTAAGGTGAGTGGAATGGAACACATAGAGGAGACTAAACAGGGAAACAGCAGAGGCAGGGCCCAGGACCATGCATCCTTGGCTGTGGCAACTGAACCAGCCACCCCCAGCCCCAGTGAACTTGGTGGGCAGCAGCAGAGATGTGCGTGTGACTCTGGCCAGCCAGCTGTGCTGGCACCTGTGGCCATGGGAAGCAAAGCAGCAGTGGAGGTAGAGCATTGTGATCCCAGGCCCCAGGCCATTGCTCACAGCCCGGTAGCAGCGGCAGAGGCGTGCACAGGACTACAACATTTCAACTGCAGTTCCACCTGTGGCCACAAGGTAAAAAAAACAACAGCTGAGATGGTGTCCTGAAAACCCAACTCCTTCTCTGCCTTCCCCCTCCCCCGGCACAGTGACAAAGTATTCAACACAGGTGATTCTGGATACCATGGAGGCATCAGCCATTTCTGTGCCCCAGGGGGAAAAGCCAGTGATTGCAGTGACACTAGCAACAGTAAAGCATCAGTGGCCCCCAGAGGTGCAGGCCTTGATGAAAAGAGTACTGACAACACCATGAATAGAGGCAGTGGATAGTGGAACATGCAGATACTCCAATACAGCAAGAGGTAGCTCAGGTAAGAGAAATCACAATCTAGCAATATAATTCCTCCACCTGAAAAGCAAAAGAAAACTTTCTAATCTCCAAGCAGTTAAAAAGTTTGATTCAAGACAAACAAAGCTATATGTTAGTAGGGATAGTGTTTGCTACAACAATGCACCAGCAGAGAAATAACTCAGCAAGCACCACAAAAAGCCATGGAAACATAGCATCACAAAAAGAAAATGGCAATTCTCCAGACATTGAAGTTTGGGATGAACTGATAAAGAAATCAAAATAGCAGTCATGAAGAAACTCAATTAGCTACAAGAAAAATCGGAAAGGCAGTTCAATGAGCTCAGGAATAAAATAAATGAATAGAAGGTATACTTTATCAAAGAGATTGAAACTCTAAAAAAGAACTAAAAACAGAAATTCTGGAGCTAAATAACTCAAAAATAGAGATAAAGATTGCATTAGAAAGCCTTAGAAATAGAACAGATCATCTGGAAGAGAGAATTATCAAGCTCAAAGACAGAAACTTAGAAATGATGCAGGTAAAAGAAGAGAGAGAACTAAGACTTAAAGAAATGTAGAAATTCTATGAGAATTATCCAACTCTATTAAAAATGACAACAGAAGGATTATGGGTATCCCAGAAGAAGACAGAGAGAAGGGAATAGAGAGCTTATTTAAAGAAATAATAGCTGAGAACTTCCCCAACCTGGGTAAAGAACTGGATATACAAATCTATGAAGCTAATAGAACATTCAAGCAACTCAACACAAAAAATCTGCTACAAGACACATAATAATAAAACTATCAAAAATTAATGACAACGAAAGAACATTAAAAGCAGCCAGAGAGAAATAAACAATAATCTACAAGGGAGTCCCCAGTAGCCTGTCAGCAGATTTCTCAGCAGACAGAAACCCTACAGGCCAGCAAAAAGTGGACAGATATATTCAAAATACTAAAAGATAAAAACTATGAGCCAAGAATATTCTATCCATCAAAGTTATCATTCAGATAGGAAGGAGAAAAAAAGGTTTCTCAGACAAACAAAAGCCGAGGGAATTCACCTCCACTAGACCTGCCTTACAAGAAATGTTGAAAGGAACTGTCTTACATGAAATGAAAAAAGCAAAGATATATAAATCTTTGAGCAAGATGATAAATAGACAGAATCAGAAAATTGCAACTCAGTATAAAAATCAAGGAGTATACACTTAATTGTACCATAAAGATTAAAGGGAAAGGAAGTATTAAAAATAACTATAAACAGTTCAATTTGAAAACAAACTCACAATATGAAATGGGATAGTTTGTGACAAGAAAAACATAGAAGGGAAAGAGGAAAAGGATAAAACCTGCCTAGGCAAATGAAGATAAGATGCTATCAGCAGAAAAAGGGCTATCTTATGTATGAGACCTTTTACAAAAACCCCATGATAACCATGAACAAAAATTTAGAGTGGAATCATGAAACATAAACAAGAGGAAACAGAGAAACATATCACAGAACACCAACAAACTGAAATGGCAGACAGAAGCACAAGGAAAAGGAAACAATGGAAATATACAGTTCTCAGAAAACAAAAGATAAAATGGCATTATTAAGGTCTCGTATATCAAAAATCACCCTAAATGTAAATGGATTGGATTCATTAATCAAAAGACATAGATGGTCTAGATGGATTATAAAACAAGCCCCAACAACATGCTGCCTCAAGGAGACCTATTTCAGCTCTAAAGAAAAACATAGGCCCAAAGTGAAGGGATGGAAGATGATACTCTAAGCAAATAGCAACCAAAAAAAGCAGTTATAGGTATATTTATATTAGACAAAATAGACTTCAAACCAAAATACATAACAACAGACGAAGATGGACATTAGATAACGATAAAGGGGACAATTCATCAAGAAAACATAACATTTTTTTTAATATATATGCACCTAACATAAGAACACCAAAGTACATAAAGCAATTCTTAACAAACTTAAAGGGAGAAACACAATATTACTGCCATTATTGTGACAGCAACACAATGATAGTAAAGGACTTTAGCACATCATTATATCAATGAATAGATCATCCACACAGAAAGTAATCTGGAAACATTGGCCTTAAATAAAACATTAGACCAGATGAACTTGATAGACATATATAGACCATTCCATCCAAAAGCAGCAGAATACACGTTCTTCCCACATGCACACAGAACATTCTCAAGGATAGACCATCTGTTGAGAAACAAAACAAGTCTCAATAAATTTTTGAAGATTAAAATCATATCAAGCATCTTTTCTGACCACAATATTATGAAACTAGAAATCAACTACAAGAAAAATCTAAAAAAGCCACAAATGTGTGGAGACTAAACAACATACTACTAAACAACTATTGGATCAATGAAGAAATCAAAGGAATAATCAAAGACTACCCAGAGACAAATGAAAATAAAAACACAACATATCAAAATTTATGGGATGCAGCAAAAGCAGTACTGAGGGACATTTATAGCGATACAGGCCTACCTTAAGAAACAAGAAAAATCTCAAATAAACAATCCAACTTTACACCTAAAGGAACTACATAAAAGAGGGACAAATAAAGCCCAAAATCAGTAGAAGGAAGGAAATGATAAAAATCAGATCAGAATTAAATGAAATAGAAACTAAATAGACAATAGAAAGGATCAGTGAAATTAAGAACTGGTTCTTTGAAAAGATAAACAAAATTGTCAAAACTTTAGTTAGACTCACTAAGAAAAAAAAGAGAAGGCTCAAATAAATAACATCAGAAATTAAAAAGGAGAGATTGCAATGGTTACCACAAAAATGCAAAGGATTATAAGAGAATAGTATGAAAAGCTATATGACAACAAATTGGATAACCTAGAAGGAATGGAAATTCCAAGAAGCGTACAACTTCCCAAAACTGAATCAACAAGAAATAGAGTGTCTACTAGACCAATCACTAGTAAGGAGATTGAAAGAGTAATCAAAACCTCCCAGAAAACAAAAGTCCAATATTAGACAGCTTCTCTGGTGAATTCTACCAAACATTCACAGAAGATTTAATACCTATCCTTTCCAAACTCCTCCAAAAAATTGAAAAGGAAGGGCCACTTCCTAACTCATTTTATGAGGCCAACATTACCCTGATTCCAAAAGAAGACAAGCACAACACATACACAAAAATTACAGGCCAATACCACTGATGAACATAGATGCAAAAATTCTAAATCAAATATTAGCAAATTGAATACAATGATATTTTAAAAGGATCATACACCATAGTGAAGTGGAATTTATTCCAGGCATGCAAGGATGGTTCAATATCCACAATTCAATCAATGCAATACCCCACTTTAATGAAATAAAGAATAAAAATCACATGGTTATCTCAATAGACGCAGAGAAAGCATTTGACAGGATTCAGCATCCATTTATGATAAAAATTTCAATAAAATGGGTATAGAAAGGAAGTACCTCAACATAATAAAGGCTATATATGACAAACCCACAGTTAATGTAATACTCAATGGTGAAAAACTGAAAGTTATCCCTCTAAGAACAGAGGAAGGAAGAAGACAAGGATGCCACCATCCTTGGCCATAGTATTGCTATGGTCTTTGCCAGAGAAATTTGTCAAGAAAAAGAAATAAAACATACCAAAATTGGAAAGAGAGAAGTAAAACAGTCACTATTTGCAGATGACATGATTTTATATGTATAAAACCCTAAGGAAACCACCAAAGAACTATTAGCAATAATAAATGAATACAGTAAAGGTGCCGGGTACAAAATCAACATACAAAAGTCAGTTGCATTTATATACATTAACAACAAAATAGAAGAAAGAGAAATCAAGAATACAATCCCATTTACAATTGCAGCAAAAAAATAAAATAAAATACCTAGTAATAAATTTAGCCAAGGAGGAGAAAGTCTTGTACACTGAAAACTATAAGACATTGTTGAAGGAAATTGAAGAAGACATAAAGAAATGGAAAGATATTCCATACTCATGGATTGCAAAAATTAACACAGTTAAAATGTCCATATTATCTAATGCAACCTACATATTCAATGCAATCCCTGTCAAAATTCCAATGACATTTTTCACAGAAATAGAACTAAGAATCCTAAAATTTATATGGAACAACAAAAGACCCTGAATAGGCAAAGCAGTTCTGAGAAAAAAGAACAAAGGTGGTGATAGTGGTATCACCCTCCTTGATTTCAAAATATACTACAAAGCCATAGCAATCAAAACAGTATGGTATCGGCTGAAAAACAGACACACAGATCAAAGGAACAAAATGGAGAGCCCAGAAACAAACCCATACATCTATGGACAGCTAATCTTTGACAAAGAAGCCAAGAACATACAATGGAGAAATGAAAGTATCTTCAATAAATGTTGCTGGGAAAAGTGGACAGCCACATGGAAAAGAATGAAAGTAGACCATTATCTTTCACCATACACAAAAATTAACTCAAAATAAAGACTTGAATGTAAGATCTGAAACCATAAAAGTGCTTGAAGGAAAAATAAGCGGCATACTCTTTGTCATCAGTCTTAGCAGTATCCTTTGGATTATGCCTCCTCAGACAAATGAAACAAAAGAAAAAATAAACAAATGGGACTACATCAACCCTTCTGCATCGCAAGGGAAACCATCAACAAGACAAAAAGACAACCTACCATTTGGGAGAAGATATCTGCAAATCATATATCTGATAAGGGTTAATATCCTGAATATATAAAGAACTCATACAACTCAACAACAACAAAAATAAAATGGAAAGAGGATATGGAAAGACATTTTTCCAAAGAAGATACACAGATGGCCAACAAGCACATGAAAAGATATTCAACATCACTAATTATTAGGGAAAAGCAAATCAAAACCACAATGAGATATCATCGCATGCATGTAAGAATGGCTATTATTAAAAAGGCAAGAAATAACAAGTGCTGGAGAAGATGTGGAGAAAAGAGAACGTTTGTACGTTCCTGGTGGAAATGTAAATTGGTGTAGCCATTATGGAAAATAGTATGGATATTCTTCAAAAAATGAAGAATAGAACTATCATATGATCCCGCTATTTCACTTCTGGGTATTTGTCCAAAGAACAAAAAACACTAATTCTAAAAGATATGCATTCCTATGTTTATTGCAGCATTATTCACAGTAGCTAAGACTTGGAAACCACTTAAGTGCTCATCGACAGATGAATGGATAAAGGAGATGTGGTATATATATCAATCTCTCTATATCTATATATCTATATCTATCTATATAGAGAGATATATTGATATATATAATGGAATACTATATATCTATATAGATACAGATATAATAGATATATATAGAGATATATATATATATAATGGAATACTACTCAGCTATAAAAATAGATGAAATCTATGGACTTTGAAGATATTATGCTAAGTGAAATAAGTCGAAAGAGAAAGAAAAATATCATAAAATTTCCTTCATATATGGAAGGTAAAACAAACATATAGCTACAGGGAACAGATTGGTGGTTAGCAAAGGGGAAGGGGAGTAGGGGGAGGGCAAAAGGGAGTAAATGGGGACATCTGTACAGTGATGGATGGAAACTAGGCTTTTTGTGGTGAACATGATGCAGTGTATACAGAAGTCAAAATATAATGCTGTACACCTGAAATTTTATAATGCTCTAAACCAAAGTTAACCCAGTAAAAAAAAAGAAAACCTCAAATAAACAACTTAAATTTACATTTCAAGAAAGTAGAAAAACAAGAACACACTAAAACCAAATTTAGCAAAACGAAGGAGGTAACAAAAATCAAAGCAGAAATAAATAGAGAATAGAAAAACAATTGATGATATGATATAATGTATAGAAAACCCTAAAAACTCCACACACACAAAAAAACTGTTAGAAGTAATACAATAATATAGTACAGTTGTTGGATACAAAGGCAACATACTAAAGTTAATTACATTTTTACACACTAACAATAAACAATTCAAAAAGTAAATTAAGAAGACAATCACATTTACAATAATATCAAAGAATAAAATACTTAGGAATAAACTTAACCAAAAAGGCAAGACTTGTATAGTAAAACTACAAAACATTGCTGCAAGAAATTAAAGAAGACACAAATAAATGGAAATATTTCCTATGTTCATGGATTGGAAGAATTAATATTGTTAATATGTCCTTAAGAACTACCATATGATCCAGCTATTCCACTGTTGGATATTTATCCAAAGAACTTGAAAACACCAATTTGTAAAGGTACATGCACCCCTGTGTACATTGCAGCGTTATTCACAATAGCTAAGACTTGGAAGCAACCTAAGTGCCCATCAAGGGACGAATGGATAAAGAAGATGTGGTATATATACACAATGGAATACCACTCAGCCATAAGAAACGATGAAATCCAGCCATTTGTGACAACATGGATGGACATTGAGGGTATAATGCAAAGTGAAATATGTCAGATGGAGAAGGTCAAATACCGTATGATTTCCTTCATTAAGTAGTAGATAATAACAACAATAAACAAACACATAGGGACAGAGATTGGATTGGTGGTTACCAGAGTGGAAGGGGGGAGGGAGGAGGGGGAAAAGGATAATTTGGTACATGTGTGTGGTGATGGGTTGTAATTAGTATTTGGGTGGTGAACATGACGTAATCTATGCAGAAATAGAAGTATAATGATGTACACCTGAAATTTTGACAATGTTATAAACCAATGTTACTGCAATAAACAAAAAATTAAAAAAAAATAATGAAATGTCCTTACTACACAATGCAATCTACAGATTCAATGCAATTCCTATCAAAATGCTAAAAGCAGATATTTTTACAGAAATAGAAAAACAATCCTAAAATTCATATGGTATCCCAAAGGACTCCACATAGCCAGAACAATCCTGAGAAAGAAGAACAAAGCTTGAGGCCTTGTACTTTCTGATTTCAAAATATATTATAAACAACAGTAATTAAAGCAATATGGTACAAGCATACAAACAGATGTATAGACCAATAAAACGGTATAGATAACCCCAAAATAAAACAATGCATATTCACAAGTGACCTTTGATAAGGGTAACAAGAATAAACAATGTAGAAATGATAGGCTCTTCAACAAATGATGCTGGGAAAACTGAATATCATGTGAAAGAATGAAATTGGACCCTTATCTTATATCATGCACAGAAATAAAAATAAAATGGGTTAAAGTTTTAAACATAAGACCTGAAACTATAAAACTCTCAGAATAAAATGTAGGTGGAAAGCTTCATGACATCATTCTTAGCAATACTTTTTTTTTATATGGCACTAAAAATACAGACAACAGAAACAAAAATAGACAAGTGGGACTATATTAAACTAAAAAGCTTCAGGGCAACAAAGAAAACAAATCAACAGAGTGCATGTACAACCTACAAAATGGGAGAAAATATTTCCAAACCGTATGTCTGTAAGGAGTTAATATTTAAACTTTATAAGGAACTCCTACAACCCAATAGCAAAAAAAGATGAAATTAAAATATGGCAAAGGACTCAAATAGATATTTCTCCAAAGAAGACATGCAAATGGCCAATGAGTATATTAAAAATGTTCTAATCTTCAAGGAAATTAAAATCAAAATGACAATTATATATCACCTCACACATATTAGGATGGCCATTATCAAAAAAAAACAAAAAATAACAAGTGTTAGAACAATGTGAACCCTCGTACGCTGTTGATGGAAATGTAAAATGGTGCAGCTGCTATGAAAGAGAGAATGGAGGTTCCACAGAAAATTAAAAATAGAACTACCCTATAATCCAGAAATCCCACTTCTGGATATTCATCCAATAGTATTGACATCAGGATTTTGAAGACATATTTTCACGCCCATGTTTTTGTCAGCATTATTCACAATAGCCAAGAGGTAGAAAAAACCCAAATGCACATTGATGTATGAATGAATTTAAGAAATGTGGTATATCTCTACAATGAAATATTATTCCTCCTTTAAAAAGAAGGAAATCTTGTCATATGCTACAACATAGATGAACCTTCAGGACATTGTGCTAAGTGAAATAAGCCAGTCAGAGGATAATGATTACTGCATGATTCTAATTATATGAGGTATTTAAAGTAGTCAAACTCATTGAAGCAAAAAGTAGAATGATGGTTGCCAGGGGCTGTGGGAAGGTAGAAATGAGGAGTTGCTGTTCAATAGGTATAAAGTTTCAATCAGGCAAGATAAAGAGTTCTAGAGATCTACCATACAACACCTTGCTTCTGGTTAACAATACTGTACTGTATACTTAAAATTTTGTTAAAAGGGTAGGTCTCATGTGGTGTGTTTTTTACCACAATAAAAAAAGTTAATTATTACACAGTCACATTCCTATTCATTCTTGTTTGATAGAAATAGTAGAAATAGACAGCCTGGTTCAAAATCTTTTGTAGACCTCTTTAACAAGAGCAAAAATCTTGACAGCACCCTACAAAGATGCCTTTGTGAGCAACAGGAACATGAATTCATGGCAATATCTTAATTCACAATCTCTTCACAATATTGGCCATCTTTCACAATATTAATCTCTTTTGGAGCAATTATATATGTTCAGTATCACAGTTACCTGTATACTTGAGGCAACCCACCTCTCCTCCACCACAAGACAGTGAATTGTGTCATATTCAATTTCGCATTGTTGTACCATCTAGAACAGTGCAAGTCTTCAATAAACACATTGTAAGTCTTCAATAATTATTATTGCTCAAAATTCTCCACTAATATACATTTGGTGATTTAAATTGAAACAGTCTATCTGTCTCAGGATCATCTGCAAAAGCATCCATTTTCAAAGTCAATTCAGTACTTAAAACTCAAAAGTAGCTCTTGTATTTCAGGCCTACATACCAATTTTATACCTCTCACTTTCTGAATGATATGTGACCACATCATACAGATCCTTTAAACCATAATCATGAAATGCAATAATATAATTAAGGACATACTCAAGATTACATCTAAGTGCTAATGAATTGACTTGCCATGCATCAGAACTCACTGCTTTTCTGGTTTGTTCATTCATTCATTTTGTTTTACAGTTCCACTTTAACCCACACACCTTATTATGTTTTAAAATCATTACCTTTCCAACCTTAAATTACTCAGTTAACAAGGGCTCAATGTCAAAATTTTATTTCAACAAATTCTAGTTTTCATACAATTAGGAATGTGATAAGGCAGAAACTGCAAAACTTAGAATCCACCTGGAGAGCAGCAGTGATAGTGATAGTAGCCACAGTAACAGCACTACCTTCAAGGTCAGTCTGTTCTCAAATGAGTTATTAGAACACAGTATCAGATAATCTGTTTTGCTTCATCTACCTCTAACATAGATATTGAAATATAGCATTTAGATTCACATGTGGAAAACTAATGTTTTTTTTGTTTAACTAGTCACTTTAAAGATCAGTAGTGGAGCTTAATAAACATGCATATGCCAGGCCTCTACCTCCAGAGATTCTGATTCAGTGTGACTGAGCTGGAGCCCAAGAATCTACATTTAACAAATTCTCCAACTGATTGTGATGGAGTTGTTCTGTGCCTCACATATTGAAATGCCATAACTTAGGGTAAGAATTACAGATGGAAAAAAATGTGGATCAGGAATCAGGAGGCTTGAATTGCCGTTCCATCACCACGCCCTTACGAAAGTCTCTTCCGTTCTTAGGACTTCATTTTTCTCAGCTATTGAAAAGATGGGTTTAGAACTCATGGTCTCTGTGTTCTCTAGATCTCTCTTGCTCTGAAAATGGACAGGATTATAATAAGTTAATAACTATATACACCTATATAAGCTATATACGTTCCTTATCTCACAAGGTATATTTTTAGTGGCTACACAACCCTGTAGGATGCTGTGTTCATCTATCAACTAAGAAGTTTAGCAAATATTTATAAAATGTGGTTCCTAGAGAGTGATGGGGCTAGTCTCAAGCTCAATTGGTTAACACAAAGTATGGTGTCTAGATCAGCAGCATCTTCATCACCAGGGAATTTGTTAGAAATTAAAATTATCACATCCTACATCAGACCGATGAATCAGTAATTATTGTGGTGGAGTGCAACATGTGTTTTAAAAAGCCCTTCAGGTAATTCTCATGCACACTCAAACTTAAGATCCATTGGATTAATACAAGGTTCTAAGATCATGGCTGTAATCTCTCTAGTAAAGGTCAGTTGCTTCATTCAGTTTCATGATCATATGATGAAACTTGAGGAATTTCTATTGCAAGGACACAAAGCATCAATAGTGGTTGTCTTTATCCCCAAATACCAACATCTACTTGACACTACGAATGCCTGCTTATCCTTTAGGTAAATATTTTCTGCTATGCTTGAATGCTGTATATAACATGTTTCCCTTGTTAAGATGATTTTCCTGGAGCCTGTGAAAGAATTCCATGTGTGCACATACTCCTTACCCTCTCAAGACATTCCATTGGACTCTAGCCGTAAAGCTCTGGGATTCAGCAGAGCTGGAATAAGGTGATGTATGTCAGTATTTTCTCCTCCTAGCTTTGTGGAGACTTTCATCATTTGGAGAAAAAAATACATACAAAGTATTTACATCTCTTAAGCATATGTATTAAAGATAAAATAAAACTGTGCCACATAGAGATGGATATTTGCATGTAGTTTTATGAAATAAAACACCTTCACAATATAGACAAAGTTTTTCTTCTTCAAGCTGCGTATTCACTTTCATTGAAATATTATTAATGATGGGACATGTGCTTTGAGGAAATATATACACTTTTTATTAGTTAGATACTCAGTTACATACACATCGGGTAACTGAGGAGCATTTAATGATTTTAATGTAGTCAATTAGGGAAGACTTGAGGGTGGGTAAGTTAAAATGATTCCCCTAGTCCTGACTGGATCCCTCTACCCTAACCATTTTCTACTAGCATTGCCTGGCTCCCTCTCTCATATGCTGTTTTAACTTAAGTAAGAGAGGATAAAGTAAATGAATGGAAAAGAAAGAGTAAGACGGAGAGATATTTTAAGAGAAAGAGCAGACTACGAGGAGTGATATTCCCCTTCCTTATTGCTTTTCCTCACAAAATCAATTTACAAATGTTTATTGTGTACCTACTATATACAAAGACTGGCATGTTGTGCAGCTATGCAACATTTTAAAATATTAATTACATTGCTGCTATGGACTGAACTGTGTCCCCCTAAAATTTGTATGTTGAAGCTCTAACACCCATGCGACTGTATTTGGAGATATGGCCTAGAAGGAGGTAATTAAGTTTAAATGGGGGGTGGTTGATCTGAAAGTATTAAAGTCCTTATAAAAATAGACACCAGAGAGCTCATGTCTTTCTCTGCCATTTAAGGACATAGCAAGAAGGTGGCCATCTGCAAGCCAGGAAGTGAGTTTTCACCAGAAATTGAACATTGCTAGAACTTTGATCTTGGACTTTCCAGCCTCCAGAGGAAATAAATTTTTGTTATTTAAGGCACCCAGTCTATGATATTCTGTTATGGCAGCCTGAGTTGACTAATACAGTTGCCATTTATAGATCTCTTTACAAAGGATAGTTCATCTTATCATTAAAGCCTCCTTATGAGATAGCTGTTTCTACCATTTCAGTTTTACAGATTAGAACACTAAAGCTCAACCATTTGTTCAAAGTCACACGTATAGAATGTGGCAGGACTAGGAATCAAACCATAATGACTGCCAAGCCATGGTCTAATCTAGCATAGAATATTAAACAATACATTTTGTGGAAAAATAAAAAATGTTCTAACTCTCCAAAAATTGTAAAAAGCAAATATTGCCAAAAAATGAAATACCCCAAAACATTAAAGTAATTTAATCATGTAGAAGCTAAATTTAAAAATGCAACCTTGCATTTGTTTCAATAACAGAAATTGTATAATTTTGAGAAAATCCTTTTGACTATCACAGCATACCTATGATTTTCTTATGCCATGTCAGTGAGAATAAGTGGTACCTTGTGTAAAAAGTACTCCTTTAAGGGATACAAAGAGATCATATATAGTTTCTACACTCAAGGTACTTTTAGTATAGTCCAAAAAGGAACCTAAGACAAGTAAAAAAGGTTAAAACACAAGACAGAATGCGACAAAGTTATAAACAAAATGTTAGAGGTGTTCAGAGAGGGGAGAAATCACATTTGTTTGGGTAATCTTGTTTAACCCACATGTGGTAGACACTGGTTTTAGTGTTTTAACCAATTCTGTTAACCAACCCAAGAACTCCATCCTTGGTGAATCTTCACCCCGTCCTATATTACCCTCCAGCCAACTCTTCCGAGAAAATTTATCCTACACAGTGAGAGTGCATAATGTAGATTTTACTTGATATTTTGTGAGAATAAAGGAGAAATAGTTTATGTTGCATATCACACAATATACATTTTGTGTGTGTGTGTGTGAGGAAGATTGGCCCTGAGCTAACATCTGCCAATCCTCCTCTTTTTGCTGAGGAAGACTGGCCCGTGGGCTAACATCCATGCCTATCTTCCTCCACTTCATATGGGATGCTGCCACAGCATGGCTTGCCAAGCGGAGCGTTGGTGCGTGCCCAGGATCCGAACCGGCGAACCCCGGGCTGCCGCAGCGGAGCATGTGCACTTAACCGCTTGCACCACCGGGCCGGCCCCACACAACATACATTTTAATAATCCTCAATTAGATTTGTTATACTACCTCAGAATCCCTTTCTCTTCATCTGCCACCTCACCAGACTTCTTTTTCTATTTGCTTCTCCAGAAAAGTCTCAAATAACACCTATTCTAGCCCCCTCTCTACCCTGAGTTCCTTGGACCTTCCTTCTAGATATATCTGTACAATTCTTTCCCTTTCTTATGTAGGGCAAAAGCTCTGTCCAGACTCTTACAATCTCTCATTCTCCATATCCATTACCCACACTGTTTAGAAAACAAATATATCCTTAGGAACACAGTAGTCCCCTCTCATCTGTGGTTTCAGTTACCCACAGTTAACCTGGATCTAAAAATATTAAATGGAAACTTCCAGAAATAAACAATTCATAAGTTTTAAATTGTGCACTGTTCTGAGTAGTGTGATGAAATCTCATGCCATCTCACTCCATCACACCCAGCAGATGAATTATTCCTTTGTCCTGCATATCCAGGCTGTATACACTACCTGCCTATTAGTAACTTAGTAGCCACCTGGGTTATCAGATTGACTGTTGTGGTGTCACCATGCTTGTGTTCAAGAGACCCTTGTCTTACTTAATAATGGCCCCAAAGCTCAAGAGTAGTGATGCTGGCAATTCAGACATGCCAAAGAGAAGCTGTAAAGTGCTTCCTTTAAGTGAAATAGTAAAAGTTCTCAGCTTAATAAAGAAAGAAAAAAAATTGTATGCTGAATATGTTAAGACCTACAGTAACTTTTATTACAGTATATTGTTATAATTGCTCTATTTTATTATTAATTACTATTGTTAATCTCTTACTGTGCATAATTTATAAATTAAATTATATCAGAGGTATGTATGTATACGAAAAAACATAGTACATATATGCTTCCTTACTATTCAAGGTTTCAGGCATCCACTTGGGGTCTTGGAACTACTTTATGTGGTTCCAAGTAGTCCAATGTGGACTACTTTATGTCCTTCACAGAAAGGGAAAATTCTCAAGAACATTTGTCCTTTAACACTAAGAAGGATAAAAAAGGCAGATACAGCATTTGGCATAGGTTTTAGTATGTAAGACAGCTTTAGATATTTGAAAGGCTGTTCCAGGTCAATGAGTGAGTATTAGCAAAGAATTAGCATTAAGAAGTCTCTCTCAAAGAGAAAATTCTGAGTACCGAGGGCTCTATTTTTTAAGGCAGTGGGCCTTAACTGAAAGCTTTTGAGCAAGCAATGCCTTTATCAAAACTGGTAGAAATAAGAATGAGGAATGACTGGGGGACCAGAAACAGGGAAAGCTATTAAAGTGCCTATTACCTAAAGCATTCAAAATATGAGAAAAAGGATTGATCATTCATGTATGTATGTATATATGTATGTATGAATGTATCTATTTAATGAGGTAACACTGGTTTATAAATTGTATAAATTTCAGGTGTATATCATTATTCGACTTCTGTATAGACTGCATCGTGTTCACCACCAAAACTCTAGGTTCCCTCTGTCACCATGGACATGTGCCCCTTTATCCCTTTCACCCTCCCCCTAACCCCTTCCCCTCTGGCAACCACCAATCTGTTTTCTGTATCTATGTTTCTTTATCTTCCACATATGAGTAAAATCATATGGTAATTGTTTTTCTCCATCTGATTTATTTCACTTAGCATAATACCCTCAAGGTGCATCCATGTTGTCCCAAATGGAAAGATTTCATCTTTTAATGGCTGAGTAGTTACCCATTTTGTGTGTGTGTGTGTGTGTGTGTGTGTGTGTGTGTGTGTGTATATATATATATATATATATATATATATATATATATATACACTACATATTCTTTGTCCATTCATCCATTGATGGACGCTTACGTTGCTTCCAAGTCTTGGCTATTATGAATAACGTTGCAATGAACATAGGGGTGCATATATCTTTTTGAATTAGTATTTTCATGTTCCTTGGACAAATACCCAGCAGTGGAATAGTTGGATGACATGGTATTTCTATTTTTAATTTTTTGAGGAATCACCATATGGTTTTCCATAGTGGCTAAATCAATTTACATTTCCACCAGCATGTATGCAAGTTCCCTTTTCTCCACATCCTCTCCAGCACTTTTTTTTTTCATGTCTTTTTAATAATAGACATTCTGATGAGTGTGAGGTGATTTCCCATTGTAGTTTTGATTTGTATTTCCCTAATAATTGTTTGTTTTTTTTTTGTTGTTGTTGAATTGAATGAGTTCTTTATATATTTTGTATATTAATTCCTTCTCGAATATATAGTTTGTAAATATCTTCTCCAAATTGGTAGGTTGAATTTTTGTTTAGCTGATGGTTTCCTGTTTACATGCAGAATATTTTTAGTTTGATGTAGTCTCATTTGTTTATTTTTTCTTTTGTTTCCCTTGCCTGAGGAAACATGATACACAAAAAAATACTGCTAAGGCTGATGTTGAAGAGTGTACTACCTATGTTTTCTTCTAGGATTTTTATGGTTTCAGGTCTTTAATCCATTTTGAGTTATTTTTTTATGGTGTGAGATAATAGTCTACTTTCATTCTTTTCATGTGGCTGTCCCGTTTTCCCAACACCATTTAATGAAGAGATTTTCCTTTCTCCATTGTATGTTCTCAGCTCCTTTGTTGAAAATTAACTGTCCATAGATGTGTGGGTTTATTTCTGGGCTCTCAGTTCTTTTCTTTTATCTGTGTGTCTTTTTTTGGCCAATACTATGCTGTTTTGATTGCTATAGCTTTGTAGTATATTTTAAAATCAGGGCGTGTGATACCTCCAACTTTGTTCTTTTTTCACGGGATTGCTTTGCCTATTCAGTATCTTTTATTGTTGCATATAAATTTTAGGATTCTTTGTTTTATTTCCATGAAAAATATCATTGCAATTCTGATTGAGACTATTGAATCTGTAGATTGCTTTAGGAAGCATGGAAATTTCAACTATGTTAATTATTCCAATCCACGGCATAGAATATCTTTCCATTTCCTTATGTCATCTTCAATTTCTTTTAACAACGTCTTATAGTTTTCAGTGTACAGGTCTTTCACATCTGGTTAAATTTATTTCTAGGTATTTTATTCTTTTTGTTGTGATTTTAAATGGGATTGTATTCTTGATTTCTCTTTCTGCTAGTTCCTTGTTATTGTATAGAAATGCAATGAATTTTTGTATGTTGATTTTGTACCCTGCAATTTTACTATATTCATTAATTATTTCTAACAGTTTCTTGGTCAATTCTTTAGGGTTTTGCATATATAAAATCATGTAATCAAGAGTGATAGTTTTACTTCTTCCTTTCCAATTTGGATACCTTTTATTTCATTTTGTCTTACCTAATTACTCTGCCTAGGACTTCCAGTATTATGTTGAATAAGAATGGTGAGAGTGGGCATCCTTGTCTTGCTCCTGTTCTTAGAGAAATAGCTTTCAGTTGTTCACCATTGAGTGTGATGTTGGCTATGGATTTGTCATATATCACCTTTATTATGTTGGGGTACTTTACTTCTGTACTGATTTTATTGAGAATTTTTATTGTAAATTGATGCTGAGTCTTGTAAAATATTTTCTCTGCATCTATTGAGATGATCATGGGATTTTTATTTTTCATTTTGTTATTGTGATATATTACATAGATTGATTTGTGGGTGTTGAACCATCCCTGTGTCCTTGGAATAAATCACACTTGATTGTGGTGTATGATTCTTTTATTGTATCATTGTATTTGATTTGCTAATATCTGGTTGAGGATTTTAACAACTGTGTTCATCAGTGATATCAGCCTGTAATTTTCCTTTCTTGTATTGTCTTTGTTTGGCTTTGGTATCAGGATAATGTTGGTCTCATAAAATGAGTTACTAAGCAACCCATCCTCTTCAATTTTTTGGAACGGTTGAGAAAGATAGGTATTAAATCTTCTTTGAATGTTTGGTACAATTCACCAAAGAAGCTGTCTGGTCCTGGACTTTTGTTTTTTAGCAGGTTTTTGATTACTGTTTCAATCTCATTACTTGTCTATTCAAATTCTCTATTTTTTTATTCAGTTTTGCAATGCTCTATGATTATAAGAATTTATCCATTTCTTCTAGGTTATCCAATTTGTTGGTGTTGGTGTATATCTTTTCATAGTATTCCCTTATAATCTTTTGTATTTCTATGTTATCCATTGTAATTTCTCCTCTTTCATTTCTGATTTTATTTATTTGAGCCTTCCCTCTTTTTTTCTTAGTGAATCTAAGAGTTCATCAACTTTGCTTGTCTTTTCAAAGGACAAGCTATTAGTTTTATTGATCTTTTCTATTGTCTTTTTAGTTTCTATTTCATTTATTTCTGTTCTGATTTTTATTTTCTTCCTTCTACCTATTGACTTTGGACTTCATTTGTCCTTCATTTTTAGTTCTTTAGGTGAAGTGTTAGATTGTTTATTTGAGGGCCGGCCCTGTGGCTTAGCAGTTAAGTGCGCGCACTCCTCTGCTGGCGGCCTAGGTTCGGATCCCGGGTGCGCACTGACGCAGCGCTTCTCCGGCCATGCTGAGGCTGCGTCCCACATACAGCAACTAGAAGGCTGTGCAACTATGACATACAACTATCTACTGGGGCTTTGGGGGAAATAAATAAATAAATGAAAATTTAAAAAAAAAGATTGTTTATTTGAGATTTTTCTTGTTTCATGAGGTAGCCTTGTATTAGTATACTTCCATCTTAGTACCACTTTAGCTGTATCCCATAGATTTTGTATGTTGTGTTTTCATTTTCATCTGTCTCAAGGTATTTTTTCTATTTCTTCTTTGATTTCTTCATTGACCTAATAGTTGTTCATAGCATGTTCTTTAGTCTACACATATTTGTCACACTTCCACCTTTCTTCTTGTAGTTGATTTCTAGTTTATTACCATTGTGGTCGGAAAAGATGCTTAATATGATTTCAGTCATCCTAAATTTATTGAGACTTGTTTTGTTTCATTTACCAGGTTATAGTCTATTTTTGAGAATGTTCCATATGCACTGGAGAAGAATGTCTATTCAGCTACTTTGGGATTGAGTGTTCTATGTATATCTATTATATACCATCTGGTCTAGTATTTCATTTAAGACCAAAGTTTCCTTGTTGACTCACTGTCTGGATGATCTATTCATTGATGTAAGTGGGGTCTTAAAGTCCTCTACTATTATTGTGTTGCTGTTAGTTTCTCCTTTTAGGTCTGTTAATAGTTTCTTTATATACTTTGGTGCAAATATATTAATAAATGTCATGTCTTCTTTGTGAATTGTCCCCTTTATCATTATATAATGTCCGTCTTTGTCTCATTATCATTTTTGTTTGAAGTCTATTTTGTCTGATGTAAGTATGGCTACATCTGCTTTCTTTTGGTTGCCATTTTCTTGGAGTTTTACCTTCATCATTTCATTTTGATCCTGTGTTTGTCTTTAGATCTGACCTGGGTTTCCTGGAGGCAGCATATTTTTATGCCATATTTTATAATCCATCCAATTAATTTATGTCTTTTGATTGGTGAATTCAATCCATTTACACTTAGGGTGACTATTGATTTATGAGGGCTTAATGCTGCCATTATATCTTTTGTTTTCTGATTGTTCTATATTTCCATTATTCTTTTTCCTTGTGTTTCTGTCTGCCATTTCATTTTGGTGGTTTTCCCTGATGTGTTTCTCAGTTTCCTTTTTTTATGTTTTGTGACTTTGCTCTGAGTTTTTGTTTTGTGCTTACCATGAGGTTTGTATAAAAGATCTCATAGATGAGATAGTCCTTTTTCTGCTGATAGCATATTATCTCCATTTGCCTATGCAGGTTCCATCCTTTTCCTCTTCCTCTTCCTCTTCCCCTTTTTGTTGTCACAAATTATCCCTTTTCGTATTATGAGTTTGTTACCAAATTGAAGTGGTTAAAGTTATTTTCAGTGCTTTCTTTCCTTTTAGCTTTTATGTTATAATTAATTGTTTACTAACCTATTCTGGTATAAAGTTGCAATTTTCTGATTTTATCTGTCTTTTTATCCCCTTGCTTAAAGCTTTCTAAACCTTTGCATTTTTGTTTTAGGTGGGAGAGCTCTTTTCAGTATTTCTCATAAGGCAGGTTTAGTGGCAATGAACTCCCTCAGCTTTTGTTTATCTGGGAAATTCTTTATTTCTCCTTCACATTTGAAGATGACTTTACTGGATAGAGTATTCTTGGCTGACAGTTTTTATCTTTAAATATTTTGAATATATCATTCCACTCTTTCCTGGCCAGTAGAGTTTCTGTTGAGAAATCTACTGATAGCCTAATGGGGGTTGTTTATTAAGTTATTATATTCTTCTTTCTGGCTGCCTTTAAAATTCTTTCTTTGTCATCGACTTTTGACAGTTTTAATATAATATGCCTTGGAGCAGGTCTTTTTTCATTGAGATAATTAGGTGTTTTAGTAGATTTATGTACTTGTATATCCAGTTCCCCTCCCAGGTTTGGGAAGTTCTCAGCTATTACTTCTTTAAATAAGCTCTCTGCTCCCTTCTACCTCTCTTTTCCTTGTGGGATACCCGTTATCCTTATGTTGCTTTTCTTAATTGAGTCAGATATTTCTTGTAGAATATCTGCATTTTTTAAATCTTAGTTTTCTCTCCTTTTCCACTTGAATCATTGTTAGACTTCTATCTTTGATCTTACTAACTCTCTCTTCCATATGGTCTGCTCTATTTCCAAGGCTTTCTACTTTATTCTTCATCTCATTTATTGTGTTCTTCAGCTCCAGAGTTTCTGTTTTATTATTTTTTTCTTTTTTTAGAGTTTCAATCTCTTTGGTGAAGTACTTTCTTGTAACTCACTGAATTTCTTCATGACAGCTATTTTGAATTCTCTGTCAGTTATATCACAGTCTTGCATGTCTTCAAGTTTGGTTTCTGGATAATTGTCATTTTCTTTTTATGATACTGTGTTACTGTAGTTTTTCATGGTCCTTGATGAGTTGTTTCTCTAGTGGCACATTTGTGGTAGAAAACACCTTTATTATTTGGGTAAGGCTTTGGTTACTTTGATTATGAGCTGCTTCTGATTACATTTGAGAGCCTGTGCTTTCCACCCTCCACTGCCTCTGTCAAATGTGTTATCAGTTCCTCCAAGATTGCTGGTGCCTTGCTGCTTATGTTGTCACTGCAGTCACAGATGTCACCACTTGGGTCACCAGGCTGGTGAGCACCTCCGCTGCTTCTGGGTTCACCTGGGTCACGAGTTCCCCCACTCTGGCTGGGGAGGGGACAAGAGGGTGGGAGCTGGGTCACAACACATCCCCCATGTTGGTATTTTTTTAGTCTGCAGGCACTACTGCTACAGATGGGGAGGCTGAAATTATGGGCAATGCTGCAGCTGGGGGGCAACCAGGGTTGTGGGCTTTGCTGTTGCTGTTATCTGGCTGTCCATGGACTCTGCACAGGCTTTGGTTTGCTGCCATGCGTATAGCCTGTGGTGCTGCTCCTGGAGTTTTTGGAAGTGTTGCCATCACCACTGCTGGGGGTGTTGAGTTCTCAGGTGTCACCACCACTGCTGAGAGGGCCAGAGTTGTGGACACCACCATCACCACCACAGTGAGAGTGTTGCCTGGGTTGCAAATACTGTCAGGGTTCCTGAAGCCGGTGGTCTTGGGCACTGGCATGAGTCCTGGAACTTCAGTCACTAGGACTGCCATTGCTGCCAGGGGTCCAGGGTCTTATAAGTAGCCCCTGCTGCTAGAGGGGCCAGTGTCAGAGGTGCCACTCCCAAGGGAGTGGAAGGAGCTGGTTGTGGGCACTGCTGCAGTTCCTAAAGCCTCTGATCTCAGGCATCAGTGCAATTCCTGGAACTTTAGGTCAAGGGTACCATTGTTATGATGGGGGATATTGGGATCTTGGATGCAGCTCTCGAAGCTCAGAAGGATGGGGTTGATAGCACTGCCACCAGGGGAGGGGAAGGGGACTGGGTCACATATATCATTGTGATTCCCTGAACCTCCATTTGTTGGCCCCACAGAGGTTCCTGGCACCTCCAGGATTGTGGGCTGCCTGGGTTCCTGGGGTCTTTGTTCATGGGTGTTACCACAGTTCCTGGGTCCTCTGGTCACAGATGTGGTTGCGGTTCCCGAAGTCTCCAGTCTTGAGATCTGCCACCACTTTTCCCCTTGTTCCACCACCTCCAGGAGGTCCAGTCCACCTATTTTCAGATGTATAGATGCATGGATCTCTCAGGCATTCTGGGTGGCTGTGCAGAGAGTCCTTTATTGGTCTCTGGATATCCTACTGGTTGTAACGTAGAGGAGAGAAACAAAGGGAACAACTCACTCCACCATGATGCTGATGTCACTTCATTCATGTATTTAACAAACGATTGTTGAGCACCAATTATGTTAGGTGCTAGAAATAGATTGATGCATAAGACATAGTCTGAAATTACAATCTAACAAATGCTTTATCCCATTATCCTCATTGGAGGATAGCTGGGGCTAGCCCAGATTGTTTGAGCTATGCAGAGCCAAGGCAGAAGTAGGAAGCACATCTCATTTCAAATCTGTTATGTGTAGCCAGTGAGTGAATGCAAATGGAGACCAAGGGTTAGTGCAGTTTCAGAGCCAGAAAGGCCTGTCTAAATGGGCTATCAAAACAAAGAGGCCCAAAGGCAAATAATTGGAAGTAAGACATGAAGCCAAGGGATAGGAGAGCTAAGTAGGAAATTTGCAGTAAGCAAGAGCCAATTGAAATAGGTGAGCAGGAGAGCAGTCTGGGCAAACCCCAGTGAGAGGAAGTTAATACCCTTGGCTAGGTATTATCATGTTCTAGACAGGATGTTGGTGGACAAGCTCAGTTCAATCAAGAACCTGGAACAGAACAAACAGAATACACCATTTGACTGAAATTAAATAATTGAACTATGGACTAGTTCATTGGAACATGGAAGTTACATCTGAAATATAATTCCTTGTTTAAATTCAGTGATTTAAAGTTAAACATGCACAGCAGAAAGTCTTTTTTTAACTTAGCTAATGTTATTATGTATGAAAGTAAATATCCTCATATTCATCTAGTATCTGAAACTTTCCCAAGATCCTTTAATTGTATTTTATCATGTACTCACAATAGCCCTGAGAGAATGAAATTCTCACATTATGTTTAATAAAATTGAGAGGTGAAGCAAAATTCAGAGAGGTCATATATCTGATAAGAAAACTTGGAGAAGGCCAAGTGTAAACCTCTAAAACTCCATTTGCCACAATTGTAAACTAAAAACCAATATCACTTCCCATGGCAGATGATTGTTTTAACTATATTACCTTGGATGAAGTGTGGTGAGGCCAAATGCAGATCAAAATAGAGAAACAAGAAAAAGTTTTAGTTTGGTATACTCAGTTCCTGGAGAGAACAAGACATCATGTAGGGCCACTCACAGGAAGCACCTGATTGGTCAGGAGGCAGAGGGAGAAAGGTAAACTGCAGGCAAGTACCTTTATTGTGGTTTCTGTAGGAAGAACTATGAGAGGTAGAGCAAGCAGCTTTAGCATTAGCTAGTTTGAATAATTCCAGCAGGCTCTAAATTGAGATGTCCCTGGTTGTTTGGCACTAGGCCCCGGGGTGATTAGGGCAGGTGTATTGTGGCCCAAAGTTTGAAAGCAAAATAAAGAACATGGTTGGGAGTGTGGACTTAATTGGCTATTCAAGAAGACTAACTGACTAGCCCCTAGACTAGGACTTCAGACTGGAGCCAAGACAGAATTTATAAAAACTATATTATAATGACTTAAGACATTCAATGTTCATGGTCCAACGTATCCTGGAAGGGAACAGCAATGCATTCTCACAGAATGGATACCTATTCTGAGTATAGGTTTGCATATCCTGCTGACAGAACTTCAACTAGTATCACTGTGTGGAGGGCTGATGAAATGTTTAATCTGTAGGCATATAATGGAATGCCACACAACATAGCATTCTACTAGGGGACCTCCTGCACAGTGAAGGAGGTAAGGGAAATGGACCTATGACCATGGAATCTACCAGTTGTATTATATACCAAACCATACAGAAGGATCTGGCCTAATAGAGTACTGGAATATCTTACTGAAGGAGCAGTTGAAGTGTCAGGTCAGAGGAAATACTCTGAAAAGATGGGGTGGCATCCTGCATGATTCAGTATGAGTGTTCATTTAATCAGAAATCTCTATATGGTGCTGTGTCTCCAATAGGACCTAGAAGTAGAAATGAGATTGACTCCACTTATTATCATTCTCAATGACCCAGTGGAGAATTTCATGCTTTCCCATTCCTACAAACATAAAGTCTATAAGGTTGAGGACTCTGGTCACCAAAAGGGGGCACACTCTTGCCACAGGACAGCAAAAGTC
This sequence comes from Diceros bicornis minor, assembly GCF_020826845.1. Taxonomy (NCBI): domain Eukaryota; kingdom Metazoa; phylum Chordata; class Mammalia; order Perissodactyla; family Rhinocerotidae; genus Diceros; species Diceros bicornis. The sequence continues at coordinate 75,441,742 of NC_080781.1, read as the reverse complement.
CCACTGAACTACAAACCACAGCTTCTGCCATGGCATGTTAGACTCCTCATGTCCTGAGACCAGCAGAAAAGAAAAGGAGTTGCTGTTTTGGTTGAGCTATTTGACTCTAATCAGCAAGAAGCGGTAGGGTTGCTTTTACACAAAGGGGACAGAAAATTCTGAAATTCTGTATTTTTTACCGCTTAATCCGGCAACCTTAGTCTCAACGTGGATAAAACGGTGAATACATGTAGAACCCAGGTGATCTACCTGGGAACCACTTGGAATTCTCTCATTCAGTTGTAATTGTGAATGGACATGTGCAATAACACACACCTGAGAAGGACATAATTGCCAAGTATTCAGACCTCTAAAAAACTAAGGTTTTAGTGACACCACCATATAAACCATCAAAACCTGAAGAAGTAATAGCTGAAGGAGAAGGAAAATTAGAATAGAGAGTAGAGAAAGAGAAGGAGGAATACAATTTGTGACCCTTACGCTAACTGCAGTGACAATGGTTATAGTTTATTTCACTGGCCTTGTTCCTTTAAGTTTTCCTCCTGGAAGTGAGTCCAATGCTGTGGTAGTATCCTATTGCTACTGTAACAAATTACCACACTTAAAATAACACAAATTTATTATCTAATACTTCTGGAGGTCAGTAGTCTAAAATCAGTCTCAGTAGGCTAAAGTAAAGATGTCAGCAGGATTGTTCCTTTTAGAGGATCTAGGGTATAATCTGTTTCCTTGTCTTTTCCAGCTTCTAGAGGCTGCCTGAATTACCTGGGTCATGGCCCCATACTTCATCTTCAAAGTCAGCAGTGTAGCAACTTCAAGTCTCTCTCTGACAGCTACCTCTGTTTCTTTTGTCACATCTTTTCTATCTCTTCTCTTCTACCATCACATTGTCTATTCTCCCTCTGCTTCCATCTCTGAGTCTGACTCTCCTACCTCCCTCTCATATGGACCCCTATGGTTACAATGGACCCATCTGGATACTCCAGAATAATCTCCCTAGCTCAAGATCCTTAACTTAATCACATATACAAAGTCCTTTTTTGCTATGAAAAGTTATAAATTCAAGGTTTTGTGGATTAGGATGTAGATATCATTGGGGGGATATTATTCTGTCTACCACAGTCCATCCTCTGGCCACCAAAGATTTATATCCATCCATCATACAGAATACATTCACCTCATTCAAAGATCTCCCACAGTTTCAACACATTACACGTGGGAACTAGGGAAAAGCTGCTCCTAAAACCTGTATGGGAAAGTAGACCTGTGTGGTGTATGGGGTGGATTGCGAAGGTCATGAAAATGTGCCATTCAAATATCTTTCTACGGAGAGCATAGGAAGACTGACTTCCTCACCTGTAGATTCACCATTTTATCCACGTTGAGACTAAAGTTGCTGGATTAAGCAGTAAAAAATACAGAATTTCAAATTAAATCTGAATTTCAATAAAACAACAAATACTATTTAGTCTGTAATATTTGAGATATTTGGGACATACTTATACTAAAAATCATTTATTATTTACCTGAAATTCAAATATAATTGAGTGTTTTACGTTTTATCTGGTAGCCCTAATCAAAGCCAGGCTCTATGTTTCCTCAAGCATCCCTTCTTCCCTTGCCCCATCCCCACCTTAACCTAGACAGAAAATTTTTCTATATCAACACACACACACACACACACACACACACACACACACACACATCTTCCAAAGGAGGAGAATATATTTCAGTAGAAACTGATGTTTTCAGATTCAAATCTAAAGTTTTTACTGTTCTCCTGTTGACTGGGCAAGCCTCTGAGTGCGGGACTCAAGAAAGATGTAGACTTGTAATCAAACCTAGCTTTTTTCCTGGTGAGAGGATTTACTCTTTTAATATGATTCAACTTCAAACGACTGCAAATGCAGAAGATGACAGCAGGTGAATATGAGAGAGTGGTAGCTGAACAAAGGTCATATTTTCCAATGAGATTTCTACACCTTTACCAGTATTTCAGAAACCAGGAGGGATATGCTCTCTTCATTTCAGCTACTTTTAAGTTGGCATTAAAAGATAATCCAGAAATGAAAATAAAATTGACTGACCTTAAAGTTCCACTATTTGCCTTTAACTAGCCTTTTGTGGTGCTCTTTCTCTGTCTTCATGACATGAAATACCTTTCACATTCTTGTTTCTTCTTGTTTCTTTCTGTGAAATACATCCTGCTATGGCCCTCCTCTCTCTAGATACAGAATAATTCTTAAACTTTTCCTTTTCTACTCCCCACTCTCTGGCTTCCATTTCTATGTCTTTCTGTGCTGGACTTCATAGACAAAAAGAAAGGGACTGGGCCTCTCTTCCTTCATTTTTATTGTAACAAGATATAAAGTATTTCAAATAAAACTCCTACTAGTGCCTTCCACCACCAGTAAAGGAATGAAAGGGGGATCTTCTATTCCAGCTACAGCCTAGGATACATGATTCTTCCCCCTCTTCCTCTCTAGAAAGTCTACATTCTCACACACTGCCAGCTGTCTGAAATGCAGGATATCCCTACTGCAGTGTGGGTGAACTCTAAGTGAAAAGTACATAATAATTATTCTCAATTAAATATCCCAGCTTATTTTTTGAGCCCTACTTGGTATATATTCATAAATTTCTCAGCTGTATTACCCACTGCTTATTTTTCAATCCATAGGTCTTGAGAAAACTAGACGAGGATAGTTTAAGAGAGTAGTCAAAGTTTGGACGATTTTAGGATCAGAGATATACTTTGGCCCACAAAGGGTTATAAAATTTTATTTATCAACGAGGGGTTACTAACCTAGTAGAGAGTAAGCTTGAATCTTCCAAGGAGAGACACTTGGGAAAATTTGACTGAGAATGAAGCATAGACAACAACATAGGGGAGACAGAAGAGAAGAAAGAAAGAGAGAGCGAGCAAGTATCAGCAGAAGTCTCATTTTTTGATAGACAGTCTGAGTAGAGTTTTCCACCATTTGCAAATGTTGGATACTTGAATAATACACAATTTAAGAATTTTCCTTCAGAATTCAGTCATAACCCCCTACTTTGCTGAGTCAGGAATTTGGCCCTTTTCATTGTTTATCCTTTAATTATTTTCCTATAATACATACCTCCAAGTTTCACTTTTTATCACCTTTATTCCCTCTCTAATAAGCTACCCCCTCAAATGATTTCAGAGCACTTCTGACAAAGAAATCTGTGTCTCTCTGGCTACTCAGCGATTACTCTCTTGGTGTTGAAATCCCCAATATTCTTTCTAATGTCTTGTACTGATTAATAGGTTCTTTTCTGTATGGATCTTATTTTGCAGAACTTTGCCTAGTACCTTGATCTCAGTGAAGGTACATAATAATGCTGGGGGTGGGGCTCAACTCCAATACATTAAATGTGACAAGTAGAGGTATAAAAATAGAGACTAGAGTTTAGCACCCTATTGCCTAAACATGCCTATAGTGTTTCCACCACGTTTCTCCTTGCTTGATATAGTCTGCTTAATTTTTCACTTTCCTGTTTACCATGTCATCTTATTTCCTTTTATGTTTATAGCTGGCCAGCCTGCCTCACATGTTCCCAATCCCTCATAGCTCATTGTTTATTTGTTTTCTATCTTGAATTTCCAAAGTGTCACTTTTCTTGGTCTCTCTATTCTTGACAGTTCCACCATCTCTGCAAGCTGGAAGATTATCATCTCTCCTTTACTCAAGCCTGTTGATTCTTAGTCCTGACTTGCAAAGCTTCCTGCGATGCACATTACCAAAAACCAGTGGCTTAGTATTTCACTAATGACCTGGCTTCCATATTCCTATAAAATGCTTCTAGGTAGTTTTAAGTTTTAATTTTGCCTTAAAAGCAACAATGGTTACAACATAGTTTGATGAAGATTTAATAACATTTCGGATCAGTTTTTCTTTTTATTTTTTCCCCAGTAGCACCAAGTAAATGATTCAGCTGAATTTTTCACTTATGTTTTGTTATTTCGCTATTGTACATAGTCTGTGGGCAATCACAAATTAGCACATATTCCTTATTGTGACATCAAAATGCTCAATCTAATAAGTTTGTTTTGCCGTGATCATGTGATCACTATCTTCATTAGGGTCTGATAATATATTAGTTGCTAATTGGAAGCTGCTAGGTGTTTGGGAATCCTGTAAAAGTGATAAATTGTACATGTATTTACTCTTTTGTTCTGAAAGATGATGTTTTTAAACCTGCTTTGTTCATTTATCTGTTCTCCTGTGATCTTATGCACATTAAACATGAGGACAGAGGTGCTAATGTGGCAAAATAACCCCAATCTCTTAAGTAGATTATTAATGATAAACACTGGACAAAGTCTTAGTATACTTGAAGAGAGGACTGAGACAGGTTTGAGTTAGGGACATATTTTACCCAGCCACTGCTCTTGGCATGGAAAGTTGTTTGGGCCATTAGGCAGGACCTGGATAGACATGTAACTATGTGTGTGGCCCCAGCAAAGGGCACACATGACAGAGTTATTTCTAGTTAGGCTCACTTTTCAATACACATGTACCCTAAAAGCAGATTCTTTACCTTCCCAGACTGAGTTGTTTAGGAATTACATTTATCTGCAGTAACAAATACCTGGAAAAACATTGGCTTAAGTAATTTGTAGGTATTTATTTTTCTTTCACAAAAAAATGCATCCTAGAGGTAGGTGATCTAGGTTTGAATGGTTCCATGATTTCATCAACTCCTTTTATTTTGCTTTTTGCTCATTCTTAACATGTATTTAACTTCTAGTTTCAAGTTTACATCATGGCCACTAGATGGTTGCTATTGTTCTAAGTAACATAGTCACATTCCAAGTAGCAGGAAAGATTAGGGCAAGAGTATAAACATTCTTAGCTGAATCAGACATTCATTCATTTTAAGGAACTTTCCCAGAATGCCCGCTTACAGCTCATTGTCACCCCTATCTGCAAGAAGGCTGAAAAATGTGCCTTTTCTACAGTATTCCCTCCCCCCAAATTAAATTTCTGTTATTAATGGAGAAGATGAGAGTGGATATTTGTAGGTAATTATCAGTCTTTTCCATAAGGACAGTGTTGGGTTCTATAGTCACACAATGGCTTTGGGAAAGGTCTATAGCTTGCCTTTTCTCCTTCCTTGAATAGTAGAGCTATTTGCTATTATTTTAATTTACCCTATGCTCTTTAAATGCTCTTCAATTTTAAAGCTTTTTAATCTATTTGAATTGCTAACTAAACGTTGATATCTGAATGCCAAGCCTAGCTATAAAGGCAGTTATGCTACAACCATCAAATATTTGGATATATGCTGAATTTATTGTCAAAAATGATACTGTTTTACAAAACTAGCTCTATGTTCATGTTAATAGACAAGAAAAGGGAGGAACAGAGTAGTTAAATAAGGTCTCACAGCTTAAACTTGTAGGCCAAGACTGGTTATTCATAGCCCAATCAATTATATCTGATCTCTCTCTCTCTTGTGTTTTCCACCTTGAATCTAACATAAATGTCTCCTAATATTTTATCTTATATAAAGAGATAAAAATAAACACATTACTTGTGGACATTTCCTATTACTTTGTAAATTGAAGGTGGTTTTGAAAGACATTCAGAAGACATGGATTCAAGATCCAGATTCAACATTTAAGAGCTATTGATAAGAACTTGGACAAGTAATAGATTGTCCCCTAAGCTTCATTCTCTAATCTGTGCAATGACAATAATAGTCCTTTCCTTGTCTACCTCATAGAATGATGGTAAGGATGGTTTAAAATCTCACAAATTTATAATTTCCCTCTATTTTCACCACATCACTTTAGTTTATAACACCAACATCTCTCAGTTAGACTACTATAATAGCATCTTGCTAGTCTTCCATTTTTCACCATATCTCCCATTCAAGTTAAATTTCTGCACTAAATCCAGAGTGATATTTTCAAATTAAAAATCTGATATGCTACTTCCTTGCCTAAATCTTTTCAATGGCCCACCATTGCTCTTAGTGTAAAGACAAAACACTCTATGAGGTTCTTATCTTATAGCAAGCCCCTCCTGACTACAGGATCTTTGTATATACTAGTCCATTTTCTCCTTCCCTCACATTTCCCCCACTCCAGATAGTCATGTGCCTCAACTCTTAGACAACAGTTTACAAGTCAATTGTTCAGAGAATCCTTCTCTGATGCTCCATAAACAAAAGTTAATTTGGAATTCCATTACATACTATTACAATACTCTTTTTCTTTAATAGCACTTATCACAGTTTATAGTTATATATTTACTTCTATGATTATTTAATTAATGTTTATGTAGCCCATTAGACTGTTAGATTTATGAAAACCTGTTTTGTCCACTATTGTATCTTTCAACATCTTGCACAGTGCCTGTAATATAGTAGGAGGGTCAATAAATATTTGTTGAATAAAAAATCAAATGATATAATGAATATGAAAACACTTTTAAATTGTGAAATGTTGTATATAATTCAAGTATGACTATTATTTTTATCATCATCACCATTATTATTATTGCATGATCTGTAGGAGCATCTTTCTTCACACCTAGCATAGTGTTAGTCATATAGTATATATTTAATAAATGTTTGTTCAAGAAGTGAATTAACAGAGAAAAGCAGCTAATTAATAACAGAATAAATTAATACCAAATTATAAGTAGACAGAAATGGCACAGCAATTTGCAGAGGGAGAGACATAGCATGGATATCATTTCAGCCAGATGCCAGAGAAGTTTTAACTGCCAAAAGTCTGGGGATCCTTGGTCTATAGAAAGTCAGAAAGACAGTGAGGATAACAGGACACTAAGGTCTAGGCACACAAGAAAAGTAGAATATTAAGACCAGGGAATTGTGGATCTCATCCTCCACACTGTTGCTTTTACCGTAAGAATGGTGCTATATTGTGTATTTATGCCCAAGATTGAATTTGTTCAATAGCTTTGCTAGGATGCTAGCCAGCCACATAATGAAGCTCAAGGAACTGAAATCTAGGCAAGGTAAGCTTTGATGGTGAAAAGAACAGAATGGTCCAGAGCAGTAGTATATGTGTATAGAGATTTGGTTTGTTTAGAACTGTACACCAGGCGGCCCTGGTGATAAAGAAACAGTATGGTGCCATTTCATTACTTGTGGTAGTAAGAAAGCACGTAAAGGCAGAAGAAGACATAACAAGGGTAATGGGTAGGAGGGGAATGAAAAAGTCCAGGACAAACCTATTTTACAGTTTTGCCAAGGCTTCTGTTCACATCTTCCCACTGGATAAAACCACTACACAGGAATGTAGACTAACAAGGAAATCAAAACACATTAGAACTCTATTTCTGGTCAAGTGTCTCTTCTTATAGTCTAGAAACGATTTGTGCTATCCTTGGGGCATGAAGATGTGGTTAGAAACAATCTTCTGTGAACTACCTCTCCAAATCAAATCTAAAATTGTGCTGTTGAACCAGTACAAAACATTTGAGACTTATAGAACCCATGGAACTGGTGCCATATCACATAGCAGTTAGAAGAGGGCATTATTTTTTCAACTCATCACTCACTTTAATGTAAAACTAACTCATCCATTTTATGTCATTTTATTCAGTGATTATTATTATCACTGTTGTTATTATTATATTATCATCATAATAACTGGGAATCCTCAAAGCTGGCTAGTGGGAATAAAAACTGTACAGTAGGTATATTATTCAATGGAAATATTTTTAGTAAGAAGATAAAAAGAAATCGGCTAGAGTTGTTTCATAATTTTACTTTGAAATCTCCCTCTTTCACATGTGTTAGTGATTCATCACCCCTCTACAACAAATGAACTTCATGTGGAAGAATCTACTAATCTCAAACTCCTGGCCATGCTGATAATGGTAATAAAACTGTGAGGTAATAAAACTGAAAATATACTAAAGGTTCAATCATGTGGATGCCATACTATAAATTATGGTCGTAAAATCCACATTTACGTTTGAAATTTATAAGAAGTGAATAAGCAATAGAATTACCAAATCTTTCTGAAAAGTTCCAAAACATCTATAATTGTATCTTCCTAGTAAACTCAATTTATGTAATCTAAACAATAATCTTGAAAGGTAGTTGTGAACAATTGCACTAACTATAAAGGACATAATAAAATTTTATAGTATAAAATAAAAGAAAATTGAAATTTATGTAAGTCAAATTACTTGGCTATACCATCTGCCAGAACATTAAAAGCAAAGCTAGCTGAAATGCAACAAGAAATTTTATATGTTTTTATTCAAAAAAAATATTTTAGAGCACCTACTATGTGCCAGAAACTATTCTAGGCATTTGAAAAACAATGATGAGGAATATAACCACTGTTCCTTCATTCACCTTGTGGTAGAGGTGTGTGTGTGGGTGGGAGGGGGAGGCGTTGGAGACAAGTAAGCCAGAAAATGTAACACAATGATGTTTAAAGTATAAATTGCTGTGATATTATTAACCCTATTTTACAAGTGAAGAACTGTTTAAAAGGTGAAAAAGTTGAAAATGATGAAGTGATTTACTCACAGTGACAGAGGCAGAACTCAAGTCTTTTGTGTAACAAATACTCTGTTGCTGTGGGCATTGTTGTATATTGGTGGCTATTCTGTGTTTTGATGCTTGTGGCAGTGCTTAGCTTGCTTTTCTGGTTGCCTTAGGAGGAAGGAAAATGTTTGGTGAAGGAAACAGAAGATTCCTCTTTGCTTCTGTGTTTGGCAGAAACTATGTGATAATATCAATGTCTTTACCGTGAAAGAAGAAGCAACTTGAACTAGAATTTTAGAATGTACAATATTTTTTAAATTAAAAAATGAAAGCTAGGAGTGTATAGGCATTAGCTCACCCAAGGTGTTTTCAATAAAAGAACTATGGTAGACTATAAGATTATGTGGCTTACCCTTGGGTAATACATTTGTGAAAGTGCTTTAGAAATAATAGATTTTTTGCAGATTGTGTTACTGTTTCTTGGACAGAAAAGGATTTTTCTTCTCTAAAATTGCTAGACTAACTATCCTTGTCTCATTTTATCATAAAATATTGTGATTCATTCACAGTTATCACTTAACAGAAGCCTACAGTTGGTTTTGGAATGAGCCTGCTGCATCTTCTTTCCAATTTCCCTTGCCTTCCATACTTCCTTTTCTCTACTTAGCACCCAAGTGATGGGAGTAAGTTATCTCTGGGGAATAGTTTATATACATGAGCCATAAAAAGCATAATCCTGACTTCAGTTAGGCTGTTTTTACGTGTATATATTTTCATAAATCAGAAATAACAAATTCTCCGCAATATCTGTTCTCAATTTCTAGGGAAGCATAACCAATGCAGAGCAAATTCTTGACAGGATACATGGATCCTAGCTGAGATAACAGGTCTCTCTCAAACATGGGTACTGCATTAAAATTGTGGACTCAAAAACATGTGTTTCTTGTTTGGGGTTGCAGTAAACAGAAGGGATGCAATTACAAGATGCCAGGAGCAAATTCTGAGTAAAATACTTTCAAAAGTCATTTAAAAAGTAACTCAAAAATGGGAAAACATTTGTGTAGACATTTCTCAAAAAATATATAAAAATAACCTATAAGCACACAAAATGATATGCAACATCATTATTTACCAGAAAAATACAAATCAAAACCATGACATACCACTTGAAAACCACTGGTATGGCCATAATAAAAAACATGGAGAATAACAAATGTTGGTAAGAATTTGGAGGAATTTAAACCCTCATAATTGCTGATGGGAATGTAAAATGATATAGCCACTTTGGAAGACAGTATGATAATTCCTCAAAAAATTAAACATAGCATTACTATAAGACCCAGCAATTTCACTTCTAAATATATATTCAAGATCAATAAAAAAAAATGTCTACACAAAAACTTAACATACAATCGTTCATAAAAGCAGCATTATTTATAATAGCCAAATGGTGGTAACAACTCAGATGTCCATCAATTGATGAACTGATGAGTAAATGAGGGTATTCAAGTACCAGCAACAAAATATACCTTTTGCAATGTTAATATTGATGCTGCTATTAGATTTACTTTTCAGAAAAAGAAAATGAGACATGGAGTTCCTTACCAAAGGTTCCTTTGTATAGGCGTTCTTAATTAAATGCAATGAATACAACCTGAAAAACTTGGAAAATAAACCTTCTGAAAATTAACCTTCAGAAACTGCCTTCTCTGTTACTTTGTGTAGTAGTTTCCTATTGTTGCTATGACAAATTACCATAAATTTAGTGGCTTAAAACAACAAAAATTTATTATCTTACAATTTTGGAGATCAAACACACAAAATGGGTCTCACTGTGCTAATAACAAAAGTCAGCATGGCGGGTTCTTCCTGGAGGCTTTAGGGGAGAATCCATTTCATTTCCTTTTCCAGTTTCTAGAGGTTGCCCATATTCCTTGGTTTGTGGCCCCCTCCTTCTCTTCAAAGCTATCAATGGCCAGTAGAGTCTTTTTCACATCACATCATTCTGACAGACTTTTTCCTCTCTCTTCCACTTTTAAGGACCCTTGTGATTATAGTAGGCTCACTTGGATAATCCAGGATAATCTCTGTATATTAAGGTCAAATAAATAGTAACCTTAATTCCATCTGCAACCTTCATTTCCCTTTGCCATGTAACTTTACGTATTCAAAGGTCCTGATGATTAGGACATGGACATCTTTGGAGGATCATTATTCTGCCTATCACACTATGTTCACCAGTCATCCTTTGGACATGTTTATTTTCTTTTAGGCCAAGTCAAATTCTGTTCTGGAAGTAGGTAGGTGTATTTATAAATATATTCATTAAATTTAGTCATTGTTCATTAAATCTTCATTGATTTATTGAAGAACTACTGAGTACCTAGTATGTGTCAGACATAACAAATATAACATTCTGCCTGCTCTTGAGAAGCTCTTATCTCTACAGTTGATATATTTTCAGGGGCAGATACTCTTGAATGTTTAGTTTTTTGCTTCTCTGCTCCCTATACCAGCTGCTTTGTGTAGTTAATGATCTGTAAGCAGATATGTAAATGTATTTAGGGAACTTCATAATTAAAGGAGCCCTGCAGTGAATCTTCATGCAAAGCAAATAATTCTTTCATAATGCAAACAACAAATCACCCCCTGATATATCCCTCTTGTAGCTGCATCTTTTTACATACATAAAGCTCTTCGCTTCAAGAATGCCTGTCAAATTCTACCCTTTGTCTCAGCCAGATAAGCCACAAATTGCCTAGGCCCACAGCATCACTTACCTCCTGGCATAGGAAGCAAACAAAATCTTTTTTGCTGTCCCTCCTTCTTCCCCCTTAAGAAAATTGTACACACTCTACCTTTCACTGTGTCCTTCTGTTCACATTAGGCAATTTCTTTCATAGTGTCTTCTTTAATACAATTATCATTCTATTTTCTTGCCAAATATTTACCCCTTTATTACATAAAAAGTTCTCTCTTGCTTGAAACCCAAATTTCATCCCATTTTTAAATCAAACAAAAGAACCAAATTCCCTAGTCATGATTTATAGGCTTATACATTGATGTTTATCACATATTCTTAAGGAGTATTTGAGAGCGAAATCTACCATCATAAATAACCAGTATCATCAACCACCAAAGTGCCTGAAAGTGCTCAGAAGTTCTCATCTGAATCTTCCCAAAAGAATTTCACTCCATCCTTATCTTTGTTACACCCAGAAGTTAGTACCTCTATATTAAGGATCATAGATCACCGCGCACTAAGACCATGATGATGAAGGGCACAAAGCAGCCCTGATGTATATAGATTCTTCATACACAGTTGTGGCAAGACTTTGCTCTTTGGCATCCTACCTCAGGTTCTTTTTTAGTAGGAGATCACTATTCTATGAGAAAAGGGTCTCACAGTCTTTGGCCCTTATTAGTTGTTTAAGCTTGGAAAACTTATATAACCTTTCTGAGCCCTAGTTTCATCATCTACCAAGTAAAGATTGCCTTGTCCTTTGCTCATATTATTAGCTCCTTTTATTTTCTCCTCTACAGATCATAACTGTTGGACAAAGTAGGATCTTCTATGAATAAAGAGCAACACAATCAGACCTTCAAACCTTCAAACTCAAAGTTTACCACCCAGGAGCAGAATCAGCAGAGAAATTCCCAACTCATTATCATAATTATCATCATCATCTTCATTATCACCATCACACCACCACCATCTCACTTTTACCATAATCTTAGACTATCCTCTTTCTAAAGTGCCTCAATTAGGCTCGAGCATTAAAACATTTTTAAAACCAACACATGTGCATATACCCAAGGATCGCAAACACATAAAACCACATTAAGCTAGAGATATATATTAATAAGTGGGGCAGTGTTTTTCCTTTTAAAAAAATTAAATGCATTTAGATGGGGAAAGTACTATCCTTTCATTCCCGGGTCCCATTACTTTCACTCATACATTCAGCCTCTTCACATATTTATGTCACCTTGCTGGCCACAGAAGGTATTTTAATTAGCAACCTAACCAACTGCCTTTCTTTTACTCTTAACTCACTCATCCTGAATTTATATACTTACAAACTCAGCCCAGAATTGTGTACACTTTGATATACAATCAATCCTGAAACCTCAGTCATGACTATTACCGTCTCCTGACCAATATTATTTTTCCCCTCTGAATTTGGTTCCAGCTTTTTTCTACATTGCTCAGCAACAATCTAGTACCCACTCTACTTTCTTCTAGGCCTTCCCAATACCTTGGCTGGGGCTGTTAGTGTTCACCATAGGACAGTCACGGTGTAATGTGCCTTTCCCAAGTTACAACATTTGAGACAAGTAAAACAGTATTTCATGTATCTTGTGGTTGTTCTTATTACCATTTTGGTTCTGTTTAAATGTTAATGTTCTAGTAGAATTATTGGCTTCTCTTTTTTCATTGCAAATATGCAATATTTTAGTTTCTGTAGGCTGTCTTGAGACTATAATTACTCTTTTATCTGCTCTTAAATTCAAGACTATTAACACAAAAAAAACATATTTTGTATATAACTATAAATTGGCAATAAACCTGTATTGATTTTATTAAAATTTAGTAAATATGAAAATGGATAAAACAACCATATTCCTCAGTTATAACCAAACTTTTGAGCAAGCTATGTGGCATGATTTGAAGGATCATTTAGTAAAAACTCCTCTTACCCAGACTACCAACTCTTGTGTCAGCATTTTATCACTGTACCTTCATTCCTTTGGGCTTTGAATGCTTATTTTTCCATTAAAGAGGTCACTGTACAAATGTTAATAAAGTGGAAGATGTTAAGTCTTAGCAGGTAATAAATTTAGCTGATATGTAGGCAGAATTCTAAGAATTACCCTCTGTGACTCTCTTGTATGTGCTCTCCCCTTTGAGTGTGGGTAGAATCTGTGAATACGATGTAATATCACTCTTGTGATTATGTCACATTATATGGTAATGGGAGTCTATCTGGGTGGTTCTAATCTAATCATATGAGCCCTTTAAAGGCAGAGACTTTTCTCCAGCAGGTCACAGAAGTGATAGTCAGAGATTTGAAGCAGGATGAGGATTCGATGCATTATTTCTGGCTTTGAAGATGGAGTAGGCCATGTGAGAAGAAAACCAGATGGCTTTAAAGAGCTAAGAGTAGCCCCTTACTAACAACCAGCAAGGAAATGGGGATCTCAGACCTATAACCACAAGAAACCAAATTCGGCCAACAATGTGAATGTGCTTGGAAGCAGGTTCTTCCCAGAGCCATCAGATGAGAGTTAAGCCTAAGCAAAACCTTGATTTTGGCCTTGTGAGACCCCGAGTAGAGAATATACCTGAACCTTCCAGGACTTCTGACCTACAAAACTCTGAGCTAGTAACTGGGGGTGTTTAAGCTGCTAAATTTGTGATAATTTGTTATTCAGCAATAGAAAACTAATGCAAGTGACAACTTTAATATCTAACATCTTTATTGATAACTACTCACCAGGAGAGAGTAAGATGGAGGTAGGTGAAACAGAGGGTAGGTAGTCATGTATCAGAGACAAACATAATCTCTTTCACAGTTTTGCTGATGTCCAATCCTAAGTATTGCTATATCAGTTACCTTAAATTACATCAGTTTCCAGTTTTTAATTTGGCCTAGTCAATGTTTTCATGTTTGAGTTTCAAGTCACCGGGCATTTCTAATAATCACATGAAATGACATCAAAAAAATTTTTACTTAAGCAGATCCCCCCTTACCAAGAATAGAGAGCCATTCTCAGTTGAAGTTACTATTCTCCCCTTCCCCATTTTTGGCAAGTTAGACATCATTCATATGTGCACAGAGATTAGTAGTAATATCTGCATGTCAACATTCAATTAGTACAATTTTAATAATTATTTTTCCAATTATTTCAGCTAGAATGTTCCAAGATTGAGCAAAGGAAGTCACTCAAACTTGGCCAAATGTATCTTATTTTGTGATTTCATCCTCAGTCTTTCCAAGTGTGCAGTCATGTTACAATATTTACAGCACATGTTATTTTAAAGATCCATTTCTTTCTTCCTGAAAGAAAGAAATCCATTCTTATATGACACTTTATGTCTGTGACCCAATATATTGTGAGATCTTTTGTCACTGCACATTTCTAGTTGCTCATTGAGATCAGCGACAGCAGGCTATTCAGCCTGTCTAGAATATAATCTCAAATCGCTGCGAGCAAGGGCTTTCAACAACTGCATTTCCTGATTATGGAATTGACTTTCAACTTCTGTTTGTAGAGTCTCTTCTGTCTTGGCATTTAAAACTGAATGTATAACATATCTGTTTGCTGCAGCAGTCAAATACTCTTTTTTTTTAATGGTCTTTTCTTTCTACTCCAAAACCTTGAGGCTTTTTTCTCGATGACAATTCAGTATGCATATATTGCTGCTTGTTTTTTTTTCTTTTTCTTTTTTAATAACTTGGAGAAAAGCTACCACCTCAACAAGAATTCCTGCCAGTCAGAGACTGGCCATTTTTTGAATTTATGATTGAAGTGTTTCACTTGCTAAGATTAGAAAGATGTACCTGAGATGCACATGAGTCTGCTGCCCACCCCCCACCTCCACTCTCCAGTTGCCATCCTGAAGCCTTATGGGAATGAGATGTTCTGCTCCTAAGGTCATCTTGTCAAGGAACATTTCACTGGATAAATAAATAAACTGCAGTGTGTGCTTTCACTGTGCACTGTTGACTTCTGCAGACATGATTTAAAGGATATTATTATGAATATCATAGAGGGCTACTGTGAATGATGGAGAAACCATAGGTCAATCACATCTTAATAAATAGAGCATACCTTTCCCAAGGCTAGAAATAGTGGAAATTGGAATTGTAATTTCACTATTAAATTATAGAGCCTAGAAAACACCATGATGCCTGGCAGGCTGCTCTCAAGAAGCTTTGTCAAGATTTTCTAGATAACACTTGACATCTTACCCAAATCACAGAATCTTTAATTAAAAAATGTTGTTGAAAACATAGTCTTTTATGTTATTCAATGACCTTTATCTAATGATTTACACAATAATTAATTTCACAATTCAGTTCTAGAGAAAAGTTTCCCTCTCCCAGCAAGCCGTCCCATTTTCTTCTATCAGGCTACCCATTTTGTTCCTCTTTAACTGTAGCTGACATGACGGTCAATGATAAAATTATAGCTTAAGTACCCTAACTATATCAACTTAGTCATTTGGTATTTTACCTTCCCTCGTTTTACCTTTTTATAGATTTTGTCATTTAAAAAATTATTAGCCTCTCATACTTCATAAAACTGTTTTTATCATTTATGAAACCAAGGAGAGTATAAAACATAAATAAATAAGCCTTTTGTTAATTATTTTGAAATGGGGATTGGGGATGGGTTGAAGGAGTAGATAAGGGGCAGAAGGGAGTTTAATCCTCTTCCCAGGAGGACTTGAAACCATCCTACTACATTTTATCTAATATACCTTAGAGGCCTAGATATTTAAAAACATCATTTCACTACATTTCTTTTTCTTTTTCTTTCTTTCTTTTTTTTTTGGTGAGGAAGGTTAGCCCTGAGCTAACATCCATTGCCAATCCTCCTCTTTTTGCTGAGGCGGCCTTGGGCTAACATCCGTGCTCATCTTCCTCTACTTTATATGTGGGACGCTTGCCACAGCATGGCTTGATGAGTGGTGCACACATTGGTGCCTGGGATCTGAACCCACAAACCCCAGACCACCAAAGCAGAACACATGAACTTAACCACTATGCCTCCAGGCCGGCCCCACTTCATTTCTTTTTAAACAATTATAGACATCAACTCACTTCCTGTGTTCTATCACCTTTGTTGTTGTTTTAATCTTGGGCTCAGACAAGAGAGATTCCAAAATTACATGCCTAATTGGACTCGTTTATTTAGTTATTAACATTTTCCAAGTATTTTTTCTTAGTTTTTCTGATATATACCTTTTTGCCATTGTTTCAATTTACTAACTTTTAAAGTATAAGGAGGATCTCGACATTTGCAAAGATAAACATTTTTTCAGGAATTATTCTTTCTAGGGCAGGCTCTCTTTTGGTCCGAACATCTAAAAATAAGTAGAAATCTGGTGAAATATTTTGCATTCATTCATTCATTTGACACGTAATTTTTAGAGCCTACTATGGGTAAAGCATTGTTCTGGTTGTTGGTGATACAGCAGTAAATCATAAAATTGAAAGCTTTACTCTCATAAACCTCACATTCTTGTGGGATAAAGACAGTAAATATCTAGATAAATAAATTCATATTTTCCAATAGAAATAAATGCTAATTAGAAAAAATAAAACAAAGTAACGAGACAGAGAGCAACTTAGAGAAATTGGTGTAGAAGTTGAGCATTTTCACCTAAAACAGTCTGGAAAAGCCTCTCAGCAGAAGTCATATTTTAACTGAGACTTGACATATATAATGATAAATATCTATGTATAATTATATGCACATTCATTGAACAAATAGTTATTAAAATCTTACAATTTGGGGGCATTGTGCTAGGGATCTGAGTATAAGAAAAGTGAACAAAAACAGATATGTCCTGTTGGGGTTTAAAATTAGTGGGAGATACTGACAAATCATGGATGATAACAAAAATAAATGTAAAAGGATATATGCTATGAAGTAAAAAATGTCATGTGCTAGGAAAGCATATAATAAGAGCAGCTGAACAAGTCATAGAAATTATAATGGAGTAGACATCTGAAAGAATAGTAGGAGTTATGTAAGGTAAGAATGGAGAGAAGAGTATTTCAGGTAGAGGGAACAGCATGTACAAAGACCCTACATTGGAACAGGGCATGACACCTTTGAGAGAGCAAAATAAAGAATGTGGTTAAGAACAGAATGAAAGGAAGTTCTTGATATAAAATGGGGCTAGAGAGTAGGTTGGGTACAGAACATGTAGGACCTTGTAGGCAATGTTAAGAATTTTATTCTGTATTCGAAGAACAATTAGGATCCATCAAAAGTTTTTAAAGCGAGAGTGACAATTAGTCATGTGTTTTTAAAAAGAAAGCTTTAGCTTCTGTAAGAAGAAAGTATTGGGTGTGGGGAAAGAGTAGATGTGAAGATACTAGTTCAGGAGGCTATTGTGTTTGTCTCCGTCAGGGTAATGGTGTTTTGGGCTTTGGCGGTGACTGTGGTAGTAGAGATGTAGAGGAAAGATCTATTTCAGGGATATATGGGAAGTAAAATCCACAGAATTAATTGATGGATAGGGTATGGAAGTGAGAGATAGGGGTGCCTAGTATGACTTCTAGGCTTCTTGCTACTCAGCTGAATGGATAGAGGGCCATTGACCAAGATAAAGAACATTAGAAAAGGGCCAGAGATATTACCATGAGTTCATTTTTGAACATATTTAGTTTCATATATGACTATTTTATGTTTACGTCTTTATAGACTGCTGTTTAGCATACAGTTATCACCCAGCACTCCAGACCGAGACTTGTTCAGAAACTGCCTCAAATAAGTTATTCTGAGAAAGCACTCATAGGGACTTACACCATCTGAGACTCCTGCTGCTAGGACCTACCTAACCACAAATCTCTTACACAGAGCTCAGGCTCAGATAGTGCCCGAAATTGGGCACTGTAGGTCTTGTGGCCCCTAAAATAAAGCTAATATTTATTTAGTACTTACTACATGTCAGACAATGCTTTAATAATTTTATATGGATTATTTCATGCAGTCTTCTCATCAATCCAAAGAGATAGGTACAATTTTTTCAACCACATTTACAACTAGGGGAACTAAGACTTGGAGTGATGAAATAACCTGGTAAGTGGGTAGAGACAGGATCCCAGAACTTATGCTCTTAGCCACTATTGTTATTCTCCTTAATATCTAAGTAAAGTCACTATGGTATTCTGTCTTGATATACAAGTAAAGTGTAGACCAAAGTTCACTGTCTTTGCCCCCACCCAAGGCACTGCTTTCTGAATGTTCTTTTGCTCCTCCAAAAAGTGAATACTCACTGCCCCTGTTGTCAATTGCTCTTGCACATGCTGAAGTTCCAAACACCTATAGGCCAAAAGGATCACCATACTTACAGAATCTCCCACCCAAGCTATGGAAAAATGCCCACAATCTTTTAATGAAAACAAAACACCATGTCTCTTATCTCTTTTTATCAGTCCAATTTAGTTATATAGGTATAGCTGAATCTTGTTTCCATACATGTAGCATTATTACCATTTGAAAGCTGAAAGTAAGTGGATATTTAGACTTATGTACCTTAACAATGTATTTGTATAACAGAACATTAACAGTTTTCTTCAAATGATCCATCTTTTATAGTGACCATAGCTGAAAGTGAAGAAAGTTTGTTTTATCTTATCAGGAAGAATATATTTTCTTTTAATTTTTAAAATTTTTACTTATGAAATACCTCAAACATGCATAAAATAATATGGTAGATATATAGCAACCAACCATATTTAATAGGTCTACTACTTTGTCATGCTTATACTGACATTTCTATCTCATAATTTTTTGAGAGGGAAAAGATTAGAAAACAGCTAAAATCCCACTAGCATCTCTCATCTCTTTCACCTCTACTTCCCCAGAGGTAAAATATCTTAAAGTTGGGGCATATTATACCCCTTAATAATTGTGTACCTTTACAGTATACTGTACATCACATTTTCTGACATGCTTCTTTCTTAGTTCTTTTTGAGTTGTATCGCTGTTGTTATCTAGAAAATTTACTCATTCATTAAGAGAATTGTATAGTATTCATTTGTGTGAATAAGCCACAGTTCATTTGCCCAGTTCTATACAGACCAACAGTTAGGTTATTCACATATTTTTTACTATTACAAACAAGTTTCAATAAACATCCTTTTGCATGTTCCCTGTACACACACATAAGAATTTTCTTAAGAAAGGTTCCTGGAGGTAGATTTGCTGAGTCATAGAATAATTTTCTATTTAATAAGGTATTTCCAAATTGTTCTTCAATGTTTTCATACAGATTTACACTCCCACAGGCAATATATATGTCCACTGTTTTTCCATATCCTCACCAACATTTTGTATTATCATATTTACTATTTAGTGAGTAGGAAAGGGTATCTTATGATTAATTTAGTTTGAATTTCTCCTGTTGCTATTGAGGTTAAACCACTCTTGATATGTTTAATAGCTATCCAGGTTTTTATATATTTACAGTATTAACTTTTGGGGAAGTCTTTAATTTTTTTTTTTTTTTTTTTTTGCTGAGGAAGATTGACCTTGAGCTAACAGCAGTGCAAATCTTCTGCAATTTTGTATATGGGGTGCCGCCACAGCATGGCTTGATGAACGGTGTGTAGGTCCACGCCTGGGATCCGAATCTGCGAACCTTGGGCCACCAAAGCAGAGGGTGCGAACTTAACCACTATGCCGCTGGGCTGACCCCTTTAAATTTTAACTTTAATCAAATCAAAGCAAGTTTTTCTGAAAGGCCTATCATGCAAAATAGCAACCTTCTATCTATCCTTCCCCATCCATTAATCCAGTTCTCCAGAAGCAATATAGACACGGTGAAAATACTCTTATGGGAGAGGGAGGACTACATCAAAGGCAAGGATGAACTGCCTGTCTTAATAAAATTATAACCACTGGTCACCCTCAGAGTATTCTAAACTTTCAGTGGTAGCAGTCAGGTCCAACTTAAACAGTGATAATAAGACAACATGAAACATTCTGTTATTGGACAGTTACTGCCAGAGCCCTGATGATTCTTTAGAAGCATGGACGATACCAATACACAATGAAGAAACCAAATCTATGAAATTGAATGACGCAGAATGGAAAATGATGTGGGTGGGCCTGTCGTCTGACCCTCTGCTTCAGAATAATTTGTCCACCCTAAAAAATTGAAAACAACCATGGAGACTCAATCCTCTTCATGGAATGGTTGATGTCAGGAATACTTAATGCTTATGGTAATGGAAGTGACTTTTTCAAGAGTCTATTTAAGCAGTAGAGAAATCCTCTCTAGAATGTTGGAGTACTATGGCAGTTAGTGGTTCTCCTTTGTTTTTTTTTTTAAACCTAAAGGAATGAAAAGGGACATGCTCCTTAACAAAAGATTGTTAGGTGACTAAAATTTCAAAGGGACAAACAAAGTGACTACTTTTCCTGACCCTACTCCAGAGACTGGGAGGCTCAGTCAGAGGCAGCAAAATGTAGCTAGAGAACTACATTCCAATATTAAAAAGAAGCAAGGAAAGGGAAGCCTAAGCATGTTGGGCTGTCACCAAAAGTGCCCTAAGAAACACACAGAACCACCAGATAGGCCTCCCTTTAGGAAGACCATATGGTTATTACTGTGAAGTCAAGTGGTCAAACATGATGGGATTGATGATGTTCCTAGCCCTCATACTTTAAGGAATAAGTCTTACGTGTCCACTTCCCCCACTCCTCAACACTAAAGAGGTGGATGCAATTGGACTGATCAATTTTAAATTTTAAATGAGTTATAAATAAATAAATAAATTTATAGTTCCACAAACACTTCAAGTCTCAAAAATCCTCTCTTGATTCAGAACTTACTATATAAGGATATATTTCTGTATCTGGAATCATAACTTAGTTTTCTTCATAAATAAGTTTTACCCTTTTTTCATCACTTTTAGTTAAAAAAAAAGTATTTGGTGAAAACTGGATGCCAGCCTAACATTTTATTGATGATTTAGGT
The DNA here is from genome assembly GCF_020826845.1 of Diceros bicornis minor. Classification (NCBI taxonomy): domain Eukaryota; kingdom Metazoa; phylum Chordata; class Mammalia; order Perissodactyla; family Rhinocerotidae; genus Diceros; species Diceros bicornis. The sequence goes on along the minus strand of NC_080781.1, from coordinate 75,420,513 downwards.
CATAAGCATGAATATTAATTATTAAAGTGCGTTAGGAAGAAACCTGGACAAGGTGAGGATGTTCTAGTACTCATCTTTAGTAAGTCATTTCACCTCTCTGGGACTCTGTACACTGAACAGGTTAAACAAGATGATCTGTAAGAACTAATCTAACTATCTACTGTGCTGCAAGAAAAAAAAAAAAAAGATATCCTTGAGGGTTTCTGAGCATTGAGAAAGCTTATTCATACTCTAAAAGGCCCTGAATTGATTGGCTTTTAAAGTTAATTCTAATTTCTTTCATTTCTTTTCTTTTCTTTCCTCTTCTCTATTAGCAGTCACTTCTCAGTGCAATCTTAATATCTTCTTACATGACACAAAATTCTTTGGGTGACAATTTGAGGATCACTTCATGACTTTCTTATGAAAGCAATTTCATGAAACTTAAGACTGCTATTTCCTGCTCAGTTTCCATTTTTCTTATTTCAGTGTCCTAAAGGAATAGGGCAGTTGATACTACTAGAAATCTCATGTCTAGGTAAATGGATTATGAATATATTGGCAAAGCTGTTTCAGCTCTTCTGGTTCCCACATGTAGAGTTTTTGTTTCATTATTTTCTATGAGGTTTTACAAGTTCTTCCACTCTTTAGTGGCTTAAATTTTGATTTAAGACACTAAAATCAACCAATTTACATAGGTAACCCCTCCATTATGCCAATTAATATCTGGAAACGCATTCAGGTATAGCCCATTACAGAAACAAAACAACACTATTAGATAATCACAGATGAACATGGAGGGCAGAGACTGGTACAAAATATTTCTTTACTTTTCCCACTGTATCCATTTTCTGTTGCTGTGTAATAAATTACCACACACTTAGTGACTTAAAACTATATCCATTTGTTATCTCATAATTCTTTAGACCAGAAGTCCAGGCAGGCTTTACTGGGTTCTCTTGCTCAGGGTATCACAGGGCTGAAATCAACACATTGACCAGGTTGGACTGTTAAATGGAGGCTATGGGAAAGTATTTGCTTCCAAGCTCATCCAGGTTGTTGGTAGAATCTGGTTCCTTATAGGTATAGGACTGAGGTAACTGTTTTCTTGCTGGCTTTCAGCCAGGGACTTCTCTCAGGGCCTGAAGGTCATATTTAGGTGCTGCCCTGTGGCCTGCTTCATCTTAGATCCCATAAAAAACATGTTAAATCTTTCTCACACTTGGAATTACTTTAACTTCCTTTTATGCTACCAACTTGAGAAAATTCTCTGTTTTTAAAGGGCTCATGTGATTAGGTTAGGCCAACTGGATAATGTTCCTATCTGATTAGTAAGCCATGTAAAAAAATACATTTTTCTGTGTAATGTAAAGTAATCACTGGAGCAATACCAGGGGGCAAAGACCATGGAGTCCATCTTAGAATTCTGTCTACCACACACATTGAATGATTGAGGCTTGGATCAATACGCAGAGGTCATTTCTCTCTGGTCTCCCTTCTGTTTGCTTGTTTGTTTTTTTCTGTTTTGTATACTCCTATCCACTGTGGTCCTGGCTCATTCTTGCAACAACTAATGAAGTTAAAACCATGAAAGCCATGAATCCTGCCTCCATTCTGGGAAGCCATTAGTAGACCCTGAAAACCATAGTATTTTTCCTTAGACATAGGCTTAGGTCCTTCAAGGTTTTTCAGAGTGCAATATGCTTAAGACAAAAAAGCATTGCTCTTGATAATACTCATTTCCTTTTCTATAATAACTACAATCTATCATTATGCTAAAATCATCACCACATCATGTACCTGGTGAGAAGAAGGGAAGGAACAAACGTGTTGATAGAGATAGAAAACCCATAGAGTTTACCTTCAGTGTTACCCTAGAAAAAAAACAAATACGTAGTTTCACAATCAAAGCACAACAGAAATTTCCCATGTTGATTTCTTTTTTCTTTCCATTATTTTTTTGAAGTTGTGTTATATTACTTACTGCAACTTGTAGGTAATGTGTATAAAGTTATGTCATTAACCTCTGGATATACTGGAATGCATTTACCCCTTGAAAGCTTCTTTTGTGTCATCATTGATTCTTTGGGTAATTTTCAATTACTTATTGAGCTGGATTTTGAGTTGACATTAAGCTTCTATGTATACATGATGAAAATATTCATAAAGTTTCATTCATACTTAGTATGAGTATAGCTTTATGTTTGGCACCACCCAAAGGCATCAGTTAATATTTGTTATTTCCTTTTAATATGAATTCCCTTGTCACATAGGCTCATGGTATTTGGTGGAAATAGCCTCTCTCCCAAAACTCTTCAGAATATTGGAAATACAGAACAAGAACACTAACCACACAGTCATGAGAGTAATTAATATGAAACAACATTATATCAGTAGTTGACATATGAATTTTATAGTCTTACCTTTTGCCTTGCTTCCAATCTTACGTATGCTGTCATGATGCATGAAAACATAAGAATTCTTTCCACCCAAATTTCTCCTAATACTCTGACTTCCCAATACCTTCCTTGTGATACCCAGAGTGGCCCTTCTTCCTATCATTCTGGAATTCCTTGCTGTGTCAGTAATTCTCTCCGTCTTGGTTGTTTCCTTATTTTTCCCCCTTGGCTTACTGAAAATGAGATTTCACCGATTTTAGAAGGAAAAGGGAAACATTTCATTTGTCTAATAGTGGCCATCTTTAAATTTCCTTCCTAGCTATCTCTAGCTCTGTTGCTTCACTGTCAGACAACATGTAGTTACCAGTCTACACTGGCAGCTGTTTCTCTCCAACCTATGCCTAGATTCCTTTCCCATAGGTACCTCACCCAGTGCACACCTTTGTATTTTTGAGTTTACAGCTTATATATACATACTAATTCAAGTGTTGTAAAGAATGTTTTTGGACTAACACTGTCTACATGATGTCAACTATTAAAGTAAAAACAGCAAAATAGCTTAATTCTCTGAATGCTCTTGTTTCAGTACATGCAAAATAACTGAATTTTTATTTTATCTCTCTATTTTCTCCAGGGGTTAGGCGTTGTGTGGGTGGACTCACTGTTTTAAGACTCAAATCATCGACTTATCCCATATAAGTCCATGTGAGTTCATTGTATGTTTTATTTTCCCCAAAACAAATGCTTGTGGATTGCTCACATGTCTATGCCAGAGCAAGTACAGTATTGGTCCAGAAGCTATTGATTAGTCTTTCTGTGATATATAGAGTACATATACGAGTATATGCTTGTATATGTGAAAACATATGCATATACTTTTTAAAATATATATTTAACAATAAATTATATTATCATAATAAATTTTATTATATTAATAATTGTTATAATAATTAATATTATTGGTCTTTGGGTCGTGAGCATGATGTAGTCTACACAGAGGTCTAAATATGAAGATGTACACCTGAAATTTATGTAATGTTATAAACCAATGTTACTTCAATAAAAAAGTAAATAAAATTCTCAAAATATTATTTGCAGTATAATAATTAATAACAAATGTGACTTGTAAAATTATAATAATAAATTATATATACTACCATATATATATATATATATATTCCCATATTTTCTACAGCAAGGACTGTGAGTTGAGTCCTTAGGGGTAAATGGCACAACAGGAAATGGCCCTGTGTTGAATTAACCTTATAATTCTTGTCAGTGCCAAGAAGCTGACTTTCAACTACAAAGAAATTGATATGTACACGAATAAGGCATGAAGAATGTTCAGGTCTGAAAAAAATGCAGATATATAATGTAGACACACAAAAAGGGAATTCACAAAATCATAGTTGTAATTTGCTCATATATTTTCTCTCCATTTTTACTTCCAAGCACTATTGAAACAATTCAAGATGGAATATAAACTGTGTCTGAAATCTATTCCATGACTACCCAAGTATCATTGTAATTTTGGTGTAAGTAAATTCTGAGAAATTGGGTCCTAAATAATTGCCTGCTTTTAAAATACTAAAATCAAAAGCAAAGACACCTTTACTATCTATCACCAGTATCAAGCTTTGTTATGTAGGGCTATCAGATCATATCATAATCTTATTTGGAAATAGAGGTGTTCATTTTCCCAGGCTCCACATGCAGACTTTCAAAATAAACAAAAATACAAATAACTGGAAGACTCTTGAAGAGACTACTTTTCCACTGATGTGAAGAAATGAAAAAATATTCCACCTTAAACCCAACAATGAATAACAGTATTAAAATCACTACATGAGGAAATCTGCTACATCTGTTTGTAAATCCTTCTCAAACTTTGTTAGGAGCTACCTAACTTCAGCCTTTACACAACAAGATTCCAAGAGCATTAAACACATGAGGTGGGCTTTTGCCGATAGAAAATATATCCAAGTCATTGTGAGTCTGTAATGATGCATAGAGCCAAGCTGAAATGGTTCTGAATTGTTAGCATAAAATAAATGAGCTATTGGAAAAACCGATTCTAGTGGCAACATAACAAACCATAATGTAGAAACTGTTTACCATGTTTGTCTCAGTAAAAGATTCTTTGCTAAAGTGCCTTATAAGTATCATAAGAAATTTGTTTTTTAAGGTTCATAGGATACGACTTCTAATGCCACTTAGTGGGAAGCATGAATGAACTTCAACCAATTTATAAAAATATGTCTGTGAAATATATGCTACCATGAATTTCAGCCCTGTCTTAATGAAAGTAATAATAATTTGAAATAATAAAACCATTTTTCCAAAAAGAAACCTGTTGGAAATGTATTGTCACTTTAATATACTTACAAATTATCTCAGAAGGTGAGTGTGACAGAGACAGCTGACCATCAAAGACTCATACTCCTTTTCCATACTCTAGAGTTGTTGCCAGGGACTATATTGCCATTTCTCCCTCTCATCAAAGTAGAAATATGTGACTGGCTCTGACCTGATAAATGAGAATGGAAGTTCTGTGTGTAACTTCCAATCCAAAGTAATTAATTATCTGCTGAGCTTTCCCCAAGCTCTCTTCCATTTCCACCGAGACCTTGGAGATCATGTGTTGAGGATGATTACATCACAAAATGGAAGGAATCTGGATGGATCTCTGATTCTCCTTTGGAGGAGAGATGTCCAGGTAAGCTATCTAATCAGGGACTTTTTATGAGGGAGAGATAAAATGCTCATTGTGTTAAACCACTGATATTGGAGTTGTTTGTTAAAACAATTAATCTACCCTGAGGAATACTGTGACTCAGGCGTGAGCAAGGAATAGAAAGAGGCACTAGCTTGAAGTTTAAAATATTCAGTGAAGTAATTGATGTAAAAATGGCTTAAAACATATAAAGTACTTAATAGATGTAAAGGATTTCTATTATCAATCCACAACACAACTAGTACTCTTGAAAAATTAAGTTGATATAAGGAAACAATTTTACTGATTTGTTACCTACATGTCATTACAAATTTTTTAAAAAAATAATTTAAATTCATGCAATGAAGAACATAAGCAATTAATGAAAGAGAAGGCACCCATCTGTTGACATTTAGCCAAAGTGAAATAAATAACATTTAAAAAATGTGTCCTGTGACTTCTTTGAGTTTCCTATAGTTAATGAAGAAACTGTGCCATACTAAAAATAATATCAAACTGAGACAAACAGGAAAACATTTGGACAACGTGCTAATGGATACCTTTCCCAAGCATGTAGTTTGTTTAAAATAGTACTATGCAGGGAATTTGTGAGATATGGATTCTAGTCTTGGCTCTTGACTAAGTCACCTTAGTCCCTTTGTCTTCTGGGTCTGTTTTATCATCTTCAAAATAAACTGGTTAGACAAGATGTCCTCAAATTTCCTTTCTAGTTCCAAAATATTTATATTTCTCTATCATTTATACAATTATTCACTTTGTTAGAGAGGAATAATGACACTTAATTTTTTAAAAAAGAAGTATAATTTTCCCTGATCTATCATTTCTATAGAGGAGAGAGGAGATGGGAAAAAGGTCAGACTTTTTTTCCTCAATCTGCTTATTTCTTTGGTCTCAAAATTATATTCCACCTTTCTGTCTCTAATAGAACTCCTAGCACAAGTGGCCTATTATGCTATTTTGATAATGAAACTTATAGAAAAGTTGGCATTATTATCAATGCTAAAATTTCTTGTATACTTATGTTAGGCACTATTCTAAGCACTCAACATAACATTATCTCGTTTGATAATAACAATCCTATAAGATGCATGTTACTATTATCCTAACTTTAACAATGAGGCCACTGAGGTTTCAAATGGTTAAGTAACTGCCTGAGATAATACACAGCTAGTATGTAGGTGAGACAAGATTTAAATTCAAATCTTCTTGGCTCTTTTATTATAAACAAACACTAAATATAAAAAAGCTGACTTCCAGTGTCTAGGATATATACAGATATACAGATCTAACTCTCTCTATATATATAGATATTTGCATATCTGTCTATATCTATCTGTTACTATATTTATAGTAATATAGATATATAGATATATTTGGCAAAGCATAGTAAAAATAAATAAAAATCATGTGGAATTGTTTTTGGCTGTTGTTTCTTGTCCTGACTATGATTTTCTGGATGCTCAATGCAGTGTTTTGACATTTCATTCAAAATTCCAAAGTAAAGATACAAATTTCCTACCAAACACAGCTTAATTAATAAAGAAAAAAAAGGAAATAGTCAGAAAGAAGTTCTCCCAAGGAGTATAAACACTAGAATCACTATTGATTGATATAGGCAAGATTATCTTTAGGATGGATGGCCAACATTATGGCCACAGTGCCCAGGGCAAGATAGAACAGGCATGAAAAATTAGATTGACTAAATTGAATGGCAACTTTCCATTAAGTAGAATATAGGTAAACTGCTTGCTTACTCTGTCACTGGCATAATTAACACGTATCCAGCTGCAATTATGATCAATAGTTTCAGTTGGCAGGGAATCTAGAAGTCATTACTTTATTAAGCAATAAAAACAAAGACTCCAGAGTTTGTTATTCCAAACTAATCCTTTTCTTATTCCATCCATAATGAAATTCCTTGCCACCATGGGTCCCATAACCTGAACCAAATTTGCTGGGATGGATTAATAAAAGCATAGCTACTACAAGCCATCACGACACAATGTCCTTTAGATATTCAAGAGTACTTTGAAATATGCATTAAAAAAATCTCAATACTTAAGCCACACTGGACTAGGACATCAGCACAAGGCTGGAATACAAAGTTCCAGCCCATGTCTTCTCACAGAAACACCAATATAAACAACCATCTACACATAGAAATACCTCGTGAGAGTTCTGGATTCCGGGTAAGAGATTATGGCACACAGACTGGGCACAGATATGAGAAAAAAACATTGAAGAGCGTAGAAAGAACAGTTCACTCCACTTCAATCACCTTTCTGCTAAGTATGGAGATTCCCTATGTCTTGGAGCTCTCCTATGGAGAAAAGAGAGTCAAGTGAGCATCCAACTTCACCACATACTCAAAATCCAGACCTGCCCTAGTGGACATCAGCACTATACCAGCCTCTGTGGACCCAGTTTTTGGCTCACACCAGTAGTCCTCAGCACCAGTCTGACACTTAACCTTGAGACCTACCTTAGCACCAGGTGGGCTCCTGTGGACCTGGCTCCAGACCTGCATCAGGCAAGCCTCCATAAACCAAGGTGCCAGGTCTGCCCCAGCACCAGGCTCTGCCCATTGACCCAGGTCCCAGGCCTACCTCTGTGCATCCAGGCTCTGGGCTTGTTTCAGTGAATGTGGTGTCAGGCTGGCAGCTATGAACCCAGACTCCAGACCTGTCTCAGTGCTATGTTGGCCTCTGTGGACTCAAGCATAAGGCACACACCCATAAACCCAGGCAACAGGCCCACCTCAGTAGACCTTGATGTGAGGCCAGTCCATGTGGACTCAGGCACTCACCCACATATGGACCCATGCAACAAACTTGCCTGCCCACAGACCCAGACAACAGGTCTGCTTGCCCATTGACCTTGGCAACAAGCCCTTCCACAATTACCACCAGCCAGGTCACCCACAATTTCTGGACAGTCTGACTAGCGAAGAGTTTTCCCTGACAAAGCCAGTCTGGAAAGAATGGAAGAGGTGACTACTTCTTCAAAAGAGCAGACACCAACACCAAGTTAAAATGTCAAGAGGTATCAGAAAAATATCATGCATGTCACCAAATGAAAAAAAATAAAGCATTAGTAACTGATCCCAAAAACACAAAATTCTATGAGCTGCTTGAAAAAGAATTCAAAATATTGTTTTAAAGGAGCTCATTGAACTACAAGAGAACACAGAAAGGCAACCAAATGAAATCAAGAAAACAACACATGAAAAAAGTGAGAAATTAAACAGAGATAGAAGCTGTAAAAAAGAACCAGAAATTCTGGAGCTAAAGAATACAATAAATAAACTGAAAAATTCAATAGAGAGATTCAACAGCAGAATTGATAATGCAGAAGAAAGAATCAGTAAGTTCAAAGACAGATTACTTGAACTTACCCAGTCGGACCAAAAAATTAAGAATGAAAAAGAATGAAGATAGCCTACAGGAGTTATGGAACATAATGAAGTAAATAATTGCACATTATGAAAGTCTCAGAAAAAGGAGAAAAAGAAACAGAAGGAGAAAGTTTATTTAAAGAAACAAGGACAGAAAAATTTGCAAATCTGGGAAGGAAAATGAACATACATATCCATGAAGTCCAAAAAACTCCAAATAGGAGAATCTAAAGAAGTCCACACAAAGACACATTATAAGAAAATTGTCAAAAGTCAAGAACAAGAAGTGAATATTGAAAGCATTAAGAGAAAAGTGACTTTTCACATACAAGGTGACCCAATAAGACTTCCAGTGACTTCTCAATAGTAACCTTGCAGGCCAGGAGAGAGTGGAATGATATACTCAAAGTGCTGAAAGAAAAAACTTGCAACAAGAATAGTTTATGGGGCATAGCTTTCCTTCAGAAATGAAAGTGAGATAAAAACTGTACCAGACAGGGGCCTGCCCCGTGGCTTAGTGGTTAAGTGCGCATGCTCCACTACTGGTGGCCCGGGTTCAGATCCCGGGCACGAACTGATGCACCGCTTGTTTTGCCATGCTGAGGCGGTGTCTCACATAGAGCAACTAGAAGGATGTGCAACTATGACATACAACTACCTACTGGGGCTTTGGGGAAAAAAGGAGGAAGATTGGCAATAGATGTTAGCTCAAGGCCAGTCTTCCTTAGCAAAAAGAGGAGGATTGGAATGGATGTTAGCTCAGGGCTGATCTTCCTCACACACACAAAAAAAATACTGTACCAGACAAACAAAAGCTGAGGGAGTTCCTCATCACCAGACTTGCCTTACAAGAAATGCTGAGAGGAGTTCTTCAAGTTGAAATGAAAGAATGCTGTTTAGCAGTGTTGAAACATATGAAAATATAAAGCTCATTGTAAAAGGTAAGTATACAGTAAAATACAAAAAAACTTTAATACTGTAATAGTGGTATATAAATCACATTTAACTCAAGTATAAAAATGTAAAGACAAAGTATTTAAAAAAACTTTAACTTCAATAATTTGTTGATGAATACACAATAGAGACAGATGTAAATTATGACATGAAATGGATAAAATGTGGAGAAAGAGAAGTAAAATATAGAATTTTTGCATGTGATTGAAAGTTAAGTTGTTGTCATCTTAAAATAGAAAGGTATAACTATAAGACGTTTTATGTAAGTCTCTTTGGAATCACAAAGAAAAAAATCTATAGTAGCTACACAAAAGCAAAAGAGGAAGGAATCAAAGCATACCACTAAAAAAATTGTCAGATCATAAAGGAAGATGGTAAGAGGCAACCAAGAAACAAAGGAAATACAAAAGCATCAGTAAACAAGGAACAAAATGGCAATAGTAAGTCCTTACCTATCAATAATTACATAAATGTAAACGGGTTAAATTCTCCAATCAAGTTATATATTACCATGTGTTATTAACAACAAGGATATGTTCTGATAAATGTGTCATCAGGTGATGTCATCATTATGCAAACATCATAGAGAGTGCATACACAAACCTAGATGGTATAGCCTACTACACACCTAAACTATATGATATAGCCTATTTCTCCTAGACTACAAACCTGTTCAGCATATTACTGTATTGCATACAATAGGCAATTGTAACACAATAGTAAATACTCGTGTAACTAAACATATCTAAACTTAGAAAAGGTACACTAAAAATTTAGTATAACAGACAAAAAGTGGTACACCAGTATAGGGCACTTACCATGAATGGAGCTTGCAAGACTGGAAGTTGCTCAGGGCAAGTCAGTGAGTGGCTGGTAAGTGAATGTGAAAGCGTAGGACGTTACTATACACTACTGAGGATTTCATAAACACTGTATACTAAATTTATGAAAAAGTATTTTTTTCTTAAATAATAAATTAACTTTAGATTACTGTAACATTTTTGCTTTATAAATTTATAGTTGTTTTTATCTTTTTGACTCTTTTAATAACAAAGCTTAAAATATAAACACATTTCATAAATGTACAAAAATATTTTATTCTTTATATCATTACTCCGTAAGCCTTTTCTTATTACTTTTTTTTTTAAATTTTTGGTGATGAAGATTGGCCCTGAGCTAACATCTGCTGCCAGTCTTCCTCTTTTTGCTTTAGGAAGACTATCCCTGAGCTAACATCTGTGACAGTGTTCATCTATTTTTTATATGTAGGACACTACCACAGCATGGCTTAATGAGCAGTGTGTAGTGTCCTCACCTGGTATCTGAATATGTGAACTCTGGGTGCTGAATCAAAGCACAGGAACTTAACAACTAGGCCACCAGGCTGGCCCCTTCAAAATATTTTTTTTACTTTTCAAACTTTTTTGTTAAAAATTAAGACACAAGCACACATATTAGCCTAGGCCTACACTGGGTTAGAATCATCAATATCACTGTTTCCACCTCCACATCGTGTGCCCCTGGAAGGTCTTCAAGGGCAGTAGCACACATGGAGCTGTCACCTCCTATGATAACAATTTCTTCTTCTGGAATATCTCCTGAAGGACTTAATTGAAGCTCTTTTTGAAGAGGTGGCACTCTTTTCCAAAATTTGAACTTGTTGGTTTGCTTGGTTTGTTTCTTTTTTATCATAGATTTGCTTGTAAGCAGATAATTCACCATGAATAGTCCTCTCTATTAATGAAAACTTTTCGTGTTAGGGTCCATGTTTTCAAATTTTCTAAGGAGCTTGTTTAAGTCTGAAAAAGCTTCTGCTAAACCCTTCACTGTGAATTTTCTTGGGGGTTCTTCTTCTTTTTGTTCTCATGCAGTTTCCTTTTCTCTTGCCTGTTCTTCAGCTATGCATTCCTGTTCCAGGTCCAACAATTCCTCATTAGTGAATTCTTCAAGAACCACGTGTAGGAGCTCCTCATTGTCAGCTTCTTCCATACTCAGGTTAAAGATGTTTGCCATCTCAATCACAGCCTCATTGACTTTTGCAACCTCTTTATCCTCGGCAAATTCTATGAAGTCATGAATGAAACTCTTGAGTGTCTTCTTCCAGATGCCATTCATACAGTCCTTGGTCAAATCACCCCAAGGCCAAGCAAAGTTGTTTCCTTCAAATTATTTTATTGAGGTCATATTGGCTTATAACATTGAGTAAATTTCAGGTGTACATTATTATATCTCAGTTTCTGTGTAGACTGCATCGTGTTCACCACCAATAGCCTAGTTTTTATGCATCAGTATACATATGTTCTCCTTTATCCTTTTCAACCTCCCCTCACCCCTTTCCCTCTGGTAACCACCAGTCCGTTCTCCTCATCTATTTGTGTTTCAAGCAAGGTTCTTGATGCAGCTATAGATGTTGTAATTCTTCCAGAATTGCATCAGTGTCTTTTCAGTTGCAGCAATAACCTTGGAAAAGGTCCTCCTCAGGTAGTAGGTCTTAAAAGCTGCTACAACTCCTCAATCCATTGGTCAAATCAAAGAGGTGGTGTTTGGAGGGAGAAACATTGCTTTGATATTGGGATGAAGATGATCACCAATAAAAGGAGGATGTCTAGGAGCATTATCAACCATGAGTCAAATCTTGAGAGTTATGCTATTCTCCAAACTTCTCCATTTTACTATGATAGTAATTCAGGAGGGCATCTTGGAAGAAGAGCTGGGTCATTCATGCATTCTTATTGCTCCTATAGTACACTGGCAGCATGCTTATTGATATGCTTGAAGGTCCTGGAGTTCTCACTGTGCCAGATCACAAAGGATTTCATTTTTAACCTGCAACATTTCCCTCAAGCATAACTGTTAACCTGTTTGTAAAAGCCTTAAAACTTGACATTGACTTGGTCTCCTTATGGATGAAAGTCCTTTCAGGCATCCATTTCCAGAATAGGGACATTTCATTCATTTTGAATATTTGCTGTGGCAAGTAATTTTTCCCCACAATCAGCTTATCTAGAGTTTCCAAAAGCTCTTCAACTGCCTTCACGTCAACATTCACAGACTCATCACTCACTTTCACATTATGTAATGAATGGCAACTCTTGAATCATTTAAACTATGCAGAGCTAGCAGTAAATTCAACATTATATTTAGGTCCAACCTTTTCTTTCAATGTTGCAAACAAACTGTTGGCTTTGGCTGTGATCATCACAGTGCTGAGAGGGATACGCTTCTGTGTCTGGTCTTCAATCCAGGTCATTAGAAGTTTCTCCATGTCTGATATAGGCCATTCTCAAATTTTGCTTAGTCTCATTGCCTTCAATGAAGCAGATCCTTTAACAGTTACTGGCACTTTGTCCTTGTTCTTCAAGATCGTAGATATGGTGGAATGGGACACGCCTGACTCATGAGCAATAACCACCAAGATTTTCCACCCAAATAGTCCTGAATAACTTTTAACTTAATTTCAATGTCAATCACTCGATGTGGCCTCTTACTGGCAATATTAACAGTGGATTTTGTACGCTTAGGGGCCATGATGAACAAAACAACATGAGATTAAGTCAAGCACAAGAGACAATGATGCAATCAAGACATGGCTAATACTGATGTACGAGGCTGGTGCCGGTGTAATATGGCATGCTTTTTTACAGTGAAATTTGTTTTAATAAGTAGAAAGAGTAGACTCTAAAATAAGGATAGAAACATAGTATAGTAAATACATAAACTAGTAACATAGTCATTTATTGTCATTATCAAATGTTATGTAATGCACATAATTGCATGTGCTGTATACTTCTAAATGACTGGCAGTGCAGTAGGGTTGTTTATGCCAGTATCACCATAGGCACATGAGTGATGTGTTGTGCTATGATGTTACAATGGCTATGATGTCACTAGGTGATAGGAACATTTCAGCTCCATTATAATCTTACGGGACCATTGTCATATATGTAGTTCTTCATTGACCAAAATGTTGTTATGTGGCACATGACTTTACAGTGGCTGCATGGATAAAAAAAAAAAAGACCCAACTTTATGCCGCCTACAAGAAGCTGACTTCAGCTTTAAGGACACACATAAGGTGGAAGATCAGGGAAGGGAACACATATTCCACACAAATGGCAGCCTAAAGAGAGTAGGGATGGCAATAATTATATGACACAAAACAGACTTTAAGTCAAAAATTGTCACAAAAGACAAAGATGGTCATTATACAATGATAAAGGGGTCAATTTATCAAGAAGATATAATAATTGTAAATATATATGCACCAAGAATTGGAGCACCTAAATATAGAAAGCAAATGTTAACAGGACTGACGGGTGAAATAGACAGCAATATAATAATAGTAGGGGACTAAAATATCTCACTTTCAAAACTGGAAAGGTTATCCAGACAGAAAATCAATGAGGAAGCAGCAGATTTGAACAACACTATAGACCAAATTGATAACACAAATATCAGAACATTCCATCAAACAGCAGCAGAATACACAATCTTCTTGAGTGCATATGGAACATATTCTGAGTTAAATCATATGGTAGACCACAAAAACATTCCTAACAGATTTTAAATGATAGAAATTGTATCAAGTATCTATTCTGACCATGATTCTCTGAAACCTGAAATCAAAAACAGGAAGAAAAGTGAAAAAGTCACAAATATCTGGAAACTAAAGACCACATTCCTGAACAACCAATGAGCCAAAGAAGAAATAAAAACGTACCTTGAGAAGATAAATAATGGAAACACAACATAACAAAATGTATGGGATGCTAGAAAAGCAATTCTAAGAGAGAAGTTTATATTGATAAATGCCTACATTAAGAAAAAGAAGAATGATCTCAAATAAGAAAAATAACGTTAAGCCTCAAAGACTGAGAAAAAGAAGAATAAACCAGCCCAAAGTTAGCAGGATGAAGGAAATAATAAATAGAGTAGAAATAAATGAAACAGATAAGAAAAAATATTAGAAAATATCCACAAAACTTAGAGTTGTTTTTTTGAAAAGATAAACAACATTGACTTACTCTTAGCTAGAATAAGCAAGGAAAAATGGAGAAGACTCAAATAAATAAAATAATAAAGGAAAGGGGGACATTACAAGTGATACCACAGAAATACAAAGGGGATACAGAAATAGGAGTCTACTATGAACAATTATAATGCAACAAATTGGACAGCCTAGAAGAAATGGATAAATTCCTAGAAACATACAACCTACCAAAACTGAATCATGAAGAAATAGAGAATCTGAACAGACTAATAATGATTAAGGAGATTGAATCGGTAATCCAAAACCTCCCCACAAAGAAAAGTCCAGGACCAGACGGCTTCACTGGCGAATTGTACCGAACATTTAAAGAGGAAAGGATGTCTGGCTTTCTCAAAGTTTCTACGCACTTGAAGAGAGAGGAACACTTCAAACATTTTACAAGGCCACCATTACTCTGATTCCAAAGCCAGACAAGGACACTACAAGAAAATAACATTACAAGCCAATATCCCTGATGAACATGGATGCAAAAATGTTCAACCAAATACTAGCCAACCAAATTGAGCAACACATTAAATGTACCATGCCCTATGATCAAGTGGGATTTATCCCTGGGATGCAAGGACAGAAAAACATATGCAAATAAATAAATGTGATATACCACATTAATAGAATGAATGATAAAAATCATAAGATCATCTCAATAAATGTAGGAAAAGTTTTTGACAAAAATCAACATCCTTTCATGGTAAATACTCTGAACAAATTAGGTATAGAAGGAGTGTATCTCAACATAATAAATGCCATATAAGGAAAGCCCGTAGCTAAAATCAAACTCAATAGTGAAAATCTAAAAGATTTTCTCTAAGATCAGAAACAAGACAAGTATGCCCACTCTCACCATTTCTACTCAAGATAGTACAGGAAGTCCTAGCTAGAAATTTAGGCAAGAAAAAGAAAATAAAAGGCACCCAAAGTGAAAGACAAGGAGTAAAATTGTCTGTTTTCAGACGACGTGATCTTATATATAGAAAACCTTAAAGTCTTCACTAAAACACTCTTAGAACTAATAAGAAAATTCAGTGAAGTTGCAGGATATAAATTTAACATTCAAAAGTTTCTTCATTTTCTACACACTAGCAGAGGACTAGCTGAAAAAGAAAGTAAAAAAGCAATCTCTTTTACAACAGCATCAAAAAGAAAAAAATACTTAGGAATAAATTAAGCCAAGGAGGTGAAAGATCTCTACAATGAAAACTACAAGGCATTGTTTAAAGAAATTGAAGAAGACACAAATAAATGAAAAGATATCCTGTGTTCATGGTTGGGAAAATAAATATCCTTAAAATGTCCACACTACCCAAAGCCATGTACAGATGCAATACAATTCCTATCAAAATCCCAGTGGCATTTTTCACAGAAATAGAAAACACAATCCTAGAATTTATATGGAATCAAAAAACACCCCAAATAGCCAAAAGAATCTAAAGCAAGAAGAGCAAAACTGTAGGCATCACACTTCCTGATTTCAAATTATATTACAAAGCTGTGGTAATCAAAAGAGTATGGTACTGGCATAAAAACAGACATATGGACCAAAGGAACAGAATAGAGAGTCAATAAATGAACCCACGCATATGTGGTCTTTCACTAGGGTGCCAAGATTAAACAATGGGGAAAGGATAGGCTCTTCAGCAAATTGTATTGGGAAACTAGATATTCACATGAAAAAGAATAAAATTGGGTCATTTTGTTACACCATACACAAAAATCAACTCAAATTGATTCAAGACATAAAGAGAAAATCTGAAATTCTTAAATCAAAAGGAAAAAGCATAGGGAAAAGTCTCCTTGATATGGTCTTGGCAATAATGTTTTGGATATGACATCAAAACGCAGGCAAGAAAATAAAAAATAAACAAGTGGGATGACATCAAATTATAAAATTTCTTCACAGCAAAGGAAGCAATCAACGGAATGAAAAACCAACCTAAGGAATGAGAGAAAATATTTACAAAACATATATCTAATAAGGGGTTAATATCTAAAGTCTATAAGTAGCTCCTACAACTGAATAGCAGTGAAAAAAATAACATGAATAAAAAATGAGCAAATTACCTCAATAGATGCTTTTCTTCATGAAGACACAGATGGCCAACAGGTGTTTGAAAATGTACTCAACATCACTAATCATCAGGGAAATGCAGATCAAAACCACAATGATTTCTCACTTCACACCTGTTAGGATGGTTACTATTTAAAAAAATACAAGATAAGTGTTGGAGAGTATGTGGAGAAAAGAGAACTCTGGTACACCATTGATGGGAACATGTATTGGCACAACCATTATGGAATATAGTATGAAAGTTTCTCAAAAAATTAAAAATAGAATTACCATATGACCCAGTAATTTTACTTCTGGGTGTTTATCCAAAGGCTTTGAAACCAGCATCTCATAGAGTTACCTGCAGTCTCATTGCTCATTGCAGCATTATTTGCAATAATAAACATATGAATATAACATTAACATCTATTGTCAGATGAGTGGATAAAGAAAATGTGGTATAGACATACAAATGAATAGTATGCAACCTTAAAAAAGCAAGAAGTCCTGCCATTTGCAGCAACGTGGCTTTACCTGGAAGACATGATGCTAAGTGAAATAAGCCAGACACAGAAAGACAAATACTCTATTATCTCACTTATATGTGGAATCTAAAAAAGTCAAACTCACAGAAGCAGAGAGTAGAAAGGTTATTCCCAGAGTTTGGGGAGAGTGGGAATCTGGGAGATGATTGTCCAAGTGTAAGAAATTTCATTTATGTAAGATAAGTTCTGGAGGTCTACTATATAGCATAGTCCCTATAGTTAACAATACTGCAGTTTATACTTAAATTTTTCTAAGAGGGTAAATCTTATGTTAAGTGTTCTTACCACAAAAAATGTAATAATAAAGAAACTGAGAGAAAACTTTGGGAGATAATGGAATATCTATGGCCTTGATGGTGATGATGGTTTCATGGGTGTATAATTATCCTCCACCTCATGAAGATGTAAACATTAAATACATACAGCTTTTTACATGCCAATTATACCTTACTAAAGTGGTTTTCAAAAATACCTAAGGCACACTGACTTTAGGCAGGATGCAACAATTCAGATGATCTGTAACTCTTTAAGCTTCAATGAAAGTAAAATGGCCACTTATAGCTCCTCACATATAAATGTTTTGGAGAGCATGAGCAGTTAGATATAATTTTGTTCCCTGGAAAATCCATGTGATAATTTTTATTGTAGTTCATTATTTTAAAAATCTTGTTATTCTGAAATAATTATAGATTCACAGGAAGATTCAAAGAAGTGTACAGAGAGATCTTATAAACACTTCACGCAGACTCCCCCAACATCTTTCATACCTGTACTACAATATCAAAACCAGGCAATTGACTTGGAACAATCTTTGAGCTTATTGAGATTATCTCACTAGTTATATATGTACTCATTTATATATGTGTGCATGCATACATGTGTGTGTGCATGTGTAGCTCTGTGCAAGAATAGAACACATGTGTAGCTTCATGAAACCTCCACCATAATCAAGATACTTAACTCTACCATCACCCCGTGATTCCTTGACACTACCCCTTTATAGTCACTCCTATCAACCCCCTGCTCATCCTTTACCATTGGCAACCACTAGTCTATTATCCATCTCTATAATTATATTATTTCACAAATGTTAAGTAAATGTAATCATGTAGTGAACATCCATTCAGTATTATTATTTTTTTCCAATAAGGATAATTTCCCTGAGGTATATACAAGTTGTTGCATGTATCAATAATTCATTCCTTTTTATTGCTGAGTAATATACCATGGTTTGTTGAAACATTCCCTCATTGAAGTTCATTTGGGTAGTTTACAGTTTGAGGCTGTCACAGGCAAAGCTGCTATGAATATTTAGGTACAAAATTGGGCATGAAAATCAGTTTTCATTTCTCTGGGATTATGCCAAAAATGCCACAACCGAGACTTATGGTAAATCCATTTTTAGCTTTAAAAGAAGCTGCCAAACAATTTTGCAGAGTGGCCTTATCATTTTACATTCTGACCAGCAAAATATGTGACCTAGTATCTCCAAACTCTTGGCAGCTTTTGGTGTTATCAATATTTTTAAAAATTTTGGCCATTCTGATAGGTGTGCTGTGATATCTCATTGTGGTTTTAATTTGCATTTCTCATGTTGCTATTGGTGTTGAACATCTTTTATTTATTATATTTTGTGTGTGTGAGAAGATCAGCCCTGTGCCAACATCTGCCAATCCTCCTCATTTTTTGCTGAGGAAGACTGGTCCTGGGCCAACATCCGTGCCCATCTTCCTCCACTTTACATGGGACACTGCCACAGTATGGCTTGAAAGTGGTGCATCGGTGCACGCCCTGGATCCAAATCCACGAAACTTGGGCCGCCACAGCGGAGACCGTGCACCCAACCACTTGCGCCACCAGGCTGGCCCAGTGTTGAACATCTTTTAATGTGCTTATTTCCCATATGTACATCGTCTTTGGTGAGATGACTGTGCATATCTTTTGCCCATTTTCTAATTAAGTTGTTTGATTTTTAATGTTGAGTTTTATAGTTCTTTTTATATCCTAAATACAAGTCCTCTGTCTGATATGTGATTGTGATAGGCATTGTAATGACACCTCCCCTCCAAAAATGTCCACATTTTAATTCCCAGAACCTGAGAATATGTTATGCTACACAGCATGGGGAAATAATTTTTCAGATAGAATTATAGTTGGCAATCATTTTAGTTTGAGAAGGGGAGATTACCCTGGATGATCTGGGTAGGCCTAATGTAATTTCAAGTGTCTTATAAATAAAAGAGGTAGGTAAGAGAGTCAGAGTCAAAGAAGGAGACATGATCATAGAAGCAGAGGTTGGAGTGATTACATTGTTGGCTTGAAGATGGAAGGGGTCATGAGCCAGCAAATGAGGACAACCTCTAGAAGCTAGAAAAGGTAAGAAAATAAATTCTCCCCTGCAGCCTCCAGAAAGGAAAGCAGTCCTGCCAACATCTTGATTTTTAGCCAAGTAAGACCCATTTGGACTTTTGACATGCAGAAGTGTAAGATAATAAATTTGTGTGTTTTAAGCTAATAAATTTGTGGCAATTTGTCACAGCAGGAGTAGGAAATGAATACAGTAATTTGTAAATGTTTTGTCCCAGTCTGTAATTTGTCTAATCCACTTCTTCACAGGGTCTCCTATAGAGAAAAAAAAATAATATTGATGAGATCCAAATTATCAACATGGAGCATACTTTTGGTATGAAGTCTAGGAACTCTTTGCCTAGTCCTAAGTCTTGAAGATTTCATTTTTTTTTTCCCTACAAGTTTTAGAGTTCTTTGATTTACAGTGAAGTCCATAATCCATTTTGAGTTAATTTTTTCTGTAAAGTGTGAGGTTTAGGTCGAGCCACTCGCTCGTGCTCTCTCAGTCTGGCTTAGGGATGTCCAATTGCTCTAGCAATATTTGTTGGAAAACTTATCCCTCCTTCATTGGATTGTTTTTGCTTCTTTGTTAAAATTAATTAGGCATATTTGTATGAATCTATTTGTAGATTCTCTTCTGTAGTATTTATTTATGCGTCTATCTCTCCACCAGTACCACACCACTTTTTTTCTCTCTCTCTCTTTTTTAATTGTGGTAACATTGGTTTATAACATTATATAAATTTGAGGTGTACATCATTATATTTCTATTTCTGTATAGATTACACCATGTTCACCATACAAAGACTAATTACAATCCATCACTATACACATGTGCCTGATCACCCTTCTCGCCGTCCTCCCTTGACGTTCCCTCTCTGGTAACCACCAATCCAATCTCTGTCTCTATGTGTTTGACTGTTGTTGTTTTCATCTTCTATTTATGAGTGAGATCATACAGTATTTGACTTTCTCCCTCCGACTTATTTCGCTTAGCATAATACCCTCAAGTTCCATCTATGTTCTCACAAATGGTCACATTTCATCCTTTGCTATAGCTGAGTAGTATTCCATTGTGTATATATACCACATCTTCTTTATCCATTTGTCCCTTGATGGGCAACTAGGTTGCTTCCAAGTCTCGGCTATTGTGAATAATGCCAAAACGAACATAGGGGTGCATATACCTTTATGCATTTGTGTTTCATGTTCTTTGGATAGATAGCCAGGAGTGGAATACCTGAATCGCATGGTAGTTATTTCTTAATTTTTTGAGGAAATTCCATACTGTTTTCCACAGTGGTTTCACCAGTTTGCATGAGTGTTCCCTTTTCTCTACATCCTCATGAACACTTGTTATTGCCTGTCTTGTTAATTATACACATTCTGAGAGGCATGAGGTGATATCTCATTGTAGTTTTGATTTGCATTTCCCTGATAATTAGTGATGTTGAACAGCTTTTCATATGCCTCTTGGGCATCTGTATATCTTCTTTGAAGAAATGTCTGTTCAAATTTTTTGCCCATTCTTTAATTGGGTTGTCAGTTTATTTCTTGTTGAGATATATGAGTTATTCATATATTTTGGATATTAACCCCTCATCAGATATATGGTTTGCAAATATCTTCTCCCAATTGTTAGGTTGTCTTTTCATTTTGTTGATGGTTTCCTTTGCTGTGCAGCAGCTTTTTAGTTTGATATAGTCCCAATAGCTTATTTTTTTCTATTATTTACCTTGCCCAGTCAGACATGGTACTTGAAAATATGCTGCTAAGACTGATGTTGAAGAGAATACTGCCTATGTTTTCTTCTAGAAGTTTCACGGTTTCAGGTCTTACATTCAAGCCTTTAATCCATTTTGAGTAAATTTATGTGTATGTTGAAAGATAATGGTCTACATTCATTCTTTTCATGTGGCTGTCCAGTTTTCCCAACACCATTTATTGAAGACACTTTCCTTTCTCTATTGTATGTTCTTGGCTCCGTTGTCAAAAAATAGCTGTCCACATATGTGTAGATTTATTTCTGGGCTCTCATTTCTGTTCCATTGTTCTGTGTGTCTGTTTTTGTGTCAGTATCATGCTGTTTTGATTACTATAGCTTTGTAGTATATTTTGAAATCAGGGATTGTTATGCCTCCAGCTTTCTTCTTTTTTCTCAGGATTCCCTTGGTTTTTCTGAGTCTTCTGTTGTTCCATATAAATTTTAGCGTACTTTGTTCTATTTCTGTGAAAAATGTCATTGGACCTTTGATAGGGGTGCATTGAATCTGTAGATTGCTTTAGGAAGTATGGACATTTTAACTGTTTTAATTCTTTCACTCCAAGAGCATAGAATACCTTTCCATTTCTTTTTTTTCTTCTTCTATTTCTTTCAACAATATATTGTAGTTTTCAGTGTACAGATCTTTCACGCCTTTGGTTAAGTTTATTCTAAGGTATTTTACTCTTTTTCTTACAATTGTAAATGGGATTGTATTCTTAATTTCTCTTTCTGCTACTTTGTTGTTAGTGTATAGAATCACAACTGATCTTTGTATGCTGATTTTGTATCCTGCAACTTTAAGGTATTCATTTAATCTTTCTAAAAGTTTTGGTGGATTCTTTAGGGTTGTCTATATATAAAATCATGTCATCTGCAAATAGTGGCAGTTTCACTTCTTCCTTTCTGACTTGGATCCCTTTTATTTCTGTTTCTTGCCTGATTGCTCTGGCTAGTACTTCCAATACTAAGTCAAGAGTGGTGAAAGTGGGCATCCGTGTCACGTTCCTGTTCTTAGAGGTATAGATTTTGGTTTCTTTCCATTGAGAATGATATTAGCTGTGGGTTTGACACATATGGCCTTTATTATGTGGAGATACTTTCCTTCTATATCCATTTTATTCAGGGTGTTTATAATAAATGGATGCTGTATCTTGTCAAATGCTTTCTTTGCATCTATTGAGATGATCATGTGATTTTTATTCTTCATTTTGTTAATGTGGTGTATCACGTTGATTTATTTCTTAATGTGGAACCATCTCTGCATCCTTGGAATAAATCCCTCCTGATCATGGTGTATGATCTTTTTTTTTTTTTTTTTTTTTTTTTTTTTTTGTGAGGAGATCAGCCCTGAGCTAACATCCGCCAATCCTCCTCTTTTTTTGCTGAGGAAGACGGCCCTGGGCTAACATCCGTGCCCATCTTCCTCCACTTTATATGGGACGCCGCCACAGCATGGCTTACCAAGCAGTGCGTCGGTGCGCGCCCGGGATCCGAACCAGCGAACCCCGGGCCGCCGCAGCGGAGCGCGCGCACTTAACCGCTTGCGCCACCGGGCCAGCCCCGTGTATGATCTTTTTAACATATTGTTGTATTGGATTTGCTAGTATTTTGTTGAGGAGTTTTGCATCAATGTTCATCAATGATATTAGCCTGTAATTTTCTTTTTTTGTGCTGTCATTGTCCGGTTTTGGTATCAGGGTAATGTTGGCTTCATAGAATGAGTAATGAAGCTGCCCCTCCTCTTCAAGTCTTTGGAAGAGTTTGAGAAGGATAGGTACTAAGTCTTCTTTGACTGTTTGGTAGAATTCATCAGGGTAGCTATCTGGTCCCAGAGTTTTAATTTGGGGAAGTTTTTCACCACTGTTTCAATCTCCTTACTGGTGATTGGTCTATTCAAATTCTCTTTTCCTTCTTGATTCAGTTCTGGGTGGTTGTAAGATTCTAAGAATTTACCCATTTCTTCTAGATTATCCAATTTGTTGGCATATAGCTTTTCGTAGTATTCTCTTATAATCTTTTGTGTTTCTGAAGTGGCTATTGTAATTTCTCCTCTTTCGTTTCGGATTTTATTTATTTGATCCATCTCTCTTTTTCTCTTCGTGAGTCTAGCTAAAGGTTTGTCAATTTTGTTTATCTTTTCAAAGAACCAGCTCCGAGTTTCATTGATTTTTTTCTATTTTATTTTTTTGGCTCTAATTCATCTATTTTACCATTGATTTTTATTATTTCCTTCCTTCTACTGATTTGGGGCTTTGTTTGTTCTTCTTTTTTCCACTTCCTTTACATCCACCGTTAGATTGTTTATTTGAGATTTTTCTTGTTTGCTGAGGTAGGCCTGTATCGTTATAAATCTCCCTCTTAGATCTATTTTTCTGTATCTCATAAATTTTGGCATGTATTTTCATTTTTCTCCAGGTATTTTTTGATTTCTCTTTTGATTTCTTCATTGACCCAATCATTGTTCAGTAGCATTTTGTTTAATCCTCACATATTTGTGGCTTCTGTGGTTTTCTTCCTGTAGTTGATTTCTAGTTTCATACCATTGTAGTCAGAAAAGATGCTTGGTACTCTTTTGATCTTCTTAAACTTATTGAGACTTCTTTTGTGGCCTAATATGTGAGCTATTCTGGGGAATGTTTCATGTGCATTAAAAAAGAATGTGCATTCTCCGAATGGAATGTTCTCTATATATTTACTAAGTCCAGCTGGTCTAATGTGTCATTTAAGGCCAATGTTTCCTCATTGATGTTCTGTTTGGATGATCTATCCATTGTTGTAAGTGGAGTCCTAAAGTGCCCTACTATTATTTTGTTGCTATTTCTCCTTTTATGTCTGTTAATAATTGCTTTATATATTTAGGTGCTCCTAAGTTGGGTGCATGGATATATACAAGTGTTATATCCTCTTGTTGGATTGTTAACTTTATCAGTATGTAGTGCCCTTCTTTGTCTCTTCTTATAGTTTTTGTTTTAAAGTCTATTTTGTCTGATATAAGTATTGCTACTCCAACTTTCTTTTCATTGCCGTTTGCATGGAGTATCTTTTTCCACCCCTTCACTTTCAGTTTGTGAGTGTCTTTAGGTCTGAATTGTCTCTCTTGTATGCAGCAGATATATGGGTCTTTTTTTTAATCCAATTGGCCGCCCAATGTCTTTTAATTGGAGCATTTGATCTATTATCATTTAAAGTAGCTATTGATTAGAATGTACTTATTGCCTTTATGTTACTTTTTCTGGGTGTTTTATTAGTTCTTCTCTGTTCCTTTCTTCTCCTGTTGTTCTCTTCCCTTGTGGTTTGATGGCTTTCTTTAGTATTATGTATAACATTCTTTCTCTTAAATTTTGTGTATTTATTATTGGTTTCCAGTTTGTGATTACCATAATGTCCATATATACTAACCTCTGTATATAGCAATCTATATTAAGTTGATGGTCTCTTTAGTTTGACCTCTTGCTAAGAGCTCTACTATTTTACTCCCCTCTTCCCACATTTTATGTTTTTGGTAGCTCATCTAACTTCTTTTTTTGTGCATGTGTATCTGTTACCTTCTTCTCCTGGAAGCAGATACTTTTATTCTTTTGTCTTTTGACCTGCATATTAGCTTCATAAGTGGTTGATCTGCTACCTGTGTTGTATTTTTGCCTTTGTCAGTGGTTTTCTTGCTGTCTTTTAAAAATATTTTTCTTATTCCTATTTGTGGTCTTCTGTTTTCCACTTAAATAACTCCCTTTAGCATTTCTTGTGAGACTGGTTTCTTGGTGACAAACTCCTTTAGTTTTTACTTGTCTGGGAAAATCTTTTTCTCTCCTTCCATTCTGAATGATAACTTTTCCAGCTAGAGTATTCTTGGCTGTAGATTTTTTCCTTTCAGCACTTTAAATATATCGTGCCACTCCCTTCTAGCCACTAATGTTTCAGCTGAGAAGTCAGCTCATAGCCCTGTGGGGTTTCCTTTGTATGTAACTTGTTGCCTTCTCTTGCAGCTTTTAGGATTTTCTCTTTACCTTTAATTCTTGACATTTTAATTATAATGTATCATTGTGTCGGCCTCTTTGGGTTTATCTTGTTTGGTGCTCTCTCTGCTTCCTCTACCTAGATGTCTGTTTCCTTCCTCAGGTTAGGAAAGTTTTCATCTGTTATTTCTTCAAATAGATTCTCTGCCCCTTTGTCTCTCTCTTCTCCTTCTGGGACACTTATAACACTGATGTTAGTGCACTTGATGTTGTCCCTGAGTTCCCTTAGACTGTCCTCATTCTGTTCAATTCTTCCTTCTCTTGTCTGTTCAGCTTGGGTGATTTCCTCTAGTCTTTTGCCCAGCTTGGTGATCTATTCATCTGTATCATCTACTCTGCTATTGAGCCCCTCTAGTGAATTTTTCTTTTCCAGTATTGTGTTCTTCATTTTTGATTGGTTCTTTTTTATATTTCCAATCCTTTGTTGACATTCTCACTGAGTTCATCCATTCTTCTCCCAAGATCAGTGTCCATCCATATGACTCTTTTTTTGAACTCTTTTCTAGGTAGGTTGTTTATCTCTTTTTCATTTAGTTCTTTTTCTGGGGTTTGTCCTGTTCCCTTAGTTGGAATGTATTCCTTTGTCTCCTCATTTTACCTCTTTCTCTGTGCTTATTTCTACATATTAGGTAGGTCAGCTATGTCTCCTGATCTTGGAGAGGCAACCTTATGTAAGAGATTCCTTATGAGGTCCAACAGTGTGCTTCGCTCTCATTGCCAGTTCCAAATGTTCCAAGAGTGTCCCCTGTGTTGGCTATGTGTGTCCTGTTGTGGCAGGGTTGCTCTTGCTGTATGTGCTTGAGGAGTCTCGGCTGTCCCCCTGGCTGGCTGGTTGTAATGCTCAGCTGTGTGTGGCTGCTATGGTCCTTTCAGTCACTTCATTGGGCATGGGGAGCCCCAGAACTGTATGCTGCCAGTCTAATAGCACATTCTTGTTGTAGTTTTTCTGTTAAATGAGAAGGCCCCCAGTGTGGCTGTTTGCTAGTCTCATGGGCTTACAATTGCTGGGCCTCCGGCCAGCAAGGATTTTCTCAGCTGTCTCTGGGTTGTGGCTGAGTGGGGCTGGCCCCTAACATGGCAGAACCTGGTTTTTTCAGGCTTTAAAATTTGGGACTGATTCCCTATGTAGCTCTTTGACAAGCACAAGTCTGCTGCAGCTGACATGCCGCACTTCTCACAGGGCCACACACCCAATCAACACAGTCCTGTTCCATGTGCATGTCCTGATCCACTGATGTGGACTCAATCGCCCCACACACTCCACCAGTGCAGGCCGTCCCCTCGTGCATGCCCTGCCTTCCAGATTCAGACCCACCTGCCTGGTTGCAGAGGTTCCAGGCACCCATCCTATGTGGGCCACAAGTTGCCTGATGGTTTGATGTTGGGTGGAGCCATTCCCTAAGGAGGGCTGCCTGCCCTGGATAAGCTGGATTAAATTGGTGCTCTCAGGGGGGCAGACCGTGGGCTAACTGGCCACGGGAAGAACTCCAATGGCATCTGCCAGTGTCTGTGTCAGCACACATATGCTAGGTCACAGTAATGGCTGCAGCCAGTGTCTCAGTCCCTGGAAGGGTCTCACCTCTCACCAAGATGCTACCAGAGCCTATCATGTGAGTCTCTGTTCACCAAAGGACTGTAAACCTTTCTATCTGGTAATTTTAGGTTGCTTTCCAAAACGGGTAAATGTGTGAATAGCCGTTTAAAAATAGGCTTTATTTTGTTGTTGTTGTCCTTTATGTCCAATAGGTTTTCTGGAGTTATTCCTCATTGTAGTTAATAGGCAGCAAAGCCAGGTATTATGACACTCGTCTCTGTTGTGCTGAGTTCAAAAGCTGCTTGTTGTCATAAGACTGCCACGCTCTGATCCCCCATTCCTCCAAGGAAGGCCTCCTACCTTAAAGTTGTTCCTGGCTGGCCGTAAAGTGCCACAGCTAGAAGGTGGATTTTTTCTCTTCAGAAAGGAATTTCTGCCTCTTCCACTTCAGCCAACACTGTCCCTTGTTGTGTGGGTTCTTTTGATCCAGTTTTCAGTTCTCGGGGTAATTGTTCCAAGAGTAGTTGTAAATTCATTGTGTCTGTGGGAGGAGGTGAGCTCTTAGTTTGCCTATGCCACCATCTTGGCACCATCTCCCAATAACAAGTATTGTGATTGCTGGATCATATGGTAAGAGTATGTTTAGTTTTCAAGAAACTGCCAAAATATTTTCCAAAGTGACTGTATCATTTTGTGTCCTCACCAGTAATGAATGAGAATTCCTATTGCTCCATATCCCACCAGCATTAGTGTTCTCAGTGTTCTAGATTTTGACCATTCTAATAGCCACTTTTTAAAAACGCACTCAATTGTTTTTTTCCCTTAGTATATCTTTGGGTTTAAAGTACTGCCATAGTGAATACCACAGAGATCTAACCGCCCACTGTTTAAATTGCATTTTTATAGTGGGTAATTACTGATTTAAAGAGAGTTCTTTATTAAAATATATTAAAGATAAGTCTGTACATAATGAGACCTAGAGTTAAAAAAACACAGTGTGTGTGTGTGTGTGTGTACATGCAATGTGTGTGCATTAGGGATGTTAGCGAGGAGATTTGTGTTAAGAAATGCATTGACCTGGTAATCCTGGTCCTAGCTCTAACACAGACTTCCTGAATGAATTTGTCAAGTTTATCTTCCTATATGGGACTCTATATCTTCATTTTAAAAGTAAAAGTTGTGATCAGATTATCATTGGCATCATTTCTGGCTCTAAAGTAAGTGGGTTCTAGAATTATAAGATAAAGAGTGAGAAAAGAAGCTAGAAAATTTGCTATTTTAACCATTTTTCATGTAAAATTCAGTGACATCAATTACATTCATGATGTTGTGTAACCATCACCACTATGTATTTCTAGAATGTTTTATCACCTCAAACAGAAACTCTGTAATCATTAAGCGATAACTCTCATTCCTCCCTACCCACAGCCTCTGGCAACCATTATTTTATTTTCTATCTCTATATATTTGCCTTTTCTAGGTATCTCATATAAGTAGAGTCATATAATATTTGCCCTTTTATGTTTGGCTTATTTCACTTAGCATAATGTTTTAAGATTCACTCATGTTGCAACATGTATCAGAATTTCATTCCATTTCATGGCTGGATAATATTCTATTGTAGGCATATACCATATTTTGTTTATCCATTCATCTGTGGATGGACATGTCAGTTGTTACCACCATTTAGCCATTGTGAATAATGGCACCGTGAATACTGGTGTACGAGTGTCTGTTTGAGGACTTGTTTTCCATGTTTTGGGGTCCATACACACAAGGGGAATTGTTGAGTCATATGGCAATTCTGCAACTAACTTTTGAGGAACTGCCAAAATGTTTTCCACAGCAGGTCTACCATTTTACATCACCACCAAGAAAATATTAGGGTTCCAATTTCTCCACATTCTAGCCAATATTTATTTTCCATTAAAATATATATATATATCCATCCTAGTAAGTGTGAAGTAGTGTCTCATTGTGCTTTTGATGTTCATTTCTCTAATAACAAATAATGTTGAGAATTCTTTCATGTGCTTATTGGCTATTTTTATGTCTTTTTTGGAGAAATATGTATTCAAGTCCTCTGTCCATTTCTTAATTGCGTGGTTTATCTTTTTGTTGAGTTGTAGATGTTGCTAAGTTGTTCTCTATATATTCTGGATATTAACGCCTTAGAAGATTTATGATTTGCAAATGTTTTCTCCCATTTTCCAGAGAAAACAGAGGGCTGTTTTTTCCCTCTCCTGGCAGCGTTATTTTATGCACAAATGTTTTCATTTTAATGAAGCCTAGCTTACTTTTTACTTTTGTTTCTTTTCCTTTTCATGTCATATTAAAGAAATCATTGCCAAATCAAATGTAATTCAGATCTACCTCTATGATTTCTTATAGTTGTGGCTCTTCAACTTAGGTTTTTGATCCATTTTGAGTTAATTTTTGTATGAGGTATAAGATAAAAGTCTAACTTTATTCTTTTTAGTGATATTCTGGTATATCCAGCTTTCCCAGAATCATTTGTCATTCTTTCTCCACTAAATAATCTTGTCATTCTTGTTGAAAACCAATGGACCTTGGATATGTGGGTTTATTTCTGGGCTTGCAATTGTATTCCACTGGTCTGTGTGTCTGGACTTACAACTGTTCTACATTGTTCTGAGTACTGTAGCTTAGTAGTAAATTTTGAAATCTGGAAGTTTGAGTCTTCCAACTTTGTTCTTTTTTAAAGACTATTTTGGATATTTGAGGTCTCGAGATTTTATATGAGCTTTAGGATGGGTTTTTCCATTTCTTACAAACACCATTGGGATTTTAATGGTGATTGCCTGGAATCTGTAGATCACTTTGCATAGTATTGACATCTTAACAATATTAAGTCTTCCAATTCATGAAGACAGGATATCTTTCTATTTACTTACGTCTTCATTTTCTTTAAACAATGTTTTGTAATTTCCAGTATACAAGTATTTTGCCTTCTTGGTTAAATTTATTCCTATATTCAGGAATAAATTTAGAATTTAGATATTTAGAATTTGTTTTTTGATGTTATTGTAAATGAAATTGTTTTCTTAATTTCCTTTTTTGATTGGTTATTAGTGTGTGGATATAAGGCTGATTTTTACATGTTAATTTTGTATGCTGCAAATTTGATGAATGTGTTTATGAATTCTAACAGTTTTTGTCTTTGTGTGTGTGTATTCTTTAGGGTTTACTAGAAATAAGATATTTTCATCTGAGAATATATTTTTACACCTTCCTTTCCAATTTGGAAGACTTTTATTTCTTTTTTCTTGCCTAATTACTCTGGCTAGAATTTTGGATAATACGTTGAATATAAGTGGTGAAAGCAGGCATTCTTGTTTTGATCCTGATCTCAGAAGAAAATCTTTGAGTCTTTCACGATTGAGTGTGATGTTAGCTGTGGGTTTTTTCTATATGACTTTTATCCTATCGAGAAGTTCCCTTATGTTCCTTAATTATTCATTGTTCTCATCATGAAAGGGTGCTTGATTTTGTCAAATGTATTTTCTAAATCAATTGATATCATCATTTATTTTCTTTCAATCTATTTCTGTGATGCATTATATTGATTGTTTTTCATATGATAAACTACCCTTACTTTTGTGGGATAAACCCTACTTGGTTATGGTGTATAATTCTTGTAATATGTTGTTGGATTAGGTTTGCTAGTATTTTCTTGAGAATTTATGAGTCAATATTCATAAAGAATATTGCAGTCTCTTTGTCTGACTTGGTTATCAGGACAATGGTGGCCTCACAAAATCACTTAGGAAGTGTTCTCTCCTTTTATATTTTTTGGAAAAGTTTGAGAAGAATTGTTGTTTATTCTTTTCTAAACGTTTGGTAGGATTTGTCAATGAAACCACTTGGTACTGGGTTTTGTTTTGGGAAGGGTTTTATTAAGGATTCAATCTTCTTATTTATTATAGATCTATTCAGATCTTCTTTCTTCCTGAGTCAGCTTTGGTAGTTTGTGTGTTTCTCAGAATTTGTCAATTTAATCTAGATATCCAATTTAGTGTCATAGAGATGTTCATAATGTTCTCTTATAATACTTTTTATTTCTGTAAAATTCGTACTAATGTCCCCTCTTTCATTGCTGAATATAATAATTTGAGTCTTCTCTCTTTTCGATTAGTCAATCAAGCTAAAAATTTGTCAATTTTATTGACCTTAAAAAAACAACTTTTCGTTGTACTGATTTTTTTCTATTAACATCCTTTCCCTATTTCATTTATCTACACTCCAATATTTAGTATTTCCTTCCCTCTGCTAGCTTTAGGTTTAACAAGCTCTTATTTCCTAATTCCTTAAGATGTAGAGTTAAGTTATTTATTTAAGAGCTTTCTTCTTTTTAATGAATGCATTTATAGCTATAAATTTATCTTTTATTACTACTTTTGCTGCATCCCATGAGTTTTTTTTGTTGTTATCATTTTTATTTGTATTTTTATATTTTGTAATTTACCTTGTGATTTATTTTCCGACCACTTTGTT
Organism: Diceros bicornis minor; assembly: GCF_020826845.1. Taxonomy (NCBI): domain Eukaryota; kingdom Metazoa; phylum Chordata; class Mammalia; order Perissodactyla; family Rhinocerotidae; genus Diceros; species Diceros bicornis. Next base: position 75,389,238 of record NC_080781.1, on the reverse strand, counting down.
ATTTGAGTTTTATATTTGTGAGTTTTCTTTTTGTTATTGATTTCTAGTTTTATTCCATTGTTGTCAGAAAAGATACTTTATGTGATTTTAACCTTTTTAAGTTTATTAAGACTTGTTTTGTGACCTAACATATGTTCTATTTCAGAAGACAGTCTATATGCACTTGAGAAGAATGTGTATTCTGCTGTTCTTGGGTGGAGTGTTCCTCATACATGTTAGGTCTGATTGTTTATAGTGTTGTTCAAGTCTTCTATTTTCTTATTTTTCCTTGTCTTCTTGTTTCTTCCATTATTAAAAGTGATGTATTGAACTCTCTAAGTATTATTCTATATTTGTATACTTCTCTCCTCAAGTTGTCAATCATTGCTTCATATATTTGGGGGCTTTGTTGTTAGGTACATGTACATTTGCACTTGTTACATCTTCTTGATGAATTGAGATTTAATCAATATATAATTTCCTTATTGGTCCCTTGTAACCTTTTATTACTTATCTATTTGGCTGATAATTATATAGCCAATTCAGCTCTCTTTTGGTTAATATTTTCTTGGAATATCTTTTCCTATCCTTTTACTTTCCACTGCCTTTTTTCTTTGCATTTAAAGTTAGTCTCTTATAGATGGTATATATACAGATCATGTCCTTTTATCCATTCTTCCATCATCTGCCTTTTAGTTGGAGATTCTCTTTCATTTACATTTAAATTAGTGATAACGAAAGACTTACTTTTGCTATTTACCTATTTTTTTGTTATGACTTTATAGTGTTTTTTTCCCACAATTACTCCATTATTGTCTTTTTAAATTTTTAGTTGTTTATTGTTTTGGTAAGGTACCATATCGAGTCCATCCTTCTTTCTTTTTTCCTGTATATTTTGTGGTTATTTTCTTGGTAGTTATTTTGAGATTTTATGATGATCATCTTAAATTTAAAACAACCTAGTTTGTATAGTACAAACATATTTATGGTAATATACAGATACTCTCCTCCTATCCATCTCTGCCCCACCCTTTTTTATTGTTATTTTTACAGATTACAACTTAATACACTGTGTACCAATTAACATAGACTTATAATTATCATTTAATGCTTTTTCTTTTTATAGCTTATAGGAAATAAATGGGAGTTACAAGTCAAAAGTATAATAATATTGGCTTTTATATTTAACTATATAGTTATCTTACTGGAGATTTTTATTTATTTGTATGGCTCAGAGTTATTCTTCAGTGTCGTTTCATTTCAAGCTGAAGGATTCCATTTACCATTTCTTGTAGTGCATATCTTCTGGAAACAAATTCCCTTAGCTTTTGTTTCTGGGAATTTCTTAATTTCTCCTGGCTGGAAAGGATAGTTTGCCAGTTACAGAATTCTTAAATTCTTCACTGACATTTTTTCTTTCAACATTTTAAACGTCTTATCTCATTACTTTCTAGACATCATGGTTTCTCATCAGCTATTACTCTTACTGAAAATCCCTTGCAAGTGTAGAATCTCATTTCTCTTGTTGCTTTCAGATTCTCTTTTTGTTTTTCAATAATTTGACTATAATGTGTCTCAGTGTTGTAACTCTTTTAATTTATGCCTTTCATCAATTTTGGTAAGTTGTCAGTTATTATTTCTTCAAATATAGTTTTTGCCTCTTTCTCTTTCTCTTCTCCTGGGACTCCCATAGGCATATGTTAGTACTAGAAGTCTCTTAGGTTTCGTTTACTTTTCTTCTTTCATTTTTTTCTTTCTGCTACTTAGACTCAGTTTCAATTGTCTTATCTTCACATCTGCTGTTTCTTTCTTTTGCCTACTCATATCTGGTATTGAACTTTTCCAGTAATTTTTTTTTTATTTCAGTTACTGTCTTTTTCAGTTTTAGAGTTTTATTCAGTTCCTTTTTGTAGTTTCTATCTCTTTATTTTATTTTATTCATACATCATTTTCTTGGTTTCTGATAATTCTTTGTCTTTGTTATCCTTTAGGTCTTTGAAGATATTTAAGACAGCTGATTAAAAATTTTGTCTATTAAGTCCAATGTTTGGTATTCTTTAGGGATTTTTTCTGTCAATTATTTTTTCCCTTTGAATGCACTATATTTTCTTGTTTCTTTGTACATTTTGTGATGTATTTGTTGAAAATTGGACACTCAAATATAATATAATAATTCTGGAAATCCATTTCTCACTCTTCCCCAAGGTTTGCTGTTCTTGATTGTTGAAGGCTTAGATTGTGTTCAGCCAGTGTTTTGACTAAGACTTCTTCGAGTGCCAGGAGTTTTAAAGAAAAAACCTTTCTCAAGTTTTGTGGATTTCTGGATTGTTGAGGGTACTCCTTTAACACTTAGGCAGGCTATTTACAATTCTGCCTCAGCCTTCATTTTCTACTAGCATTGAGCTTACAAATCAGCAAGCAGTGAAAGTTTGGGGTCTTCTCAGGACTTTTCTGGGCATGTATTTTTTCTGGGCACATGTGAGGCTTTCTAAATTCCCCAGTATATACAAGTGCTTTGGAATGTCCCAGTTCCCTAAAGAATTTCTCTTCCTAGCTTTTCTGTCCAGGCTATAGGTGCTCTATTGAATGTTTCAACTGTGATCTTTTGCCCCAGGAAGTTTTAGAGATTTTTTATATCACCTTACAAGGTTTTTGAGCAATTTTTGCCACTTTTTCATTCTGAATGGGTCCCCAGTTAGGTGAAACGCAGACAAGCACCTTGTGTACACCTTCTCGTACCACTCAGACAGGCTAAAACAGATGAACAAAAGAGTTTGTGAATATGATCTACTCTGCTCTCTCAAGAACCAGAAACCAAAGTCCTACACTGGCAACATAGGCTGCCATCTTCAAGACTGCCACTGAGATAGTGAGCAAGTGAGGCAAGGATAAGTAAAAACATCCCATCACAAAAGTTTTCTACCATTTTCAAGTTGACTTTTTCTTAATTCAACATTTTCTTGGTTGCTATAAACCTTTGCCTATTTTTTATATTTCTGACATAGTTGAGTTTGACAGTTTCTGGTTGTTTTTTGATGTTTCTCTGAAGGAATGGGGATTTGATGGTGCCTACTCCACCAATTTTTGATGTCTCTCCATCCAGTGATAATTTTTGAACCTCTTTCTTTTACTCTCTTTCTAGGATACCTATAGTTAGTTAGATATTATACACATTTCTTATGTCTGCTGATATTCAGTTGACTGTTCATATTTAAGAATAACTAAATTTGTATTTTAGGTAGTTGGTATGAGTTTCTTTGGCTTCTGTGGATGTAAGTCTATATCTGTGGTTGGCCTCTTTTCTTAAAGTAAAATTTAAATATGGGATCAGTGTATATGAGCAAGATGTGTCAATTTGTAGGATTTCTTTTAGGATGCAAGGGTGTAGAGTCTACCAGCACATCGTGAAGTAGATTGTGGGAGACCCCCAAGTGACAGAATAAGATCTTTACTCAGGTATGCCACACTTGGAGCCCTAGTGTTCTTTGCAGGTGGTTTATTTCATTTCCTTACAAAGTAATCCTATGGGTTATTTTGCCTGTAGGTAAATACCAAGTTGCCAATCACTCTAGAAGGGAAGTGTGTGTGTGTATGGACTGGTGCTAAGTAGTGGTGCTGCACTGTTTTCAACCTCATATCACTCCCAAGTTATGTACTTTCCTAAAGCCTCTCTGGTCTTCCTCTGGGAAGATTGGATCCTATCTTCGCAATTGTGCACACACTCTGTTCTACTTGCTTGTCAATATGCTCTCATTAGCTGATGATTCTGTTCCATATCTCTCTTATAATATTATTGTCTTTGTAATTTTTTACTTCCTATCATTCTATAGAGGTTTGAGGAAGAATGACAGTGAAAATGTGCTTAATCCACTGTGTTGTAAAGGAAACATACTGAAATTCTTGATCTTTTTGCAATGATGTATATGGTCCCCAAAATTCTGTTGAAAGGGATTTGTAGGTGCTACAGTACTTTAGAAGATGAAAGTATAAGAAGTGATATTCTGGAGAGAAAGTGTTTGGACTCTGTTACAGGCTGCTTAGACAGATATAAGAAAGGATCTGTGAAATAAAAAATCAGAGGCCTGAAACTGTGAATTACACACGTCTAGAATTCTACTATTGGCAGATTTTAAAGTGGGAAAGGGATAATCTGGAAAGAATATCCATTGAACTATTTTTCTTATTATGTGACAAATGGAAAATCATGAACTAAAGCTTTAATTTTGTTATGAAACTTTATTACTGTTTTAAGCTAATATAACTTAGAATAAATGTCATTGTAATATATTAAAATATTATGCATCTGTACTTTCTTTATAAATTTTTACCATAAAAGAACTGAAAATTGACCATCTGTGAAAAATGGTGTCAAATTAATAAACATAAACTTCATTAAATTGGTGTTGAGAGGCCCAAAGGGGAAGTTCTCATGCCCTACATCAATAGCAAAGCCCAACAGGGAGAAGAAAATCTTCCTCTTATTGACTGGCAAGAAGCTCAGTCAATGAGAGACTGTCACAACTACTCAGCCAATATAAAGCCACTACACCTTGAACTCTTTGTTTACAACAGCCCTCCCAACTTCCTCTTCTCTTCTATAAAAGAGTTTCTCATCCTTTGTTATTGAGTATTTGCACGTGGCTTGCCATAGTTGCAGAGTCCAAATTGCAATTCTTTACGATCCTAAATAAACCCATTTTTGCTGAAGAAAAAGCTGGCTGTCTATTTGTTTAAGGTTAACATTTTGGTGGCCCATATGCAGATTCAGAGAAGACCCCCAGCGACTCTGAAGCTGGTGAGCAAATAGGTGTGGTACCCACAATATATCCCATTGAGCTTACTGCTTTTCTCAGTGACCCTAGAGTTTGAGGGTAAATCTATTCTACCGGATACAAACCTCAACCTTCTCTGTGTTTGAAGCTCTCCAGGTTTTATTCAAGGCCTTGTTTATCTGAAAGTACTGCTGTGGCATTTCTGCCTGACCCTTCGAATCATGCTGTTCCATTGAACTGTGCTAGCCGTTCGTCTGATTCCTTTTGGAACCAGACTATTCCTACCTGGAACTGTGTTAGCCTTCAGTTTAACTTTCAGATGGTTCATTGGAACTGTGCAGGTCCAACCTTTGGCCTGACTCCGTTGGGAGTAGACTGTCCATTGGAACTGCGTTGATCAACCTTTGGTCCAATTCCTTCAGGAACCAGACTGTTTTTTGAAACTGTGTTGATTCAAACATCAAGTCTACCTTAGTGAAAGAAGACTGTTCTACTGGGACTGGCTGGTATTAAGCCTGCAGGCTGTTTCAGCTGTTCAAACTGTTTGAGATGAAAGCTGTTCAAGCTGTTTGTTTGAGTTGTTTAAGCTGTTTGAGAATTATTTCTTTGCTCTAGAGAAAATCCTTTAAGAAATGAGACACCAATTATCTAAATATTATAAAGGTGTCTCCCTCTACAGGGACGCCAGGCAATTTTGTGTTTAAAAAACACAGTCCTTCCTCATGCACATTTCTAACTAAATGGACTAATTTAGCCAAAAGTAATTTAGACTATGAATGGCTATTATTGGGAACTTTTGAACTTCCCAAACTTACTTTTGTTAAATCAGAATTGGAAAACCATAGCTCTGTAATTTCCAAAACTGAATGGAACACCTATTTTGATTGATATTTTGAGACTTTCAAACGTTATCAGGTGTCTAAAATTGCCTTTTTGCAAAATAAAATGTTAAGATTAATTGAAGCAATGATTAAAGAAAGATAAAATGGCTTCCAAAGCCCCATGTTCCTATCCTCCAGTGCCATCATGTTCCTCTCCCCCAGCACCTTATGCTCACGCCCTGTCATCTTCCTCCTTCCCTTCGATACCATCTGCATCTTCTCTATACTCTCAGTTCTCCCATAATACCACTCTCACAAACTTCCCCTTTTCCCTGGATGTCTCCCCACTCTCTCTTCCTCTGAACTTATCAAAACTTGTCTCTTTAAAATTAAGACTTCTGAGGATCTGAAGGCTTAATTGTTATTTTTTTATATTCCCTGGACTAAAGCTGAACTGCAAGCTATAATCAAAGACTTCCCCAAAGCAATTGAAGATCCTCACAAATTTGGTGAAGAATTTAATATAGTAATTCAAACTTATCAACCTAGTTTCTCTGACATATTAGCAAGTTCATATCCTTGTTGGTGAAGGCCAGGCCCAGCATCAGATGAAAACTGCTAATTGGGAAAATCTTGAAAAGTTTCTAGAATTACAACCAGGAGACCAACCCACTTACATGCTGTATGATCAGGCTTGGGAAACACTAGATGACTTTATTGGGCAATTCCTAGGACTTTCCCAAAGCCTGTTGTTTGGGAGAAAGTTCAGGCTAGTGCACAAAAACTTGATTAACCTGTTCATGACTATTATAGTCAACTTCAGATTTTTTTAAATTAAAATTCTGGTCTTCCTTCAGATGTTGATTCCACCCAAGTAGCTTTTATCTCTATATGTTTATTAATGGGCTGAAATGGGACTTTTCCCTTCTAGTGAAAAAGGACCAGGATAGAATGGGAAACTACATTCACTCCAGGTTTACTTAATTTGGCATCTTGTACTCTAGATGGGTCACTTAAAAGAAAGACCACTAAAATTCTAAATCTTCTACTCCAGCAAATAAAGATCCCTAAACAAAACACAAAACCTCCTAGTTTCTGTTATTATTGCAAGCAGCCAGATCATTGGAAGAGAGAATGTTACAAATTTAATCACTTCAAATGCTTTCAGCTCTCTAACCAGCCTTTTCAATGTCTTCCAAATTCTCAATGTTGGGGCTCCAAGGAACAATAGGGGCTCTTCCCAAACCTCCCTCTCAACTGGCTTGGGAAAACATTTCTCCGTATTGGAGATGAATTTTTTTCTGTCCTAATTGCCACTGAAGCCACACTCTCAGTGCTCAACATCACTACTATAAAGCTGCCCTTGCATCAGAATAACAAAGCAGTTCAAATAGTAGGGATTTCTAGTAAACCTCAAAAAGTTCCTGTCTATGAATCTATTCCCTTTTGTTAAGGCTTTTTGAGAGACACACACCCTTTTCTCCTTAGTTCTTCCACTCTTATTCATTTATTAGTCCAAGACTTCTCAGAAAAGCATCATGCCCGAATTTCTTTCTCCTGAAGGGGGAAAATGATTCTAGAATTTGACAGTACCCATCAAAACTGCCAATCAAATGAATCAAATGACTTTTTATGTTTTTTATTTGCTTTGTCTCTGGTGGTACTAGAGCTGATTCTGGAAACACTGATGATTTATCCCTATTAAATCAGCTGCCACACTCCTTAGGGGCAAAATCTCCAACAGATATTGGTAAAGTACACAGAGCACCTCCCATCAAAATTCAAGCAGATCCCTCAAAACCTCTCCCCATAACTAATCAATATCCTATAAGTAAAGAAGCCCTTCAAGGTATAAACTCCATAATAGAAGATTATAAGGCTCAAGGCCTCACTATGCCTTGTACTAGTCCCTGTAATACTTCTACTTTACCTGTGAAATAACCCAAGGCCTAAGAGTAGAAGTCTGTCCAGGACCTCTGAGCAATAAAGAACATTGTTATACCTTGACATCCTATTGTTCATAACCCTCATATGCTACTAACATCCATTCCAACTGGAAACAAATTCTTTACTATAATTGATTTATGTAGTGCATTCTTAGCATTCCAGTTGATGAAGATAGTCAATACCCTTTTGCCTTCACTTAGGAAGGAAAATAATTCATCTGGATAGTAATGCCTCAGGGTTTTACTGAGAGTCCTTATTTTTCACAAATCCTAAAGGTTGTTCTAGATGATATAAAGTTCCCTAGGGGTTCTACTTTGTTGCAATATGTGGATGATTTGCCTCTTTGCTCTCCCTCACAAGACTCACAGGAAAATAGCATCCACTTGCTAAAGCTTTTAGCCTTAAAGAGATATAAGGTCACCCAAGGGAAATTGTAGTTTGCCCAAACTCAGGTTCAATATTTAGGGCGTCTAATATCGGAACAAGGCTACACCTAGATCTGGGTAGGCTTCATGGTGTTCTAAGTTTCCCAAAACACAAAACTAGGTGCCAACTGTGAAATTTTTTCAGTCTAGTTGGGTATTGCCAGAATTAGATTCCAAATTTCTCTCTTATAGCCAAACTTCTGTATGTTTTATTGAAGGACAACAACTTCAGCCCAACTTTATGGGAAGAACAGGATGACATAGCCTTTAAGGCCTTAAAGAAGAGGTTGATAAACCCACCTTCCCTTGGACACCCCAATTATTATATTCCTTTTTTCCTTTTTGTATAATAAAAGAAAAGGAATGATTTTGGTTTACTCACTCAAAAACATGGGGACAACCATTGACCCATAAGGTCTTATAGCAACCAACCAGACCCTGTGGCACACAGATACCCCCCTTGCCTTAGAGCCATTACTGCCACTACCATTTTGGTTAAGGCCACTGTGAAAAACATTGTGGAATCCCCTTTAACAATTTTTGTACATCATGAAGTAGAAGCCTTCTTAAATTTTTATCACACTCACTATATTTCAGCCAGCCACCTGACATCCTATGAAATCCTTTTGTTAACTACTCCTCACATAACTCTTTTACATTGTAATATCCTTAACCCTGCTACTCTCCTCTCCTTCCTTATCAACAAAGTTCCTCACCACTGCTTAATGATGAATGATCACCTTCTAACTCCTTGTGATGATCTACAGAAAACTCCTTTGGGTAATGCCAATTTATGGTTTACTGATGGTTCTTATTTTAAAAGTGACAACAGCAAATATTGTGCTGGGAATGTTACTGTAACTCCCTTTGATATTGTTGAGGCAGCACATTTACCTATGGCTACTTCAGCCCAATAGGCAAAATCATATGCTCTTACATGGGCTTGAACTTTAGCCAAGGGCGAAGATGGCAATATTTCTATTGATAGTAGATATGCTTTTGGGGTAGCTCATGATTTTGGAATGATATCTAAGTGACATGGCTTCTTTACTTTCAGTGGAAATAAAATTAAAAATGTCCTCTATGTTCATAAATTATTGGATGCTATATTTTTCCCTGCTGCTTTAGCTATTATTAAGACCCCACGGCATTCTAAACTTGACTCTTTGGAAGCTAAAGGAAATCAACTGCCTGAAATTTCTGTGAGGAATGTAGCCCTTTAAGGGACCAACAAGAGCTGAGCCTCTGTTATGATAGAATGGGATATTTACCTAAATGATAACTTAGAAAAAATGGCTAGAGAAGTACAACAGTTAGCCTCAGTAAAGGAAAAACAAGAGTGTAAATTTAATGATTGTTCGTTTGATAAAAAGAGAAAGTTCTGGTTCAGGCCAAATACCAGCCCAGTCCTACTGGAGACTGTAAAATTCCCAGTCTTAACCACTCTGCATGCATTAAGTCATTGGTCTACTGAGAAAATGATAACATTCACAAATCAATACTAGTGAGAAAATATTAAGAAGGCTGCAAAAACTGCCTACCTCACTTGTCCCACTTGTCCAAAATACAATCCATGGAAGCCTGTTTGTACAGCTTCCAGACATGTTAAACTGTCTAATGTACCATTAAAGGTTTAGCAAATGAATTTTATACAATTTCCCCTGTGTCATGAATATAAATATGTTTTAGTCATGGTTTTTATGTTTTTTCACTGGACTGAAGCATTTCCTTGCAGACAGGCTACTGCCTCTTCTGCTAAAGCCCTTTTGGAAAGGATTATCTCTACCTGGGAACTCCTCTAGAGCTTCATAATGACCAAGGAATTTATTTTACTACTCAGGTACTTTGACAAGGCTACACTATTTGACCAGTTTTACAACACTTTCACCATGCTTACCACCCTCAATCCTCTGGTTTAGTTGGACACAACAACAGCATAGTTAAGACTCAATTAGCAAAATTGGTAAAGATTGTCCAAATACCTTGGCCAAAATCATTGTCATTGGTCCTTTTAAATCTCAGATTGACCCTCTTTGGAACTCATAAACTCTCACCCTTTGAGATAGTCACAGGATGCTCAATGCACTTGACTCTTGTCTCTTTTGACCTATAGCTGATAAGAGGAGATATATTCAAATATTTCAAGGGTCTAATTGCTTCTATTAAAAGTAAACATGTTTTGGTAGAACAATCTTTTCACAGTGTTCTCCTGGGAGACAAAGACTTTAAGCATCACACTTTGCAAACTGAAGATTTTGTCTATTGGAAAAGATACCTCCAGAAGGACTGTCTTCAACCTAACTTGAAAGGCCCCTGTCAGGTACTGCTAACTAATATTTGTGCTGCAAAACTCCGGGGAATAGACTCTTGGATTCACTTGACATACCTAGAGAAAATACCAAACCCTGACTGGATCTGCACATCATTTGGTGTCTTGAAAGTAAAGATTTCCTGTAAATGAAACAGACAACATCTGATAAGACAACTCTTCCAAGACATCCAGACCAGGCCTGCTGGAAGTTTGTCAAACTTGTGATGATGACATAACACTTCAGATGATCTTCAATGTCTGTGATCTTGATAACATATGAACTCTAGGAAAGAAAAATGCCTGAGAGTTCTCCCTTCTACCCCTCCTTGTTACCCAAATGTGGCCTCAATAGGCTTCCAATCTGTGTGCTTTCCTCCGATGTGGGACACAACACTGAGAAAAAGTCCTTCCTGGCATCAAGGAACAAAAGGCTGCTGAAAGCAGAAAAACCTGACTTTTGATCAGCGATACTTTCAGAGAAAGATCTTGATCAAAAGGTGAAAATGTTAAACCAATAAACAGAAACCTCACTAAATTGGAGTTGGGAGGTCAAAATGGGGAGCTCTCATGCCCTAATCAGTAGCAAAGTCCAACAGGAAGAATAAAGATTTCCTCTTCTTGGCCAGCAAGTAGCTCAGTCAATGAGAAACTGTCACAACTCAGCCAATGAAAAGCCACTATACTTTGAACTCTGTTTACAATAGCCGTCCCAACTTCCTCTTCCCTTCTATAAAAGAGTTTCTTTTCCTTTGCTGCTGGGAGACTCACACACCACTTGCTATGTTTGTAGTCTCTGAATTGCAATTTTTTGCTGATGCTGAATCAACCCATTTTATCTGGAGAATAATTGGCTGTCTGTTTAAAATCAACAGCTAGAAAATAATTTCTTTAAGAGCTTGAAAATTTTGTATCTCCTAGGCTGAAGATTGGCCTAATGGAATTAGCTATAACAAAATCAAAAAGTGCTATTACTAGGGAATATGTTAGACAACCCAAAAATTGTCTCATCATATAGTAACAGGTATAAAAATTATATATTTTCTCTGTTTTTCAGAGGATGTGGTGGTTTACAGTATAATGAGGCCCTGTCTAAGTCTACTGCTCTTTGAATATCTTTTTATTCATTGATTCAATATGTATTGAGTACCTACCATGTCACAGACACATTTATGGGTATCATGAAAGTAGACAAGGCCCCAGCCCTCATGGAGCCTGTGGAGGAATCAGAAAAAGAAAAAATAAATAAGCACATAGAATAATTACAAATTGTGATAAGAACCTTGAAGAAAAATAATATCATGCTGTAGTAGAGAATAAGAAAGTAGTGATACTTTAGATAGGATGAACAGAGAAGCTTTTTCTGAGACAAAGAGTATTCATGACAGAAGGAAAAGCAAGAATAAGGCCTTGAAGCTAAAGCTTTTGAAGTATTTATAAATTAATTACATTCTATTGAAATTGTGTGTTTATGGAGGCAATTTAGCAGTGACACTTAAGTTTATAATCTCTGAAGTCAGACAGTTGTTGTCCAAATCACAAATTTACCACTTCCTCTGAATTGTCACACCCATTTTAGAACTCAGTCTGGATAAGTAACTTAATCTCTGAGCCCAGCATATAATAAGCATTTAATAAATTATAGTTATGATTATTGATTTTCCCAACTTCTTTGAGTATAATTGACATATAACTTGTGTAACTTTAAGATGTACAATGTGTGGTTTAATACACTTACATATTGCAATATGATTATCATCATAGTGTTTGTTTTCTATATTCCCTATTAGACTATGAAACCTTGAGTTCATAAACTATATATTAATAATTATTATGTCTCAAAAGACTAACATAGTGTTTGGCATATGGTAGGTTCTAGACAATGTTTAATGAATGGATTAAAAAAAGGAATAAAGTACAGATACAAATTCTGATATTTTATTTGGAGTCACTGAAGTATGTTTTTCTAGGAATATGTGAAATACATAGCTTTGTTTGTGGGGGTACTTTTTGAAAAGTTTCCAGGGATAGGGGAGGAATAAATTTTCCCCTACCAATCTAGGTTCTTCAGGCTGGTCTAAGTATTAAATTGACATCAGACAAAATAACAAGAGGAAATCGTAGTTTAATAACATGTATATATGGGAGAAACCCAGGAAAACTGAGTAACATGCCAAAATGGTCAAGTCCATCACCTTAAATACCATCTTCAGCTAAAGACAAAAGAGGATTTTGGGAGTAGTGGCTTGGGACTTCAAAGAGGAGCAAGGAAATTCACATGAGGGTGGAAAAGCAAATGTTTGATAAACAAATGTTTGCCATGCCATGGAGAGACAAGGGAAATGGAGAGGATTTTGATCAAATGGGCTTTGCTAGGTTCCTCCCTGTCTACCACAGATAGATATCTATGGTGATAGCTCCTTCCTGGAGTAGGCCTTCTATCTTAAGTTCTTTTAGGTAGTTAGGGGAAGGTCAAATATTTCTCCCTGAGTCTATTGTTCTCAAAAATAATCAACCCAATATAATCAAGCAAAAGAGACATATTTTGTGGTGGCAAATTCTTCTCCCATACAGTCCCACCTTTGAAACTTCTCCAAGAAGTTTCATAGTCCAGAAACTGAGTTGGTAGATTATTCCATCTCACTGAACAGGTCTCTTAGTCCTGGCAATAGGTCAGTCCAGTTAAATTCATTTCAGGAGGCAGTGACGCAGGTGACCTTTCAAAGTAGTCCTATATTGTATAAGCAAGCAATCAGATATTTAATAAGAGGCAATACTACGGAAACAAAAGAAAAAGATGGGAACAAACTATAAACCAGTTTCTGAGCCCAGGGGGCAGCCAGTCAAAAAGATTTGTAGATGTCAGAGTCAAACATCTTTTGCAGTCTGAAATGTCTCTGATAATGTCATCAGGTGTTCAGGTAACTTTCTGAGTGGCTTACACAGCAACAGGCATAAAGATTGTTTAAACATGGGCTATTATGGTGATGTCTCAAGTTTATATGAAGTTGTTCAGCTTCATTTTGCAGAGCTTCAGGAAAAGGGCAGCTTTAGTTCTCAATGATTCCAAGTTAAAAATGGGAGAAAAATTGGAGCATTAATTTGGAGAGTTATAGCCAAATACTTGAGGAAACTAGAAGAATTGGAGATTCAGTCAAGTTTACATGTGGAAACCAAACTCAAAGACAATTAACAGAACTAAAATTTAATATCTACAAGTGTGAATTATAGTTTCTACTGAAATATAATTTTTCTCTCTAAAATCACCCTTATTTCTGCCAAAGATAGCCAAATTTAGACTATTTTTTTTGAAAAATAAGTCTAGTATCAATAACTTGACCCAATTATTTACATAAATATAACAAGAATAGAAATTGATCATATAGGCTTTTTAAAATCAGATTTGCTGGAACTTTTCATAAGGAATCTCAGACTGTAATTTTAAAGGCCTCTCAAGGCCAGGAAAGTCAAGCCAAGGAATTTTCATCAGACTCTGCCTGCAATACGTATAGATTAGGGTGAATTCCTCTTTTCTCATGGAAGCCAAAGTATCCCAAGGTTTCTGCACCTGCCTGGAATTGACCTTCTTTACTCACCTGATAAGGTTTCTGGGAACCCTGTAAGCAAGGTACCAAGCCAATATTTCCAAGGGGCTTTATTTCGGTTCATAAATTTGACCTTTCTGTCTCAAAGCTGTCTGCTAATATCTGAATCTCTGAATGTCTCTCTCAAATATGAAATTCCTGTCAAAACATTGGTAATACAATCAGTGTTTGCAATTGTGTCCTTTTATAAGAAAATCATATTCTTTTTGAACTTATGTAACTATATTGCCATAAAAATAATACTCACTCACTAAGAGTTTTCAAATTCTGGAGGGATCAGGTAGGGAGAAAAGAAAATAAATGTTTCAATTTGCTTACAAAGATATAATTTACCAAATTGCTGTCATAGTTATAGTCACGGCTTAAGAGAAAATAGCAAAAGGTTTCCTTAAATCTAGAAAAACAAAATAAAATCAGCAATATTTCAAACAGAAAATCATAAAAATAGTCATCTTCATCAGTTCATTCAGTCCTATGTAATCAATTCTTGATCTAGATCATTTGTTAGCAGATTTATGAAGCCCTCAGTTTTTCCATAAGAGTTTTGTAATTTCTTATATAGCTCAGTTTTATAATCATAGAGTTTATCAGAAACCTGTATTCTAGAATAAGTGTCAGAGTCCCTTCCATGAATCTCTCTGAAGATGAAAAATATTTGTAAAAGCAACGGAGTAAAGCAATAATTGTCTGTAAAATACAAAAGACTTAAAATGACATGGTTAAAGATTTTATTGCAATGCAATTGACAAGGAATTTTGGTTATTTCTTTGACATACAACATTTTAAGATAATAACTGGAATTATGTCTGATAACACACCAGGACATATCAGATTTTTAAAGTTTTCATATAATTTCTTAGAATAGTTATATCAATAACATAAATACATGCAAGGATATACATAAAGGAGGTTTAGCATCACTTATTTGACAATGCTTCCTATGCAATTTAACATACAAAAAAAGCCTAATTACTTTGAACTCTCTGGAAAAATCCTAACGTTTCTTCCAGGTCAAAAAGACTTCACTTTTAGTATCTGCTTTTGAGAAATTTGTTAAAGATATAAAAGGTTTGGACACCTGACTAAATAGGATCACAGATCAATATGAAACAATACTTAATTATCTACTTAACCAAAGTGACAACAAAAAAAAATTTAAAAGCAAGTACAGAGGGTTACATAGCTGTTACCAAACTTAGCTCTTTTATGTTGAAGTCAACTTTATCTGATATAAGTATGGCAACACCTGCTTTCTTTTATTTGCCATTAGCTTGGAGTATTGTCTTCCATCCTTTCACTCTGAGCCTGTGTTTGTCTTTAAAGCTGAGATGTGTTTCCTGGAGGCAGCAAATTATTGGGTCTTGTGTTTTAATCCATCCCACCACTATGTATCTTTGATTGGAGAGTTCAGTCCATTTACATTTAGGGTAATTATTGATATATGGGGGCTTGCTGTTGTTATTTTATTGCTCTTTTTCCGGTTATTTTGCATTTCCTTTGTTTCCTGTCTCGTATGTTTCAGACTACCAATTTAGTTTGGTAGTTCTGTATGGGGGTTTGCTTAGTTTTCTCTTTCATCATCATGTGTGAGTCTATTCTGATTACTTGGTTAGTGGTTACCATGTGGTTTGTATAAAAAATCTTGTAGATGTGATAGTCCATTTTTTGATGGCCTCTTATTCCCTTAGACTAAGTCGATTCAATCTCTTTCCTCTTCCTCTTCTAAGTTATTGTTGTCACATCTTATTCCTTGTATTGTGAGTTCATGTTTAACACGATGAGATTATATTTATGCTTGGTGCTTACCTTCCCTTGATCTTTGGTTTTATATTTAAGTGTTTGCTAATCTATTTTGGTAGAGCACTGCAATTTTTCTGGTTTTGTTGACCTATTTTCCTCCTTGTTCAAAACTTTGAATCCCCTTTCTCTTTTTTTCCTCAGGGACGAGGGCCTTCTTGAGCACTTCTTATAGTGGAGGCCTTGTGGCAATGAACTCCCTTAGCTTTTGTTTATCTGAGATAGTTATTATTTCTCCATCATATCTGAAGGATATTTTTGCTGGATATAGTATTCTTGGCTTAAAGATTTGTCTTTCAGAATTTTGAATATATCGTTCCACTCTCTCCTAGCCTGTAAAGTTTCTGTCGAGAAATCAGCTGAGTGCCTGATAGGAAATCCTTTGTATGTTTTTTTTTTTGTCTAGCTGCCCTTAATATTTTTTCTTTGTCATTTACTTTTGCCAGCTTTACTACTATATGCCTTGGAGAGGGTCTTTTCATGTTGATATATTTAGGAGATCTATTTATTTCATTCACTAGTATTTCCAGCTCCTTCCCCAGGTTTGGGAAGTTCTCAGATATTATTTCTTTGAACAAGTTCTCTGCTCCTTTTTCTCCCTCTGGAATATCTATAATCCTTATGTTGGATTTCCTAATTGAGTTGGATATTTCTTGGAGAGTTTCTTCATTTCTTTTTAGTCTTAGATCTCTTTCCTCCTCCATCTGGAACACTTCTGCATTGCTGTCCTCAATATTGCTAGTTCTTTCCTCCACATTGTCAGCTCTGATGCTTAAGGCTTCCAGATTAGTCTTTATCTCCTCTATTGTGTTTTTCATCTCTGATTTCTGATTTTTTTTTTACAGTTTCAATCTCTTTTGTGAAGAAACTCCTGATTTCATTGAATTGTCTGTCTGTGTTTTCTTGTATTTCATTAAGCTTTTTTATGATGGCTATTTTGAATTCTCTGTCATTAAGGTTACACATTTCTGTGCTTTCTGGGTTGACTTGTGGGTGCTTGTCATTTTCCTTTTGGTCTGGAGATTTAATATATTTTTGCATGGTGCCTGTCAGTGTTGGCTTACTTTTCCTCATAGTGAAAATATATGGTCGCAGTTTCCTTTTGCTGCCTCTGGGTGGGGGTCAAGGACTGTGTATTGTGGCCCTCCTCAATCCGTGGGCACTCTCGTCAAGCCCTGGCTGATCTGAGGTGTGGCTGAGTGGAGGCTGCTGGGGGGTAAGCATGGGAACAGCTGGAGCTGGAGCATGGGAACAGCTGAGACTGGAGTACAGCTAGGCTGAAGCAGCTGGAGCTCAGGTGCAGGTGGGTTGAAGCAGCTGCAGCTGAAGTGCCACTGGGCCAAAGAAGAAGGGACTGGAGTGCCGCTAGGCTGAAGAAGCTGGAACTTGAGTGTGCTGAGCAGAAGAAGGAAGAGCTGGAGCACCTCTGGGACAAAGAAGCTGGAACTGGAGCATGCTGGGCCAAAGAAGGAGGAGCTGGAGTCCTGGGCCAAAGAAACTGGAACTGGAGTGTGGTGGGCCAAAGAAGGAGGAGTTTGAACACCTCTTGGCCAAAGAAGCTGGAACTGGAGTGTGGTGGGCCGAAGAAGCTGGAACTGGAGTGCAGTGGGCTAAAGTTGCTGATGCTAAGTCAGCTGGAGACTGAGCACAGGCCAAGCCAAAACCAATGGAGCCAGGGGTGGGGGGGGCCATCAAGCAGAAGAAGCTGGGGGTGGGGCATGGGGAAGTTGGGGCCATGGTTTGGTCCAGCCAGAGCAGCTGAGGCTGTGGTGTGGTGGGGCCTGAGTTGCCACTGCCTCTAGTGTGGGGACACAGGCTCACCTTGGTGCTGGTTGGCCTGGGTACCTGGGGGCTGCTGCCTGTGGGGGTGGGGCATGGTCACGTTGTCCCTGCTGGTGTAGCCTGGGCGCCTGGGGGCCGCTGCCTCTGGGGACAGGGCTGAGCTGAACTACCACTGTACTAAAGCACTGGCTGGGTGGGCCTGGTTGGGGAGGGGCGCTTACTTTCTCCTCCCCGATCTCAGAGTTTTCTAACCTGGCTGTCACGCTCTGTGCTCCTGAGGGACTAGCTTGTTGAAACTACCGTAGAACAGTTCCACTCCCTCCATAGGGGGATCCCCTCAGGTTGTGAGGGGTCTTAGAGAGCACCAGTTTTCACACGGTGAGCCACCCCTCCCCCTCCTCTGAGAGCCATGTGGTCTCTGTCTCTGGGTCACAGTCCTTGGGGAAGGAAAGGAGCTCCTCTTACCTCCTTCTACTTCCTCTGGGGATTCCATCACCTCTGTCCTCAGATGTACAGCTGCCTGGGTGCCTCAGACGTCCCCAGTGTTGTGTGAATAGCTTCTGTTGGAATATGAATGTCCTTTTTGTTCTGTCTTAGAGGGGGAGAGTTCAATGGGGGAAGCTCACTCTGCCATGATGCTGACGTCCAAACTTAGCTCTTTTAATATTAAGGAGACACAGTTTTCCTAAATAGTCAAGGACCTGATAAAGACATCAAACACAGGAAATTATTTTGATAAAACATAGAATCTTTTTTTTTTGAGGTCATGTTGGTTTATAATATTATGTAAATTTCAGGTGTACATCATTATATTTCAGCTTCTGCATAGACTGCATCATATTCACTACCAAAAGTCTAGTTGCCATCTTTCACCATACACATGTGCCCATTTACCCCTTTTGCCCTCTCCCTTCCCTTTGTCCTTTGCCCTCTCCCTTCCCTTTGTCCTCTGGTAACCACCAATCTGTTCTCCATATCTATGTGTCTGATTGTTTGTTTATATTCCACATATGAGTCAAGTCATACAGTAATTGTCTTTCTCCCTCTGACTTATTTCACTTAGCATAACATCTTCAAGGTTCATCCATGTTGTTGCAAATGGCAGATTTCATTGTTGTTATGGCTAATATTCCATTATATACACATACCACATCTTCTTTGCCCATTCATCTGTTGATGGGCACTTGGGTTGCTTCCAAGTCTTGGCTATTGTGAATAATGGTGCAATGAACGTAGGTGTGCATATATCTTTTTGAATTAGTGTTTTCATGTTATTTGGATAAATACCCAGAAGTGGAGTAGCTGGATCATATGGTATTTCTATTTTTAATTTTTTGAGGAACCTCCATACTGTTTTCCACAGTGGCTACACCAATTTTCATTACCACCAGCCGTGTACCAGGGCTCCTTTTTCTCCACATCTTCTTCAACACTTGTTATTTCTTGTCTTACTTTAAAATTATTTTATTGAGGTCATATTGGCTTATAACATTGTGTAAATGTCAGGTGTATATTATTTTATTTCAGTTTCTGTATAGACTACTTTGTATTCACCACGAATAGGCTGTTTTTTGTCTGTCACCATACATATGTGTCCCTTTACACCTTTTGCCCTCCCCCCTTTCCCTCTGGTAACCACTAATCTGTTCTCCTTATCCATGTGTTTCTTTATCTTCCACATATGAATGAAATCATACAGTGTTTGTCTTTCTCTGTCTGACTTACTTCACTTAACATAATACCCTCAAGGTCCATCCACATTGTCACAAAGGGCATGGTTTTGTTTTTTTTTATGGCTGAGTAGTATTCCATTGTATATATACCACATCTTCTTTATCCAGTCATTCATTGGTGGGGACTTGTGTTGCTTCCATGTCTTGGTTATTGCGAATAAAGATTTGATGAACATAGGGATACATAAATCTCTTTGGATAATTGATTTCATGTTCTTTGGATAAATACCCAGCAGTGGGATATCTGGATCATAATGGCATTTCTATTTTTAATTTTTTGAGAAATCTCCATACTGTTTTCCATATTGGCAGAACCAGTTTGCATTTCCACCAGCAGTGTATGAGCATTCCCTTTTCTCCACTTCCTTTCCAACATTTGTTTTTTGTTGTCTTGTTAGTTATAGCCATTCTGACGGGTTTAAGGTGATACCACATTGTGGCTTGGATTTGCATCTCACTAATAATTAGTGATGTTGGACATCTTTTCATGTGCCTGTTGGGCATCTATACATATTCTTTGGAAAAATGTCTACTTATATCCTCCACCCATTTTTTGATTGCATTGTTTGTTTTTTGTTGTTGAGTGTATGAGTTCTTTGTATATTTTGGAAATTAACCCCTTCTTGGATATATATGATTTTCAAATATTTTCTACCAGTTGGTGGGTTATCATTTCATTTTTTTTTTGGTTTCCTTTGCCTTGCAGAAAGTTTTTAGACTGGCATAGTCCAATTTATTTATTTTTTCTTTTGTTTCACTTGCATGAATAGACATGGTATTTGAAAAGATACTGCTGCTAACACCAATGTCAAGAGTGTACTGCTTATATTTTCTTCTAGGAATTTGATGGTTTCAGGTCTTACATTAAAGTCTTTAATCCATTTTGAGTTAATTTTTGCGTATGGTGTAAGATAATGGTCTACTTTCCTTCTTTTGCATGTGGCTGTCCAGATTTCCCAGCACCATTTATTGAAGACACTTTCCTTTCTCCATTGTATGTTCTTGACTCCTTTATCGAAGATTAGGTATCCACAGATGTGTGGTTTTATTTCTGGACTTTCAATCCTGTTCCATTAATCTGTGTGTCTGCTTTTGTGCCAGTACCACGTTGTTTTGATTACTATAGCTCTGTAGTATATGTTGAAGTCAGGGATTATGATATCTCCAACTTTGTTCTTTTTTCTCAGGATTGATTTTGCTATTCGGGGTTTTTTGTTGTTCCATATAAATTTTAGGAGTTTTTGTTCTTTTTCAGTGAAGAATGTCATTGGGATTCTGAATGGGATTGCATTTAATCTGTAGATTGATTTAGGTAATATGGACATTTTAACTATGTTTACTCTTCCAATCCATGAACATAGAATATCTTTCCATTTCTTTATGTTATATGTGATTTCTTTCAATAATGTCTCATAGTTTTCAGTGTATAGGTCTTTCACCTTCTTGGTTAAATTTATTCCTAGATATTTTGTTGTTTTTGTTATGGTTGTACATGTGATTGTATGGTTGACTTCTCTTGCTTCTAGTTCTTTATTAGAATATAGAAATGCAACTGATTTTTGTATGTTGATTTTGTAGCTTACAACTTTGCTATAGTTGTTGATCATTTCTGATAGTTTTCTGGTGGATTCTTTAGGGTTTTCTATATACAGAATTGTGTCATCCACAAATGGCAAGAGTTTTATTTCATCCTTTCCAATTTGCATTCCTTTTATTTCTTTTTCTTGCCTAATTGCTGTGGGCAAAACTTCCAGTACCATGTTGAATAACAGTTGTGAGACTGGGCATCATTGACTTATTCCTGTTCTCAGAGGAATGGCTTTCAGTTTTTCACCATTAAGTATGATGTTGAATAGAGGTTTTTTATATATGGTCGTTATTATGCTGAAATACTTTCCTTCTATACCTATTTTATTGAGAGTTTTTATCATAAATCGATGTTGGATCTTGTCAAATGCTTTCTCTGGATCTATTGAAAGGATCATGTGATTTTTATTCCTCATTTTGTTAATGTGGTGTAGCACTTTGAGTGATTTGACGATGTTGCACCATCCCTGCAACAAAGGAATAAATCTCAGTTGATCATGATGTATGATCCTTTTAATGTACTGTTGTTTTGATTTGCTAATATTTTGTGGAGGATTTTTGTTTCTATGTTTATCAGCAATATTGGCCTGTAATTTTCCTTTTTTGTGTTGTGCTTCTCTGGTTTTGGTATCTGGGTAATGTTGGTCTTGTAGAATGAGTTAGGAAGTGTCCTATCTTCTTCAATATTTTGGAATAGTCTGAGAAGGATGGTATTAAATCTTCTTTGAATGTTTGGTAGAATTTCCCAGGGAAGCTGTCTGGTCCTGGAATTTGTTTTTTTTGGAGGTTTTTGATTATTGTTTCAACCTCTATACTTATGATTTATCTACTCAGATTCTCTAATTCTTCTTGATTCAGTTTTGGAAGATTGTATGATTCCAAGAATTTATCCATATCTTTGAGGTTACCCAATTTGTTGGCATATAGATTTTTATAATATTCTCTGATAATTCTTTGTATTTCTGTGATGTCCATTGTAATTTTTCCTCTTTCATTTCTGATTTTATTTATTTCTGTCTCCTCTCTTTCTTTCTTACTGAGTCTGGCTAAGGATTTGTCAATTTTGTTTATCTTCTCAAAGAACCAGCTCTTAATTTCATTGATCTTTTCAATTGTCTTTGTAGTCTCTACTTCATTTATTTCTGCTCTGATTTTTATTATTTTCTTCCTTCTATTTATTTTGAGATTTGCTTATTGTTCTTTTTCTAGTTCTTTTAGGTGCACTTTAAAATAACTTATTTGAAATTTTTCTTGTTTATTGAGGTATGCCTATATTGCTATAAATGTCCCTCTTTGTA
Source organism: Diceros bicornis minor (assembly GCF_020826845.1). Taxonomy (NCBI): domain Eukaryota; kingdom Metazoa; phylum Chordata; class Mammalia; order Perissodactyla; family Rhinocerotidae; genus Diceros; species Diceros bicornis. Next base: position 75,367,184 of record NC_080781.1, on the reverse strand, counting down.
GCACTTTTGATGTATCCCATAAGAGTTGGTATCTTGTGTTTTCATTTTCATTTGTCTTCAGGTATTTTTTGCTTTCTCTTTGATTTCTTCATGGATCCAATGATTGTTAAGTACCATATTGTTTAGTCTCCACATATTTGTGACTTTCCCAGCTTTTTTTTCTTGCTGTTGATTTCTAGTTTCATAGCTTTGTGGTCAGAAAAATGCTTGATATGATATGAATTTCTTAAATTTTTCAAGACTTGTTTTGTTTCCCAGCATATGGTCTTTGAGAATGTTCCATGTGCACTTTAAAAGAATGTATATTCTGCTGTTTTTGGATGGAATACTCTTTATATATCTAAGTCCATATGGTCTAGTGTTTCATTTAAGGCCACTCTTTCCTTATTGACTTTCTGTTATGATGATCTCTCCATTGACATAAGTGAGGTGTTGAAATCCGCTACTATTATTATGTTGCTGTCAATTTCTCCCTTTAGGTCTGTTATTAGTTGCTTTATATACTTTGATGCTCCTGTGTTAGGTGCATATGTATTCATAAGTGTTACGTCTTTTTGGTGGAATGTTCCTATTATCATTCTATAATGCTCATCTTTGTCTCTCATTGTCTTTTTTATCTTGAAGTTTGCTCTAAGTACGGCTACACTTACTTTATTTTGGTTGCCATTTGCTTGAAGTATCATCTTGCATCCCTTCACTCTGAGCCTATGTTTGTTTTCGACCTGAGATGAATCTCTTGGAAGCAGCTTATTGTTGGATGTTGTTTTTTAATCCAGCCAGCTACTCTGTGTCTTTAGATTGGTGAATTCAATCCATTTACATTTAGAGTGTTTATTGATATATGAGGGTTTAATACTACCATTTTATCTCTTGTTTTCTGGTTGTTCTATATTTCCATCATTTCTTTTCCATTGTATTTCTGAGAGCCATTTCAGTTTGGTGGTTTTCTGTGATTGTTATCTCAATTTTCTCTTTGTTTATGATTTGTGACTCTTCTCTGATTTTTTGTATTGTGGTTATCTTGAAGTTTGTATAAAAGATCTCACAGATGAGATAGTCCATTTTCTTCTCTCCATTAGCCTAAGCAGACTCCATCCCTTTCTTCTTCCCCTTCATGTTTTTGTTGACACAATTTATTCTTTTTGTGTCATGAGTTTTTGACTAAATTGAAGTGCTTATAATTAGTTTTGATGTTTTCCTTCCCTTTGTCTTTTATGTTATAATTAAGTGTTTGTTAACCTATTCTGATAGAGAGGTGAAATTTTCTGATTTTGTCTATCTATTGATCTCCTTGCTCAAAACTTTGTAAACCTTTGCTTTTTATTTCAAGTAGGAGGGCTCCCTTCATCATTTCTTGTAAGGCAGGTCTAGAGCTGATGAACTCCTTCAGCTTTTGTTTGTCTTGGAAAGCTTTATTTCCTTGTCACATCTGAAGGATAATTTCACTTGGTAGAGTATTCTTGCCTAAGAGTTTTTTCTTTCAGTGTTTTGAAAATATCATTATATTCTCTTCTAGCCTGTAAGATTTCTGCTGAGAAATCCACTAAAAACCTGATAGGGGTTCCTTTGTGGGTTATTTTCTTGTTTCTTGCTGTCATTATTTTTTATTTGCCATTGACTTTTGACAGTTTTAATATTATATGTCTTGGAGAAGGTCTTTTTGAATTGATGTATCTAGGTTTTCTATTGACTTTGTGTACTTCTAAGTCCAATTTCTTCCCCAGGTTTGGGAAGTTCTCAGCTATTACTTCTTTGAACAAACTCTCTGCTCCTTTCTCCCTCTCTTCTCCCTCTGAGATACCTATAATCCTTATGTTACTTTTACTAATTAAGTCAGATATTTCTCAAAGAATTTCTTCATCATTTAAAAAATGTTAGTTCTCTCCCCTCCTTCACCTGAAACATTTCACATTTTTATCTTTGAGGTCACTAATTCTCTCCTCCATAAGGTCTGTTCTAGTTTTTATGCTTTCTACATTGTTTTTTATCTCATTAATTGTCTTCTTCATATCCAGAATTTCTGTTTGGTTGTTTTTTAGAACTTCAATCTCTTTGGTGAAATATGCCTTCTGTTCATTAATTTTATTCCTGAACTCATTGAACTGTCTTTCTGAGTTCTTTTGTAACTCCTTGAGTTTCTTTATGACAGCTATTTTGAATTCCCTGTCAGTCAGATTGTAGTCTTCTGTGAATTCAGATTTTGTTTCTGGTGAGTTCCATTTTCCTTTTATTCTGCAGTGTTACTGTAGCTCTTCATGGGGTTTGATGAATTGATCCTCTGCTGGTGCATTTGTGGTGGTAATCACCTTTTCTTATTTGGGCTCAGCTTTGGTTACTTTGGTTCTGGTCAACTGGGTCTCATGTTCTTCCACTGGCTCTCTGTGGGCTTGGATGCTGCTGTCACATGCACCACCTGCACTGCTATTCTAATGTTGTCTTGGTGTACTGGTTGCACTTCTACCAAGGGTGCTGGGTCCAGGTCTGACTGTCACTAGTAGGGGCCTGAGGACCCGGGGACTTGTATACAGTCCCTGCTGCTGGTTGAGCTGGTGTTGCTGCCAAAGGGCTGAGTCACTGGTTCTGCTGTGGTTCTTGTTACTTCTGGTCACTGATTCCACTTGTCACTCCTGGGAGGCAGGGGCTGTTTTTTCTGTTCCCACCCCATCTGCTTATAGTTTTGCTGCTGGGCTGCTCTGCATTCACATGGGCTTGACTGCCACCACTCAGCAGGGAGCATTCACGTGGGTGTAGCTGGCATGGCATGCTAGGTGTTCCCATGGGCCAGACTACTGTCACTCCACAATCATTCACGTATAGCCTGGGCTGCCCCCACCTCCTCTCACAATCACGCTGGCCAATGTGTGAGGATCCATGACCTGGATTCTTGCTGCTGAAGAGGGGAAGGGGGCAACTCTTCTATTTCCAATGCTTCTCAGGTGTCCAGTTCACCCACCTTCAGATGTGTAGCTGCATGGATCTTTCAGGCATTCTGTTGTGCTATGTAGGGTATCCTCTGTTGGCTAATGGATGTCTATTTAGTTGTAACTTAGAGGAGAGAGACAAAATGAACAACTCACTCCACCATGATGGTGTCACTCCTGCTTGTCTTTTTATTTTTTTTTTGTGAGGAGATCAGCCCTGAGCTAACATCTGCCAATTCTCCTCTTTTCGCTGAGGAAGACTGGCCACGGGCTAACATCCATGCCTATCTTCCTCCACTTTATATGGGATGCCGCCACAGCATGGTTTGACAAGCAGTGCGTCAGTGCACACCTGGGATCTGAACCGGCGAACCTTGGGCTGCCGCAGTGGAGCATGTACACTTAACTACTTGCACCACCAGGCCGGCTCCAATGCTTGTCTTTTTAATAATAGTCATTCTGCCAGATGCGAAGTGATATCTCATTGTAGTTTTGATTTGCATTTTGGCAAGAGAATCATCACTAAAATGAAAAGACAATCTACCAATTGGGAGAAGGTATTTGCAAATCATATATACAATAAAAATTTAATGTCCAAAATATATAAAGAATTCATACAACTCAAAAAAAAAAAACCAAACAAACAAACAAACAATCTGACCAAAAAATGGGCTGAGGGTATGAACAGACATTTTTCTAAGGAAGATATACAGATGGCCAATAGGAAAATGAAAAGATATTCAAAAGAGAATCTTCATCTTCTAGGCAGATTATTTAAAAAGGTAAAGAAATTTTCCTTTTAGGAAATTAAAGAAAATTAAGTTCTAGTCTTACATAAGTACACTATTGATATTACAACTTAATTTTAAAGCCCTTACAATAACAATTCAATTTTTAACCAACTTGAGTATGCAAAGTATATTTCTCTCTCTCTCTTCAACCTCTTGTATATGTTTTGTTTTGTCCTTCATAACCAGAATTTGTGATTTGGACAAATTACTCTCATTTCCCTTTACAAAATGTATCTTCATATTAGCATTTCTAACTTTTAAAAACTTTAACTTCTACTGAAAAATAAATAAGTAAACAATTATAAACTGTCTTTTACATTAGCACTCTGTGGCTTGGCAAATTTATAAATATTTTTTCATATTTCTGGAAACATATGATACTTCATGGCACAATCTTTTAACAAAGCATGATATGTTTACTAATAGACCTAAACATTTTTAGTTTCTCTGTAATAAGACAAAAATAGTTAAATTTAGACTTGTTTAGCACTTACTATTTCAGTATTTTATCTCATTTGAGAATGATCTAGATATTCAATGAATTTTCCATCACTTAATTTAACTTAGCAAAATCTAATGTTTCAATTTATCAAAATTTTTGAAAACTATTTTTATGTACACATACCATAAAATATAAGTATTGCTAAAAAATTTATCTATAAATTTGTATCTCACTTACATCTGTCTAAAGCATTTGCTCCCAAGAATTATGTTTATACTACTTGTGAATACTTCATAAGACATTAGATAAAATCAGCTATCATTGTAGGTTATTATTTTTGCTGACAAATTTTGTAACAGAGAAAACATGAGCTTATGTGACTAATAAACCCAAGTTGAATAAAAGTTGCTTATCTGCATTATATTCTGTGCTGATAACTCTGAGGACAATCCTATTTCAATAAAACCAACAAACTTAAATAAGCTTTTATTTACCAAATATTTTTAATATCACATTAACTTGAAAACATTTCAGTTAGTTTCTGTTATATTTCTGAGAACTTTAAAATGCCCAATCCTTATAAATGCTTGACATTTAACCCAATGAAATAGAGCTCTTACCCTTCAGACGTAGAAAAATATCTCACATTTCCAACATATACATATGTATATATATATGTAGAGAGAGAGAAACATACATGAACACACAGTCACAGACGGAGACCTTATAGCTTCCACTAAATTTTTGCTGTGCATCAGGTACAATGCAAACCTCACTAGTTTGGAAAAGAATAGCTGAATCCAAATTTTATTTTAGAAGTTCAAAAGAGTTAAGTTCGCCTGCTAAAGATTTTTACTAATATTGGTGGAGAGGACATTTAAGATTTTTTCTTTTTGCCAAATTTCCAAACTGCCTTCTCCTTTTTTTTTTTTTTTAGGTTCTATCCATTTGCTGAGTCTCAGGTGATTGTGGGCTGTGTTTACATTTCTGATTTTACATAGATTTGCAAGACAAAGATTGTTACTTTTAATTCCTTAAATACTTGCTTTGCATCTTAAATAATATCAAAGGGCTGATCTGCTCATCTAATGACATTTTCTTTAATTCGTCTTTTTGTATCAGGGAGATTTCTAACATTCAGAACAATGTACCACACCTTCAAAAGGTCTGCAAAAAGCTTTTAACAATGGCCCTCTTTCTGAGTGCACAATTCAACCTTACACCAATTCACCTTGGTTTAAGGGGTTGGGGGGAGCTTCCATTATTCTTTCTGTTAGTCCTTGAATATCAGTGTCCAGTTTCCCCCTCACACTGTATGGGCTCAGACAACCCTATTGACTCCCTTTAGCATGTTTAATTAACCTTGCCTGAAGGGCAGATTTGTATGTTCTCTGTGTTATAATATCAAGCAGGGGAAACAGTCCCCGGTGAGACACAATGTCCATCCCTGTAACACAATCAGGCAAAAGGGATGCATCCACTTCACAAAAAGCCCACTCAAATATGCTAATTCTCCTACAAACTTTCACCTTAATTCCATTAACTCTTATACCTCTAACCATAGCTTTCATTAGGACCTCATCAAAAAGTTTTGGTCTTATAATAATGGGTATGGGAAGTGTTCTCAGCCATTCCCATAAAACGCTCAGGCAAAATTCACATAACCTCTTCATACAATAGTAGCTCAAAGGTTCCAAACGTTATAATTTTATCAACCCTCACACTTTTATGTTTTCTCAATCAGCTTTAGCCTGAGTCAGGGTCCCACCAAGGGGTTTTGATACCACAGTTCATGGGGTTCTTGCATCAAGGAGTCCTGAAAATTTCTCCTCTCCATCTCCTGGTCATTTTAGCCATTCCTGTGCAAAAGGCTTTGGGTTCCCAGTGAGAGGTTGAGCCCTGGCCCTTTTGTCAATTTTTAAGTTGATTAATCAGCCTAACTGTTGCCTCAAGGGGTTGTTGGTCAGGTTTCTCATTATAATCTCTGCCTTCCAGCTTTTTAAATTTCTCCAAACTGGGATAAATAGAGGAGATGTGTTTAGGGGGACCAGTAAAGGGTCCCTTTGTCCCTACCAATCTTAGATAGTCCTTATTAAAACCTTTGTTTTAACCCCATCAATGTCCATTTTATTCATCCAATTTTTTAATAATCATCAAACAATTTCCTCCCTGCTATGATGAGGCCTGTGACTCTTTCCTTTCTGATTTCTCTGTTTCCCTCCTTTCAATATTTACTTTATTTCCTTTATTTACAATATTTACCTTATTTCCTAGCAACCCTTTTAAAAATTTCCACCTTGTTGGGAAGAGTCCCTTGGCTCTGCCCTCAGCTTCTTCCCATTCTCCTGTTAATTAACTTAATTTTTTTTTTTAGCATCTGTGAAACCCATGAGGGGAAGCTGAGGCTGCAAATTTGATTAAGTTCATAAGGCTAGTAATTATATTCCTTTATATCCACATTTTTACTTTAGTCTTTCCATATGTACCAATAAAACATCTATTTATGATAAGGGCTCCCTAAAATATTTTTTTCTTTTAAATATAGCCAATTCAGAGGATTCATCATCTGGCCATTGATGAGTAGATTCTTAATAGTGACTCAAACCAATAAGCCTTTTATGGCTTAACCATGGATATAAGAGGCATTCCCAAAACAGAGTGCAAGAGAGGCAGCCCTTACAAGATCCAACAAGTTTACTCCCAAAAATGGTCTAAGAAAGCCTTTGTTGCACAGGAGGTGAGGATGGTGTCTCTGGTCTCTTATGGGAAGGTGGGATGCCTCCAGTCACAAATCAATTAATGTGTGACACGAGGCAGGTGCTATTGCAATGGGATTTTTGCAGCACTAACAAGCAAAGAAGGTTGAAGTGACAAAGGCCCCTTATGAACAGGGATTCATTATGATAAAATCTCCTGAGAGCTAGCACAACCAGGTAAAGAGCATCTCAGAACTTCAGTTTAGTCAACTGACCAACAAGGTGCAATTTGGTAAATGCACCTTCTGGATAATGGATACAAAGGAGAATATTCTTACTGGTCAAAAAGCCAAGCTCCAGAACATAGAACAAGATGCAAGGAAAAACTTCATCCAGGTTTTCTTTACATGCATATTAACAAATTTAGCTAAGCCTTGGGTCTCTTGAAGCCAAACTAATATCTAGGAGGGGTGTGCCATGGAGTTGAGGATTGTGTGTTGTTTTTCAGTGGATCTCATTGCGTGGAAGTTTTCTTGGGGTTAGAGGGTAACCTAGCGTCACTCTAACCTGTTCCATGGCCAACTTAACCTGTCATTAGAGCCTTCTTGAGATGATGAGTACCCTAATGGCTCTTAAGTGCTTGGACTGTGCCCACCAATTTTGTGGCTTTGGCTTCCAAGATGTCCTTTAGCAATACCTCTTACCTCATGTGCATATTAACCCATCTGCAGGGTGGGCCCAAACAACAGGCTTTATAGAGCCTATGTCTGTGTCCTGACCTATGGATTTTCCTTTTTATGACTAATGACAAAAAAACACAGAGACAAACAAAAAAACAATGACAATCTTTGGGAAGAAAAGGATCAATAAAAAGCAAAGGGTACTGTACCAAATTTTTCAGAGTCACTAAGTCCAAGAAACTAGTTTCACAAATATTTTCCCCTGCTAATCTAAATTTCAAAAAGGAAAAGAAACTCACCATTCTCACTTCCATCGGAGCTTGCAGGCAGAGATCCAGGAGACTGACATGGTAAGAACTCTTACCTCCTGCTGGCTCTTGTCAGAGGTCCAGGATATCTCAACTGAGGTACTCCTAGAACAATAGGTCCAGCCAATTAATTTCATCCCATCCTTGTCACCAACTGTAGTGGAGGAAGAAATTTTCTTGTACCCATATAGGTTCTTTTGGATAGTCTAAGAAATAAATTGACATGAGACAGAATAATAGGAGAAATCAAACAAAGATTAATAAAATGTATATATGGGAGAAACCCAGGGAAACTGAGTAATGCGCTAAAATAGCCAAAGCCACCACTACAAATATTATCTTCAACTAAAGACAAAAGAGTTCACTGGGCGTAATGGTTTGGGACTTCAAAGGGGAGGAAGGCAATTCACATGAGATGGAAAAGAAAATGTTTGGTAGACAAATGTTTGCCATGCAATGCAGAGACAATGGAAATGGAGAAGACTTTGGTCAAATGGTCTTGATAGGCTCCTCACTGTCTAGCACATCTAGTTTATGTTATATTATAGTTGTCTATGGTGATAGTTCCTTCATGGAACAGACCTTCTATCTTAAATTCTTTTTGGCAATTGTGGGGAAGATCAAAGTTTCTTCCCGTGTCTTTTATACTAAAAAATAATCAGCCCCAAATAATCAGGCCAGAGAGATACATTTTGGGATGGCAAATTCTGCTCCCCTACACAGGAAATGCCCATTGTATAACCACAGGAATAGGCCAAACTGCCTTATTGGGGTTAAGGCCAGAAGATGGTAACATATGTGATTCTTTTCATCGTGTTGCCAACACCTTTGCCAGTTACATTTGATACTAAATTAGACCGTAAAATCACTAGAAGTATTAATTATCTAACATTTATTTTATATGGCATATCACATTCAATTTTCACAGTGATTTATGAGGGAGATGATATCATATATCTGTTTTGTAGGTGAGGAGATGGAAGCATAGGGAAGGTATACAATTGGCTTCCAAGGTCACACAGTTAATAAGTGATAGAGCCAGATCTTGAACTCAACACACTGCCTGTTGATCTAGCTCTCCTAACCACTATACTATACATAAGACAAAATAATCATAGCTGGCCCAGGTGCCTTCTGAGAAGATAATTCAAAGGAGGACAGACAATGACTTTCTTCCCTTTTTAAACCCAGGGGCTATTGCAAAAGAATAGAAGCATGGAAAGCTGAAAAAGTACAAAGAAAGCCAAATCAATTCAAAATCAGAGTACTTAAAAGTCAAAAGCATACTTTGCTCTATGATAGTATTTTTCTTTGTTCTAATTTATTCAAGATCATTTAGGTAGCATACAACGTCTGTATTTAATTCACAGAGCATTAGATTTTAGTAACATTGTGTTACTGTGATAATACTATTTAACATTTGTTAAATGCCAGCAATAAATTAAGCATTATAGATGCAGTGGGAGACACACCATTGTCCCAGTGCCTTGAGCAACAAGTAGGTCTTTGGCCTGCTTTGGGGCAAAAGAAATATAAGACAAGGAGAAGGAAGTTAGGTAAAGAGGAAAAAATATACTAACAACCATAAATCAAAACAAAACAAAATAAATACCTCTCTTGTTTTATAGGACTAGATCCATGGGAAACATGTAGTTGCTGAAATTTGTCTTGAGTCTCCACTTCCTCTTTTCCAATATTCACTTTTTCCTACTTCTCTTCCTCGTTTCCCACAAATATTTACTAAATAAAGATTATGTCTGCTGTGTCCAACAAATACATGCATTCATGCTAATGAAAATCTAGACTAAGTGATGGACCAGCCACAGTGGCCTAGTGGTAACATCAGTGTGCTCTGCTTCGGCAGCCTGGGTTTGGTTCCTGCACGTGACGTACACCACTCATCTGTCAGTGGCAATGCTGTGGTGGTGGCTCACATACAAAAAGAGGAAGATTGGCAAGAGATGTTAGCTCAGGGTGAATCTTCCTCAGCAAAAAACAACATAATCTGGACTGACTGAAGTGATCCTTTTTCCAGTTTTATTGAACAATTATTGACATACATCACTGTATAAGTTTAATGTGTACAACATGATGTTTTGTTTTACATATATTATGAAATGATTACCACAATAGGTTTAATTAACCTCCATCATGTCAAATAGATACAATAAAAAGAAAAAAATAACATTCTTCTTGTGATGAGAACTCTTAGGATCTACTCTCTTAACAACTTTCTTATATTTCATACAGCATTCGTAACTAGTCTTCATGTTGTACCTTGCATCTCTAGTACTTATTTATCTTATAACTGAAAGTTTACGCCTTTTGACCATCTTCCTCCAATTCCCCCTACCATTACATCCCACTTCTGGTAACCACAAATTTGATCTCTTTTTCTATGAGTTTTTTCTTTTTTTTTCACATGTAAGTGAAATCATACAGTATTTATCTTTCTCTGTCTGTGTTTTTTCACTTAGCATAATGTCTTCAATGTCCACCCATGTTGTTGCAAATGGTAGGATTTTCTTCTTCTTTTTTTTGTTTTTGTGAGGAAGATCGGCCCTGAGCTAACATCCATGTAATCCTCCTCTTTTTGCTGAGGAAGACTGGCTCTGAACTAATATCTATTGTCAATCCTCTTCCTTTTTTTCCACAAAGCTCCAGTAGATAGTTGTATGTCATAGCTGCACATCCTTCTAGTTGCTGTATGTGGGATGTGGCCTCAGCATGGCCAGAGAAGCAGTGTGTCAGTGCGCACCCGGGATCCAAACCCAGGCCACCAGTAGCAGAGCGCGTGCACTTAACTGCTAAGCCACGGGGCCAGCCCGGATTTTCTTTTTTTATGGCTGAATTATATACATATATCATGACTTTTTTATTCTTTCACCCATCAATGGACATTTAGATTATTTTTATGTCATGGCTATTGTAAATAATGTTGCTATGAACATGGAGATGCAGATATCTTTTTGAGTTAATGTTTTTGTTTCCTTTCAATATAGTCCCAGAAGTGGAATTGCTAGCTCATATGGTAGTTCTATTTTTAATTTTTTGAGGAACTTCTATACTGTTTTCCATTGTGGCTGTACCAATTTACAGTCTCACCAACAGTGCACAAGTGTTTCTTTTTCTCCACATCTATGCCAGCATTTTTTATCTCTTGTCTTTCTGATAATGGCCATTCTAACAAGCATGAGATGATATCTTACTGTGGTTTTAATTTGTATTTCCCTAATGATTAGTGATGTTGAACATCTTTTCCTATGCCTAATGGCCATTCATATGTCTTCTTTGGGAAAATGTCTCTTCAGGTCCTTTGACCATTTTTTAATTGAATTATTTGTTTTTTTTCTATTGAGTTGTATGAGTTACTTATGTATTTTGAATATTAACCCCTTATCAGATATATGGTTTGCAAATATTTTTTTCAAAATACCCATTTCATAGGTTGGTCTTTTCATTTTGTTGATTTTTTTGCTTTTTGTTTATTTATTTATTTATTTTCCTTTCTATTATGTTGTAGTCTCACTTTATTTTTGATTTTGTTGTTTGTGTTTTATTTGTTATTTCCAAAAATTTATTACCAAGACCCAAGTCAAGGACCTTTTTTCCATGTTTTCTTCTAGGAGTTTCATGGTTTCAGGTCTTGCATTTAAGTCTTTAATATGTTTTGAGTTGATTTTTGTGAGTGGTGTAAGATAGGAGTCAAGTTTCATTCCTTTACATGTGAATATTCAATTTTACCAGCGCAATATATTGAAGATACTGTCTTTTCTCCACCAAATATTCTTGGTTTCCTTATCAAATATTAGTTTACCATGAGATGATATTTTAGGAAAACAGTAAAAGGAAACTATGTACTATCCTTTCACTCACTCAAACTTGATCAATAGAAAGTTACTTTCACAAACTTCATTTTCCTAGCCTCTCCAAGATAACCTTTAATGAGCTAGCATTTATTTATTTTTGTTTTTTTCTTTTATTTATTTATTATTTTTGTGAGGAAGATCAGCCCTCTGCTAACATCTGCCAATCCTCCTCTTTTTTATTTTGCTGAGGAAGACTGGCCCTGGGCTAACATCCGTGCCCATCTTCCTCCACTTTATATGGGATGCTGCCACAACATGGCTTGCCAAGCAGTGTGTTGGTGCACACCCAGGATCCAAACCGGTGAACCCTGGGCTGCCGCAGTGGAGCGCACACACTTAACTGCTTGCAACACCGGGCCAGACCCTAATGAGCTATCATTTAAAGTTATGCTTTTGGCTTTTATCAAAGCTTGATAAAGAATCCACTGGAAGATTGTTTATTCATCTGCTGTCCATCTGTAGTCAAAGGAATTGTCCATTAGGTCAACTGATGTCCTCTGGAAAGATTCTTTGTGATAAATTACTTTGTAATTTTAGCATTGGAAAAAAAGTGTGTTTTCCTGAAGAACTGATACATTCTTTCATCAAATTATGAGTGAAAGATGCAGAGAATTAGTGGCTAGAAAGAATAATCAGGAGCATGCACTGTCAGGAAGCTAAAGAGAAGGAAATTATTGAAGGTGTAAAAGGTAAGAAAAGAGGATGATTTTGGGGAAAGACCACAAACTTCATTGGTAGCTTTTTGATAGCAGATTAAGAAGGGTGAGCATTGGGTCAGTCATAGTCCAATGTTTTGGCCTTAGCTTCTTCTCCTGGCCCCTGAGGCCTTTATACATAGCCTCCTTCTCTTTCCTTAACCTGGGGCAGCCATCCAGAGTTTCTAATCACTATGCCAGTACTCGACAATTGAAATGAGTATCATCTAAATAATACCCTTTTGTAGAACAAAGTCATAACATATCTTTACTGGGTGAAAAAATATAACTTCTTGGCAATATTTCTTTTATAACAAAACTCCTAAACTGCAGCCTTTGTTCTTTAACCCATTCATCACTTTAATGACCAGGACTAAGGTGGGCAAATTCATCCAAATTGTCACTTTCCAAAGTATCTCAAATCATGCTCCCTAATCATTTGTCTGTCATGCTTAATTTCATAGGTAAGAGTAGTCCAACAATTATAAAAAGATAGTCTCATTAATTACATGTATGGTAAATGTTTTAAATACCTGCCTTGTAGGAATTTTTTTATCCTAATCTCTTTCACACCACAAGCCTCTTGATAGAAAACTTAGCATAGTGCATTCTTTATAGTCAGTAAACAGTAAAAGATTGATAATTGAAATTGCTTAGACATAATATGATTATTTCTTATCATTCAATGTAATATATTTTAAGATCTTTATTAACAACTCAGATGACTTTAAGGTGGTATAAAGGGAAAAAATATACTTGAAACAAACATACTTCCCATAGACTTTCATTTAAGACTGAGTGCATTCATTTTCCCCATGTCCTTTCTGAAACCACATCCCAGAAAGTTTCAGAAATTAGAGACATTAGATATAACGGAAGGTGGAGTTAATATGAGTAATTCTAACAGGAGGGTATGCTGAAATTCTGTGAAAGGAGCATTTAGACCCCCCTCTAGATCCCTTCTTTCTGCCTGGTTAGCCAAGATATTATCCATCTCTCATCCCTTAAGGATTCAGACAATGTTTCCTTTGAAGAAACTAAGTGAAAAATTCTCCAGGACCTTGGACACTGAGAACAGTAAAAGGCTGTTCTGGTGGCTAAAATCAAAGTGAATAAATGAAAGTTTTTGTACTGAACACTAAGATACCAGTTTCCTGTCCTATCAGAATTCTGATGGCCAAGTTTAAATATCTAAGTCGAGATAATTTTTTTTTTTGGAGAAAATGAACTGCTCCAAAGAAAAGGTCTATAGACACTGATAACTTGGTGTTTCTGTAGTGAAAAAAAAAAAACCTTGTTTGCTACCTGATCAGCTTAAACTAGAACATATCAGTCACAAGTTCCATTCATGCACACAGAGCTTCCAATCAACTTTTTAGATCATCATTTCCCAGTATGAATGGATAGCCAAAAATCTTCAAACGCATGAAGGAAACCTCTAATATGAAGGATAGGAGAAAAATAAACAAAGTAAAATTCTGATTGATTTACTTAGAAAGTGTCAGAAGATGTTATAACTTTAAAGCATGAATATAAGGCTATAAAGGAAAAGAAAAATAGAAACAAGCCAAGATTATAGAGTTTAAGCATGAACATGCTCCTCCACCCCAATTCAATAAAAGGATGAAAAATAAAAAGTGAAAAAACTCTCAAAGATGTAGATCTGAAACACAAAGGCTAAGATAATTAAAAAAAAATCATTGAAGGCTAAACTAAGAGATCTAACTAAATGGAGCCCCAGAAGGAAAACAGAAATGAAATAAAGGTAAATAATAAAGAAATAGAAAAAAAATTTCAGGAGCTGAAGAAATACACATAATTTCATAGTGAAAGAGCCCATCAAGTGATCACCACAATGAATAAATTAAAATATCCCTATTCAGAACATCAAAGACAAAGAGAAATCTTAAAAGAAAAAAATTCAGAGGAGAGAAAAGAGGCCATAGATAAAGAAATAACTCTCATAAGGACATTGGACCTCTCACAAGCAACTCTGATGTAGAACATTGCTTCAAAATTCTGAGGGAAAATGACTTTGAACCCAGATATCCAGAAAAAACAGAACAATAAAATCGATGGTGTTTCTAGATTTTCAAATATGCAAACATAAAAACATTTTCTAAGGTTTTAACTGGAGGCTCTACCTCAATAAAATGACAGAGAGAACTGAGAAAAAGTAGGACATGAGATTGAGAAAAAGAAGACACAACTCAAAAGAATAGTGATAGAAAATTTCAGAACAAGATCTGAGCAGTATTCTAGGGAGCTACTGATTCCAACTGGAACAATAGGATAGAGGGCCCCAACAAGGATGTCTCTGGGAAAAATGAAGTATCCAAGAAACAGATAGTGTAATTAAGAGGATAAAAATACCTGAAAATAAGATGGCAGCTTATTTTTTGTCTAACAATTTTTAAATGGCCGTTAGAAATTCTTGAATTTATAAAAAATAGGAGAAAGCAGTGTCTAAATAAGAAGCAAAGTAAAATGTTGCATGATTTTAGGCAATTGAAGGAATATATGACAAGATAAATCATTGGTCTTCAATGATCTAAACATTTACTTTTGAATGGCTTAAGAAAAAGTGCATAGTCAAGAGTTTGAAATACTCCACAGTAAATAATTAGATATCAGAAAGTACACTCCACAGAATTTATCAAAAAGAAACATATTTTGTCAACTTTTTTTGTTAAATTGAGTAAATTGGAAATGAGGAAGAGAAGTCAAGGAATATAGACAATTCTGCCAAAACTTAACTGTGAAGGGAAGAGAAGGAAAAGGACAGAAGCAAGAGCTCTGTATAAGATTGATTTTCCTTTTCCTATTAATTTTTTGTCTTTAAGATCTTTAAATTCTTCTTTAAGGAGAATCATTTTTAATGAGAGACAATTGAGTGTGTTTATATGTTGATGGAAGTAGACAGAACATGAGTGACAAAAGCAACAATTGCCTGGAGGTAGACAATCAGGGTTGACACTGCAGCTCTAGTTATCAGAGATAACGGTTCTTTCAATCTTTCTGCCCCACTTCCTAGTACATGGCTTCCATTATCAAAGTCACAACATAGTCCAGATGGTAGCTGGATATATCTATTAGAGCCATGTGACCATGAGCAGGAAGGAAGTAAGGACAAAAGGCAAAAAGTGAATCCTCCTGTCTGAGTCAGCCTCCTTTAATTAATCTTCCCATAAGATTCTCACAAAATTTCCACTTACAACTTTTTGGCTAGAACTTAGTCACATGGCCACACCTTGTTACAAAGGAATCTAGAAAATGTAGTCTTTATTCTGAGTTCCAAGGTGTCCAGCTAAAATTTGTGATTCTATTTTTGAGAAAGAAAGGGAAAATTGATGTCAGGATAGGCAATTAGTAGTATCTGACATTCCAGGTCCCTTAAATTGCATTCCCTGGAAACAAACTCTGAAATGGCAAGTTGCAACATAAAGTATATTTATTGCTGTGAAGTAAGGAAAGATGACTTGAGCAGAGGGGAAAATGATCCACAATGTAGTTGAAACTGAAATATTAACCATTCCTATGAACATCTCTGGATCTGAGATGGCCCTTCAAATTTTCCCAAATTGAAGCAAAGTGACTGAGCTTGTGTATCCCTGCATTAGACAGACTCTATATGGACTGTCCTTTGGGAGGGGACATAAACTTGGCAAAGGTCAATTCTTAGCGATGGACAGAGATATGAGCTCAGTAGCTTATATTTCCAGCAGCTGAGTGATGGAAACATCCCTGAAGATGGACTATGGGAAGAGTACTGCATTATCCATTATATCTGGTAAATGTGGTGGAAGGAAAAAGAAGTAAGTGATGAGTATATTGATTAGTGTCATTATAGAGATGGAGCACAAATTTGTGACTATATAGGGAAGGAGCCAAAGTTTGTACAATACAGGGAAGAAAAAGGGCTAACAACAAGTGTCTGAAAGTTTTTGTGAGTTATATGCAAAATGGCTTAAGCATGGTAGTAGTCTATATTTTTAGCTTACAAATAGTTTAAAGCAAGAATCCCTGGTAGGAAGGCAGCACATTTCCACTTCAGTTTTCCATCTTGTGATTATGGCCTCAAGATTATCTGCTTATATCTGGCAGAATGAGGATTAGTAAATAGAGAAGAGAAGTAGAACACATGTCTTATGCTCACATTACTTTAGCCATAACTTGTCATACAGATGCATGTAACTCAAATGGAGGCTGGGAATATGGTATAGCTGGCCAGCCATGTGTCTTCAACTTTTATTGCAATGAAAGAAGGTATAATGAATTTTGGTGGACAGTCTACGTTAACAGTTTCTGTGATATCAAAGAAACAAATGTAGTGGAAGAAAGAGATGTGGGAGAAGAGGTTAAATGGTTATGATCAGAAAACCGGATGTTTTAACTTAATATTTTATACATGAGAAGAGTACTGGGTAACAATAAGGTGTGACCATGGGTGAAGAAGAATGATATCAAGTATGGATGAATTGATGAGTCAGGGAGATTGAAACTATGAAGCCATAGTGTTGGAAAAGTCACCACATAAGACAATAATAACATTAACTAAAACTTCTACAGTGCTTACAATGCAGCAGAAACTCTTCCAGGTGTTTTACATCTACTAATTCAATTAATTCTCTCTATAATCCTGTGAGCAAGGTACTATCATTATCCTCATCTTATAGATGTGGAAGAAGAGTAACAGAAATGTTTGGTAAGTTGATCAAATTTATAGAACTAGTAATAAGTGAAACCAGAATTTAAACATGGGAAGACTGCCTCCAGAGTTTTTGTTTTTGTCTCTATGATAGCAAGGCTTGGATGGAGAGGAAGCCAGTGATTCAGGTCCATGTATTAAAAACTGTGAGTGAGTGATGTAAAGAGTGTACCTGACAGAGAGAATGAGGGGAAGATATTGTGTGGCATGAGTCTCAAATGAGTGATTTTTAAAAACTAATATGAAATATAAAACTATTCATTAATAGACACATTGAGGATCAGGAAAGTTGCCACACCAATGACACCAAATCAACTTTCAAATCTGACATCAAGAGGAATGTGATTTTTCTCACCAAAGGGGTCAACATGCCTCCTGCTTTAGTTATCCACCCAGCCACTCACCCATTCAGGGCTGAGATAGCCGAGTTGCCTGAGTAGTAGAAAATTTTATCTTCATAAAAAATGTCAGATACATTGCACTTACATTAGGGATTGTAAACTGAAGCTTAGAGAGATTAACTTACTCATGCACAGCTATGTAGTGGAGAGTATACCATTCTAGCACCTATGCTCTTAGAGTTTTTCAATGTGTTGTGAATATGCCTTTCACTTGGAGTGGTACATGTTTGAAAATTCTAGTAGATATTTATTAATTTTAATATATTTGATAAATATAACATGTACTTTGCTGATATTGGGTGGAGGGTTACATAAATGTCAATTAAATCAAGCTGGTTGATATTGTTGTTCAAGTCTTCTATATTCTTATTGATTATCAGTTTGTCTAAATGTTCTATCAATTATTGAGAGGAAAGCTGAAGACTCACCGTATAATTGTGGCCTTGCCTCCTGTATTTTCAGGCTATATTTTAGATGTATACATTTTCAGCATTGTTAGTTTTCTTAATGACTTGATCCCTTTATTGACAGGAAAAGCCCATCTTTATTTCATGTTCTGAAATCTATTTTATCTGATATTAATATAGTTACTTCAGCTTTATATTGATTAGTATTTTGATGGTATGTATTTTTCTATCCTTTAACTTTTAATAGGCCTGAATATTTTTATGTAAAGTGAGCTTCTTGTGTACAGTACATAATTGGGTACTACATTTTTTTCTTTCAATTTTATTGAGATATAATTGACATACAGCCCTGTACAAGTTTAAGGAGTACAGCACAATGAACTGACTTACATATATTGCAAAATGACTACCATAATAAGTCCAAAAAATAAGAAAATCCTGACATTTGTGATGACATGGATGGACCTTGAGGGCATTGTGGTAAGTGAAATGACAGGCAAAGAAAGACAAACACTGCATGCTTTCCCTGTTATGTGAAACCTTGAAAACAACTCAAAGCAAAAGAGATCAGGTTGGTGGTTACCAGAGGTGGGGGGTGGCCACTGGGGAATTGAATAAAGGTGGTCAAAAGGTATAAACTTCTAATTATTAAAAAAATAAGTACTAAGGTCCTTCATTTTTACTCAATATAACAATTTCTGCTTTCTAATTGGACTGTTTTTACCATTTAGGCTTAATGTAATTATCAATCTGGTTTGGCTAAACCTACTATCCTGGTGTTTGTTTATTTTCCTATCTGTTAACTATTTCTTTTCTCTCCTATTTTCACATTTTGTCTTGAATTAATGAGTATTTTCTAATGAACAATTATAAATTGAAATTAAAAACAATATTTCCTTTTACAATATTATCAAATTAAGAATCATATATGTAATTGAACGCAACGCAATGTCAGTCAAAATCACAGTAGAGGTTTTGTAGAAATTGACAAGCTGATGCTAAAATGTACGTTGAAATGCCAAAGCCCTAGAATAGTCGATACAATTTTGGAAAAAAAATGACATTTGAGGATCTTATCAAGACAATATAAAGCTATGGTAATCAAGATAGTGTGGTAATGGTGCAAGTGTTACCACACAAAGGGCACGATCTGCTCGCTGCAAGACAAAAGCCAGTCATCAAGAGGCAAGATGGTGGAAAAGAAAGGGCAGTTTATTACAGCTTGCTAGCAAGAGGGAAGATGGCCAACTAATGTCTCAAAAAACCATTTTAAGGGGGCACAAAATCTTACAGCAGTTATATAGGCTGGTGGGTTATAGGGGAGGGGGTTAGGAATGTTGACCCTTGGGTGTTACAGACTGGGAGTTGCCACACCAGATCTTTCAGTTTTCATTGATGATGGCTATCAGCATAGACTCTCTGTTTGGGTGTTATCACATTCCTAAGAAACTCAAAAGAACAAAGTTATCATCTTATCACAGCTGGGAGGTACATGCACAAATAGGGGTTGTAAAATCTACAGAGCAGTTAGATCTCCTGGAGGGTGCATATCCATCTGGGTTAGTTAGTCAGAGGTCATTCAAAGTTACAATACAGTTTATTTTCTACAACATGACTTCCCTTATGTCAACCTTGTCTTGAACCGGTATCAAAAGTAGATCCATAGACCAATGGAACAGAATATATATACCAAAATTTGATCCATATACATATAGCCAAATGATTCTTTATAAAAGTGAAAAGGCAATTCAGTGGAGAAAGGGCAGTCTTTTCAAGAAATGATTCTGGAGTAATTGTATATTTATCCATAAAAAAATTAACTTGGACATAGAATTCATACCTTACACAAAAATTAATTCAGAATGGATCATACACATAAATGTAAAATATAGAGCTATAAAATGTCTAGAAGGAAACAGCAGAAAATCTGCATGACTTTGGGTTTGGTGATAAGTTTCTACATACAACATCTAAAGCACAACTCATGAAATAAAAAATTGATAAGTTGGACTTCATTAAATTTAAAAACTTCTGCCCTGCCAAATATACTGTTAAGACAATAAAAATGCAAGCCACAAACTGGAAGTAAATATTTGTAAAATATATATCTGATAAAATACTTGTATCCAAAATATACAGAGAACTTTTAAAACTCAAAAATATGAGAAACCAAGCAATCCAATCAAAAAATGGGGAAAATATCCAAACAGAAATTTTTACCAAACCAAGTGGGTTTGCCTCCTGGGGAGTTACATAAGAATGTCCACCAGTGGTAGTTGCCTCACAAAGTAAAGTATATTTGCAGCACTTATGAGGCCATGCAGATTCATTTCCAAAGTCATGGCATCCCTAAATAAAGGGAAGCAAGGACCTTTTATTTTGGATGGGGAATGAATATTCAAAAGGCACAGGTGAGTATTCACTTGAACAGGCTCAGTTGGAAAACATGCTTTCATATACAGTGCAGGTTATGGTGATAAGGAGGAAGCTCCTCCTGGAGAGACCTTAGCATTAAAAATAAGGCAAGACAGAGATTGGATTGGTGGTTAGCAGAGGGGAAGGGGGGAGGTAGGAGGGCGAAAGGGATAATTCGGCACAAGTGTGTGGTGATGGGTTGTAATTAGTATTTCGGTGGTGAACATGATGTAATCTATGCAGAAATAGAAGTATAACGATGTACACCTGAAATTTATACAATGTTATAAACCAATGTTACTGCAATAAACAAAAAATTAAAAAAAAAAAAGAAAATCTGAAAAAAAAAAGGCAAGAGTCATGGGCATAGCTCTTGTGGTGAGGCTTGGTCTGGTTCAGGGTGGTTTGTGTTCGCATCTCCTTAACATAACAAAAGGGAAAGAAAACAATTTGGAAAAAAAGTTAAATGCTTCTAAATCCATCTTTGAGTTCCTCAGGGCACCTAGTAAGTGACAAAATTTCTCCAAAGAAGAATTACAAATGGTAAGTAAATATAGGAAAGGATGCTCAATATCAGTTATCATTAGGAAAATTCAAATTAAAATAACAATGATATATACCACTACATACTTATTAAATGGATAAAATCCAAAAATCTGACAATAGGAGTTACTCATGAGGCTGAAGAGAACAGGAATTCCTTTCATTGCTTGTGGGAATTCAAAACGGTACAGTCACTTTAGAATACATTTTGGCAGTTTTCAGTAAAGTAAAGATAATCTTACCATATGACCCAGCAATCACACTCTTAGGTACTTACTCAACTGATTAGAAGCCTTACGTTTATGTAAATATCTGTACACAAATGATTATAGCAGCTTTATTTATAATTGTCAAAGACTGGAAGCAACCAAGATTTACTTTAATATGTGAATGGAAAACAAGCTGTGGTACAATTTAAAACAACAATGTATTTGGTGATAGGAAGAAACTATTGATACACCCAACAACTTGGATGAAATTTAAATGTGTTTTGTATGATACTATAGTGGTAGATTCATGGATTTATTCATTTAGCAAAACTCACAGATCTTTAAAGTGCAAAGCATGAACCTTAATGTACACAAATTAAAAATAATCAATCAGGAAGTTGGAGGAATCTCAAAATGGAATCCAAACTGTGATGAAAAAATCTAATTGGATGACGTTATCTCACTGAAGAGAAGTATGAAAAAGGTATTTACCTATGTAGGTTTGGAAACCTGTTTTGACTAGAAGATATAATGAGATAGGCAGGAAGCTAGATATGAGCTGGGAGCAAGGTCATTCCACCAGGTGCAGTGTCCTAATTGCTGGTCAGTGACTCTTCAGACATGTAAAACTCCCCCCGACCAAGCGCAAGGTCACTCCACCAAATGCAGCCTCCTAATTACTGGGCAGCAGCTCCTCATACATGCAGCACTCCCTCTTACCCTGGCCAAGAGTAGCCCCAAGCCTCATTACATCCTCATTTGCATTGTGTTTTTGACCCCCCTTGTGAGGGATCACTGCCATGGCAGTTCCAGAGATGCCTATGTAAGGAAAAACTCTCCCTCTTCTGAGGTGGGAGTGGAGACAATGCCCTAGTTGGTCCACCTTCCAAGACCCTTACCTGCCCCTGGGACCCGACCTTCCAATGCCACCGACCACCACAACTTTGGTGCAGTTGCTCCCCTCAAGCCTGCCTACTCCTCCCCTTGGGGGTGTCCTTTTGCTTTGCTGACAAATCCTCCTCTGGTAAAACTTCTGCTGTGTGTCTGGTCTCAAATTCTTTTGTATCTGTGGACCAAGAACTTGGAACCTCACACACCAATCGGACCAGTGCCCGTGACAATAATACTAAAGAAAAGAGAAACTCTACCACAAAGAGTGGATTCTTATTAGTAGTGTTGTTTCTAACAGGAGTGTGGGTTGACAATTTTAAAGCTGCTGTATGTTTATACTGGAATTGAACAATTGAGACCAGAAACAAGATTGTCTAGTGATAAGACAGTGAATTATCTATATTCCACCTTTCAGAGACAGAGTTTTTTTTGTTTTTTTTTTCCCCCTGGTTGTCAAGAGATTTTTAACATATTTAGGTATATAGGGTAGCTATTCATGTTCAAAACTGATTCAGGTTGAACTAAAGAAGCCTGACTTATGGCTATCAAACATATATTGTACATCTACTTTAACCATTGAAGTAAAGAATGCACTCTCTCAAGATAAGAATGCATACTTCCCCTCCTACACCCTATTGATAACACCCTATTGATAATGCCTTATTGATAACACCCATATTAGTCCCTTTCTCGACATCAGGGTCCTGTTGACCTGCTAATTTGCTACTAAATACTTCTTTGAAACTTTGAAAATATATCCTCAGTTTGTTTAATGTATATTCTTTGTTCTAAAAAGATATGACTGTATTGAAAACCATGCTTCTCCAAGAATGCTTTCTTAGGCCTTCTCGGGTTATAATCCTCACTCTGGCTCAAGTAAAACTCACATTATTTCTGTCATCTATAGAATGATTATTGATTACTTGCATCAACATTTCATAGTGTAGTGTGGCAGGATTTCAGAGAAACCCACCGGAGACCACCTGGAATTTAATTTGAACCAGTGTTTGGTACCACTCAGGTCCATTGAGCCCTCCTGGTTTCACAGCACTCTTCAAGTACCCTCAGTGAGTTCCCCTGAAACCTGGACCTCCTTATTTAAGTTGTAGGTCCCTTCTTTTACTTGAGCTGTTTCAAGACTTAAGACTAGGTGTCCTAAGGGGTACCAGTATGTTCCCTAGGTAAGAGAAACCTAGGGGGAACTTTGGAGTGAACAGCCAGGATGACCTTTTTAATTTGGCTTTAATTTGGAAAGAATTGTCTATAAAGTCTAAACAAATTGTTTAATAACAAAATGAGAGACTGAAAACTCATTCAGCTCTGAAGAGAAGAGACACCAGCTCCTTCCAGCTGTAAGGCATTCTCAAGTGACTGAGAACCCAGTGGGAGTGTCTGAGGTTGAGCCTAGAGATATGAGTTGTCCCATAAGGAATTCCATTGTGATCAGTCACTTTAAGTAATCATCCTGGGGTTTAATATATTAGGATTCATTGACCACATGCTCTGAGCCCCCACAATAGTTTTAGACTGCTGGATGGATAAACCAAGACACATAAGAGAGTGCTCATGACCTTATTTAGGGAGTGACACTCACAAACAACACAATTCTGACCCACTACACTGCCCTTAGAAATTGTTCAGACTTTATAGTAAAACAAAACTAAAAGAAAATGGGAAATGGAACTTCTAAAAAGCTAACCAGTTCCCACACAGGCAGCCTCGCCCTGGAACTCTGGCTGACTTGATGTACAATACATACGATGGAGCAGATATTTGCAAATGCTTAACAAAAGGGTGATAACTGTAAATGGTTGGATCTTTGGATCAAGGATAATTTAAAATTACAGTGGCCACTTTGGGGCTCCTTTGAGCCTCCAAAACTTTTACATTGGCCATTAGAAGGAACATTCCAATTAGATAAGATCTTTTAAGAAGTACACTCATTAAGGCCATGGCTTTACAAACACCCCCATAATCTACCTTCAAAGGAGGACCCAATATAAGCCCCTTTCAGGGTTAATGAGACTCTGAGAGATTTTCTGGGAAACTGCTCTCCTTAAACAGTCAAAGGGAAACTAAAATTTAAAAAAAATTAATGGAGTTGTTTAATGCTGCCAAGAATAGTTAATGTTTGTTACAGCTGAAACCTGACAAGATATTTGAAAAGATTTAGTTTAGTTCAACAAGATAGTTGAAAGGATTATGGTCAGAAATTTGGCCAAACTGGAAGCTGATATTCAAAGCCTGATAGGAATTTTTTTAGGCGTTCTTTCCTAAATTAAGACAAAACTAAGTAAATAAAGAGAAAGAAGCAAATTAAGGAAAATGTAATTGGATGAGTGTGTCAGTCCTTTGATAAGTAACTAACCTTCCCTGTTTATCTCCAAAAGAAACTTGTGACCTCTCTGGGAGCTATTATCTAGACCATCCTAGATTCTTAAGTCTGAAAAAAAAAGGGTAAGGAGGAAAGAAGTCTTTGGAGATACAGACTATTATGAGATCACCCTTGCCCAAAAATCTAAGGAAAATTTTTAAAACAGAGGCTTTAAAATCTTTGTTTCATCTGTCTGTGTGTTTGTATGTGTCTATATATACGTTATACATGTGATATTTTTCTACATCTAGATGGTATAATTTCTAAAAAAGTTCTATTTAACTGGCTTAAAATAAGTGCTTAAATAAATTATTTCTAAGTGTAATAGAAATTAACAAAAATGCCTTTCAAGTTAACATGATAAAAAAATAATAATCTTTGGTAAACAGTTTATTTAAGCTTGTTGGTTTTATTGAAATAAGCATGTCGTCAGAGTTATCAACATTGGATATGACACAAACATACAACCCTCATTCTACTTGGGTTTATTAGTCAAATAAGCTGATGTATCTCTGTTACAAAATTTTTCAGCAAAATAGCTTATAATGATAGCTGATTTTGTCTAATGTCTCATGAAGTTTTTGTGAGTAGTCTAAACATAGTTATTGGAAACAAGTAAACTAAATAGATGTGAAAAGATCAAAGTTTTGGGGTGAAATTTTCAATAATTATATGTTATGATGTATGTACTTAAAATAACTTTGAAAATTTTTGGTGACTTGAAACTTTAGAGTTTTGTTAAATTAAGTTAAATGATAGAAATTTATTGAGTATCTAGGTGATTTCCACATAAGATAAAATATTAGAGATTAATTACTAAATATAGGCTTATCTACTTTTGGCTTATTACAGAGAAACTAAAAGATGTTTGAGTCTATTAGTAAATATGTCATATTTTTACTGGAAGATCGCAATATGCACTCACATGTTTCTATAAATTATAAAAAGTATTTATAAATTTGCCAACCCATAGAATGCTAAGGTAGAAAATAGTTTATAATTGATTACTTCTTAGTTTTCACTAAACACTAAGGTCTGTAAGTGTTAAGAATTTTGACTAATATATGTGATTGAAGCTACTAAAATTAGTAAGAAGCATCTTTGTATTCAAGGAAAGTAAGATGTATGTTTTCAGTAAATAAGTTATAAAGAACATAAATATTTTTGTTTGTTTTGTTAAGAAAGCTAAATTTGTCCTAAAGTACTAGGGAAAAAAA
This sequence comes from Diceros bicornis minor, assembly GCF_020826845.1. Taxonomy (NCBI): domain Eukaryota; kingdom Metazoa; phylum Chordata; class Mammalia; order Perissodactyla; family Rhinocerotidae; genus Diceros; species Diceros bicornis. The sequence goes on along the minus strand of NC_080781.1, from coordinate 75,341,617 downwards.
AAGAGGAAGGTGTGGGATAAATTCTGAATGTACAAAGAAAGTTATAGAAGGTTTGTGGAAGAGGAAACCTGAGGAAAGAGTTTTGTGCACGGTCAAGTTGGCTAAGATTAAAATGAATTTAATTAAGTGAATAAGTTTTAATATCAAAAGTAAGCTGGTACAAAAATTAAAATTTGGTTTTCTCTTTCTCAAAAGGATAATTTTCCTGGATTTTTAGTATGCTCTTGATAAAGAAATTATAAAAGGTTTTCTTTACTTTTGAGTGAGTCTCACTTTGGTTAAATGGATAACTAAGCATTGTTTCACAGTGACCATTGTTTCACAGTGACACAAGATCAACAGACACTTGATCTTGTTTGACCAAGAGTTTTAAAACATTTTGATATTTTTGGCATGCTCCCCAAAATTCAAATCCTAAATGAAGTCTTTCTTTTCACTTGAAAATTTCTCTGAGAATTTTGAGAGGGCCCCTTGGACTTCTCAAAGAAGTTTGTTCTCTCCTTCTATGTAGAGGGAGGTACTAAGCTAATTAGACTTGTTTGTTATGCTAAATTGCGTGGGAAGCATTGTTCAAATAAATGATGATAAACCTTCTTAGGTTATATTACATAGGTAAATGATATTCACTATCTTAACCCTGTTTCCTTGCTTCCAGGACCACAGGAGAAAAATGAACATGACTGCATTCTGTTATATAATTTGGTTTACAGGTGACTCTTACTTAAATGATAAGCAAAGACATTAGCAAGCTGGATACACTATCCAGGCTTCAGAATGCCAACTACTTTCTATTAACTTTGCTAACCCAGTGAAAGATTTCCCTCTACAGTCTCAAGAAATCACCACAGAAGAAGAGAAACAAAGCTGGCAACAAAAAGGGGGAAAATATGTGGTTTGAGCCCAATAACAAACCATAGTGCCTATTAGAGCACAACTGCCACTGCTCCAGCATATACATCAATTACCCATTGGACACCTGAAAAGATGATTTTGTGGAGAAAACAATATTTTTGTAAACTGTCTCCCACAGTGGCACATAAAGCATATGCTCATTATACTATATGTCCTAATTTTAATCCCAGGAAAATACTTTGTGGGTCACAAGATCACTTTTTTCTTCCTAAGGGACCCTTTGAGGTATGGTAATTGAACTTTGTTCAAATGCCACAGTCTCAAGGATATAAATATCTTAGTAATGATCTGAGTGTTCTAATATTGGGTTGAGGCCTTTCCTTGCAAAAGTGTGACAGATTTACTAGTGGGTAATTTATTGGAAAAGACAATTCTTATTTGAGGAATTCCTACCAAGTTACACAGTAACTGGGGAACTCATTTCACTGGGCAAATAATTAAATATATTTTTGACATTTGGCCAACACAACATTTTAACTAATTGTTCAATCAAAACTCAATTGGCAAAGCTTTCAGAAGCATTTAGTCTCTCCTGACCAAAAGCTCTTCCACTAGTACTTCTCAATCATAGATCTACATCTTTTGGTAAACATCAATTGTCTCCTTTTGAAATAATAACAGAATGGCCTGTCAAATCAAATGATGAAATGTATGAACCAACTTTACTTAAGGGAGATATATTTCATTGAAGTCAGAGTCTCATTGAGGTGCTTAAAAGAAATGAAAGTTTGGTAACTGATTCCTTTCACAGTGAGCTCCTGGGAGATGAAGACCTTAAGGATCATGGAATACAACTTTGAGAATTTATTTACTGGAAGTGGAATCAAATAAAAGACTCTCTTCAGCCTCGTTGGAAAGAACCATAACAGGTAATTTTAACCAATCCATGGGCTGCAAAATTAAAAGGCATATACTCATGGATTCACATTTCTCATTAAAAAAGCCTCCTTCACCTGAGTGGATTTCAATTCCTGTTTCTGACAACTGACTTTGACTGACCAAGACAAATCACTCCAAACCAGGATGAGAAGAAGACAGAATCTGTCATAGACAGCTGTCCCAACACTCTGGACCATGCTTCTATCCTCAACCTTATGTTTCCTCATTTAAACCCTTGTAATGCTGAAACCATATACCCATTTTCTGTGTTTTTATAGCTGATGAATCTTCCAATGTGTCATCTCTGCTAAAGTGCATGAAAAAGTAGGTAATGCCCTAAGCAACCCTACACCTAGTCTTGATTTGTTTAGTTGGCTCCCTTTTGTGATCCAGCTTATAATTCCTATTTCTATTACTCCTTGGAATTCTTGTACTAGTCATAATATTCAAACTAATTACTGTTTTCTTTACTCAGTGTTCTAAGACTGGCACACAGGCTAGAGTAATGATTGCTTAGCGACGTCAGGTGGTCTGTGATCTTGCAACCTTGGATGAATTTCTTTTTCTGATAAAGACTATGTTTAAGAACTCATTTTTAAGCAAATCATTTCAAGTATTGAATTATCTATTTTAGAATTATTATAAATAATGTAACTATAGGAATCATGTAAAAGCATATGTGCAATGTTTGTGCAATAATCTAAAAATAATTGACAAATTAATTAGCCTATGAAATGCTTCCCCTGTTAATGTATTCCTCTATGTGGGTCCACTATATCTGACTATTTCCTCCTAACATGGATAACTGGACAAATGAGTGAAATGCCATAATGTGGTGTATGAATACCCGGGCTCACTTCTGAAGGCCACATGCATGGGTCTATCTTATACAGCTCACCAAAGGCTTTGAAAACTGACCTTCAGAGTAAACTATCCTTAAGGTTACAGAACAGTTACTGGATGGTGCACAAGCAGGGCAGATCCAAATAGCATTATAAAGGCTTTGAATGATGAAGTGATGACATTTGGACCACAGAAAGCATGTAGGAACTTGTGGCTGCAATTCAAGCAAGTTTATTGTCTACTAAAACAAAACAAACAAAACAAAAAATAAGCATTCTCCTTAGAATTTAAACAGAACCCAGAAGGGAACATCCACTGGACAGATACAAAGAATAGTACAGATGCTGTGAAAACTGTAATGACATTTGAACCACAGCCAACAGAAAGTGGGTAGAAAATTGTGACCTAAACTTACCAAGTCAATTGCCTACTAAAACAAAATAAAGTAGAATTCAGCACTCTCCTCAGGATTTTAACAAGACCTAGAGTCTCATAAGATAATATACAAATGCAAAATAATCCAAAATTACATGGCATATGAAGAATCAGAAAATCACAATTTGCAAGAGAATTGATAATCAACAGATACAAACCCAAAAATGACAGAGGTGTTAGAATTATCCAAGACTTTATAGCAACTATTATAATCATGCTCCAAAAAGTAAGGGCTAACTTTCTTCAAACAAATGGATAAATGAAAATTCTTAGCAAAGAAATATAAAATGTAAAGAATCAAATGGAAATTTGGGAACTAAAAATACAATAATCAAAATGAAACTCACTTAAAGGGTTCAATAACAGAATGGAGGTGACAGTGGACTTGAAGATAGATCAATAAAAATTATTCAATCTAAATAAAAGAGAGAAAAAATATTGACAAAAAATAGCAGCCTTGGAGACCTATAGGACTATAACAAAAACTCCAGCACTCAAACATTATCAATACTTATATTAAATATATACAGTGTAAATATACCAAATAAAAGACAGAGATTGGTGGAATGGATTTTCTTTAAAAAGATCAAATGATACGCTGTCTATAAGAGACTCACTTTATCTATAATGACATAGATACTTTAAAGGCAAGAGGATGAGAAAATATTTACCATAAAACTCTAAAGAAAACTTGTGTGGCTTTATTAATATAAGACAGAATATTTCAGAGCAAGGAAAAGTATCAGTTATCAAGAGGAACATTTTATAGTGGTAAAAGATTCAATTCACAAAGAAGACAAAACATAATAATCCTAAATGTACATACATTTAACAAGAATTTTAAACTACATGAAACAAAAATTGATAGAACTGAAAAAAAAGGAGAAAAGACAATGTCTGGTATTTTTCACGGGACCATAATTTTCAGCAATCTTCTTTGATTGGAATTTCAAATACAGTTGAAAGGTTTTCTAAATATAAATTAATCTTAGAAAAGTTTTCATGAATTTTGCTTAAAAAAAAAGTTTGTTACTATCAGTATATATAGGTACTAATTTATTTTACAAATGAACTTAGGTGTTCTAAAGTGTCTTATTATGTATTTATTCAAGTTGCTTTTCTAATCTTTATAGAAGAAGTGAGAGTGAAGAGTTGACACTTCCCCCTTCAGGGTCTGTACCTATGTTTGATTTATCTCTTATAAAAGTCCCATCTCTGACATTTTGATGAGAATTTTTGTAAAAATTTCAAGTTTTTATCCAGAAGACTCTTGAAATTTGAAAGAATCAAATATGATTTGACCATCGCTTCCAGACCTTTGAATAAAAATTATAAAATTTCTGCATTTATCTAAGTATTAAGGGAGGGAAAATCATTTGCACACATTGCTTCTTTCTCACCATGGAACTACTGATGGTGTTGTCTTTCCACGGTACTCCTTGCCAATCAGTATGTCATTCATGGACCCGCAGTAAGAAAAAAAGTAAAGAAGTATGCTATGAAAAGAAAAACCTAGGGTATTCATTCATTTATTCAGCATATAAACGTTACATGAATGCCTACTCTGTGTCACACACAAAGAATAAAGTGTACAACAACATAGTCTTTGCTGTAAAGCATCTTACTACATAACAGAGTTTAGAAAATTACTGCACAAAAACAAAGTAGTATAATTCTAACACACGCACAGAAGTAATGTAGTCCTATGAATACTGTTCCCATCAAAAGCAAAGAATGGGTAAATTAAAAGTTTATTCCTGAGATGCTGGTATTGCTTAAAACATTTTGAGAACTCTTCTTTTAGAACGTCCTTTGGAACCTTTGACACATTCTTGTGAATATGTTTAGTGGGATAAATTTACAGCTTTGGAATGTGGATATGGTTTTTAAAAATAGTCAAAAGGTTTATGGAGGAAAAATGTCGAAATAATGGGAACTGGAATTGGAAAGGTACCAGGAGAATAGTCATCTACACATGGCTTGATTTTTAAAGGAGGTACATGGGTTACGGCGATAGATGTCAGTAAATCTTGGTATGCATGGGTCTCTGGCAAAATTGTAGAGTGGATTATTAAACAGATGTTTTGTAAGTACTTAGAAAATGAGGCAGTGATCACTAAAAGGAAGCTTAATTACTTTAACAGTGAGTTTGTCAAGCTAAACTCATGCCCCTTTCTAATAGCATTATCAGATTGGCCCAATTAAGGTAATGGTAGATGTGGAAAGGAAAGAAAATTAACATTTATTAAACATCTATCTGGCACTGTATTAGGCACTTTATATGCTTTATATCATTTAATCCTCACCAACATCCTACAAGATATATATAATCACCTTTATTTTACTGATGAACTAATTAAAGCTCAAAGAATTTGGGTAATGTGACACAAAATTGATAAGCCTCAAATTGAACTCAAGTTTATCCAGTTTCAAAATTCAAGGGTCTTCTTTAATTCAAAAATTATGCAATATTTCAAACATAGAGAAAAGTCTAGTAATTAATATATCCATCACCCACATGCACACCCTCAAAATTAGCAAATACTAATGTTTTCTCCTCATTTTTAAAGAAATAAACTTTACAAATCCAGTTTAAGTCCTCTTATACCTTTCACCATCTCATTCCTTTTGCTTCTTCTTCAGAAACAACTGTTATCTTGAAGTTGATGTGAATTCTATCTACCTATGCTATTTCAATTTTTGTATATGTATCCATATACCATAATATTTAATATTGTTTTTATGCTTTAAAACTTAAACAGTATTGTATTATATAAGCTCTTATGGAACTTCCTTTTCTCATTCAACACTATCATTGAGATCTATTCATGTTGAGACATATGGTTCTAGTTCAATTATTTTACTGCTCTAGAATATTCCATTGTACACATTTTTATCCATACCATTACCTAGTTTTCTGCCCAAATTTCTACTCTGACACATAGTACTGTAATAAATATTCTTGTATATGTTTTCTTTGTACACATGTGCTAGAGTTTTTCTATATACCTTGGAGTTAAATTGTTAAATTGTCAGTGAGTCTCATTTCAAATTTACAAGCTATTTTCAAAATTGCTCACTGTAATTGTTGACCGCTTTACAATCCTTTTGGTGTTAATTTTTTAAAATTTTACCAGTTCTATGGTTTGGAAATATATTTCATTTTTATTTTAACTTGCCTTTCCCTGATTAATAATAAAGTTGATAATATTTTCTTACATTTACTGCTCATTCAGGTTTCCTATTCTGTAAATTGCGCATCTATATAATTTGCCTATTTATATATATATTTTTTATTTTACTTATTGGTTTGTAGGAGTTATGTCTTATGAATTGTAAATATTTTATCCTAGACTTAGTATACAATTTTAGTTTGTATTTTTTGTACAGAAAAATTTTGCTTTAATGTTGTTAAATTTATTAATATTTTCTGTTATCGTTTGTGCTCATTGTGTCATTCAAGAAACCCTTCTCTACTTTGACATATATAAATCATATATATATATTATGATATATATATATGATTTATATATATAAATCCTGCTTTCTATTAAAAGAGCTGAAGTTTTTATTTTTTACTTTGATTTCTTTAATGTATATAGAATTCATTTTTGTGAGATATGTGAGGTAAGGATCTATTTTTATTTATTTTACACTTGGAGAGTCCAAAATCTGACACTGTATAGAATATTTTTTCACTACTCATCTGCAATGCCACCTGTGTTAGATATCATATATATGTATATGTATAAATATTTTTTTATGGATTCTACAGTTTTTTCTATTAATCTTGTTATCTCTGTGCAAATACCACTTTTTAAAAACACATCATAACTTTACAACATATGTGGATATCTGGGAGGGAAGTATTCCTCCTTTTATTTCTTCTTCAAAAGTGTTTCATGTATTCCTGGACATCACTCTTCCAAATAAATTTTAGAATCAATTTTTAAGATAAATCTTATTGTTATTTCAATTGCAATAACACTGGATTTGAGATATTAATTAGAGGATGATTACTATCTTTATGAAATTGTTTTCTGATTCAGAAACATAGCATATCTCTATTTATTCAGGTATTTTTTAAAAATTTACTTTAAACATTTTCTTTGCATTTTGGCAATCAGCCTTGGGCTTATATCTATGTTGGTACTAAAAATCCATTGACAGCATAGGCCTTGTAAAACATGTCTTTGTGTCTTCTACTGTGTTGATTACAGTATTAGATACATGACTGAAGCTAAGTAAATTCTGTAGTCTTGACTTGAATTGATAGTATGACAGTTGATATCAACGTGGTTTTAACATTATACCAACCATGAATTCCTAATATTGGATATAAGACTTTTTATTTCGTGAATAAAATGAAATGATTATGAATATCAAATCAAAAATAGAAAATGAATGATAGGCTGTTTAATGTTACATCATAAAGTCAACTCTGTGTGGTAAAAAATTGTTTTGTCCCTAATATGGAGAGATTGAAGTTGTGCCCTTCCTTGTTGTTGTTATTGTCATTATTGTGTAATTTTATGTGCCTATTCACTTATAAAAACATGTTTGATATGGAACAGAAGAGGAAAATGACTCTCAAAGATAAACAAAAATTATATCTACTGAAACCAAAATATAACTAGCCCATTCAAATGTAGTCTATTTTCTGTGCTGATGAGCATAATTGTAGATATTAGCCAGCAGGCATCAGGACCCAGTTCATAGCATCAAAACCACTTTTTATTCTTGTTTTTGTTGACTGAGAGAAATTGATTCAAATGGAATTTTTCCAAAATTTGAAACAAATGACCTAACGTTTCTAGTTTCAGAACAATATCTCATATACACACTTTTTCATGCTGTTTCCCTCTAAATATAGCTAAATATCCCAGAAGTTAATCAATAGGGAATGACAAAAGGACTCTGAAAGCTAGAATTAAAAAGCATACTGGCTTGTTCAATGGGTGGTCTCACTCACTAGTAGAAACAGCAGCATAAAACACCTGTGTTTTCCTGCCCTTCACTCAGTGGCATAAAGTGCTCCAGGCCCAGTGGTTTCTCCATTGTGCCCTGTAAATGGTCACCCAGGGAAATAAGGAAGCCAGGAATATGTGTTCTATTCCCATAGTTAGTGCCATCAGATATTGAGTGGGAGTACTAGCAGCACCAGTAGAATGGAACAGACCAGAATAACATTACAAAGTCTCAGGGAATAAACTACCATTGGAACTGAAGTCCACAAAATTAGGTAAAAATCTATATTCTAAACAAAAAACAAGGTAACTGTCTGCTAAAATAGATTTACATATAGTCACATGCCTCCTAATAAAATTAACAAAATTTGGTATGATGAGCTCGTTCATCATACCAAGAACTCGCAAAATCAAAACTTCATTGAGAGGGAAAAATGACACAAATACTGAGGTGAATCAGATGTTGGAATTAGCTGACTAGGATTTTAAAACAGCTGTCATAAAAATGATTTAACAATCAATTACAAATTCTCTTGAAATAAAATGAAAAAATAGAAAGTTTCACAAAGAAATAAAACATATTAAAAAGAACAAAAAGGTGGCCAGCTCCGTGGCTTAATGGTTAAGTGCGTGCTCCACTACTGGCAGCCCGGGTTCGGATCCCGGGCGCGCACCAATGCACCACTTCTCCGGCCATGTTGAAGCTGCGTCCCACATACAACAACTAGAAGGATGTGCAACTATGACATACAACTATCTACTGGGGCTTTGGGGAAACAAAAAAAGGAGGAGGATTGGCAATAGATGTTAGCTCAGAGCTGGTCTTCCTCAGCAAAAAGAGGAGGATTAGCATGGGTGTTAGCTCAGGGCTGATCTTCCTCAGAAAAAGAAAAGAAAAGGAAAAAGAACAAAAAGGAAATTATAGAATTGAAAAACACAACAAGAGAAACAAGTAAAATTTGCTGGATGAGCTCAATAGTAGATGGAATATGACAGAGAAGAGAATTGGTGAACTAGAAAACAGATTGATAAAATTTACTCAATCTAAACAACAGAGAAAAAGTAAAGTAAAAGAAAATGAGCAGTGATATCTTGGACAATAATAAAAAATCTAACATTCTTATTATTAGAGTCACAGAAGAAGAGGCAAAGGAGTATGGGACTGAACAATTATTATAAGGAATAACGAGAGAAATCTTGCCAACTTTGGCAAAACACATAAACCTACAGATTTAAGCAGTTAGCAAACCCTGAATAGGATAAACCCAAAGAAAGCCATCCCCCAACACATCATAATTAAGCTTTGGAAAAGTAATGAAAAAGAAAAGCCATTAAAAACAGCCAGAAAAAAATGACACAACGATGTCAATGGAACAATGATGTAAAAGATGGAGGACTTCTCACCTGAAACTACGGAGGTCAGAAAGAAGTGGCACAATATTTTTCAAGTATTGAAGGAACAAAACACTGTCAATTCTGAATCCTATATCTTGCAAAGCTATCCTTTAAGAATGGAGGGGATATAAAGACATTCTCAGAAGAAGAAAAATCAAGAATTCTTGCTAGCAGACCTACATTAAAAAATAGCTAAAGAAATATATCCAAACAAAAAGAAAATGATAACAAGATTGGAAAAAATTAAAAATTATACTGGACATTTAGAAAGGAAAGAAGAACAATAAAACATAAAAATAGAGGTAAATATAATAGATTATTCTTCACCTCATGAGTTCTTAAATCATATTTTGTGGTTGCAAACAATAATTATAGCAATGTCTAATGTGGTGCTCAGCATACATAAAAGAAATACTTAAGAAAATTATATGTTTAAAGCGGGAGGGTAAAGGGATCTAATGGAAGAAAGGTTTCTGTGCTTCACTTGAAGTGGTAAAACTTTAACAACAGTAAGATGTGATAAGGTATATATGTATATAAATGATAATGACTACAGCAACAACTGAGCAAAAACAAAAAGCAATGTACTAAAAAAATAAATAAATGCAAATGGAACATTAAAAAATATACAAGCAACCCACAGAAAAATGAGGAAAGAAGAGAACAAACAGAGAACAAAAAAAGAAAATGGCAGACATAGGAGCTAAGCTATCAACAATTACTTTAAATGTAAATGGTCTAAATACAACAATTAAAAGACAGAAATGAAGGGTGACGTCAGTGTCATGGCGGAGGGAGCTTTCCTGAGAACTCTTTCCCTGATAAGATACAACAAAAGGAACAGTCACAGACCGGCAACGGGCTCCTACACAGTGAAAAGGAAGATCAGAAAGATCCACACAGCTGCACATCTGAGAGTGGAATGTGCTGGGTCCCCCGGAGGAAGTGGGGAGAGGTAAAGAGAACTCCTCTCCCTCCCCATCAGATCAACGACCCCAGTCCACGTGGCTCCCAGAGAAGGGGGCGGGGTGGCCCTCTGCGGGGAAATCGTAGCTCTTCGGACTCTCTCAGCCAGTGGGAAACTCCCACACAGAGCACTCAGAACTGCTACAGGGGTACCACCAACATCTGAGCACCCCAGGAGAGCGGATAACAAGGGGCGAGTGAGGAGCCCCCCATGCCAGGGACCCAATAGGCAAAAGAGAGAGCCCCCCTCCCCGCATGCCAGACACTGCAGCTCAGCCGACCAGACCAGACCAAGTGGCCAGCCAATTGCAGTGAGTAGCCAGGGCAGAGCTCATGGGGCTCAGATTACACAGCCCTTAACCCCCACTCAGTGGCCGCATGTGGAAATCACAGCCAGATATTTCCAGGATGAGGAAAAAGAAAGCAAATGCAGGAACCACAATGCAGAGGTACATGAAATAATCAGACCAGAAGGAAAATGACAAGCACCCGGAAACCAAACCTGAAGACACAGAAATCCATAGCCTAAACAACAAATATTTCAAAATAGCTATCATAAAAATAACTCAATGAAATACAAGATAACACAGACAATTCAATGAGAGTAGGAGTTTCTTCAAAAAAGAGATGGAAGTTACAAAGAAAAACCAATCAGTACTGATGGAGATGAAGAACACAATGGAGGAGATAAAGGAGAATCTGGAATCTTTAAAGAACGGAGCTGACAATATGGAGGAAAGAATTAGCATTATAGAGGATAGGAATACAGATATGCTCCAGATGGAAGAGGAGAAAGAACTAAGACTAATAAGAAATAAAGTAAGTCTCCGAGAAATATCTGACTCTATTAGGAAATATAACATAAGAATTATAGGTATTCCTGAGGGAAAAGAGAGGGAAAGAGGAACAGAGGGCCTATTCAAGGAAATAGTAGCTGAGAACTTTCCAAATTTGGGGAAGGAACAGGAAATACCAGTAAACGAAGTCAATAGGTCACCTAAATAGGTCAACAAGCAAAGGCCCACTCCACGACATATAGTGGTAGGGTTGGCTAAAGTCAATGACAAAGAAACAATATTAAGGGCAGCTAGACAAAAACAAAAATTAACATATGAAGGAACTACCATCAGGATCTCAGCAGATTTCTCAACAGAAACGTTACAGGCTAGGAGAAACTGGAATGATATATTCAAAATACTGAAAGACAAAAGCTTTCAGCCAAGAATACTCTATCCAGCAAAGATATCCTTCAAATATGATGGAGAAATAGTAACTTTCCCAGATAAACAAAAGCTAACGGAGTTCATGGCCATGAGACGCCCACTACAAGAAATACTCAAGAAGGTCCTCAGGCCCGAAAAAAAGAAGAGAAAGGGAATACAAAGCTTGGAGCAAGGGGAAAAATAGGTAGACAAAATCTGAAAAATAGTAGATCTTTACTGGAATATGTTAGCAACCACTTAAATACCCAAATCAAAGATCAAAGGAAAGAGTTCACCAAAAATAGATGTAACCTCATCACTGTAAACACACACCCACAACACAAGATAGAATAAGGTATAACAAGAACAACTTAGAAAGTTAAGAGGAAAGATATTGAATTGACTTAGTATAAGCAAATAAGAGGCCATCAGATAATGGACTATCTCATACACAAGATTTTTGATACAAACCTCAAGGTAACCACTAAACAAATAATCAAAACAAAATCACATATAAACAAAGAGAAAACTAGAAGAGTCATAAGACAGAACAACCAAACTGAATTGACAGTCCAAAACAAATGCGACAAGAAACAAAGGAAATGCAAAAGAATCAGAAAATAAATGACAAAATAGCAACATTAAGCCCTCATATATCAATAATTGCCCTAAATGTAAATGGATTGAACTCTCCAATCAAAAGATACAGAGTGGCAGGATGGATTAAAAAGCAGGACCCAACAATATGCTGCCTCCAGGAAACACATCTCAGCTCTAAAAACAAGAACAAGCTCAGAGTGAAAAGATGGAAGACAATACTCCAAGCTAATGGCAAACAAAAGAAAGCAGGTGTTGCCATACTCATATCAGACAAAGTAGACTTCAAGGTAAATCAGATTAAGAGAGACAAAGAAGGGAAATATATAATGATAAAAGGGACACTCCACCGAGAAGACTTATCACTTATAAATATATATGCACCCAACATAGGAACACCAAAGTACATAAAGCAACTATTAACAAACCTAAAAGGAGACATTAACAACAACACAATAATATTAGTGGATCTTAATACCACACTTACATCAATGGATAGATCATCCAGACAAAAAGTCAATAAAGAAACAGTGGACTTAAATGAAAATCTTGATGAGATGGACCTAGTAGACATGTACAGAGCACTTGATCCAAAATCAGCTGACTACACATTCTTCTCAAATGTGCATCAAATGTTCTCAAGGATAGACCTTATGTTGGGAAACAAAGCAAGCCTCAATAAATATAAGAAGATTTAAATCATACCAAGCATCTTTTCAGACCATAATGCTATGAAACTGGAAATCAACCATGACAAAAACTGGGAAAGTGACAAAAATGTGGAGATAAAACAACATGCTACTGAACAACCAAAGGATCACTGACGAAATTAAAGGAGAAATCAAAAAGTATCTGGAAACAAACAAAAATGAAAATATGCCGTACCACATCATATGGGTTGCAGCAAAAGCGGTCCTGAGAGGGAAACTCATAGCGATACAAGCCCAGTTTAACAAATAAGAAAAAACCCAAATAAGTAACCTTAAATTACACCTAACAGAACCAGAAAAAGAACAAGCAAAGCCCAAAGTCAGCAGAAGGAGATAAATAATAAAATATCAGTGAAGAAATCAATGAAATTGAACCAAAAAACAGTAGAAAAGATTAATGAAACAAAGAGTTGGTTCCTGGAGAAGATAAACAAAATTGACAAACCCTTAGCCAGACTTACTAAGAAAAAAAGAGAAAAGACTCAAGAAAATAAAATTATAAATGAAAGAGGAGAAATTACAATGGATACCACGGAAATACAGAGGATTATAAGAGAATACTATGAGAAATTATATGCCAACAAATTGGACAACCTAGAAGAAATGGATAAATTCTTAGACTCATACAACATCCCAAAACTGAACAAAGAAGAAATGGAGAATCTGAATAGACAAATCACAAGTAAAGAGATGGAAATAATAATCAAAAACCTCCCAAAAAATAAAAGTCCAGGACCAGATGGCTTCTCTGGTGAATTTTACAAAACATTCAAAGATTTAATACCCATCATTCTCAAACTATTCCAAAGAGTAGAGGAAGATGGAACACTTCCTAACTCATTCTATGAGGCCAACATCACCTTGATACCAAAGCTAGACAAAGACAATACAAAGAAGAAAAATTACAGGCCAATGTCGCTGATGAACATAGATGCAAAAATCCTCAACACAATACTGGGAAACTGAATACAGCAATACATTAAAAAGATAATACACCATGATCAAGTGGGATTTATACCAGGGACACAGGGATGGTTCAACATCTGCAAATCAATCAAAGTGATACATCACATCAACAAAACAAAGAAAGCATTTGACAAGATATAACATCCATTTATGATAAAAACTCTCAACAAAATGGGAATAGAAGGAATGTACCTCAACATAATAAAGGCTATTTATGACAAACCATCAGCCAACATCATACTCAATGGGGAAAGACCTAAAACCATTGCTCTGAGAACAGGAACAAGGCAGGGCTGCCCACTCTCACCACTCTTATTCAACATAGTACTTGAGGTTTTGGCCAGCACAATTAGGCAAGAGAAAGGAATGAAAGGAATCCAAATAGGTAACGAAGAAGTGAAACTCTCACTATTTGTGGATGACATGATTTTATATATAGAAAACCCATATAATCCATTGGAAAACTATTAGAAATAATCAACAACTACAGCAAAGTCGCAGGGTACAAAATCAATCTACAAAAATCAGTTGCATTTCTGTATGCTAATAATGAACTAACAGAAATAGAGCTCAAAAAGATAATACCATTTACAGTTGCATAAAAAACAATAAAATATCTAGGAATAAATCTTACCAAGGAGGTGAAAGACTTATACAATGAAAACTACAAGACATTATTGAAAGAAATTGATGATGACATAAAGAAATGGAAAGACATCCCATGCATATGGATTGGAAGAATAAACTAAGATAAAATGTCTATATTACCTAAAGCAATCTACAGATTCAATGCAATCCCAATCAGGACCCCAATGACATTCTTCACGGAAATAGAACAAAGAATACTAAAATTCATATAGGGCAACAAAAGACCCTGAATAGCTAAAGCAATCCTAAGAAAAAAGAACAAAGCTGAAGGCATCACGATCCCTGACTTCAAAACATACTACAAAGCAATAGTAATCAAAACAGCATGGTACTGGTACAAAAACAGACACACAGATCAATGGAACAGAATTGAAAGCCCAGAAATAAAACCACACATATACAGACAGCTAATTTTCGACAAAGGAGCTAAGAACATTCAATGGAGAAAGGAAAGTCTCTTCAATAAACAGTGTTGGGAAAACTGGACAGCCACATGCAAAAGAATAAAAGTGGACCATCTGCTATCGCCATTCGCAAAAATTAACTCAAAATGGATCAAAGACCTGAAGGTGAGACCTGAAACTCTAAAACTCATAGACGAAAATATAGGCAACACACTATTTGACATTGCTCTTAAAGGAACCTTTTCCAATGACATGCCTACCCAGACTAGGGAAACTAAAGAAAAAATAAGCAAGTAGGACTTTATCTGATTAAAGAGCTTCTATAAGACAAATGAAACCAGAATCAAGATGAACAGACAACCCACCAGCTGGGAGAAAATATTTGCAAAACATATATCTGACAAGGGGTTAATCTCCATAATATGTAAAGAACTCTCACAACTGAACACAAAAACAAACAACCTGATCAAAAAATGGGCAGAGGAACAGACACTTCTCCAAAGAAGATATACAGATGGCCAATAGGCAAACAAAAAGATGTTCAACATCATTAATCATCAGGGAAATGCAAATCAAAACAACACTAAGATACCACCTCACGCCCGTTAGAATGGCTATAATCACCAAGACAAAAAACAACAAATGTTGGAGAGGATGTGGAGAAACAGGAACCCTCATACACAGCTGGTGGGAATGCAAACTGGTGCAGCCGCTATGGAAAAGGGTATGGAGATTCCTCAAAGAATTAAAAATAGAAATACCATATGATCCAGCTATCCCATTACTGGGAATCTATCCAACAAACCTGAAGTCAACAATCCAAAGAGGTTTATGCACCCCTATGTTCATTGCAGCATTACTCACCATAGCCAAGAAGTGGAAGCAACCTAAATGTTCCTTGATTGACGATTGGATCAAGAAGATGTGGTATATATATATACAATGGAAAACCAGTCAGCCATAAAAAAGACAAAATGGGCCCATTTGCAACAACATGGATGGGCCTGAAGGGTAATATGTTAAGCGAAATAAGCCAGAAAGTGAAAGACAAACACTGTATGATCTCACTCATATGTGGAACATAAACCAACACATGGACAGAGAAAACTGTATTGTGGTTACCAGGGGCAATGGGGCTAGGGGGTGGGCACAAGGGGTGAAGGGAGACATATATATGGTGACGGACAAACAAAAATGTACAACCCAAAATTTCACAATGTTATAAACTGTGAAGCTAAAAAGTGACTAGACGAAAATGTAAAATAGTAAATGGATACATTAGTAAGGAAGGAAGGTCTCAAATCCACAATCTAAGTTTCTGCCTTAGAAAATGAGAAAAATAAGATCAAAGTAAGTTTAAATCAAGTATAATATAAAATAAAATGATATAATAAAGATGAGAGCTGAAATAAAATTAAAAAGAAAACAGTACAGAAAATCAATGAAACCAGAAGCTTATTTTTCATTTTATGATTTTATTTTTTTCAGCTTTATTGAAATAATAATTGACAACATAACATTGTGTAAGTTTAAAGTGTGGAATATATTGATTTGATACATTTATAACTATAAAATAGTTCCCACCATACTATTAGCTACCACCTCCATCCCACCACATAGTTACCATTCCTTTTGTTTGATGAGACTATGTATCATATATTGTCTTAGCAACATTCCAATATATGATACATTATTATTAGTTATAATCACCATGCTGTAAATTAAATCCCTAAACTTGTTAATCTTAGCTGGAAGTTTGTACCCTTTGACTAATATCTCCCCGTTTCTCTCACTCCTCAGTCCCTGGTAACCACCATTCTACTATTTGTTTTTGTGTTTGACTTTTTTAGATTCCACACATAAGAGATATTATAGATTATTTGTGTTTCTCTGACTTATTTCACTTTGCATAATACCATCAAGGTTCATCCAAATTGTTGCAAATGGCAGAATTTCTTTCCTTCTCATGGCTAAATAATTTCGTTATTCTATATCCGTTCATCCATTTGCAGACACTTAGGTTGTTTCTATGTTTTAGCTATTGTGAGTAATGTTGCAATAAATATGGGAGTGCAGATAGTTCTACAAGATCTTGATTTCAATTAGTTGAATATATACCCAGAAGTGAGATTGCTATATCATATGGTAGATCTATTTTTAATTTTTTGAGGAACCTACATGCTGTTTTCCATAGTGGCTCTATCAATTTGCATTCTCACCAACACTGTACAAGGGTTCTCTTTTCTCTACATCTTCACCAGGTCTCATTTCTTGTCTTTTTGATGATCATCATTCTAACAGGCATGAGATGTTATCTCATTGTGGTTTTGATTTGCATTCCCTGACGATTAACAATGTTGAGCATCTTTTCAAGTACCTGTTGGCCATTTGCGTTTTCTTTGGAAAACCATCCATTCAGTTCCTATGTCATTTTTTAATCAGATTGTTAGGTTTTTCTGCTATTGAATTGTATTTCTTTATACATTTTGGTTATTAACCCCTTACCAGATATATGATTTACAAATGTTTTCTTCCAATCTGTAGGTTGCCTCTTCATATTGGTGACTGTTTATTTTGCTGTGCAGATACATTTTAGTTTGATGTGGCCTCATTCATTTTTGTTTTTGTTGCTTGTGATTTGGATGTCATATCCAGGAAATCACTGCCAAGACCAATGTTAAGGAGATTTTTCTGTTTTCTTTTAGGAGTTTTATGGTTTCAGTTCATAAGTTTAATTCTTTAACTCATTTCAGGTTAAGTTTTTGTGAGTGGTTTAAGATAAGGGTCCAATTTCATTATTCTGCATGTGGTTATCCAGTTTTCCCAGTGCCATTTATCAAAGAGAATATCCTTTTCCCATTGAGTATTCTTGGTTCCTTCATCAAATATTAACAGACTGAGTATACAAGTGTTTATTTCTGAATTCTCAGTTCTATTCCATTGGTCTATGTGTCTATTTATATAACTATACCACACTGTTTTGTTTACTATAGCTTTGTAGTATAGTTTGAATTCAGGAAGCATGATGCTTCTGGCTTTCTTCTTTCTCAGGATTGTTTTGGCTGTTTGGGGTCTTTTGCAGCTGCATACAAATTTTAGGACTGTTTTTTCTATTTCTGTGGAAAATTCCATTGGAATTTTGATAAAAATTGCATTGAATCTGTAGATGGCTTTGGGTAATATGGACATTTTAAAAATATTAATTCTTCCAATCCATGAACATGGGACAGCTTTCCATTTGTCTGTGTCTTCTTCAATTTCCTTCATCAAAGTCTCATAGGTTTTAGTGTACAGACCTTTCATCTCCTTGCTTATATTTATTCTTAAGTATTTTATTGTTTTTGATTCTATTGTGAATGGGATAGTTTTCTTTATTTCTTTTTCAGATGTTTAGTTGTTAGGGTATAGAAATGCAACTGTTTTAGGTATGTTAATTTTGTATCTTGCAACTTTGCTGAATCCATTTATTGATTATAAGAGTTATTTTATATTTTCTATAAAAAGATCATAGCATCTAGAAACAAGGACAATTTTACTTCTTCCTTTCCTATTTAGATGTCTTTTATTTATTTTTCTTACCTGATTGCTCTGGCAAGGACTTCCAGTACTATGTTGAACAGGAGTGGTGAGAGTGGGCATCCTTGTCTTATTCCTGATCTTAGAGGAAAAGCTTTATACCTTTCACCACTGAGTATATTTGTTGTGTTGAGGTATGTTCCTTCTGTACCTCATTTGTTTAGACATTTTTTATCATAAAGGAATTTCTTACTATGTCAAATCCTTTTTCTACATCTTTTCAGATGACCACATAATTTTTATCTTTCACTCTATTAATGTGGTGTATCACAATTTTTTATTATTGTATGTTGAAACATCCTTGCGTCCCAGGGATAAATCCTACTTGATCATAGTAAATGATTCTCTTAATGTGCTTTTGACTTTGGTATGCTATTATTTTGTTGAGAATTTTTGCATCTGTGTTGATCAGGGATAGTGGTCTGTAATTTTCTTTTCTTGTAGTATCCCTATCTGGCTTTGGTATCAGGGTAATGCTGATCTCATAAAATTGCTCCTCCGCTTATATTTTTTGGAACAGTTTGAGAAGAATTGCCTTCAATCCTTTAAATGCTAGGTAGAATTCACCACTGAAACCATCAGGTCCTGGACTTTTCTTTGTTGGGAAGTTTTTGATTACTGAATCAATCTCCTTGCTCAATATTGGTCTGTTCATATTTTCTATATCTTCACCACTCAGTCTTGTTAAGTTATATATTTATAGAATTTATTCATTTCTTCCTGGTTTTCTATTTTGTTGGCTTACAGTTGTTCACAGTAATCTTTCATGTCTCCATTTTCAACTCTGATTTTATTTATTTGAGTCCTTTCAGTTTTTCTGAGTTAGTCTAGCTAAAGTTTTGTTAATTTTTGTTTATCTTTCAGAATAACAGCCTTTAGTTTCATTAATCTTTTCTATGTTTTTATGGATTTTATTTTATTTATTTCTGCTCTGATCTTTGTTATTTCCCTTTTTCTGCTAACTTTTGGAATAGTTTGTTCTTCTTTTTCTGACTTCTTACGGTATAAACTGATGTTGTTTTTTGAGATCCTTTTTGTTTCTGAATGTAGGCATTTATTGCTATAAACATCTCTCCTAGAATACTTTTACAGCATACCATAGATTTCGATATGTTGTACTTCCAGTTTCATTTGTTTTGTAATATTTGTTGATATCCCTTTTGATTTCTTCTTTGACTTATTGGTTGTTTGGGAACTTGCTTATTCATTTTCATGTTTTTTGAATTTTCCAGCTTTCCTTCTGTTATTGATTTCTAGTTTCATACTGCTGTGGTTGGGTGATACTTGGTATGATTTCCTCTTTTTAAATTTGCTAAGACTTATTTGTAACTTATCATTTGATCTATCCTGGAGAATGTTCCCTGTGTGCTTGAGAAGAATGTGTATTTTGCTGCTGTTTGATGGAACGTTCTATATATGTCTGTTAGGTCCATTTGGTCTAAAGTATGTCTGTGTCTGTTAGGTCTATTTGGTCAAACCCAACGTTTCCTTGTTGATTTCTTGTCTGGATGATTTATCCATTGTTGAAAGTGAGGTATTAATGTCCCCTACTATGATTGTATTGCTTTTTATTTCTCTCTTCAGTTCTGTTAGTATTTACTTAATATATTTAGATCCTCCAATGCTGGGTGGATACTTATTTATGATTGTTACATCTTGTTGATGAATTGACCCCTTACCATTATATAACGACCATCTTCATCTCTTGTTACCATTTTTGCTTAAAGTCTATTTTGTCTGATATAAGTATAGCGCCCCCTGCTCTCTTTTGGTTTCCACTTGCATGGAAACTTTTGCCATCCCTTTACTTTGAGCCTATGTGTGTCCTTAAATCTGAAGCGAATCTGTTGTAGGCAGCATATTGTTGGGCTTGTTTTTTTATCCATCCAACCACTCTTTACCTTTTGATTGGAAAATTCAACCCATTACATTTAGAGCAATTATCGATAGATAAGGACATATTAACATCATCTTATTAGCTGTTTTCTGGCTATTTTGTAGTTTCAATAGTTTTTTCGTTCTTGCTTGCTTCACTTATTTGTAAATTGATGATTTTTATAGTGGTTTGCTTTGATTCACTTCTTTTTATCTTTTTTATTTATTTATTTATTTATTTTAATTTTTTGTTTATTGCAGTAACATTGGTTTATGACATTGTAAAAATGTCAGGTGTACATCATTGTACTTCTATTTCTGCATAGATTACATCATGTTCACCACCAAAATACTAATTACAACCCATCACCACACACATGTACCAAATTATCCCTTTCACCCTCCTCCCTCCCCCTTTCCCCTCTGGTAACCACCAATCCAATCTCTGTCCCTATATATTTGTTTATTGTTGTTATTATCTACTACTTAATGAAGGAAATCATACAGTATTTGACCTTCTCCCTCTGACTTATTTCACTTTGCATTATAGCCTCAATGTCCATCCATGTCGTCACAAATGGCCGGATTTCATCATTTCTTATGGCTGAGTAGTATTCCATTGTGTATATATACCACAGCTTCTTTATCCATTCGTCCCTTGATGGGCACTTAGGTTGCTTCCAAGTCTTGGCTATTGTGAATAATGCTGCAATGAACACAGGGGTGCATGTACCTTTACAAATTGGTGTTTTCATGTTCTTTGGATAAATACCCAACAGTGGAATAGCTGGATCATATGGTAGTTCCATCCTTGATTTTTTGAGGAATCTCCATACTGTTTTCCATAGTGGCTGCACCAGTTTGCACTCCCACCAGCAGTGTATGAGAGTTCCCTTCTCTCCACATCCTCTCCAACACATGTTGTTTCCTGTCTTGTTAATTATAGCCATTCTGACGGGCGTGAGGTGATATCTCATTGTAGTTTTGATTTGCATTTCCCTGATAGTTAGTGATTTTGAACATCTTTTCATGTGTCTGTTGCCTATTGTATATCTTCTTTGGAGAAATGTCTGTTCAGGTCTTTTGCCCATTTTTTAAATTGGGTTGGTAGTTTTTTTGTTGTTGAGATGCATGAGTTCTTTATATATTTTGGAGATTAACCCCTTATCAGAAGTATGGTTTGCAAATATCTTCTCCCAATTGTTAGGTTGTCTTTTCGTTTTGTTGATGGTTTCCTTTGCTGTGCAGAAGCTTTTTAGTTTGATGTAGTCCCATTTGTTTATTTTTTTCTATTGTTTCTCTTGCCCGGTCAGACGCGGTGTTTGAAAAGATGTTGCTAAGACTGATGTCGAAGAGCGTACTGCCTATGTTTTCTTCTAGAAGTTTCACAGTTTCAGGTCTTACATTCAAGTCTTTAATCCATTTTGAGTTCATTTTTGTGTATGGTGTAAGGTAAGGGTCTACTTTCATTTTTTTGCATATGGCTATCCAGTTTTCCCAACACCATTTGTTGAAGAGACTTTCTTTTCCCCATTGCAGGTTCTTGGCTCCTTTTCAAAGATTAGCTGCCCATAGATGTGTGGGTTTATTTCTGGGCTTTTGATTCTATTCCATTGATCTCTGTGTCTGTTTTTGTGCCAGTACCATGCTGTTTTGGTTACTATAGTTTTGTAGTATATTTTGAAATCAGGGAGTGTGATACCTCCAGCTTTGTTCTTTTTTCTCAGGATTCCTTTAGCTATGCGGGGTCTTTTGTTGTTCCATATAAATTTTAGGATTCTTTGTTCTATTTCTGTGAAAAAAGTTTGTTGGAACTTTGATAGGGGTAGCATTGAATCTATAGATGGCTTTAGGAAGTATGGACATCTTAACTATGTTAATTCTTCCAATCCAAGAGCACGGAGTTTCTTTCCATTTCTTTGTGTCTTCGCCAATTTCTTTCAGAAATATTTTATAGTTTTCGGTGTACAGATCTTTCACCTCTTTGGTTAAGTTTATTCCTAGGCATTTTATTCTTTTTGTTGCAATTGTAAATGGGATGGTATTCTTAATTTCTCTTTCTGCTACTTCGTTGTTAGTGTACAGAAATGCAACTGATTTTTGTATGTTGATTTTGTATCCTGCAACTTTACCATAATCGTTTATTACTTCTAAAAGTTTTCTGGTGGATTCTTTAGGGTTTTCTATATATAAAATCATGTCATCTGCAAATAGTGACAGTTTCACTTCTTCCTTTCCAATTTGGATCCCTTTTCTTTCTTTCTCTTGCCTGATTGCTCTGGCTAGGACTTCCAGTACTATGTTAAATATGAGTGGTGACAGTGGGCATCCTTGTCTGGTTCCTATTCTTAGAGGGATGGCTTTCAGTTTTTCACCTTTGAGGATGATATTAGCTGTGGGTTTCTCATATATGGTCTTTATTATGTTGAGATACTTTCCTTCTATACCCATTTTATTCAGAGTTTTTATCATAAATGGATGCTGTATCTTGTCAAATGCTTTCTCTGCATCTATTGAGATGATCATGTGATTTTTATTATTCATTTTTTTAATGTGGTGTATTACGATAATTGATTTGCGAAAGTTAAACCATCCCTGCACCCCTGAAATAAATCCCACTTGATCATGGTGTATAATCTTTTTAACATATTGTTGTATGAGATTTGCTAGGATTTTGTTGAGGATTTTTGCATCAATGTTCATCAGTGATATTGGCCTGTAATTTTCTTTTTTTGTGTTGTCCTTGTCTGGTTTTGGTATCAGGGTAATGGCAGCTTCGTAGAATGAGTTAGGGAGCTTCCCCCTCTCCTCAATTTTTTGGAAGAGTTTGAGAAGGATAGGTATTAAGTCTTCTTTGTATGTTTGCTAGAATTCACCAGGGAAGCCGTCTGGTCCCGGACTTTTATTTTTGGGGAGGTTTGTGATTACAGGTTCTATCTCCTTACTGGTGATTGGTCTATTCAAATTCTCTACTTCTTCTTGATCCAGTTTTGGAAGGTTGTATGATTCTAAGAATTTATCCATTTCTTCCAGATTGTCGAATTGGTTGGCATATAGCTTTTCATAGTATTCTCTTATAATCTTTTGTATTTCCGAGGTGTCTGTTGTAACCTCTCCTCTTTCATTTCTGATTTTACTTATTTGTGCCTTCTCTCTTTTTTACTTGGTGAGTCTAGCTAAAGATTTGTCAATTTTGTTGATCTTTTCAAAGAACCAGCTCTTGGTTTTATTAATTTTTTCTATTGTTTTTTGGTCTCTATTTCATTTATTTCTGCTCTGATTTTTATTATTGCCCTTCCTCTACTGTTTTTGGGCTTGGTTTGTTCTCCTTTTTCCAGTTCCTTTATGTGCAGTGTTAGATTGTTTATTTGAGATTTTTCTTGTTTGTTGAGATAGGCCTATATCACTATAAACTTCCCTCTTAGAACCGCTTTTGCTGTATCCCATAAGTTCTGGCATGTCGTATTTTCATTTTCATTTGTCTCCAGGTATTTTTTGATTTCTTCTTTGATTTCTTCATTAACCCAGTCGTTGTTCAGTAGCATTTTGTTTAATCTCCACGTATTTGTGGCTTTTCTGATTTTCTTCCTATAGTTGATTTCTAGTTTCATACCGTTGTGGTCAGAAAAGATGCTTGGTATTATTTCAATGTTCTTAAATTTCTGGAGACTTTTTTTGTGGCCTAATATGTGATCAATCCTGGAGAATGTTCCATGTGCATTTGAAAAGAACGTGTATTCTTCCGTTTTTGGATGCAATGCTCTGTATATATCTACTAGGTACATCTGGTCTAGTGCGTCGTTTAAGGCCAATGTTTCCTTATTGATCTTCTGTTTGGATGATCTATCCGTTGGTGTAAGTGGAGTGTTAAAGTCCCCTACTATTATTGTGTTTCTGTCTATTTCTGTTTTTATGTCTGTTAATAATTGTTTTATATATTTAGGTGCACCTACATGGGTGCGTAGATATTTACAAGTGTTATATCCTCTTGTTAGATTGTTCCCTTGATCATTATGTAATGCCCTTCTTTGTCTCTTTTTACAGTTTTTGTTTTAAAGTGTATTTTGTCTGATATGAGTACTGCTATCTTTCTTTTCATTGCCATTTGCGTGGAGTATCTTTTTCCATCCCTTCACTTTCAGTTTGTGAGTGTCTTTAGTTCTGAAGTGTGTCTCTTGTATGCAGCATATATATGGGTCTTGTTTTTTTATCCAGTCTGCCACCCTATGCCTTTTAATTGGAGCATTTAGTCCATTGACGTTTAAAGTAGCTATGGATAAGTATGTACTTACTGCCATTTTTTAACTTTTTTTTTTCTCAGTGTTTTAGTAGTCCTTCTCTGTTCCTTTCTTCTTCTATACAGAATTGATGGTCACTTTAGTTTGACTTCTGTCTGAAAGCTGTATTCTTAACTCTCCTCTTCC
Organism: Diceros bicornis minor; assembly: GCF_020826845.1. NCBI lineage: Eukaryota > Metazoa > Chordata > Mammalia > Perissodactyla > Rhinocerotidae > Diceros > Diceros bicornis. The sequence goes on along the minus strand of NC_080781.1, from coordinate 75,316,818 downwards.
TTCCTTTTATGTTTTTGATGTCATATCTAATCTCTTTTTGTGTATTTGTATCCATTACGTTCTAATCATGGAAATAGATAATTTTTCCTATTTGTGGTCTTCTCATTTCCCCTTAATTCAGTCCTTTTAACATTTCTTGTAGCACTGGTTTCTTGGTGACAAACTCCTCTAATTTTTGCTTCTCTGGGAAAATTTTGATCTCTCCTTCCATTTTGAAAGATAACCTTCCTGGGTAGAGTATTCTTGGCTGTAAGTTTTTCCTTTTAGCACTTTAAATATATCATGCCATTCTCTTCTAGCCTGTAAGGTTTCTGCTGAGAAGTCAGCTGATAGCCTTATGGGGTTTCCTTTGTATGTAAATTGACATTCTCTTGCGGCTTTTAGGATTCTCTCTTTATCTTTAATTCTGGACATTTTGATTATGATGTGTCTTGGTGTGGACCTCTTTGGGTTTATCTTGTTTGGGGCTCTCTGTGCTTCCTGTACCTGGATGTCTGTTTCCTTCCTTAGGTTAGGGAAGTTTGCATCTATTATTTCTTGAAAGATATTCTCTGCCCCCTTGTCTCACTCTTCTCCTTCCGGGACACCTATAACATGGATGTTAGTGTGCTTGATGTTGTCCCAGAGGTCCCTTAGACTGTCCTCACTCTTTTTAATTCTTTTCTCTTTTACCTATTCAGCTTGGGTAATTTCTTCTAGTCTTTCATCCAGCTCACAGATTCGTTCTTCTGCATCTTCTACTCTGCTTTTGAGTCCCTCTAATGAATTTTTCATTTCCATTATTGTATTCTTCATTTCTGATTGGTTCTTTTTTATATCTTCCATTTCTTTGTTGACATTCTCACTGAGTTCATCTATTCTTCTCCCCAGATCAGTGAGCATCCTTAACACTCTTAGTTTGAACTCTCTGTCGGGTAAGTTGCTCATTTCTGTTTCACTTAGTTCCTTTTCTGGGGTTTTGTCCTGTTCCCTTACTTGGAATGTATTCTTTTGCCTCCTCATTTTGCCTCTTTCCCTGTGCTTGTGTCTACGTATTAGGTAGGTCAGCTACGTCTCCTGCTCTTGGATAGGTGACCTTATGTAAGCAATGCCTTAGGATGCTTCCAGTGTGCTTCCCTCAGTTCTCAATGTTCCAGGGGTGACCCCTATGTGGGCTATGTGTGTCCTTCTGTTGTGGCCTGTTTGCTCTCCCTGTAGGCGCCCAGGGAGGCTGAGTTATGCTCCTGGCCAGCTGTTGTAATGCTCAGCTGCTTGTAGTTGTTGTGGGCCCTTCAGTCTCTTTATCAGGTGTGGGGAGCCCCAGCACAGTTGGCTGCAAGTTCTAATACCACATTTGTGTTGCAGTATTTCTTTTAAGTGAGTAGGCCCCCAGGGTGGCATGTTGTCAGGCTCAGGGCCTTACAATTGCTGTAAGCCTCTAGCCTATTAGGTCTCTTGTCAGCTCTCTGAGGATTGCAGCTATGTGGGGCTGGCCTCAGGCACAGGAGCACCCAATTGTTTCAGGCTTTGGAAGGTGGGGCAAACCTCCTATGTGGGTCTTTGAGAAGCACAAGTCTTCTGCAGCTGACAAACCCTGCTGCCCACAGGTCCACACACACAGTCAACACAGTCCTGCACCGTGTGAGCACCCCGACCTCCCCAAGCGGACCCAGTCTCTCTACAGCGGGAGCCCCACACACTCCGCCACAGCCCCACACTCTCCACCCGCTCCTTGTGCACGCCCTGCCCCCCTGAAGTTCTGAAGTTGGCTCAGTTGCCAGGCTGCAGAGAATCCAGTCACCAATCTATGCTGGCCCACGAGTTGCCTGAGGGCTTGTTGTTGGGTGGGGCCAGTCTCTAGGGTGGGCTGCCTGCCCTAGCTGAGCTGGATTAAATCGGTGCTCTAATGGGTGGGGCAGACCCTGGGTTAGCAGGCCTCAGGGAGTACTCCAATGGCGCCTGTGTCAGCACGCCCACACCCGGCATAACAATGACCGCCGCCAATGTCCCAGTCCCTGGAGAGGTCTCACCCCTCACCGAGATGCACTCAGGGCCTATTAGGTGAGTCTCTTTTCACCACAGCACTGTGCACCTTTCTTTCTGGTGATTTTAGGTTGCTTTCTGAAACGGGTGAGGTTGCGCACGGGCCCTTTAGGAGCCAGTTTTAGTTTCTTTGTGAACCGAGTTTTCTGGGTGTACTCCCCAATGCTTTAGTAGCAGGCAAAGTCAGATATATGCCGCTGGTCTCGATCGTGCTGGGTCCACAAAATACCCACAGCGGGGGCGCTCCCTGGCTCAGGCCCCTGCTCCTCCAGGGAGGCTGAGTATCTGTGAGCTGCTCCTGACGGCCGTGAAGCTGGCAGCTTGTGAAGGCGGCATTTTTCCTCTCCAGAAGGAAGTCTCTGCCTCTTCTACCTCAGTTAGGATTGTCCGTTGTTGCAGGAGTTCCTCTTATGCAGTTTTCAGTTCTGTCTCAGGGGTAATTTTTCCACGAGTAGTTGTAAATTGGCTGTGTCCACGGGAGGAGGTGAGTTCCGAGTCTGCTTATGCCGCCATCTTGACTCCGCCTCCTCTTTTTATCTTTTTATATCTATTGTAAATTTTTGTTTTATGGTTTCCTTGAGGTTTCCATAAAACATCTTATAGATGCAAATGTCATGTTATACTGATAACAATTTAATTTTGATTGCATACAAAAATTACCTTTTACTCCTCTCTCTTTTACATGTTGACATCACTATTCACCTTTTTTTAGAAGCTTGTTCTTTACAAAGATAAATAGAACTGGTAGGCCTCTATGAATACTGATGAAGAAAAAAAATGAAGACAGAAATTACAGTATTAGAAATACAGGAGTGCCTATCACTTCAGACCACACAGGCATTATAAAAATAATAACAAGATATTCTGAAAAATACTACATACATAAAGTATACATCTTAGGTGAAATAGACCAATTCTTTAAATCTATAAACTACCCAAAGAATAGGTAATCTCAATTGTCCTGTATCTATTAAAAATTGAATATATAGCTAAAAACTTCCAAAAACAGAAATCTCCAGTTCCATATGGTTTCAATGACACTTTCTGCCAAAAATGTAAAGAAGAATTAACACTAATTCTACACAATCTAATCCACAAAATAGAAGGGAAGAAAACTTTTGGCATTTCATTTATGAGGCCAATATTGCCCTGATACCATAACCAAAGATAGTTTGAAAAGAAGGGAGAAATACAGATGAATATCCCTTACAAATATAGATCTAAATTCTCAACAAAAAGATGAGAATATCAAATTCAACAATATATAAAAAGGGTGAGACCCTATAGTCAAGTGGGGTTTATTCCAGAAATGCAAGGCTGTTTCAATATTAAAAATCTTATTAATAGGATTCCATTTTCTGCTACAGCAAGTAAGGAGCTTAGAAATTGCCACTTCATTCTAGCAACAAGGAAAAATATGAACAAAAAGAAAAAATCTATAACACTTCTTGGGTCCATCAGGGAAGTGAGGTAACAGAACAGATCACTACCTTCAAAATTGGAAAGATAGTCAGGCAAGTATTGAGAATCACAAACTACCAGAGCAGAAATCCATGAGCAGAAATATACACAGGAATCAGTACTGAGGTAGAGAAAACTGAACTGTAATTGACAGAGTGCTGAAGGCTCAGTATGGACAAGTCTGATAGTTAAAAACTCCAGGTGGACCCGTCATAAGGAGGCTATCACACTTCTGTGAGTTGTATCTCAGGAGACCTAGCAAGTTCTCCAAATGAAAATCCAAAACGCCTTCATGTTTCTGGCTGAGAGGGAAGTAACCATTTTGAAATATGTGAGAGCATTCTGTCATTAACAAGGCTGATCCTCAGGAGAAACTGTTTTTCTAGAGCCTAACCAGTTGGGATGTTATCAGAGCCTAACCATCCAATGAGAAAGGAAATACTCAAATCCATCCCTCTCTAGCCATTCTATCTTGGTGGGGGGGATAATTAAGAAGCACTATGAAGTTTAAAGTCCAAGGACTCAAGGTTACTAAAAGACTGAGGCCTAATCATAAGACAATAGAAGACTACCTTCCTACCACACATTACCACTACATTACTAAGGCCTATTTACTGTAGTTTCTTCTACCTAATACATCCTGTCCAACTTCCAATAAAAATTTATAAGGCATGATAAAAAACAAAAAGTAGGCATAGTAAGCATCAGAAACAGACACAGTTGTGATAGGAATGTTGGAATTATCAGACCAGGAATTGAAAACAACTCTGATTAATATGCTAATGGCTCTGATGAAAAAGTAGACAACTTGCATGGACAGATGGGAAATATAAGCAGAAAGATGGAAATCCCCAAAAAGAGCCAAAAAGAAATGCTAGAGATTATAAAGAATGTATTTTATGGGCTCATTTGTACACTAGAGAGACCTGAACAACAACAAAAAAACCCTCTAAATTTTAGCAATAGGCACTTCTAAAAATAAAAAGCTAAGTGAAGACCACAAAAAAAAAGAACAGAGTATAAAGGACTGTGGGAAAACTTCAAAAAGTGTAGCATACACTTAATGGGAATACGAAGTAGAAAAGAAAGAAAGGAATGGAAGAAATATTTAAAGTAATAATGACTGAGAAGATCCCCAAACTAATGTTAGACAGCAAACAACAGTTCCAGAAAGCTCAGGAAGCACCAAACAGGATAAATGCCAAAAGCTACAGCTAGACATATCATATTCAAACTGCAGAAAATCCAAAAGAAAAAAAAAAAACTTTGAAAGGAGCCAGAGGGGGAGAAAAAACCCTCACCTACAGAGGAGCAAAGATAAAAATTACATTTGACTTCTCTTCAGAAATCATGCAAGCAAAAAGACAGTGACATGAAATATTTAAAGTATTAAGAGAAAAACTCTAACAACCTAGAACTCTGTACCTTGCAAAAATATCCTTAAAAAGTGAGGAGGAGAAACCTTCTCATACAAGCAAAAACTGAGAGAATATGTTGCCAGTAGGCCTGCCTTGCAAGAAATGTTAAAAGAAGTTCTTCAGGGGCTGGCCCCGTGGCATAGTGGTTAAGTTTGCATGTTTGGCTTTGGCAGCCTGGTGTTTACCAGTTCGGATCCTGGGCGCAGACCTACTCACCATTCATCAGGCCATGCTGAAGTGACATCCCACATAGAAGAGCTATAACTCTACAGCTATGATACACAACTATGTACTGGGGCTTTGGGGAGAGAAAAGAAAAAGAAGCAGATTGGCAACAAATGTTAGCACAGGGCCAATCATCCTCAAAAAAATAATTATACAATTTCTTCAGATAGAAGGAAAATTACGTAGGTCAGAAATTCAAATCTACATAATGAAAAGAAGAGCATTAGAGAAAGAATAAGTGAAGGTAAAATAAGAACTTACATCTTTCTTATTCTTAATTGATCTAACAGACAATTATTTTGTTTAGAACAATAATAGTAACAATGTACTCAAAAATATATATATATATTTATGTATGCTCATGTATAAGTGAAGTATAAGTGAAATGAATAATAGCAATGATACAAGGAATGAGAAGGAGGAATTAAAAGTATTTTGTCATTATAGGGTACTTGTACTAGATGTGAGGTGGTATAATGCTATTTGAAAGTGGATTAGTTATAAATGTATATTGTAAACTCTAGAGTGACCACTAGAAAAGTAATACAAAAATAAGTATAATCGATATTCAAAAAGAGGAGAGAAAATGGAAGAACAAATTATTCTCAATTTAATCCAGAGAAGGGAGAAAAGAGTGGAAGACTTTTAAAAAGAAACAAAACAAACCCCATGAGTATGAAATGGAAAACTGCAATAAATAGGGTAAACATTAGTATATTCAAGTGGTAGATATTAATAATCACTGTAAGTGTCAATGAAAGATATATATAAATTAAAAGACAGTGACTGTCAGAGTTGATTAACAAGACACAAGTATATATTGTCAACTAGAAATTAACTTTAAATATAAAGGCACAGATAGATTAAAAGTAAAGTAATAGAGAAAAATGTACCTTGTTAATACTAATCAAAAGAAAGTAGGGGTAGCTATATTAATTTCAGACAGAGAAGACTTCAGGACAAGGAAAGTCCTCAGGGACAAAAAGGGGACATAAAACAATGATAAAATGGTGAGTTCTCCAAGAAGACATAGCAATTCTAAACATGAATACACCTATGAAATGAAAATCAAAATACATGAGGCAAAATCTGATAGAACTGAGAGGCAAAATAGACATAGCCACTATTGTAGTTGATGTCTTCAGTACCCATCTTTCACTTATTAAGTGATCCAGCAGGCAGAAAATCAGTAAGGAATAATTGAACTGAAGAGACAATCAAATTGGATGTAATTGATATGTGGTGAATAATTTATCCAACAACAGCAGAATATACAATTTTCTCAGCCTATGGAATATTCATCAAAAGAGACAATATTTGGGGACACAAAATAAACTGTAATAAATTTAAGAGAATATAAAATATACAAAGTTGACTCTCATAACACAATAGAATAAAACTAGAAGCCAATAACAGAGAGATAGCTGGAAAGCCTCCAAAGTACTTGGAGAGTAAACAACACACTTATAAATTACACATAGGTCAAAGAGAAGTCTCAAGAAGATATTTTAAATTTTTTGAATAAAATAAATTTAAAACACGTTATCACAATTAGGGGGATTCAGCAAAAGCAGTGCTTAGAGCAAAATATCTAGTGTTGAATACATGTATTAGAAATGGAGAAAGATCTTAAATCAATAATCTAAGCTTCTACCTTAGGAAACTAGAAAAAAAGGAGGACATTAAATCCAAAGTTCACAGAAGAAAAGAAATTTTAAAAATTAATGCAGGATCAATAAAACTGAAAACAGGAAATGAATAAGGAAAATAAGTAAATCACAAAACTGGTTCTTTGAAAAGACCAATCAAATCAATAAGCCTCTAGCCAGGCCAACTAAGAAAAAAAGAGCAAGGACACAAATTATTAATTTCACAAATAAAAGTGACATTATTATAGAATCCTTGAACATCAAAATAATAATAAAGCAATGCTATGAACAACTCTATGCCCACAAATTTAATACTCTAGATAAAATGAACAAATTCCTTGAAAGTAATTTGAAGGAACAAGAAAAAGACAATCTGAATAAGCTTATATGTATTAAAGAAATTGAATCTATAATTAATAACCTTCCATAACTGGAATCACCAGACTCAGATAGGTTCACTGGTGAATTCTACCAAACATTTAAGAAAGAAATCATACCAATTCTCTACAATATCTTCCAAAAACTAGAATCAGAGGCAATATTTCTTGATTCATTCTATGAACTCAGTATTACTCTAATTCCAAAACCAAAGATATTACCAAAACAAAAAACCCTGTAGATCAATATCTCTCAGGAAAGTAGCTGATGAAATCCTCAACAAAATATTAGAAAATCAAATTCATCAATGTATAGAAAAAATTATACCCCACAACCAAGAGAGATTCATCCTAGTAAACAAGTCTAGGTGGACATTCAAAAGTAAATTAATGTAATCTGTCATATCAACAAACTAAAATAAAAAACACATGATCATATCAATCATTTGACAGAATCCAACATCCACACATGATAAAGACTCTCATAAAACTAGGAAAAGACAGAGTGACGTGATTGTCTACATAGACAATTTCAAAGAATCAACAAAAAAACCCATGGAACTATTAAGTAATTATAGCAAAGTTTCAGGATATAAAGTTAATACATAAAAATAAATCACTTTCCTTTATCCCAGCAATGAATAAATGAAATTTTAAATGAAAAATACATTACAATTTACATTTGCACTTAAAGAATGAATTACTTAGGTATAAATCTAAAAAAATATATATATAATCTACATTAGAAAAACTACAAAACTGATGAAATAACTCAAAAACCTAAATAAATGGAGAGATATTCCTTATTTATGAATAGGAAGAGTAAATATTTCAAGATACCAATTCTTTCAAAATTGATCTATAGATTCAATGCAATCCCAATTAAAATTCAGGCAAGTTATTTTGTAGATACTGACAAATGATTCTGCAGTTTATATGAAGAGGGAAAAGACCTAGGATATCCAAGTCATTAATGAAAAAAAAGTATGAAGATTAGCATTACTAGGTATCAAAATTTACTGTAATGTTTCAAGAATTAAGATAGCATGGTATTGGGCCGGCCTCGTGGTTTAGTGGTTAAGTACGCGCACTCTGCTGCTGGCGGCCCGGGTTCATATCCCGGGCACACACCGACACACCGCTTCTCCGGCCATGCTGAGGCCGTGTCCCACATATAGCAACTAGAAGGATGTGCAGCTATGACATACAACTATCTACTGGGGCTTTGGGGGAAAAAAAAATAAAATTATAAAAAAAAAAGATAACACGGTATTGACAAAAGAATAGTCAAATAAATCAAAGGAACAAAATAGAGAGCCCAGAAATAGACCCCCATGAATATAGTTCACTGAACTTTGTCAAAGGAGCAAAGATAATGACAGTAGCAAAAAGATAATCATCTCAAAAACTGGTACTGAAAGAACTAGACATCTGCATTCAAAAAAATGAATATAGACATAGACTTTACAACCTTCACAGGAGTTAACATAAATTGATTCATGGACCTAACTGTGAAAATTTCAAAACTATTAAACTCCTAGAAAATAACATAGGTGAAAACCTAGATGACTTTGAGTATGGTGATGACTTTTTAGATACATCAAAGGCATGATCTATGAAAGAAATAACTGATAAAGTGGGCTTCGTTAAAATTAAAAACTTATACTTGACAAAAGACAATGATAAGTAAATGAGAAGACAAGCCACTGACTGGGAGAACATATTTGCAAAAGACAAATGTGATAAATGAATGTTGTTCAAAATTAGAAAGAATGCTTAAAACTCAAATATAAGAAAATGAAAAATCTGATTAAAAAATGAGACAAAGACCTGAATGGACACCTCACCAAAGAAGATATACAAATGACAAATAAGCACATGAAAAGATGTTCAACATAATATGTTATCAGGAAATTGCAAATTAAAACAGCAATGAGATTCCATTACACACCTATCATCAGAATGCTTCAAATCCAAAATTTTGACAACACCAATGCTGGTTTGAATGTGGAGCAACAAGAATTCTTCTTCTATTTTTGTTGAGGAAGATTGGCCCTGAGCTAACATCAGTGCCAATCTTCCTCTATTTTGTATGTGTGATGCCACCACAGCATGGCTTGATGAATGGTGTGTAGGTCCATGCCCAGGACCTGAACCTGCAAACCCAGGGCTGCTGAAGCAGAGTGTTGGAACTTAACCACTATGCCACCAGGTTGGCCCCGTGAACTCTTATTCAGTGTTGGTGGGAATTCAAAATGGTGCATTCACTTTGGAAGACAGTTTCACAGTTCCTTACAAAATTAAACATATTTTTACCATGTGATCCAGCAATTGCACTGCTTGATATATATCCAAATGAACTGAAATTTTGTGCCCACACAAAAACCTGCACATGGATGTTTATAGCCACTTTATTTATAATTGCCAAAAGTAGGAAGCAGCCAAGATGTCCTTCAGTAGGTAAATGGATAAACAAACTGTGGTACCTCCAGACAATGGAATTTTATTCAGAGCTAAGAAAGAAAGGCACTTTTAAGCTATGAAAAGTCCTCCATGTCTTTTAAATGTATATTAATAAGTGAAAAAATTCAATCTGATTAAGCTACATATTGTGTGATTCTAACTATGTGGCATTCTGGAAAATGTAAATTTCTGAGACAGTAAGAAGATCAGTGGTTCCCAGGAGTTATGAGTAGAGAGATGGATTAACTAGAAGAGCTCAGAAGACTTTTAGGTCAGTGAAACTGTTCTGTTTAACTCTATAATGGTGGATACATGTCATTATTCATTTATCAAAATCCACAGAATGTGGAACAACAAGTTTGAACCCTGATGTAAATTATGGACTTTGGGTAATAATGATGTGTTAACATAGGTTCATTGATTATAACAACAGTAACACTGTAGTGTCGGCTGTTGATAGATAGGAGGTTGTGGGGGGGGGCAGGGAGTATGTAGGAACTCTCTGTATTTGTTATTCAATTTTGCTGTGAACCTAAAACTGCTCTAAAAAATAAAGTCTATTTAAAAAAAATCAATGTAATGAATCATATTAATAGGCTAAAGAAGAAAACCATATGGTCATATCAATTCATGACAAAAAAAGAATTTGTCAAAATTCAACTTGTATTTATGATAAACATTTTCAGAAAACTAACAGTAGAGTGGAACTTTCTTAATTTTAAAAAGAACCTCTATAAAACAAGCAAAGGAACAAATGAAAAAAAGCTAACATTATACAAGGTTTGTATGCCCACTGTCACCTATCCTATCCAACATAGTACTACAAGTCCTTACCAGTGCAATAAAGTAAGTAAAAGCAGAAAAAGAAATGTACAAACGTACACAGAAATCCCAAGGAATGTACCAAAAATCTCATATAACTGATAAGAAACTTTAGCAACCTTACAAGATCCAAAGTCAACCCTATAATAATCAATAATATTCTAAAACTAGAATTATGTCCAGAACTAGACATAAACAAATATGCCAGTTGATGTTTTACAAAGACACAAATGCAGTTTAGTAAAGTAAGGATAGTTTTTCGATAAATTACTTTGGAACAATTTAATGTCTATATGCAAAAAAGTCAACCTCAAGCTAAACCTCACATCAAGGGTTAGTCCAAGTGACATTAGATATGACACCTTAAGCAAAATCTACAGATGAATAAAACATGATAAATTTAGATCCGTCAAAAGTAGTTTCCTCTGAGAAAAGAATACTTTTAAGAGAATGAGAAGATAAGCCTCAGACTGGGAGAAAATATTTGTTAAGCATATATTTGATAAATATCTGATAAAACAAATATCTGATAAAAGAATCATATCCAGAATATATCCAAAACACAGCAGTAAGAAAATAAATAACCTAATTTAAAACACGGCAAAAGATTTTAATAGATATTTTACCAAAGAAGATATATAGATAGCAAATAAGCACATAAAAGATGCTCAATATCACTAGCTATTGGGAAATGCAAAGAAAAATCAGTTTAAGATACTCTTACACACACATTAGAATGGTTAAAATGTAAAAATAAAACTGACAATACTATGTATTGATAAAGATTAGGAGTAATTGGAACTTTTATGCATTCCTTATTGATATGCAATAAGGCACATCTACTCTGCAAAAATAGTTTGAGTATTTGAAGGAAGCTAAAATTCACCTACTTTATGACCCAGCAATCTCATTCCCAGGTATTTAGCCTAGAAAAATAAAAAGTTACTTTCACACAAAAAGTTATACAAGAATATTTACAGCAGCTCCATTCATAATTTCCAAAAGACAGAAGCAACTTAACTGTTTCAAAGGGTGAATGGATAACAAACTGGTACATCCATACAGTAGAATATCACTCAGCAGTGAAAAAGAATGGATTATTGATATATGCAATGACATAGATGAATCACAGATGAGTTATGCTGAGTAAAATAAGTCAGTCTCAAAAGGTTATTTACCCAATGATTCCATTTATATGACTTTCTGGAAAGGGCAAAACTAAAGTGACAGAGAACAAAGAGATTGGTGGTTACCAAGAAATAGGTATGGGGGAGGAATTGAATGCAAAGGGGCAGCACAAGGGAGATTTGGGGGATAATGGAAGTGTTCTGTATCCTGATTGTGGTAGGTGTTGCATTAATCTACACATGACAAAATACATTAGACTGTGCACTCAAAAAATCACTTTTACTCTATGTAAAATTATTAAATGATAAATAATGCTGGACTGGAAAAATGTTTAGATACTTGTTCAAGTCCACACACTTCCAGAGGGAGTAAATTAGATTCAAGTCCTAATCTAGCAGATTCTGAAGTCCATTACAGTCTTCTCTGGCCCAGAAAGAATGTGACCTGCCTAAGATTATCTAATGAAACTTAGTTGTAGGAAGTATGTATCCTTAGTTCTAGAGCAATAGAATTCCCAGTACATCATACTATCTCTGCCACAATACTTAAGAGAGTAAAGATCACACTGCGGTCAAGAATATCCAAGATCAGTGTTCAAACTTTTCTAGCAAAGCTTTCCATAGATAGCCAACAACTTAACAGATCCAAAACTTAAGTGCAATAGTGTTTCCTAGTCTTTTCCCTGAATTTCCACTGAAGTTTCAAAAGGTGCCAAGAGAGTAGGTGACATGAGTAAGATGGGAGACTAGGAAGCTACAGGACCTCCTACTCCCAAAGAGACACCAAGTTAACAACAATATAGGGACAGAATACCTCTGTGAAAACTATAGAGACTAGTTAAACTCTGGCACCCAGGCTACTGTAAAACCAAGAAGGGACTGCAACAAAAGAGAGAAAATTCACAGCATCCAGTGCACCCACCCATGATCCTCACCCTATATGGCATAATGTTGAGCAACTGGGGAAACCCCCCCACACTGATGTTCCTCCTTCAGCGTGAAAAAAAAAACAGTGGTACGTGTGTCCAATGTTCTGGATTGTCTGGAGGCTACTGGAGGGATTGCTTTCTGTTTTGCCTCACTCAGAGCGCTGACTGACCAGCACCAATCTTTAGGAACTACTGAAAATAGAGGAGAGCATGTAGTGCATTAGAGCTGCAGTTCTGCAGGCAGACACAGGGGGAGTAACACATCAGAAAATATTTGAGAGGTCTTAGAATCTCCAGCCCAGCTGTTTGGTGAAGGTCTTCCCTTGCATGAAGACAGTATGCAAAGACTGGGAGATGTGTGAAGTTTTTCTTAATAGTTTATTTTTAGAGAACTTTAAGGTTTACAACAAAATAGAGAGGAAAGTAGAGAGATTTCTCATATACTCCTTGCTTCACACATTCATAGCCTACCCTATCAATATCACTCACCAGAATGGTACATTCTTTAGCAAGGATGAATCTACATTGACACCTCATAATCACCCAAAGATCTTAGTTGACCTTATCATTGACTCTTTGTGTTGTACCTTCTATGGGTTTGAACAAATCTATAGCAATATATATTCCTCATTATAATATCATACAGAGTGTTTTCACTGCTCAAAAATTCCTCTGTAATCGGCTTGTTCATCTCTGCCCACATCTCCACAGCAACCACTGGTCTTTTTATTGTCTCCATAGTTTTGCTTTTTCCAGAATGCCATGTAGTTGAATGCAAAGAGTATTTAGCCTTCTCAGTTTGGCTTCTTTTACTTAGTAATACAAGTTTAACGTTCTTCTATGTCTTTCATGGCTTGACAGCTTATTTGTTTTTAATATTGAGTAATATTCCATTGTCTGGATATATCACAGTTTACACATTTACCTACTGAACGACATCTTTTTGTTGCTTCCAAGTATTGACAATTATTAGTAAAGTTCCTATAAACATTTGTGTGCAGGTTTTTATGTGGACATTAAGTTTTTAACTCCTTTGGCTAAATACCAAGGAGTACAAATTCTGGATCATATGATAAGACTATGTTTAGTTTTATAGGCAACTGTAAAACTCTCTTCCAAAGTTGCTGTAAAATTTTGCATTCCAACATGTAATGTATGAGTGTTCATGTTGCTCCATATCCTAACCATCATTTGGTGGTGTCAGTCTTCTAGATTTTGGTTATTCTAATAGGTGTGTACTGGAATCTCTTTGTAGTTTTTTATTTGTTTAACTTTTTTATTGATGTCATAATAGTTTATAACATTATGAAATTTTAGTTGTACATATTGTTTGTCAGTCACTATATAAATGCATCCCTTCACCCCTTGTGCCCACCCTCAACCCCCTTTCCCCTGGTAACCACCAAACTATTCTCTCTGTCTGTGTGTTAGTTTATCTTCCACATTTGAGTGAAATCATATGGTGTTGGTGTTTCTCTATCTGACTTATTTCACTTAATATAATACCCTCCAGATCCATTCATGTTGCTGAAAAGGGGACGTTGTTGTCTTTTTTTATGGCTGAGCAGTATTCCATTGTGAATATATACCACATCTTTTTCAGCTAATAAGTCGAGACACAGGGGTTGCTTCCACTTCTTGGCTATAGTGAATGAACACAGGGGTGCATAAGCCTCTTTGGGTTGTTGATTTCAGGTTCTTTGGATAAATACCCAGTAGTGGGATAGCTGGATCCTAAGATATTTCTATTTTTAATTTTTTGAGGAAATTCCACACTGTTTTCCACAGAGGTTGCACCAGTTTGCATTCCACCAACAGTGAATGAGGGTTCCATTTTCTCCACAACCTCTCCAATATTTGTTACTTTTTGTCTTGATGATTATAACCATTCTAACGAGTGTAAGGTGATACTTAGTGTAGTTTTTATTTGCATTTCCCTGATGATTAGTGATGTTGAACATCTTTTCCTGTGCCTATTGGCAATCTGTATATCTTCCTTGGAAAAATGTCTATTCACATCCTCTGCCCATTTTTTGTTCTGGTTGTTTGTTTTTTTGTTGTTCAGTTCGGTGAGTTATTTATATATTGTAGAGATTAACCCCTTGTCAGATATATGATTTACAAATATTTTCTCCCAGTTGGTGGGTTGTCTTTTCATGTTGATCCTGTTTTCGTTTGCCTTGCAGAAGCTCTTTAGTCTGATGAAGTCCCACTTGTTTATTTTTTCTTTTGTTTCCCTTGTCCAAATAGACATAGAATTTGAAAAGATCCCTCTAAGACTGACGTCAATGAATGTACTGCCTATATTTTCTTCTAGGAGTTTTATAGTTTCAGGTCTTACCTTCAAGTCTTTGATCCACTTTGAGTTAATTTTTGTGTATGGCAAAAGATAATGGTCTATTTTAATTCTTTTGCATGTGGCTGTTCAGTTTTCCTTGCACATTTTATTGAAGAGACTTTCCCTTCTCCATCATATATTCTTAGCTCCTTGGTCAAAGATTATCTGTCCGTATATGTGTGATTATATTTCTGGGCTTTCAGTTCTGGTCCATTGATCTCTGTGTTTGTTTTTGTACCATGTTGTTTTGATTACTATAGCTTTGTAGTATATGTTGAAGTCAGAGATTGTGATGCCTCCAGTTTTCTTCTCTTTTCTAAGGATTGCTTTTGCTATTTGGGATGTTTTGTTTTCACATATGAATTTTAGGATTCTTTGTTCTATTTTCATGAAGAATGTCATTGGGATTCTGATTGGGATTACATTGAATCTGTAGATTGCTTTAGGTAGTGTGGACATTTTAACTATGTTTATTCTTCCACTCCGTGTGCATGGGATATCTTTCCATTTCTTTATGGCATCATCAATTTCTTTCAATAATATCTTATCACTTTCATTGTATAGGTCTTTCCCCTCCTTGGTTAAATTTATTCCTAGATATTTTATTCCTTTTGTTGTGAGTGTAAATGGGATTGTATTCTTGAGTTCTCTTTCTGGTAGTTCGTTAGTAGAGTATAGAAATGCAATTGATTTTTGTGAGCTGATTTTGTACCCTGCAGCTTTGCTGTGGTTACTGATTATTTCTAACAGTTTTCCAATGGATTCTTTGAGGTTTTCTACGTATAAAATCATATTATCTGCAAACAGCGAGTGTTTCACTTCTTTGTTGCCTATTTGGATTGTTTTTATTCTTTTACTTGCCTAATTGCTCTGGCCAAAACCTCTACTACTATATTGAATAACAGTGGCGAGAGTGGGCACCCTTGTCTTATTCTTGATCTCAGAGGGATGGCTTTCAGTATTTCCCCCTTGAGTATGATGCTGCCTGTGGGTTTGTCATAAATGACCTTTAATATGTTGAGGTACTTTCCTGCTATACTCATTTTTTGAGAGTTTTTATCATAAAGGGATGTTGGATCTTGTCAAATACTTTCTCTGCATCTATTCAGATGATCACGTGGTTTTTATTCTTTGTTCTGTTAATGTGGTGTATCACATTGATTGATTCGCAGCTGTTGAACTATCCCTGTGTCCCTGGTATAAATCCCACTTGTTCTTGGTGTATGATCTTTTCAATGTATTGCTGAATTCAGTTTGCCAATATTCTGTTGAGGATTTTTACCTCTGTGTTCATCAGCGATATTGGTCTGTAATTTTTCTTCTTTTTGCTGTCCTTGTCTGGTTTTGGTGTCAGGGTGATGTTGGCCTCATAGAATGTGTTAGGAAGTGTTCCTTCTTCCTCTATTTTTTGGAATACTTTGAGAAGGATAGGTATTAAATCTTCTTTGAATGTTTGGTAAAATTCTCCAGAGAAGTCATCTGGTCCTGGACTTTCATTTTTTGGGAGGTTTTTGATTACTGTTTCAATCTCTTTACTTGTCATTGGTCTATTCAGATTCTCTATTAGTTCTTGATTTAGTTTTGGGAGGTTGTATGAGTCTAGGAATTTATCCATTACTACTAGATTGTCCAATTTGTTGGCATGTAGTTTTTCATAGTATTCTCTTATAATCCTTTGTATTTCTTTGGTAATTGTTGTAATTTTTCCTCTTTCATTTCTAATTTTATTTATTTGAGCCTTTTCTCTTTTTTTCTTAGTGAGTCTGGCTATGAGTTTGTCAATTTTGTTTATCTTCTCAAAGAAACTGTTCTTTGTTTCATTGATCCTTTCTACTGTTTTTGTTGTTTCAATTTCATTTATTTCTGCTCTAATTTTTATCACATTCCTCCTTCTGCTGTCTTTGGGCTTTGTTTGTTTTTCTTTTTCTAATTCTGTTAAGTGTAGTTTAAGATTGCTTATTTGGGATTTTTCTTGTTCGTTAAGGTGGGCCTTTATTGCTATGAGTTTCCCTCCCAAGACTGCTTTTGCTGCATCCCATAGGAGTTGCTGTGGTGTATTTTCATTTTCATTTGTCTCCAGATATTTTTTGATTTCTCCTTTATTTCTTCAATGATCCATTGGTTGTTCAGTAGCATGTTGTTTAGTCTCCACATCTTTGTCAATTTCCCAATTTTTTTCTTAAAGTTGATTTCTAGTTTCTTAGTATTATCGTCAGAAGATGCTTGTTATGATTTCAATCTTCCTAAATTTATGGAGGCTTGCCTTGTTTCCCAACATATGGTCTATCCTTGAGAATTTTCCACGTTCACTTGAGAAGAATGTGTAATCTGAAGTGTTTGGATGGAGTGCCCTATTTATATCTATTAACTCCATCTCATCTAGTGTTTCATTTAAGTCCACTATTTCCTTATTGACTTTCTGTCTGGATGATCTTTCCATTAATGTAAGTTGGGTGTTAAGATCCCCTGTTATTATTGTGTTGTTGTTGTTAAGTTCTCCTTTTAGGTTTGTTAATAGTTGCTTTATGTACTTTGGTGCTCCTGTGTAGGGTGCATATATATTTATAAGTGATATGTCTTCTTGGTGGAGTTTCTCTTTTGTCATTATATATTGCCCCTCTTTGTCTCTCATTATCTGTTTCATCTTGAAGTCTACTTTGCCTGATACAAATATGGCAACACCTGCTTTCTTTTGTTTACCAGTAGCTTGGAGCATTGTCTCCCATCTTTTCACTCTGAGCCTGTGTTTGTCTTTAGAGTTTATATGTGTTTCTTGGAGGCAGCATATTGTTGGGACTTGTTTTTTAATCCATCCCGCCATTCTGTGTCTTTTGATTGGAGAATTCAGTCCATTTATATTTAGAATGATTATAATATATACAAGGGCTTAGTGTTGTTGTTTTATCACTCATTATCCAGTTCTTCTGCATTTGCTTTGTTTCTCATCCCATGTATTTCAGACTACCAATTAAGTTTGATAGTTCTGTGTTACAGATTTCTTAGTTTTCTCTTTATTTATCATATGTGGGTTTGTTCTGATTATTTGTTTAGTGGTTATCATGAAATTTGTATAAAGAATGTCATAGATGAGATAGTCCATTCTCTGATGGCCTCTTACTTCCTTAGACTAAGTTTATTCCATCCCTTTTCTCTTCCCCTTCTAAGTTATTATTGTTACAAATTATTCCATCTTGTGTTGTGAGTGTGTGTTTAAAATATTGAGGTTATATTTATTTTTGATGTTTTCCTTCCCTTTATCTTTTATGTTATAATTGTTAGCTAACCTATTCTGATAGCTGCAATTTTTATGATTTATTTTTATTTTTTAAATGTATTTATTATTATTATTTTCTATTTTTCTCCTTTCTCAAGACTGTGCATCCCCTCTCTCATTTTCTTTCAGGCATGAAGGCCTTCCTGAACATTTCTTGTAGTGGAGGTCTTGGGGTAATGAGCTCCCTTAGCTTTTATTTATCTAGGAAAGTTATTATTTATCCATTACATCCGAAGGATATTTTAGCTGGATAGAGTGCTCTTGGCTCAAAGTTTTTGTCCTTCAGAATTTTGAATATATCATTCCACTCTCTCCTAGCCTGTAAGGTTTCTCCTGAGAAATCTGCTGAGACCCTGATAGTAATTCCTCTGTACATATTTTTTTTGTCTTACAGCCCTTAATATATTTTCTTTGTCATTCATTTTTGCCATCTTTATTACTATACGCCTTGGAGAGGGTCTTTTTATGTTTATATAGTTAGGAGATCTATTGAATTTATTCACTTGTATTTCCAGCTCCTTCCCCAGGTTTGAGAAGTTCTCAGCCATTGTTTATTTGAACAATCTCTCTGCTCCTTTTTCCCTCTCTTCTCACTCTGGAATACCTATAAACCTTATGTTGTATTTCCTAATTGAGTCGGATATTTCTCAGAGATTTTCTTCATTTGTTAGTCTTAGTTCTCTCTCCTCCTTCATCTGGAGCATTTCTGCATTCCTATCCTCTATATTGCCAATTCTATCATCCATATTGCCAGCTCTGTTCTTTAAAGATTCCAGATTTTTCTTTATCTCCTCTACTGTGTTTTTCATCTGTAACATTTCTGATTGGTGTTTCTTTATATTTTCAATCTCTTTTGTGAAGAAGTTCCTGATTTAATTGAACTGTCTATCTGTATTTTCTTGTAAATCATTGAGCTTTTTCATAATAGCTATTTTGAACTTGCTGTCATTTAGATTATAAATTTCTGTGCCCTCAGGATTGATTTCTGTGTGCTTGTCATTTTCCTTCTGGTCTGGAGATTTAATACATTTTTGCAGACTGTTTTGTGGTGTGGGTTTCTTTTTCCTCATACTGATAATATCTGGTCACTGTTTCCACCTGTTGTCACAGGGTGGTGGTCAAAATCTGAGTATTCTGATCCTGCTGCAATCCATGGGTGTGCTGGCTGACCAGCTGAGCTGAAGTGCCAGTCTGGGGCAGGGCACTTTCTTTTACTTGCCCGATCCCAGGGGCTCCTTGTTCTTTCTTGACCGTCTGCTCTCCTGGGATGCTAGCTTGATGAAGACAACCCCATAACTCTTCAGTCCCCTCTGTGTGAGAGTTTCTCACTGGCTGTTAGGGAACGTGGAGAAGGATGGTTTTCCCATGGAGTGCCACCCCACCGCCCTCTCTCTCTGAGAGCTGCATGGTCCCAGTCCCAGAGTCACTGATATTGGGGATGTAGAGGTATTCTCCTTACCTCCTTCCACTTCCCCTGAGGGATCCAGCATCTCCATCTTCAGATCTAAGACTGTGTGGGTCTCTCAGACATCTTTTGTGTTGTGTGAATCTCCTCTCTTGGTATATGAATGTCTTTTTTGTTGTATCTTGGGGGACTGTCTAAGGGGAGAGCTCACTCCACCATGATGCTGAGATCACTCCTCTTTTTTCTTTTAATTTGCATTTGCATTATGACATATGACGTGTAACATTGGCGTTGTTTTTTCAAATGTGAAATACCACCAAACATTACAAGACATACAAGGGAACAGAGAAACATAGCCCAATCAGAAAAACAAAAACCAACAAAAAAGACACAGATCTATGAGTTGTCTGGAAAAGAATTTTTAAAAACTGCCAAAAGATGCTCAATGAGCTCAAACATAACATGGATAGACAACTAAATGTACTCATAAAAACAATGTATTTTCATAATTAGAATATCAACAAAAAGATAAAAACCATAAATCATTCCAAATAGAAATTCTGGGCCTGAAAAATGTAATAACTTTACTGAACAATTACTGGAGCAGTTCAAGAGACTACTTGATCAGACAGAAGAAAGAATAAAGGAACTTTAAAACATCATTTCTAATTGTCCAGTCAGACAAGCAAAAAGAAAAAAATGAAGAGAGTCTAAAAGACTTATGGAATGTTATTAAGTAAACAAATATATACGTTCTTGGAATCACAGAAGAAGAGAGACAGGGGTAGAGATATTTTGAAAAAATAATGACTGAAAACCTCCCAAATGTGATAAAGAAATGAATATACATATTTAAGATACTCAAAGAACTCCAACTAACGTAAACACAAACACAGCTACTTGAGACTCACTATAATCAAACTGTCTAAAGTCAAAGACAATGAGAGAATTTTGAAAGCAGCAAGAGAAAATAGATTTGTCACATACAAATGAGATTCCATAAAATTAGCAGATTTCTGAGCAGAATCCTTGCAGGTTAGAATGAAATGAGATGACATATTTAAAGTGCTGAAAGAAAAAAACCTGTCAGCCAAGAATATTATACCCAGAAAAATTGTCCTTTCAAAAGGAAGGAGAAATAAGACTTTCCCAGATATACGATATCTGAGGGAGTTTATTCCCACTACATCTGTTCTACTAAAAATGCTAAAGAGAGTCCTTCAAGTTCATATGAAGACTGTAGATGGCAACATGAAACCATACAAAAAGATAAGGATCTATGGTAAAGGTAAATGCAGGGATAAATAGAGAAACCTGTATTATTATAATTTTAGTGCATATAATTTAAATGGCAAAAGCATAAAAACAATAAATCTATGTTAACGTGCATACAATATATAAAGAGTCACCTTGTGATATCCATAACAAAGTAAGAGGTGAAGCTGTAAATGAGTATATCTTTTCCATGCAATTGAAGTTAACATTATCAGTTTAAAATAGAATGCTATAACTTTAATATATTTTAAGTAACTGCATAGTAACCACAAAGAAAATATCTATAAAATATACACAAATGGAAATGAGAAGGAAATCAAAGCATGTCACTATAAAAACATCAATGAAAATTAGAGGAAGACATTAAGAGAGGAAAGGAAGCACAAGAAAGCTATGAGACAAACAGAAAACAATTAACAAAATGGCAATAATATGTCCCTCTCTATCAGTAACACTTTCAATGTAAATATATTAAATACATAGTTTGGCTGAATGGATAAAAAAACAAGGCGAAACTATATGCTGTCTACAAGAGACTGACTTTATATCTAAGGACACATATAAGTTGAAAGTGAAGGATGGAAAAATATTTTATGCAAATGTAACAAAAGGAAAGCAGGATTGGCTATATTAATATAAGACAAAATACTTTAAGTCAAAAGTTGTTAAAAGAGACAGACAGAGAAGAACATTATATAATGATAAATATACCAATTCACCAAGAAGATATAAGAATTATAAACACCAAACATCAGCACTCCTAAGTAAAGAAGCAAACTATGACAGAATTGAAGGGAGGAATAGAGAGCAACATAATAACAATAGGAGACTTAATATTCCACTTTCAATAATTGATAGAACAATCCAACAGAAGATTAATAAATAAATAGAGGATTAGATAATCACTGTAGCCCAATTGGACCAGACATATACAGAATACTCTACACAACAAGGGCAGAATATACATTCTTCTCAAGTGCACATGCATCATTCTCCAGAATAGATCACATGTTAGGCTACAATATATAACAACCTCAAGAAGATTGAAATGATACAAAGCATCTTTTTCTGATCACAATATAATAAAGTTAGAAATCAATCGCACAAGAAAAACTGGAGAATACACAAATATGTGGATATTAATCAATGCACTCTTAAACAACAAACCAGTCAAAGAAGTCACAAGGAAATTAGAAAATACCTTGAGACGAATGAAAATTAAAACATAACATACCAAAACTTGGGCAATGCAATAAAATCAGTGTTAGAGTGAAGTTCATAGCTGTAAATACATACATTAAACAGAAGAAAGATCTCAAATCAATAATCTAAGTTTACACCTCAAGCAACTAGAATAAGAACAAACTAAACCCAAAGTTAGCATAAAGAAGACATTAATAAAGATTAGAGCAGAGATAGAAAAAATAGAGAATAGAGAAACAATAAAATCAATAAAACTAAGAGTTTTTTTAAATACACAAAATTGACAAACCCTTAGCTACATTAGCTAAGAAAAAAAAGATGATTCAAATAACTAAAATTACAAATAAAAGTCAACATTTCAACTGATGTCACAGACATAAAAAAGATTATAAGAGAATTACTTTAATAGTTTTACAGCAAACATTGGATAAGCTGGATAAAATGGATGAATTTATAGAAACACATAACCTACCATTACTGAATCAGGGAGAAATAGAAAAACTGAACAGATCAATAATGAGCAAGGAAACTGAATGAATAATCAAAAACCTCCCAACAAAGAAAAGCCCAAGGCCAGATGGCCTCACTAGAGAATTCTCTCAAATATTTAAGACGACAAAACCAGTCCTCCTAAAACGTTTCCAAAAAGCTGAAGAGATGAGAACAATTCCAAGCTCATTCTATGAGAGTTATTCTGAAACCAAAACCAAAGACACTGTAATAAAAGTCAACCACAGACTAATATCCCTCATTATTATTGATGCCAAAATCCTGGAACAAAAAATACTAGAAAAGTGAATTCCACAGTATATTAAAAAGAATCATACATCATGACTAAGTGTCATTTATTCCTTGAGTTCAAGGATGGTTCAAAATACAAAAATCAATCATTGTGATACACCACATTAATATAATGGAGGACAATAACCATAGAAGCTGAGATATTGATACAGAAAAAAAAATGATGAGATTCAACACCATTTCATGATAAAAACAATCAACAAACAGGGAACAGCAGATAACTATCTCAACATTATAGAGGCCATTTTGAAATCCCACAGCTAACATTGCATTAAAAAATGAAAGACTGGAAGTTTTTTCTCTAAATTCAAGACAAGGCAAGCCTGCCCATTCTTGCCTCTTCTATTCAACACAGTATTGTAAGTCCTAGCCAGAGCAATTAGGCAAAAAAAGAAATAAAACATATCCAAATTGGAAAGGAAGAAGAAAATTTATCTCTGTAGAAGACACAATCTTTTTTTGTGTGAGGAAGATTAGCCCTGAGCTAACATTCAATGTCAGTCCTCCTCATTTTTTGCTGAGGAAGATTGGCCCTGTGTTAACATCTGTGCCCATCTTCCTCTACTTTATATGGGAGGCCGCTACAGCATGGCTTGACAAGCGGTGCATAGGTGCGCACTCGGGATCCGAACCTGTGAACCCCGGGCTGCTGCAGCGGAGCTTGCCCACTTCACCACTGCACCACTAGGCTGGCCCCAGAAGACACAATCTTATGTATAAAATCTCAAGATTCCACAAAAAAGCCATTAGAACTAAACACCAAATTCATAAAATTTACTGGATACAAAATCGACACTTAAAAATCAGTTGCATCTCTACACACTAACCATGACCAATTTGAAAAAGAAATTAAAAAAAAAGTTCCATTTCAATAGCATAAAAATGAATAAAATACTTAGGAATAAACCTAACCAAAAGTTAGACATCTTGCATTTTGCAAACTAAAAAACATTACTGAAAGAAATTATAGAAGACACAAATAAGTGGAATGATATCCTCTGTTCATAGATGGGAAGATGTAATATTGTTATGATGTCCATAATACTCAAAGTGATCTACAGATTCAACACAATCCCTATGAAAATCCTAAAAGATTTTTTGCAGAAATAGAAAATTTATCCAAAAATTCATATGGAAGATCAAGGGAGGTTGAATAGCCAAAACAAGTTTGAAAAAAGACAAATGGAATTTTAAGGCTCACACTTTCTGATTTCAAAAAATATTTTAAAGCTACCTTTTTCTAATCATTTTGGTATTGGCATAAAGACAAACAGATAGACGATTGGAATAGAGTAGAGAACACAGAAATAAATTCTTGCATATACAGTCAAATGATCTTTGGCAAGGGTGCCAAGACCACTATGTGGGAAAATAACAGTCTTTTCTACAAATTTTGGAGAAACCGACTGGACTCATGCAAAAGAGTTAAGTTGGACTCATCTCACGTTTTAAACAAAAGTTAACTCAAAATTGACTAAAGACTTAAATGTAAGCCCTAAAACTATGAAACTTTTAGAATTGAACATAAGGGTAAAGCTTCAATATATAGGACTTGGCAATGATTTCGTGGATATGACACCATTAGCACAGCAACAAAAGGAAAAATAGACAAGTGGGATTACATTAAATTTAAAAACTTTTGTGTATCAATGAACACAAGCAGCAGAATAATAAAACAACATATGGAGTAGAAGAAAATATTTTCAAATCATGTATTTGATTAGGATTTAATATCCAGAATGTGTGAACAACAACAATGACAAAAAATAGCCTGATTAAAAAATGGGAAAAGAATTTGAATGGACATTTTTCCAGCGATTATATACAAATGGCCAACACATGTATAAAAAGATGCTCAACATCACTAATCATTAGATAAATGCAAGTCAAAACCATACTGTTATACTTCTTTACAACCATTGGTGGGATTGTAAAATGGTGAACCACCATGGAAAACAGTATGAAGGTTCCTCAATAAATTAAAAATAGAACTACTATATGATCCAGCAATTCCACTTCTGGGTAAATAACCAAAAGAATTGAAAGCAGGGAATTGAAGAGATATTTGTACACACATGTTCATGACAGCAATATTGCAATAGCCAAGAGCTGGAAACAAACCCAATGCCCATTGATGTATGAATGAATAAATAAAATATGGTATACATATACAATGGAATATTATTCAGCCTTAAAATAAAGGAAATCCTGTCATATGCTACAACATGGGTGAACTTTGAGGACATTATGCTAAATGAAATAAACTGGTCACATAAAAACAAATACTGCATAATTCTACTTATATGAGATATCTGAAGTAGATATTTATAGAAACAGAAAGTAGAGTGGTGGTTATCAGGGCTGGGAGGAGAGGGAAATGAGGAATTTTTGTTTAATGGGTATAGAGTTTCCAATTTGCAAGAAGAAAATTATTGGTGATCTGATTCACCACAATGTGAATATACTTAACAATAACAATACAGAATTTTACACTTAACACTTACAAAGAGTTCAGATGGTAAATTTTATGTTATGTGTTTCTTACCATAATAAAAAAAAGCCATGGGACTCCTGCCATGCTTGACTACTAGGAACAAAGCTCTGTAAAAGATTTTGTCTGTTTCTCTCTTCTACTTGATCCTTTCTTAAACTCCAAGTGTATCTTGTACCTAAATGCTGACTTAAGAATCACATGAAATAGGGCAAGATTCCATTGGGTGCCTCTCTGTGTACTCTTCTTATGGTATAAAGCACAATAAAAAGTATCAGATTAGAGGAATTTGAGGAAGAATGGATTTGAGAGACACTCAAGTACAGTTCTTTTATTTGAACAGATGAAAAAACTGAGGACCAAAAGGGGGAACGGAAAGAAAATCATCCAATGTCACACACCCAATTAGAGATAGAGTTAGAATAGGAATCCAGATCTCCTGACGCCAAATTCTATTGTTAGGACTCTACCAGCCTAAATGGTGGCCCCCCATGATAAATGTCCACATCCTAATTCCCATAATCTGTACATGTTACCTTATTTGAAAAATAATGCCATTTATTTGGACCTCTAGTCTCAAGAACTGTGAAAGAATAAATTTGTGTTGTTTTAGCTTACCAAATTTGTGGTAAATTGTTATGGCAGTCACTAGAAACTAACACAGAGACACACACCATGTTATAGTCTCACATAATAGAGACTTGGTCATTTATGAGAGATGTGGAAACAACTATAAAAAATGTTGCCAAGATTCCCAGATACTGTTTTTAAGAATCATTATGATTGTTACAACTGAAATATGCAATAACTTAAACAAAAACAATAAAAGGATTTATTATCTCACATAGGAAATCCAGAGGTAGGATATTTGCAGAGTTGGTTAATTTAGCTACTCAATGATACTGTAAGAGACTCAGAGGCTTTTCCTCGTTCCATTCTGTTGTTAATAATGTGTTAGTTTAGTTCACCTCATAATGACAAGATGGCATTCACAATTCCAATCTTCACATACAGATCGGATAATATCCAGTCAAAGGGTGGCAACTCTTTCTTCCACGTTCTTTTTAAGAGCAAAATAACCTTTCCTGAAGCCCTCCACCAAATTTACCCTCAGGTTCTGATTAATACAACATCCCACAAACCAGTTTCTAGCAAATTCCAGAATGAGTCTAATATGATTGGTTTAGACTAATCAGTATTTATTAAATAGACATTGGCACAAAATTAGGATTTTGCTAACACAAAAGAAAGGGAAAGTGGATACTCAGTAGGCAATCAACTAAATCAGCTACTCTATTTGAATAGATTTTTAAAAAGGAAGAAGGAAGAAATGAAGAGTAATGTAGTCTTAATAATTAATGACAGAAATAAGGAGTCACACTTAAAAGGGATTAAATAATTTTCTGATCTCAAATTTGATAGTCTCACAGAATATGTGACTTAAAATAGACCTTAAACTTGGTTTACTTCATTGGTTCCCAAACCTTACTGATCAGTAGTTTCACCTGTGAAGCATGTGAAAAATAAAGATATGAGTTTGTCTCTAGATCTTCTGAATCAAAATCTCCAGGGGTGGACCCTAGGTAACTGCATTTTTAAGTTTCTTAGGTGGTTTCACTGTTCTGACAAGCTTGGGCACTACTGGCATAGTCCATTCTGCAGCTCTTTCCAAGTAAAAATGCATGGGAAGGTGAGTGGTCCATGTTTCTTCAGCATATTGAAACCAAAAGTATAAGGGAATATTAAAAAGAGGAAAATAGATTACAATATAGTTCTGAATTTTTAATTAAATATAAGTATTTATGTGAACCTACTTGTTATATAGATATTTTTTGTCTTCCTTGCATTTATGTTCTTCCTAGGAAGATAAGATAATTTATTATTCAGGTGAAGTGTCCAAAATGTGAACATTATCAATTGGTATGCATTTTTGCTTTGTTTTGACACTCCACTGGGGGCAAGAAAAGGTTAATTTGGTACAAAAGGTCAACCTGCTCCATCATCAAGTACTGCAATCTAAAGTTGACATGGCCTCAAATGCCTAGGGTTAATGACAAAATCAATACACAATGTTTGAATTTGTTACTGTGGAATTTCTGCAAAGCTTTTCATGCTTTAAGCTTCAAAAGAAAGTACAGCCTATATGTTCCAAGAGTGAAGCTCATAAGGTCATCTATATCATCATCAATACCACTTTAACCAGGCTTCATAGATTGAACAGGATCTGGTTATTCCTATTGATTTCATTTTTTCAAACAAACTTTTTACCTCTTGAAAGTACTGTGCTCTAGAAAACGGGTATCAGTTGAAGCAAACTACAACAAAATCATTCCTATGGTTTACTAATATTATGTGTACCCTCAAGAAATGTTTTATCACATGCTATGTTTCAGGATATTATATCAAAGAATTTCCATTCTTTAAAACAAAGAAAAAAACTTTAGTCTGGTTATATTTATCAAATTATTTTCCAAGTTTCATAAATGCATTAAAATCACAATTTTGAAAAGATAGGTTTTGACTCATATTTTGAAAGTATATGTATACGTTTTTGGTTAACCACATTGAGTCTAGAAGTTCTTGGCAAGGGGAACTGCTTACAAAAACAACATTAGAAGAAACAAGATTATGGAACCATTTGCAAATCCTATCATATTAACTGGCTAAAACAGAAATTAGAAGAGTCTTATTTTATTAGTCTTGACTAAACATGCACATGGGATATTGTGTCCCAACCACAGTATAATGAAAGTCATGTACTACGATATACAGAAAAATATATATTGTATTTTGGAAATGTATTTAATGAAGCAGACTTTCAATGCACACATCATGGGCGCTTATATTAGATTAGACAACATGTTCCAATATTGGCTAGGGCTCTTGATTGCAAATAACAGAAACTTGACTCAAACAAGCTCTATTTTGAAAATTTCTAGGGAACCAGTCTGTTTGGCACAGCTAAGGTCATATGCCCTTTTGGACTAATGATTATGTCTATGAAAAATGGTCTGTAAGAAGGTTACATCACCCATTTGAGTCACAAATTTAAAAGGAATAAATCTAAGCAAGAGATTGGATGTGGCAATTGTTGATGTTCCTAGAAAAAGTGAGAGTTGGTGGGCAGACTAACAAATGTCCAATGTTGTGCTTTGTGCCAAACACTTTTTGAGAATTTTTTATGAGTCATTTTGCTAGGTGTTTTATAATATGAAGCAGGATATAAAGAACGTATATAGGATATAAAACTTGCCTTCCAGGAGGTGACAATCTAATAATGGAAAATTTTTGAAATTTGATTGATTTTAATTTTGAATAGATTTTTCTGGTATTCTAATGGTATTAAACATAAAAACAACCCCAAAACACTTTTCTATAAAATCAAAATGTGTTTCTTCTTTAGTTATTCATGCATCTATAAAACACTGCCCATGATGATCATTGTCAGATACTTCTTCATGTAGGGGCAGGTGTTATATAATCACTTAAGGGACAGCAGCTTAAGTTGAGCATTATAAAATTTGATACTCATAATCAAAATTTGATACCCATAATCTTTTTACTTTTTAAGTTCTTGCACTATGAAAGGCAAGACTAAGGGTGATAGCAAAGCCTAGGTATAGTTACTAAACCGTTTACTGAGTGTAGATTTCCAAAATTCTGTTAGCTTACATATCATAATAAAAATAATAACAGCTAATATTTATCAAGTATTTGCTATCTTCCAGATGCTGTGTTAAACATTTTATGCATATTACTACATTTTAAGATAATGATTGGGAAATTTTCTGCCTCATGAGCTTTTCTTAAGATCCTGTTTCTTTTTCGGAAAACAAATTTCTTGAGGCCTCCAAGTTAATCATCCTCTTCTACTGAATATTCACCTTACATTTAATCTTTTTCTGCTGTATTTGGGACACTTAGCAAACCCTCTAGTCACCTCACCACATTGAGCCTTAGTTTCCTCATAAATATTTGTGTTTACTTTCCTTGAGAGGACACATCTATTGGTCAAATATAATGCAAACCACCATATTAGGCAAACTTAAAGTGGCATGTTCAAAAGTATTTCCCTCCATGTACTGTTATCTATAAGAAAAACACACCTATTCCCAACCCCAGCCCCACTAATATTGAAATATGAGTGAAGTAAATAATTTTTGCAGGGGGAAATGAGTATTTTCTTACTTTGAGGATCTTCATAAGATATCTTGCCAGAAAAGAGTTAATTAAGAGCCCAATTGGATGAAATAATTTTTTGTAAAGCTCATTTTCAAATGTGGATTTTACTGATTTTTTTATATGAACAGCCAAATAATTTCAATACAGGAGCAGAGGATAGTCTCATATGCATTGTATGCAGAATTATATCTCATCCACCATAAACATAATTGAAAACTCTAGCAATTTTCATAATCTCTCTCACAATTTGAATTAAAATATTATTCAAAAATAATAGTCCAAAGACTAAAATAGGTGCTCTGTCAAGGGGAGCTGATTTTTTGTAAGATTAGTTTTAAAAGATTGTGAGATGTGACATCATCAAGATGGTGACATAAGTCATTCTCTGTTTTACTCTGTCTCATGAGAAAAACAACTAACAACTATTTATAAAAAAGACACCATTGTGAAAATCCTAGAATCCAGGGGTGAGGCTGAAGCACACCCCTGGATCACAGAAACCAAGAAGGACTACATTAGAAGGGTAAGAGGAGTGGCTACACTCTGACCACTTCATCCTTCCCCCAAGCTGACAGTGTCACACCATGAGGTACCCCTGGGCCTATGCTTTCTCAAATGGAAAAAGAGTCCAGAGGGACATCCATCTCCCCCAGCATTGTGGAATGCTTCCTGGGAAGTTCACTCAGGTCTGTCCTCAGGGGTATCACTGAGAATTTGTAGGAGTTGAGGACCGGGGGTCAGATAGAGATGGAGAAGGAGGGTGGGGCTAACTAACCAGGGCTCACATCTTGGCAGTTCACATTCCCACTTACAGGAACACCTGAGCAAAGATCCCAGCCAGCAGATCTGCTATCTGCAGAGCTAAGGCAGTGGGCCCATCTGGCCAGGGACCTCAGTTGGCAGTACTGCCTGATTTGGGTCTCCAGCCAATGAGCCATACTAGCTGTGAAACCCATCATACAGCCCCTACTGGGCATAGAAGCAAATTTGTAGTCCTACCCGGATGTTGAGTATAGTCTCCAGTCATGCACAAACAGACAGCATAGCTAGATAACCTGGGGAGCCATTGAGCCTATCCTACAGCCTCACTTGAGAAGGGATCCAAGTAAGCAGTCCTGTCCAAATATTAATTGTAGCCTCTGGCTCTCCACAGTCAGGGACCCTGAAGAGTGGCACTGGGCAGCCTTGGAGCCCAGCCTACAGTACTGACCATCTGTGGAGGCCAACCTGTAGCCCCACCACATAGAAGATCCCAGCCTATAGGCCATCCCAATTGCTGAACACAGCCTGCAGCTTCATGCAGGCAGGGAGCTGAGCCACTGACCAGGCTCAGTAGTGGAGTATACATAGCCTGTATCTCCACTCAACAAGGAAGCCTGGCCAACAATTTTACCCAACCGTGAATCAGACAGTAACTTACCTGATCACAAAGCCTAACCTGCAGCTCCACAAAATTTTGAGTCATAGCCTGCAGCCCTGCTTGAACACAGAATAGAGCCTGAGGACCTGTCTGACCACAAAGTCCTGCCTGCGTCTCTGCCTGAACATAAAATCTAGCCAGAAGAACCATCCAGTTGAGGAGCACAGCCTAAGTTCACATCAAACCAGGAGCAATTGTAACCCAGCCTGAAGCCTACTTGCAAAGTCCAACCAGTGGCAACACATTTCCAGGGAACTCAGACAGTGACCTTACCTGACAAGAGGTGATTGTAGAGCCCATCTAGTGGCCCTACTGGACTGCGGGGCACGGCCAGCAGCACTATTTGATCAAGAAGCTCACCCAGCAACCCTGCTTGAATATGGAGCCCAGCCAGCATGCCCACCCAAGTATGGAGCCCAACCAGCACACCCTCCTGACCTCAGAGCATGGGCAGTGGCCTCTCCCAACTAGAGACCCCAGTTGGAATCCCCACCTGCCCCTGGACACTACCAATTGACTCATCTAGTATCCTAAGTTGAGCTTACTGGTGAATATCTCTTCTTGCCAAAGTGAAATTGTAAAGCCTGGAAAAGGAGACCATTTAACGAAATGTGCAGACACCAGCACAAGTCATTGAGGATCTCAAAGAATAGGGTAAATGTAACAACACCAAAGGAAACTAATAAAGTTCCTGTAACTGGAGATTTATAAACTGTCTGGCAAAGAATTCTGAATAATCCTCTTAAAGAAGTTAAGTGAACTCCAAGAACACACAGACACTATGCAAAATTAGAAAAACAGTGTGTGAAAAAAATGAGAAGTTCAACAGATAAATAGAAGCCATCAAAAAAATTGAACAGAACTGAAGAATTCAAGAGACGTTCAACAACAGACTCAACCAAAGAGAAGAAAAATATCAGTGAACTAAAAGACAGGTCATTTGAAATCATCCAGTCAGAGAAGCAAAAAGAAAAAAGAATGAAGGGCTGGCCCAGTGGTGTAGTGGTTAAAGTTCAGCACACTCTGCTTTGGCAGCTCGGGTTTGCAGGTTTGGATCTTGCACATGGACACACACCACTCATCAAGCCATGCTATGCTGGCAACCTACATAGAAAATAGAGGAAGATTGGCATGGATGTTAGCTCAGGACCAATCTTACTCAAGCAAAAGCAGGAAAATTGGTAACAGATGTTAGCTCAGGGTCCATCTTCCTCACACACACACACAAAAAAAAAAAAAAGAATGAGAAAGACTGAAGAAAGCAAATGAGATTTATGGTTCAACACCAAAGGAAACATACATGCATTATGGGAATCCCAGAAGAAAAAGAGGAAAGGAAAGGGACAGAAGTATATTTAAAGCAACAATGGCTAAAAACTTCCCAAACTAGGAGAAAGAAATGGACATCCAGATTTGTGAGGCCCAAAGGACCCAATCAGGTTGAACCCAAAAAGTGCTGCACCTAAACATATTATACTTAAAATGTCAAAAGTCAAAGACAAAGAGAAAATATGGAAAGCAGCAAGAAAAAGTGACTCATCAAATACAAGGGAACCGCCAGAAGACTCTTAGCATATTTTTTAACAGAAACTTTGTAGGCCAGGAGATAGTGGGATGATATGTTCAAAAGATTGAAAGGAAAAAAGTCAACCAAAAATAATAAAGTCATGCATTGCTTAAATACAGGGGTATGTTCTGAGAAATGAGTCATTAGGTGATTTCATCATTGTGCAAACATGATAGAGTGTACTTACACAAACCTAGATTGTATAGCCTAGTGCACACCTAGGCTATATTGTATAGCCCATTGCTCCTAAGTCTCAAACCTATGTAACTGTAGTGAATACTGTAGGCAATTCTAACACAATGATAAGTATTTGTGTATCTAAACACATATAAACATAGAAAAGATATAGTAAAAACACAGTATAAAAGATTAAAAAAAGGTTAACCTGTATAGAGCACTTACCATGAATGGAGCTCGCAAGACTGGAAGTTGCTGTGGGTGAGTCACTGAGTGAGTAGTGAGTGGATGTGAAAGCCTAGGACATTACTGTACACTACTGTAGAATTTTTAAGCACTGTAAACTTTGGCTACACTAAATTTATAAAAAAAATATTTTTCTTGCTTAAGTCAAATGAAACCAGAATCAAAATGAAAAGACAACCCACCAGCTAGGAGAAAGTATTTGCAAAGCATATATCTAATAAGAGGTTAATCTCCGTAATATATAAAGAACTCACACAACTGAACAGCAAAAAATCAAACAGCCTGATCAAAAAATGGGCAGAGGATATGAACAGACATTTTTCCAAGGAAGATATACAGATTGTTAATAGGCACATGAAAAGATGTTCAACATTATTAGTCATCAGGGAAATGCAAATAAAAACTACACTAAGATATGACCTTACACCTATTAGAATGGCTATCATCACCAAGACAAAACATAACAAATGTTGGAGACATTGTGGAGAAAAAGGAACCCTCATTCACTGCTGGTGGGAATGCAAACTGGTGCAGCCTCTAAGGAAAACAGTATGGAGAATACTCAAAAAATTAAAAATAGAAATACCTTAGCATCCAGCTGTCCCACTACTGGGTATTGAGCCAAAGAACCTGAAATCAACAACCCAAAGAGGCTTATGCACCCCTACATTCATTGAAGCATTATTCCCTATAGCCAAGAGGTGGAAGCAACCTAACTGTCCCTCGACTGATGATGGAATAAAGAATATGTGGTATATATATATACAATGGAATACTACTCAGCCATAAAAAAGACAACATTGTCCCATTTGCAACAACATGGATGGACCTGGAGGGTATTATGTTAAGCGAAATAAGCCAGAGAGAGAAAGACAAACATCACATGATTTCACCCATAAGTGGAAGATAAACTAACACAAGGACAGAAAGAACAGTTTGGTGGTTACTATGGAGAAGGGGGTTTGAGGGTGGGCACAAGGGGCGAAGGGAGTCATTTATATGGTGACTGAAAAACAATAACGTACAACTAATATCAACAAAACAAAGAATAAAAACCACATGGTCATCTCACTAGACGCAGAGAAGGCATTTGACAAGAAACAACATCCATTTATGATAAAAACTCTCAACAAAATGGGTATAGAAGGAAAGTACCTCAACATAATAAAGGCTATTTATGACAAACCCACAGCCAACATCATACTCAATGGGGAAAGACTGAAAGCCATTCCTCTGTAAACAGGAATGAGGCAGGGCTATCCACTCACACTATTCCTGTTCAACATAGTACTGGAGGTTTTGGTCAGAGCAATTAGGCAAGAAAAAGGAATCCAAATAGGCAATGAAGAAGTGAAACTCTCACTATTTGCGGATGACATGATTTTATATATAGAAAACCCTAAAGAATCCATTGGAAAACTATTAGAAATAATCAACAACTACAGCAAAGTTGCAGGGTACAAAATCAATCTACAAAAATCAGTTGCATTTCTGTCTGCTAATAATGAACTAACAGATAGAGAGCTCAAAAAGATAATACCATTTACAATTGCATCAAAAAGAATAAAATACTTAGGAATAAATCTTACCAAGGAGGTGAATGACCTATACAATGAGAACTACAAGACATTATTGAAAGAAATCGATGATGGCATACAGAAATGGAAAGATATCTCATGCACATGGATTGGAAGAATAAACATAGTTAAAATGTCTACATTACCTAAAGCAATCTACAGGTTCAATGCAATCCCAATCAGACTCCCAATGACATTCTTCATGGAAATAGAAAAAAGAATACTAAAATTTATATGGGGCAACAAAAGACCCTGAATAGCTAAAACAATCCTAAGAACAAAGCAGGAGACATCACAATCCCTGACTTCAAAACATTCTACAAAGCAATAGTAATCAAAACAGCATGGTACTGGTACAAAAACAGACACACAGATCAATGGAACAGAATTGAAAGCCCAGAAATAAAACCACACATATACGGACAGCTAATTTTTGACAAAGGTGCTAAGAACATACAATGGAGAAAGGAAAGTCTCTTCAATAAATGGTGTTGGGAAAACTGGACAGCCACATGCAAAAGAATAAAAGTGGACCATCTGCTATCACCATTCACAAAAATTAACTCAAAATGGATCAAAGACTTGAAAGTGAGACCTGAAACTATAAAACTCATAGAAGAAAATATAGGCAACACACTATTTGACATTGGTCATAAAGGAATCTTTTCAGATGACATGCCTACCCAGACTAGGCAAACTAAAGAAAAAATAATCAAGTGGGACTTTATCAGATTACAGAGCTTCTATAAGACAAACGAAACCAGAATCAAGATGAACAGACAACCCACCAACTGGGAGAGAATATTTGCAAAACATACATCTGACAAGGCGTTGATCTCCATAATATATAAAGAACTCACACAACTGAACAACAAAAAGACAAACAACCCAATCAAAAAATGGGCAGAGGAAATGAACAGACACTTCTCCAAAGAAGATATACAGATGGCCAATAAGCACATGAAAAGATGCTCAACATCACTAATCATCAGGGAAATGCAAATCAAAACAACACTAAGATACCACCTCACGCCCGTTAGAATGGCTATAATCACCAAGACAAAAAACAAATGTTGGAGAGGATGTGGAGAAACAGGAACCCTCATACACAGCTGGTGGGAATGCAAACTGGTGCAGCCTCTATGGAAAACGGTATGGTGATTCCTCAAAGAATTAAAAATAGAGATGCCCTATGATCCAGCCATCCCACTACTGGGAATCTATCCAACAAACCTGAAATCAACAATCCAAAGAGACTTATGCACCCCTATGTTCATTGCAGCATTTTTCACCATATCCAAGAAGTGGAAGCAACCTAAGTGTCCCTTGACTGATGATTGGATTAAGAAAATATGGTATATATATATATATATACAATGGAATACTACTCAGCCATAAAAAAAGACAAAATCGTCCCATTTGCAACAACATGGATGGGCCTGGAGGTTATTATGTTAAGTGAAGTAAGCCAGAAGAAGAAAGACAAACACTGTATGATCTCACTCATATGTGGAATATAAACCAACACATGGAAGGAGAAAACTGTATTGTGGTTACCAGGGGCAATGGGGGTGGGGGGTGGGCACAAGGGGTGAAGGGAGTCATATATATGGTGATAGGCAAACAAAAATGTACAACCCAAAATTTCACAATGTTAAAAACTATTAAAACATCAATAAAAAAAGTTAACAATGTTATAAATTATTATGACAGTAAAATATTAAAAAAATATTTTTCCTGCTGAAATAATAAATTAACCTTAGCTTACTGTAATTTTTTACTTTATAAACTTTTTCATTTTTTTTAACTTTTTGATGCATATAATAACACTTAGTTTAAAACACAAATACATTGTACAGCTGTACAAAATATTTTCTTTCTTTGCATCATTTTATAAGCTTTTTCTATTTTTAATTTTTTAATTTTTTTGATTTTTTAAGCTTTTTTGTTCAAAACTAAGACACAAACATACACATTAGCCTAGGCCTACACAAGGTCATGGTCATCAGTGTCACTGTCTTCCCATCTTATCCCACTGGAAAGTATTCAGATACAATAACATACAGTAAGCTGTCATCTCCTATGATAACAATGCCTTCTTTTGGAATGCCTGAGGCTTTTCTGGAGGAGGTGTCACTTTTTTCAGAAATATGTCCATGATGGTTTGCTGGGTTTGTTTCTTTTTTTAATTACAGATTTGCTTGTAAACATATAATGTACCATGAAAATTCCTCTATTATTTAAAATCTTTTTGTATTGTGGTCCATGTTTTTAAACCTTTTAAGGAGCTTGTTGAGGTCTGAAAATCTTCTGCTAAACCCACCACTGTGAATTTTCTTGAGGGTTCATCTTCTCTTCTTCTGCACTTACCTTTTCTCTGGACTCTTCTTCAGCTATGCATTCCTGCTCCAGTTACAACAACTCCTCATTAGTCAGTTGTTCAGGAACCACCTCTAGGAGCTCCTCAATGTCATCCTCATCCACACCCAGGTTAAAATTGTTTGCTATCTCACCCACAGCTTTCTTGATTTTTGCAACCTCTTCATTCTTGGCAAATCCTTTGAAGTCATGAACAAACCCTCTTGAGTGTCTTCTTCCAGATGCCATTCATACAGTCCTTAATGACATCACCTCAAGCCTAAGCAAGGTTCTTGATACAGTCATAGATGTTGTAATACTTCCAGAATTGCATCAGTGTCTTCTCAGTAGCAATAACCTGGGCAAAGGTCCTCCTCAGGTAGTAGGTCTTATAAACGGCTATAACTTCTTAATCCATTCATTGAATCAAAGAGGAGGTGTTTGCAGGGAGAAACACCTTTGATATTAGGATAAAGATCATCAATAAAAGGATGATGTCCAGGAACATTATCACCAATAAGCAAAATTTTGAAAGATATATTATTCTCTAAAGAGTATTTCTCCATTTCAC
This sequence comes from Diceros bicornis minor, assembly GCF_020826845.1. NCBI lineage: Eukaryota > Metazoa > Chordata > Mammalia > Perissodactyla > Rhinocerotidae > Diceros > Diceros bicornis. Next base: position 75,279,440 of record NC_080781.1, on the reverse strand, counting down.
TAGCATAGCAATTCAGGAGGGCATCTTGGGAAAGGAGCTGTATCATTGATGTCTTTATTGCTCCTGTAGTACACTGGCAGTGTGTGCTTATTGATATGCTTGAAGGCCCTGTGGCTCTCATTATGCCAGATCACAAAGGGTTTCAATTTGTAGCCTGCAACATTGTCCCCTAGTGTAACTGTTATCCAGTCTTTAAAAGCTTTGAAACCTGGCATTGATTTGGTCTCCTTATGAATGAAAGTTTTTCAGGCATCCATTTCCAGAACAAGGAGGTTTCACCTATATCGAATATTTTCTCTGCTCGGTAATTTTCCTCCACATTCAGCTTATCTAGAGTTTCCAAAAATTCTTCAGCTGCCTTCATATCAACACTCATAGACTCATCACTCACTTTTACATTATATAATACATAAACAATTCTTTAATTTTTTTAAACTACCCAGAGCTAGCAGTAAATTCAACAATGTAGTCAGGTCCACCCCTTTCTTTCAACATTACAAACAATCTTTTTGCTTTGGCCGTGATCATCGTGGTGCTGAGAGGAATATATTTCTGTATCCAGTCTTCAATCAAGGTCATTAGAAGTTTTTCCATGTCTGATACAGGCCTTTCTCAAATTTTTCTTAGTCTCATTGTCTTCAATAAAGCAGATCTTTTAACAGCTTTCATCACTTTGTTCTTGTTCTTTAAGATCATAGCTATTGTGGAATGTGACATACCTGACTGCCGAGCAATAATCATCACTGATTTTCTACCTTTATAAACCTTTTAATTTCATTTCCAGGTCAATCACTGAAGATGGATTCTTACTGGCAACATTAGCAGTGGATTTTGTACACTTAGAAGCCATGATGAACAAAATAACATGAGATTAAATCAAGTGCAAGAGAAATGATGCTATCAAGAGATGTAGTAAACACAAGATGTATGATGCTGCTGTCAGTGTAACACAGCATACTGTTTTACAGTAAAGTTTTTTTACAAGTAAAAAGAGTATACTCCAAAATAGCAATAAAAAGTATAGTATGGTAAGTATATAATCCAGACATAGTAATTTACTATTATTATCAAGTATTATGTACTATACATAATTTTACATGCTATACTTTTATATAACTGGCAGTGCAGTAGGTTTGTTTACAGCAGCATCACCGCAAGCATGTGAGTAATGCATTGCACTACAATGTTATGATGGTTACAGCATCACTAGGTAATAGGAATTTTTCAGCTCCATTATTATCTTATGGGACCACCATCATATATGCGATTGTTAACCAAAATGTCATTACGTGGCAGATGACTGTACCTGTCAAATGTGTCCTTTGGAAACAAAAGAGAGATAAAGACTTGCTTAAACAAACAAAAGCTGAAGGAATTCATCACCCAGACTTGCCTTAAAGAAATGATAAAAGCTGTTTAAGTTGAAATAAAAAGATGCTAATTAACATTGTAAAAATATATAAATGTGTAAAACTCACTGGTATTGGTAAACATATAGTCAAAGTCACATTCTTTAACACAGTAATGATGATATGTAATTCAGTTAGAGATCTAGTTTAAAAGCTAAAAAAAAAAAAAACACTAAAAAATCCATAACTACAATAATTTGGTATTGGATACACAATGTCAAAAATGATGTAAATTGTATCATCAATAAACTAAAAAATAAGGAGAGGAAAATTAAAAGTGTATATATTCTGTATACAATTGAAGTCAAACTGTTATCAGCTTAACATAAGATATTATAAATATAAGATATTTTGTGTAAGCCTTGTGGTAACCACAAAGGAAAAACCTGTAGCATGTATTCAAAAGACTATCACAAAGTTATCAAAACATACTGCCACAAAAAGTAATCAAATCACAAAGGAGGACAGCAAGAGAGGAAGCAAGGAACAAAAGATATAAAAAAATAAGAACAAATTAACAAAATGATAATAATGTCCTTATGAATTATCAGTAATTATTTTAAATGTAAATGGATCAAATTCTTAAATTCAAAGACATATTTATGCTGAATAGATTAAAAAAACAAGATCCAGCAATATGCTCCATGTAAGAGACTCATTTTAGCTTCAAAGACACACATCAACTGAGAGTAAAGGGATGGTAAAAAAAATATTTCAAGCAATTGGTAACCAAAATAAAGTATAAACAGCTATACTTATATCAGACAAAATAGATTTAAAGCTAAAAATGGTCAAAAATATGAAAAATGACATTATATAATGATAAAGAGGTCAATCCACCAAGAAGATGTAATAATTGTAAATATTTTTGTTCCCAACACTGGAGCAGCTAAGGAAATAAATCAAATAGTAACAGAATTAAAAGGAGAAATAGACAGCAATAAAGTAATAATTGGAGACATTAATCCCCCACTCACAACAATGGATAGATCATCCAAACAGAGAACCAATAAGGAAACAGTGGATTTTAATAACAATATAGATTAAATAGATCCAACAGACATATGTGGAACCTTACATCCAACAGCAGAAGAATACACATTATTTTCAAGTGAACATGGAACATTTTCTAAAATAGATCGTATGTCACACCACGAAGCAAGTTTAAACAAATTCAAAAAGATAGAAATTATATCAAACATCTTTTCTGACTACAATGCTGTGAATTTAAAAATCAATAAGGGAAGAAAGCTGAAAAACTCACAAATACATTGAAATTACAAAATGCACCCCTGAGCAAGCAATGGATCAAAAAGAAGTAAAACAGGAGGAGGAAGTGAAGATGGTGGCGTAAGCAGACTCTGAACTCACCTCCTCCCGCGGACACAGCCAATATACAGCTACTCGTGGAAAAATTACCCCTGAGACAGAACTGAAAACTGGATAAGAGGAACTCCTGCAACAACGGACAATCCAAACTGAGGTAGAAGAGGCAGAAACTCCCTTCTGGAGAGGAAAAATGCCGCCTTCACAAGCCGCAGCACCTGCCTGGGAGCAGCCCACAAATATGCAGCCCTCCCCGGAAGCGCGGGGCCCTGAGCTGGAGAGTGCACCAGCTGTGGGCATTTTGTGGACCCAGCACAATCGAGACCAGTGGCATAATATCTGACTTTGCCCACTGCTAAAACTTTGGGGAGTACCCACAGAAAAGCTGGTTCAGAAAGAAACTAAAACCGGCTCTTAAAGGGCCCACGCACAAACTCACCCATTTCAGAAAGTAACCTAAAATCACCAGAAAGAAAGGTGGACAGTGCTTTGGTGAAAAGAGACTCATCTGATAAGCCCTGAGTGCATCTCAGTGAGAGGTGAGAGCTCTCCAGGGACTGGGACAGTGACAGCAGTCATTGTTGTGGCTTGATGTGGGCATGCTGACACAGACGCCATTGGAGTTCTCCCTGGGATCAGCTAGCCCAGGGTCTGCCAAACCAGCTAGAGCACTGATTTAATCCAGCTCAGCCAGGGCAGGCAGCCCACACTAGAGACTGACCCCACCCAACAACAATCCCTCAGGCAACTTGTGGGCCTGCATAGATTGGTGACTGGATTCTCTGCAGCCTGGCAACTAAGCCGACTTCAGTGGGGCAGGGCATGCACAAGGAGCAGGTGGAGAGTGTGGGGTGGTGGTGGAGTGTGTGGGGCTCCCGCCATGGAGAGACTGGGTCCGCTTCAGGAGGTCGGTGCGCACATGGGGCAGGACTGTGTTGACTGTGTGTATGGACCTGTGGGAGGCAGGGCTTATCAGCTGCAGAAGACTTGTATTTCTCAAAGACCCACATGAGGGTTTGCCCCACCTTCCAAAGCCTGAAACAATTGGGTGCTCCCATGTCTGAGGCCAGCCCCATCCAGCTGCAATCCTCAGAGAGCTGACAAGAGACCTAAAGGCTGGAGGATTATAGCAATTGTAAGGCCCTGAGCCTAACAACATGCCACGCTGGGGGCCTACTCACTTAAAAGAAATACTGCAACACAAATGTGGTATTAGAACTTGCACCCAACTGTGCTGGGGCTCCCTACACCCAATAAAGAGACTGAAGGGCCAACAACAACTACAAGCAGCTGAGCATCACAACATCTGGCCAGGAGTATAATTCGGCCTCCCTGGGTGCATACAAGGATAGCAAACAGGCCACAACAGAAGGACACACATGGCCCACATAGGGGTCACCCCTGGAATATTGAGAACTGAGGGAAGCACACTGCAGGCCTCCTAAGCCATCACTTACATAAGATCACCTATACAAGAGCAGGAGACGTAGCTGACCTACCTAATACGTAGACACCAGCACAGGGAAAGAGGCAAAATGAGGAGGCAAAGGAAGACATTCAAAGTAAGGCAACAGGACAAAACCCCAGAAAAGGAACTCAGTGAAACAAAAATGAGCAACCTACCCAACAGAGAGTTCAAACAAAGAGTGTTAAGGATGCTCACTGATCTGGGGAGAAGAATAGATGATCTCAGTGAGAATGTCAACAAAGAAATGGAAGATATAAAAAAGAAACAATCATAAATGAAGAATACAATAATGGAAATGAAAAATTCACCAGAGGGACTCAAAAGCAGAGTAGAGGATACAGAAGAATGGATCAGTGAGCTGGACGAAAGACGAGAAGAAATTACCCAAGCTGAACAGGTAAAAGAGAAAACAATTAAAAAGAGTGAGGACAGTCTAAGGACAGTCTAAGAATTAAAAAGAGTGAGGACATCTGGGATAACATCAAGCACACTAGCATCCGTGTTATAGGTGTCTTGGAAGGAGAAGAGCAAGACAAAGGAGAAGAGAATCTATTTCAAGAAATAATAGATGAAAACTTCCCTAACCTAAGGAAGGAAACAGACATCCAGGTACAGGAAGCACAGAGAGCCCCAAACAAGATAAACCCAAAGAGGTCCACACCAAGACACATCATAATCAAAATGTCCAGAATTAAAGATAAAGAGAGAATCCTAAAAGCCGCAAGACAAAGTCAAGTTACAGACAACGGGAACTCCATAAGGCTATCAGCTGACTTCTCAGCAGTAACCTTACAGGCTAGAAGAGATTGGCACGACATACTTAAAGTGCTAAAATGAAAAAACTTACAGCCAAGAATACTCTACCCAGCAAGGTTATCATTCAAAATGGAAGGAGAAATCAAAAATTTCCCAGACAAGCAAAAATTAAAGGAGTTTGTCACCAAGAATCCAGTGCTATAAGAATGTTAAAGGGATGGATTTAAGGGGAAAAGAGAAGACCACAAATAGGAAAAATTATCTATTTCCATGATAAGAGGGTAATGGATACAAATGCACAAAAAAGAGATTAGATATGATATCAAAAACATAAAAAGAGGTAGGAGAGGAGTTAAAGAGTAGAGCTTTCAGAGAGAGACCAAACTAAAGAGACCATCAATTCTGTATAGAAGAAGAAAGGAACAGAGAAGGACTACTAAAACACTGAGAAAAAAAAAGTTAAAAAATGGCAGTAAGTACATACTTATCAATAGCTACTTTAAATGTCAATGGACTAAATGCTCCAATTAAAAGTCATAGGGTGGCTGATTAGATTAAAAAAACAAGACCCATATATATGCTGCATACAAGAGACAAACTTCAGACCTGAAGACACTCACAAAGTGAAAGTGAAGGGATGGAAAAAGATACTGCATGCAAACGGCAATGACAAGAAAGCTGTGGTAGCAGTACTCATATCAGACAAAATAGACGTTAAAACAAAAACTGTAAAAAGAGACAAAGAAGGGCATTACATAATGACCAAGGGAACAATCCAACTAGAGGATATAACACTTGTAAATATCTACGCACCCAATGTAGGTGCATCTAAATATAAAAAGCAGTTATTAACAGACACAAAAACAGAAATAGACAGTAACACAATAATAGTAGGGGACTTTAACACTCCACTTACACCAACAGATAGATCATCCAAACAGAAGATTAATAAGATAAGATTGGTCTTAAATGATACACTAGAACAGATGGACCTAGTAGATATATACAGAGCATTCCATCCAAAAACCGAAGAATACACGTTCTTTTCAAATGCACATGGAACATTCTCCAGGATTGATCACGTATTAGGCCACAAAACAAGTCTCCACAAATTTAAGATGATTGAAATAATACCAATCATCTTTTCTGACCACAACAGAATGAAACGAGAAAACAACTATAGGAAGAAAATCAGAAAAGCCACAAATACATGGAGATTAAACAAAATGCTACTGAACAACGACTGGGTTAACGAAAAAATCAAAGAAGAAATCAGAAAATACCTAGAGATAAAATGACAATACGACATGACAGAATTTATGGGATACAGCAAAAGCGGTACTAAGAGGGAACTTTATAGCAATACAGGCCTATCTCAACAAACAAGAAAAATCTCAAATAAACATTCTAACAATGTACCCAAAGGAACTGGAAAAAGAAGAAAAAACAAAGCCCAAAATCAGTAGAAGAAGGGAAATCATAAAAATCAGAGCAGAAATAAATGAAATACAGACCAAAAAAACAACAGACAAAATTAATAAAACCAAGAGCTGGTTCTTTGAAAAGATCAACAAAATTCACAAACATTTAGCTAGACTCACCAAGAAAAACAGAGAGAAGGGACAAATAAGTAAAATCAGAAATGAAAGAGGAGAAATTACAACAGACACCTCAGAAATACAAAAGAATATAAGAGAGACTATGAAAAGCTATACGTCAAACAATTCTACAATCTGGAAGAAATGGATAAATTCTTAGAATCATACAACCTTCCAAAACTGGATCAAGAAGAAGTAGAGAATTTGAATAGACCAATCACCAGTAAGGAGATTGAAACAGTAATCAAAAACCTCCCCAGAAATAAAAGTCTAGGGCCAGACGTCTTCCTTGGTGAATTCTACCAAACATTCAAAGAAGACTGAATACCTATCCTTTTCAAACTCTTCCAAAATATTCAGGAGTGGGGGAAGCTCCCTAACTCATTCTAGGAAGCCAACATTACCCTCATACCAAAACCAGACAAGGACAACAAAAAAAAAAGAAAACTACAGGTCAATATCACCGATGAACAGTGATGCAAAAATTCTCAAGAAAATACTAGCAAATCGCATGCAACAATACTTTAAAAAGATTATACACCATGATCAAGTGGGATTTATTCCAGGTATGCTGGGATGGTTCAGCATTCACAAATCAATCAACGTGATACACCACATTAATAAAATGAAGAATAAAAATCACATGATCATCTCAATAGATGCAGAGAAAACATTTGACAAGATACAGCATCCTTTTATGATAAAAACTCTGAATAAAATGGGTATAGAAGGAAAGTACTTCAACATAATAAAGACCATTTATGAGAAACCCACAGCTAATATCATCCTCAATGGTGAAAAACTGAAAGCCATCCCTCTAAGAACAGGAACCAGACAAGGATGCCCACTGTCACCACTCCTATTTAACATAGTACTGGAAGTCCTAGCCAGAGCAATCAGGCAAGAGAAAGAAAGAAAAGGGATCCAAATTGGAAAGGAAGAAGTGAAACTGTCACTATTTGCAGATGACATGATTTTATATATAGAAAACCCTAAAGAATCCACCAGAAAACTTTTAGAAGTAATAAACGAATATGATAAATTTGCAGGATACAAAATCATCATACAAAAATCAGTTGCTTTTCTATACACTAACAACGAAGTAGCAGAAAGAGAAATTAAGAATACCATCCCATTTACAATTGCAACAAAAAGAATAAAATACCTAGGAATAAACTTAACCAAAGAGGTGAAAGAGCTGTACATGGAAAACTATAAAACATTGTTGAAAGAAACTGAAGAAGACACAAAGAAATGGAAAGATATTCCGTGCTCTTGGATTGGAAGAATTAACATAGTTAAGATGTCCATACTTCCTAAAGCAATCTATAGATCAATGCAATCCCTATCAAAGTTCCAAATACATATTCACAGAAATAGAACAAAGAATCCTAAAATTTATATGGAACAACAAAAGACCCCGAATAGGTAATGGAATTCTGAGAAAAAAGAACAAAGCTGGAGGTATCACACTCCCTGATTTCAAAATATACTACAAAGCTATAGTAACCAAAACAGCATGGTACTGGCACAAAAACAGACACACAGATCGATGGAATAGAATCGAAAGCCCAGAAATAAACCCACACATCTATGGACAGCTAATCTTTGACAAAGGCGCCAAGAACATACAGTGGGGAAAAGAAAGTCTCTTCAACAAATGTTGTTGGGAAAACTGGACAGCCACATGCAAAAAAGTGAAAGTAGACCATTACCTTACACCATACACAAAAAGTAACTCCAAATGGTTTAAAGACTTGAATGTAAGACCTGAAACTATGAAAATTCTAGAAAAAAACATAGGCAGTACGCTCTTCGACACTAGTCTTAGCAACATATTTTCAAGCACCATGTCTGACTGGGCAATAGAAACAATAGAAAAAATAAACAAATGGGACTACATCAAACTAAAAATCTTCTGCACAGCAAAGGAAACCATCAACAAAACAAAAAGACAGCCTAACAACTGGGAGAAGATATTTGCAAAGCATACATCTGATAAGGGGTTAATCTCCAAAATATATAAAGAACTCATGCATCTCAACAACAATAAAACTACAAACCCAATTAAAAAATGGGCAAAAGACCTGAACAGACATTTCTCTAAAGAAGATATACAGATGGCCAACAGACCCATGAAAAGATGTTCAACATCATTAACTATCAGGGAAATGCAAATCAAAACTACAATGAGATATCACCTCACGCCCGTCAGAATGGCTATAATTAACAAGACAGGAAACAACATGTGTTGGAGAGGACGTGGAGAGAAGGGAACTGTCATACACTGCTGATGGGAGTGCAAACTGGTGCAGCCACTATGGAAAACAGTATGGAGATTCCTCAAAAAATCAAGGATAGAACTACCATATGATCCGGCTATTCCACTGCTGGGTGTTGATCCAAAGAACATGATAACAGGAATGTGTAAAGATACATGCACCCCTGTGTTCATTGCAGCAGGATTCTTCACAATAGCCAAGACTTGGAAGCAACCTAAGTGCCCATCAAGGGACTAATGGATAAAGAAAATGTAGTATATATACACGATGGAATACTACTCAGCCCTAAGAAATGATGAAATCCAGCCATTTGTGACAACATGGATGGACATTGAGGGTATTATGCAAAGTGAAATAAATCAGAGGGAGAAGGTCAAATACTGTATGATTTCCTTCATTAAGTTGTAGATAGTAACAACAATAAACAAACACATAGAGACAGTGATTGTATTGGTGGTTACCAGAGGGGAAGGGGAGAGGGAGGAGGGCGAATGGGATAAATCGGCACATGTGTGTGGTGATGGGTTGTAGTTAGTATTTGAGTCGTGAACATGATGTAATCTATGCAGAAATAGAAGTATAATGATGTACACCTGAAACTTATACAATGTTATAAACCAATGTTACTGCAATAAAGAAAAAATTGAGAAGTGAAAAAAAATAAAAAATTAAAACTTCATTAATCTTCTCTCCACATCCTCTCCAACACATGTGGATTGGTGGTTGCCAGGGGGGAGGGGGGGAGGGAGGGGGGTGAAAAGGATGGTTCGGTACATGTGTGTGGTGATGGGTTGTAGTTGGTGTTTTGGTAGTGAACATGATGTAATCTGTGCAGAAGTGGAGGTGTAATCATGTACACCTGAAATTTTTACAATGTTGTAAACCAATGTTACTGCAATAAACAACAAAAAAAACTACATTAATCTTTTAAAAAATAAATAAATAAATAAACAAAAAAATAAATAAAAAAGATAATAAAAATAAGTGAAATGGAAATTTAAAATAAAACATCTCATGACAAGTGTGAATGGAAAGAAAACATTCCAAAATTTATGAGATACAATAAAAGCAGTTCTAAGAAGATTATAGTGCTAAATGCATCTATTAAGCAAAGGAAAGATCTCAAATAAACAATCTAAATGTACACCTCAAGGAACTAGAAAAAGAACAAACTAAGCAGAAAGTTAGCAGAAGGAAAGAAATAATAAAAATTAAAGTAAAAATAAATGAAATAAAAAATAGGAAAACAAAATGGTTAACAATATTGAGTTGGTTCCTTAAAAAGATAAATAAAGCTGACAAACCCATAGCTAAACAACCCAAGAGAAAAGAGAAAGGACCCAAATAAGTTAAATTAAAAGTGAAAAAGGAAACTTAGCAACTGATACCTAGAAATGCACAGGATCGTAAGAGACTACTATGAACAATTACATTCAACAAATTGGACAACCTAGTAGAAATGTATAAATTCCAAGAAACACCCAACCTACCAAGACTGAAACATGAAGAAATGGAACATCTGATAAGACAAATAATGAGTAAGGAGATTACCTCAGTAATCAAAAACCTTCCAACAAATAAAAGCACAGGACAAGATGGTTTCACTGATGCATTCTGCCAAATACTTAAAGAAGATTAGCAAATACTCTCAAACTCATTTTATGAGGCTAGCATTACCCTGATAACAAAGCCAGATAAGAAAACTACAAGAAAAGAAAACACTACAGGCCAATATCTCTGATGAATATAGATGCAAAAAGTACCAGTAAAATACAAAATACTAGCAAACTGAAGTCAACGGCACAGTAAAAAGATTTTACACCATGATCAAGTGAGATTTATTCCAGAGATGCAAAGATGGATCAAAATATGCAAATAAATAAATGTGATACATCACATTAATAGAATGAAAGATAAAAATCCTACCATCATCTCAATAGATACAGAAAAAGCATTTGACAAAAATTCAACATCATTTAGTGACAAAGACTCTCAACAATTGAGTGTAGAAAGAATGTAACTCAACATAATAAAGGCCCGTATGACAAGCCCACAGTTAACATCATACTCAACAGTAAAAGGTTAAAAGTTTTTGCTCTAAGATGAGGAACAAGACAAGAGTGCCCAATTTCACCAATCCTATTCAATATAGTACTGGAATTCCTACCCAGAGCAGTCAGTCAAGTAAAAAATAAATAGCACCCAAAATGGAAAAGAAGAAGTAAAACTGTCTCTCTTTGCAGGTGACATGATCTTATATCTAGAAAATATTAAGGACTCCACCAAGAGACTGTTACAACTAATAAACAAATTCAGTAAATTTGCAGGATACAAAATCAACATACAAAAATCCAATTGTGTTTCTATATACTAACAATTTATCTGAAAAAGAAATTTTAAAATTCCCATTTACAGTAGCATCAAAAGTAACAAAATACTCAGGAATAGATTTAACCAAGGAGGTGAAAATCTATACACTGAAAACTATAAGATATTGATGAAAGAAATTGAAGACACAAAACAATGGGAAAATATCTTGTAATCACAGATTAGAAGAATTAATATTGTTAAAATGTCCATACTACTCAAAACCATTTATAGATTCAGTGCAATCCCCATCAAGATTCCAATGGCATTTTTTTACAGATATAGAAAAAACAATCCTAAAATTTGTACAGAACCACAGAAGACCCAAAACAGCCAAAGCAATCCTGAGAAAGAAGAACAAAACTAGAGGCATTACACTTCCTGATTTCAAGATATATTAGTTATGGTAATCAAAATAGTATGGTATTGGCACAAAAACAGATGCATAGACCAATGGAGCAGAATTAAGAGCCCAAAAATAAACCCACATATACATGGTCAATTAATATTTGACAATGGACCCAAGAATACTCCATGGAAAAAGAATTGTGTCTTCAATAAATGGTGCTAGGAAAACTGGATATCCACGTGAAAACAAATGAAACTGGACCCTGATCTTACATCACTCATGGAAATTAACTAAAAATGGATTAAAAACTTAAATGTAAGATGTGATGCCATAAAACTCCTAGGAGAAAATGGGAAAAAAATCTTTGAAATTGGTCTTGGAAATTATTTTATGGATATAACGCCTAAAGTACAAGGAACGAAGGCAAAAATCAACAAGTGGGAATACATGAAACTAAAAACCTTCTGCACAGAAAAAGAAACAATCATCAAAAGAAAAAGACAAACTACAGAGCGGGAGAAAATATTTGCAAACCATATATCTGATAAGAGGTTAATATTCTAAATATATGTGGAACTCATGCAAAGCAATAGATAAAAAATAATAACTCAATTAAAAAAGAGCAGAGGACTTGACTAGACACTTTTCCAGAGAAGAAATTCAATTGGCTGACTGATAAATGAAACGGTGCTCAACATCAATAATCATTAGGGAAATGCAAATCAAAAGTAGAATAAAATATCGCCTCACACCTGTTAGAATTGCTATTATGAAAAAGACAAGAGATAAGTGTTGAAGAGGATGTGGAAAAAGTGAACCCTTTTACACTGTTGGTGGGAATGTAAATTGGTACAGCCACTATGGAAAACAGTATGGAGATCCTCAAGAAATTAAAAAATAAAACTACCATATGATCCAGCAATTCCACTTCTGAGTACATATCTAAAGGAAATGAAATTATCATCTTGAACTGATATCTGCACCCCCATGTTCATAGCAACATTACTTACAATAGCCAAGAGAAAGAAACTACCTAAGTGTCCATCAGTGGATAAATGGATAAAGAAAATGTGATATTTATATATCTATATCTATATCTATCTATATATAATGGAATAATATATATAATGGAATATTATTTAGCCATATAAAAGGAAATAATGTCATTTGCAACAATATGGATAAACCTTGAGGGCATCATGTACGTGAAATAAGCCAGACAGTGAAAGACAAATACTGTATGATCTCATTTATATGTGGAATCTAAAAAAAGAATGAACTCATGAAAACAAAGAACAGAGTGCTGGTTGCCAGGGCAGGGGTGGGGGTGGGTGAAATGGATGAAGGTGGCCAAAGGGTACAAACTTCTGGTTATAAGATAAGTAATTTTAGGGATGTAATGTACAGCATGGTGACTATAATTAACAATACTTTATCATATATTTCAAAGTTGCTAAGAGAGTAAATCTTAAGAGTTGTCACCAGACACAAAAAATTGTAAATATGTGATGTGATGGATGTGTTAACTAAACATTTATTATCATTTCACAATATATGCATATATGAAATCATTACATTATACTCAAACTTACACAATTATATTTGTCAATTGTATCTCAATAAATATAGTAAAAATATTGCAGGAAGAAAATTAATATAATAATGACAGATAATTTTTCTTTATTGCAAAGAATATGGATAATCACAATCTAATCACAAAATACTGGCTAGAAATATAGTATGTAGGTTACTTACCTTTTTTTCGCAATATATGTTGCCATAAACATATTTAAAAGATTCAATTTTACCAGAATGTAGACAAATTTAAATCATTTTGTCCTTGAAAAAATCTCTTTATCATGTATGTTTTCTTCAAGCAAAGGGGAGGAATGATATCAATAATTTTGATACAAAGTAATATTATTTTATGGCATGTAGAAATGGAAATGCTGACCCTGAAACCCAGACCTGTTGTGGCAGGTGAATAGTTAATAAAATTGCCAACAATTCTCCAAATTTAAATATATCAATGCAAAATAATAATATTGCTTGTTTCTTTGTTTCCTCATTTCAATGATTTTGATTCAGATAAAAAGAAGGGTATTTTAAAATCTCATCTTTTAGTGTTAAAATTGCCAAGACCAGGAGTAAGGTCCTCTGGATCTATTTTAGGCTCTGTCCCTTGCTAGCTCTGAATATTTGTGCATTATCTCCATTTTCTAGGCTTCAATTTTCTTCTCACTATAAAATGAATTGTATGAGGGTGGGTGGACAGTGGAGGTTGGAGGACTTGGAAGAATCAGATAATTTTAAATTTCTTCTCTCAGGTATTCCATTCTAAGTGTACCTGCATAGCAACCCTTTTCAGTTGTATGTAACTAATGACATTTATTCATCAGTGACCTGTAATAAATCCACACAAGCCCAAGCCTATAAAGGAATATTGAACAGTGAATGTGGAAAACTGAAAAGTTTTTGTTCCTGTTGCAATGTAATGGTAGAATAATTAAATGAGGCCAATTTAAATCCTGTGATAAAATTGTTGCAATAAGAACTTTGAGCCCAATTTCTGACTTTCAAATTAGTTGTTTAAAAAATCTATGAAATATGTCACAGTGACTAAAAGAAAGCTGAAAAAGCAGTGGTCCTAATTTGCTTAGTTTTTTTTTTTCCATTGCTTTATACATTGGTCACATTGGTTTATAACATTGCATAAATTTCAGGTGCACATCATTATATTTTGGCTTCTGTATAGACTGCATCGTGTCCACCATGAAAAGTCTAGTTTCCATCTGTCACCATACATATGTGCTCGTTTACCCCTTCCGCCCCACCCAACTGCCTTCCCCTCTGGTAACCACCAATCTGTTCTCCTTATCTATGTGTTTGTTTGTTTATCTTCCAAATTGGTGAAACTATTATGGAAAACAGTATGGAGATTTCCCAAAAAATTAAAAATAGAAATACCATATGATCCACCTATTCTACTTCTGGGTATTTATCCAAAGAACATGAAAATGCTAATTCAAAAAGATATATGTACTCTTAGGTTCATTGCAGTATTTTTCAGTAATTTGTTTAGTTTTATCCTTTATGTTTCAGTGATACTCAGCCCCCTTGGACCTCAGAGTCTTTAGAAAAGCAGTGAAGGTTATTCCTACCGACAGTGCTTTCTGATTGCTCCTTCTAATTTTCATTAATTTGTTTCTCCTTTCCTGTTTTTTTTTTTCTTTTTGGATTATTTGAATATTTTTAGTAATTCATTTAAATTTATCTATTGAATTTTTACTATATCTATTTGCATGGTTTTGTTAATAGTTGTTCTAGAGATTAATATATACGTACTTAACTTTTCACAGTCAAGTTAAAGCTAATATTTCACCACTTCAAGTGGACTGTAGTAAGCTTATCATAAAATAAGTCCCTTTATTGTCCTCCTGTTTTGTCTTATTTGTCATATGTATTGCTTTTACATACAATGAAAATCCCATCAATGTTATACACTTTGTTTTCACCTGTCATACATATTTTGTAGAACTTAAGAGAATAGCCAATATATTGAGAATAGCCCAGATATTTACTGTTCCTGCTACTCTTTTTTTGATTTTTTGATGCACCAAGTATCGCTCTGATATCAATGCCCTCTCATCTGAAGAACTTAGCATCTCTTTTAGAGCAGGACTGCTGACAAGGAATTTTCACAGATTTTCTTCATCTGAGAATGTCTTTATTTCACCTTTATTCCTAAGGTTATTTTTACTGGATGTAGAATTCTGTGTCTACGGTCAGGTACTTTACAAACGTTATTCCACTGCATTCTGACACCCCATTTTTTCTGATGAATAATGTGCAGTCATTGAAATTGCTGCCCTATATTTTTAGCATAGTTTTTTTCTCTGGCTATTTAAAAAATAATTATTGGCCTTTAGTTTTCAGCATTTCGATGATGATGGGCATATTCCTTTGAATTTATTCTATTTGTAGTTTTTTGAACTTTTTGAATCTATGTTTGTTGGTGGCCAAATTAGGTAAGTATTCAGGTATATTTCTTCAAATATGTTGTCTGCACCATGTTCTTTTTTCTGTCCTTCTGTGACTCTGATGACACGAATGTTAGTCGTTTAGTTATTGTTATATAGTTTACTGAGTCTCTGTTAATTTTTCTTTCTCTCTTTTGTTCAGATTGAATATTTCTAAATTTATATTTAAGGTCATTTCCAGTTAGCCCACCCTATTATATTTTATTTATATTATTATATTTTTTAGTTCTAAAATTTCTATTTGAATTATATCTTTGCTGAGACTTCTTATCATTCCATTTGTTTCTCACTTTTTGGAATATAGATCTAGTAGCTGCGTTAATGTCTTGATAATTCTAACATCTGTATTATCTGAGGTTTGGCGTATTTTTTTTTTCTTTTCAAATTGAGATTTTCCTGATTTTTCTTATCCTGACTAATTTTGGGTTGTATTCCGAACATTTTGGATATGCCTTTATAAGACTTTGGGTCTTGTTTAAATCCTAATAAAATTGCATATTTTTTTTCTTTTAATTTCAGCAAACAAATTGGTTAGGTTCAGGCCACAAGGTCTGACTCATCTTACGTGAACTGTACTTTTAACATCAGTTGTTTGTTAAAGACTTTGAAGTCCTATGCAGATTTGTCTTGCATGTGCCCTATGGTGGCTACTGTGGGACCTTGGCAATGATCTAATCAGTAGTTTAGTTTTCAAAGCCTTTAATATGCTATTTTTGGTCAGATCCTCCCATAAGCAGCTTGGTAGTGATCCCAGGAGTTTATACCTCGCTTTACGAGATAGCTCTCTTGAAGTCTCTCCTCTTTACATTTTTACTTGGATACATTCTGATCTCCTGAAACTCCATTCCACGTTTCTCCAATGTTATAAACCAATGTTACTGCAATAAACAAAAAATTAAAAAAAAAAAAAAGCAAGGGTTTTTTTATGCCATTTTGGCATGCAATCCCTGTGACTGCACCTGTATTCTGGCCAAACACTTGAGAGGATAGAAAGAAAAAATACAGCAACTGGGATTCCCCCACATATTCTTGGGATCACACCCTTTTGATTCAAGACAAAGATTTATCTTCCTCAAAGTTTTAGGCAACTACTCAGACACTACTGTTCCTGCAGAACCATGAGATTGCTTGGTATCTGGAGAAGGAGAGAATGGGAGGAGGAAAAAGTGAGGATGTCTTTCACCCTCTCTGAATTTTAGAGATTGTTTTTAATGCTCCTAAATCCAGAAAATGAGAGCTTTACTTAAAGTACTTCCTATCCACATCCCTTGTACACATCTGAATATCAGGTTGTCTTTGAGTCCAGTACAAAAGATACCAAAATTGAAAACTAGTAAATTCATCACAATTTTGATGTCACTTCAATTCAGCTCTCCTTCCCTGGTCTGTCTGTTACTATTTACTTTTCTGATTCCATTGATAGCTGCTCCCTGCCTTCTGTCCACAGTTTATATTTGCATTCATCAGCTTTATGACCTTGTGCACATTTATAAATCTCTCTATTCTTCATTTTCTTTATCTGTATTATAGGAATAATAATAACACTTTTCCCATAGGAGTATTGTAAATATTAAATGAAAATTCAGTAAATTCAGTGAAGGATATTAAGTGATATATACTTGTTTGATGGTTATATT
Source organism: Diceros bicornis minor (assembly GCF_020826845.1). NCBI lineage: Eukaryota > Metazoa > Chordata > Mammalia > Perissodactyla > Rhinocerotidae > Diceros > Diceros bicornis. The sequence goes on along the minus strand of NC_080781.1, from coordinate 75,262,208 downwards.
TATAATTATTACTTATATTTCCATCATCAAAGAAAAATTGTTAATATTTTCATATGTTATTTTATAGTCCTTTTTCAATGCATATATACTTATAAGAATGAGACCATACTTCACACACTATTTAGTAACCTGCTTTGTTACCTAACAATATACTTTGAACATCCCTAAATGTCAATAAATATAACACATTTTTAAACCTGGTAATCCATTGTATGGATGTGCCATCATTAATTTTATTTTATTTTACCTTTCTTTGTAAAATTTCATAGTAATAATGAATATCATTGTAACCAAAAACTTTATGCCCTTCTTTGTCATGTCATAAGAACCATTTTAGCCTAATTTTTGATATTATATTGTTTACTTATTTCAAATTTTTTGAATGCTTGTATATGTTTTAGAGTCTGACATTGGTTTATTTGGTTTAAAGTCTGTTTTTATTGTGGTAAAATATACATAACATAAAATCCATTTTTAACTGTACAATTAAGTGACATTAGGTACATTCACAAGGTTGTGCAAATATCATAACTATCACTCCCCAGAAATTTATCATCATCCTAAGCAGAAACTCAGTACCCGTTAAAAAATAATTCCCCATTTTTCCCTCTCTTGGCCCCTGGTGACCTCTATTCTATGTTCTGTCTCTATGAATTTTGTTTATTCTAGTTACTTCATGTAAGTGGAATTGTGCAATATGTTTCCTTCTTTATCTGGCTTATTTCATTTAGTATAATGTTTTCAAGGTTCATCCATGTTGTAGCACGTATCAGAATTTCATTCCTTTTTAAGTTGAATTATATTTTATTATATACATATACCACATTTTTTTATTCATTCATCTGTTGATGGGCATTTGGATTGTTTACACCTTTTGGCTATTGTAAATAATATTGTTAGGAACATTGGTACACAAATATCTGAGTCCTTGCATCCAATTCTTTTGGATAGATACCTAGAAGTGGAATTGTTGGATCATATGGTAATTCTGTTTAACTTTTTGAGGCAGTGCCAAATTGTTTTCCACAGTGGCTCCACCATTTTCATTTCCACTAGCAACGCATGATGGGTTCAATTTCTCCATTCTTGCTAACACTTGTTATTATCCTTTTTTGATAATAGCTATCCAAATGAGTATGAAATGGTCTCTCATTGTGGTTTTGACCTGCATTTCCTTAAGGACTAGTGATGTTGACCATCTTTTTATGTGCTTATTGGTCATGTGTGCATTTTCTTGAAGATATGTCTATTCAAGGCCTTTGCCTATTTTAGAATTCAGTGAAGATTATTGTTGTTTTCAGTTGTAGGAATTCTTTATATATTTTGCATATGAATCTTTTATCAGATATATGATATGCAAATATTTTCTCCCATTCTGTGTGTTGTCTTTTCACTCCCTTGATTCTGTTCTTTGATGCACAAAAGTTTTACATTTGGATTAAATCCAATTTGTCTATTTTGTCTTTTGTTGATTGTGCTTTTGGTCTTATATCCAAGAAATGATTGCCAAATCTAATGTCATGAAAGCTTTTCTCCTATATTTTCTACAAATCTTTAGAGTTTTTGCTCTCACATTTAGGTCTTTGATCAATTTTGAGTTAACTTTTGCATATGGTGTGAGGTAAGGGGCCAATGTCATTCTCTTGGATGTGGATATTCAGTTCTTTCAGTATAATTTGTCCAATAGCCTATTAATTTTGCCATTGAATAATCTTGGCACATTTGTCAAAAATCAATGTCATAGACGTATCAGTTTATTTCTGGGCTTTTAATACTAATCCATTAGTCTATATTTCTATATTTTTGCTAGTATCACATTGTTTTTATTACTGTAGATTTATAGTAAGTTTTTAAATCAGGAAATGTGATCCTCTAAAACTTTGCTCTTTTTCAAGACTCTTTTGGCTATTTCAAATCACTTGAAATTCCATATGGATTTTAAGATGAGTTTTTCTATTTCTGTAGATTGCTTTGGGTACTATTACCATCTTTACATCATTAAGTCTTCCAGTCCATGAACACAGGATATCTTTCCATATTGGTGTCTTCTTTAAATTATTTTAGTAATGTTTTGTAATTATCACGTATTAGTCATTCATCTCCTTGGTAAAATTTATTGCTAAATATTTTATTCTGTTTGATGTTATTGTAAATTAAATTGTTTTCTTAATTTACTTTTTGGATTGTTCATTCCTAGTGTTTAGAAATGCAATTTACTTTTTGCATGTTGACTTTGTACCCCACGCTTTGCTGAACATGTTTATTAGCTGTAACATTCGTGTGTGTCTGTGTTTGTCTGTGTGTGTGTGTAATCTTTAGTGTTTCCTACATATATGATCATGTCATTTACAAACAAAGATAATTTTACTTCCTCCATTCCAGTTTGGATGTCTTTTATTTCTTATTTCTTTTTCCTACTTAAGTTCCCAGTCTAGAAGTTCTAACATTATTTTGAATAGAAATTGTAAATGTGAGCATCCTTATCTTGTTCCTGATTTTAAGGGAAATACTTTCTAGGTTTTACCATTGAGTATGATGTTAGCTGTTGGTTTTTCATATATGGTCTTTATCATGTTGAAGAAATGTCCTTCTATTCCTAGTATAGAGTGTTTTTTAACATGAAAGGATGTAGAAATTTTCAAACACTTTTTCCGCATCAGTTGTAATGGTTATGTGATTTTTTCTTCATTCTCTTAATTCAGTATAACTCATTTGAAATTTTGATTTAGAGTATGAAATTAGAATATAAACTTGTAGTGGTGCAAATGATTGTTCACTCTTTATACTTACAATTATTAATCTACCCTTGTCCACTGGTTTGCGATATAGCCTATATCATATACTACACTATATTTTATTGAAGTAAAATTGGTATATACCATTATATAAATTTTAGGCATACTACATTATAATTTGACATCTGTATACACTACAAAGCAATCATCACCATAAGACTAGTTACCCACCATCACCGAACAATTGACCCCCTTCACCCATTTCACCCACCTCCTGACCCCCTTCCACTCTAGTAACGGCCAATTTGTTCTCTAGGTCTGTGAGTTTTGTTTTGTTTGCTCATTTGTTTTATTTTTAGATTTCACATATGAGTGAAATTGCATAGTATTTGTCTTCTCCATCTGACATTTCACTTAGCATAATACCCTCAATGTCCATCTGTGTTGTTGCAAATGGCAAGGTTTCATTTTTTATGGTTGAGTACTATTCTATTGTGTGCATATACATATATATATATACACCACATCTTTTTTATCCATTCATCCACCAAAGGACACTTCCATTGTTTCCACATCTTGGCTACTGCAAATAATGCTGTGATGAATATAGAGGTGCATATATCTTTTTTTAATATCAAACATTTTTATTGACCTTTAGGACAGTCTAGAGTCCTTAAAAGAAAATTAAAAACCTCTAAGAAGGTAAAACAAATTTATATCACCACCACTTCTACCAAAGTAAAAAATATCATGCATTTTTTGAGACATTTATTTTTTATTTATTAAAAAATAATTTTTTGTTAATTGCTGTCACATTGTTTTATAACATTGTATAAATTTCAAGTGTACATCATACTTCTTTTTCTGCATGGATTACATCATGTTCTTATGTTCACCACCCAAATACTAATTACAATCCATCACCACACACATGTCCCTAATTATCCCTTTCACTCTTGTCCCTCCCCTCTTCTCCTCTGGTAACCACCAGTCCAATCTCTGTCTTTATCACATAACCTCTTTGAAAACTACTTCTTACTTTTTATTTATTTATTTTTTAATTTTCTGTTTATTACAGTAACATTGGTTTAAACATTGTCTAAATTTCAGGTGTACATCATCATACTTCAACTTCTGCATAGATTACATCAAGTTCTCGTGTTCACCACCCAAATACTAATTACAATCCATCACCACACACGTGTGCCTAATTATCTCGTTCACTATCCTACCTCTGCCCTTCCCCTCTGGTAACCACCAATCCAATCTCTGTCTCTATGTTTTTGTTTGTTGTTGTTATTATCTACTACTTACTGAGTGAGAGAATATGGTGTTGGACCTTCTCCCTCTGACATATTTCACTTCGCATAATACCCTCAATGTCCATCCATGTTATCACAAATGGCTGGATTTCATCGTTTGTTATGGATGAGTAGTATTCCATTGTGTATAAATACCGCATCTTCTTTATGGATTTGTCCTTTGATGGGTACTTAGGTTGGATGATGGTTTCCTTAGTTGTGCAGAAGTTGCTTCCAAGTCTTGGCTATCGTGTATAATGTTTCAATGAAAGCAGGGGTGTGTCTATCTTTACACATTGGTATTTTCAAGTTCTTTGGATAAATACCCAGCAATGGAATAGCTGGATCACATGGTAGTTCTATCCTTAATTTTTTGAGGAATCTCCATACTGTTTTCCACAGTGGATGCAGGAGCATGAGCAGACATCTCATTGTAGTTTTAATTTGCATTTTCCTGATAGTTAATGATTTTGAACATCTTTTCATGTGTCTGTTGGCCATCTGTATATCTTCTTTGGAGAAATGTCTGTTCAAGTCTTTTGCCCATTTTTTAATTGGGATGTTAGTTTTTAGTTTGATGTAGTCCCATTTGTTTATTTTTTCTATTGTTTCACTTACCCGGTCAGACATGGTGTTTGAAAATATGTTGCTAAGACCGATGTTGAAGAGCGTACTGCCTATGTTTTCTTCTAGAATTTTCATAGTTTCAGGTCTTACATTCAAGTCTTTAATCCATTTGGAGTTAATTTTTGCTTATGGTGTAAGGTAATGGTCTACTTCCATTTTTTTGCATGTGGCTGTCCAGTTTTCCCAACACCATTTGTTGAAGAGACTTTCTTTTCTCTATTGTATGTTCTTGGCTCATTTGTCGAAGATTAGCTGCCCATAGATGTGTGGGTTTATTTCTGGGCTTTCGATTCTATTCCATTGATCTGTGTGTCTGTTTGTGTGCCAATACCATGCTGTTTTGATTACCATAGCTTTGTAGTATATTTTGAAAGCAGGGAGTGTGATACCTCGAGCTTTGTCCTGTTTTCTCGGGATTCCTTTAGCTATTCGGGGACTTTTGCTGTTCGATGTAAATTTTAGGATTCTTTGTTCTATGTCCATGAAAAATGTTGTTGGAACTTTGATAGGGATTGCATTGAATCTATAGATTGCTTTAGGAAGTATAGACATCTTAACTATGTTAATTCCTCCAATCCAAGGGTAGAGAATATCTTTCCATTCCTTTGTGTCTTCTTCAATTACTTTCAGTAATGTTTTATAGTTTTTGGTGTACAGATATTTCACCTCTTTGGTTAAGTTTATGCCTAGGATTTTATTCTTTTTGCTGCAATTGTAAATGGGATTGTATTCTTAATTTCTCTTTCTGCTATTTCTTTGTTAGTGTATAGAAATGCAACCGAATTTTCCATGTTGATTTTGTATCCTGCAACTGTACCATGTTCTTTTATTACCTCTAAAAGATTTTTGGTGGATTCTTTAGGGTTTTCTACATGTAAAATCAAGCCATCTGCAAATAGTGACAGTTTCACTTCTTCCTTTCCAATTTGGATCCCTTTTATTTCTTTTTCTTGCCTGATTGCTCTGGCTAGACTTCCAGAACTATGTTAAATAGGAGTGGTGACAGTGGGCATCCTTGTCTGGTTCCTGTTCTTAGAGGGATAGCTTTCAGTTTTTCAACATTGAGGATGATATTAGCTGTGGGTTTGTCATATATGGTCTTTATTATGTTGAGGTACTTTCCATCTATACCCATTTTATTCAGAGTTTTTATCATAAATGGATGCTGTATATTGTCAAATGCTTTCTCTGCATCTATTGAGATGATCATGTGATTTTTATTCTTCATTTTATTAATGTGATTTATTACGTTGATTGATTTGTGAATGTTGAACCATCCCTGCATACCTGGAATAAATCTCATTTGTTCACGGTGTATAATCTTTTTAATGTATTGTTGTTTGCGATTTGCTAGTATTTTGTTGAGGATTTTTGCATCAATGTTCATCAGTAATATTGGCCTGTAATTTTCTTTTTTGTGTTGTCCTTGTCTGGTTTTGGTATCAGGGTAATGTCAGCTTTGTAGATGAGTTGGGAGCTTACCCCCTCCTCTAATTCCTGGAAGAGTTTGTGAAGGACAGATATTAAGTCTTCTTTGAATGTTTGGTATAATTCAGCAGGGAAGTCGTCTGGTCCTGGACTTTTATTTTTATTTTATTTTTTTTATTTTTATTTTTATTATTTTTGTGTGTGTGTGAGGAACATAAACCCTGAGCTAACATCCATGCTAATCTTCCTCTTTTTGCTGAGGAAGACCAGCTCTGAGTTGACATCTATTGCTTATCCTCCTCTTTTTTTTTAATTTTTTTTTCCCAAAGCCCAAGTAAATAGTTGATTGTCATAGTTGCACATCCTTCTAGTTGCTGTATGTGGGATGTGGCCTCAGCATGGCCGGAGAAGCATTGCATCAGTGCGTGTCCAGGATCCGAACTCGGGCCGCCAGTAGCGGAGCACGTGCACTTAACTGCTAAGCCACTGGGCCGGCCCTGGACTTTTATTTTTTATGAGGTTTTTTAATAACTGTTTCATCTCCTTACTGGTGATTGGTCTATTCATATTACCTATTTCTTCTTGATCCAGTTTTGGAAGGTTGTATGATTCTAAGAATTTATCCATTTCTTCCAGATTGTCAAATTTGTTGGCATATAGCTTTTCATAGTATTCTCTTCTAATCTTTTGTATTTCTGAGGTGTTCATTGTAATTTCTCCTTTTTCATTTCTGATTTTACTTATTTGAGCCTTCTCTCTTTTTTTCTTGGTGAGCCTAGCTAAATGTTTGTCAATTTTGTTTATCTTTTCAAAGAACCAGCTCTTGGTTTTATTAATTTGTTCTATTGATTTTTTAGTCTCTGTTTCATTTATTTCTGATCTGATATTTATTATTTCCCTTCTTCTACTTATTTTGGGCTTTGTTTCTTCTTCTTTTTCCAGTTCCTTTAGGTGCATTGTTAAATTATTTACTTGAGATTTTTCTTGTTTGTTATGATAGGCCTATATTGTTATAAACTTCCCTCTTAGAACCAGTTTTGCTGTATCCCATATATTCTGGCATGTTGTATTTTCATTTTCTTTTGTATCTATGTATTTTTGGATTTCTCCTTTGATTTCTTCATTGACCCAATCATTGTTCAGTAGCATTTTGTTTATTGTCCACATATTTGTGACTTTTCTGATTTTCTTCCTTTAGTTGATTTCTAGTTTCATACCATTGTGGTCAGAAAAGATGCTTGGTATTATTTCAATCTTCTTAAATTTATGGAGTCTTGTTTTGTGGCCTAATATGTGATCAATCCTGGAGAATGTTCCATGTGCATTTGAAAAGAACGTGTATCCTTCGGTTTTTGGATGGAATGTTCTGTATACATCTTCTAGGTCCATCTGTTCTAGTGTGTCGTTTAAGGCCAATGTTTCCTTATTGATCTTCTGTTTGGATGATCTATTCATTGGTGTAATTGGAGTGTTAAAGTCCCCTACTATTATTGTGTTACTGTCTATTTCTCTTTTTATATCTGTTAATAATGGCTTTATATATTTAGGTGCTCCTATGTTGGGTGCATAGATATTTACAAGTGTTATATCATCTTGTTGGATTCTTCCCTTGAGCAATATGTATTGTTGTTCTTTGTCTCTTTTTACAGTTTTTGTTTTAAAGTTTGTTTTGTCTGATATGAGTATTGCTACTCCAGCTTTGAATTCATTGCCATTTGCGTTTAGTATCTTTTTCCATCTTTTCACCTTCAGTTTGTGAGTGTCTTTAGGTCTGAAGTGTTTCTCTTGTATGCAGCATATATACATGTCCTGTTTTTTTTGTCCAATCAGCCACCCTATACCTTTTAATTGGAGCATTTAGTCCATTGATGTTTAAAGTAGCTATTGATAAGTGTATACTTACTGCCATTTTTTAACTTTTTTTCCTCAGTGTTTTAATTGTCCTTCTTTGTTCTTTTCTTCTTTTCTTGCTCTCTTTCCTTGTAGTTTGATGGCTTTCTGTAGTATTATGTTTGGTCTCCTTTCTCTTATATTTTTGTGTATTTATTATAGGTTTCTGGTTTGTGATTACCATGGGGTCCATATACATAATTGATGGTCTCTGTCATTTGACCTCTGTCTGAAAGCTCTACTCTTTAATACCCCTCCTCCCACATTTTATGTTTTTGATATCATATCTAACCTCTTTTTTTGCATTTGTATCCATTACCATCTTATCATGGAAATAGATAATTTTTTCTATTTATGGTCTTCTCTTTTCCTCTTAAATAAGTCCCTTTAGCGTTTCTTGTAGTCCTGGCTTCTTGGTGACAAATTCCTTTAATTTTTGCTTGTCTGGGAAACTTTTTCTCTCTCCTTCCATTTTGAATGATAACCTTGCTGGCTAGAGTATTCTTGGCTGTAAGTTTTTTCCTTTTGGCACTTTAAATATATCGTACCTCTCTCTTCTAGCCTGGAAGATTTCTGCCGAGAAATCAGCTGACAACGTTATGGGGTTACCTTTGTAGGTAACTTGTCTTTCTCTTGTGGATTTTGGGATTCTCTCTTTATCTTTAATCCTTGACATTTTAATTATGATGTCTCTTGTTGTGAGCCTCTTTGGGTTTCTCTTGTTTGGGGCTCTCTGTGATTCCTGTACCTGGATGTCTGCTTCCTTCCTTAGGTTAGGGAAGTTTTCAGCTATTATTTCTTCCACTAGATACTCTGCCCCTTCGTCTCACTCTTATCTTTCTGGGACACCTATACCACGGATGTTAGTGCACTTGAAGTTGGCCCAGAGGTCCCTTAGACTGTCCTCACTCTTTTTAATTCTTTTTTCTTTTCCCTGTTCAGCTTGAGTGATTTCTTCTAGTCTTTCATCCAGCTCAGAGATCCGTTCTGTATCCTCTACTCTGCTCTTGAGTCCATCTAGTGAATTTTTCATTTCCAGTATTGTATTCTTCATTTATGATTGGTTCGTTTTTATATATTCCCTTTCTTTGTTGACGTTCTCACTGAGGTCATCTATTCTTCTCCCATGATCACTGAGCATCCTTAACACTCTTTATTTGAACTCTCTGTCAGGTAAGTTGCTCATTTCTGTTTCACTTAGTTCTTTTTCTGGGGTTTTGTCCTGTTCCCTTACTTGGAACTTATTCCTTTGTCTCCTCATTTTACCTCTTTCCTTGTTCTTGTGTCTATGTATTAGGTAGGTCAGCTATGTCTCCTGCTCTTGGAGAGGTGACTTTATATAAGTGATGCCTTAGGAGGTCCGCCATGTGCTTTCCTCAGTTCTGAATGTTCCCGGAGTGACCCCTATGTGGGCTATGTATGTTCCTCTGTTGTGGCGTGTTTGCTCTCCCCATAGGTGCCCAGGGAGGCTGAGTTATGCTCCTGGCCAGCTGTTGTAATGCTCAGCTGCTTGTAGTTGTTGTGGGCCCTTCAGTCTCTTTATTGGGTGTGGGGAGCCCCAGCAGAGTTGGCTACAAGTTCTAACAGCACATTTGTGTTGCAGTATTTCTTTTAAGTGAGTAGGCCCCCAGCATGGCAGGTTGTTATTCTCAGGGGATTACAATTGCTATAAGCCTCCAGCCTTTATGTCTTTTGTCAGGTCTCTGGGTGGGGCTGGCCTCAGACATGGGAGCACCCAATTGGTTCAGGCTTTAGAAGGTGGGGCAAAGCCCCTATGTGGGTCTTTGAGAAGCACAAGTCTTCTGCAGCTGACAAACCCCACCGCCCACAGGTCCATACACACAGTCAACACTGTCCTGCCCTATGTGCATGCCCCGACCACTTGAAGTGGACCCAGTCTCTCCACGGCAGGTTCCCCATACACTCCACTAGCACCCCACACTCTCCAGCCACTCCTTGTGCACACCCTGCCCCACTGAAGTGGGCTCAGTTGCCAGGCTGCAGTGAATTCAGTCACCAATCTATGCAGGCCCACAAGTTGCCTGAAAGTTTGTAGTTGTGTGGGGCCAGTTCCTAGGGTGGGCTGCCTGCCCTGGCTGAGCTGGATTAAATTGATGCTCTAGTGGGTGGGGCAGATCCTGGACTAGCCGGCCCCAGGGAGAACTCCAATGGAGTCTGCCAGTGTCTGTGTCAGCACGTCCACACCAGGCCACAACAATGGCTGCCGCCATTGTCCCAGTCCCTGGAGAAGGTCTCACCTCTCACTGAGATGCACTCAGAGTCTATCAGGTGAGTCTCTTTTCACCAAAGCACTGTGCCCCTTTCTTTCTCATGGTTTTAGGCTGCTTTCTGAAATGGGTGAATTTGTGCATGGGCCCTTTAAGAGCTGGCTTTAATTTCTTTGTGAACCAGCTTTTCTGGGGGTACTCCCCAATGTTTTAGTAGCAGGCAAAGTCTGATATTATGCCACTTGTCTCGATTGTGCTAGGTCCACAAAATGCCTACAGTGGAAGTGCTCTGTGGCTCAGGACCCTGCTCCTCCAGGGAGGGCTGCATATCTTTGGGCTGCTCCCACGCGGCCGTGAAGCTCATGGCTTGTGAAGGTGGTGTTTTTTCTCTCCAGAAGGGAATTTCTGCCTCTTTCACCTCAATTAGGATTGTCGTTTGTTGCAGGAGTTCCTCTTATCCAGTTTTCAGTTCTCTCTCAGGGGTAATTTTTCCACAAGTAGTTGTAAAGTGGGTGTCTCTGCAGGAGGAGGTGAGTTCAGAGTCTACTTACACAACCATCTTGACTTCTCCATCTGCATATATCTTTTTGAATTAGTAGTTTTGTATTCTTCAGATAAATAGTCAGAAGTAAATAAGCCAGATCATATGGAAGGCCTATTCTGAATTTTCTTAGGAATCTCCATAGTTTTCCATAGTGACTGCACCAATTTGCATTCCCAGCAACAGTGTATGAGGGTTCCCTTTTCTTCACATTCTCTCCAACACTCGTTATTTCTTGTCTTTTTGATAACAGACATTCTAACAGATGCGAGATGATATCTCATTGTGTTTTGATTTGCATTTCCCTAATAATTAATGATGTTAAACATATTTTGATGTACCTTTTGTCTATCTGTATGTTTTGTCTGACAAAATTTCTCTTTGGGTCCTCTGCCCTTTTTTTAATCAGGTTGTTTTTTCGTTGTTGAGTTGTAATGGTTCTTTATATATTTTGGATATTAACCCCTTAGTGGATATATGATTTGCAAATATCTTCTCCCATTCAGTAGGTTGCCTTTTCATTTTGATTGCAGTTTCCTTCACAGTGCAGAAGTCTTTTAGTTTGTTGTAGCCCCACTTGTTTATTTTTGCTTTTGTTTCCCTTGCCTTTGGAGTCATATCTACAAAAACATCTCTAAGACTGATGTCAAGGAGATTACTGCCTATGTTTTTTTATAGGAATTTTATGTTTTCAGTTCTTACATTCAAATCTTTGATATATTTTGATGTAATTTTTGTGTATGGTGTAGGACAGCAGTCTAGTTTTATTCTTTTGCCTACGGCTGTCCAGGTTTCATAACACCATTTGTTGAAGAGACTGTCCTTTCTCCATTGTATGTTATTGGCTCCTTTTTTGTAAATTAATAGTCCATATATGTGTTGTTTTATTTCTAAGCTCTCAGTTCTGTTCCATTAATCTGTGTGTCTTTTCTTATGCCAATACCATACTGTTTTGATTATTATAGCTTTGTAGTGTAGTTTGAAATTAGGCAACATGATTGCTCCAGCTTTGTTCTTTCTCAAGATTCTTTGATTATTCAAGATCTCTTGTGGTTCCATATGAATTTTAGAATTATTTGTTCTATTTCTTTGAAAAATGCCATGAGATTTTTGTAGGGACTGCATTAAATCTATAGATTGCTTTGGGTAGTATGGACAGTTTAACACTGTTAATTCTCCAATCCATGAATACAGAATATCATTCCATTTATTAGTGTCTTCTTCACATTCTTTTGTCAGTGTATTTATAGTTTTTACTGTACAGGTCTTTCACCTCCTTGGTTAAATTTATTCCTAGTCATTTTATTCTTTTCGATACAACTGTAAACAGGATTGCTTTCTTTTTCTGAGGAGGAAGATTGGCCCTGAGCTAATAGCTGTTACAAATCCCCCTCTTTTTGCTTGAGCATGATTGTTGCTGAGATAACATCTGTGCCAATCTTCCTCTACTTTATATAGAGGGACATCGCCTCAGCATTGTTTGATGAGTGGAGCATAAGACTATGCCCAGGATCTAAAACCCTGAACCCTAGGCCACCAAAGCAGAGCGTGTGAACTTAACCACTAAGCCACTGGTCCAGCCTTGGGATTGTTTTCTTAATTTCTTCTTCTACTAGTTCCTTATTCGTGTACAGAAATGCCACAGATTTCTATATATTGATGTTTTATCCTTCAGCTTTACTGAACTTATCTATTAGTTCTAATAGTATTTTTGATGAAATCTTTAGGGTTTACTATGTACAGTATCATGTCATCTGCAAATAGTGACAGTATTACTTCTTCTTTTCTGATTTGGATGCCTATTCTTTCTTTTTTTTTTTTTTCTTTTGCATAGTTGCTGTGGCTAGGACTTCCAATACTATGTTGATTAACAGTGGCAAAAGTGGGCATCCTTGTCTTGTTTCTGATCTTAAAGGAAAAGCTTTCAGCTTTTCACCATTGAGAATGAGGTTAGCTGTGGGTTTGTCATATATGGCCTTTATTATGTTGAGGTATGTTCCCTCTATACTTACTTTGTTGAGAGTTTTTTTCAGAAATGGATGTTGAATTTTGTCAAATGCTTTTTTTACATCTATTGAGATGATCATAAGATTTTTATCTTTCATTTTGTTAATGTGTGTATCACATTGATTTGCAGATGTTTAAGCATCCCTGAATCCCTGGAATAAATCCCACTTGATCATGGAGTATGATGCTTTAAATATATTGCTTAATTCAGTTTGCTAATGTTCAGTTGAGAATTTTCATCTATGTTCATTAAGGATAATGGCCTATAATTTTCTTTTTTTGTAGTGTCCTTATCTTTTTATGGTATCAGGGTAATACTGGACTCATAAAATGGGTCTGGAAGCTTTCTCTCCTCTTCAACATTTTGGAAGATTTTGAGAACGATAGATATTAAATCGTCTTTGAATATTTGGAAGAAAGTCTCAGTGAAACTATCTGATCCTGGACTTTTGTTTGGGGGAAGGTTTATACTACTAATTCAATCTTCTTACTAGTAATTTGTCTATTCAGATTTTATATTTCTTCATGATTCAGTTTTGGAAGATTGTATGTTTCTAGAAATTTATCCATTTCTTCTAAGTTGTCCAATTTTTTGGTGTATAAATGTTTATAGTAGTGTCATAATTCTTTGTATTTCTGTCCTATCAGTTGTAACTTCTCTTTCATTTCTGATTTTTTGTATTTGAGCCTTCTATCTTTTTTTCTTGGCTAGTCTAACTGAAAGTTTGTCAATTTTGTTTATTTTTTCAAAGAACAAGCTGTTAGTTTCATTGATCTATTCTATTACCTTTTTAGCCTCTATTTCATTTATTTCTCCTCTGATCTTTATTTCCTTTCTTGTACTAACTTTGGGCTTCATTATTTCTTCTTTTTCTAGTTCCTTTAGGTGTTAAATTAGATTGTTTATTTGAGATTATTCTTGTTTTTTGAAGTAGTCTTGTATTGCTATGAACTTCTTTCTTAAAACCATCTTTGCTGAGTAGTATTCCATTGTGTATATATACCACATCTTCTTTATTCATTCGTCCCTTGATGGGCACTTAGGTTGCTTCCAAGTCTTGGCTATTACGAATAACGCTGCAATGAACACAGGGGTGCATGTATCTTTACACATTGGTGTTTTCAAGTTCTTTGGATAAATACTCAGCAGTGGAACAGCTGGATCATATGGTAGTTCAGCCATAAGAAACGATGAATTCCAGCCGTTTGTGACAACATGGATGGACATTGAGGGTATTATGCAAAGTGAAATAAGTCAGAGGGAGAAGGTCAAATACCGTATGATTTCCTTCATTAAGTAGTAGATAATAACAACAATAAACAAACACATAGAGACAGAGATTGGATTGGTGGTTACAAGAGGGGAAGGGGGGAGGAGTGAGGGCAAAAGGGATAATTCGGCACATGTGTGTGGTGATGGGTTGTAATTAGTATTTTGGTGGTGAACATGATGTAATCTATGCAGAAATAGAAGTATAAGGATGTACACCTGAAATTTTTACAATGTTATAAACCAATGTTACTGCAATAAACAAAAAATTAAAAAATATATATATATAATACACCCTATTCTTGCTTTTTCCATTAACAATTTATCTCTGATATCCTTTCCCATCAGGAAATTCTCATTTTTTTCTTTACAACTGCATACTATTCCTTTGCATGGAAAAAAACACAGTTTATTTATCTGGCGCCATATGGCTGTATATTTGGACTGTTCTTAGTGTTTCGTTATTTCAAATTATATTGCAATGAATAGGCTCCACTCTGAAAAGTTTTGCAGTAAAGAAACCCGATGGTTTTGCTTAAATCTTGTGTTTCTCAAACATATTTGATCACAAGGTCCTTGTTTTGATTAACTCCTGTTAACATACCCACAGAAATATTATCCATAAAAAATGTTCTGGGGAAACTGAGCTAATCATAAAACTGTATTTCTCACAACTTAAAACCAATATAAATTCCAAATAAGTTGAGATGGATGAGAGGCTTTTGAAGCATAACACCCAAGGCAAAACCAAAATGAAAGAGATTGCTGGTTTGAATAGAGACATAGATCTAGATGCAGATATAGACGTAGTTGTTAAACTCTGTGTTATCAGGAAGCTCCATGAGGAAGTTCAGCAAATGACAAATTGAGGGGAAAAAATGCAATGTCTGAGACAAACAGTTAATATCATTAACATAAAAGAGCTTTAACTAATCAATAAGAATAAGGCAAGGACCAAAAACCTAACAGCTCATAAAAGAATATGAAAAACTATCTTACAATAATGGATACAATTTTCTCTTTATTTGACTGGCTCAGGTTAAACTTAATGAAAATGTTAGGTATCAACAAGTTTATGGGGAAGGTGGCTGCTGTTTTCAGGTGGATAGTTTGGCAATATCTATCAAAGTTTTTAAATGTACACTTGATTTGGATCAGCAATTATATTCTTAGGAAGTCATAAGTGCAAGAATGTATGTGCAAGATATTGATATCAGCACAGTTTATAAGGTTGTAAAATTTGAAACAAATGCTCAAACATAGCAGACTGATTAAATAAATGTGGATCATCCACACAAAGAAAAACTATACAGTCGTTAAAAATAACATTAGACAAGCATGATAATTAACATGAAAATGTATTCACAATGTTCTCATGAGTAAATAAAACAGGGTTCGAAGTAATATGCATAGTATAATACCATTTGTGTGTTTTGTAAAGTGTATACTTGTACTTACAATTTATAGGGAAAATGTCTGGAAAGATATAAAGCAAAGTTTAATGCTCAATGTTTTTATTATCTTGGACGTGGGATTACAGGTCATTTAAAATATTTATTTTTGCTTATCTGCAATTTAAGTTTCTTCAAACTGAATATAAATTATTACCTGCACTGCATTTTAAAATTCAGTTATGTGAAATTTTTAAGGCATCTACTTCTAGAATAAAAATATTATCACTTGAAAAAAATCACTGGGGAATTAAAAGGTGAAATAAAAGTGAATATTTTAGCCCCTGGGGGAAAAAAAAAGAAACGATGAAATCCAGCCATTTGTGACATCATGGATGGACATTGAGGGTATTATGCAAAGTGAAATAAGTCAGAGGGAGAAGGTCAAATACCGTATGATTTCCTTCATTAAGTAGTAGATAATAACAACAATAAACAAACACATAGGGACAGAGATTGGATTGGTGGTTACAAGAAGGGAAGCGGGGAGGAGGGAGGGCGAAAGGGATAATTCGGCACATGTGTGTGGTGATGGGTTGTAATTAGTATTTGGGTGGTGAACATGATGTAATCTATGCAGAAATAGAAGTATAATGATGTACTCCTGAAATTTATACAATGTTATAAACCAATGTTACTGCAATAAACAAAAAATTAAAAAATAAAGTAAAATAAAATCAGATTCAGTTGTAACCCTCCCCCCAAAAAAAAAATCTTTGCTACATCCCATAGAATTTTTTATGTCGTATTTTTGTTTACATTTGTCTCCAAGTATTTTTTGCTTTCTTCTTTGATTTCATTGATAACCTATTGATTGTTCAGTAGCTTGTTGCTTAATCTACACTTTTTTGTGTTTTTTCTAGTTTTCTTTTTGTAAATTATTTCTAGTTTTGTACCATTGTGGTTGGAAAAGATGCTTGATGTGATTTCAATCTTCTTGAATTTATTGAGACTTTTTTGTGGCCTAGCATGTGGGCTATTTTGGAGAATGTTCCACGTGCACTTGAGAATAATATGTATTCTGCTGCTTTTAGATGGAATGTTCTTTATATATCTATTAAGTCCATCTACCCTAATGTGTTGTTTAAGGTTGATGTTTCCTTATTGAATTGATTTTCTATGTGATGATCTAAGTGGTATGCTAAAGTCCCTTACTATTATGGTATTGCTGTCAATTTCTTTCATTAGGCCCATTAATATTTGCTTTATATATTTTGGTGCTCCTATGTTGGATGAATATATATTTACAAATGTTATATATTCTTGATGGATTGACCCCTCCATCATTATGTAATCTCCTTGTTTGTCTTTTATTACAGTTTTTGTTTTAAAGTCCTTTGTCTGTTATAAATATAGCTACAACAGCTTTCTTTTTATTTCCATTCACGTGGAATATCTTTTTCCATCTCTTCACTTTCAATCTGTGTGTCCTTACTTCTGAAGTGAGTCTTTTGTATGCAGCATATAGACAGGTGTTTTTATTCTTTCCATTCAGCCACTCTATGTCTTTTGGTTGGAGAGTTTAGTCCATTTCCATTTAAAATAGTTATTGATAATTATGTACTTACTGTTATTTTGTTAATTGATTTCTGGCTATTTTTGCAGTTCCCCCATCTTCCTTTTCCCTTCTCTTTCTTCCCTTGTGGTTTGATGGTTTTCTTTAATGTTATGTTTAGATTCCTTTCTCATTTTCTTTTGTTTGTTTACTAAAAGTTTTCCCTAAAAGTTACCATGAGGTTCACATATAACATTCTATTTATAACAGTCTGTTTTAAGTTGATAGCAACTTACATTTGACACATTCCAAGACTTTACATTTTTACTCTTCTTCTCCCACATTTTATATTTTTGATGTCACCTCTTGCATCTTTGTATTTTATGCATTGCTTAACTAATTATTGCAGTTTAATTAATTTTATTACTTTTATCTTTTAATCTCCATACTTGCTTTATGAGTGATTGATCCACTACCTTTACTAAATATTTACTTTTGCCAGTGAGATTTTTACTTTCGTATATTTTCTTGTTATTAATTAGTGCCATTTATTTTCAGCTTAAAGAAATTCTTTTAATATTTCTGGTAATGCGAGTTTAGTGATCATGTACTCTTTTAGCTTTTTCTGGTCTGTAAAACTCTTAATCTGTTTTTCAATTCTGAATGATAACCTTACCAGGTAGAGAATTCTTGGTTGGAAGTTTTTTTCATTCAGCACTTTGAATATATCATGCCACTTTTTATGGCCTGCACAGTTTCTGCTGAAAAATCCACTGACAGCTTTATGGGTTTTCCCTTGTGCATAATAAGTTGTTTTTCTCTTGTCATTTTAAAGATTTTCTCTTTATCTTTAACTTTTACCATTTTAATTATAATGTTTTGTGGTGTGGGTGTCTTTGGGTTCATCTTATATGGAACTCTCTGGGCTTTGTGAATCTGTATGTCTGTTTCCTTCCCCACATTAGGGAAATTTTCAGCCATTATTTCTTTAAATACTTTTTCTTGTCCTTTCTTTCTCTCTTCTCCTTCTAAGATCCCTATATTAAGAATGTTATTCCACTTGATGTTGCTCCAAAGGTCCCTTAAAATACTTCACTTTTTCTAATTTTTTTTTCTTTTGCTGTTCTGACTGTGAGTTCCATTGGTTTCTCTTTCAGCTCACTGATCTATTCTTCTGCTTCATCCAGTCTGCTGTCAACAGATAGAAAATATAAGAAAGTTCCAAATAGAAGTTATAGAGCTGAAGAATACAATAACTGAACTGAAAATTACAGTAAAGGGGTTCAAGATCTCACTGTGTTCATCCATTCTTCTCCCAAGTTCAATGAGCATCTTTATGACCATTACTCAGAACTCTTTATCAGTTAGATTGCTTATTTTTATTTTATTAATGTCTATTTCTGAGGTTTTGTTTTGTTTTTTTTTTTTTATTTGGGACATATTCCTATGTCTCTTCATTTTGTCTGACTTTTTGTTTCTATGTATTAGACAAATCTACATTTCCCAGTCTTGAAGAGGTTGCCTTATATAAAATACGTTACATAGGGCCCATAAGTGCAATTGTTCCTGGCCACCAGAGCTAGGTGCCCAAGGGGTGTTCCCTGTGTGAGTTACATGTGTCTGTTATAGAAAGACCATGGCTGCAGTGCATGGCTGGACAAGGATCTTGTCTAGCCTGGCCACAGTGTGTGTCTGTGCCATGCAAGTGGGCATGGCTCCTGCCTGGCCTGGCTATGTGCATGGCTGTAGCATGCAGGTGGATGGGTTTCTTACCTGACTTGTCTGCAGCATGTGGCTGAGGTGCATGGGTGGCTGGAGCCATGGTTCATGGTGGTGGGGCAAGGTACTTGACTGGCCTGGCTGGGGCAAAGCTGACCTCTGTGGTGCAGAGGGGCAGGGCATTAACACTAGAACCAGCAGGCTAGAAGGAGGGTCCAAAACGGTATCCACTAGCACTGGCACCAATAAGGCAGAGGGAGAATGCAAAGATGTTGTCTGCCAGTGCCTCCATCCCCAAAGAGAGTCCCAACAGTTTCCTGCCTTGCCAGCAGATGCTTTAAAGTAGGCAAATGAGTGTCCTTTGCTGAGGGTCTAGGCACTTTTCAAACTGTTGCTTTTGCACTGAGTTTTGGGTTTAGTCTGTGCATGAACCCTTTCAGAGCAGGTTTTCCATTCCCTGGAGCCTTATGCTTCTCCTGGGTGTAAGCCCTGTTGATTTTCAAGGCAAGATGTTTTGGGAACTTAACTTGTCTCTCTGGTGCAGGTCTGAATGGTTGGGGTGACTGATGTAGGGCACAAACCCCTCACTCCTCAGTGATATGCTCTGTATTATGAGATCTCTCCCAACTGGGTGTCTCCATGCCTGGGGTGGAGTTTCAGGTAAGACTATGTCTCAGCCTCTACTACCCATCTTAATGTGGTTCCTCTATTCTTTGTTGTGGAAGCATTGTTCACTTAGCTTTCAGGTTCATTTCCAAGAGAATTATTCCATGTGTGGGTGTAGACTTGTGTCCATGGGAGGAGGTGAGCTCACGATCCTTCTACAACACCATCTTGAAACAGAATCTACTAAATTTTTAAATACACTTAGAGATATTTCTTAGTTTTCTATTCACAATTTAAACATTGTAGTTTTATATGCCCTTAATTGTCTGTTGGACAATTCCTCTCCAATTATACTCCAAAAAGTTCTTGGCTCATTAATTCTTTTACATAAGCACTAGGTTAATTTATGTCACTCCAAAAAAACACTTACTTGAAATTTTGTTATAATTTAATTTAATTTATAGACAATTTGAGGGAAAATATTTACATGTCTGCATTTAGTCATGGTTCCTGTATGTCTTTCTTCAACATTTTGTAGTTTCCTTTATATGCTTCCTGTGATTTTTTGTTAAGTTTTTTCCTAAACATTTCATTGTAATTGGAATATTTTTCCCATAATGATTTATAACTAGTTGAGTATCTGAAGGCAGATAGTGGGAACCTGGCTTCTTACTATTAGAGTATGCGGTTACAAATTAACAAGTGGAAAACTAGAATGATCTTTGTGATGCTGGGGATTAGAATCATACCGGGACATCAGTATGAACTCATGTTTAGCTTAATATAGATACAGGTGGATACATATAGAAATATTTATAGATATAGGTATATAGTTGGGTTCGTGTACATATTAATATTTCTTTGCTTTGTCAGTTGAAAGGAACTAGAATCAACGGCTCTCCAATGGCAATGAGCACATCCAAAGCCCAGTTTTTATTATGCAATACCATTCTTCAGTGAAAGAAAACAGGATTCCTTGGAGAAATAGCTGATTTTAGGGGTAAGATAGGGAATATATAGGATGACCTTGGAGCAACTTATAGGGCCAGAAAGTTAGAAAGCACTAAAACACACACACACACACACACACACACAAAACAGTGGAAGTACATCAAGGGGACACAGGAGCTAACTGAAAGAGCTCCCAACGACTAAAGCTGGAACGGTTTGAGCAAAAATTTAATTAAGTATTGTGCCATTATAACCCAAAGTATAAATACTGATGAGTCCATATAGAAGTACATAAATGGAGTACAATAGACAAACTCTCATGTAAAAAAATTTCAAATGAATTATATAGATATTCCACCCTTAATGAGATAAGGCATAACTCCACACTCCTTAAGTGTGAATTTCACATAATAACTTCCTGCCAAATGATACAGCATGAAACTGGCAAGCAAATTGTAACTTCTCCAGTAATGAAGAAACTGGAAAAAGATTATCTCAGCCAGATTGCTAAGGATAACATTTAAAGTGATGTCGTATTGATAGTATGTATCTTTGATATGATGTGATAAGAATGGCACTTTACCTCTGTAGTCTTACTCCACCCCCCAAAATAATCATGACATTTAATTTAATCATGACAAAAAATACCACATCAACCCCAGTTGAAGGACATACTAAAAAATATCTGACCTCATTCTCCTCAAAACTGTCAAAGTCATAAAATAAAAGGAAAGTCTGAGAAACTGTCATAACCAAGAGTAGCCTAAAGAGATATAAACACTAAATGTAATGTGGTGTACTGTATGGGACCCTGGAACAAAAAATAATATGCAGGTCCTAACTAAGACAATCAGAATAAAGTATGGACATTAGTTAACAATGTACCAGTACTGGATCATTAGTTGTGACAAACATACCAAACTAATGTAAGTATTAATAATATCTTATATATTTATTAATATATATTTAATGATATATTAATATTTATACTTAATATTTAATAATGTCTTATATTATTAATACCTTACATCAGTAAAGTAACTGGGTGTGGGTTATATGGGAACTCTGCATTATCTTCACCACTTTTTTGTAAATCTAAATCTGTTCTAAAATAAAAAGTTTATTAACTAATTGTTGTGAAAATGGGTATATATGTGTTGTTACTGCCCATAATGTTAATGACTTATATGTTTCTTTATTGTAGGTTATATGTGCTTTGAGTTCCAAATAGATAGTCTTTATCATGGTTAGAACATTTCTTGTCTTGTGTATACTCTTTTTCTAATGTTGTTTTCTTTTAAGAATGGATGTTGAAATTTTCATGCTTTTTCCAGAATAATAATGATTTTAATGGTGATTTTCAAGTCTAGGGGAGTGTAAGTGTATTGAGATTCTTTTAGCTAATGTGGCTTAAGTTGATTGGTATCTTTTATTTTATAACATATTTGCAAGCTAACTCATTGAGAGAGGAACACTTAATAATGCCCAAATTGAGGAATTGAACAACTTTGTGTGTGATTATTTTTAAGTGCTTTTATATGTCTGGATTTTTACTTTAAGATGACATGCACCAGCACAAAGCTGTTCATTTTCATTAAAGGCTGGGGTTAGGATCAATTCTAATTAAAAAAAAAATATATATATACACACACACATATATATACATATATACTTGCATATATATATACAGCTTTGTTGAAATATAATTCACATGACACATATTTCACCTTTTTAAAGTGTAGAATTTACTAATTTTTAATATATTAACAAGGTTGTGAAACCATCATCTCTATCTAAATCCAGAATATTTTTGTCACTTCAAAAAGAAGCCCCATCTCCATTTCCTCTTGCTCTTAAACCGTGATTACTGCTAATATACTTTCTACTTCTATGGATTTGCTATTCTGGACATTTCTAGATAAATGATATAATACAACATGCTGCCTTTTGTAAATATCTTCTTTCATTTCCTAATGTTTACAATGTCCATCCATGTAGTAAGATATCAGTATTTCTTTCCATTTTACAGTTGAATAGTATCCCATTGCATAAATATACCACATTTTGTTTATCCATTCTTCAGTTAATGGACTTTTGGATTGTTTCCCCTTGGGAGCTATTATGAATAAAACTACTATGAACACTCTTGTACAAATTTTTGTGCAAACAGATGTTCTAAGTTCTCTTGGATATATTCTTAGGAGTATAGTTGCTAACTTATATACTAACTCTATCCTTAACCATTTGAGGAACTTCCAGTTTTTCAAAGTGGCTGCACCATTTTATATTCCCACTAGCAATGCAAAGGGTTCCAATTTCTTCACATCCTTGCCAACACTTGTTTTTGTCTATCATTTTTTACTATAGCCATCCTAGTGTGTGTGAAGTGGTGTCTCATTGTGATTTTGATTTGCATTTCCTGATCACTTGTGATATTGAGCATCTTTTGATGTATATTTTGGTTATTTGCATATTTTCTGGGAGAAATTCTACTCAAAACCTTTCTCCATTTTTTTTAATTGGCTTATTTGTCTTTTTATTTTTGAGTTGTAAGAGTTTATTATGTATTCTGAATAGTAGGCCCTTTTCAGTCATATGATTTGCAAATAGTTTCTCCCATTCTGTGGATTGTCTGTACATTTTCTTTCTAGAGTGATTACTCTCTTCTAATAGAATGTTAATTATTGAAATGTCCTTTTGGAATTCTAGAACAGTGCCCTTTCTAAAAATGAGCCAGTGTTACATTTGAACATTTCAGTCTAATTAAGTACAGATGCATCAGAACTCCATATAGGCTGATAATTCCTGTTCTATTTTCCTCTACTACGTACCTTAAGGAGAAGTATATCTACGCCTGACAAAGCATGCTAAGAATATTCATTCTCCCGGAAGACACAGTGGCCCAATTGTTCCATATCAAATAAGAAAAGTTTCAGAGTGAAGTTAGTAGTAGCATGGTGGAATTTTATCTCTACAAATCAAAATGGAAGCTACTAGATGGCAAGGGGATGTTACCTCATTCATTTTTATATTCTCCCCAAAATATAGTCTATCACAAAATAAATACTTTCGGAATTAAATAGGTCTATCCAGTTCTAGATGTAGTGGCCTAGTTCATTTTCTGACAAATAAAAATAGATAAAAGATACCAATAAATTTTGGCTGAATATAAATATTTACAAATAAAGTGTCTGAACCCAAGAGGATGAACATAGTAAGTGTTATTTTCTTTCTTTTCTTTTCAGATAAACCCCTTGTCTTATCTTTAGCATCTTCTCTGACAACTTTCCTTGGTCAAATCACAGAGGAACAACATGAAAAAGAAGTACATGTTCACAATTATATAATATGTTGGGATTATATTCATTTTGTTGACCCACACTCTCTATATCAACAATAATAAACATGAATAAGTGTTAGTAGCTCATCTTTCAAAAATACAGTAAATTCTCTATCAGCAGGCATGAGATTGTCTATTATCCAGTATTTCTGCACATCTACAGTACAATTGTAATTGATGTTCATAATGATGACATTTCAAAAGCCTTCTAAAATGCTGGATCATTGTTATATATGGTAAATCTATAATAGCAAGAATATTTGGTTAAACAAAAGCTCTCATTCCCAGATATGTTAGATTACAGAAGTGTTTCATGTGCCTTAATAGCTAAATATTAATTTAGTGCTCCTAGAGGTACTAGCCTTTATAAAAATTATAATAATGTACTTTGTGTCAGAAATAATTTTACACTGAGCAATGGAAAAGGATTAAAAATTTTATATTTTGGTGTAATTATGTTACTATTTGAATAACTTGACTGTAAATAATGGCACCAAAGGATTGTTACCAAAGTGATAAAATAAAAATAGAAAACATTACTGTTGTAAATTTTCATTATGGATTTCAGAGACTTGAGATGACATCCTTGAAAGAAAAACGATTTCTTATACATGGAAATGAGGGATTGTCTCTTCAAGTATATTCTTTCATCAAGAGAACAATTAAAAAATTCCACAAAAGAGGCAGAAGTCTGTTAAATGAATCTACAGCTGTCAGTGAAAATTTTGGAGGGAGGGAGAAGACAAACAGAGAACTGTATGCTATGTGGCTTTGGCAAGGATCTATGTCTTAGACGGTCCATTTTTCCTCAACAATGGAATTCCCTGCCAACTATCAAAAGCAATTGTATTTCTAACATCCTGGCAATAGCATTTTGTATTAGAGACTATTTAGCAGAAGAATGGCAATTTGTTTAGGAACTGACCCAGTGAATTAAGAAAAGCAATTGAACATGTTAATTATCAAATATTTAGAAGCTTTTATTTAATCTAAAACATAATTTTTATTTTTCAAGTGGCTGGAAACACCCCTTAATATTTTTGTTTTCTTGCTCATTGAGTAAGCATTTATTAATTGCCTGCTGTATAAATAGCTGTGTGCTGAGTCAAATAAAAAATATCAAAACACAGATAATCAAAGAGCTGAGAGTTGCTCTGAAGACAAGATTTTCAAATATTATTGATTAAGAAGATTAAGAAAATTATTAAGAACACAATTATTAATTAAGAATTCATTAAGAAAATTAGTGAATGAGTGCTAGAAAAAAGTCAGTTTAGAAAGGCAACATAATTGTAATCAAGATAATCTCAATCATGACCATATTTACTAACTGAGACTTTATTCCACAGAATTGTTTTAGTAAATGGTTATATATACCATTTCAGGGATTAAAGGTATTTCAGTAAAAACAAAGGAAATTAATTTATGGAAAGATAGGGCTAGCGTTAGGAAGACTAGATGTGATTTAATGAACACTGGGGAAGTCTTTATGAAAAATACTTTCTCTCTGTTCTTGAAATATCAGCGTTAGAAATGTGTTCTTTTATTCTCTCTCTTAGAATTCAGCTGCTACTGATGAAAGTAATATATTATGGCACTGTCCATAATTGACATATTAGTATGGATTGTTTTCATCAGTTCTTCCACAAGTTTAGGTTTTGAAAAGGTAAATTGTGAAAGAGTACTATTTACCTAGTCAGAGGATAAACAATTTTGAGAGGAAGACACTGAAACAAACTCACTTCCCTATTTTGCTTAGTATTGGTGTTGTGAATGGGTTACAAGAGTTGACTGTCATTTTTTAGCACTTAGCATCTGGTGCCATAGCCATTATGTTACTGAAGGCAAAGTGGGTTGGCCTCCTGGCAAGTTAAATTAGACTTTCCACCAGAACTAGTTGTCACACAAAGTAATGTATATTTTCAGCAAGTAGGACACCATGAAGAATCATTTCTAAAGTCATGCCTCTCTCTGAACAAAGGGAAGCAGGGACCTTTTATTACAGATGGGAAATGAATATTCAAAGGGGAAAGGTGGTTATTCACTCATGCAGGCTCAGTTGGAAAACATGCTTCCATATGCGTTGCTGATTATGGTAATAAGGCCTAAGCTCCTCCTGGAGAGGAGATCTTAGCATTAGAAATAAGGCAGTGGTCACAGGTGTAGCTCTTGTAGTGAGGTTTGGTCTGGTTCATGGTCTGGTTCATGGTTGGTGATTGTATTTGCTTAACATAACAAAAGGAAAAAAAAACAAATTGGAAACACAGTTAAATGCTTCCAAACCCACCCTTGAATTTCTTGGGGCAATTAGTTGGTGACAATTACTTAGCCATTCCTTATGAGAGTACTGCATGCAAGTTGGGCATAGTGCTGCCACTCAAGGAAACTCTCAGGCCCCATCACCCTCTTATTCTCTGAAGGTGATTTTGTATCTCTTGGGTCTGTCAACTTCTGCCTTATCTAACCCACAAGCCCATCTACCTCTGAGAAAATCAAGGCTATTCCATCTCAGTTATCTAGAAACTAGACTACTTTACCCAGTAGGCAGAAGGTGAGGGTGGGAGCAAGGGGCAAGAGACAGGGTGGATTAAGGGAGGGTGTTCAGACTCTAGGAACTCAAGGTTTGTCTCTCCTTCTTGGGATGAGGAGTGAAAAAAGGTAGTGAGTCCACAAGAAGGAGAAAAACAGTTTTTATTTTCCTTTTTCTAATAGCACACTCTATTGCACACAGTATTTGAGAAAGGTTAGAATTTGGTATTCTAGTCCGTGGAGAAAAAAATGATTTTGAATTCTTTCAGTAAATACAGTTTTTTAATTAGGTTTTTAACTTTTTTAAAATTGATATATAATTGACATTTAACATTGTACTAGTTTTTGGTGTACAACATAGTGATTTGATATATATAGTGAAATGATTACCACAATAAGTTTAGTTAATATCCATCACCAAATATAGTTACAAATATTTTTTTCTTGTGATTAGAATTTTAAGATTTACTCCCTTAAAAACTTTCAGATATACAATAAAGTATTGTTAACTATAGTTATCATGCTGTACATTACATCACCAGGACATATTTATCCTATAATTGGAAATATGTACCCTTTGACCACCTTCACCCACTTCATAAAACCTCCGCAGCCTCTGGCAACCACCAATCTGTCCACTGTATCTATGAGTTTTTAAAGTTTTTTTAGATTCCCCATATAAGTGAGATCATATAGTATTTGTCTTTCTCTGCGTGACTTATTTCACTCAGCATAATACCCTCAAGGTCCATCGATGTTGTCACAAATGGCAGTATTTCCTTCTTTTTTATGACTGAATAATATTCCATTGTATACATAAACCATATTTTCTTTATCCCTTCACCTATCAGTGGACACTTAGGTGGTTTCCATGTCTAAGCTATTGTAAACAATGCTTCAATGAACATGGGGTTGCAGATATCTTTTCAAGATGGTGATTTCATTTCTTTTGGATGAATACACAGAAGTAGAATTGCTGGATCACAATCTAGATCTATTTTTAATTTTTTGAGAAACGTACATACTGTTTCCCATAGTGGCCATTGCTGATTTACATTCCCACCTACAGTACACAAGAGTTTCTTTTCTCCACATCCTTGCGAAAACCTGTTATCTTATGTCTTTTTGATAATAGCTATTATAACACATGCGAGGTTATAGCTCATTGTGTCTTTTTTTTAATTGCGGTAACATTGATTTATAACATTATATAAATTTCACATATACATCATTATATTTTGATTTCTGTGTAAACTATATCCTATTTACCACCCAAAGACTAATTACCATCTGTTACTGTACACATGTGCCCTATAACTCCTTTCGCTCTCCCCTCTCCCCCACACCCCTCTGGTAAACACCAATCTAATCTCTATACTTATGTGTTTGTTGGTTGTTTTTGTTATTATCTTTCACATATAAGTGAAATCATACAGTATTTGGCTTTCTCCATCTGACTGACTTTGCTTAGCTTAATACCCACAAGGTCCATACATGTTGCTGCAAATGACAAAATTTCATTTTTTTATGGCTGAGAAGTATTCCATTGTATATGTATACCATATCTTATTTATCCATTCATCTGTCAAGGGGCACTTAGTTTGCTTCCAAGTCTTGGCTATTGTGAATAATGCTGAAATGAACATATGGGTGCATATATCTTTTGAAAATAGTGTGTTCATATTCTCTGGATAAATATTCAGAAACAGAATAGCTGGATCATATGGTAGTTCTATTCTTGATTTTTTGAGGAATTTCTATACTGTTTTCCATAGTGGCTGCACCAGTTTACATAGCCATCAGCAGTCTATGAAGGTTCCCTTTTCTCTACATCCTCGCCAACACTTGTTATTTTTTGTCTTTTGTCTTTTTAATAATAGCCGTTCTGACAGGCATGAGATGATATCTCATTGTAGTTTTGATTTACATTTCTCTAATAATTAGTGATGTTGAATATGTTTTCATGTGCCTGTTGACCGTCTGTATGTCTTCTTTGGAAAAATGTCTGTTCATATCCTATGCCCATTTTTTATTGAGTTGTTTGTTTTTTATAGTTGAGTTGTATGATTTCTTAATATATTTTGGATATTAACCCCTATCAGATATATGATTGGCAAATAGCTTCTCTCAATTGTCAGGTTGTCTTTTCATTTTATTGATTGCTTCCTTTGCTGTGCAGAATCTTTTTAGCTTGATGTAGTCCCATTTGTTTATTGTTTTTTTTGTTGTTTCCCTTGCCTGGGGAGACATGATATTCAAAGAGATACTGCTAAGACCAATGTCAAAGATCATACCATCCATGTTTTCTTCTAGGAGTTTTATGGTTTCAGGTCTTACATGCAAGCCTTTAATCCATTTTGAGTTAATTTCTGTGTATGGTGTAAGATAATAGTCTACTTTCATTCTTTTGCATGTAGCTGTCCAGTTTTCTCGACACCATTTATTGACAGGACTTTCTTTTCTCCATTCTATGTTCTCGGCTTCTTTGTCAAAAATTAGCTGTCCATAGATGTGCTGGTTTGTTTCTGGACTCTCAATTCTGTTCCTTTGATCTGTGTGTCTATTTGCCAATACCATGCTGTTTTGACTACTAAAGCTTTGTAGTATATTTTGAAACGAGGGATTGTGATACCTCCAGCCTTGTTCTTTTTTCTCAAGATTGTCTTGGCTATTCAGGGCCTTTGCTGTTCCATATTAATTTTAGAATTTTTTGTTCTATGTCCATGAAAAATGTCGTTGGGACTTTGATAGAGATTGGATTGAGTCTGTACATTGTTTTATGTAATATGGACTTTTTAACTATGGTAATTCTTCCAATCCATGAGCATGAAATATCTTTCCCTTTCTTCATGTCTTCTTCAATTTCTTTCAACAATGTTTTATAGTTTTCAGTGCAGAAGTCTTTCACCTCTTTGCCTAAATTTATTACTGGGTGCATTATTCTTTTTGATGCAATTGTAAATGTGATTTCATTTTTTTTTTTTTTGTGAGGAAGATCAGCCCTGAGCTAACCTCTGTCGCCAATCCTCCTCTTTATTGCTGAGGAAGATTGGCCCTGGGCTAACATCCATGCCCATCTTCCTCTACTTTATATGGGATGCTACCACAGCATGGCTTGACAAGTGATGCGTCAGTGCGCACCAGGGATCTGAACCTGTGAACCCTCAGGCTGCTGAAGTGGAGCACGTGCACTCAACCGCTACACCATCAGGCAGACCCCATGAGATTGCATTTTTGATTTCTATTTCTACTATTTTGTTATTAGTGTTTAGAAACTCAAATGATTTTTCTATGTTGATTTTGTACCCTACAAATTTACTGTATTCATTACCTATTTCCAACTAATGGATTCTTTAGTGTTTTTTACATATAAAATCATGTGATCTCCAAATAGTGACAGTTTTACTTCTTCCTTTGCAATTGGATAATTTTTATTTCTTTTTCTTGCCTAATTGCTCTAGCCAGGACTTCCAGTACTATGTTAAATAAGAGTGGTGAAAGTGGGCATTCTTTTCTTGTTCCTGTTCTTAGAGGGATAGGTTTCAGTTTTTCCCTGTTGAGTATGATATTAGCTGTGGTCTAATTTTTTTATGTTGTTACTTTCTTTTAATGTTCATTTTACTCAGAGATTTTATCATAAATGAATGCTGTATCATGTTGAATGCTTTCTCTGCACCTATTGAGATGACTATGTCATTTTTATTCTTCATTTTGTTAATGTGGTGTATCATGTTGACTGATTTGCAGATGTTGAATAATCATTGCATCCCTGTAATATATCCCAATCGATCATGGTGCACATTCATTTTAATGTATTGTTGCATTCAATTTGCTACACTTTGTTGAGGATTTTTGCATATATGTTTATTGGTACTATTGGCTTGCAGTTTTCTTTTTTTGTGTTGTTCTTGTGTGGTTTTGGTATAAGGGTAATGTTGGCTTCATGTAGAATGAGTTAAGAAGCTTCTCCTTCTCTTCAAATTTTTGAAAGAGTTTGGGAATAATAGGTACTAAGTCTTCTTTGAATGTTTTGTAGAATTTACCAGGGAAGCCATCTGGTCTTGGACTGTTATTTTTGGGGAGGTTTTTGATTACTATTTCAACCACCTTTCTGGCGATTGGTCTATTCAAATTCTCTATTTCTTCTTGATTCATTTTTGGAAGGTTATATGATTCTAAAAATTTATCCATTTCTTCTATGTTATCCAATTTGTTGGCATATAGTTTTTCATATTATTCTCTTATAATCTTTCATATTTCTGAGGTGTCTGTGGTGATTTCTCCTCTTTCATTTCTGATTATATTTATTTGAGACTTCATTCTTTTTTTCTTGGTGAGTCTAGCTAAAGGTTGGCCAATTTTATCTTTTCAAAGAATCAGCTCTTAGTTTGATTTCCTTTTTTTTTAATTCTCTAATTCATTTATTTCTGCTACGATTTTTATTATTTCCTTCCTTCTACTGATTTAGGGTTTTGTTTGTTCCTTTTTTTCCAGTTCTTTTAGATGCACTGTTACATTGTTTGAGATTTTTCTTACTTGTTGAGGTAGGTCTGTATTCCTATAAAGTTCCTTCTTAGAACCATTTTTGCTGTATCCCATAAATTTTGGCATGTCGTATTTTCATTTTCATTTGTTTCCAGGTACTTTTTGATTTCTTCTGTGATTTCTTTGTTGACCCAGTAGTTGTTCAGTACCTTTTTGTTTAATCTCCATATAGTTGAGGTTTTCAGATTTCTTCTTGTAGTTGATATCTACTTTTATACCATTATGGTCAGAAAAAATGCTCGGTATGGTTTCAATCTTCTTAAATTTATTGAGACTTGTTTTATGGCCTAATATGTGATCTATCCTGGAGAATGTTCCATGTGTATTTGAAAATAATGTCTATTCTGCAGTTTTTGGGTGGAATTTTCTGTATATGTCTACTAAGTCCATCTAGTCAAATGTGTCATTTAAGAACAGTGTTTCCTTATTGATCTTATCTCTGGATGATCTATCCATTGATGTAAATGGAATGTTAAAGTCCCCTGCTGTTATTGTTTTACAGTCAATTTTTCTTTTTATGTCTGTTAATATTTGTTTTATGTATTTAGGTGCTCCTATTTTGGATGCTT
Source organism: Diceros bicornis minor (assembly GCF_020826845.1). NCBI lineage: Eukaryota > Metazoa > Chordata > Mammalia > Perissodactyla > Rhinocerotidae > Diceros > Diceros bicornis. The sequence continues at coordinate 75,230,976 of NC_080781.1, read as the reverse complement.
AGGTATTTACAAGTGTTATGTGCTGTTATTGGATTGTTCCCTTTTTCATTATGTAGTGCCCTTCTTTGTCTCTTGTTACAGTTTTTGTTTTTAAGTCTATTTTTTTCTGACATAAATATTGTTACCATAGCTTTCTTTTCACTTCCATTTGCATGGAGTATGGAGTATCTTTTTTCATCCCTTCACTTTTAGTTTGTGACTGTCTTTAGGTCTGAAGTGTGTCTCTTGTATGCAGCATATATTTGGGTCTTGTTTTTTTATCCATTCACCCACCCTATGTCTTTTGATTGGAGCATTTAGTCCATTGATATTTAAAGTAACTATTGATAAGTATACTTATTGCCACTTGTTACTTTTTTTCTGGATGTTTTTGTAGTTCTTCCCTATTAATTTCTTCATCTCTTGCTCTCTTCCCTTGTTGGCTTTCTTTAGCCTTATGTTCTGGTGCTTTTCTTTTTGTTTTTTTCTGTATTTGTTATGGGTTTTTGGTTTGTGATTACCATGTGGTTCATATATAAAAAGCAGTGTAAATAGCAATCTATATTGAGTTGATAGTCTCTTAAGTTTGGCCTCTTACTAAAAACTCTACCATTTTACTCTTCCCCCTGTGTTTTATGTTTTTGATATCATGTTTTTGCTCTTTGATTTTCCTATGTCCTTCAGCATGTTATCATAGATATAGATGATTTTAGTATTTTTGTCTTTTGACCTTCATAGTAGCTTTATATGTGGTTGATCCACTATCTTTCCTATATATTTCCCTATACCAGTGATATTTTTCTTTGATAATTTTCTTATTCTTTTTTGTGAGGTTTTCTTTTCTGCTTAATAAGTCCCTTTAACATTTTTTGTAAGGGAGGTTTAATGGTAATGAACTTCTTTAGTTTTTGCTTGTTTGGAAAACTCTTTATCTTTCCTTCCATTTTGAATGAAACCTTGTCAAGTAGAATATTCTTGGCTGTAGTTTTTTTCCTTTCAGCAGTTTGAATATATTCAAACTCCCTTCTAGCCTGTAAGGTGTCAGCTGAGAAGTCAGCTGATAGCCTTATGGGGTTTCCTTTCTATGTAACTAATTGCTTTTATCTTTTGCAGCTTTTAGGATTCTCTCTTTAATTCTTGACTTTTTGATTATAATGTGTCTCGTGTGGGACTCTTTGCATTCATCTTGTTTCGTCCTCTCTGTGTTTCCTGTACCTGTATGTATGTTTCCTTCCCCAGGTTAGGGAAGTTTTCAGCTATTATTTATTCAAATAAGTTCTCTGCCATTTTGTCTTTCTCTTCTCCTTCTGGGCCATTTATAATGTGGATGTTAGTAAGCTTGATGTTGTCCTAGCAGTCCCTTAGACTGTTCTCATTCTTTTTAATTATTTTTTTTCTTTTTCTGTTTGGCTTGGGTGATTTCCTCTACTCTTTCATCTAGATCGCTAATTGCTGAGATCACTAATTTTCTTCTGAATCGTCTACTCTGCTGTTGATTCCCTCTAGTGAGTTTTTCATTTCCATTATTGTATTCTTCAGATCTGATAGACTTCTTTTTTATTTTCTAATTCTTTGTTGAAGTTCTCACTATGTTCATCTATTCTTCTCCCAAGATCAGTGAGCATCCTTATGACTATTAGTTTGTATTCTTTATCAGTTAGATTGATTTTCTCTGTTTCATTTAGTTCTTTTCCTGAGAGTTTGACTTGTTCCCTTATTTGGAATATAATTTTTTGTCTCCTCATTTTGACTAGTTCTCTGTGCTTATTTCTATGTATTGTGTAGATCCACTGTGCCTCCTGATCTTAGAAATGTGACCTTATGTAAAAGCCTCCTTTGGTGCCCAGCAGCATGCTCCCCTCTCATCATCCATACTGAATCCTCCAGGAATGTCTCCTGTATGGGCTGCATATGTCTTTGTGTAGTGGTGGGGTTGTTATCCCTGCAGCCATGTGGGTAGACTAGGCTGACTCCCAGGCTGCCTGGTTTTAAGGCTTGACCACATGCAGCTGCTATAATCACTACTGGGTGGGGCAAGCACTGGCATGGCTGACTGCAAGGTCTAATAACACATAGTTACTGCTGTTTTACTGGTAAGCATGTCAGGCCCCCATTGTGGCTTATTGCTGGGCTTGGGGGTTTATAATTGCTGCAGGTCTCTCGTGTGACTCCCTGTAGCACATGGCTTTTGTCAGCCCTCTTTTGGGCAGGGCAGGTCTCTGGCCAGATCTGACTATGCTGCCCTCTGATACACAGCTGCCTCGGAGTGCAGATGGGTGGAGCTAGCACCAGGCATTGCAGCACACAATCTTTGCAGGCATTAGAAGGTGGGACAGATCCCCTATGTGGTTGTTTGTGATGGCCAGTGGCACAATTCTGCTGCAGGTCCACACATTCTGCTGCTCTGGGGCCCACACACACTGCTTACATGGGCTCACACATGCCCTGTTGCTGCAGGCTCACACACCCCTGATGTGGGCCTGCTTACCTCATTGCCAAGGTCCCACACATCCCAGTGACATGGATCCACAAGTTTGCCATGGGCTTGCTGGTGAGTGGGACCAGTCCCTAGGGCAGGCTGCTTGCTGTCTGGCTGCACTTGATTGCCTCAAGTGCTGTAGTAGGGAGGGCAGACCCTTGCACTAACAGGTTAGAGGAAGGAATCCAATGGCACCTACCAGCGTCTGTGTCAGCAGGACTGAAGTAGGTCACAATAATGTTGCCACCAGTGTCTCAGTCCCTGGGGCAGTGGGCCCAGCCACCTCCTGACTCTCCTGGATGTGCTCCAGGATGTGCAAACTTAGTAAGTGAGTCTCTGTTACCAATATACTATGAATTTTTCTATCTGGTGTTTTTCTGCTGGTTTCTGGATCAAGTGAGTCTCTATGTGGGCCCTTTAAGAGCAGGTTTTTCTTTCTCTGAAGTTCTATAGTTTCCCTGGGCATATTCACCATTGGTTTTCAAAGCCAGCAAAGCAAGGTATTATGGGATCTCATCTCTTTTGTGCTGGGTCTAAGGGCTGGGATGACTAATGAGAAGCTCAGATCCCCTAGTCATTTGGGAAAAGCTCCATACCATTGAGATCACTCTTGGTGAAGTGTCATGTCTAGGGTGTGTTTTTTCCTCAGCCAGGACTGTATTTCTGCCTCTTCCACCCCTATCAGTTTTGTCCCTTGTAGTGAAGGTTCTTTTTATCCAGTTTCCAAATCTCTCTCAGAGGAAATTTTTCCACAGTTAATTGTAGATTTCTTATGTCCATAGGAGGGGGTGAGTTCAGGATCCTCCTACACCACCATCATCCAAAACTCCTTCATTGTGGTTTTGATTTGCATTTTCCTGACAATTAGTGATGCTAAATATCTTTTTATTCACCTTTTATCTGTATGTCTTGTCTGGAAAAATGTTTATTCGGTTCCTCCGCCCATATTTTATTAGAATGCTATTTTGTTGAGTTGTGTGAGATTTTTTAAATATTTTGGATATTAAGCCCTTATCTGATATATGATTTGCAAATATTTTCTCCCATTCCATATATTGTTGTTTTATTTTGATTATATTTTTCTTTGCTGTGCAGAAGCTTTTCAGTTTGATGTGGTCCCATTTGTTTTTGTTTTTGTTTTTTTTTGCTTTTGTTGTCTTTTCTTGGTGTCAAATCCAAAAAATAATCTCTAAGATCAATGTCAAAAAGATACCACCCGTGTTTTCTTATTGGAAGTTTATGGTTTCAAGTCTTACATTCATGTCTTTAGTCTATTTTAGGTTAACTTTTGTGTATGGTACAAGATAGTTTTTTTTGCATGTGGCTGTCTATTTTTCCCAACACCTTTTATTAAAGAGATACCCTTTCCATATTGTATGTTCTTGGCTCCTTTGTCATAAATTAATTGATCGTATTTACGTGGGTATATTTCTCAGTTCTCTATTATTTCATTGATCTGTCTGTTTTTATGCCAATATCATACTGTTTTTATTACTATAGCTTCATAAAATAAATTGAAATCAGGTAGTGTGGTGCCTCCAGCTTTGTTCTTTTTTCTCAAGGTTTATTTGGCTATTTGGGATCTTTTGTGGTTTCATACAAATTTTAGGATTCTTTATTTTATTTTTGTGAAAAACGGCATTGGAATTTTGATAGAGACTGCATTGAATCTGTAGATTGCTTTGGGGAGTATGGACATTTCATTCTTCCAAACCATGAGCACAGAATATTTTTCAATTTGTTTATGTCTTCCTCAAGTTCTTTCATGAACATCTTAAAATTTTCTGTGCACAGGTCATTCACCTCCTTGGTTCAATTTATTCCTAGGTATTTTATTCATTTTGATGCATTTATAAATGGAATTGTTTTATTAATTTCTCTTTCTGATAGTAATTACTGTACAGAAACATAAGTGATTTGTGTATATTATTTTTTTTATCCTGCAACTTTGCTGAGACCATTTATTAGTTCTAACAGCTTTTGGTAAAGTTTTTAGGGTTTTCTATATATAGTATCATGCCAATCTGAAAATAGTAACAGTTTTACTTCTTCCTTTGCATTTTGAATTTCTTTTTCTTGCCTTATTGCTCTAGCTATGACTTCCAGTATTATGGTGAATAAAAGTGGCAAGAATGGGCATTTTGTCTTGTGTTTGATCTTAGAGGAAAATCTTACAACTTTTCACCATTGAGTATGACCTTAGCTATGGGCTAGTCATATATAGCCTTTATTATGTTGATGTGTGTTTCTTCTATACCTAATTTGTTGACAGCGTTTACCATGAATGGATGTCAGATTTTGTCAACTGCTTTTTTCTGCATCTATTAAGATGATCATATGAATTTTATTCTTAATTTTGTTAATGTGGTGTATCATATTGCTCAATTTGTGAATGTTGAACCATCCTTGCATCCCTAGAATAAATCCCACTTGATCATGGTGTATGATGCTTTTCATGTATTGTTGAGTTCAATCTGCTAATATTTTGTTCATGCTTTTTGCCTCTAAGCTCATCAGGGATATTGGCCAATAATTATTTTTTCTTATAGTTCTGTTGTCTGGTTTTGGTATCAGGGTAATGCTGACCTCATAAAATGTGTTTGGAAGTGTTCCCCCCCTTCTAATTTTTGGAAGAGTTTGAGAAGAATTGGTATTAATTCTTGTGTTACTGTTTGGTAGAATTCATCTGGAAGCCAACTGGTTATGAACTTTTGTGTGTTGGAAGGTTTTTGATTACTGATTCAATCTCTTTGTTAGTAAACAATCTGTTCAGATTTTCTATTTCTTCATGGTTTAGTCTTGATAGGTTGAATGTATCTAGATTTATTCATTTCTTCTACAATGTGCACTTTGTTGGTATATAATTGTTCATAGAAGTGTCTTATGATTTTTTACATTTCTATGGCGTTGGTTGTCCTGTCTTCTCTTTCATTTATTATTTTATTTGAATCATCTCTCTCTCTTTTTATCTTGATGAGTCTAGTCAAAGGTTTGTCAATTTCATTTATCTTTTCAAAAAAATTGTTATTAGTTTCATTGATATATTCTATTGCCTTTTTAATCTCTATTTTACTTATTTCTGCTCTTATCTTTCTTATTTCCTTTCATCTATTAACTTTGGACTTTTTCTTCTTTTTTTCAGTTCCTGGAAATGTAAAGTTTGGCTGTTTATTTGAGATCTTTCTTGTTTTTTAGTGTAACAATCTTAGAACTCTTTTTGCTGCATCCTATAAGCTTTGGTATATTGTATTTCCATTTTCATTTGTCTCAGGTATTTTTTTATTTCCTTTTTGATTTCTTCTTTGACTCATTGGTTGTTCAATAGCATGTTGTTTAATCTACACATATTTGTTTATTTTCAAATTTTCTTCTTGTAATTGATTTCTAATTTCATACCACTGTGATTAAAAAAGATGCTTAATATGATTTCAATCTTCATAAGACTTTTCTTGTGGCTCAACATATGTATCCTGGAGAATGTTGCATGTACACTTGAGAACAATGTGTTTTTCAATGGAATGATCTGTAAATGTCTGTTAATTCCATCTGGTCTAACATATCATTTATAGCCAATGTTTTCTTATTGATTTTCTGTCTGGATGATCTATCTTTTGGTGAAATTGGGGTATTGTAGTCCCCTACAATTATTGCATTTCTGTCTATTTCTCCCTTCAATTTTGTTTATATTTGTTTTATATATTTAGATGCTCTTATGTTGGACATATAAATATTTACAAATGTTATATCCTCTTGTTGCCTTGACACCATTAGCATTATATAATGAACATCTTTGTCTCTTTCACAGTTTTTGTCTTAAAGTCTATTTTTTTATAAGTACATATTCCCTGGCTTCCTTTTGGTTTCCAATTGTATGGAATATCTTTTTCCATCTCTTCCCTTTCAATCTGTATGAATACTTGAAGCTGAAGTGAGTCTTTTGTAACCAGCATGTAGTTTGGTCTTATGTTTTTATCCATTCAGCCACTGTATGTCTTGTGAATGGAGAATTTACTCTGTTTACATTTAAAATTATTATTGATAAGTATGGACATATTGTCATTTTGTTATTTGTTTTCTGGCTATGTCGTAATTCCTTTGTTTGTTACTTCTCTTGCTCTGTTCCTTGTGATTTGATTTTCTGTTGTGGATCCCTTTGATTCTCTTTATCTTCTGTGTATGTATTATAAGTGTTTGCTTTGTGGTTACCATGAAGATTACATAAGACATCTTATATTTATAATAGTGTATTTTAATTGATAACAACTTAAATTTGAATGTATTCTAAAGCTCTACATTTTTACATTCCTCAGCAATACTTCATGTTTTTTATATCACAATTTACATCTTTTTATCTTGTGTATCTGTTAATAAATTATTGTCAATATAGTTATTTCTACTGCTTCTGTCTTTTTACCTTCATACTAGATTTATAAGTGATTAATTCCCCACCATTGCAACATTGAATTATTCTGAATTTAACTCTATATTTATCTTTTACCAGTGAGATTTATACTTAGGTATGTTTTTCTGTTACTAATTAGAACCCTTTCTCTCCAGCTTAAATAAATCCATGTAACATTTCTTGTAAGGCTGGTCAATTGCTGCTAAACTTCTTCAGCTTTTGATTGTCTGAAAAACTATTTATCTCTCCATTTCTGAAGAAAAACTCTGCTAGGTAGAGTATTCTTAGTTGGCAGGTATTTTTTTTTTTTTTTACCTCTTTGAATATATCTTGCCACTCCTTTCTGGCCTGTATGTTTATGTTGAATAATCTGCTGATAATCTTAACTGGGTTCCCTTGTACGTAACAAGGTGTTTTTCTCTTACTGATTTTCAGATTCTCTCCTTGTCTTTATATTTGACATTAATTATAACATGCCTGCTTATTGGTCTTTTTGGCTTCTTCCTATTTGTAATTCTCTGGAGCTTTCTGGATCTAGGTTCTGTTTCATTTCCCAGGTATGGAGAGGTTTATAGCCATTATTTCTTCAAATAAGTTTTCTGTCACTTTCTCTCTCTCATATTTTTCTGAGACTCCTAACATACAAATAATGTCTGCTTGATATCCCATAAGTCCTTTAAGGTATCTTTACTTTTTTCATTCTTTTTTTCTTTTTGCTCCTCTGATTGGATGAATTCCAGTGTCCTGTCTTTACTGATCTTTTCTTCCACTTCATTTAGTCTACTATTGAACTCCTCTATTCTGTTTGTCAGTTCAGGTATTGTGTTCTTCAGCTCTATGATTTCTGTTTGGTATTTTTTTAAATTTTTTATCTCTTTGTAGAAATTCTCACTTTGTTCATGTGTTGTTCTCATTATCTCAGTAAGCATCTTTACTACCATTATTTTGAGCTTGTTATGAGGTAAACCACTTACGTCCATCTGAGCCCTGTAGTTATAGCCAAGTAAGGACTGTTTCTGTGTTTACTATTACCCTGTTGAACCCATGATGACAAGTTTCACTGGCTACCAAGTGTAGGCTATCAAGGGATACATACCCTGGGTGGCAGCCATAAGAACCAGCGTGCCAGAACTGTGGACAAACTCCTTTCATGTTGACTCCAATGACCTCAGACAGGGCAAAGGGAGAGCACATAGATGCATCCCACTGACTTCCCTGATCCTTGGAGAGGATTACAATCAGCCCCTGGATGTGTGTTAAGTTAGAAGCCGGCCCCTCAGGCCTCAGCTATTAAGATAAGCAAATAAGTCTCTTTCACTGAAAGACTTGTCTTTTCAGTTAACTGCCTCTGCACTGTGCCCTGAGGGATTGCTGGTTAAGAACTCTTTCTGTTGTTACAGTCCTATGGGACCTGTAAATGCAAGCTCCACTGGCCACCAGAGCCATGCAATCAAGGGGTGTTCTTTGGCCAGCAGCCCCCAAAACGGGGACACCAGATGTATGCACAGGCTCCTTTCCAGGAGACACCAGTGACCTGCAGAAAAACAGAGTGAGAAAAACAAAGATTTCTCCCACTGGGCTTCTCAGTTTCTGGAGAGTATTGAAGTTCACCCCTTTATGTGTGTTAAATTAGAAGGCTGCCCTTCAAGCAGGATATATTAAAATAAGAAAATTGGTCTTTTTCATGGAAAGACTGGGCATTTCAGTCTGCTGCCTTTGCTGGGCCCTGGGGGCTTAGCCATGGTGAGTCCACATAAGCCCTTTAAGAACTGTCTCCTAATTTGCTATAGCTTGATTGCCATTTTCCAAGCAAATTTTGTTTCTAAAAAAATAAATTACATTAGTATGTCTTAATCCTTAAGAAATAAAGATTAAAAGTGGTATGGTAACATATGACTTATAATGATTAAAAAATGCTACAAACAGCTCAACACTCATAGTTATACTATGAACAATGTCTTAATGTGTTGAATAATTGTATGTGCCTTATATTCTCCAAATTTTGAAATTTGGAATTTTTAACCAAATACAAACCTTAGTTTTAAATTGGTAGCTTTGTAAAAATTAAATATTTATTTTCTTTTTAAAAAGAGTACAAAAGATAAAACTAAATGATCATGTGGCAACAAAAATATAACATTTTAATGACTTCAGTGTAAATGACTTGGATATGGAATAAATATCCCTCATAATATATTACATGTGGACAAATTCAGTGATCTTTTAAAACATATTTTGGCTCTTCTCAAACTTGAGAATTTATAATATAGCTCAATGTATAACACAGGCCACAAACATAAGAATTTTAGGTCATCTACATATTTATTGAATATACAATGTGGTGCCAGGCACTGCAATAGGGCTGGTGTTATAAAAATGATCAAGGTTCAGTTTTTTCCCTTGTGGGGTGAAATATGAATTGTGGTAAATTTTGGGGGACTGGAATCAAAATTCCACTTTGGACTGAGAAACTCAATAGGAAATATCAAGTAGAGAGTTACATATATGAATTTGGTTTCCAGAAGTCTGTTCTTAAAATAAAACATAAAAATTATCAGTGTGGGGCCAGCCCCGTGGCCAAGCAGTTAAGTGTGCATGCTCCGTTGCTGGTGGCCCGGGTTTGGATCCTGAACGTGCCAGGATGCACCGCTTCTCCGGCCATGCTGAGGCAGCATCACACATACAGCAACTAGAAGGATGTGCAACTATGACATACAACTATCTACTGGGGCTTTGGGGAGAAAAAGGGAAAAAAGAGGTGGATTGGCAATAGATGTTAGCTCAGAGCCAGTCTTCCTCAACAAAACGAGGAAGATTGGCATGGATGTTACTTCAGAGCTGATCTTCCTCAGACACACAAAAAAAATTATCAGTGGATGGATAGTACTTAAGGTAATGGCAATGGATGACATCACCCATGAAGAAATTATAGAGTAAAGAGAAGAGGTCATAGAGTTGAGTCCTGAGGAACAACAATGCTTAGAAGTTTGGTAGAAGGGGAAGAGGAGACAAGGAAAAGAAAATCTATAAATGTGTTGCCCCAAAAGCAAAATGAAAATTTATATTTTTAAAAGGGAGAGTATGTTAAATGTTGTTCAGGTCAAATAACATGAGAACAAATGTGTCTTTTGGATTTGGCAATAAAGAGGTTGTTAATGACATTGATGATGACAGTTTTGGTAAATGGTAGGGATGGAGTCATTTGAAGTGGGATGAAGATTTATATAGGAAGTTAAAGAGTGAGTAAAACACTTGTAGAAAACTCTTTTACAAGAAAATGCAGGAATGATTGAAAAGTGTTGTTGTATCAATAGAGGGTCTTTTGAAATATGGGATATATTAGAGTACATTTGTATACTGATGTGAATGTCCCATAGAAGGGAAGCAGTTGATGATGTAGAAGAGATAAGAAATCATTCACACACTCAACAAATATTGAGCCACTACTTAATATTAGGCTGAAATCCACATACTAATGACTAAGCCATGAACAACAGAGTTCTTGTCGTCATATAACTTATATTATAGTGAGTAATTTAAAAAATTAATACTTTGAAAAGGCAAAAGAAATTGGCCTTTGAGATGCACACAAAGTAGGTCATGGAGAACCTTGCGTGCTATCTTAGGGACTTTTTGAATTTTATCCCATAGGTTATGAGGAGCTATTGAAGAATTTTAATTAAGGAGATTATCTGGTCAGATTTGTGTTTTAGGAAGATCATCCTGGTGGCAGTGTGAGGAGATTGGAAGGAGTCAAGTGGGGATATAGAAGGAACTGTTAGGAAGCTAATGTAATAGTCCAGAATAGTGATACAGAGGGCTTAAAACAGGGCAGTCCTTTTAAGGATAGATTCAAAAGATTTTATGAATGTAGAACCAACAGAACACAGTGATTAATTAGACATGGAAGGTGAGAGAGAGTAAGAGTCAGAGATTACTTCTCAGTTTCCTTGGGCTATAGACTATAACAGGAAGAACAATATCAGGTGAAGAAGTAGGAAAAATAACATTCAGTTTTAGACAAATGGATTTACAAATGCCTGTGAAAATTAATAGTTTCCCTTGACCATCCTATAAATGTTTAAGGTGAAAAAGACTTTAACATTCATCTGGTTAATACTTTTATCTTATCTATGGGAAAATTGAGGCCCAGAATAGAGAAAATAATACAGCTAGCTAGCGACAGCAATGACTAAAACCTTAAGTTATTTACCCCCAAATATTCCATTATATCACACTGCAAACAGGTCTACCTTTAGAGATATTACTTCTATTTCATAATTAGTAACGTAGAGAGACAACTCAGGATTCACTTTTGCGTTTACACTCTACATTGGAAATATTTCAAGTGACCTCATAATAATAATAAATTAATGAAAAATGAGTTAACATAATGCTAGAGGATAATGTTTCCCCTTCTTAAGTTACCTAATAGCCTGTCTACTGGAATCTATCTCTATGATTTTAGTGAGAAGATTGTGGATTAAGTCTGTTATCTAGCTGTTTTTTATGGTTTTTTTCCTCGTTTCCCTCAATGAGGTATACAATTTCTGAGAAGAGGCATTATTGCAAGTGGTTTAACAGTTCAAATTCTGGAAGAAAAATTTCAAGGGTGAAATATCTGTGTCATATTAAATAAGACAACTATAAAATGGAGATAATAATAATATCTTTCTCATAGAAATGTGAGAATTAAATGAGATCGTATATGCAAAGTGCTTGGCATTATACCTGGCACATAGTAAAGCAACTTATTCTTAGTTATTATAATTCATCGATGCTTGGCAAATATTTTTTTACTTTAAATAAATGAAATTTTTAAAAACTAAAATGAGTTAACAAGACAGTCTTACTCATGTTTCCCATCACTTTGACTCTGAGAACAACTTATGCAAAATGAAATGATTTTAATTAGAAAAAAGACATTATATTCAAAACAACTTCTTGCTTAAATGTGACTAAAAAATTAATAAAGACAAAATATAAAAAAGTATAGGTTTCAAGGTTGAAAGTGAGGGTAAAACAGAAAATTCAATTTGTTGTTTTCCTAAAGCATTTTGACATTGCCATAGCAATAAATTTATTTTAAGGCATGTTTGCATTAATTGCCCTGCTAATTGCCATTGCAAAAACATTGTCTAATTCTTATGGCAAAATGTCATCAGTTCATCGCTCAGAAAATCACAATGCAATAATAGCATTTCTCCCTGAAAGTTAATATAAATAAGTATTCTAGCCTCAAACAGTGACCTATTATGTATACACTGGTATATCCATTACAAGTTGTACAAACATAGTTGATTTTCATGAAATTGGTAAATCGTTAGAGGAAGGTTTAATGTCTTGAGCTATTCTTGCTGGCTTAAAGGTGATGGCCACTGAGGAGGTTGTGCTGTGTTTCAGGTGAAAATGCCTTGTGATTTGGCCAGGATTCTGTCTGAGATCAATCTGGTAGCCCAGAGTTCCAAGCAGGGTTCATGTTCGAGTGAAGGAATTCCATCCAGGGGAAAATATTCTCAGAATCATGTCTTTAGTTTGGTAAGAATTCTAAACACTTATTTCAGTTGAGTTCCAAATTTCTCAAATTTAAAGACCACCCACAAGGAGAATTAACTCAATCGAAAATCTAAAACTCATTAAATGACAGAAATAACTCATCCATTTCAAAAGAAATGCTAAAAGCATAGAGAAATAACTCATCGTACATTAAACTTTTCACAAAACACAGATGCAAAACCCTTGGGGTCATATAATTTTAGAATGCAAATTATTTTTGAATTTTAAACAGTTTACAGAGCATATATTTTATATTACTTAATTCATCCACTGGGATCTGAGGCAGAATACCATAATCAAAACACATTAATATTTATCTAGCCAAACATATGTATATAACAAGAAAATCATGTCAGTTTATGCCAGATTTTGCTGCCAAATGGATTTTTGTTTCATAGTCATTAAAAACAAACAAACAAAAACAAAACTTTTGTTTTCAGAGATTTTTGAATTTTGGAATTGAGAATAATAAGCTGAGGACTGATATGTAGTTTAATAACTAAGACGTCCTTACAGCCCCCACCAACTACACACACAAAAGGAAAGCTAAGTAATGTTATGGATGCTGCGCTTTGATTACTGAAAGTATTTCTATGAAAAAGTAAGGTTAAATCATAAACAACCAACTCCGCAGGATTTGATCACATGAAGGGAAAACTTAATTTTTCAAAATGCTTCATCTAACTTCCAGTTTCATTTCTCTAAAAATTTTGGAAGCTGTCACTCTTGTCCTTACAAAAAAAAGTTGGACAAACTCAAAGGCATCAACATTCCTTGAACCATTAGACTGCTGAGGTCATAGGCAACACCAGGACTTTGAGTTTTAGAGATAGAAGCATTCCAGAGATATACAGCAATTGAAATTGGCTTCTCTCAAGCTGAAGCCACTGTAGCCATGAACTGGTAAGAACACTTAAAAGGTAATATTGATGAATGACTGGAGGTTAAATGTGGAGTAGCTTGAGAGTGAGAAACTACTGGGGCATCTGTTTTAGAAGGACATACTTTTGTAGGCTTTTTTCTAGAAACCCCACTAGGTTCCCATGGTGAAAAAACAAGAAACATCTTCTCAAAACTCTGGCAGGGGAAAGGAAGGAGTACCATTGTGGAATACACACAGAGATTTATCCATAACAAAGGCCTACTCTAGACAGGAAAGAACTTTGCTAGAGCATAATTCTGAAAACTTATCTCAGGAGGGGACGGGGAATTTCTCCCATTTTCAACCTCTTTAAGCTTTCCTGTTCCATAGAAAGGAGTGGTGAAACAAGCCAATAAGGTCAAGGCTTCAAAGAAATGGGTTGAAAATACTGCAGCCAGGGGATGGAGGTGGAAGCAAGTGAAAAAGTGTTAACACTAAGAAGGAACAGAAATATTTCCAAAGGCCACAGTCCCAACTCAGATAGTCACTAAAAGACTGTAAGTTAATCTGAGTTTTATAGAATGCTCTCCCTACCCAACCTTATTATCACCCAAGACAGCTTCAGTATAATAATAGTGAAGTACAGCTAAAAGAGGTGCAAGAAACAGATATTCCCTGTGAGGCAGTATATAGGGAAGCCTAAAAGTCAAAAGGTGAGACAAATACAAGAATACCGGAGGAATTTGAAGCCTCTAGTACTGATAACTACAATAAACATTAAACACAGCCAAAATTCTAACCAGATAAACATAAAATGTCACACTAAAGACTTATCTGCCTCACTTCCTTTTACCTAGTACATCATGTCCTGTTTTCAACAAAACATTACAAGACATACCACAAGGCAAAAATTAAATAATATAAACAAAAAAACACAAAGTTTGATTAGATAGAATAGGTATCAGAGCTAGATTCAGATATGGCAGTGATTTTAGAATTCTCACAAATTAATAACTTTATTAACATGCTGAAGGCTTTAATGAAAAAAGTGGACAAGATGCAAGAACAGATGGGTAATGTAAACAGAGAGATAGAAACCCTAAGAAAGAATCAAAAGTAAATGCTAGAAACTGAGGTTGGTGTCAAGATGGCTGCATAGGAGGACTATGAACTCACCTCCACCCATGGACACAACAAATTTACAGCTACTCTTGGAACAATTACCCCTGACAGAGAACTGAAAACTGGATAAAAAGAACCCCACAACAAGGGACAGTCCTGACTGAGGTGGGAGAGGCAGAAATTCCTTTCTGGAGAGAAACAAAGCCACCTTCATAAGCTGCAGTGCTTCATGGCTGGCTGGGAGCAATCCTAAGGTACGCAGCCTTCCCCTGGAGGAGTGGGGGATCTGAGAAGGGGAGCGTTACCGCTACAAGCATCTTTTGGACTAAGCACGACTAAGACAAGTGTCATAATATCTGGCTTTGCTGGCTACTAACAACCACGGAAAATACCCCCATAAAAGATATTGAACAAGAGGGGAAAAAAGCCAGCTCTTAAAGAGCCCATGCACAAATTAACATGTTTTAGAAAGCAAACTATAATCACCAGAAAGGAAAGTGCACAGTCCTTTGGTGAATAGAGACTTGCCAGTTAAGATCTGGGTGTATCTCAGTGAAAGGTGAGACCTCTCTAGGAACTGAGACATTACTGGCAGCCATTATTGTGACCTATTATAGGTGTGCTGACAGACATGCTGGCAGACGCCCTTGTAGATCTTCCCCTGGCCTGTTAGCCCAAGGTCTGCCCCACCCACTAGAGCAACAATTTAATCCAGCTCAGGCAGGGCAGACAGCCTGCCCTAGGGACTGGCCACACCCAACAGCAAGCCCTCAGGTAACTTGTGGGCCTGCATAGGATGGGTGCCTGGATCCTCTGCAGCTGGGCAAGTGGGTCCACATCTGTGATGCAGGGTATGAGTTAAGAGTGGGTGGACTATGTGTGGCATTGGTGGAATGTGTCTGGCCTCTGTAGTGGGATAATAGAGTCCACTTCAGGAGGTCGAAGGATGTGCACAGGACAGGACTCTGTTGATGTTTTGTGTGGCCCTTTGGGCAGTGGGGCTTGTCAGCCACAGACTTATGCTTCTCAAGTAGCCACATAGGGGATCAGCCCCACCTTCCAAAGACTGAAACAATTGGGTGCTTCCATGCCTGGGGCCAACCCCACTCACCTGCAATCCTCAGAGAGCTGACAAGAGGCTTTCAGGCCAGAGGCCTACAGAAACTGCAAGCCCTGAGCCTAGCAACCAGACATGCTGGTGGCCTACTCACTTAACAGAAAAACTGTAACAAGAATGTGCCATTAGATCTTGCAGTCAAATGTGCTGGGGCTCCCCACTCCCAATACAGTTACTGAAGAGTCCATAGCAGCCACATGCAGCTGAACATTACAACAAGACATCCAGGACAACAGCCTAGGCTCCTTGGCCACTTGCAGCAAGAGCAACCCTGCCACAACAGAAAGACACATGTAGCCCACACAGGGGTCACTCTTGCAACATTTGGAACTGGTGATGAGATGGAAGCATACTGCTGGGACTTATAAGTCATCTCTTACATAAGGCCACCTCTTCAAGATCAGGAGTCATAACTGACGCACATAATACATATATATAAACACAAAGAAAGAAGTAAAATGAGGAGGCAAAGGGATATGTTCCAAGTAAGGGAACAGGAAAAAAAAAACAGAAAAAGAACTAAATGAAACAGAAATAAACAATTTACCTGACAAAGAGTTCAAAGAAAAAGTCATAAGGATGCTCACCGTTCTTAGGAGAAGAATGGATGAACTCAATGAGCATGTCAACAAAGAATTGGAAAATATAAAAAAAAAAAAATCAAGCAGAAATGAAGAATACAATACTGGAAATGAAAAATTCACTAGAGGTAATCAACAGCAGAGTAGGTGATACAGAAGAATGGATCAGCAAGCTGGACATAAGACTAGAGGAAATCGCTCAAGATGAACAGATAAAAGAAAAAACAATTAAAAAGAATTAAGACAGTCTAAGGGACCTCTGGGACAACAAGAAGCACACTAACATTCATATCATACGTTTCCCAGAAGGATAAGAGAGAGACAAAGGGGCAGAGAATCTATTTGAAGAAATAATTGCTGAAAACTTTCCTAATGTAAGGAAGGAAACAGACGTCTATGTGTAGGAAGTACAGAGAGCACAAAACAAGATACACCCAAAGAGGCCCACAACATGACACATTATAATTAAAATGTCAAGAATTAAAGATAAAGGGAGATTCCTAAAATCCATAAGAGAAAGGCAACAAGTTACATACAAAGGAAAGCCCATAAGGATATCAGCTGACTTCTCAGCAGAAAGCTTATGGGCTAGAAGAGAGTGGCATGATATATTTAAAGTGCTGAAAGGAAAAAACCTACAGTCAAGAATACTCTACCTGGAAAGATTATCATTCAGAATGGAAGGAGAGATAAAGAGTTTCCTGGACAAGCAAAAGTTAAAGGAGTTTATCACCAAGAAACCAGTCTTACAAGAAATGCTAAAGGGACTTATTTAAGTCTGAAAGAGAAGACCACAAATAGGAATAAGAAAATTATCAGGAAAAAAAGCAATAAAATCACTGGTAAAGGCAACTACAATAAAGGTAGCAGATCAACTATGAAGATAATATGAAGGTAAAGACAAAAGTACTAAAATTGTCTATTTCCATGATAAGAGGGTAATGGATACACACACACACACACACACACACACACACGCAAAGAGGTTACATAAGATATCAAAAACATAAAATATGTGAGGACAGGAGTAAAAAAGTAGAGCTTTTAGAAAGAGGTCAAACTAAAGAGACCATCAATTTAATATAGATGGCTATATACATAGGTTATTATATATGAAACTCATGGTAATCACAAACCAGAAACCTATAATAAATACACAAAAAAATTAAGAGAAAGGAACCCAAACATAATACTAAAGAAGGCCACCAAACCACAAGGAAGTGAGCAAGAGAAGAAAGAAACAAAGAACTACTAAAACACCCAGAGAAAATGTAAGAAAATGGCAATAAATACATACTTATCAATAGCTACTTTAAACATCAATGGACTAAATGTTCCAATCTAAAGGCATAGGGTGGCTGATTGGATAAAAAACCAAAACCCATATATATGCTGCATACAAGAGACACAGTTCAGACTTAAAGACACTCACAAACAGAAAGTGAAAGGATGGAAAAAGATACTCCATGCAGATGTCAATGAAAAAGAATCTGGGGTAGCAATACTTATATCAGACAAAATAAACTTTAAAACAAAAACTGTAATAAGAGACAAAGAAGGGCATTACATAATGATAAAGGGAACAATCCAACAAGAGCATATAACAGTTGTAAATATCTACTCACCCAACATATGAGCACCCAAATATATAAAGCCACTATTAACAGATATAAAAGGAGAAATAGACAGTAAAACAATAATGGTAGGGGACTTTAACACTACATTTACACCAATGGCTAGATCATCCAAACAGAATGTCATTAAGGGAAACATTGGCCTTAAATGACACATTAGACCATATAGATTTAGTAGATATATACAGAACATTCCATCCCCAAACCACAGAATATGCATTATTTTCAAATGCACATGGAACATTTTGCAGGATTGATCATATATTAGGCCATAAAACAAGTCTCAATAAATTTAAGAAGATTGAAATAATATGAAGCAACTTTTCTGACCACGACAGTATGAAACTAGAAATCATCTATGGGAAGAAAATCAGAAAAGCCAGAAATATGTGGAAATTAAGTGAAAAGCTACTAAACAAAGATTGGGTAAATGAAGAAATCAAAAGGGAAATCAGAAAATACCTGGAGACAAATGAAAATGAAAAGACGACATGCCAGAATTTATGGGATACATCAAAAGCAGTTCTAAGAAG
Organism: Diceros bicornis minor; assembly: GCF_020826845.1. Lineage (NCBI taxonomy): Eukaryota > Metazoa > Chordata > Mammalia > Perissodactyla > Rhinocerotidae > Diceros > Diceros bicornis. Next base: position 75,212,711 of record NC_080781.1, on the reverse strand, counting down.
GAAGTGTATAGTAATATAGGCCTACCTCAACAAACAAGAAAACTATCAAATAAATAATCTAACAGTGCACCTAAAGTAACTGGGAAAAGAAGAACAAATAATGCCCAAAATCAGTAGAAAGAAGGAAATAATAAAAACCAAAGCAGAAATAAATGAATTAGAGACTAAAAAACATAGGAAAAATCAGTTAAACCAAGAGCTGGTTCTTTGAAAAGATAAAGAAAATTGACAAACCTTTAGCTAGACTCACCAAGAATAAAAGAGAGAAGGCTTAAATAAATAAAATCAGAAATGGTGGAGGAGAAATTACAATGGACACCTCAGAAATACAAATGATTATAAGAAAATGCTACAAAAAGCTATATGCCAACAAATTGAATAATCTAAAAGAAATGGATAAATTATTAGAATCTTACAACCTTCCAAAACTGAATCAAAAAGAAATAGACAGGGCCAGCCCCGTGGCTTAGCAGTTAAGTGCGGGCGCTCTGCTGCTGGCGGCCCAGGTTTGGATCCTGGGCGTGCACCGACGCACCGCTTCTCCCGCCTCAGCAGTGTCCCACATACAGCAACTAGAAGGATGTGCAGCTATGACCTACAACTATCTACTGGGGCTTTGGGGGAAAAAAAAAAATAAATACAATTATAAAAAAAAAAAAAGAAATAGACAGTTTGAATAGACAAATCACCAGTATGGAGGTTGAAACAGTAATCAAAACACTCCCAAAAAATAAAAGTCTAGGACCAGACAGCTTCCCTGGTAAATTCTAGCAAACATTCAAAGAAGACGTAATACTTATCCTTCCCAAACTCATCCAAAAAATTGAAGAGGAGTGGAAACTTCCTAACTCATTCTACAAAGCCAAAATCACCCTGATACCAAAAGCAGACAAGGTCAACACAAAAAAATAAAATTATATGCCAATATCCCTGATGAATATAGATGCAAAAATCCTCAACAAAATACTAGCAAATCAAATACAACAATACATTAAAAAGATTGTACCCCATGATCAAGTGGCATTTATTCCAGGAATGCAGGGATGGTTCAACATCCCCAAAACAAACAACGTGATAAACCACATCAACAAAATGAAGAGTAAAAACCCCATGATCATCTCAATAGATGCAGAGAGAGCATTTGAAAAGATACAGCATCCATTTATGATAAAGACTCTGAATAGAATGCGTATAGAGGGAAAGTACTTCAACATAATAAAGGCCATATATGACAAATCCACAGCTAATATCATTCCCGATGGAGAAAAACTGAAAGCTATCCCTCTAAGAACAAGACCCAGACAAGGATGCCCACTTTAACCACTCTTATTTAACATGGTATTGGAAGTCGTAGCCAGAACGATCAGGCAAAAAAAAGAAATAAAAGAGTTCAAAATTGGAAAGGAAGAAGTGAAACTCTCACTATTTGCAGACGACACAATTTTATATATAGAAAAACCTAAAGAATCCACCAAAAAACTTTTAGAAATAATAAATGAATACAGTAAAGTTGCAGGATAAAAATCAACGTATAAAGATCAATTGGGGCAGGCCCCGTGGCTTAGTGGTTAAGTGCACGTGCTCCGGTACTGGTGGCCCGGGTTCGGATCCTGGGCCGCAACAATGCACAGCATCTCCGGCCATGCTGCGGCCATGTCCCACATACAGCAACTAGAAGGATGTGCAACTATGACATACAACCATTTACTGGGGCTTTGGGGAAAAAAAGGAGGAGGATTGGCAATAGATGTTAGCTCAGAGCTGGTCTTCCTCAGCAAAAAGAGGAGGATTAACATGTATGTTAGCTCAGGGCTGAACTTCCTCACAAAAAAAAAAAAAAAAAAAAGATTAGTTGTCTTTCCCTTTAGTAACAACAAAGTAGCAAAAAGAAAAATTAAGTGTACAAACCCATATACAACTACAACAAAAATAATAAAATAGGAATAAACTTTACCAAAATGGCGAATGATCTGTACACTGAAAACTATCAAATATTGTTGAAAGAAATTGAACCAGACAGAAAGAAACGGAAAGCTATTCTGTGTTCTTGGATTGGAATAATTAAGATAGTTAAAATATCCATACTTCCTAAAGCAATCTACAGATTCAACGTGATCCCTATCAAAGTTGCAATGACATTTTTCACATTAATAGAACAAAGAATCCTAAAATTTATATGGAACAACAAAAGACCCAGTATAGCCAAAGGAATCTTGAGAAAAAAGAACAAAGCTGAAATTATGGCACTCCCTGACTTCAAAATATACTACAATGCTATAGTAACCAAAACAGCAGGATACTGGCACAAAGACAGACACGAAGATCAATGGAACAGCATTGAGAGCCCAGAAATAAACCCACACATCTATGGACAGCTAATTTTTGACAAAGGAGCCAAGAACATACAATGGAGAAAGGAAAATATCTCCAGTAAATGGTGTTGGGAAAACTGGAGAGCCACATGTAAAAAAATGAAAGTAGACCATTATCTTACACCATAAACAAAAATTAACTCAAGCTTGATTAAATACTTGAATGTAGGACCTGAAATCATGAAACTCCTAGCAGAAAGAATAGACAGTATGCTCTTCGACATCAGTCTTAGCATCATATTTTCAAGTAACATTTCTGACCAGGCAAGGGAAAGGATAGAAAAAATAAACAAATGGGACTACATCAAACTTAAAAGCTTCTGCACAGCATAGGAAACCATCAAAAATGGAAAGACAACCTAAGAATTGGGAGAAGATATTTGCAAACCCTATATCTGATAAGGAGTTAATATCTAAAATATATAAAGAATTCATACATTTCAACAACAAAAAAAACTAACAACTCAATTAAAAATGAGCAAAAGATCTGAACAGACATTTCTCCAAAGAAGATATACAGATGGCCAACAGGCACATGAAAAGATGTTCAACATCACTAATTATCAGGGAAATGCAAATCAAAAGTACAATGAGATTTCACCTCACTCCCATCAGAATAGCTATAATTAACAAGACAGGAAACAACAAGTGTTAGAGAGGATGTGGCGAGAATAGAACTCTCATACTCTGCTCGTGGGAGTGCAGCCTGGCGCAACCACTATGGAAAACAGTATGGAGATTCCTCAAAAAATTAAGAATAGACCTACCATATGATCCATCTATTCCACTGTTGATTATCTATCCAAAGAACATGAAAACACCAATGTGCAAAGATACATGCACCAATGTATTCATTGCAGCATTATTCACAATAGCCAAGACTTGGAAGCAACCTAAGTGCCCATCAAGGGATGAATGGGTAAAGAAGATGTGGTATATATACACAATGGAATACTACTCAGTCATAAGAAATGATGAAATCTGGCCATTTGTGACAACAGGGATGGACCTTGAGGGTATCATGCGAAGCGAAATAAGTCAGAGGGAGAAAGTCAAATACCATATGATCTCACTCATAAGTAGAAGATAAAAACAACCACAATCACGTAGAGACAGAGATTGGATTTGTGGTTACCAGCAGAGAAAGAGAGAGGTAAGAGAGCGAAAAGGTGATTAGACACATGTGTGCAGTGATGGATTGCAATTAGTCTTTGGGTGGTGAACATGATTTAATCTACACAGAAATAGAAATATAATGATGTACACCTGAAATTTATATAATATTATAGACCAATGTGACTGCAATAAAAATAAAAGAAAATTATTTTTTGGATGAATGAATAAAGAAAAAGATCTGTTGTTGCCCAGGGGCTCTGGGGGATGGAAGGAAGAATGAATAGGTGAATCACCATGGGTTTTGAAGGCAATTAAAGAGTTTTGTATGATATTGTAATGGTGGACACATAACATTATGCATTTGTCAAAACTCACGGAACATACAACACAAAGAATGAACCCTAATGTAAACTAATGAACTTTAGTTAATAACAGTGTATCATTATCAATTCCTCAATTGTAACAATTGTATCACACTAATGCAAGGTGTTAATAATAGAGAAACTGTGTGTGTATTAGGAGGGGGAGGAATATGGAAATGCACTGTACATTCTGCTCAAATTTTATGTAAACTAAAACTTCTCTACAAAATAAAGTCTGTTATAAAATCAAATAAATAAAATTAAAATTTAAAAAAAGTAAATAAATGCTAGAAAGCAAAATATTGTAACAGAAATGAAGAATTTGTTCAATAGACACATGATTAGATACAATATTGCTGAGAAATGAATCAGTAAGCTAGAAGATATGTCAATGGAAACTTCTTAAACAGCAAAGAAAATTGAAAAAAAAATCTTAGAACAAAATATCCAAGAACTGTGGAACTATCATAAAAGATGTAACATATACATAATGGAAATACCAGAAGGTGAAGAAAGAGAGAAAGGAACAGAAGAAATATTTGAAGAAATAATGATTGAAAATTTTCCAAAAGTAATGACAGGCAACAAACCACAGATCCAAGAAGTTAAGAGAACACCAAGCAGGTTAAATACTAAAAACAACACCTGGGTGTATAATATTTAAACCGCAGGAAATGAAAATCAAAGAAAAATATTGAAAGAAGTCAGAGGATTAAAAACACTTTAGCTATAGAGGAACAATGATAAAGATTAAATGGGACCTCTCTTCAGAAATCATGCAAGCAAGGAGAAAGGAGAATGAAATATTTAGACTCTTGAAAGAAAAGATCCACTAACCTAAACTTCTTTATCCAGAAAATTATCCTTCAAAAGTCAAAAAAAAATATTTTCTCAGACAAAAATTGAGGAGATTTGTCACCAGGAGACCTGCCTAGCAAGAATTATTAAAGAAGTTCTTCAGAGAAAGGAAACGATATAGAGTAAAAACATGGATCTACATATAGTAAGGAAAAACATTAGTGAAGAAATAAATAAAAGTAAATTATTTCTTTTATTTTTCTTATTTTAGTTGATCTAACAAATAACAGTGTGTTCGAAATAATAATAGCAATGATATATTAATTGAATATAGCTTATGGATGAGTGAAATGAATGACAACAATGATGTATGGGATGAGAGGAAAGGAAGGGAATACTCTGTTATAAAGTCCTTGAAATATTGGGGAAGCAATATAGTATTATTTGAAAATGGACTTGGAAGAGTTCTAAATGTATATTGCAAACTCCACGGAAACCAGTAAAAAATGTAATTAAAAAAAGAATTATAATTAATATACTAAGAGACAAAGAAAAAGGATACATAAAATAGGCTCAATTTAATCCAGAGAAGGCCAAATACTAGTGGAAGACAAAATAAGAAACAAAAAACAAAGATATAAAATAGAAAACATTAACAAATACGGTAGAGATTAATATATTGCTATGGTAGATATCGATAATCACTTTAAACATCAATTGTCAAAATACACCAATTAAAACACAGAGATTGTCAGAATGGATAAAACATAAGACACATTACATATTGTCTACAAGAAACCCACTTTAAATATAAACACATGGATAGATTCAAAGTGTAAAAATGGAGAAGGGCATATCATGTTATCATTAATCAAAAGAAAGCAAGAGTAGCTATATTAATTTCAGACAGAAAACTTCAGAGCAAGTAAAGTTATCAGGAATAAAAAGGGACATAAAACAATGATAAAAATGTGAGTTTTAAAAAGACATAACGATTCTAAACATGAATGCATCTAACAAATGAGAATCAAAATACATGCAAAATCTGACAGAATTGAGAAGAGAAATAGACATAGCCACTATTGTAGTTGGTGGATTCAATACCTGTCTTTAAGTTATTAACAGATCTAGCAGGTAAACCATCAGTAAGGAATAATTAAACTGAAGAATAGCATCAATCAAATTGGAAGCAATTGATATGTGTTGAATAATATATCCAACAACAGCAAAATACATATTTTTCGCAGCTCACGGGGATATTCATCAAGTTAGACCATATTTTGAGACATAAAATACACTTTAACAAATTTAAAGACTATAAATCATACAAAGTAGACTTTCATACTACACTCAAATTAAACTAGAAACCAATAACAGAAAGATAGCTGGAAAATACCAAAGTACTAGGAGACTCAATAACACATAGGTGAAAGAAGTCTAAAGAATTATTAAAATCTTTTGAATAAAATGAAAATTACAAGTTATCAAAATTAGTGATATTCAGCAAAAGTAGTGCTTAGAGCAAAATATTTCGTATTGAGTGTATATATTAGAAAGGAAGAAAGATCTAAAATCAATTATCTAAGCTTCCATGATAGAAAAGTAGGAAAAGGGGGAATATTAAATGCAACATTTACAGAAGAAAAGTAATAAAAATTAGAGCAGAATTAATAAAATTGCAAACAGGAAATCAATAAAGAAAATCAATGAAACACCAAACTGGTTCTTTGAAAAGACCAATAAAATCAGTAAGCCTCTAGCCAGGCTAACTAAGAACAAAAGAGAGAGGACGCACATTACTAACATCAAAAATGAAGGCGTGCGGGGCTGGCCCTGTGGCTTAGCGGTTAAGTGCGCGTGCTCTGCTACTGGCGGCCGGGGTTCGGATCCCGGGTGCGCACCAATGCACCACTTCTCTGGCCATGCTGAGGCCGCGTCCCACATACAGCAACTAGAAGGATGTGCAACTGTGACATACAACTACCTACTGGGGATTTGGGGAAAAAAAAGGAGGAAGATTGGCAATAGACGTTAGCTCAGGGCCGGTCTTCCTCAGCAAAAAGAGGAGGATTAGCATGGATGTTAGCTCAGAGCTGATCTTCTTCCTCACAAAAAAAAAAAAAAAATGAAGGAATGGACACCATTACAGATTCCATGGGCATCAAAAGGAAAATAAAGAATTACTATGAACCACTCTATGCCCGCAAATTTGATAACCTACATGAACTGAACCAATTCCTTGAACGACGCAATTTCCCAAAGCTCAAGAATAAAAATTCATCTGAATAGGCCTATGTCTATCAAATTAAATAATAACCTTCCATAACTGAAAGCACCAAGCTCATATTTATTCATTGGTGGATTGTATCAATCATTTAAGGAAGAAATTATGCTAATTTTCTACAACCTCTTCTAGAAAATAGAAGCAAATGGAATGCTTTCTAATTCATTCTATGAGGCTAGCATTACCCTAATACCAAAATTAGACAAAGACTTTACAGGAAAAGTAAACTACTGATCAGTATGTTTCATTAACATAGATGCAAAAATCCTCAACAAAATATTGGCAAATCAAATCCAACAGTGTATAGAAAGAATAATGCATTATAACCAAGCAGGATATAATCCAGGTGTTCAAAACCGGTTTAATATTTGAAAATCAATTCATGTAATCCATCATATTAACAGGCTAAAGAAGAAAGTTCAGATGATATTAATGAAGGCAGAAAAAAACATTTGACAAAATCCAACACCCATTCATAATAAGAAATGCAGCAAACTAAGAATGGAGGGGAACAGCCTCAATGTGATAAAGATTATCTAGAAAAACTTGAGTTAACATAATACTTAGAGGTGAAAAACTAGATGTTTTCCCACTAAGATCAGAAAAAGTCAAGAATGTCCCTTCTTCCATTCCTATTCATGATTGTACTAGAAGTCCCAGCTAACATAATAAGACAAAAAATGAAATAAAATGCATGCATATTGGGAAGGAAGAAATAAAACTGTGATTATCTTTATATGACATGATAGTCTATGTAGATAATCTCAAAGAATCAACAAAAAGACTGCTGAAATAATAAGAAATTTTAGTATGTCTGCAGGATACAAGGTCAATGTATGAAAGTCAATTGCTTTCCTATATGCAATGAACAAGTGGAATTTGAAAGTAAAATCATACTTCCATTTACACGAACACCTCCAAAAGTGAAATACGTAGGTGTAAATCTAAGGAAATATGTACAAGAGCTGTATGAGGAAAACAAACTCTGATGAACAAAATCAAAGAAAAGCTAAATAAATGGAGAAATATTCTATGTTCATGGATTTGAAGACTCAATACTGTCAAGATGCCTATTCTTCCCAACTTGATCTATAGATTCAATGCAGTTCTAATCAAAATCCCAGTAAGTTATTTTGTGGATATTGTTGAACTGATTCAAAAGTTCATATGGAGAGGCAAAAGACCCAAAGTGTCCAGCATAAAATTGAAGAAGAAAAATAAAGTTGGACTACTGCCATCACCTTATTTCAAGACTTATTATAAACTACAATAAAAATGAAAGTGTGATCTTGGTGAAATAATAGACAAATAGATCAATAGAAAGAATAGAGTGCCACAAAATAGGCCCACACAAGTATAGTCAACTGACTTTTAACAAGAGAGCAAAAGAAAATTCAATGGAGAAAGGATAGTCTTTTCAAAAATGGTGCTAGAGCAACTGGATATCCACATGCAAAAAATGAATCTAAACACAGACCTTATACTTCCACAAAAATTAATTCAAAATAGATCACAGACCCAAATGTAAAATACAAAAATGTAAACTCCTAGAAGATAGCATAGGAGAAAATAAGGGTACTTTTGGATTTGACAATGACTTTTTATATACAACACCAAAAGCATGATGTGGGAAAGTGAAAATTGATAAATTGTAGTTGATAATGAAGTTGATGTCATTAAAATTAAAAACTTCTACTGTTCAAAAGACACTATTAGGAGAATGCAACAAAAGCCACAAACTTGGAGAAAATATTTGCAGAACACATATCTAACAAAAGACTGATAACAAAAATACAAAGAATTCTTAAACCTCAATAATAAGAAAACAAGCACCCCTATTTAAAAATGACCAAACATATTTAACAAAACCTCACTAGGAAAGATATACAGATGACAAATAAACATATAAAAATGCTCAATATCATGTTATCAGATAATTACAATTGAAACATTGATGAGACACCACTGCATACCTATTGGAAAGGCTAAAGTGCAAAACAGTGACAACTCCAAATACTGGTGAGCATATGGAGCAACAGGAACTTGCATTCATTGTTGGTGGGAATACAAAATGGTGTAGACACATTGGAAGACAGTTTGGCACTTTCTTACAAAGCTGAACATACTCTTACTATATAACCCAGCAATCATGCTCCTTGGTATTTACCCAATTGTCTTGAAAACTCATGTTCACAAATACAGTGACTTTATTCATAATTGCCAAAACTTGGAATAAAGTAAGATCTCCTTTCACAGGTGAATGAATAAACAAACTGTGGTACAGTCATACAATGAAATATTATTCAGAAACAAAAATAATTGAGCTATCGTCATGAAAATACATAGCAGAATATTAAATACAAATTACTAAGAGAAAGAGACCAACCTTAAAAGTTTACATTCTATATGATTTCAACTGTATTCTGGAAAATGCAAAGCTATAGAGAGGGCAAAATAATCAGTGATTGCCAGGAGTTTTAAGTTGGGGGGAAGGGGAAGTGGGAGGGTTGAATAGGTGGAGCACAGAGGACATTTATGATAGTGAAACTATTCTGTATGGTATTGCAATTGTGGGTATATGTCATTATACATTTGCCAAAACCCACAGACTGTACAACACATGGAATGACTATAATGTGAACTATGGACATTCATAATAATAATGCATCAATATTGGTTCAACAAAATGTAACAAATAAACCACACTAATGCAAGATGTCAATTACAGTGGAAACTCTTTTTGTTTGGAAAGTAGGGGTTTGGAAACTCTGTTCTTTCCACTCAATTTTTTCTGTAAACCTAAAACTGCTCTAAAAAATTTCTATTAATTTAAGAAACATGAATTATAAAAGAAGAAAGATCAAAAATAAATAATCAAAGCTTCCAACCTAGGAAAGTACAGAAAGTGTAACAAATTACACATAAAGCAAGCAGAAGAAAGTTAATAAAAATTCAGGCAGAAATGAATAAAATGAAAACCAGGAAATAATAGAAAAACCAATGAAACCAAAAGCTTGTTCTTTGTAAAATCAATAAAATTGATAAATTTTGAACTAGATTAACCAGATTAAAAAGACAGAGAAGACACAAATTACCAATAACAGAAATGAAAGAAGGATCACTTCTGATCACATGGATATTAAACGGATGTTAAAGAAATACTCTGAACAAATTTATGTATACAAATTTGATAAAAGGTGCAATGGATATTTTATTGAGTCATAAATTACCAAAATTCAGTCGAGTAGAAATAAAGTGAATAGCCCTATATCTATAAAATAATCTGAATTAATAATTTAAAATCTTTCAAAATTCTTCATCCTTATCTCTATCTAAATTGTCCTTTTCCAAAGATTTATTTAGTTGGGTTATTTTTCTATTTCCAGTTTTCTTTTTATTTTTTTTAAATTTTTTGTTTATTGCAGTAACATTGGTTTATAACATTGTATAAATTTCAGGTGTACATCATTATACTTCGATTTCTGCATAGATTACATCATGTTCACCATCAAAATACTAATTACAACCAATCACCACACACATGTGCCAAGTTATCCCTTTCGCCATCCTCCCTCCCCCCTTCCCCTCTGGTAACCACCAATCCAATCTCTGTCTCTATGTGTTTGTTTATTGTTGTTATTATCTACTACTTAATGAAGGAAATCATATGATATTTGACCTTCTCCCTCTGACTTATTTCACTTTGCATAATACCCTCAATGTCCACCCATGTTGTCACAGATGGCTGGATTTCATCGTTTCTTATGTCTGAGTAGTATTCCATCGTGTATATATACCACATCTTCTTTATCCATTCGTCCCTTGATGGGCACTTAGGTTGCTTCCAAGTCTTGGCTATTGTGAATAACGCTGCAATGAACACAGGGTGCATGTAACTTTACAAATTGGTGTTTTCAAGTTCTTTGGATAAATACCCAGCAGTGGAATAGCTGGATCATATGGTAGTTCTATGCTTGATTTTTTGAGGAATCTCCATACTGTTTTCCATAGTGGCTGCACCAGTTTGCACTCCCACCAGCAGTGTATGACAGTTCCCTTCTCTCCACATCCTCTCCAACACATGTTGTTTCCTGTCTTGTTAATTATAGCCATTCTGACGGGCGTGAGGTGATATCTCATTGTAGTTTTGATTTGCATGTCCCTGATAGTTAATGATTTTGAACATCTTTTCATGTGTCTGTTGCCTATTGTATATCTTCTTTGGAGAAATGTCTGTTCAGGTCATTTGCCCATTTTTTAATTGGGTTGGTAGTTTTTTGTTGTTGAGATGCATGAGTTCTTTATATATTTTGGAGATTAAGACCTTATCAGATGTATGGTTTGCAAATATCTTCTCCCAGTTGTTAGGCTGTCTTTTCGTTTTGTTGATGGTTTCCTTTGCTGTGCAGAAGAATTTAGTTTGATGTAGTCCCATTTGTTTACTTTTTCTATTATTTCTCTTGCCTGGTCAGACATGGTGCTTGAAAATATGTAGCTAAGTCCGATGTCGAAGAGTGTACTGCCTATGTTTTCTTCTAGAAGTTTCATAGTTTCAGGTCTTACATTCAAGTCTTTAATACGTTTGGAGTTAATTTTTGTGTATGGTGTAAGGTAAGGGTCTACTTTCACTTTTTTGCATGTGGCTATCCAGTTTTCCCAACACCGTTTGTTGAAGAGACTTTCTTTTCCCCACTGTATGTTCTTGGCGCCTTTGTCAAAGATTAGCTGTCCATAGATGTGTGGGTTTATTTCTGGGCTTTCGATTCTATTCCATTGATCTGTGTGTCTGTTTTTGAGCCAGTACCATGCTGTTTTGGTTACTATAGCTTTGTTGTATATTTTGAAATCAGGGAGTGTGATACCTCCAACTTTGTTCTTTTTTCTCAGGATTCCTTTAGCTATGTGGGGTCTTTTGTTGTTCCATAAAAATTTTAGGATTCTTTGTTCTATTTCTGTGAAAATTGTTGTTGAAACTTTGATAGGGATTGCATTGAATCTATAGATGGCTTTACGAAGTATGGACATCTTAACTGTGTTAATTCTTCCAATCCAAGAGCATGGAATATCTTTCTATTTCTTTGTGCCTTCTTCAATTTCTTTCAGCAATGTTTTATAAGTTTTCCGTGTACCGATCTTTCACCTCTTTGGTTAAGTTTATTCCTAGGTATTTTATTCTTATTGTTGCAATTGTAAATGGGATGGTATTCTTAATTTCTCTTTCTGCTACTTCGTTGTTAGTGTATAGAAATGCAACTGATTTTTGCATGTTGATATTGTATCCTACAACTTTACCATAATCGTTTATTACTTCTAAAAGTTTTCTGGTGGATTCTTTAGGGTTTTCTATTTATAAAATCATGTCATCTGCAAATAGTGACAGTTTCATGTCTTCCTTTCCAATTTGGATCCCTTTTCTTTCTTTCTCTTGCCTGATTGCTCTGGCTAGGACTTCCAGTACTATGTTAAATAGGAGTGGTGACAGCGGGCATCCTTGTCTGCTTCCTGTTCTTAGAGGGATAGCTTTCAGTTTTTCACCATTGAGGATGATATTAGCTGTGGGTTTCTCATAAATGGTCTTTATTATGTTGAAGTACTTTCCTTCTATACCCATTTTATTCAGAGTTTTTATCATAAATGGATGCTGTATCTTGTCAAATGTTTTCTCTGCATCTATTGAGATGATCATGTGATTTTTATTCTTCATTTTATTAATGTGGTGTATCACGTTGATTGATTTGTGAATATTAAACCATCCCTGCATACCTGGAATAAATCCCACTAGATCATGGTGTATAATCTTTTTAATGTATTGTTGTATATGATTTGCTAGTATTTTGTTGAGGATTTTTGCATCGATGTTCATCAGTGATATTGGTCCATAATTTTCTTTTTTTTTGTGTTGTCCTTGTCTGGTTTTGGTATCAGGGTAATGTCGGCTTCCTAGAATGAGTTAGGGAGCTTCCCCCCCTCCTCAAATTTGGAAGAGTTTGAAAAGGATAGCTATTAAGTCTTTTTTGAACGTTTGGTAGAATTCACCACGGAAGCCGTCTGGTCCTGCACTTTTATTTTTGGGGAGGTTTTTGATTACTGTTTCAATCTTCTTACTGGTGATTGGTCTATTCAAATTCTGTACTTCTTCCTGATCCAGTTTTGGAAGGTTGTATGATTCTAAGAATTTATCCATTTCTTCCAGATTTTCGAATCGGTTGGCATATAGCTTTTCATAGTCTCTCTTATAATCTTTTGTATTTCTGAGATGTCTGTTGTAATTTCTCCTCTTTCACTTTTGATTTTACTTATTTGTGCCTTCTCACTTTTTTTCTTTGTGAGTCTAGCTAAAGGTTTGTCAATTTTGTTGATCTTTTCAAAGAACAAGCTCTTGGTTTTATTAATTTTTTCTATTGTTTTTTTGGTCTCTATTTCATTTATTTCTGCTCTGATTTTTATTATTTCCCTTCTTACTGATTTTGGGCTTGTTCTTCTTTTTCCAGTTCCTTTAGGTGCATTGTTAGATTGTTTACTTGAGATTTTTCTTGTTTGTTGAGATAGGCCTATATTGCTATAAAGTTCCCTCTTAGAACTGCTTTTGCTGTATCCCATAAATTCTGGCATGTCGTATTTTCATTTTCCTTTGTCTCCAGGTATTTTTTGCTTTCTTCTTTGATTTCTTTGTTGACTCAGTCGTTGTTCAGTAGCATTTTTTTTAATCTCCACGTATTTGTGGCTTTTCTGATTTTCTTCATATAGTTGATTTCTAGTTTCATACCATTGTGGTCAGAAAAGATGCTTGGTATTATTTCAATCTTCTTACATTTATGGAGACTTGTTTTGAGGCCTAATATGTGATCAATCCTGGAGAATGTTCCATGTGCATTAGAAAAGAACGTGTATTCTTCGGTTTTTAAATGGCATGCTCTGTATATATCTATTAGGTCCATCTGTTCTAGTGTGTCATTTTAGGCCAATGTTTCCTTATTGATATTCTGTTTGGATGATCTATCCGTTGGTGTAAGTGGAGTGTTAAAGGCCCCTAGTATTATTGTGTTACTGTCTATTTCTCTTTTTATATCTGTTAATAATTGCTTTATATATTTAGGGGCACCTACATTGGGTGTGTAGATATTTACAAGTGTTATATGCTCTTGTTGGATTGTTCCCTTGATCATTATGTAATGCCCTTCTTTGTCTCTTTTTACAGTTTTTGTTTTAAAGTCTATTTTGTCTGACATGAGTACTGCTACCCCAGCTTTCTTTTCATTGTCATTTGCATGGAGTATCTGTTTCCATCCCTTCACTTTCAGTTTGTGAGTGTCTTTAGGTCTGAAGTGTGTCTCTTGTATGCAGCATATATATGAGTCTTGTTTTTTTATCCAATCAGCCACCCTATGCCTTTTAATTGGATCATTTAGTCCATTGACGTTTAAAGTAGCTATTCATAAGTATGTACTTACTGCTGTTTTTTAACTTCTGTTTTTCTCAGTGTTTGAGTAGTCCTTCTCTGTTCCTTTCTTCTATAATACAGAATTGATGGTCTCTCTAGTTTGACCTCTGTCTGAAAGCTCTACTCTTTAACTCCTCTGCTCCCTCATTTTATGTTTTTGATATATCTAACCTCATTTTTGTGCATTTGTATCCATTACCCTCTTATCATGGAAATAGATAATTTTTCCTATTTGTCGTCTTCTCTTTTCCCCTTGAATCAGTCCCTTTAACATTTCTTGTAGCACTGGTTTCTTTCTGACAAACTCCTTTAATTTTTGCTTGTCTGGGAAATTTTTGATCTCTTCTTCCATTTTGAATGATAAGCTTGCTGGATAGAGTATTCTTGCCTGTAAGTTTTTTCCTTTTAGCACTTTAAATATAACATGCCATTCTCTTCTAGCCTATAAGGTTTCTGCTGAGAAGTCAGCTGATAGCCTTATGAGGTTTCCTTTGTATGTAACTTGAATTTGTCCTTTGGCTTTAGGATTCTCTCTTTATCTTTAATTTTGGACACTTTGATTATGATGTGTCTTGGTGTGGGCCTCTTTGGGTTTGTCTTGTTTGGGGCTCTCTGTGCTTCCTGTACCTGGATGTCTGTTTCCTTCCTTAGGTTAGGGAAGTTTTCATCTATTATTTCTTGAAATGGATTCTCTGTCCCTTCTTCTCGCTCTTTTCCTTCCGGGACACTTATAACACGGATGTTAGTGCACTTGATGTTGTCCCAGAGATCCCTTAGTCTGTCCTCACTCTTTTTAATTCTTTTCTCTTTTACCTGTTCAGCTTGGGTAATTTCTTCTCGTCTTTGGTCCAGCTCACAGATCCGTTCTTCTGTATCCTCTACTCTGCTTTTGAGTCCCTCCAGTGAATTTTTCATTTCCAGTATTGTAGTCTTCATTTCTGATTGGTTCTTTTTTATATCTTCCATTTCTTTGTTGACATTCTCACTGAGTTCATCTATTCTTCTCCCCAGATCAGTGAGCATCCTTAACACTCTTTGTTTGAACTCTCTGTCTGGTAGGTTGCTCATTTCTGTTTCACTAAGTTCCTTTTCTGGGGTTTGTCCTGTTCCCTTACTTGCAATGTCTTCCTTTGCCTCCTCATTTTGCCTCTTTCCCTGTGCTTGTGTCTACGTATTAGGTAGGTCAGCTACGTCTCCTGCTCTTGGATAGGTGATCTTATGTAAATGATGACGTAGAAGGCCTGCAGTGTGCTTCCGTCAGTTTTCAATGTTCCAGGGGTGACCCCTATGTTGGCTACGTGTGTCCTTCTGTTGTGGCCTGTTTGCTCTCCCTGTAGGCTACCAGGGAGGTGGAGTTATGCTCCTGGCCAGCTGTTGTAATGCTCAGGTGCTTGCAGTACTTGTGGGCCCTTCAGTCTCTTAATCAGGTGTGGGGATCCCCAGCACAGTTGGTTGCAAGTTCTAATACCACATTTGTGTTGCAGTATTTCTTGTAAGTGAGTAGGCCCCCAGCGTGGCAGGTTGTTAGGCTCAGGGCCTTACAATTGCTATAATCCTCCAGCCTTTAGGTCTCTTGTCAGCTCTCTGAGGATTGCAGCTGTGTGGGGCTTGCCTCAGTCACGGGAGCACCCAATTGTTGCAGGCTTTGGAAGGTAGGGCAACCCCCCATGTGGGTCTTTGAGAAGCACAGGTCTTCTGCAGCTGACAAGCCCTGCCACCCACAGGTCCACACACGCAGTCAACACAGTCCTGCCCCGTGTGCGTGCCCCAACCTCCTGAAGCGGACCCAGTCTCTCCACAGCGGAAGCCACACACACCCACCATAGCCCCACACTCTCCACCCCCTCCTTTTGCACGCCCTGCCCCGCTGAAGTCGGCTCAGTTGCCAGGCTGCCGAGAATCCAGTCACCAATCTATGCAGGCCCACAATTTGCCTGAGGGCTTATTGTTGGGTGGGTCCATTCTCTAGGGTGAGTTGCCTGCCCTGGCTGAGCTGGATTAAATCTGTGCTCTAGCGGGTGGGGCAGACCCTGGGCTAGCAGGCCCCAGGGAGAACTCCAATGGTGTCTGTGTCAGCACGCCCACACCAGGCCACAACAATGGCCACCGCCAATGTCCCTGTCCCAGGAGAGGTCTCACGTCTCACCGAGTTGCACACAGGGCCTATCAGGTGAGTCTCTTTTCACCAAAGCACAGTGTACCTTTCTTTCTGGTGATTTTAGGATGTTTTCTGAAAAGAGTGAGTTTGCGCGTGGGCTCTTTAAGAGCCGGTTTTAGTTTCTTTGTGTACCAGCTTTCCTGGGGGTACTCCCCAATGTTTTAGTAGCAGGCAAAGTCAGATATTATGCCACTCATCTCAATTGTGCTGGGTCCACAAAATGCCCACAGCGGGGGCGCTCCCCAGCTCAGGGCCCTGCTCCTCCAGGGAGGGCTGCGCACCTTTGTGCTGCTCCCGGTTGGCCGTGAGGCGCTGCGGCCCGTCAAGGTGACATTTTTCCTCTCCAGAAGGAGGTCTCTGCCTCTTCTACCTCAGTTATGATTGTCTGTTGTTGCAGGAGTTCCTCTTATCCAGTTTTCAGTTCTGTCTCAGGGGTAATTTTTCCACGAGTAGTTGTAAATTGGCTGTGTCCACAGGAGGAGGTGAGTTCAGAGTCTGCCTACGCTGCCATCTTGACTTCCTCCAATTTCCAGATTTCTATGTGAAGTTACCACTTACTCCTCTCTCTCTTCATCCATGATAATCAAGTGAGAAAATTGTTTTTGGTTTCTGTGGTTGGAAAGAGGAGGCAGATCTATGACCCAGGATGGATTGAATATTGAAGACTTGGAAGCACAAATTAACTGAGGGAAAAACCAAGGTGGGACTGAATGATAAACTTTAAATAATGTATTTTTTATTTAAAAAAGCTATATTACTTGTAGGATTTTATTCCAAAATCAGTTTGGTAACGTGGGTTGTCTTGGTTATAAATATGTATATAAATGTGTGCACATGTACACACAAGAATCAGAGACTAGACAAAAGAGACGTCGGATGGTAGATTGCATACTTTAGGGGCTAATTAATGACTGGATCCTCTTCTTAGTTAGCATTCATGATTCCTAACAGTACTCACAATATTGCTTTTTAATTTGTCTCTTTGTCCTGACCAATGTGTAAGTAATTTCCAAGTTTGCTGTGCACTATAGATGGTTTATATTACTCGAACAAACACATATTGGGAGCACATGATTTGTTAAACTTTAAGTAAATTTTGTGTGTGGCTGTGCTTGTATGTTTCTGTGTGTGTGTGCACGTCATATTTTGAGCTCTTTAATCTTTGAAGGTATGATACTGCTATAGTTCTAGTGCTGTAGATAAGAGGGGGATATTTTGCTAGTTGGAGTCTTGTAAAGAGTAATGTGTTTTCTAATAAACAATAAGATTGATGGCATGGCTCAATCTAAGTCTTCTATCTCATATAGCTTAATATAGCTTAGTATAGCTTAATATAGCTATAGTATTGCTTAATTTTGTGTATTTTTCTAAGCCAAGATTAATGTGTGTAATCTGAGATAACACATTTATATTGTTGGATTCATTTGTATGACAATCAAGAAAAAAAGTGAAATTGGGACTTTTTTGGAAAATAGAAAACTTTTCAATGCTGTATTTCTAGGTATAAATTGAAGGAGAAAGAAAAATATCTGACCGCTTGAATAGTATAAGTCTAAACTGATTAGCAAAAGAGAACCGTGAGGAATATTTGGATTTTTGGAACGGTCTATGAAGTTGAGTATAAATAACAAAGGTAAATTTTTTTCTCGATGGCTCAAACCTTGGGAAACTAACTAGAGCAGCAAGTCATAAGGCATGAGATTTGGGGGTATTTTTGTGAAAGTTGTTCTGAATAAATGTTGGTTTTGGAAATCATACATATATACTACAACTTTTTTAATAGTATTTTCAGCAAAGGCTTATGAGATTAAAAGATGAGAGAAAAATTGCAGGAAACAAAAATATCAGTAAATAAGTAAACACCGAATGCTTGTTTTTTAACACATTATTAGTAGGCATTATGAGAAATAAAAAAAAAATGTAGAAGATATAGTCCCTGGTTTGAAGGAACTTAAAATCAAGCTCACAATCTGTCTCAGTGTTAGCTCAGATACCTTGCTCATTTGTCAAGCTCTACTAATTGTTCTGGAAATTCTGAATGATTGAACAGTAGTTTTATCAATGCTAAACAGGAGCTTTTGATGGATTCCATAACCTCTAGGCCACCATATTCATAGTGCCTTAAAAATAGCCCCTGCTTGCTTGGGTGGTTTTTACATAAGGGCTAGTATTTAGCTCTTATGCACCTTTAAGGGCATAGCAGTTTTTAAAATATTGAAATACTTTAATACTGGCTGGTAAAAAGCAGCTTCAAACCTGTTGATGTCTCCTACTAACTCCTACACCAGAGAGCCACCCAGAACTTATCATATTCCAGCAACTAAAGCGGTAATGCTTAGACCATCATTAAGCCTCAAAGACTACACTTCAGAGGTCTAGGGAAACAATTCTCAAACATTTTAGTCTCAGTACTATAATGATACTCAGTACTATCAATACTTCCTATAATAGAAATTAAAAAATGACAAATTTTTAAAATATTAATTTAGTTCATTTTAAAATAGCAATAATAAATCCATTGCACATTAACAAGAATAGCACACTTTTATTAAAAAGTACTTATTTACCAAGAAAAAGTAATGAGAAGAGTGGCTTTGTTTTACATTTTTGTAAACCTCTTTAATGTCTCTTAATTTAAGACAACTGGATTCTCATATCTGTTCTGCATTCAATCTGTTGTGTGATATGCTGTTTTGGCTGAAGTATAGGGAAAAAAACCTGGGTCACACAAATGTGTGGTTGTAAGAGGGGTATTTTAATAGGTTTTTAAGATAATTGTGGATATTTTTTGTGTGTGAGGAAGACTGGCTCTGAGCTAACATCCATTACCAATCCTCCTCTTTTTTCTGAGGAAGATTAGCTCTGAGCTAACATCTGTACCCATCTTTCTCTATTTTGTATGTGGGATGCTGCCACAGCATGGCTTGATGAGCAGTGCATGGGTCTGCATCCAGGATCCAAACCTGTGAACCCCAGGCCACTGAAGCAGAGTGCACGAACTTAACTGCTATGCCACCAGGCTGGCCTCTGTGGATATTTTTTGATATACACTAAAACTGTACAAATGGTAGCTTCTAACAGCTGTGTCAAACACAAAAGCTGGACAAATAAGGAGATTGATGTAATTCAGGGTAATTGCCAATAGGGAGAGCAACCCATATCTGAAGAATAAAATGTCTCAGTAGACTGGTTTTGCCTTAGGTTTTTATAGGGAGGGGTAGCACAGTTACAGGTGGGGTGATTTACAGTTGGGGTTGTTTTGCAGTCAGGGAAAGTCTCAGTCAGTTACCTGAACATGCAATGCCTATGTTTCTAGCTAATTTAAAGGGACAGACAGTTCTTATCTGAGCTAATCACATGAGACAAGAAATGGTAAGTTGACTAGGGGCAAAAAGGGAGGGTCTATATCTGGCCTGTCAGCAGGTTCAAGCACCAGGGGGAAAGACTGCTTTTGGCCTTGTCAGTTGAAATATGGAATATAAAACTATATCAGTGAATGTAGAATTCACTATATTCATCATTGAATATAGAATTATATGAAAACCAATTGGTCTGTCTTATATTTTGAGTGGATCTTTGAACTTTTGCAAGATTTCAAAACATCATTCATTGATCATTTGGAAAATATTCGTTCACCGGGCTTAGTAGATTTGCCTCATTTTATTCTAAAATACCCACCAAAAAGCACATCCGTTATTGTCACCATCAAATCTGATCAGATAATTCTTTAATTATTAGGAGATTGTCAAACTCATTTGGAAGATACAAGTTTTCCAATTTCTGGTTTTTGCTTGACAGCTCAAATTTTATCATTGACAATAAGAACTGTCAGTTATTTTTCTTCAAGAAACACTCTATTTTTTTTACTCAGAATGTTTATTTGTTTATTTTTTTTAAAAGTCTGCAATTATCCATACCTGAATAGTTTTTCAGTTATTCCTACAAGCAAAAATGGTCTTCAACAGCAAAGAAGTGTCTAGCTCAGTTTGCAACTCAGTTGTTGGAGTATTCTTCCTCGATATAACTACGATACTTGGTTATGTAGCAGAAGTGCTTTATGTGTACTTGAAATTTCATCACAGAGAATATTAAGCGTATATATTTTCAAGAGTGGAGGTTTAATAAAATTGACAATTTTTTTTCTGTTTAATAAAGGATATTCTTAAAAGAATCTTTTTGTTTTCCCTGAGAGTGTTTTTAGGTAATGAATGCAATTGCTGTTAGTATAATTTGGTGTCACTGCCTTGATTTGCTTTTGCACCATCTGCAAATGTCAGCACAGCAAAAAGGCAAATAACATCTTAGCATTATTATGAAAATAGGTTTGACCCTGCAGACCACCTGAAAGTATCCAGAAATCCCCAGTGGTGCCTTCTCCACACTTACTTTGAGAACTGCTGCTCTAGGGCAATGCTTCTCAGTTTAATGCACATAAAATTACCTGGTGAACTTATTAATATGCAAGTTCTGATTCATTAGGTCTGGAATTGGGCCCATGATTCCGAGTCTCTAACAAGTTCCCAGACAACGGCATGCTATGGGTCCCATGACACTTTGAGTAGAAAGGTTCTGGAGTACTGGTTATTAATTAGTTCAAATGCCACCCCTGTTTAGACCTCTTCTTAGCTTCAGTGATCAAGTAGTTTTAGTATCGTTTATTTTAGTTCTCATTTTGGTGGTGAATCTATTAGTATATACCAAGTTATATAAAAACATATGGCTCTGTCGATAAACGTTGAAAGGACATTTAATTAAATAAATTATTTTATCTATTTATATACTTTTTTTGTGTGTGAGGAAGATCAGCCCTGAGCTAACATCCATGCCAATCCTCCTCTTTTTGCTGGTGGAAGACAGGCCCTAGGCTAACATCTATTGCCAATCCTCCTCCTTTTCTTTTCCCTTTTTCTCCCCAAAGCCCCAGTAGATAGTTGTATGTCATAGTTGCACATCTTTCTAGTTGCTGTATGTGGAATGCCACCTCAGCATGGCTGGACAAGCAGTGCATCGGTGTGCTCCCGGGATCCGAACCCAGGCCGCCAGTAGTGGAGCACATGCACTTAACCACTAAGCCACGGGGCTGGCCTCCTATTTATATACTTTTTTGCTTTGTCTTTTTTAGGTGATTGAGTAATTGAAATTGAAAATAAATCTTCTGAGGAATAAACTATTGCTGTGGTCATGTTGTAGTCCTCTTTCAGTTTCCCTACAACATGAATGATATGGAACAACATGATCAATCTGGCCTTACTTACTCATCTTGCTAATTTATAGGGATCATTTTAATATATAGACTACTGTTTACTAGCAAAAAAATTAGAAGCCAATTAAGGGTTGGAACTGTCTCTTTGAATTTTTGTATGTATCCAAAATGTGTGTCGGTGGTATTTTAGCTATGTTAGTATTTCTCAAAATTCAGTTATTCCTGTACCACTCTTGTGAATTTTATCATATTTTGAATATCAACTTTATTATTTTTAATTTTATAATTTCTTTAAATTGACTTTGTCAAATTTTTTAAAGTTTAAACTTATACTAAGTAATAATATCCGTGAAAACACAAGTTTGATGTGTAAGTAATATTTTTTTAAGAAATATTTTTTAAAATGCATAACTATTAACATACAAAATGTCCTTGTGTCTTCTAAAAATCATCTCCCATATCACCAGTAGTAAGCATACCAAGTTTTTGAAACATTGAAGTAGTTATTTAGGATCATAGTGAAATTTAAAAAGTAAGAAATAAAATAAGTTCTTTTATTTTATAAGAATCATTCGACTAAATTTGGATGAGAACTCATTCTTAAGAGATAACTGTTTTTTTCCAGCTAATAAAAGTCCTTTCCCCTCATAGTGTCTATGATTCTATTCCTATGATAATTTGTAAAATGAATGATTCTTTCTTGGCAATGACTGAAGCCTCTTAGTACTCACTTGTCAGATAAGAATAACAGCAGAACTTTCTCAAGCCCCAGCACAGAGAATTACCAGGTATAATATTATGGAAACAGGTGTGATTACTGAACTAGATTGCAACAGGACAAATCACATGGCATGACACCTCTCAGTGGATCTTAGTATACAAAATTGCTCCTCCAATAACCAAGGAGTTTCAAGGTGAAATGTCATTTGCAGAAGTCTCCTTTTGTTATCAATCAAGAAATGAATGTATTTCTTGGTGAGAATCCATTTCTCATTATTCTTTTGAAGCACTTGAGATAGATTTGGTGATTTTCCATTATGGTCCTGGAATGCAGTACTTTTTAACCACTTGAGCTCCAATAAGACATTTTGTGCTTGTTCATTTTCAAATAATAAGTAGCAGCTCTCTGCAATATTCCTGTAGACACACTGTTCTCTTGTGTCACTTCTGTGAAGTGAAAACGATATTCTTTCACCTGGATAATGGAAGATGACTGTGGAAAGTCTTAAATTTAAAAGCAACCAAATGGGTAGTTGAGAAGCATAAATAATATGATAGGCTTTGAGCTTTCTCTATTTCTACAGGAGGGACGTTATTGAAAACATTCCACCTCCATTTTCTTTTTAAGCGTCCTTTTTATCTGTGTTTGCAATGTGCACCATAGCTATATACACTCTACAAAACAGAATGTTTATAGAAAGTTTTTTCCATTTAGTCAGGACCTCATTTACTTTTTCCTTAGTCTCAAGAACAGCAAGTTGTCATTCGAGTTCTGTTCCCTTCCAAACAACAAATAGAAAATGATCAACTGCTCCAAAAATAGTGTAATATATATGTTACAGGAAGGAATCTAGTATATTTTAGTACCATAGTTTCCCTCAACATGAAAACACAGCTTTCTATTTTCAGTCATTACTTGAGAAGAGGGGTAGGTGCACTATACAGTGGACTAGTTAATTAAATAACTTGGCTAATAGAAAGTGAATATATTTACCACAGCCAACTCGCCAGTTTTCAAAACCTTGGAATACAATGAAACACAATTAACATGAAAGTTATACTGAGCATAATTAAATCTTGCTTTAATGATTCAGAAGACACTTGAGGACTTTCCGTGCTCCAGGGTCATCATTATGAACATCAATTCTTATCAAAATGTAGAAGTGCCAGCTAAAATGTTTCCAATTAATAAAAGGCTGGACAGACAACACAGAGCTGACTATACATAGGTGTCTAAAGAGCAGACAGATTTTTTTTTTTCTATAGTTCTTCCCATGTTGGATCTAATGGAAGAAAATTTTTTGAAGGACTTGGTTTTGCTGGGTAAACTAAAGTAATTACTCATTCATTTATTCAAATAGATTTACTGAGAACTCAATATGTGTCAGTTTCTGTGGCAGGAAGGGAGTAATAGAGACTCCATTTGTAACACTCATAGTTACAAAAAAGTAAAATAGTATGCTGTAAGAGGGACTGCTTATTTGTTTAATCTGTTCTAGGCATAGGAATATTGACTTCAATTTACTTAGAAAAGTCTTCTTGGTTTAGGTAACTAAACAACATTGGGGCTTTATAAAAACAGCAAAAAAATCTGTTACAGTTGATAAAACTTTCCATTTTTATAATATCAAATACATTCTGTTTACCATATGATTAACTGCAATGTGAATATGAAATCTACACAGTGACATTTTGAGATGAGCTTCCAGTTAGTTCTTTGCTGCTAAAGATCAGGAAGAATTTTTATCTGTGTGACTGTGAGGATAGTATCTTTTCTGGTACCTCCTGGATCTGCTTCTTCCACATTCTTCTGATCTTCTGTTGCCACTATGTTTTTGTCTTACACTATGTGTGCTGTAACTGATCCCTTTCCTATTTAGGGATCTTTATATAATTTTGTATATTTTCAATCTTATATGATTGTTTCAAGTTCAAGTATAGATTTTTTTATTACTAACGCCTAAGGATTTTGTTTAATTCAAATAGCTTCCTCCTTTTCTTGCTAGCTATGGGAGTAGTTTTTTTTGTTTGTTTGTTTGTTTTTTGAGGAAGATCAGCCCTGAGCTAACATCCATGCCAATCCTCCTCTTTTTGCTGAGGAAGACCGGCCCTGAGCTAACATCTATTGCCAATCCTCCTTTTTTTCCCCAAAGCCCCAGTAGATAGTTATATGTCATAGTTGCACATCCTGCTAGTTGCTGTATGTGGGATGCCACCTCAGCATGGCCCAACAAGCGGTGCATCAGTGCACGCCCGGGATCCGAACCCTGGCGGCCAGAAGCAGAGTGCACACACTTAACCGCTAAGCCATGGGGCTGGCCCCATATGGGAGTAGTTTTATTCTTTGTTTTCTTGGCTCTGGAGTTCTTTGCCTAACCCAATCACTCCTTTCTGCTTAAATTTTCTATATTTGTGTTCTTTCTCATACTTCTACAACATAGGTTCCAGGGATTTGTAAGTATATTCTGCTCCCTTTTTTGATAGGGAACAAACTGAAAATGGGTTATAAAGTAAAAAATGCCCCCCATTGATCAGTGGCAAGACATTATCAGTTTAGCTAAGTTACTCTATGGTATTGCTGCCTCAGCATCCATTTTGTCTGGCTAAGAAGCCTGAGGGGGCCTTAAACTAACACTAGCCCCTCATACAAGCACATGCCCTAGATAACAGCTTGCAGAGTCACAAGCACATGTAAGTTCCTCATATGACTTCCCCAACAGTCCTTATGATCAACAGTCTCCCCCGCCTCCCAGGGCCTTCCCCTCATGTTCCCTGTAGATAAGACCCATGGAGCTTACCAAAACTCTGCTCTTTTGTTGGAATTGACCAACCGGGACTTAGCCTGGAAACCAAAAAGCACTGCACTCATGGACCCTAATAAAGCTAAGTGCCCTAGGTCCTGCCTTTCTCTCTGCCTGCACCCTGCCTTGACCTCCCCATGTGGACTCTTGAGGCATGCTGTGTACTTCCTCTAAGACCTTCTTTATTACAATTTCTGTTGTGGTCTTTTGTTGAACTGCAACACACCATCTGGTTCCCTGTGCTCCATTTCACAAATGTTAATTTAATAAAGTCATACACTGATCTTCTGTATCACACAATTAAATACTAATTTGTAACTCAAGACATTCCTTTGTGACCATGTGTTAAAAAACAAAAGACAACTGAGTGAATTTGAAGATTTAGTTGGCTTTATTGAATAATTCGTGAATCAGGCAGCATCTCTTCTAGCAGGCAGAGAGATACTCCAAGGGTTATACAAGATAGAAGGCTTTTATAGAAAGAAGAGTGGGACAAGGCAGTCATCAGCAAGGAAAACATGAAAGTTCATTGGAGGAAAGTAAGAGTTCTGGAGGTGATGGCTTCTTATTGGCTGAACTGTGATGTTCCTATTAGCTGGGCTTGTTGCTGGGCAAGAAAGAAATCTTCCTTCCTCCTGCTAGAACAGTCAAGTAATTGCACTTCCTATTTGGGAGTGTAAGGTACATCTCTTCCTGTTGGGGTCTGTAACTGACCGTGTAATTAACTGATCCTGTAATTGATGTCTTCCTGTTTGGGGTAATTGACCACAAGCAATAGGGAGTGAGATCTCCCTCTGCAGGCCTTCCCCACTCCAATTTTAGTTGAGGTTTCCTTTATTAATTTTTACACGTTTCACTGAATACTACATGTTATTGATAAGAATGGTCTCTGCTCCCAAGAAGTAATAAAATTTATGTCAAATATTAGTTGAGGATATCTGCTTTAGATATATACAGACAGATGTAGAAATGAAAAATATTTTTACCTTATAAAGCACGATGGTAATAGAAAGTTTTTTGAGTTTGCTCATTAGTAAAAATATGGATAATACTAGCATTACTACATAGGGTAATTTGGCTCATCGTGGAAGCAATCAATGTAGAAAAGTGCAGAATGAATGTTTTTTTGGGGTTGACTTATAAGTTGTGATGTGGTAGTTGATTTAGCACTGATCAACACAGAGGATCTTGGGAGGTCAAATAGATGGGGATCATTCTGCTAGACCGTAGATTTACCAGGATAGATGTAGGTCCAGGATATCATGAAAAAATTTGTTCATTAACAGGTGCTGGGACATTGCACAAGTCAAATGACATCGTAGTGAGAGGTATACTATAGCAGTTAAGAGCTCACATTTTGAAGTCATTTGAATTCTAAAACTGCCACTTACTATGAGATCTTTACTTAATTCTCTGTAAAAGAGAAAAAATAACACATTTCACATAGGATTGTTGAAAGGATTCAATTAGTTAATACAGGCAAAGTACTTTTAGTCAAACATTTAGTCATTGATCAATAAGTAGTAGCTATATTATTCCTATCCAGTCAATAAAGAATGAGATTTATAATGACAATAATAAGAGCTTGTTACTTTGCTTTCACTACAAACTGAAGGCACAGGCATCAGGACAAGTACAATGGGAAATGGCAACCTAACACAAGAGAGGATAGCGAGACTCCAAAATTATTCCCTCCCCATAATGTGCTGAACTTTTATTGAAACAAAGAATGTATGTATGCATGTATTCATTCATTCATTCACTAATTTATTCATTAATTCATTCTTTCATTCATTCAGCAAATAATTATAAGGCATGTACTATGTGTAAGTACTATGGGTGGTACAAACACCTAGCCTGTAGCAGATACTAGACAGGTATTATCCCTATTATGACAGAACTTACAGTCCAGTGAGGATAATTATTAGAGCTTGGAAGGACCTTAAAAGGTTTGTCTAGTTCAATATTTTCCAAACAATACTTTGCAAAATACTAGTGCCTCATGAGATATTAATAGCTATTTGTTAAATGTGTTTTAATGATCAAATTGAGAAATGCTATATACTATATCACCCTAATTGGAGACATATGTTAGTACATTAAATACTCTGAGAAGTCCTGCAGTAAACAAATCTGTTTATATTGGTTTAATCCAGCATTTCCAAAATGTATTTTATCACAGAAAACATTTTTTACGCAAAATTTGTTAATATCAAATGGGATATAAGAGATTCATGGAACACAATTTGAGAAACTCTGGTCTAATTCAACCCTCTTGTTTTACAGTTGAAATAACTAAAGATCACAGAACACAGCTAACTTGTTTAATATTACAGTTTCTCATCAGATGCGTAGGGGATTAGAAGCTCAGTCAAGTGCTTTTTCCACCTTACCATGAAGCTTCTAAGGAATGCAATTCTCTGTGCTTTATTTTCTTAAAAAATGATAGAAAGATATTGTATAATGTTTTGGGCTTTTTTGTGAATGTCTAAACCACAAGTTGAAGTTTAAATGTTTCAGAGGACAAATTCCACAAACCACTTTAGATCTTTCTTGAAAGGCAGAAAGGTATCAATTGTCAATTATACATTTAAATTTTATATATTATAATTTGAATTATAGAATACATTTTATAATGTAATTATAAATTATCATAATAGTTTGATCTCTAACTCCATGCTGATTGTCTCATATGGGTCATCCGGCTATCTTAAAATATGGGATTATTAACGAAGCAAAAGAGAATTTTTGTTTTATGTTTTTGAGAAAAAATCCCTCCTGTGTACTAGTGTGTTTGCTTATCTTGTTGAGGGCTTAGCAAAAGTCGTCACCTCTCACAGTATTCCCCCAAGTAAAGGGGAGTTGTCAGTAGAGGGATTTTGTTTTGTTTTGTTTTTGTTCTTTTAGAGGCAGTGGAGAGAAAAAAAGACATGGTAGTTATTGAGTGCAAAGGTGCACAATTGAACAATTTTCTGTTCTTTGTTTTTCTGACCTCTTATTACAAATACTACTTACAAAATATAAATATAATTTGATTATCTTTTTAATAAATACAGAAAATAAACATAGAAAATAAAAAATGAAGTGGGGATATAAAATATCTCAAGAATAAAGAAAACAACAGCAAACTCTTATTGCTCTTTAGAAAGAGTAATTTTAACAAAGAAAGCAAGAATCATTTTCTCTGGTTGAGTGTTGATTCCCCAGTGTGCTCTCAGTAAGTAATTAGAATGGCCCACTGAATGTCAGCATCAGCTTGTTTATTCTCATTATTTTATCATTTTAAAAACCCTCTAGGTGATGAGACATGCAGTATAGAACATAATTACCATTATTAGCATACTAATTGGACACAAAAATAGGCCAACTACAAGGTAGCCAACTGAATAATTTCACATTAATCAAACACCATAGTGAATACGCCTATTGTTAAATTGACAGCTTCCATAATTGGCAATATTTTGCAGTAAAATATCAGAATTTCCTTGTAATACCTCGCCAGTGTCAGATAATTTAGTAATTTCCCATGTTCCCATCTTCAAATGTGTGCACCTAGCTCAGGTTCAAGAAAATATCGTGATGAGAATACTGGTCTTTTTTTTTTTTTAATTGATATTTTAATGGTTTCTAACATTGTGAAATTTTGGGTTGTACATTTTTGTTTGTCCATCACCATATATATGACTCCCTTCACCCCTTGTGCCCACCTCCCACTCCCACTGCCTCTGGTAACCACAGTCCAGTGTTCTCTGTCCATGTGTTGGTTTATATTCCACATATGAGTGTGATCATACAGTGTTTGTCTTTCTCTTTCTGGCTTATTTCACTTAACATAATAGGCTCCAGGCCCATCCATGTTGTTGCAAATGGGACGATTTTGTCTTTTTTTATGGCTGAGTAGTATTCCATTGTATATATATACCACATTTTCTTAATCCAATCGTCAGTCGAGGGACACTTAGGTTGCTTCCACTTCTTGACTATGGTGAATAATGCTGCAATGAACACAGGGGTGCATAAGCCTCTTTGGATTGTTGATTTCAGGTGCGTTGGATAGATTCCCAGTAGTGGGATGGCTGGATCATAGGGCATCTCTATTTTTAATTCTTTGAGGAATCTCCATACCGTTTTCCATAGAGGCTGCATCAATTTGCATTCCCACCAGCTGTGTATGAGGGTTCCTGTTTCTCCACATCCTCTCCAACATTTGTTGTTTTTTGTCTTGGTGATTATAGCCATTCTAACGGGCGTGAGGTGGTATCTTAGTGTTGTTTTGATTTGCATTTCCCTGATGATTAGTGATGTTGAGCATCTTTTCATGTGCCTATTGGCCATCTGTATATCTTCCTTGGAGAGGTGTCTGTTCATTTCCTCTGACCATTTTTTGATCGGGTTGTTTGTTTTTTTGTTGTTCAGTTGTGTGAGTTCTTTATATATTATGGAGATCAACCCCTTGTCAGATGTATGTTTTGCAAATATTCTCTCCCAGCTGGTGGATTGTCTGTTCATCTTGATTCTGGTTTCATTTGTCTTATAAAAGCTCTTTAATCTGATAAAGTCCCACTTGATTATTTTTTCTTTAGTTTGCCTAGTCTGCGTAGGCATGTCATCCGAAAAGATTCCTTTAAAACCAATGTCAAATAGTGTGTTGCCTATATTTTCTTCTATGAGTTTTATAGTTTCAGGTCTCACCTTCAGGTCTCTGATCCATTTTGAGTTAATTTTTGTGAATGGCGATAGCACATGGTCCACTTTCATTCCTTTGCATGTGGCTGTCCAGTTTTCCCAACACCATTTATTGAAAAGACTTTCCTTTCTCCATTGTATGTTCTTAGCACCTTTGTCAAAAATTAGCTGTCTGTATATGTGTGGTTTTATTTCTGGGCTTTCAATTCTGTTCCATTGATCTGTGTGTCTGTTTTTGTACCAGTACCATGCTGTTTTGATTACTATTGCTTTGTAGTATGTTTTGAAGTCAGGGATTGTGATGCCTCCTGCTTTGTTCTTTTTCTTTAGGATTTCTTTAGCTATTCGGGGTCTTTTGTTGCCCCATATAAATTTTAGTATTTTTTTTTCTATTTCTGTGAAGAATGTCATTTGGATTCCGATTGGGATTGCATTGAATCTGTAGCTTGCTTTAGGTAATATAGACATTTTAACAAGGTTTATTCTTCCAATCCACGTGCATGGGATATCTTTCCATTTCTTTATGTCATCACCGATTTCTTTCAACAATGTCTTGTAGTTCTCATTGAATAGGTCCTTCACCTCTTTGGTAAGATTTATTCCTAGGTATTTTATTCTTTTTGATGCAATTGTAAATGCTATTATCTTTTTGAGCTCTCTTTCTGTTAGTTTGTTATTAGCACACAGAAATGCAACTGATTTTTGTAGATTGATTTTGTACCCTGAAACATTGCTGTAGTTGTTGATTGTTTCTAATAGTTTTCCAACAGATTCTTTAGGGTTTTCTATATATACCATCATGTCATCTGCAAATAGTGAGAGTTTCACTTCTTCGTTACCTATTTGGATTCCTTTTATTCCTTTTTCTTGCCTAATTGCTCTGACCAAAACCTCCAGTACTATGTTGAACAGGAGTGGTGAGAGTGGGCAGCCCTGCCTCGTTCCTGTTCTCAGAGGAATGGCTTTCAGTCTTTCCCCATTGAGTATGATGTTGGCTGTGGGTTTGTCATATATGGCCTTTATTATGTTGAGGTACTTTCCTTCTATTCCCATTTTATTGAGAGTTTTTATCATAAATGGATGTTGTATCTTGTCAAATGTCTTCTCTGCGTCTATTGAGATGATCATGTGGTTTTTATTCTTTGTTTTGTTGATGTGATGTATCACGTTGATTGATTTTGCGGATGTTGAACCATCCCTGCGTCCCTGGTATAAATCCCACTTGATCATGGTGTATGATCTTTTTAATGTATTGTTGTATTCGGTTTGCCAATATTTTGTTGAGGATTTTTGCATCAGTGTTCATCAGCGATATTGGCCTGTAATTTTCTTTCTTTGTATTGTCTTTGTCTGGTTTTGGTATCAGGGTGATGTTGGCCTCATAGAATGATTTAGGAAGTGTTCCATCTTCCTCTATTTTTTGGAATAGTTTGAGAAGGATGGGTATTAAGTCTTCTTTGAATGTTTGGTAAAATTCACTGGAGAAGCCATCTGGTCCTGGACTTTTATTTTTTGGGAGGTTTTTGATTACTTTTTCTATCTCTTTACTTGCTATTGGTCTATTCAGATTCTCCATTTCTTCTTGGTTCAATTTTGGGAGGTTGTATAAGTCTAAGAATTTATCCATTTCTTCTAGATTGTCCAATTTGTTGGCATATAATTTCTCATAGTATTCTCTTATAATCCTCTGTATTTCCATGGTATCTGTTGTAATTTCTCCTCTTTCATTTCTAATTTTATTTACTTGAGCCTTTTCTCTTTTTTTCTTAGTAAGCCTGGCTAAGGGTTTGTCGATTTTGTTTATCTTCTCGAAGAACCAACTCTTTGTTTCATTAATCCTTTCTACTGTTTGTTTGGTCTCAATTTCATTTATTTCTGCTCTGATTTTTATTATTTCTCTCCTTCTGCTGGCTTTGGCCTTTGTTTGTTCTTCTTTTTCTAGTTCTGTTAGATGTAATTTAAGGTTGCCTATTAGGGCTTTTTCTTGTTTGTTAAGGTGGGCTTGTATCGCTATGAGTTTCCCTCTCAGGACCGCTTTTGCTGCATCCCATATGGTTTGATATGGCATATTAGCATTTTTGTTTGTTTCCACATAGTTTTTGATTTCTCCTTTAATTTCATCAATGATCCATTGGTTGTTCAGTAGCATGTTGTTTAATCTCCACATTTTTGTCACTTTCCCAGTTTTTTTTTCCTGGTTCATTTCCAGTTTCATAGCCTTATGGTCTGAAAAGATGCTTGTTATGATTTCAATCTTCTTAAATTTATTGAGGCTTGCTTTGTTTCCCAACATATGGTCTATCCTAGAGAATGTTCCATGTGTGCTTGAGAAGAATGTGTAGTCAGCTGTTTTTGGGTGGAGTACTCTGTATGTGTCTACTAGGTCCATCTCGTCCAGTTTTTCATTTAAGTCTAATATTTCTTTATTGACTTTTTGTCTGGATAATCTATCCATTGCTGTAAGTGGTGTTAAGATCCCCTACTATTATTGTGTTGTTGTTGATGTCTCCTTTTAGGTTTGTTAATAGTTGCTTTATGTACATTGGTGCTCCTATGTTGGGTGCATATATATTTATAAGTGATACGTCTTCTTGATGGAGTGTCCCTTTTATCATTATATATTTCCCTTCTTTGTCTTCCTTAACCTGTTTTATCTTGAAGTC
Organism: Diceros bicornis minor; assembly: GCF_020826845.1. Taxonomy (NCBI): domain Eukaryota; kingdom Metazoa; phylum Chordata; class Mammalia; order Perissodactyla; family Rhinocerotidae; genus Diceros; species Diceros bicornis. The sequence goes on along the minus strand of NC_080781.1, from coordinate 75,180,107 downwards.
TACTTTGTCTGATGTGAGTATGGCAACACCTGCTTTCCTTTGTTTGCCGTTAGCTTGGAGTATTGTCTTCCATCCTTTCACTCTGAGCCTGTGCTTGTCTTTAGTGCTAAGATGTGTTTCCTGAAGGCAGCATATTGTTGGGTCTTGCTTTTAGATCCATCCTGCCACTCTGTATCTTTTAATTGGAGAGTTCAGTCCATTTACATTTAAGGTAATTATTGATATATGAGGGCTTAATGTTGCTGTTTTGTCATTTATTTTCTGGTTCTTTTGCATTTCCTTTGTTTTTTGTCCCATTTGTTTTGGACTGCCAATTCAGTTTGGTTGTTCTGTCTTATGACTCTTCTAGTTTTCTCTTTGTTTATCATATGTGGTTTTGTTTTGATTATTTGTTTAGTGGTTACCTTGTGGTTTGGGCAAAAAATCTTGTGTATGAGATAGTCCATTATCTGATGGCCTCCTATTTCCTTATACTAAGTCAATTCAGTCACTTTCCTCTTCCCCTTCTAAGTTGTTCTTGTTATACCTTATTCTATCTTGTGTTGTGGATGTGTGTTTACAGTGATGAGGTTAAATTTATTTTTGGTGAATTTGTTCCTTTGATCTTTGAATTTAGTATTTAAGTGGTTGCTAACTTATTCCGGTAAAGATCTATTATTTTTCTGAGTTTGTCTACCTACTTTTCTCCTTGCTCCAAGATTTGTGTTCCCTTTCTCTTCTTTTTTTCAGGCCTGAGGGCCTTCTTGAGTATTTCTTGTAGTGGGGGTCTCGTGGCCATGAACTCCCTTAGCTTTTGTTTATCTGGGAGAGTTACTATTTCTCCATCATATTTGAAGGATATTTTTGCTGGATAGAGTATTCTTGGCTGAAAGTTTTTGTCTTTCAGTATTTTGAATATATCATTCCAGTGTCTTCTAGCCTGTAAAGTTTCTGTTGAGAAATCCGCTGAGAGCCTGATGGGAGTTCCTTTGTACGTTATTTTTTGTTTTTGTCTAGCTGCCCTTAATATTGTTTCTTTGTCGTTGACCCTGACTAGCCTTACCACTAGGTGACGTGGTGAAGGCCTTTGTCTGTTAATATATATAGGTGTCCTGTTGGCTTCGCTTACTGGTATTTCCTACTCCTTTCCCAGATTTGGGAAGTTCTCAGCTATTATTTCCTTGAATAGTCTCTCTGTTCCTCTTTCTCTCTCCTCTCCCTCAGGAATACCTATAATTCTTATGTTACATTTTCTAATAGAGTCAGATATTTCTCAGAGTCTTTCTTCATTTCTTTTTAGTCTTAGTTCTCTCTCTTCTTCCATCTGGAGTATATCTGTATTCCTATCCTCTAAAGTACTAATTCTTATCTCCATATTGTCAGCTCTGTTCTTTAAAGATTCCAGATTCTCCTTTATCTCCTCCATTGTGTTCTTTATCTCCATCAGCACTGATTGGTTTTTTTATGATTTCAATCTCTTTTGGAAGAAACTCCTAATCTCATTGAATTGTTTGTGTTGTCTCATATTTCATTGAGTGTTTTTATGATAGCTATTTTGAAATCTCTGTCATTAATTTATGGATTTCTGTGTCTTCGAGGTTGATTTCTGGGTGCTTGTCATTTTGTTTCTTGTCTGGTGATTTCATATATTTTTGCATTGTGGTTCCTGTGTTGGTTTTGTTTTTCCTCATCCTGGAAATCTCTGGTTGCAATTTCCACCTGCCGCCACTGTCTGGTGGTAAAGGGCTGTGTAGTCTAAGCCCCCTGTGCTCTGCCCCGGTTTTTCTGCTGTGATCCGCAGTTTTGTTTTTTTTGTTTTTTTTTCCCCGCTGCGATCCACGGGTCCAGTCGTTTGATCAGGTCTGCCGCGGATCACTTGGTCTGGTCTGTCGCGGATCACTTGGTCTGGTCTGCCGCGGATCGCTAGGTCTGGTCTGGTCAGTTGAGCTGCAGAGTCCGGGTTGCGGGGAGGGGGGAGCTCTCTCTTTTGCCCTCTGGGTCCCTGACATGAGGGGCTTCTCGTTTGCACCTCTTTATCTGCTCTCTGGGGTGCTCAGATGTTGATGGTAGCCCTGTGGCTCCTCTGAGTCGTCTGTGCCGGAGTTTCCCACTGGCTGAGAGAGTCCGAAGAGCCATGGTTTCCCCGCTGAGGGCCGCCCCTCCCCCCTCTCTGGGAGCCGCATGGACCGGGATCGCTGATCTGATGGGGAGGGAGAGGAGTTCTCCTTACCTCGCCCCACTTCCTCCGGGGGCCCAGCACGTTCTGCTCTCAGATGTGCGGCAATGTGGATCCCTCCGCTCTAGCTTTTCACTGTCTGGGATTCCGTTGTTGGTCTGTGATTGTTCCTTTTGTTGTATCTTGTCGGGGGAAGAGTTCACGGGAAAGCTCACTCCGCCATGATGTTCAAATACTGGTCTTTTTAACAACTGGCCTAAGTAGTTAAAGAGAAGCTCGTTTGCCTTCAGCAAGAGATGTGAATGATAACTAAAAAAAAAAGCTACAATTTAGTCACTTTTTGCTGAATATTGTGTTTTATTTCTAAGTACATATTCTGCCCTACCCAAAAGACAATTGATCACATTAACAGTCTCTTGAGGATGGTCTACTTTATAAAAGTGCAAGTATGATACTTAACAGTAATTTCCACTTAACAATATGATATTTTTTTATATATTGGCTATTATGAACTCTAACTGTTCCATGCCACAAGTATTTTCCTTTTCTGCATGTGAGTAGAGCTAATCTAGACTAAAATCCTGTCTCAGTAGAAGAGTATCATTATGAATTCTCAATGTATAGAAGACGCCCTTCTTCTGACATCCTGTGATACGACTTTCAATAGATCATATGCCTGTTAAACAATCACTAATGGCCACCAGCTACCCTCAAGATTCAACTCGTAATTGAGCACCATTTAAGGTTTTCTATAATATGACTTCAGCAGATCTTTTTTACTGACTCCCCAGCTAAACTCTTTTCCAGCCAGTCAATCTCTTCTATGCCAACCATCCATGATATAATTCTCTTATGCATACATTTTGCACATTTTCTCCTCCTGGATTACCTGCCCACTTCTCTTATACTTGTGCAAAACCCCTATCTCCTCAAAGGTTAACTCAAATCCCTCCTCCATGAAGTTTTTCTTTACAACTGCAGCCCAGAGTTATTTTTCCTCTTGCTAAGCTTCTATTATGTTTATATTTATTTTGCATGTATTCCTTATTCTCAGTAAAAACTGAGCACCTATTAAATGCCAGCCACACTATTTGGCAACAAAAGGACAAAGATGGCTCTGATGTGGTTCCCTCTTGAAGTTTCACAGATATGGTCCTATAACACATCTATATTATAAGTTTTTGAGAGTAGAAACCCTGTGTTATATTCCTATGATACCATTTATTTGTGAGCACATAGTAGGTGATCTAGAAAAAAATCAATGGAATAAGTTTCTTTGTTATCTTTCCTTTCCTATCAGTCTTCTTAAAGCTACATGTCGTTCTCACCTAGTGCCTCCTTATAATTACTTCAACTTCACTAATTTCTTTGCTCCGTTATCAATCCCTTTTTAGTAACACTTTCACTGATTATTCTACAACATACTAGAATGAGGTGAGTAATAAATTGGGAAATCTGTTCCGGTAGTGGATTCTACACCTGGGCCTGCCGCCAAACTTGATTTTGCCCCTTTATTATCTGTACCTTAGCTTTCCTATCTATAAAATGAAGTAGGTGAACTATAATAAGAGTTTATATAACTAGCTGGACTTCCAAATCATGTGAGCAGCATTTTTATTATACAACTAAGGGTTCTATTAGGTCAGTGATCCCCAATCGTGGTTGCACATTAGAGTTTTATGGGAAGCTTTTAAAAACCGCTGTTGACTCAACTCCCTCCTTAAAACCAATTTACTCAATTTCTGGGGGTACGGTTTGGATGTCAGTATTTTTTAAAAGACTAGCCCAGATGAGTTTAATGTACAACCAGAGTTGAGAACACCTGGGCTTTCCAACTCTGATTTTCTATATAACTTTGTAGTTTAGAAAGCATTAAAGTCATTGAGAAAGACATTATTAGCAAGTCCATAAAAGTGACTTTTAGGAAGTCAACAATATTTATATGTAGAGCAAGACGTATATAAGAATCTACTTTAGGACTTGGTGAAAATCTAATCTATGATAATTTAGAAAGAATGAAATTTAACATTAGCTTGATGTATCATCAGCTTAAATCAGAATAGCTCTTTTCTAAATTAATACATGATCTGCTTCAGTTAAGGGATTAAACAAAGATTGAACATCAAATTATGATTTATGAAGGTGAAAAGACATAGGATTCATGAATAAGCACAAATATCATTCCTGGCAGAGAACACCAGAACTTTGCAAAATTTCACTCTTGTGGTTTTCTTTTTATAATCTATTTGTGCTGTATCAACAGAGAGACCTCAGAGGAGCCCATGCCCTGAGCATAGCTCTGTAGCTAGAGCAATTTAACTTGTGAGCCTCAGGAGAGACTACTGTGGAATACAGCCTATAGCTAGCTATGGGAAGTGTAGTAATTATGATACTGGCTCACCTGCTGTAACAGAGGTCCAAAATCAAAATAATAGTTGCTTAAAGGAGATAGAAATTTGTTTTTATCTCGTGCAAAGTGTAGGTTGGTAATCTAGGGCTGATATGGCAACCCCACCACTATCAGGAAACCAGGATCCCCCTATATTATTGCAGCATCATCCTTAAAATGCAGCTTCCATCTTTTGATCTAAAATGGATGCTTCAGCTCCCACCATCATGTTCACATTCCATCTAGCAGGAAGGAGGAAAATTTGAAGGAGAAGAAATGCAATTCTATTTAAAGGAAAAACTATAGATCTTGCACACATCTTTTTTCTCACACTCATTAGCCAGTATTTAGCCATGTGGCCATGCCTTGCAGCAAGTGAGGCTTAGAAATGTAGTCTTCAGCTGAGTGTCAATGTGCTCAACTAACAATATTATTAGTATATGCCAAGTCTCTGCGTGTTTGGGGAAAACTATAACTTTCTGTCACAGGCAAGATGTTGTAATAACCTGTCAAATTCCCTTCCATTACCAAGGTCCTTCAGTTTTTACAGATAAGGATAAATTAACTCTTCCTTCCCTTTCTCAACTGTGCTTCCAACTCTCCACACCCACATTAATATCACCTGCAGAATCAACTCCACCCTAGTCCCTGAGACCAATCCTAAATCAGGCTGAAGAGGAGTGGACATTTTTATCTTTCTTTTCTTTTTGACTACTCGTTGAACTCTCTTCCTTTTGGGGGCAATCCAGTATTCTGTGTGTAACTCTACCAAGTTGAAGCTATAAAATCTGAATAACTTTCCTTCCCTGACCTTTGGCAACTAGGGCATGAGCACACAGTTTAAGATTAATTAGATTCTCCCACCTGGGACTCTGAATGTAAAGAAAGTGACATAAACAGGGATTAATTTAGAATTCATTCGATAGATGTTGGGGTAACGTGCATGTTAATAGTGGAATCCAGAATTCATTCAGTGGTGGCTGTAATAATAAAGTTAAACTAACCAGGTGTGACCATGGCTATGTTTCTTGTTTTTCTTAGTAATGGTGAGGAGTTTTTTTCCTACCTTGGTAGTGGGGAATTACTGTTTAATGAGTAGAAAGTTTTGGTTTTGCAAGATGAAAAGAGCTCTCAAGATGGATGGTGATGATGGTTACACAACAATGTGGGTGTATTTACTGCACTACATTGTACACTTTGAAAAGGTTAATATGGTAAACGTTATGTGTGTTTTATCACAATTTTTAGACAATGGTGGAAAAATTAAGACAATCTCAGATAAATAAAAATTGAGGGAGGTTGTTATGAATAGACCATCATTACAAAAAATACTGAAGGCAGTCCTTCAGGTTGAAATGAAAGGATAATAGACAACAACTGGAAGCTGTACAAATAAATAAATATCTCCACTATATGTAACTACATAGGTAAATATAAAATCCACTACTACTGTATTTTTGGTTCATAACTCCACTTTTTACTTTTACACATAATATAAAAGACAAATACATAAAAATAATGATAAATTTATGTTATTATGCATACAACATATAAAGACACAATTTATGACAAGAAGAAGAGTATAATGGGGGTCAGAGATGATTAAGGGCAAAGTGTTTGTATGCTACTGAAGCTAAGTTGGTATCAATTCAATATAGATGGTTATAAACGTAGGATGTTAATTGTAATCCTCTTAGTAACCATTAAAAAATCATTAAAACTATACCTGAGAAAATTAGAAAAGAATAAAAATGACACACTGAAAAAAATCAACTAAACAAAAAGGAAAGCAGTATTAAAGGGAATGAGGAACAAAAAGGTACAACACATACAGAAACCAAAAAGCAAAAGAACAGAAGTAAATCCTTGCTTATTATTTATTTCTTTGATAGAAATAAACTCTCCAATGAAAAGTCATAAATTAACAGAATGGATTACAAGAATACAACATGATTCAACTCTATGCTGTCCACAGATTACTCACTTTAGATGATAGGTACGAATACATTGAAAGTGAAAAAATATAAAAACATATTCCATGCAAATAGCAACCAATAGAGAAGTGGAATACTATATTAATATCAGACAAGTAAGACTTTAAGCCAAAAACTCTTGCAAGAGCAAAGACAGACATTACATATTATAAAAGGGTCAATACACCAAGAAGATATAACAGTTATAAGCTTATATGCACCAAACATCAGAGCCCCAAAATATATAAAATAAACATTGACAGAATTGAAGGGAGAATAGACAGTTCTACAATAATAGTTGAAGATTTCAACATCACACTTTTCATAATGGATAGAACATCCATAGGAAGATCAAAGAAGAAATAGAATATTTAAACAATACTATAAACTAATCAGATCTAAAAGACATGTATCAAACACTGAACAACAGAACGTAAACCATCCTCTCAGATGTACATGAGACATTCTCCAGGATAGATCATATGTTAGGCCACAAAACAAGTCTCAATAGATTTTAAAAGATAAATATCATGCAAAGTGTCTTTTCTGGTCACAATGGATTGAAGCTAGAAATTGATTACAGAAAGAAAACTGGAGAATTCACAAGTATGTGGAAATTAAAAAACACACTCTTAAACAACCAATGGATCAAAGGAGTAATCACAAGGGAAATTATAAAATACTTAGAGATAAATGAAAACTAAAACACAATATACCAAAACTTATGCAAGGTAGTTGAAGGCAGTGATGAGAGGGAATTTTACAGCAGTAAACACCAACTTTAAACAAGAATAAATATCTCAAACCAATAACATAACTATACAGCTTAAGGAAATAGAAAAAGAAGAGCAAATTAAACACAAAGCTAACCAAAGCTAGGAAATAATAAAGATTAAAGCTGAGATAAATGAAATAAAGAAAAGAAAAATAATAAAGAGAATCAATGCAACCAAAAGTTGGTTCTTTGAAAACATCCACAAAATTAGTGAACTTATAGCTAGAGTGATGGAGTAAAAGGGAGAGAAGACACAAATCAGAAATCATAGTGAGGACAATTCTATTGACCTTACAGAAACGAAAATGATTATAAGAATATATTATGTATAACTTTACATGAATTAATTAGACAACCTAGGTGAAATGAATAAATTCCTAAAAACACACAATTACCAAAACTGACTCAAGAAGAAACAGATAGTCTGAGAAGATGGATAAAAAAAAAAGATTGAATCAGTAATAACCACCTCCTACCAAAGAAAAGTCTCAGAACACGTGGCTTCCTTGGTGAATTCTACCAAATATTTAAAGAATTAACACAAATCCTTCTTAAGCTCTACAAAAAATAGAAGAAGGGGAAATTCTCCTAGACTAATTCCATGTGGCCAGAATTACTCTGATTCCAAAGCCAGATAAGGTCATCACAAGAAAAGATAATTACACAGGATCATCCCCTATGAATAAATGCAAATTCCTCAAAAATACAGTCAAAATTAATCTAAAAGCATATAAAGAGGATTATAAACCATGACCAAGTGGGATTTATCACAGGAATACAAAGGTGTTTCCACATGAGAAAATTAATTAACTAATGGAATGAAGGAAAAAACAAAACAAAACACGGGATCATTTTAGTTGATGGAGAAAAAGCATTTGACAACATTCAGCACCTTTTCATGATAAAAATACTCAGAAAACTAGGAATAGAAGGGAATTCCTTTAACATAATAAAGGACCTTTATGAAAAACCCACAGCTAGCATCATACTCAGTGGTGAAATAGTGAAATATTTTCCCTAAGAATGGGAATAGGACAAGGATGTCCACTTTTACACTGCTATATAACATTGTACTGGAAGCACTAGAGAAAGCCATTAGGCAAGACAAAGAAAAGCCTTTAAAATCAGAACGGAAGAAGTAATATTTTTATCTACAGATGACATAATCATATATATTGAAAATCCCAAAGTATCCACAAAAATGGTTCTAAAGGTAATTAAGGAATTATGCAAAGTTACAAGTTTTAAGATCAACATACAAAAATCAGTTGTGTTTATATATACCAGTAGGAAAAACTGTGAAATAGAAATTTAAAAAATAATTCTATTTACAATAGTATCCAAAATATACGTAGGATTAAATGTAGCTAATAAATTGCAAGATTTGTACACATAAAACAAAAAATATTACTGAAATTTAATAAGACCTAAATAAATAGAAAGATATACCATATTCATGGATTGGAAGACTTAACATTGTTAAGATATCTATAGTGTCCAAAGTGATTTACAGATTCAATACAATGCTTATTAAAAATCTAATGGCCTTTTCCCAGAAATAAAAACAAAAAAAAACTGATCTTCAAATTCATATGGAATCATGGTGGCCCTTGAATAGACAAAACAATCTTGAACAAGGACAAAACATTAGAGAACCCATATTTCCCAACTTCATAAGTTACCTCAAAGGTACAACACTTAAAACAGTATGTGCTGGCAAAAGATAGGCATCTCAACCCATGGAATAGAATTAAATGTCCAGAAATAGACCCATATATCTAGAGCCATTGACTTTTAACAAGGGTATCAAGCCCATAAATGGGGAAATAACAGTCTGTTCAACAAATTGTTATGTGAGAACTATATATCCACATGCCAAAAAAAGAAATTGGACATGTATGTCATATTGTATACAAATATTAACTTAAAATATATCAATGACCCAAATTTAAGAGTTAAACTTTGAAAGTTTTAGAAGAAAACATGAGTAAATTTTAATGACAATGGATTCTTAAATATGACACCAAAACCACAAGCAACAAAAGAAGCAAATATATTCTTTAAACTTCATGAAAATAAAAAATCTGTGCATCAAAGGACATTACTAAGAAAGTGAAAAGACAACTTACTGAATACAAGAAAATATTTTCAAATCATAAATCTTTTAATTTGCTAGGATCAAGAATACATAAAGAAAACTCTTACAACTCAACCATAAGACAAACTACCCAAATTAAAAAGAGGCAAAATTTTGACTAGATATTTATCCAAAGAAGATATACAAATGGCTAACAAACACATGAAAAGATGCTCAACATCATTAGTCATTAGGGAAATATAACTCAAAACCACAAGTAGATATTACTTCACTTCTACTATGACTTTTATACCAAAAAAAAAAAAAAAAAGAAGAAGATAACGTGTTGGCAAAGATGTGGAGAACTTGGAACACTCATGGATTGCTGGTGAGAATGTAAAATGGTTTACCCTTTGTGGAAAACAATTTGGCAGTTCCTCAAAAAGATAAACATAGAATTACCATATGACCCTATAATTCCACTCCTAGATATATGCTAAAAGAATTTTAAAAAGGTACTCCAACAAGTATATTTACATGCATGTTCATACCAGCACTATACACAATAGCCAAAATGTGGAAACATCCCAAACGTCCATCAATGGGAGAATGAAAAACTAATTGTGTTATATACAACAATGGAATATTACTCAACCATATAAATGAGTTAAGTACTCAATTCTGCTACAGCATGAATAAACCTCTAAGCACTATGCCAATTGATAGAGGTCAGGCACAAATAGTCATATTTTGTAGCATTTTATTTATATGAAATATCCAGAATAGATAAATCCATAGAGACAGAACATGAGTGGTGGTTGCCAGGGTTTGGGGACAGGGGAAATGGGGGGGAACTGCTTAATGAGTAAGAGATTTTTCTCTGGAATGGTAGAAAAGTTTTGGAACTAGAGGTGGTGGTTGCACATTGTGAATTGTGCTAGATGCCATGGAGTCATTTTTAAAATGGTTAATTTTATATTATGTGCATTTCACCTCAATAAATTATTTTTTAAATGTTTTAATATTTACAGAAGGAAGTCTTCCACCATTATTTATAGTAATGATTCTGTTGAATTGGAAGAGGAAATTTCAAATGAATATTTCTGGCTTCCCATGTCACTGGGTAGCTAAGCAGACAGAAAAAAAAATGTTCTGACGTTGGCTATAATGATTGATCCTAACTATCAATAAGTAGTTGAATTGCTACTAGTCAATGGATAGAAGAAGAAGTATGGTTGGTATCTAATTCTTATAGCCTTTTCTTAAAATACCTTGTCTAGTGGTAAAAGGTAATGGAAGGCTAATCAAGCAATATTAAGTCCAGGATATGAAAACATAGTTAGTGATATAAAAAATAGGAACAACTTATAATTCATTTTGTTGGTGGAGGCAGCAGTATCCAGTGTTTAACAACAGAGGCAGTGGCACCCTAAACATACTGCTGAAGTGGTGTGACCTAGTCTGTAGTTCCGGCCACTTGGCTTCTTTTGGTACTTAACCTGCTCTTCCAAGACTAATTCTCCAGTCTTTCAATCCTTACTTGCTTATGATGGCCAAAGAGACTTTCTGTTGTTTGCTACTAAGAACCCTGATTGATAAATCGTGCCTGCACTTGCCAATCTATCCTGCCATCAAACTACAGATTTTGGTGTTTTGCTTCCCTCATTGAATTTCCTCAAATCAGTTACCTTTGGAGCTGTCACCCCCTTTCTCTCCTTAGGCCCTTGCTTTCCTCCTTATACACTTTCCTCCTTACATCATTATATCCTTACTTTTGGATATAGTTCAGATCATTTCATCTGTCCCTCTGGTCCTATTGAGTGCTCAGAAGATATCCCTGTAATAAATACAGCCTCCAGGGGGCAAAAATAAGGAACTGAAAAAAATGAAACTGGGTGCAGTAACAGATATTTTATATATACATATACCTCCTCCCTACACACATGTGTATTTGAGGGTATTTTGTGCACTGTCAAATCTCTCTCTAATAAAAGTGATATGGGTACTTCAAGTAACCATTAGTTGTCCTAAAAAGATGGTAATATTCTAAACACTTAGGATCCAGTAGAATAAAACAATACGATAAGAAAACAGAAAAACAATTCTGAAACCATTGCTTCTTCCATTTATAGACTGAAACTTAAATCCAGCCAACAGCTGAACACATCACAGAAGGTGTAGCTGAAACTATGTCTATTTCAGAGTCTCCCCAAAACAGTGGTGTCCTGTAAGATGTTAATAGGTCTCACAAGAAAACAAAAGAAGTGTTATGCGTCAAAACTGTTTGAGAAATGATGGATTAAATACTGTACAACAGATATTCTTTCTGTAGTACTTACTTGAGCCTTTAACATATTAATCTGTGATGTAAACACCCAAGATGGGAGTGGAGTATCCAGTTGTTTCCCAAATGTATTTGGGAATCTTTTTTTCTTCCACAGAAAACTTATTGAGACCTTATGAAAACGTTTGTGCTCTGAGAAAGATTATTTTAAAAGTCTTTCCTAGGTGGTTTTAAAACACCTATATAACATTTTTATCTGCTACAACAAATGACTGGCTCTATTGAAATTGGGAAAAAAAAGAACTCCAGAATACTCTTTGAGTGTTCCCTTCAAACAGAGGAAACAGAGCCAAGTCCCCCAGTCTGAATATCTCCATCCGTCTACTGCAGTCAGAGGTTACTGTGGTGGAATTTCTGTGAAAAGAGCTAGCTATGTCTTCCACTTTGTAGTCTCATGTTGTTCCTCCTATCAAGAGGTGGATTCTTATCTCCATTTTTTTGACCTTAGGTCACCATTTGACTTTCTTTCACCATCAGAATACAGTGGAATTAATGTTGTACTAGTTCTGAAACTAAACCTTAGAAGGCCTAGTAGCTTCTGCTTTTCCCTTCTTGTCAGCCAGCTATCAGAAAGCCAGAGTACCCTGCTGAAGAGAGAAGCTATTCCAAGAAAATAGGCCCTTGAGTATTAGAGACTACAGTGGAAGAGAGAAAGTCCAAGGCAGTCCCAGACATTCTACTCAAACCAGCTGAGACACCAAATACATGAGTAAGACCATCTTGGATCTTCCTTCCAGAGTTGAGCTACCCTAGACAATGCCATGTGGAACAGTTAAATTGTTTATTTTGAGCTCTGCCTCAAATCCAGAATTGTGAGTAAATAAATGGCTATTGTTGTTTTAAGATACTAAATTTTAGGGTAGATTTTTATGCAGCAATATATAGCTGAAACATTCCTTATAGAAAATTAAGTGAACTCACCAGCAGCTAGCCCTTTAAAATATCCACTATTTTACCTGAAAGTACATCAATTATTGTTTTGTCATACAATAACTATAAATGAAATAATACGAGAAGGAATATGCTACTTTAATAGAAAGTAACAGTGCCCAATGTCAAATGGAAATCTTTAAACACAAGCACTGAGTGATGTCAGTATCATGGTGGAGTGAGTTTTTCCCTTTGTCCCTCCCCTCCAAGTTACAACCAGTAGGACATCCATAGACCAACAAAGGACTCTGCAGAGCACACCAGAATGCCTGAGAGATCCACACATCTATACACCTGAAGGTGGGTGGACTAGGCCTCCTGGAGGGAGTGGAACCAGGGGAGCCGTGGTGGCAGCTCCTGACACCAGAGGTTCCAGGAATAGCAGCCATATCTATGACCAGAAGCCCCAGGAACTGACATAATGCCCCCAAAAGGAGGCCCCAGGAATCCAGAGTGCCCCTACACTCCCAGAGGCACCAGGAATCACCATGGGCCCATGACCAGAGGTTCCAGGAATCACAATGATACATGTAACCCAGCCCCCTCCTCCTACTCCAGCAGTGCTGCCTTTGACTCCAGCCCTCCCAGCAGTGCAGGCTGCATCCAAGACCTTGATATCCTCAGTAGTGGCTATGGTGCCCACGACCTGAGGTTCCAGGAATTACACTGACACCAGAGACCACAGGCTGCAGAAACTGCAGCACTGTTTCCAAGTCAGCCCCTCCCCGTCCCCCAGCAGAGGCGAGTGATGACAATTACCTGAAGCTTCAAGAATTGTGGTGATGCCTGTGACCCAGCTTTCCCCTCCCCCAGGATGGCATTCCTGACAATGGCCCTTCCAGCAGCAAGGGCTGTGTCTAATACCCCGTACACCCTAGCAGCAGCAGCAATGTCCATGATCTGATATTTTCCAGGAACAGCACAGGTGCTGGAGACCAATGGCTTCAGGAACCTGGCCTGTTCATGACCCCGGTACCACTTCACCTGTGGTGGAGGCATTGTCACCCATGACTGCAGCCTCCCTGGCAATGGTAGTGACACCCACAAACCCAGTGCCCCCTACAGGGGTTTTGACAGCACCCCCAGATAAACTGGGAGCAGTAGCACAGGCAGCACATATGCAGCAGTGCCTGAGCCCATGGAAAGCCAGGTAACAGACACAGTGGAGTCCATGGACCTGATCCCCCCAACTGCAGGGGCACTCACAGCTTCGATCCCCACCACCAGTAGCAGAATCTCCCAGACCCAACTAATGCAGACATGGCAGAAGTACCTGTGACCCTGGCTCCCACCCTACTCGCCACTGCCCCCCACTACAGTGGGGAAAGGTGCAAACCAGGTGACCCAAGAAGCAACAGAGGTGCTTGCCAGCCCATTCACCTTGGTGTCAATACCCAACACTGCAGCAACATTGTAAGCAGTAATGCACCAGAAAACTGAGAAGCATAAGCAGCACAACAAAGTCACTGACAATACCTCTGCCAGAGGCAGTGGAGGGGAGAAAGTGCAGCCTCTCAAATACAAACAGAATCAACTCAGAATCAAAGTAAACAAAGCCTTACTCAAATAAGAAAGGTATTTGTTACACAAATGCACCAGCAAAGAAACAACACATCAAGCACCATGAAGAACTACAGCACCATGGTATCAGAAAAAGAAAATGGCAACTCTCTCTTTTCAAGAAGCCAAATTTGAAGTCATGGAAGATTGTGATCTAACTGACAGAGAATTCAAAATAGCTGTCATGAAGAAACTCAAATTAAAAGAAAACTCAGAAAGACAGTTCAATGAGGTCAGGACTAAAGGTAATAAACAGAAGGAGTACTTTACCAAAGAGATTGAAACTATAAAAAATGACCAAACAGAAAATCTGGAGTTGAAGAACATAATAAATGAGATGAAGAATAAAATAGAAAGCATTGGAAATAGAGCAGACCATATGGAAGAGAGACTTTACAAGCTCAAAGATAGAAATCTACAAATGACTCAGGTGGAAGTGGAGAGAGAACTAAGATTTTATTTAAAAATTGAGAAATTCTACAAGAAATATCCAACTCACATGGAAAAGTAACATAAGGATAATGGGTATACCAAAAGCAAAAGAGAGGGAGAAAGGAGGAGAGAGAATATTTAAAGAAATAATAACTGGAACTTCCCCAAACTGAGGAAGAAACTGTATGTGCAAATACGTGAAGCTAATAGAACACCTAATTATCTCAACACAAAAAGACTTTTTCCTTGGCAAATTATATTAAAACTGTCAAAAGTCAATGACAAAGAATATTAAGGGTAGCCAGAGAGAAGAAAATAACTTTCAAAGGAACCCCCATTAGACTATCAGTAGATTTCTTAGCCGAAACTCTACAGGGCAGGAGAGAGGGTAATGATGTATTCAAAATATGGAAAGATTAAAAGTGTCAGTCAAGAATACTTTATCCAGCAAAGTTATCTTTAAGATGTGAAGGAGAAATAAAGGCTTTCTCAGACAAATAAAATCTGAGGGAGTTCATTGCCACTAGACCTGCCTTACAAGAAATCTTGAAAAGAGCTCTCCTACCTGAAACAAAAAGGAAAAGGTGTACAAAGCTTTAAGCAAGGTGATGAATAGACAAAATCAGAAAATTGCAATTCTCTATCAGATTAGGTTAGTAAAAAAAAGGGTAATTAGTGACAACACAAACCTGGAAGGAGAAGAGGAAAAGTTCAGAACCTGCATAGGCAAATGGAGATAAGATGATATCAGCAGAAAAAAGGACTGTCTCATCTATGAGATCTTTTATACAAACCTCATAGAAACCACAAAACAAAGATTCAGAGCAGAGTCACAAAACATAAAAGAGAAAACCCAGAAACATATCACAGAAAACCACCAAAAGAAATGGAAGACAAAAGCAAAAGGAAAAAGAAACAATGGAAATATAGAGCAACCAGAAAAAAAAGATAAAATGGGAGCATTAGATGACCAATAGGCACATGAAAAGGTGTTCAACATCACTAATCATCAGGGAAATAAAAATCAAAACTACACTAAGATATCACCTTACACCCATTAGAATGGCTATAATCACCAAGACAAAAAGTAACTAATGTTGGAAAGGTTGCGGAGAAAATGGAAGCCTCATACACTGCTGGTGGGAATGCAAACTCGACCAGCCACTATGGAAAACAGTATGGATATTTCTCAAAAAACTAAAAATAGAAATGCTGTGTGACCCAGCTATCCCACTACTGGGTATTTAGCCAAAGAACTTGAAATCAACTATTCAAAGAGACTTAGGTACCCTTATGTTCATTGCCGCATTATTCACTATAGCCAAGAGGTGGAAGCAACTCAAGTGACCCTCAACTGATGAGTGGATAAAGAAGATGTGGTATATATATATATACAATGGAATACTACTCAGCCATAAAAAAAGAGAAAAATTCTTCCATTCACAACAACATGGATGGACCTGGAGGGTATTATGTTAAGTGAAATAAGCCAGACATAGAATATAAATGTTGCATGATTTCACTCATATGTGGAATATAACAAATACATGGATAAAGAGAACAGATTAGTGGTTATCACAGGGGAAGGTGGGTGGAGGGTGGGTGAAAGGGGTAAAGGGACACATATGTATGGTGATGGACAATAATTAGACTACTTGGGGTGACCACTATGAAGTCTACTGAGAAATTGATAAACAATAATGTACATCTGAAATTACACAATATTATAAACTATTATGATCTCAATAAAAGTACTGGGAAAAAAACCCATCAATTTGTACACCTTAAATATATACAATTTTTTATTTGTCAAGTATATTTCAATAAAGCTGAAGAGGATGAGAGAGAAAATATAATTGGTTCAGCAAATTATGACACCTTTATACCATGAATTATTGTGCAAGTAAAATAGTATTTGTGAAGGGGGAAAATATTCACCATATAGTGTTAAGTGAGTAAAGTGAGATGAAAAACTGTAAATATAATATTCACTATGTTACATATACTATCTTTGTGTGTGTATTAAAATTTATATGTCTATACAATATTAAAAGTAAATACATCAAAATTTTAAAGTGATCATCTCTGGATGATGGGATTATGGACAATAAGATTAGAGATACTTTATATTTGTCTTCTTTTCATTTTATTTCTATGTATTTTTATGTACTAATTTAGTTGTATATTTGAGTAACACTGGATTGAATAACATTTGTTATTCAATGGGAGAGAGAGAGAGAACTAGGCCCCACTCTCAAGTATTTTGATTCCATAGTTCTAAAGTGGGTCCCAGACATGTATATCTTAAAAAATAAACCACTTTGTTTCTGCTACATAGCCAGGGTTGATAAGCTTTGATTTACTGTATTTTCTGTAATTAATGTGTATCATTTGTATATTAAGAAAAAATACATATTAAAAATTTTTTGTAACTATATATGGTGATGGAGGTTAACTAGACTTATTGTGTTGATCATTTCACAATATATACAAATATTAAACCATTATGTTGTATACCTGAAACTAATATAATGTTATATGTCAATTGTGCCTCAATAAAAAAAGAAAAAAGTTTAAGTAAAATTAAATATGCAACGACAAAAATGAAAGAACATTATGAACCAGAAAGTCAACAACTCAGAATATAAATAGATCAAAAATAAGCTAAAAAGTAGGAAACATGAATTAACCCTGAAAAACAATATGCTAAGTGAAAAAAGCCAGTCACAAAGACAATATATTGTATGTTTCCATTTATGAAATGTCCAGAACAGATAAATCTTTAGAGACAGAAAGTAGCCTAATGGTTGTCTACGGCTTGGGACATGGCTGGGAACTAATTGCTAATTGGCATAGGGTTTCTTCTTTTTGGGTGATGAAAAGATTCTGAATTCAGATTGTGGTGATGGTCGTAGAATTCTGTGAATACCCAAAAAAAAAGAAAAGAAAAAAATGTATTATGCTCTGCTCACATTGCAAATAATGGCTGTTCTCAACACCAGCCTGAAGAAAACATGCCAAAGAGGCATGAATATGTTTCCAGCATTGTTCTTAGTAACCCCTTTTAAATCCTTGCCCTGCTCCTGACACTCTTTGCCATCCCCACCCAGATAATTTTCTTGGAACTCATTTTACCAGGACTTCACACTCACTGAACTATTAACAAAACCATGTGAGGACTCAGCAAAGAACGCTTAATGCTAGGGTTGCCCAAGATACATTCTTCAAAACATTAGTTCTGCAGGATGTCATTAGTGGGCATTCCATGAAAAAAAGATTTCAAGATAAAATATGTCTGGGAAATTCTGAGTTTAAAAAAGAGTAAACGTGTTTCTTTACTGAAAGACCTCCCAAAGGATTTAACATGCTAAGATACCTTGTGAATCTTGGTGAGGGCATGGAGAGTGGGGTATAATGAGTGATAAATGAAAAGCAATGGGATATATTGGAGTATATAAGGAAGCCATTTGGGTTAAAACTAATTTGGCCTGACCTTGCTTTTCCAAAAGGGCGTGACGTGGCCTGTTGAGCATGCATTATATATCAGCTTTAAATATTTACTACATCCCAAAAACAAGAATGATGCCCTTAAAGATAGGAATGTAACTTCCCTCCATATTGGCATTTCTTTAAGGATAAGCATCTCTTTCTAGGAACTAAGGATTAATTACTGACCTGTTGTGCTGACCTTGTGACCACTAACCTGCTGACCACTGATCTGCTGTGCCAGCTAAGCATCTTGTGACAATTGTAAAAGGGACATTTCTATCATATGTGATGTATACTCTTCATTCCAAGATGGTATACAACCACTCTGTACACCCTACTTCTGTGGTGCCCTTCTTTCCTTGGGGAAGGAAGGCCCAGGGCTAGTTCTCAGATCTAGCTCATAATAAACTCACCCCAATTTTGATTTATAGATTGATTTTGGATTATTTGCATTGACATGGGCAATGTCTCCAAACTTATTTGACCATGAAATTCCCTTTTGACAGAGAATATCTTGAGGCACTAAGATTCCAAAGAAGGCAATTAGGGAAGCACTACCTCCCGTTGGTCCCTCTTCCTGGAGACTATAGTTTCATTGAGAACTCTGAAAGGCTAGAAGTCTTCTATTCTAAAGGAATAAATACATCCCAGTGGGACCTTAGTCCCTGTGAGAGGCTAATGAGGGAGATGTTATGGAGCAGGAGACTCTCCAAGTACTATTAGAATCACACCTGGACCCTTTCCTGATGACCTACAAGGTTAGCTCTGGTGTTTAGCCTTCATTTGCAATCTAAAAAGCCAGAGTCAAAGCACTTTGGGTCTTAATGGAATGTTTGCATAGGTGAAAATGTGTTCCTGTTTGCACTTGAACCAGAGTTAAAGTGTTTAGTGCTGTGAGGTACCATCAGGCCACAATGCCTCAAACTAGTTCCTGTGTGAGTCAGCCTCACAGAGCTTGCTGCCCACATCAGAAAACAGATTTTGGAAATGGCACCATTTAATTCTAATGCTATGCCAGATGGATCAGAAGAAACAAATGTGAACACCTCTTAAGTGTCCTCCAGGGACAAATGTCCACAGAAAGAAGAGAGATGCTAAAATCCAATGCTCCTGAAAACTCTTGTCCTATTACATGTCCTTCCTTACTGAGGCTTTTTGACATATTCTGTAGGTTTTTTCTCATCTTACATGCCAACTTAGTGAAGTTCAGACTGGCATTAAAGAAATAGAATCTGGAATTAATGTTTCCTTGAGCCCAGGTATTCAGACACATGAAACATGTGGATATGTATTCTTTTTTGCCTGGCGCAGTAAAAGTGGTATTCCTAACATCATTTTTCTTCATAGCATTGCAATCATGGGCAAGAGCTTTAGGCAGTGGGGAGTTTGCTCAGTTATATATTCTGTTATGAGTAATGTATTCCATATAGCAATTAAGTGAATTTATCTATTTTATTGTTTGTTGGAAAAATATTGAAAGGTACTTGAGCCTAAAACCTTTCTCTTTTTTCTAAAGTAAATAAATTTCAAAAGTATTAAAAATCTATTCTTCTTTCCCTCCTCTATCTTCTTCATTTCAATTGTCACTTCCATGCTTTGTATTAAGGTGAGGAAATCTTGAAAGTTATTAAGGATTCTTAGGTTTATTCTAACAGCATACAAAGTGTGATACTTCCAAAGGTCATTGGATCATAAGGATTGACTAAGACACAAAGTAATGTCTTTTAGAACTACTAATTTTTGAAGTGGTTTTAACTGTTAGGTATTTATTTAGTTTATGATTTTTGCCAATGGGTTTTGGAAAATGAGGTCCCTAAGAATAAGTGTAGGAATGAGCCATGCTGATTCACTACTCTATTAGTCGAAAATTTTCTGAGTGATATTAAACAAATGGCTTCTCCTTTTTATTTTATTGTTTCTAAAATGGGGATGCTAAATATTAAAAAATTTCATCTACCTAATTACATATTTCTGAAACTTATTTAATCCCCATTTATAGGGAAATAATGAACAATTACAAATCAGTGCAAAACTCTGGCAAGAACTGAGTGTAGTTAGTTAATATGTTAATCCAAAGTCAATCAAAAAACCTATTCTTTACAAATAAGGGATTGAAGAAATGGAGGAAGCCAGAATTTGTCCATGGAGAACAACCAACCAAGAGAAGAATTTGACTGAATACCAAGTATCAATGTGATACTTATCTTGAAGAGCAAATGTTTTTTAATCATTGCCTTCACACCTTCATTTACTACTCAATAACATGGAGAAGTAGTACACAAAATCTTAAAGGTTTTTTTTTTTAGTGCTATTTCCTGCTATTGTTTCTTTTTGAAGTATCTTTATATGATTACAAAATCTGCAAGAAGAGCAACTTCTACATTATTTGATCATTCAAATGATAAAATAGTAAAGTTCAAGCATTATTTCCACCTTTTTAAATGTTTGATTTTTAAAAGAAAAGTAAATAATATTTTTTAGAATTTTATAAATGGAGATATAATTGACATATTAGTTTCAAGTGTACAAGACAATGATTTGATAACTGTATATATTTCAAAATTATCACCACAATAAGTCTAGTTAACATCCATTACCATAAATAGTTACAATTCTTTTCTTATGATGAGAACTTTTAAGATTACTCTCTTAGCAATTTTCAAATACACAACACAGTATTATAACTATAGTCACCATGCTGTACTTGCTATCCCATGATTCATTTATTTTATAACTGGAAGTTTGTACCTTTTGACCACCTTCACACATTTTGCCCACCCCCCACCCTTCACCTCTGGCAACCACCAACCTGTTCACCATATATGAGTTCAAATTTTTTTGTTTTGTTTTGTTTTAGATTCCACATACAAGTGAAAACAAATGGCATTTGTCTTTCTCTGTATGACTTAATTCACTTAGCATAATGCCCTCAAGGTCCATCCATATTGTCACAAATGACCAGATTTTATTCTTTTTTTATTGCTGAATAATATTCCATTATATATATACCACAATTTCTTTATCAATTCATCAAGTGTCTTTGACAGACACTTAGGTTGCTTCCACGTCTTGGCTATTGTAAATAATGCTGCAATGAACATGGGAGTGAAGATATCTTTTCCAGTTAGTGTTTTCTTTTCCTTTGGATAATATACCCAGAAGTGGAATTGCTGGATCACACGGTAGTTCTATTTTTAATTTTTTGAGAAATCTCCATAGTGTCTTCCAAAGTGGCGGCACCAATTTACATTTCCACCAAGAGTGCGTAAGATTCCTTTTTCTCCACCTCCTTGCCAATACTTGACATCTCTTGTCTTTTTGATAATAGCCATTCTAACAAGCATGAGTTAATATCTCATTGTGGTTTTGATTTGTATTTCCCAGATGATTCATGATGTTGAGCACCTTTTCATGTACCTGCTGGCCATCTGTACGTCTTCTTTGGAAAAATGTCTACTCAGATCCTCTGAACAATTTTTAATTGGATTGTTTGTTATTTTTGCTATTGAATGTATGAATTCTTTATATATTTTGGGTATGTATGAGTTGTAAATATTTTCTCTTATTCGGTAGGTTGCCTTTTTATCTTGTTTGTGGTTTCCTTTGCTGTGAAAAGCTTTTTAGCTTAATATAATCCCATTTGTTTATTTTTGTTTTTGTTGCCTTTGCTTTTGGCATCAAATCTAAAAAATAATTGCCAAGACTGATGTCAAGGAGCTTACCACCTATGTTTTCTTCTAGGAGGCTTGTGGTTTCAGGTCTTATGTTCAAGTCTTTCATACATTTTCAGTTAGTTTTTGCATATGGTGTAAGATAGTGGTCCAGTTTTATTCTTCTGTGTTTGGCTGTCCAGTTTCCCAAAAACAATTTATTGAAGAGACTGTCCTATCCCCACTGTATATTCTTGATTCCTTTGTAGTAAATTAATTGACCATATATGTAGGGGTTTATTTCTGGGCTCTCTATTCTGTTACAGTAATCTATATCTCTGTTTTTATGCCAGTAATATATGGTTTTGATTACTCTAGCTTTGTAATATAGTTTGAAATCAGGGAGCGTGATGCCTCCAGCTTTGCTCTTCTTTCTCAAGATTGCTTTGGCTATTTGGGGTCTTTCACGGTTCCATACAAATTTTAGGATTGTTTATTCTATTTCTGTGAAAAATTCCACTGAAATTTTGATATGGATTGCATTGAATCTGTAGGTGGCTTTAAATAGTATGGACATTTTAAGGTTATTAATTCTTCCAATCCATGAGAATGGAATATCTTTCAATTTATATGTCTCTTCTTCAATTTCTTTCACGAATGTCTTAAAGTTTTCTTGGTACCAGTCTTTCACCTCCTTGGTTAAATTTATTTTCAGATATTTTATCCTTTTTGATGCAACTGTTATTGGGATTGTTTTCTCAATTTTGCTTTCTGTTAGTTCATTATTAGTGTATAGAAACACAAGTGATTTGTGTATATTGATTTTTTATCCTGCAACTTTACTGAATATGTTTATTAGTTCTAACAGATTCTGGTGGAGTCTTGAGGGTTTTCCATATATAATATCATGTTATCTGCAAATACTGATAGTTTTACTTCTTCCTTTCCAATTTGGATTCCTTTTATTTCTATGTCTTGACTAATTGCTCTGGCTAGGACTTCCAATATTATGTTGAATAAAAGTGGCAAGAGTGGGCATCCTTGTCTTGCTCCTGATTTTAGAGGAAAATCTTTCAACTTTTCACCATTGAGTATGATGTCAGCAGTGGGCATGTCATATATAGCCTTTATTACATTGAAGTACATTTCCTCCAAACACACTTTGTTGAGATCTTTTACCATAAATGGATGTTGAATTTTTTCAAATGCTTTTTCTGCCTCTATTGAGATGATCATACTATTTTCATGTTTCATTTTGTTAATGTTGTGTATCACATTGACTGATTTGCAGATGTTGAACCCTTCTAGGATCCCTGGAATAAATCTCACTTGATCAGGGTGTATAATTCTTTTAATGTATTGTTGAATTCGGTTTGCTAATATTTTGTTGATGATTTTTGCCTCTAGGTTCATCAGGAATATTGGCCTCTCATTTATTTTTCTTGTAGTGTCCTGGTCTGGTTTTCGTATCAGGGTAATTCTGGTGTTGTTAAATGAGTTTGCAAATGTTTTCTCCTTTTTGATTTTTTGGAAGAGTTTGACAGGAATTGGTATTAATTCTTCTTTAAATATTTGGTATTGTGGGGGTCTGAATTCGCCACCTCAAAATAAGTCTCTTTGCCTTAATTATTTTCAAGAACAAAAGACTCTGAAAGAAACTTTAACCTGCCCCCCACTAACTGCCTAAAAGAAATTTAAGATAGAAGGCCTGTCCCCAGGACAGGCTATCACCATAGATAACTCTGAGTATCCACAGACTGGGAGGGTTCTTGCTAATGCTACTCTTATCAAAGTTCTGTTTACCAAACATTTGCTTTTCCATTTCCACATGAATTGCCTTCCTCTCTTTTGAAGTCCCAAACCACTACCTCCAACATTCTCCTTTGTCTTTAGCTGAAGATGCTATATAAGATGACAACCTTGGGCAGATGGCTGAGTTACCCAGTTTCCCTGGGTCTCTCCCATGTATACATGTTATAAAGCTTTGTTTGACTTTCTCCTGTTATTCTGTCTCATGTCAATTTAATTCATAGCCCAGTCAGAAGGACCCAGAAGGTAGAGGATTTGCCTTCCTCCTCCACAGTAGAATTCACCAGTGAAGAAATCTGGTTCTGGATGTTGGGAGATATTTAATTACTGATTCAATCTCCTTCCTAATAATCATCTGTTCAGATTTTCTATTTCTTCATGATTCAGTCTTGGTAAGTTGCATGTATCTAGGAATTTATCCATTTTTTTCTGTGTTGACTGATTAGTTGGCATATGATTGTTCATAGTAGTCTCATATGATCCTTTGTATTTCTGTGGTATCAGTTGTAATGTCTTCTCTTTCATTTCTGATTTTATTTATTTGAGTCCTCTCTTTTTTTGTTAGTAGGTCTATTTTAAGTTTTGCCTATTTTGTTTATCTTTTCAGAACAACAGATTTTACTTTCATTGATCTTTTCTATTGTCTTTTAAGTCTCTATTTCATTTATTTCTGCTCTGATCCTTGTCATTTCCTTCCTTCTACTAATTTTGGGCTTAGTTTATCTTTCTTTTTCTAGTTCCTTGAGGTGTAAAGGTAGGTTGTTTATTTGAGATCTTTCTTGTTCCCTAATGCAGGCGTTTATCACTGTAAACTTTCCTCTTAGTACTGCTTTTGCTGCATCCCATAAGTTTTGGTACATGTATTTCCATTCCATTTGTCTCAAAGTATTTTTTATTTCTCTTTTGATTTCTTATTTGACCCAGTGGTTGTTTAGTAGCATGTTGTTTAATCTCCACATATTTGTGAATTTTCCAGTTTTCTTCTTCTAATTGATTTGTAGTTTCATATCATTGTGGTTGGAAAAGATGCTTGATATGATTTCAATATTCTTAAATTTATTAAGAATTGTTTTGTGGCCTAATATATGATCTCTCTTGGAGAATGTTCCATGTTTGCATGAGAAGAATGTGTAATTTTTGCTTTTGAATGAAATGTTCTTTATATGCTTGTGATGGTGCTCAGGACAAGCTGCCCCAGGAAGCACCACTCTGGTATGTGGATTATTTCGAGCTGAAGACAATAAGGATATTTGACCTCCCCCACTAACTGCCTAGAGAATCTGGCATGGTGGCTCCTTCCTGGAACTGATCTTCTATCATGATGGCTATAAAGATAATGTAAAATAGATGTTGCAATGGGAGGGGCACCAAGCCCCTTTTATCAAAAAACTCTATCTCTCCCTGACCAAATTATCAATAGATGACCCTGAAAAGAATTGTCCTTCTGCCCTCTGAAGTCCCAGGCCACTACCCACCCCCAACACGTTCCTTCGCCTTTAGCTGCAATACTTAAGCAAGCAGCTTAGACAGAGGGACGAGTTGCTCATTTCTGAGCTTCTCCCATGTATACATGTTATTAAACTTGGTATTATTTTCTCCTGCTAACCTGTCTTGTTGATTATTTGACCAACCAGAAGAACCTTAAGGGAAAGGGCAGAGGGAGATTCTCCCTCTTCCCCCAACACTTGTTAAGTCCATCTGTTCTAATGGGTTGTTTAAGTACAATGTTTTTATTGATTTTCTCTCTGGATGGTCTATCCTTTGATGAAAGTAGAGTATGGAAGTCCCCTACTATTATTGTATTGCTGTCTATTTCTCCCTTTAGGTCTGTTAATGTTTGCTTTGTATATTTAGGTGTTCCCATGTTGGATGCATAAATATTTATAAGTGTTTTATTCTCTTGTTGTATTGACCCTTTTATCATTATGTACTGACCTTTTTAGTCTCTTATTACAGTCTTTGTCTTAAACTCTATTTTGTTTAATATATGTATAGCCACCTTAGCTTGCTTTAAACTTCTCTTGTTTCCAAGTTATTTTAATTTAATCTACCACTTGATTTGTTCTCTCAATTATTCTCATTATGTTTTGGCATTTTTCGATCAAATCTTCAAATAGGATACTATGAAATGAACAAGGATCCACATGTCTTTTTAAGATGGTGTACTTAATCACTCTATTATATGGAAGATTCTAGTACCATGCAACAAAAATGAGATATAGAATCAGACAGACCTGGGTACAAGTCTGAGTACCAACTCTTATTCTTTGTCTAACTTTAGACACAATGATTAAACTCACTGTCTAAATTTTCTCATATATAATTGTAACAGCTGTGGTCAACATTTCCATTAAATTTGGATGACATTGACTCAAACCTTCATACAGGGGTTCTATTATTTTTTCAAATAGCTTCAGGTACTCTCATGTTTCTTATGTTTCTTTTTAGTCAACCCTGCTTCTGAATTCCTTCTTCCACTGAATTTGTTTAATTTCCAGGTCATCTCACTTTTCTAAGCATGCTATCTCTTTTCAGTGCAATGTAGCCCCATGTTAGACTGTATCTTAATTCCCTTGCTCTCTAAAATAAGCTTACACAATCTGTGGGAGGGAGGAGCGTATTTAGTAAAGTGTAGCAAGCAACTTAAAATTGAATTGAAGATAGTTCCATTTCTACCAAATCTGTTGTTATTCCAGTCAAAGTAGTTTCTCACTGGACATTTTATTTTTTCCTCAGCCTCAACCTCTGATGTTATTGCCCAGCCTCAACTCTGTCTTCACTGAATCCTTCCCACTCTTGTGCCCTGTCCCCAAAATACTGTTGATTTATAAGAAAAATAAATTGCTTATTTTTCTATCTTTCTCTTTAGTGTTTCACTTTCTAACACTAGATCTGCCTATCAAGTTATTTTCCTAAGCAAACATAGTTCTATCTGAGGGGAAAACATTGGGACCAACCATTAAAATAACATTTTTCTAAATTGTATCTATGTAACAATACAAATCCATATTCATTAAATAGTATTTCAGTTAGAATTAAATGAAATAATACATATGAAGATGCTTTGTAAAGCATTTAATAAACTGTAAAACACTGTGTGATGTTAGATATTAAAGGGAATGGGTTGTGTGGAATAAAAATTTCTACCCTTGATTCCAATGATGGTTTGTCTTATTTCTAACCCTTTATCTCAAATACTTCTCTAGAACTTAGCTTACCTTGCCAGGTTAGGTAGTAACTTCAGAGACTCCAAGAGTCTAAGAACAGCAATAAAGGAATGTTTTCTCTTTTTGGAAAAAAGAAAGAATCTCCTCATTTGGAAAGAATAGGTCTTGTAAAGCCACATGAATAGACACATCTTAGCAGATTTATTTCACAACCAAGTGCTCTCACAGCTGCCCACTTGTTCTTTCCCTTTCAGCTCTTTTCAGTTCTTCTGATTACACATGGAGGAAAAGGCATTTACGTGCTAATGTACCTCTCTTTATCTATTGCTAATTTACATTGTGACTGAGAGAGTAAATGGAAGCATCAGCAGAAGCAGGCAGAGGATGAGGTCACAAAAGGGCAGTGCTATGGTTATTGAAAACCAAAAATTTGAATTTTCAAGCAGTAGCATTGTCTGGAGTGCTCACCATTTCTTTGCTGTAGAAAGGCTCAGTGAGTAGTTTCAGTAAAAGGCCACAGGGTCCAATTCGTGTTATATCAGCATGAGTTAATAAACTATGTCTAAATATGTATAGACACTTTAGAATAGTCTTAAGAATTTTATTTATTAAGGACTTGCAAAGATGAAAAGATTCAGCAAACTTCTCAGTTCATAAAATTCACCCACTTCAAATGTTCTTTGGGAGCAGCTATGGGAATCTCAATGCTAAGACAATATGCAGGTTCCTTAAGAGACTAGTCTGACACTGAGTAGAGAGCACTATTAGCTCATTTGGCTCCATTTGCACCCAGGACAAAAGCTAGAAAGACTGGTAGAAAACCTGGCCTCCTTTGATTATTCTCACTTTTCTGTCATTACCTTTATCCTTTCTCTAGGCAGATCAAAACCACCATTTAGGCTCTGGCCAGGTGAGCTATTAAGGCCTAAGAGCCCCCTCCAAATATAGAAGGCAGAGTGGTACAGAGAAAAGTTCATGAACTTTGAAAATAGACAGCTTTGTATTTTACCGTTGGCTCCAACAAGTATCAGTTGTACAACCTTAGACAAGTGGTTTAACTGAGCCTTATTTCATCATTTGAGTAATGATATTTCTGCGGTAGACTCATACTAAATACCAGCAACGTCTTCTCTCAATTATGTATGTACTGAATCTCTCTTGCACATGTTCTTTAACAACTCTATGATAATTTGTATATGTTCATTTCTTAATTTTCAATTTCTATTATTTACTTGAGCCAATCCACCATATTTTTGTGTTTTCAATCATAGTTTTTGTGGCTTTATTCTTCTTACTTTTGTCTTTTATTTCTTGAACTATGTCAAATTTCTTTTATTTTTCTTCTATTTTTCGATAATCTAAGTCTCTTTTGGAGGCTTATTTTTAGGGAAACTATGATATCTATAATTTCTTTGAGACTGTGAAGAACTATTGGTCAAAATTCTTCCATTTCTTTGGGCATGTTCTCTTACAGTGTGTGTTCTTCCTATGCTTCTTATTTTCTCATTCTTCTTTCTTCCCTTACATTTGCAGTTTGTATGCAAAAATTCTGTATTTCCTGTGTCCTACCCATACCTTTAAATTCAATCACTCAAATAAAGAATATTTATGTATTCCTTTCAGAATGATGAATATTGAAGTTGGCAAACATTTGTGTTTCCTCTTCAAGTTCCAAGAAGGCACGTTTATTGATGGCAATAACAGGGTCAGTTTTTTTGCTCATCATTGTTTTCTCAGCCCCTATTACAGTGACTAGTGTAAAGTAGATACTCAATACATATTTTTGAATGAATGAATGAGTGACTGTGGCAGTGCTCAGCATGCTACTTTGTTTCAGCATAGATTTCCCAGCATTTGTTAGGTAATGCATAATTTATGGTTTGAGCTTTTAACAATTTCCTTGTTTCACTGAGGGTGGATTTTTTTTATTTTTCAGTTTGTTTTTATTTTATTCATTTTTGGATTGTTCATTGCTGGTATATAGAAACACAACTGATTTTTGTGGATTGACCTTGTATCTTGAAACTTTGCTGAATTTAGTAGCTTTTGTGTGTCTTCCTTGGGATTTTCTACATATAAAATAATGCCATATGTGAATAGAGATAGTTTTATCTCTTCCTTTCTGATTTGGATGCCTTTTATTTATTTTTCTTGTCCCATAGCTCTAGATAGACTTCCAGTGCAATGTTGAATAGCAGTATGGAAAGTGGGCACGCTTATCTTGTTTCTGATCTTAGAGGGAAAGCTTTCAGTCTTCACCATTAAGTTTAATGTTAATGGCGGATTTTTCATTAATACCCTTTTTCACGTTAAGGAATTTTCCCTCTATTCTCAATTTTCTGAGGTTTTATTATGAAAAATTGTTAGATTTTGCCAAATACATTTTCTGCATCAATTGAAATGACCATGTGTGTTTTTTTCTTTGTTCTATTAATGTGATATATTACATTGATTGATTTTTTTATGTTGAACCACCCTTGTATTTCTGGGATAAATCCCATTTGGTCATAGTGAATAAGCCTTTTAATATTCTGTGGATTCTGTTTGCTAATATTTTGTTGATATTTTGAATATTCATAAAGGATATTGATGTACAATTTGCTTTTCTTGAGATGTCTTTATCTTGCTTTGGTATCAGTGTAATGCTGGCCTCATGAAATGAGTTAGAAAGTGTTCCCTCCTCTTCAATATATA
Organism: Diceros bicornis minor; assembly: GCF_020826845.1. Classification (NCBI taxonomy): domain Eukaryota; kingdom Metazoa; phylum Chordata; class Mammalia; order Perissodactyla; family Rhinocerotidae; genus Diceros; species Diceros bicornis. The sequence goes on along the minus strand of NC_080781.1, from coordinate 75,150,663 downwards.
GGAAGAGTTTGAGAAGGATTAGTATTAATTGTTTTTAAATGTCTGGTAGAATACACTGAAGAAGCCATTTTGTCCAAGACTTTATATTGTTGGAAATTTTTGATTACTAATTCATTCTCTTTACTTGTCTGTTGAGATTTTCCGTTTCTTCTTGAGTCAGTTAAGGTAATTTGTGTGTTTCAAGGAATTTGTCCATTTCTTCTAGATTATCTAATTTGTTAGGGTGCAATTATTCATATTATTCTCTTATAATCCCTCTTATCTTTGTAAGGTCAGTAATGTCCCCACTTTTATTTCTGCTTTAGTTATTTTCTTCTCTTTTCTTTGTTAATTTACTAAAGTTTTATTAATTTTGTTGATATTTTCAATGAACCAGATTTTTGTTTCATTTATTTTATCAATTGTGTTTCTATTCTCTATTTTGTTTATCTCTTCTCTAATATTTATTAATTCTTTTTTCTGCTAGTTTTGTATTTAGCTTGCTTTTCTTTTTATAGCTCCTTAAGGTATAAAGTTAATCTATTGCTTTGAGATCAGTCTTTTTTTTAAATCAGTGTTTACAGCTAACTATTTCTTTCTGAACACTGCTGTTCATGCATCGCTTACATTTTGGTATGTTTACTTTTTATTTATTTTATATCTAAGTATTTTCTAATTTCCTTTGTGACTTATTCTTTGACTCAAACATTTTTTAAGAATATATTGTTTAATTTCCACATATTTATGAATTATTCAGTTTTCCTTCTGTTTTTCATTTCTAACTTCACCTCCAGTGTGGTAAGAGATGATATTTTATATGCTATCTATTTTTTAAAATACATTGAGACTTGTTTTGTGGCCAAAGAGTAATCTATCCTGGAGAATGCTCTATGTACACTTGAGAAGGATGTATATTCTGGGGCCCACCCGGTGGCGCAAGTGGTTAAGCGCACATGCTGTGCTGTGGCGGCCTGGGGTTCGCTGGTTCGGATCCTGGGTGTGCACCGACGCACTGCTTGTAGAGCCATGCTGTGGTGGCATCCCATATAAAGTAGAGGAAGATGGGCACGGATGTTAGCTCAGGGCCAATCTTCCTCAGCAAAAAAAGGAGGATTGGCATCAGATGTTAGCTCAGTGCTGTTATTAGGTGGAGTGTTCTGTATATATCTGTTAGGTCTAGTTGGTTTATTGTATTGATTAAGTCTTTTATTTCCTTACTCATCTTCTGTCTGGTTGATCTTATTGAAAGTGGGAAATTGAAGTTTCCAACTATTATTGTAGAGCTATTTCTCCCTTCATTCTCTCAATTTTTGCTTTATATATTTTGATAGTCTCTTATTAGATATGTGAATGTTTACAAATTGTTATATATTCTTCCTGTATTGACCCATTTACCAAAATATAAATTTTCTTCTCTGTATCTTGTAACAATTTTATCTGATATTACATAATCACGCAACCTCTCTTTTTCATTACATTTGCATGGAATATATTTTTGCATGCTTTTCTTTTCAACTTATTTGTGACTTTGGATCTAAAGTGACTCTCTTGTAGCAGCATATAGTTGGATTAAGTGTTTTTTATCGATTCTGTTAATCTCTGTCATTTGATTAGAGAGTTTTATCCATTTATATTTGAAGAAATTATTGGTAAGGAGGGACTTCTGACATTTTACTACTTATTTTCTATATGCCTTATAGCTTTTTTTCTCTCATTTCCTCCATTACTATATTCTTTTGTGTTTAGTTGCCTTTTTTTTTTGTAATGAAGCATTTTGATTCCCTTCTCATTTCCTTTTTATAGATATTTTCTTTGTGGTTACCAAGATTATATTTAATATCCTAAAGTTATAACAATATAATTTGAATTTATAGCAACTTAACTTCAAAATCATATAAAAACTATGCCTCTATATAGCTCTGTTTCCTACTTTTTTGTTGTTGATGTCATAGATTACCTCTTTATACATTTTGTATAAATAAATAAATATTTATTATACATTTTTCTTTTAAATCCCATGGAAAATGAAAATAGGATTTACAAACCAAAATCACAACACCAGGTAATAATTGCTCATGTGTTTACCTTTACTGGAAATCTTTATTTCTTCATATGGCTTCAAGTTAATGTCTAGTGTCCCTTCATTTCAAACTAGAGACTCCTTTAGCATTTTTTGCAGGGCAGATCTAGTGTTAACAAACTCTCTCAGCTTTTTTTTTTTTTTTCCCATCTGAGACTATTTTTATTTCTCCCTCATTTTTGAAGGGCAGTTTTGCCAGACATAGAATTCTCAACTGACGTTTATTTTTCTTTCAACACTTTGAATATACCAACTCACTGCTTTTTTTCCTACAAGGTTTCTGATGAGAAATCAGCTCATAATCTTATTAAAGATGACTTGTAGGTAATGAATTGCTTCTTTCTTGCCGTTTTCAAGATTCTCTCTTTGTCTTTGTTTTTTGACAGCTTGATTATAATATTTATTCATTTGGGTTTCTTTGGGTTTATCCTATTTGGAGTTTACTCAGCTTCTTTGATTTGTAGATTCATGTATATGAACAAATTTTGGAAGTTTTCAATCATTGTTTTTTCAAGTATTCTTTCGGCACTTTTATCTATCTCTTCTTCTGGTATTTTCACAATGTGTGTATTGGTCTACTTAATGGTGTACCACAGGTTCCTTAGGCTCTGTTCACTTTTCTTTATTCTTTTTTCTTTTGTACCTCAGATTCAATGATTTCAATTTTCCTGTATTCAGGTTTCTTTCTTTCTTCTGCTTGCTTAAATCTCCTTTTGAGCCATTCTAGTGTAATTTTCATTTCGGTTATTGTGCTTTTCAGCTCCAGAATTCCTTTATGATTTCTTTTTATAATGTCTTTCTCTTTATTGGTATTCTCAATTTTTCATACATTGTTTCCCTGTCTTTGTCCATGTCTTCCTTTAGCTCTTTAAGCATCTTTTAGTCAGTTGTTTTAAAATTTTGTTCTCTAACTCCAATGTCTTGGCTTCCTCAGGTATATTTTCTGTCAATTTACTTTGTTTCTTTGAATGGACCATGCTTTTCTGTTTCTTTGTATGCCTTGTAATATTTTTGTTGAATATTGGACATTTGAATTTTATAATGTATTAATTTTGGTAATCAGATTCTCCTCCTTCCCCAGAATTTTCTGTTATTATTATTTTGTTGTTGTTGTTGTCTTTGTTGTTATTGTTGTTGTTGTAGTGTGTCACTGTGTCAAGGATCAGCCTGAGGTGAAAGTTTAACATCTTCTCATGTCTTTCTGTGTCTGTGTCTTTTCAGAGCACGTGTGGTGGATTTCTAAATTTCCCTATATATGGAGTTGTTCTTGAAAGACCAAAAAACAGGTACAGCTTCTTTAAATCCCCTGGATGCTGCTTTAGCCAGCTGGAGTTGAAACAATGGCATCCAACTTCTGTATCTGCACCTCAGTGATCAGAATAAGAAACCCTTAATCAGAACACAGGACCCCAATATTGGGAAGACAAGGTCCTTATTGCCTACACTGGCTCTGGCAAGGCACATCAGAACTATGTGTTGCTATCCTCACAGCTGCCTGCCACAAGCCTAAGCAGGGGGATGGGTAGCCACTATCACACTAAGGGCTGAAAATGACCAATATTAGCCACAATTTACCAGCCAAGCTTTCCCTCTGGAAGCTGAAAGCATTCAAATTGACTCCAGAGTTCCAAAAGTGTTGTTTAAGACAGATTCTGCCAATAAAGTTATAGTCTCGCTCGAGAGACAGATTCCTGGTGCTTTTTACTCTGTTGTCTTCCCAAACATCACCTCCTTTATCACTGTTTGTGTCTTATTTTTGTCTTACTTCCTCATCTCACCAAAGGAAGGCAATCTACAGGCAATATTTCTAGAGCTCCCTATATTTACTACTGTGTGCTCTTATCCCAGATCAGTCCTTCTCTTACATCTTATCATAAAGATCTCTTACATGTATTTGGTCTTGCCTTTTATAAAGCTTTATCACATGGGTCATAGTTCTTCTAGTACCTTTCTCCTGTATATATTAAAACTTCTATTACATAGGTAAGAAACTGAAGCTCAGAGAGTTTAATGATTTGCTCAATATTACATTACCAGTAAGAGTATAAGACAGACTAGAAAGAATATCAGCTCTTGCTTATCCAAAGGCTTGACAAATGGTGAAGGGTGCAAATTTGATCTATTGACAACAAAGAATAGAGCTGGGATGGATGGGAGAAGTTGCAGATTTATCAGATATACTGGACATCTTTAAATACATATATTCTTCCAGACCTCTTCTGGGACTATCCATAGATTTATAGAATTATCTCACCTGCTTTATTTAACTGGAAAACTCCTACCCATACTTCAAGACCCAGGTGTCATATCATCCACTTTATGAAGCTCTCCTCAAATCCCAGTCAGATTGCTCTCTTCTCTATACTCCTCACTATGATTTCTATTCAATTCTTATTTAGAGTTTATCTCATTTTATCATGATTATTTGTTCGCAGGAGTGTCCTTCTACTACACAGTAAACTCCTTAAGAGCAAGGACTATATTTTACTCATCTCTGCATCTTCAGTGACTATTATTGTGTCTTGTACATGCTTGTAAATGATTTCCCGTGCCTCAATTTTCTCATCTGTAAGACGGGGATAAAAATAACACCTACCTCTTATGGCTATTGTGAGGAACAAATAAAATAATGTATATATGTAAAGTGCTTAGAACAGTGAGTAGAAGACAGTTAGTGACCAATAAATGTTAACTACTGTTATTATTATCATGCATTACTATGATTATTAAATTGATGTTAAATTATATCGGAAAAATGAAGACTAGAACCCAGTTCACCAATTCTGGTGTGCATTCTACTACTCCAGCTTTCTCAGCTATGTCTTGCTGCCTGTGGCTGCTAAGTCTTCCCCATCACTACTCCCTGTGGTGCCTCAGCTCAGTCCAGTCTCTTTAGGCAATGCCTTTATGTTCAAAATCTTTCTTAATTCTTTTTCCTCCATTAATCTAGCCAGGCTCAGTCACATTTCCTCAGAGTTTTCCTTATTATTAAGACACAAAATGTATCAATGAAATTTAATCAACTTCAGTAGTCATGATGTTTTTTGGATCACCCGCAATGTTTAAAATGACACAATACCTTGACCCAGATAAATAGCACAATACTTCTAGAAGGCCCATCTGAATGAAATATCAAAAAGCAAATTCACAGAATATTTAAAAAACTAGGTTCACCCAGTCTCCCAGTTCAGAGGCTTTGAAAGTTTTTTAACACAACCTATATTAAGAAAATGTGTTTTACACCATTACTCACTACAATATGTACATATACATACCCACTATACAATATATACATGCATATATAGGTTTCACAAACCTGTGTAATCTTAAAAAATGCTGTGTTATTTTCTACTCTATTCTATTTCATTAAAAAATGCCAGTAAGGCCTTCTTAAACTGATTTTATGACCCAATATTGTATGACTGTCTGCTTTTCAAAACACTGCTTTTTTTCAACCACTTTAATCTCTGTTATGTAGATAATAAACCTTTGTCCAAGGAGATTTGTTTACTGTTGTACAACTTATAGTGAAATTATGTCAAAATACTGGAACAGTACATTCTGATCACTTCCCCAAGATCTGAGAACCATTGTATAGTACTTTGAATAATACTTAAGTGATGCTTTGATGCTTAACATAGTTAGCACTCAATAAGTATTTGTTGAATGAATTTGTTGAATCAGTGAATACCATGTAGGTAGCCACTTACTAGCACTACTGACAGAGTGAGGCATACTGGGGAGAACTGGAAAAGGAGTCGCTAGAAATTTACTGAAAGGAGTAATTATTAAAAGTATGATTGGAAATCAATGTGGTGGAACCTAATTTCAATACAAGATGAATCCAGTGTGCAAAATCTGGAAGTCATCAAAAAGAGCTTTGGTAAATCCTGGGAGGTGGGAAACAGAAATGTAGAGTGTTAACGGGATATTGAAATGTTACATATTTTTGGAGGAATTTAGAGCACCCCAGGAGTACTGCCTAAAAGGCACTTTCATTTTTGGTGACTGCATCACAAATGTGATAGGCTTTCGTTTTTGAGGTTTCCTTGACTATTCATTTTCAGTATTTCATCAACTGCTTCTGTCATAGAAGTGCTTCCCTTGATTTTATGCCATTTTCACCACAAGAAATTATCCCAGGTTCCAGTGACTGGGACCAGAGTACAAGTTTTTTGATACTTAAAATATAACAATAGTAGTTACTGACAGATAAGGACTTGTTTTTGCCTATTCATTTTTTGGAATTTGATTTTGTGTATTTGACTGTTTTATTTTGTTGAAAATGTTTGCAACATTTCTAATGGGAAACTTAGTTAAAATAAGTAGTTGTTTGAAAGATATGACAGTTTTTGTTGTAATGTTTTCTTTTGAAAATCAGTATGTGGATGTCTGTAACATAGATTAATAGAGATAAAATTATTAAATTACCTTTTAACACTCTTAGACTATTGATTTTTTTTGAAACAATGTGGCATTCAAGAAACTCCCAAGGAAATGAATATGTTTTAAAAATAATAAACAAAAATAATCCACTGAGAATGTTGTCCGTGTGAAAATGGCCACTAAACGCAAATTTGCAGAAGTTTCTGGAGGCCGACTGCATCCAGGGAGAATTACTTTAATCTCCCAGTGCCTGTATGTTTTTGGTTCACTATTTATAATTTTTTCTTTTTAATAATTTCTACTTTTATATACTCTGCATCCTTTCTTTCTTGAAAATCTTTCTTTCTTTTATATACTCTGAATCCTTTGTTATTAGTTTCCAAAAAAACTATTAAAATACATTTTATAGACAAGCATACACTATAATTTTGAATTAGCCTACATATTTATATTTATTTAATCAGTATTTATTTACACATGTGTATTTATATACACATTATTTTAGAGGTAATTTTAGAGCATTTGACATATTTTTCCTTGATTTTAGTTTTTTTAAAATATAACTTTTTTTAAGAAACAAAGAGCAATGAAAGAAATGAAATCATCTTTGCATCATTTGTTTCTGAATGTAATAATATGCCTGTGTTCGACCAGAAAAAGGTATTTGTTTCTTCAAGATATTGTGAACAAAATTTACTTTATCAGGGAATCATCAAACTACAGTCAGGAAGCTGGAGCCTTTCAAATACAAAACTCAGCACTTTTCTCAGTACAGGAGGCTTCCCATCAGAGAGAATCATTCTAAGACTGGGAAGGCAGACGGTATTGCTATTTTCATGTTTATTATTTCATGAGTTTATAAACTTTAAAGTTTGAGAAAGACTAAGTGTGTTATAATATGAGTAAAGGATTTTTTTAAATAAAGGAGATATTGTAAATCAAATAACAGGGAGAAAGAGATAAAATTTGAAAGATTGAGAAAGGGTGATTGCAGAAGGAAAAAATGACATAGATATACAGAATTAATAGAAATATAGAGTAAAGAAAGAATGGTAGAATCTCCATACTGTTTTCCATAGTGGCTGCACCAGTTTGCACTTCCACCAGCAGTGTATGAGAGTTCCCTTCTCTCCACATCCTCTCCAACACTTGTTGTTTCCTGTCTTGTTAATTATAGCCATTCTGACGGGCGTGAGGTGATATCTCATTGTAGTTTTGATTCCATTTCCCTGATAGTTAATGATTTTGAACATCTTTTCATGTGTCTGTTGGCCATCTGTATATCTTCTTTGGAGAAATGTCTGTTCAGGTCTTTTGCCCATTTTTTAATTGGGTTGGTAGTTTTTTTGTTGTTGAGATGCATGAGTTCTTTATATATTTTGGAGAATAAGCCCTTATCAGATGTATGGTACAAGACAGGAAACAACAAGTGTTGGAGAGGATGTGGAGAGAAGGGAACTCTCATACACTGCTGGTGGGAGTGCAAACTGGTGCAGCCACTATGGAGATTCCTCAAAAAATCAAGGATAGAACTACCATATTATCCAGCTATTCCACTGCTGGGTATTTATCCAAAGAACTTGAAAACACCAATGCATAAAGATACATGCATCCCTGTGTTCATTGCAGCGTTATTCACAATAGCCAAGACTTGGAAGCAACCTAAGTGCCCATCAAGGGACAAATAGATAAAGAAGATGTGATATATATACACAATGGAATACTACTCAGCCATAAGAAACGATGAAATCCAGCCACTTGTGACAACATGGATGGACATTGAGGGTATTAAGCAAAGTGAAATAAGTCAGAGGGAGAAGGTCAAATACCGTATGATTTCCTTCATTAAGTAGTAGATAATAACAACAATAAACAAACACATAGAGACAGAGATTGGATTGGTGGTTACCAGAGGGGAAGGGGGGAGGGAGGAGGGTGAAAGGGATAATTAGGCACATGTGTGTGGTGATGGGTTGTAATTAGTATTTGGGTGGTGAACATGATGTAATCTATGCAGAAATCGAAGTATAATGATGAACACCTGAAATTTATACAATGTTATAAACCAATGTTACTGCAATAAACAAAAAATTTAAAAAAAAAAAGAAAGAATGGTAGAGAAAAAAAGGAACAAAAAAAAGAAAAGAGGAAGGAAGGGAAGAAAGAAAGAGAGAAAGACAGAAAAAGAAAGAAAAGAAAGGAAGGAAGGAAGGGAAGAAGGAAGGAAATTGAAAGAGAAAGAAAAAGAAAGAAAGAAACAGGGAAAGAAAGCTGGAAGGGAGGGAGAAGAAATTAATAGATAACTTTATTTATTTTTCATTCCATCAAACTCTGTGTTCTATTATTATATTGCCAAATGAAACCACTATTAAATTTATTTTCATCCCAAATGAATGATATTTTAAGAATCTTGATTTTAAGATTGTGTGATACTTGATGTCATTTACAAGAAACTTCCCTATAAATTAATCTATAATTATCTAGTTTCAGACTGTTAACGTGGATAACCATGCTTTAATTACAGAATTGGCAAGAGTTTTAAATATAATGTCAGCTTTCATATGAAGGGTTAGCACTAGTACTATAGTTTACAACATATGATAAGAATCACTAATTAAATACTCCAGAATCAAGAATGGAACAAGAGCTATCAATTTAGAGGCGATATCAATGATGTAAAACATTAATAAAAATCACTAGAATTATTTATTTTATGTGTTTTATATTATATGAGCAGGAAGAACCACAAAGGAAGTCAAGAGATGGAAGATAAATATGATTAAATGACAAAGGTTCAACTTAAGTTTTCAGCTTACTTCTTCCTTCCAAATGTGATGTGCATAATATCTAGGATGGAAATTATCCTTTCTCCCTATAGAATAGCAATTGTACCATTCTAGTAGTTGTTCTCTTCATTAAAATAAGTGGCTGAAACTATATTCCAACTTCCAGCTAAGATAAACATTATTTAAAGAACAGGTATTTATATGGAGTATGTCAAAGGAAGCATAAATAACATCTTCAAAGGCAGGCTATAAGCTTAGTAACACATCTCCAGAAAAAAGCACAGTAAAACTGTTGTTTTTCTAACTATTGGCTAACTAAGATGACTAAGCTGAGTAAATATATAAACATTTATGTTGGAAGTAAAAACTATTAACAAAGGTATTTCATTGTGAAGTTCAAACACAAACTTGGCTTTCTCTGCTGTTCTGGGCAACTTAGCTTCTATCTTGAAAAAAATCTTACCATTATGTGCTTTGGCAGAGCTCCAGGGTCCCCTGGGAGAAAGCAATGTCTTCATTTACAAATCAAAGCAAACGAAGGATCAAGCCCCACTAGACCTCTAAGGAGATGTGAAAGTACTCTATGAATTAGGAGTCTCAACAATTTTCCTTCCAAAAATCAGCCTACCTCTTTCTTTGTCACACAATGCTAAGCACACTGTAGCATCTTGCAGAGAGTCAACCAAGATAAGCCTAAGAAAGAGTTAAAGATGCTATGCAAATAGTTTTTAAGTTAGTTTAAATAACTGTTATGAGTAAAGATATAAGGAAAGGAGAAGTCATTCCAAGGATCTGGGCCCATTGTAATGGCCTTACTGTTTTGGACTTCTGCAGAATTACACAGAGAAGTGGCTAATTGCAGTTCTGCACGTCATGAAAAAGGATGAATGCCTCATAACCAAAAG